>NW_026991709.1:87997900-89247900 GCF_029215605.1 Mirounga angustirostris | reverse complement strand
GCGGGGCTCGATCCCAGGACCCTGGGATCATGACCTGAGCCGAAGGCAGACGCTTAACAACTGAGCCACCCAGGCGCCCCTCTAGTATCTTATTCTTAACTTATATAATTCTGTCTATTGATTTTGGAGATTATAGACTTGAAACATAGAGATATAAACCCAACAGAATTGTGCTTTGGTTACTTTGGTTAAATTTCTATATTACAATAGTTTTAACTCAGTTTTTCATCCTTTAGATGGATGTGCATTACATATTAGATTATAAAACATTTTGCAAATTTTTAAAATAATTACTATATGTCAAGACAACTAACCACTACTCTGGCTTATCTTTGTTATTTCTGCTATAGAAATGTGGTCATCATGTCAGGAAGCCTTGCATTTAGTGTATCATTGTAGCAAATACTTTTTTCAGTAAGTGTATATATTACAGTAACAAAAAAAAAATGATACAATTGACAAGCACCTCTTTATCTGATTTTTTACACCATAAACAGCAAAATGGATTGTGTGTCTCATGCTTAATGCTGGATTCAGTTGGGATGTACTAGCTTAGCACACTAGCTGATATCCCTTCTGATTGGTTAGGAGTGCATTTTAACTGATTAGTACTTGTGTTCCAGTTGTTAAAGATTTTAAATAGCTAAATATTATTTAAATAATTAATAGTTGTTAAATATTAATAGTTATTTTACCTTAAAATATTAATTATTTTATACAGCTCCCTACTTATGCCAACCCCTAGTTGGTCTTCATTAGCTGGATTACCATCCTGAGAAGGAGTTTGAAAAGATGATGACTGATTAGTGATGTCTGCCACAGGAGTGGGAGGAAACAGTATTGCTTTTCATGCTTTGGTACAGTGTGGTTTCCATGATAATATCTGTGTGATGGAAAGCCATTGAGTGAACTTGAAAAAGAAGTGCTAATAAAATTCTAGCAGTCTCTGAATTTTGAAGTCTTCATAAATATTAACATGTTAATGCCTTCTAGAAAAGAGAGGTAAACATGGGAAGACTTTTTGATTTTTACAAGTTTTTAGTAGACATAAGCACTAATTTGAAGAGGATTCAAAGCTAGATTATATAAGATAGTAGTAAATTTCTGAACTTGTACTTAAGTGACTAGTACTTCTGATGACACTGTATTTTGTCAGTATGAGAACTTCTTGGGCTTACCATTTCTGACTCTGAGTAGAAAATTACTGTTTTAGTCAAAGCAACAATGCTTTTCAAACATTCTGTACATTCAGAATCTATTAGAGAAGAGCTAAGAGGATCCAGAGTGATTGATTTGGTTGAAAATGTCAAGTCTGAAAAATTTCAAAGCATACATCTTTCATAAGCATGAATAATTTTTGCTACCTCAAGAGAGAAGAGAAACATGGCACTGCCTTGTTCGTCACTGTGGAGCACAGACCACCCATAGGTAGATGGCCCTAGATATTCTTCTCTGACCTAGTTATTTCCATGATTGTCCTATTTATTTTATTTAGCTGACTACAGGAAATAACAATTCTATTCATTTCTCTTAGTTATTCCTTTCTTTTGCTTCTGCTCAGGATATTCTCACCATTTTTGTGTAGAAGCATTAAACAACTGATATAACAGAATAACACTTTTTAATGTTTTGAATTTTCATTATCTGGTTTATGATTCCTTCTACTCACATATTTTGCCACAAAAGATAATTGTATTTCAATATTTAGTGTTTATTTTGAAACCATGCCACTTTTTCTCTTAGCTGCTACCACACTCTCTGCTGTCATTGTAATACTTTAAAATCTTTAATGAAGTATAAAATGTTTGTTTTTTTTGTTACAGTTGCTGTTGCTGTTTTAAGTTCTTTGTTTTTAGTCAAAAATTAAAGAATAGAATTTAAATAAAAATTAATGTGTAGATTGGGGTGCCTGGGTGGCTCAGTCGGTTAGGCGTCTGCCTTTGGCTCAGGTCATGATCTCATGGTCCTGGGATCGAGCCCCGCATCGGGCTCCCTGCTCAGCAGGGAGTCTGCTTCTCCCTCTCCTGCTGCCCCTCCCTCTGGCTCGTGTTCTCTCTCTCTCTCTCTCAAATTAATAAAATCTTTATAAAAAATAATGTGTAGACTTTTTTATATCTCTCCCAGGTTAAATTAAAAAATAAATAAAACAAAAGAGAACTAGTTCCATTTTACTTTGCATCTCTCATTTACCCCCTCCTATGTGTCAGGGAAGTCCTCAATGGAAAAGCTGGTGCACACAAGTGAATAATTCAACCAGTACATAGGTTCCTGCTCATTTGATATTTTCCAAGGGGACTAGTCAGATGTAACTTAATCCTTGGTATTTGGACATAAATTAAACATAGTACCTCAGTTGGTTGACTGGATGATTGTCCAGTGTGACAGAATACGTATAATAAGAAAGGTTCATTGTAGAAACAAAATTGTGTGGAAAGAAATGGCTTGACATTTTATCATCATTGTATATTGATTTGTGTCTTAGAAAACTTCAATGTGCTTTCTTGCAGCTGTGATTTTTCAGTTTGCGTAAAGATAAATAGGAAAGACTTTCAGGAAGGACCTGATTCAGAGGCATCTTTTGAAGGCAATAGATACATTTTTATTATCACCTGTCAAACCAGGAGAACACTGATTTCTGTAATTATTGATTTTTAATGCAGAAGCCAAAATAAATTGGTATAATGATGCTGTGTTGAGGACAATCTTTGTGAAAAAAGGAAAAAAAAAAACCCTCTTCTTACGTGTTAAAATGCTTGAATCTATTGGTGTGCTATTTAAAGAAAGATAATTAAAGAACTCTTTAATTAAAATTGCCATTATTGAGGCAAGGTATTGCTATTTTCCAATAATGTAAACTGGTGTTTTTGTAACTCTCACATCTTTCTGGTATATACACAAACAAAAAGTCAAATTCTAGCTCACACCGTCTCAAGCCAGCATGATCATCCCCCAGCCTCTCCTAAATGTGAAAAATATGTTCATTAATATAACCAATTGAGTAATATCCTTGTTTTAAGATGATATCAGTGAATCACACATAATTAGTAGGTAGCTTAAAAATTTAAATGAATAATATGAATTCTCTCATTTTTCCACTGTGATGATTATTAATATTATGTGATCATTTATTTAATCAGGCTTTTAAAATAATAAATCCATGGTTATTTATATTGTAATGGTATTAGCAAACTCAAAAATTATATTAATAAGACACTGCTTTAAATCCCATTTTAATAGGAACAAAATTGTTATCCAAAACCATTCTGATAGAAGAGCTTTTAACAAGGTTTTCTTTTTTCTTTTTTTTTTTTTTAGTTTTTGCTGTAGTGTTCCATGATTCGTTGTTTGTATATAACACCCAGTGCTCCATTCAATACATGCCCTCCTTAATACCCATCACCAGGCTAACCCATTCCCCCACCCCCTCCCCTCTAGAACCCTCAGTTTGTTCTCAGAGTCCATAGTCTCTTTTCTTAAGAAATCCATTTGAAAGTACAGCTTAACTTTCCAGAGATATCATATAAACTGTAATAGTTTCAACTTACGACTGATGAAATAACAGTATATGCTGGACATCTGGGTGAAGAGTGAGAAATGTGCATGATGGGCCTTCACTGAGGAAAATTTTTATATATATATAAAGAGATGAGTCCAGTGAGGTCCTCATGAGAGTCAGAAATGAATCACTGTGGGATTCAAAGTAGAGAAGGTCACATACTTGGGCAACAGGGAAATACAGTTCATCAGAAGGTAACATTTGATTGTTCCATGACAATGAATCATGGAACACTACATCAAAAACTAATGATGTATGGTGATTAACATAACATAATAAAATAAAAAAACAAAACAACAACAACAACAAAAGAAGGTAACATTTGAAAAGGGCTTTATTGTATCAGTAAAGTTTTGACAGATGCAGATGAATGAAATGGTTAAGGAAATATTTCATGCCAGAAATGTTTCCTCTAACAGATTTGCCAGTGTCTTGGTGGTATTCACATGTGCTTCTAAAAACAGAATTCTCTTTTCATATGAGCCTTCTATGGAAGCCCTTTGCATGAAACTGGCCAAAGAAATTAGCTCCAATTGAGAAAGGTGGGAAGTTAGAGGTCTGGATTCTCCACCTTTATTCTTTCACTATTTGCCACCACTAACTCCTTAATGTCTCAATGTGTAGATGCTGTAGTTTTAAACCGCACATTCTGTATTATCATGTTATCATTGGGAAGCATAACAATTGAAGTTTTTTTAAAGACATTTATTTTTGAGGTGGGGGGGCACAGAAGGAGAGAATCTTCAAGCAGACTCCCCTCTGAGCACAGAGTGTGGCATGGGACTCGATCTCACAAACCTGAGATCATGACCTGACCTGAAAACAAGTCAGATGATTAACCGACTAAGCCACCCAGGCACCCCAACGATTATTATTTTAATAATAGAAATTATGGAAACTAAACCTAAAAGGAATAATCTTGGATCATAGGAATAAGGAATCATCTTGGATCATAGGAATATGTGTTTGATAAAACCCTCAGTATGGTACTTTTCAAGGAGAAGGAAAGGGGCAACTACATAGAGGATTCTCATTAGAATCTCCAGAAAGGCGTAAAATTTTCACATTAATAAAAGGGGACTTTTAAAAATAAGAAATATTTGATGTAGAATATAAGATAACTGTAAGGAGGTAGTGGGAAATGTGACAGAAATTGTAGTCTGGGCTCATGTTCTAAAATCCTTGAATGCCAGACTGGCGCATATAGTTGGTTGTACAGGTTGTATCCTGCATAACCCAAGGGGTTGTCATTCACACTGAATATATGTACCACCTGAACAGCTGTGCATGACGGACTTTACTTAATTTGGATAACAATTGAGAGCCTTTGGATTGTTTGTAAGTCTAAGAATGGTATGATTTTTGTCGAACTGTAAGGACATTAATCTTATATTTTGTGAAATGGTTCAAATTCCAGAAACATAAATATATAATATACCAAATTCGATCATCTGTTAGAGGAATGAATTGAGGGTGTAACTTGTTTAGAAGGGAGAGGGCAAAGGAAAAATGAATCTAAAACTTTTTAAAAAAATTTTTGTTTAAATTCAATTTAGTTAACATATAGTGTATTATTAGTTTCAGGGGTAGAATTTAGTGATTCATCAGTTGCATGTAACACCCAGTGCTCATTACATCAACTGCCCTCCTTAATGCCCATCACCCAGTCGCCCCATGCCCCACCGATCACCCCTTTAGCACCCCTCAGTTTGTGACTCTAAACCATTTTTTTAAGTGACCAGAGGAATTGTTTTATCCTAATAGAAATAGGAAGATCACGTCTGTAGTGATTGGGTCAGGGTAAGAGTAGAAATAGTTCTTTTTTGAATATTTCAAATTATTGTGAATGATTTTGTCATACTAAATGGACAGTTTGCTGTATTTTTCTTTTTCTCTTCTCTTTCAGGCTGAAGTCATTGATGTGGGTTATGGAAATGCAGATGATTTAAAAAGGATTCAAAAAATGAAAAATACAACGAATCAGATTGCACTCCTGAAATTAGGAAAATTGCCATTACTTTATAAGGTTGGTCCGATGCTGTTTGTTGGTGGTAGGGTGATATATATATATATATATTTTTTTTTTTTTTTTTTTTTTTTTGAGTTACATGCCTCTGTGAGTGGAGAGAGAGAGACCTAGAAGAAGGGAAAAAGAGAGGCACAAAGAGTCAGAGAATGTCACAAGAGATGACTTTACCAAAATAGAACATTTTAAATTAAAATCTTTAAGAGAAAAATTAATGTTCTTATTACTTAAGACAGAAGATACTTTAAGCTGGGTATTGGAGTTTGTTGGACCTTGATAAAATTGGCATACTCTTTATAATAATATCAATGTAGAATGCTAGGAATGAGAACCAGAGTTTCCTCTTACGACATATGACATATGTGAAACTTCTTTTATCAAAACTGACTAATTCCTGTGTGCTTTGTGTTAGACCAGTATCTAGCAGATTTACACTCCTTAGTGATTGATTTTGTCAACTGTATAACTTCACAGTTACCGACTGTACTCAAGAATTTAATTAAAATATAATATGCTAAGTAGAAACAGAATTTTGATTTATTTTATTTAAATAGAAGTTTATTAACACTCATCCACTAGATATATTTACATAATTAAAGCAGCTCAATCTAAGTATCTCATAATGAACCACCATGATAGACAGCTACTACTGCTTATTCTTACTTCATTTTCTTTTTCTATTAAAAAAGAATTGTCAGGGGCATGTGGATGACACAGTCAGTTAAGCATCCGACTCTTGGTTTCCACTCAGGTCCTGATCTCAGGGTTGTGAGCTTGAGCCCCGCATGGAGCTCCCAGCTCAGCATGGAATCTGCTTAAGACTCCCTCTCCCTCTTCCCCTTCTCCCCGCTCTCTCTTGCACACACACACTATCTCTCTCTAAAATAAATAAATAAATCTTAAAAAAAAAAAAAAAAAGAATGGTCACTGGAGTTGTGTCACTGGAACTGTCTGGTTCTTAAGATATATTGGATTTCTCCTCATCCAACACTTTAGATCTTTGCTTCCCAGGCCCAAAAAATTTTCCAGAAATCTGTTTGCACACTCTGTAAGGACACAATTCATTACCTTCCATGGATGCCCTTATACTTAAATCAATCTCTGATAATAGATAATTAGCTAGAATTTTAAGGTAGTCTTAAAAATACATTATATTTGAGATATATGATATATGTGTATCAATGTGATATTAATTTTTAGCAGTGTAATTTGTCAATGTATATTAAATCGCTTAATCACATTTTGATCCAGTAATTCCAGTTCAACCAGTATATTATAAAGAGGGAAAAACAGAGATGATAAACATCATCATCATCAATGATGTGACAAATTCTGGAATGATATGTATGTCCAGTTTAGTATTGAAAATGATGCTATTTGTATGGCTGAATACTATACAATTACAATGTAAAGAAGAATATTGAGGAGCGCCTGGGTGGCTCAGTCGGTTAAGCATCTGCCTTCAGCTCAGATCATGATCCCAGGGTCTTGGGATTGAGTCCTGCGCTGGGATCCCTGCTCAGTGGGGAGTCTGCTTCTCCCTCTGCCTGCCGCTCCCCCTGCTTGTGTGCACACTCTCTCTCTGTCAGATAAAATCTTAAAAAAAAAAAAAGAATATTGAACAGCATGTGAAAATCTTCATAAGTCAAACAAGTTATAAAGTAGACATTTATAATAATTATCATAATAATGATTGTATTATTGTTACTTCTAAAGATAGCATGTTAGTAATATGGGATAAATACTTTTCAAAGTGTTATTTTAAATGTATTGTCACATTAATATTCACAATAATCATGTTGTTGGGTGGGGACCGTTATTATTTTCAGTTTACAGGAGAGGTAACTAAGGCAGGAAACGAATAAGCGACTGGCTCAAAGACGACCAGACAGTGAAATGAAACAATCAGGATTTATACCCAGGCGGTCCCACCTCACATCCTGAGTCTTTAATGTGTAAGTGTATATGTGTAGTTAGAGTAGATTGGTAGATAGATTTGCTAGCTAGCTAGCTAACCAAGATGATAAATTGGAATTTTTAACTGAGGCTCTAATATATCCAAGAATGTGTATTTCAGTATGAACTACCCAACACCAGTATTTCAAAGGAAATAATTAAAAACTTGTTAGAGTGTTGCTGAGCCTCTTACATCTGGTATATAAAAGATTTGGAGGATGGGGCAGGGAGAAGATTTTATGAATATAAATTTTGAAGAAATTTATTTTTTTAAGATTTTATTTATTGAGAGAGAGAGAGTGAGAGTGAGCATGAGCAGGGAGAGAGGGAGAAACAGACTCCTTACTGAGCAGGAAGCCCTTCCCAGGGCTCGATCCCAGGACCCTGAGATCATGACTTGAGTTGCAGGTAGACGCTTAACTGACTGAGCCATCCAGGCACACCTGGAGAAATTTATTTTAAGTTCCATTGTAAGCCTAGTGATTAGAGCTTCAATGGAACCATGTGGAGGCCTTAATGTGTGTCCTCTGCAGTATGGGGGACATGATAGACTGGTGCCTGACTCACCCAAGAAACCTGAAAGTAAGAGATGGTTTTTCTCAGCATCTAATAAATGAGCAGAATAGGAGTGTCTGTGTTGGGATTGGCCTATGTCTTCAGAGCTGGGAGCAGAAAAATATATGTGTGTTTATATATTTGTGTAATATCTATATCTCTCTATATTTATAAATAGATACAGTTATATATACATACACACAATATTTGCCGGAGACCTAGAAATGGTATCTATAATTGGCTCTTTAAGAAAATACAAAGTAGCTGCCTGCCTAGTCCTTCTGGTCTAGAGAATGCACTAATGTTTATTGTGACTCTTGGAAAGATAGAATGCAGTAGTAGAGAGGTAACACAAATTCATACTGATCTGAAAACTATCCAAAAAGAAAAACTAATTTATATTAGGTATATTTTCTAGTGAAACAAAAGAGTATAAGTAATTACATGTTTTTGTTAAGCTACTTGATTTTAGGTCTAGTCAAATCTGTAGTTCTTTGGTCTGGGCTAGACTAGTGGGAGTGGATTATTTCTCCTGGCCAAGAAATGGTTTGTCTGCCCACACCCACCAACCCCCTTGTTCTGATGCACCTTCCTTTGACCCAAAAAGGCTCACAGCTCTCCAGTGTTATTTACTCCAGCCTCTAGGGGCCAATTATATAAATTGGGTCAATGGAATTATGGATGATTTCTACTTCTTTATATTTTCCCATTGTTAGTAATATGGGCTAGATATTTTTCTAAGCATTTTTATGTACTATCACATTTGTCTTCATAATAACTATATTATTGAAGTAGGGACCATTATTATATTCAATTTATAGGTAAGTATCATTAGCACATAAGGAAAGAAAGGAAACAGAGTTCACTCCTTCTGCAATAACAGACCGGAGCTGGTGGAGGGCAGGAAGATGAAATTTTAAATCAAGGGTAGAGATTTGATCATGATGTAAGATGACATATTCTAATTATTTAAGACACGTGACTCAAATTGATTAGAGGACTTTAAAAATTACCAATAATCAGAAGAAGTCTTCTTCCAGGTGTTTGGGGATCCTCTCTAGATATGTCCTGAACGGACAATGAGAAACAGAGCAGCATTGTTTCTGGTACTTGAATTCTGCTTGTTCAGTCTTCCAGTGATATATGTTGACTAAAATGTTGTTTGTGGGAGGGACCAATTATGTAAATTGGATTGGTGAGTTTATGGATGATAAAAAATTCAAGTTACATAGTAAAGACATACAAAAACTTTTGTAACAGAATTTATAGGTCAAATACTCAAAATCCTTACCAGTAGATTGAGTTAAAGCAAGTTTCTTATATTTAACTGCTCCAGGGAATATTTATATTATAAAACCATTTGGCCATATCTACGAAGCAATGAATTAGTGGTTTATCTAGAATAGGACACAATTATTAAAAACCTGGTGTATTTCCCCTCATCATCTTATTTATAGGCCCATGAGTAGATCTAACAAAGAGATCTATGCAGAAAGAGGCTTGCCACAAACAGTATTATCTTCTAGGCGGAGGAGACAAGGAATCCTTTCTTTAACTTTTTAAATTCCACTCTAGCCATCTCTGTGTTCTGTAGATTATCCCAGATATTTTGGTTGAATCATTGATAATACATTTATTAATACACATTCACATAGTGAAAAAAAAGGAAGCATGGACTAGATAAGGTTGTACAGCATGGTAACAGTTGAGTGTGTTTAACGGGTCTATCAAGTATATTCTGGGGCTGACACTAGAAAGCGAGGTAATATAGTGATACAGCTGGGTTGAAAATGGCAGAGAACCAACTGATGTGTATCACAACTGCTAATCATGATTCTCAATAAGCATCTGGACTGGGAACATGCAGCTGAATGTATAAAGAGAAAAGTTCATCTTTTCTTACTTGTGCAGTAGCTACTAAATCAGAGTTCAAAAATAAATTTGGGTGGGATTCTCTGCATCTAAGATAGATCAAAAAGGGAAACTAATTATGATATTATCTCCTAAAATGAGTAGAAAAATAATCTGTGGCCAAGAAGGAGGAGATCTCATTAGTTTTATCATAAATACTGTCTCTGTGTTAATTTAGTCTCCATGAAGGGTTTGATGAGAAAATCCCTACAGTGTGTAGCAGAAACCATGAAAGAGGCACATGGCTTTTAGATGTATGTCTTGACATCCATACGTTGTTACTGCAGGGGAGAGCCAACCCAGTTCTCCAGATCTAACTTGTGCTAGTTCCTTAAGCTTAAACCTTAAAGGAAAGGCTTTGGGTTTATTTTAGTTTTGTATTTTAGCAGTTTATTATATGGGAGAGTGCTTTAAGTCTTTAAACTTTAAGACAGAATATTGTATGTCATAATGGATCCACTTAGATTTTTCTGTGACAATCTGAAACTTAGTAAAGCCCATCCTAAGACCATCACATATTCCCAAATTGCTGAATAGCACTCTAGAATGAAATTTATTTTATAAATGTAATAAAAGCATTTGGCTTTCATTTTAGAGCCATTTTCACAAAAGCAATAATAAAAAAATTACTGTACACTTCATGACAACTAGAAATCATATAAATCCTACTGAAATATGGAGGCTGGGCCATCGTCTAGGTCCATACCACACATCAGCCTCATGTCTTACAGGAGTTAAATTTGTACGCAGTGAAATTATAGATGAATGCATATATTTATGCCTTTTTTTGCATGGTGATATTACATATAAAAATCCACAAATGCTATTGTTGTTTTTTTATAAAAGGAGTAACAGACAGCACATTCCTAGCACTCATTGTTAAATGGTAAGATATATCTGTAAGTATTAACTGGTTTTTAAATTTTTCTTATTTACATTTCTATCCTTATAATCAGAATTTTAATGATCCAGGAATCCAAATGATTTTGTAATTTCCTATAAATGAACCATTTTCCTATCTATTCATCCAATAAGATTTATATTTTAATATTAATTGTGTATTGTTTGGCCAGTGTGTAACTTAACCAACCACTACTTAAATACATAAAGCATTCTTACACAGACCTCTTAGAAGAGCTGGAGGGAAATGAGAGGTAGTAAACAACTGTTAGGTGTTTATACTTCCAATAGAATGTTTCCCACAGATTAGGAAGGAGTAGTATTATTCAAAGCAAGTAAACTTCATACTATTCACTTAATTTATAAAGTAATTAAATTTAAAATGTTGAGGTGGGGATTTAGTGAGGAAATATCTATAGGTATTGGTGATTTCCCAATCAATATTCAACAAATGGACAGTTGGATGATCAATAAAAAATCTTCTAGTTCAGGGCGCCTGGGTGGCTCAGTTGGTTAAGCGACTGCCTTCTGCTCAGGTCATGATCCTGGAGTCCCTGGATCGAGTCCCGCATCGGGCTCCCTGCTCAGCAGGGAGTCTGCTTCTCCCTCTCCCACTCCCCCTGCTTGTGTTCCCTCTCTCGCTGTGTCTTTCTCTGTCAAATAAATAAATAAAATCTTTAAAAAAAAAAAAATAAAAAAAAAAAAAAAAAAAAAAAAAAAAAAAAAATCTTCTAGTTCAGATAAAATAAATAAATGTTCTGCCTCTGTCTCTGCCATTCCCCCTGCTTGTGCTTTCTCTGACAAATAAGTAAATAAAATCTTTAAAAAAAAAGGTATTCAATATTTTTTAGAGATAAAATATTCACAGTATGTTTTATGTGTGTGTGGCGGATGCATGTGCACACTGGTATAATCTTATGTGTGATGTGGCAATGAGGCTGGAAAGATAGGAAAAAAAGAAAATAACTTTTTTTTAGGATTTTATTTATTTATTTGAGAGAGAGCAAGCGAGAGAGAGAGAGAGAGAAAGAGAGCACAAGCAGCAGGGAGGGGCCGAGAGAGAGGCAGAGGGAGAGGGAGAGGCAGAGGGAGAACCAGACTCCCCATTGAGCAGGGAGCCCGATGCAGGTCTCCATCCCAAAACTCAGGATCATGACCTGAACTGAGGGCAGACGCTTAACCCACTTAACCTACTGAGCCAACCAGGTGCCCTGAGAACCCCCATTTTTATTGAAAGTTTTAGTGCATTATAATTTCCCCTGGTATTGATGATCCTAGTGGATCTATTTATGTGGCATTCTATGAATATTTCGGATTAAAAAATATTTAAATCAGCACCATTGTATGGTGCTTTTCGATATGGTTTTGTGTATGGAAGCAAACTTGCTCCTTTTTTCTTAAGACAATTTTTGAAAGTATTTTATGAAAATAAAAAACAAACACTATCTTGATATTTAGAAAGAGTACACTTGTTCACTGATTGATTTAATGAGGTACTTCCAACCCAGTTCTCAGAAGTAATTACAAAAGACCAATGCTCCATATTTTATAATTATAAGACTCCAGAGCTGCTCCGTTGATCAAAGAAAATATGGTCAGGACTGGAACACAAAGTCAGAAAACAATTGTTTAATGTATTTAAAAGCTAAATCTGCTGTTGTTTTTAAAATCAGAATGCTTTCCATTTTCCACTGAGTGACTTTACTTATTTTTCTAAATGACTTAGACCAAATATTACCATATCTACAAACTAAGTAGCTTTTGTTGAAATACAACTTCAATCATAAGTTGTAATGAAAAAACTTTGGACTGTGTCATTATTCTGCCATTTAGTAATCAATCAGACTTTAAGAAAGTGAGTTTAGGATAAGAATAACTAATTGAATGCTTCAGATCATATTCCAAATATTAAAGTATTTTTTGTGACTTAAAACCAAATGAAGGTATGTCTACAAGTCTTCAGTCTATAGTGAATGAATCCCATAATTTGGAAGTCTTGTCTGTATTTTACCTATGTGATAATACAATTTAATTACATTTACTATCTTAATATCATAAAATCAAAACACGTGACATCATGTATCAGAAGAGATGATTTTTTGCATATATGTTGTAATATGGTCAACAGAAATAATCACCATGTATTCACACAAGTTTGGCACCATAAGAAAGGGTGCAAAGTATGTTGTTGCTCCTAACTAAGAGTTATAGTATAAATTAAGAAAAGCAAGAAATCAAGAGAGAGAGAGAGACAGAAGCCAGAGACAGACAAGGATGGAAGGAGGGAAGGAAAAAAAACAACTGATTTCTTCTAGTTCATTCCCTAAAGTCACATGTTTCAGAAATATTTTTATATATTACATATTACTCTAAAATCTGAAAGAATAAGCTTTAGACATATTTTAACTTTTGGCAATTATAGATGTCTATTATGGCAATACATAGCTTTGTGGTAATCCCGAGCTATTTTCAAATATTCCAGTTTTTCCCTCTCCCCCTGTGTATGGTTGACAGTTTTATTTTCCCCTCTGGAGATAGGTGTCCTAGTCCTTCCAATCTGCTGTGTTTGCTCTGTGTTCAATAGGTAACTTGCTTTAAATCATGAAGCGCAATATGGAAGGATGTGAGGCTGGTAGATACAGGCTCAAGTCCTGGCTCTTCTTGATGGTTAAGTGACCTTAGAATATTATCTAACACCTCTGAAGTCTTAGAGGTTTTGTTTGTTTCTCTCTCTCTCTCTCTCTTAAATTACATTCTCTACAGTGGTGATAAAAATAATATCAACTCTTAAGGTTGTGTGAGCATTAAATTTGAAAATGCAAGCATAACTTTTTTTTTTTAGTATTTATTTATTTGAGAGAGACAGAGATAGTGAGAGCATGAGAAGGAAGGAGGGGGAGAAGCAGACTCCCCGCTGAGCAGGGAGCCCCATGCAGGCTCCATCCCAGGATCCTGGGATCATGACCAGAGCTGAGGGCAGATGCTTAACTGAGCCACCCAGGCACCCCAGCAAGCATAACTCTTGATAAATATTATTATTAAGCCCTTAAAAACCGAGAATCTAATGGGAAGGAACATGAATTTAATAATGAGGAAATGGCAGTTCTCTCAAAGTTGCAGAATTGAACTGAAGACAATAATACACTTATTAGATAAATCAATTATAGAAATATTATCTCTCAAGATTGCACTTTTGCACAATTTAACAGTAAGAATTATGTTGATGCCATGTAGCATAATTTGAATCTCAAAGGAAAAAAATTAAACTTGTCTCTTCAAATTTAGATAAGACATATAAATTAATGGATAAATGAATGTTAAAAACAAATATAAATTGATTAAGGATGAATATAAACAATGAGTTAACAAGATAGTGCCTACTTTCACTTTTTACATTCTTCAGTATTTATTTTTATGCACAAACTTTTTTTGAGGTGATGGAGTTGTGTAACATGAAAATAACATTTTGGTAATGAAAACTGTATTATATTTATAGAATAGTAGTATAAACATCTACAAATTTTAAATTTATTGTGAAAGTGGAGGTATCATGTATGGTTCTAAAAACATAATGAATTTGCCTGACTCATAAGGTTATTATAGAAATTAATTGAAATAATATATATAAGTGTTCAACACAATGTCTAAAACATACTAAGCACTGAAAATAAGCCTATTTTTTATTTAATCACACCAAAATGTTTTATCAGTTACTGCATTTTCTATTTGCATTTCATTTCCTTGATGGTCCCTATCCTGTGTAATCAAAATCTAAGATCTTATTCATTACATTGTATAATCCCTGCCTTGTTTATAAAGCTCAGTACTTCAGTAGAGTGTTTAGACTATTCCAGGAATTATTATGGCATTAAAGATTTTCTTACGTATTTGAATTTAGAATATCCTAAAACTAACTTTAACTTAGAGATTTTTGCATAGTTCCTTTCATTTCTGAAATTTCATACAGGGTGTTACAAAATTGAAAAATTAAAAAGTAAATAAACCCTTGGCTCTATGCTTAACAAAGTTTTAAAAAAGCCATATGATGTCTAATTATTAATTGCTATCTATTTGGCACTGAGCTCTCTCCCTCTCTCTCTGCCTTTTAATAAAAATAAATTATTATCTTGCTGAGGAACACATTGCTAAGGAATCCTAGTCAGCAGCTTGGATTTTACTCATTTGCTGTTGCTATAAAGTATGTGGAGACAGTTAAATTACTTCTGGAAAGAAATTAAAAAAAAAATGAATATTTGTTCGGCAAAAAATCCCCAAAACCTCTCCCTAAAATTTATGTAATTAAAATTACAGCCACACAATGTATTGTAGCTGGTTTTGAATTCAATAGACTTCCTGTTTGTATAACAAATTAACCTTTAATAAGTTATAAAACATTAGCCTAGCTATACAAACTTAAAATATTCTCACTTGAACTTTGAAAATAATATACACTTAATAAATTATTATTTTAATAAGTAATTATTAACATATAGGTTTATTGTTCTCATAAATATTCATTAAGTTGCTTTTTAACTGAAAAAATATTTTTACTGTGTTTATGCAAAAGCTATTGGGAAGGTTTTATAGCCTAATGTACATTATAGTTAAAAATAAAGCTTTTGTGGTTTTAATAATGTACAGTTTGAAAAAAGCCTATTACAGGTAAATTGAAAGTTACTTTTATTTACTAGATTTGCATTTCCAAATTTTATTCAATTTTTATGTAAGTTTTTGGTATATTTTCTCTTGTATTAAATTTTAGATTATACCTAGGAATCTCATTTAGCATAATAAATTTCTTATAAATTTTCTTAAATTAATAATAAGTACATTATTTGAATATTATAGTCATCCAGCTACTTTTAAAGCTCTTACAACACTAACAGTTCCAATCATTTTGGAATAATTCTGCATTTTAAATTAAGCTTGTATTGGAAAATTAGAAAAATTAGAGTCTCTATGCTCTGAGAATATATGTAGTATACTAACAGACTTCGATTTGGACTAGTAGTCCTAATCAAGTAAGAGCTATCAAGCAGATTCTTCAAAAGATCATGTTTATTCTTAAATTTTCAGTTACGGTTTTCTTTTTGTTTTTATCCAAATGTATTAGGTTGTTGTTACCCCTACCTATCAGTAAAGAGCAGGCTTGGTTTTGTTTTTTGTTTTTGTTTTTTTTTTAAAGATTTTATTTATTTATCTGACAGAGAGAGAGACAGTGAGAAAGGGAACACAATCAGGGGGAATGGGAGAGGGAGAAGCAGGCCTCCTGCCAAGCGGGGAGCCCGATGCGGGGCTTGATCCAGGATGCTGGGATCATGACCTGAGCTGAAGGCAGACCCTTAACAACTGAGCCACCCAGGCACCCCAGCAGGCTTGTTTTTTTTAAGTGATAAATTATCCACATCAAACTTTTATAATTCTCACACTAAGAAGTTTTCAAGCAATGTTAGGATACACTCCATCATATATAAAATGAGTCATCAAATGAAATGCGGGAGAAATCCTTACGGTTGTAACTTGCCATACTTACCTGACATTGTTCCAATACCCAAACTAATGATTGTTCTAATACAATTTCTTTGTCTTTAAATAGTGGCATATCTAAAATTGGACAGGAGTACAACTTGGTGGTGGCATTATAGATATTAAAATATCTGTGATCAAATCTAAAATTTCATTTCCATTCTGTTAAGAAAAGGACAATGGTAACACTTTTCTTCACCTTATATTTTGGGTGATATCTATTTTCAGTTTTATAAATTTTACAACCTCAAGGATTCCTTAAGAGAAGAATTGGTAAAAAATAAAATTTGTAATATTTAGTAGATTAAAATAGAATTAGCTTCCCTCCCAAGTTACTATTGTATGACAGATACACAGAATGGTTCTATTTCGTATCCTTCCTTACTGAATTGTCTGTGACTCTGTAGGAAATTATCTCAACCTTTCACACATGTACCTGGATTAAATTTTTGTTTTTAATTTAGAATAGTAAACAAAATGAAGCAAGTCAGCCCACTTTGGCTTCCTGTGTTATTATGTGTGCTGATACATATGTTTCAATATTTGTAGTCATTGTTTCAACATGTTTTGACCTACAACAGCCTATTTTGAAGTAAACCAAAGAGAAGGGGAGCTACAGGATATGAGTCTGATTGGATCAGAAGATTTAATGAGGGGATCATTAAAAAATAATTTCTGAAATTTTCAAAATTGTCTGCAATATTCTGGATTCTTTATTGTCTGTTATTCTTAGACAGCAAAGCTAAATGACAAAGTATTTTATGCTAAACTGGAATCAAAGAGGCCTGGACAAAATAGCAGAGTAACCTGTGCTGGAAATAATGAAGTGAAACACGGCTACAAATGATATTTTTTACATAATGATTGGTACAACATGTATGAATACTTTCCTTGGGCTTTTACAAAATTCCTAGTATGACTTACTAAATATGCAGATTTTGTTTCTTTTATTTTGCTGAGCTTTATCATTTGTGTGTTTTAATCACAAAACAGGCAGAGACAATCTGTTTTTTAAAATAAGGTCACATAGGGCAACTGGGTGCCTCAGATGGTTAAGCCTTTGCCTTCGGCTCAGGTCATGACTTCCAGGGTCCTGGGATCAAGCCCCATGTCAGGATCCCTGCTCAGCGGGGAGTCTACTTCTCCCTCTCCCTCTGCCTCTCCCTCACTCATGCTCTCTGTCTCTCTCAAATGAATGAATAGAATATTAAAAAAATAAATAAAATAAGGTCACATATAGATCAGGGAACTGATAAGCCAGGAAAGAATTTTGTTGTACAAGTAATTTGAAGTGGTTTAAAATTCTGTTGGGGGGTGCCTGAGTGGTTCAGTTGGTTAAGCGTCTGCCTTCAGCTCAGGTCATGATCCCAGGGCCCTGGGATCGAGCCCCGCATCAGGCTCGCTGCTCAGCAGAGAGCCTGCTTCTCCCTCTGCCTGCCACTCTGACTATCTGTGCTCTCTCTCTATCTCTCTGTCAAATAAATAAATAAAATCTTTAAAAAATAAAAATAAAAAATAAAATTCTGTTGGGTTAGAAAGTACAATGTTAAAGCTCTTTGCCCTAAAACTAGGAAACACATGTATGCAGATAGCATTTTACAAATGGGCAGAATATGAGACCATATTCATGTAATTTGAGAGGTTTTGGGAAGGTCTTTTTAGCCTAAATTATATCAGTTAAAGGCTAGAAATTAAAAGTTACTACTGGATACACTTAATGGGCAATTTGTTAAGATGTCACTATACATAATATAATTTATAAAGATTTTATTGAAAGGTAATTGATATCAGTTTAACACTAATTTCATATTCTTAGCATAGGGAAAAGAGTAGGCAGACTGTATCTGGGATGAGGGGCCAGGTGTGGAAGAGGTGGCTAAAGACAGATTTGAATTCTTCACTATTTTGACCTCAGGGGTCTTTGTATCAGTTGTTTGTTTGCTATTTGTAATAAATTTCCTACCTCATTTCTCATGGCCAAAGTGTAGAATCTGATCAGTTATATGGGTTTGAGTCCCAGTTCTACCATTTAATTGCTATTAGTAGTCTTCAAGGCTTTAACCTCTTTAAGACTTAATTTTCTTCATTGTAAAATCAGTAGACTAGTGTTGTCTTTGTATCACCTGGCCTTTCGTAAATGCTCCATAAATGTCCATTATTGTTGTTGTGTTGTAACCATGGTAAAGGAACAGTTCTTATTTTCACTGGAGATTTTTAAAAATGTAGTTATCTGAATGATATCCTGTGTAACTGTAATTTTCAGAAACCTTATCTCATGTAAACACTCATAATCTTTACAAAATCACTGTGATGTGTAGGAATGGTCACTCCTCTACAGTAACTAAATCTCTGAAAGTTTGAGTGGTTTACTTGATGTCATGCCTAATATTAGCCAAGAAAGCTAGGGCTATTACTCTAAACCTTGTGTGCCTCTCATCCCCACAGCTTATTAATTTATCTGAATTAATGAAAGATGGGACGCCTGGGTGGCTCAGTTGGTTAAGCGTCTGCCTTATGATCAATTTTCCTTGAGCACAATGGAACACTCTTTGATTTATATTGATGTCAATTTTATTTTTAGTGTCACTGTACCCAAAACAATCTTATGCTTTTTATGTTTCTTCTAAAGTTTCCTGGGGCACCTGGGTGGCTCAGTCAGTTAAGTGTCTGCCTTCAGCTCAGGTCATGATCTCAGGGTCCCTTGCTCAACAGGGAGCCTGCTTCCCTCTCCCTCTGCCTGCCACTCCACCTGCTTGTTCTCTCTCTCTCTCTCTCTCTCTCTGTCTGACAAATAAATAAATATTTAAAAAATGAATTAATGAAAGAACCTTTACTTTAAGATGCCTTCTTTCAGACATTAGCACCGCTATGGCTACAATCATGGTTCTTTACAACTAAAAAAGATGTTTTTAGGGGCGCCTGGGTAGTGCAGTCAGTCAAGATTTTGACTCTTGGTTTCAGCCAAGGTGGTGTTATTGGGGTCATGAGATTCAGCCCTACGTAGGGTTCCATGCTCAGCGCAGAGTCTGCTTGAGATTCTCCCTCTCCCTCCGGCCCTCCCACTCATGCCCTCTCTCTCACATAAATAAATAAATAAATCTTTTTTAAAAAGATATTTTTAGATTACTTATAAATGGTTCAGAATGAGAAAGATACCAAAGATAAAGCAAATGTGGGGAGAATAACATCTGGAGAAGTCAGGTGATTAGAATGTGACTATTAGTCCTGCTATATTTCCATTTCTATTGAAATCTTAAAAATTTTTAAAATAAAAAGTTGGGGGGGGGGTGAGGTTGGACTTAACCAGGATTCTCAACAGGTGCCTGAAAATGCCTATATTCTAGCATTAATTTAGCTTCCCCCACCTCCAATGAGAGCAGACTGAGTGATTACAGACATACTTTCCACTTGGATGAGATTTCCCATTTATGTGGAGAGTCTTTCAACATCTGCCCTTTGTCAGTCAGGCACACTAAGCAGATGATTCAGACTTATCAACTTCACCGTCCCAAATCTGACCCGATTTAAGCGGTAAAAAATATCACTTGATATTTTCCCTGCGAAGTATGGTAAAAATCAACCAGTGGGTTGGATATGGTTATTACAGTTAAATCACTCTTCATCCACATTGACTGAGTTTTGATATTTTTATCAGATTACTGACAGCTGGGAAGACATTGCCTTAGGCACCTAAACAAAAGAAAACTGAATGTGAATTGGTGTTGAATTTATTCCAAACGAGAGTGCCTGGTGAAATCATAGGGCACTTGCATATCTCAGTTCGTTTATTATTATAGAAGAGTTCTCATTAACTTCTTCGGGAAACTGTTTCCATTAAATCTTATCTTGAATGAGAAGAATTTGTAACTTGAAAATGTTTATGAATTTTTCATAAGGATCGTTTTAGGGTGCGTGCTTGTATGTGATAGCCTGGTAAAGGTTGACAGATATGTGGAATATTTTAATGACCTGATGGATGCACATGGAATGTTTAATGGAAAAGTGAGAAGGGCCTGCTGGGCTGCTATGAACATCTTCCAGTATTGTACTGATTTTTGTTGGCTGTTAACGAAATCCTCACAGAAAGGAATAGTTTCTAACTAATGAGTTGAAAATGACAAGATTATTTTATTACACTAACTAGGCCTATAAGAAAAGTTTTTGGAGAATGATCAGTGACTTATTTTCTGTTTCGTTTTATTAAAACACATTTTTAAAATACATATCTGAGCTAAGTAGATCTTAATAAGTAGGCACACAGTGTTTTGTTTTTGTTTGTTTTTTTCCGATGAGAATCCTATGTAATTATATTCTCTTACTGCTTCAATGTCACAGAATCCCAAAGAAATTTCACAGTTACAAAGGAATATGAATAGTTTGGCCCAGAGCAGCAGACAAAGACGAGAAGATATCAGGAAAATAACATTAAAAACAAACAAAAACTTGATTCATCTTAGCAAGAGAAAGATATGCAAAAGTAGAGAAATAATCTGCCCCAAGCATTGTTAATTAGTACAGTATCAGGTTCAGTTTGATTTGCTTTATTTTAAAATGGGTAGAAGAAATTGAGGAATGGATTCAAAATGACTGGTAGATCAGGAAAATGTGATGAATTATTTAACTGGGAATTATTTAATCTGAAGAAAAGAAGGCTGAGAAGAGAAAGTTAAAAAAAATGTTTTCAAACACATGAAGAAGTTTCATGTCTCATAAAATATTCCAATCTTTGTAAAGGCTAAAGTTATAAAACATGGTCTTAAATTGTAGCAAAATATATGTAGGCTATTCATAAATAATTTTATAAAATAAGGCTGATTAAATACTAGAAAAGGCTTTCAAAGATGGTTGCCCCAGACTGCTTCTAGAATATTTAGACTATCTAATGTTTTATATAGCATTTCTTGATAAGTATATATGTATATTTATTTATCATAATCTTTGACAGTTCACTACAAAGTATGGAGTTGTTTAGTATATGTTGCATACTAGATATCTACCTTTTTCACTGTAGCCCCTGATTAGAAAATGTTCAAGCAAAAGATAAGAAGGTCCAGAATGTGACCACACAATGGTTTTGATCTAAGAAACCAAGAAATCTGCCTTTCTGAAAGAAAATGCCTCAGCATTTATAAAATCATTTAATTCGTTCTAGTAGAAGATAAGGTGTTGGATTTTTTCATTCAACTTATGGCAAATTCTGTACATTGTAAAAGTCTGTTCCAGGAATACATCAATTAAACATGTGTCTTTATTTAAAAAAATCAAAGAACCATTTTTTTTTGTTTTGCTAAGAAAATGTATTTATCATATTTTCAATCAGATTATGTGAAGTATTAATCTTTAGTATAAAAATGGGGTTGTGTAGGTAGATGGACCATTTTCCTTTATGAAGTTGACCAGTGTCTATGCATCTCTGGCTATAAAATCCATATCTGGACTATGTTGGTTAGTGTGGAAAGAATGCCTCTGTTCTAGCATTGATTTAGCCAGATAAATTTGTTGATTTGTTTCATATCTTTTCTGCTTAAGGTCATTTATAACTTTAAAAATTGATCTTATTTATGATAACAATAAGTTACTTGGAAAATTTTATAATTCTGACGTCTGAAAGGGACTAGTCTAATAACACATCCCTATACATATTCCCAGAATAGACTCTAAAAAGAAGAGCCTTTAGTCTAAGTCATCATGGCCCTGTCCAGCTCATGTTTACCACATAGAAGATGGAAGGCCAAATTGCTTGAGATGTGCTGCTTATGCTTTATGTTATCATTCCAGTCTCAAGGAATCTTTGTGACAGAGCTAAGATTAATTAGCTTACTGGATCTGATTACCGTAGACCCTGATTTCTGTTAATAGCCATGTTTATCATCTTAATGTCAAATTTGCTTCTAGCAATTTACTTGATCACATAAATGTATGATGCATTGAACCTGCTGCATTTGACATCAGATAAATATTGAGGGTTGAGAGGCTTACTTCTGTGATAATATGTCATCATTGGTACTGCCTTCTCTATCCCACAAAACAGTTTGAAGTATTACTTTTTCAATGTAGAAAATATATCTGGGGAGAGTGAAAAATCATACAATATGCATCATGTTTCTCCTATCAAATGGGATAATTCCATCTGTAATTCTAAGTCCATAGAAGCCAGATGTTATAAATTATCCATTCAGTTCTTTTGGGTTATTTATCTGATATAAGGTAAAGCATTGATATTTTACTTTCAAATATACTCTTTTATATGGGAGAGGGAAACTATGGTTTAAAAAAGTGTAAGAAAAACAAAGGTAGCCATAGTAACACAGCAATAACTTATAAGAATACCATGTAGATAAATTACAGATTAAGATAAGAAAAGGAACAATATTTATTTATATTTTATACTTCATCTATGGAGTATCCATTTTTCATAGGCCTACCTCTACACATTTCGTCTATTTAAATTCATGGCTTATGTAATTTAATATCAGATTCCCATACTGATTTTTAATGTAGTTTTCATTTTAATTGTAAAACATTAGGCTTCATGTTGTTTACGATTTACCTACAGGTCCATGTGAACACGAATACTTATTGTAAGCTGCAACACAAGTGTCTGATAGAATGCTGCATTTATTTATTTGTGTTGTTTATGTTCTTACAA
This sequence comes from Mirounga angustirostris, assembly GCF_029215605.1. Taxonomy (NCBI): domain Eukaryota; kingdom Metazoa; phylum Chordata; class Mammalia; order Carnivora; family Phocidae; genus Mirounga; species Mirounga angustirostris. The sequence continues at coordinate 89,224,821 of NW_026991709.1, read as the reverse complement.
TTCATTCCACGTATATGTCTATAGAAATGAAAAATTCATCTTCTTTATTCACCAAGTTTTAATTTGGTTGCATATTTGTAATAATTTATCTTCCTTTAAGTATTTTATTTTAAAGTATTCTATTATAATATAAATTTCTTATTCCAAAGCAGTGCCAAGGATTTTCAGTTATTATACTACATTATCATCCATATTAGAATCTTGTTTTTTCATTCACTTAGGAAACATTATCATTGAAGATTATCTATGAGAAAAAACAGGATTATCTATAAGAAATTCTTAATTTTAAATGATATACAAAGAGATTAAGAAACTTGCATAGGTCAAAGAGTTTTTGCATAGATCACAAGGAGACCATGTATTCTCCTTTTTACCCCTAATGTAAGAGAATTTCAAATGAATCTTCTGTGTTTGTGGGGTGGGGGATAAAGGATTGATATTTCCATTGCATTTTGTTTTGAATATACATCTGTGATGGAAATACAGAGTTTAGATTTTTTTTCTGTATATATTTCTGTTATTAGAAATTTATAATAAACATGTATTACTATTATATTTTCAACAACTTTAAAAAGTTTCTTAAATAATAGGCATTTCTTTGAATTATTTGAATATTCTAGATAAACTGATTATAGATTAATACAGTTGTTAAGTAGAAATAGAAATGTTTCCCCAAATACTCAAAATAGCATAATAGTACAATAAGAGAAAGTAAAATATAGTACATGGACAGTATTTTGAATTTCAAACTTTGAATGCTATTCTATTAACAGAGGTTACATGGTCAAATTTCAGAATATTAGTGAGCTATGAGCTATGTGAACTTCTTTGTTTTGTTTTCATTTGGAAATAGCACCACAAAATTAACCAATAACGCAGGAGAGCTTAGTGCTTAATGGCATGGACTCTGAAGCAGACATTTGGGGGCTTAAATCTTGGCTGTACCTATGACATTAAGAGGATCACTTCACCTACAAATTCATCTATTCATCTGTAAAATTAAAATTACACTTGCCACAGAGTATTCACTAAGTCAAGTGAAAGTGAACTGACTTCAAGAGTTTTTGCAAGTTAATAAACTGGACCCATAATTTTCACATATTTATTCCATTGTACATAATTATTCTTTCCCTACTCTTAAAGATGGTTCACAAAAAAAAAAAAACAAAAACAAAAACAATATTCACTTAATTGAGAAAAATGTGTCAGAGTGATGAATATAAGAAATAAGCCTTCAGGAAATCTTAAGAACTATAACATGAAACACCTCTATTTGTGACCCTTTTTATTTCACTTTATTCTCTAAACAGCTCCCCAGTCCTCATGTACTTTTTACTGGCTAAGTTTACCTCCATGTTTTGAAATGGTGGCAGTAAAGATATTTTAGCACTAAGTTTTCCTAGTAATAGAAAGCAGGTGAAGTGCCGAGGTGGTAGAAATTATATGTTAAAAAAAAGAAGAAGATAGCAGGAGGGGAAGAAGGAAGGCGGGGAAATCGGAGGGGGAAAGGAACCATGAGAGACTATGGACTCTGAGAAACAAACTGAGGGTTCTAGAGGGGAGGGGGTGGAGGGATGGGTTAGCCTGGCGTTGGGTATTAAAGAAGGGCACGTACTGAATGGAGCGCTGGGTGTTATACGCAAACAATGAATCATGGAACACTACATCAAAAACTAATGATGCAACATATGGTGATTAACATAACAATTTAAAAAACCTAAAAAAAATAAAATAAAATGTGAAAATCAAAGGCCATATTCTGATTTCATTATGAGTAAAGAGATGTTTACTGATGGAAGATGTAGAAGGAGAAAACTCAATTTCTGAGAATATTCACCCAAATAGCTTGATAAAGAATATACTGTATTCATATAGAAATAGTTTACCTTCTTAATGTTTTCAGGAAGATCTTAAGAGTCCCAAAAATTAAATAAATTTCTTTTCTTGTGTATTTCCAGAAAACTAAAATTTCACATAACCTTTCCATTTATACACAAGTGTGCAGTTCCTTTATCAGGGACCACTGCATACAGTTGTGCCAGTCACACCCTTTACGTCTTATGGGGCAACATTTACAACATAAACATGAGGAATTTGTGTATATTTTACATATGTTTTCTGGCTAAGAGTAGTAAAATGTCTCCTTCTAACAAAATCCATATGTAAGTCAAGTGTCTTGAGGACACTTGTCTTACATGTACCTCTACCCATATGGCATCTTTATGTGTGTTAGTAAGAGCTAAAAATTTAATAAATGTAAAATTATGACATATTTTAACCCTAAAATATGAAGATCAAATATTAAGTCCTATGCCTAGCCTTTCAACAAAATATATGAGTACTTTTTTAGTTACTCTTATTAAAAGATAGTAATTATAAATAAAAATTTTAAGGATGTAATAATAATAACAAAATTCCAAAGGTCTTTTTTTTTTTTTTTCCCTAGAATTCATCACTGCAACTTTGGTACCCACCAGAAGTTAGTATGGCACTTGCATGATATAAACCATTTTAATGTTATTTTTTTAATCATATATAATGAATTTTAATAAAAATGCATCTATGTGAAAAAATTGCTTCATATTTTAATAAAAGTTATACTATAAATATTAGTAATCATTAAATTTCTCTAAGGTGAGTAAACATAAGGAAAACAAAACAAAACAAAAAACAGATTTACCATGAAGAACTTTTTTTTTTTTTAAGATTTTATTTATTTGACAGAGAGAGAGAGTACAAGCAAGGAGAGCTGCAGACTGAGGGAGAGGGAGAAGCAGACTCCTTGCTGAGCAGGGAACCCGATGTGGGACTCGATCCCAGGACCCTGGGATCATGACCTGAACTGAAGGCAGACACTTAACCTACTGAGCCACCCAGATGTCCCAATAACTTTTAAGATTTTTTTTATTTATTTATTTATTTATTTATTTATTTATTTATTTATTTATTTATTTATTTAAGAGAGAGAGAGAGAGAGAGAGAAAGGGCATGACTGGATGGAGGGCAGAGGGAGAGAATCTATAAGTCTTTAAGCAGACTCCCTGCTGAGCACGGAGGGTGAGTGGGGTGGGGGGTGGGGGTGTTGTTTGATCCCAGGATCCATGATCTGAGCCGAAACCAATCTGACACTCAACCAACTGAGCCACCCAGGCACCCCACCACAAAGTGCCTTTTATCTATCCTTTAAACAGAATTTGTTCATTGTTGAGTTTATTCAATGGCAAGGTCTCCATTTCTCTTTGTGGTATCATTAAAAATAATTTTTGCCTTAACAAGGCTTTTGAGAATCTCTTTGCAAATGTATTCTTGAACCCTAAGGCTTTCAACAGCTTTTGACGAGAAAGCAGTTAAGGAAAATCATGTAAAAATGACTAAGCAGATGTGAAAAAATTCAGATAGAGCTTTTATAATTGGGATCGACGAAAAGAGAACGCTAACAATGAAACCATACAGAGTAATGAGGAAGTTCAGTTTTCATTAACACGAAATCCACTTCTTTCATCTTCCAACCTCAATAGTGCAACCCAACTAATTTGACTAATCCTCTTATTTACCAGCTCACTTCACCTTCCCATCCCATTCTCAATTCCAGAGACACTAAGGTATGCTGACAACTGTTGGCGGGACCTAATTTTAATCATTCTTAAGACAACTTACAAAAACCATTCATAACTGTAAAAAATAAGGCTTCCAATATCAAAGACCCAAGGCTATAAAACCACTGACAGCCAATATTTTAATATCATCATGTATTGCACTACAAATTGAAATTTGTGTTTGATTTTATCAAATACAACTTTAACTCGGATGTGTTAAGTATCTATATTTTGACCAAAATATAAGTTGTATTTTGAGGTGATTATCAAGACATAGTTCCTAATTTATTCTACCTTTTCTGGAAACCTTAAGGTTGTAGCAAGGTCGTGGATTTACAAACCAATATAGGAGAGATTTGAAGAATTGGAAGTAATATGTTAATTTAGTAAAATGACCATATTTCCAGATATACAAGTATCTTAATTCAGTCTTCATTCTTTTCAGTCTATCCTTCATTTAACAGTTAAAGTGATCTTTTTCTTATACAAACTTGATCATATCAATACATGCTTAAAACTCTTCAGTGGTTCTCATTAACATAAAGACGTTCTCCACTGACATAGAGCCCAAAATGCTTAGTATTACTTACAAATCCCTTAATAATCTGACATTTGCCTAACTCATTTTTTACAACTTCATTTTTTTACTTTTTTAAAAAAAATTTATTTTATTATGTTATATTAATCACCATACATTACATCATTAGTTTTTGATGTAGTGTTCCATGATTCATTGTCTGCATATAACAACTTCATTTTTTTACTTGTCATCTTTTACCTTCTAAAATACACTATGTGCCCTCCTATCTCAGGACATTTATTTATTCTAGTTTATTCTACCTGAGTCTTCCTCCCCCTACCCTTTTTCTTACACATGTATATAATATAATATTACTTCCTTAGGTAATACTTCCCTAATTCCAAAGTATATGTTAGTGAAGCGTAAATAGCCCCTTTCTTTCTTAACAAATATCACTTTCATAATTTGATGTATTTGTGTATTATAGTGTATGACCTCCTACTAGACAATAAATTAATAAAGGAAAGGATGTTGGTCTTTCCCTGCTGCTGTATCATCAGCTTTTAAGACCATGCCATCTTCCATCCATGCTAGGTGTGTCTCAAAAAATTGTGTGTTGAATTAGTGAATAATTTAATTAATGTATCTGGTTAATATATCAGATTGAAATCTCAAACATAGCTCTGTTTTCAGCTCTAGAACTCTTTCCTGTTAGCTGGTTGAGTAGCTAAGTTTAATCATCTTATGTCATTCAAGTTTAAGGGAACAAGAGGAATGCTAGTCGGGGTGTGACTAGCCAAACCCTGACCAGAGTCATTTTGAAAATAGAAACTTATCCATAGTGTGATGGGTTTGCAGCTCTCTACTTCTTTTTTGCTTAGTAGTACTCCTTTGGAAAAGTCCGATTTAAGTAACCTGTTCCAATGAGCAGGTGACTGCATTGTACCAGATGATATATTTATGTGACTTCATTTACATTCAGTCCTTTCCATGACCCTATTTTAAGGTATTCACTGCACATATGGGTAAAATGAAGACCTTGGTGATTAATTATTTTGCAATTATACAGTTTAGTAGGTGGAAGAACTTAGATTGGAGGATTAGAATCCATGACTGGAAAACTCATGTCCTTTTCCTATGCTAAGTTGTAGCAATTCCATCTGTATATGAAGGGAAATATATGAAATATTTATCTATGAGATAGGAACTACCATCTCCTAATGTAACTTCTCCAAAGGTGAGATGCTGTTTTTGTTGTGTTGTTTTATACAACAGTTCTATATTCCAGATGGAGTGAGTGTACATTTCCTTCCTCTCGGGAGAGTCTACACAGTGTCCTTCATTTTAGAAGAGTTTAACTTTTTAGCTATGAATATATCTACTAGTTGCAATTAGAACTTTATTGTAGATAGGTCACCAGAAACACTCCCTATAAGTAATACACCATTGATAGTGACAAGCCAGATACAAAAGGAACTCTCAAACTTGGATTCATTTTATATGGAACCCTAGAGCAAGTGTATATTTAATCTAAGCTAACTGCAGAGATTTACTCGTATCATTGCCCATGTACTCATTGAAATTACTAAAATATTTTAGCAACAGCTCTAGGAAAAGAAAGTCCATCCTACCATCTAAAAGAATTTACTATGCATAATTCTGCCTGAAAGCTAAACCTCCTTAATGTGGATTTTAATGTCAGTTTTCATTTTAGATTCATATGTAAAGTGCTAATGCTTTTGATTGAAAATATACCTTTAATTAAAAGCATAAGAAGGTTTTTTTTTTTTTTTTAATGTTCCCATTTGGGTTAAAACACATAGTAAATCTGTTGGTTGAATACATTCTAGGAATAAAATCATATGTCTCTTCAAAACTGCATACTTTAATTCTTAGTTCAAACCATCTGGCTTGTTTTGTTTGTTTTTTTGTTTGTTTATGGCACAAGATACTACATAATGTCTGATTGCTTCCTGAAGTTTGGAGAGGGAAGAATGATCTAGAGTGGTAATGTCGGGAAGGCCAATATGATAAAAAATTATTCTGAATTTTCCAACAATATTTATAAGATCTTCTACATGTTAGTAAATGTATATATTAGAAATAAAGTTGTACATTACAAGCTGCACTGAAATACAAAATATATGGTTATGGGAATTAATCACTGATAGATATGCACTTTCCTAGAATTTTAGAAACAAAAAGCCATGCAAATTTATGTTGGGAAACTGGGGGGGACACAAATTTTTTCTTCTTTTTTGATGGAATAAATGAACTAAGAAGTGGTCTTTGTTTTCACACCTTCATTTTAGATACTTTTAAATATTATTTTAAGAGAGGATCCAGTGACATAGCATTCACGATCTACCATTTATTTCTTGGCAGGCATCTGATATTCCTGTAATTGGAAAGATGAGGAATCTTTGTTTCTTCTTACTATTCTACTAGCTATTCAACTAGTTGTGCTTTTCTAGTTTTTCAGTTTAGTTTTTTTCTTTGTTCTCCAACATTACCTCTGTTTACACCCTTGAAAACATTCTCTATTTAAAAAAAAAAAAATTCTACTTTGAAAAGAACCAGGTAAAGATAGTGCCCCCACCTACCTCCAGCCTTACCAGAATCCATAAAACCATTAAAAAATTTGTGAAGAAATGCATATACTCAGAAAAAAAAGAAGGGGGACTTACTGTTGTTAGTTTGTAATTAACATCTTAACTCCTATGTGTTACACATTCATCATCAGGTGTGTTTGAAAAAAAAAATCCTATTTCACCCTGCTAGAACTTAATGAGAGAGTAAGATTAGGGAGGTTGTCACATCTCAATGAAAGCTGTGAGAGACGCTAGTTAAAATATGTTGTTACCAGTGAAAAATCATGAATATTTGCTTAGGAATCTTTATATGAAATTGAAAAATAACCTCAGTTTGAGAGAAACAAATTAGCCTTTCCTATTCCTGATACACTTAACCATCTTCTACCACATAAATACAGTGTGTATCATTTAGAGCTTAGTGGATAAGCAAGAATGTTTCGGCACTGTTGGTGGGAATGGAAACTGGTGCAGCCACTATGCAAAATAGTATGGAGTTTTTAATTTAAAAAATTAAAAATAGAACCACCATATTATTCTGCAATCCCACTTCTGGGTATAGATCCAAAGAAAACAAAAACAGTATATCAAAGAGATATCTGCACTTCCATGTTGATAGCAACATTATTCTCAATAGTCAAGATGTGGAAACAACCTAAATGGTTGTCAACAGGAGAATGGATGAGGAAAACTGAGATATATATGCACACACACACATATACACAATGGAATACACAAAGGTGGACGCTTAACTGACTGAGCCATCCAGGCACCCCTCAGAAAATCTTTTTAAAACTATCTCCAGTCCATAATTCTAACTTCATAGAAGAATTTTAAAGGATCTTAACATGGTATATATATTTTGTATTATTTTCCTTAAAAAACTCCTTAGAATTTGGAGAACCTGGGTGGCTCAGTCAGTTAAGCGTCTGCCTTCGGCTTGGGTCCTGATCCCAGGGTCCTGGGATTAAGCCCCGTGTCAGGCTCCCTGCTCAATGGAAAGTCTGCTTCTCCCTCTCCCATTCCCCCTGCTCGTGCTCTCTCTCTCTCTCTCTCACTCACTCTCTCTGTTAAATAAATAAATAAAAATCTTTAAAAAATCCCAAACTTCTTAGAATTTGTTATTACAGGGTAAAATTTAATTGCCTTTTCTAGTGTCACTTTCTTTGTGTAAGGTCCTTAAAGTAGTTTGTAACCAGTCTCACTTTTACATGTTACTGGTTTTGATAATAATTAAAAAGCTTTTTGCAATGTTTGTATTTTCTCAAGGTTCAACTGTTTTATTTAAATTACTTGATCAAGTTGATAAACCCAAAACATTTTAAAAGTATACAAAACCAATTTTTAATTAAACAATACAGAAATATGTTCAATCTGTGTGTCTGTACAAGTCATTGCCATCTTTGAATTGAGCACTCCATTTTATCTAGAACCTTCCACAATACAACACCTCACATAATACATCATGTATGTAATCAAGCTTCTATTTTTTAGAATTAGGGATTGCAACATCCTAAATAAAGCTTTATTTATTCTTGTGGATATTTGAATTTTGCTTAGACAAAGAATCCAGTTTTTTTTCTTGCTTCCCAAGTATTTTTTATTTCATTTTCCATGTGGAATGCTTAAGCTCTTCTCCATCACTTTGGGTTATCACAGGCCCCACTTCTCTTACAAAGCCTTCTCCAACTATCCTAGCTGACTTGGATCTCTCATTGAAAATCCACTGTAATCATTTTGTTGTTGTTGTTGTTGTTGTTTCACACACATAATTTGTATCTTTACAAAGCAAATTAAATACAAGGATTATGTTTTATCCTTCTTTGATATCTCTGTTTTTAGTTTCTCTTTTCCTCCACCAAAATCAAGGAATAGACACCTAAAATTCACTTTAAAATATTTTATGATTAAATCATTTTATAATACAGTAAATCGTAACACATAGTAGAAATTTAATATATATATGTGTTTTACAAATGAACAAATGAAGTACTGAAACATTTTTTTCTATACATATCAGAAAGCCTTAAAACCTGGCTTATGTTCCTACAATTAACCCAAGTCAATCTATGATAGTATGGCATGAGTGAGATAACCAGAAAATTGTGGCTTGCTGTTCTGTTACTTGATAGAGCTGGTCAGGGAAAATTTCCAATTCTTAGTATGCTTGTAAGAACATTTAGCAGGCTGCAGTTATTGCATGCTTTCTATTTTCTTTCCTTTGAAAGCCTGTGACATCAGCTACTTTTATAACTTTAAAACCACCATGTCAGCCTTTAAATTCCTTCAAATGTCTCAAGGAGAAATAGGCAGAGAGAGTAAAAGGAAAATAATCTGGATAAAAATGAATTAACTTTGAAGAGTTCTTCAAGCCCCACTCACCTACCCATCCCCTGCCCCACCAACTTCTACAGGTGACACCTAGGGGGTCATCAGAAACATGAACCGTTCTTATAGGGAAAGTTTAGGTAATGTTTAGTGCGTTTATTCAGCAACATGGCATCTCTTAATTGAGGAAATTTCAGTGGGTGGTGAAGGGAGGGGTAATGCTGTAGTTCTGCAATTTTGATTCTTTTTAGCCTCTGTCCCAATGTCTTCAAGTTTGTGACTCAACCTTTTATTTTTATTTTGGTGGGAGGGAGAGGGTGGCTGTCTTTTCTTTCAAGAATGAAATATACAGGGCGCCTGGGTGGCTCAGTTGGTTAAGCGACTGCCTTCGGCTCAGGTCATGATCCTGGAGTCCTGGGATCGAGTCCCGCATCGGGCTCCCTGCTCAGCGGGGAGTCTGCTTCTCCCTCTGACCCTCCTCCCTCTCGTGCTCTCTGTCTCTCATTCTCTCTCGCAAATAAATAAATAAAATCTTTAAAAAAAAAAAAAAGAATGAAATATACAGATATTATCTCTGTTTTGATATCTACTTTTCTTCATTCCCCAATTATTCAGGATTTGTTCTCTAACAGAAATTCAACAGTAACAGAATCAGCAATGACAGTGATCAATACTAATTTTTTAATTCTGACAAAAGCAGGGTTACAAGGAGATATAGACACAACATTTGTTTCAACATTGATAAGTTGAGGGGAATGGGAAATGGACTCAAATTAAAATATCTGTATCTATTTCTATATTTATAAATATTTATGTTCTTTATATATGTATACATAAAGAATACAAAATATTCTTCTAAGGATTCAGATGAACTCCATAGCCATTTGCATGCATGTTTTAGGATTCAGTGTATGCTATACTAAAAACAGCATGATGACCTCTTGACCTCTCCTTCCCTTACACTTGTAGGTTGCTTAGGCAGTTAGGAAGCACAAAGTATAAATCTCAAATAAAATGTGACTGCAGTTTATATTTTCTACCTGAAAAATATTCATTATATTTGCTGCTGTCATCTGGATTACCTAAAATAAGAATCTGTGACGTTAACAGAAGTTACTTCTTCAATGTACTTTACAAAGAGCCTTTGTTCTATCAGACAGGTCTCACATGCAGTTGGCACTCATTTTATGTTCATTCTCTTCCTCCTATTAGAGAAATAAAACATTTCTGCCAACAGAAAGAGCCTTCCATATCAATGCTGAAGCGAGAGAGAACATAATTTATCATTGTGTAAGCATTTAACAGATTTACTTATACATAAGCACAAAACTGACTACAGAGTTAGGGCAAAGTTTCATACAGTTGATACCGAAAAGTACAAGACAGAACAATAACTTTTCTTATCTGTTGGAGGGACAAGGATCTGCACCTTGTGTCTGTTTCCTGAACATCTTACCAGAGACCCCCGAACTATTTCTGGAAGTATGTTTTAACATGTCTGGTGGTCATTTGGTTGTTATCTTGGAGATATTTCTACATTGTACAACTGGAAACTAGGCTTAATCTCTAGAGAGATTTATCTCTATCCTAAAGCAATGCCTGTTCTTGGAAGGTTTAAGAATCAGATTCTTCCATCAGATAGAATAAACAATGTTTCATAACAGAAAAGGGAAAAATGATATAAAACCTGTGTTTTGATATGTATGTTTGGGCACTAAATTGTCCTTGTGTTTGGGGGAAGGGGGAAGGTATTGTGGTACGTTTGGAGTCTGGATTCAGGTGTGTGAATTGTCTAAAGTCCAGGTTGGAGATGCAGCATCTTTATTGTTGACTGTCAGTTAAACCCCAATAAGGTACTGCAAAGAGCCTCATTCTGTGGACACAGAAAAAGTGAAAAATGTCTCTTTTGTCTTGAGACTTTTTCCTCAAGTCTAAATCAATTCTTCAGATTTGTTTGTCAGTTTTTAAAATACAAGCAAGCTCTCTACCTGTCAGTGACACTGAAGAAGAGGCAAGATACAAATATTCATGTCAAAATACCTGGTCAGTTAATTCAGGAAATTATTTAGGCATTTTTTTCAGATTTTTTTCAGATTTTTAACTGGACTGACAAATTATTTTAATGTCCTATAAATGTTACACAATAGGAAACTTATGGTGGATTGATAAATGGCAGTTGATGGAAACAGTTTTTATGTCTGGGTGAACTCACCTCAACATATTTACTGCTTTTAAGTGTGCTAAGAACACTTAAGTGGTACTCTCAGAAAATTTCAGTTCTACACTACGATATTATCAGCTATAGTCACTATGTTATACACTAGATCCTCAGACCTTATTCATCTCATAACAGAAAGTTTGTACCCTTTAACTAGCCTCTCTCTCTTTCCCTGGCCCAGCCCCTGGCAACCATCCTTCTATTCTTTGTTTCTATGAGTTTCTTTGTTTGTTTGGTTAAGACTCCACATATGTGATACCTGCAGTGTTTGTTTTTCTCTGTCTAGCTTATTTCACTTAGCATAATGCTCCCTCAGGTTCATCCATGTTGTTGTAAACGGCAGAATTTTCTTCTGTTTTTTTTTAGGCTGAATAATATTCCACAGTATATATTTATACTACATTTTTTTATCCAATCATCTGTTGATGAATACTTAGGTTGTCTCCTTGTCTCAGCTATTGTGAATAATATTCTAAGGAATAAGGGAGTGCAGATATCTTTTCGAGATACTGATTTCATTACTCTTGAATATATTGCTGGGAGTGGGATTGCTGAATCATAGGGTAGTTCTATTTTTAATTTTTTGACGAACCTCCGTACTGTTTTCCATAGTGCTGTGCCAATTTACATTCCCACCAGTAGTGCACAAGGTTTACCTTTCCTCCACATCCTCACCAGCATTTGTATCTCTTGCCTTTTTTGTAATAGTCATCCTAACAAGTGTAAGGTGATCTCTCCGTTGTGATTCTGATTTACATTTTCCTGATAATTAGTGATGTTGAACAACTTTTTATGTATCCTTTGGTTATTTGTAGGTCTTCTTTGGAAAAAATGTCTCTTTAGGTCTTTTGCCCATTTTTTTAATCAAATGATGATGATGATGATGATGATTGCTATTAAGTTTTATGAGTTCCTTTTATATTTTGGATATTAACTGCTTATCAAAAAAGTGGTTTGCAAATATTTTCTCCCATTCCATAGGTTGTATTTCATTTTGTTGATGGCTTCTTTGGCTGTACAGAAGCATTTTGGTTTCATGTAGTTTCACTTGTTTATTTTTTATTATTATTATTTTTTTAAAGATTTTATTTATTTATTTGAGAGAGAGAGAGAGAGATAGTGAAAGAGAGCATGAATAGTGGGGGAGGGAGAAGCAGGGAGCCTGACACGGGGCTCAATCCCAGGACCCCAGGATCATGACCTGAGCCAAAGGCAGATGCTTAACTGACTGAGCCACCCAAGCGCCCCTCACTTGTTTATTTTTGCTTTTGTTGCCTTTGCTTTTGGTGTACATGAAAAAAGAAACAAAAACAAAAACAAAAACAAACATTGCCAAGACTAATGTCAAAGAGTACAGTCTCTGTTTTCTTCTAGTAGTTTATGATTTCAGTTCTTACATTCAAGTCTTTAATCCCTTTTGAGTTTATTTTTGTGGATGGTGTAAGGTAAGGGTTAGGTTTTATTTATTCTTTTGCATGTGGCTGTCAGGTTTCTTAACACCATTTATTGAACAGATTGTTTCTTCCTACTGTGTCTTCTTGGCTCCTTGTCAAAAATTAATTAACTATATATACATAGGTTTATTTCTGGACTCTCTATTCTGTTGTATTTATCTATGTGTCTGTTTTTGTGCCAATATCATACTGTTTGAGTTACTATAGTTTTATAATATAATTTGAAGTTAGGATGTGTGATGCCCCCAACTTTCTTTTCCTCAAGATTATTTTCACTATTTGAGATCTTTTGTGGTTTCATATGAATTTTATTATTGTTTTTTTTTCTATTTTTATGAAAAATGCCATTGGGATTTTAACAGGGATTGCACTGAATATGTAGATCGCTTTGGTGTTATGGACATTTTAACAATTTTAACTCTCCCGACATGAGCATTAGGTAGCTTTCCATTTATTTGTGTCTTCTTCAGTCTCTTTCATCAATGTTTTATAGTTTCCAGGGGACAGATTTTTCATCTGCTTGTTTAAATTTATTCTTAAAGGGCACCTGGGTGGCTCAGTCGTTAAGCGTCTGCCTTAGGCTCAGGTCATGATCCCAGGGTCCTGGGATCGAGCCCCACATCGGGCTCCCTGCTCGGCGCGAGGCCTGCTTCTCCCTCTCCCACTCCCCCTGCTTGTGTTTCCTCTCTCGCTGTCTCTCTCTCTGTCAAATAAATAAATAAAATCTTTAAAAAAAATTTATTCTTAAGTATTGCAAATGTTTTGATACTATTATAAATGATATTGTTTCCTTAATTTTTCTTTCAAAGAGTTCATTGTTAATGTATAGAAACACAACTGATTTTTGTATATTGATTTAGCATCCTGCAACTTTATTTAATTAGTTTATCAGTTCTAACAATTTTTTGGTGGAGTCTCTTCTGTATGTAATATCACATCATCCACAAACAGCAAGAATCTTATTTCTTCCTTTCTAATTTGAATGGATCTAAAGCATATTTAATTAAATGATTGTAAAACACCTAACAAGCCACTACCATTAAAAAAAAATCACTTTCGTAATCTTTCATTCTTATGTAGCTAAACTTTCTGTTTCATAAAATGTTTATTGAAATACCACACACGCAAGGAAAAACACACAAAGTATAAGCATACTACTAAATGACTTTAATATACCTCTGTTGCTGGTACCCAGAAGCCATCCTTATAGCTTCTCTCTATCACTGAGCCCTAAGAAAAACAGCGTTCCTGACTTCTATTGGAATAGTTTAATTTTATCTGTTTTGAACTACATTTAGTAGACTCAATAGTATATACACTTAGTGCTTGCCTTCTTTGGCTCAATATTATATTTGTGAGAGATTTATTCAGATTGCTGTTGTCTGTCATTATAGTTTTACTCATTCTTATTGCTGTACAGCCTTTCATTATATGAATATATACCACAATCTGTTGATACATGCTATAGTTGCTTGCTATTTGAGTTCTTTCTATTTTGGAATTATTATGAATGGTGCTGTTGTGAGCATTCTTGTACAAGTCTTTTGGTGAACTTATGTACCAACTGCTGGTGGATATAAAGGAAAGAGTGGAATTGCTATGTCTTAGAGTATTCTTATTTATGGAGTTACTATACATGGAAATCAAACTGGGTTGAAGCTGTGGTGTCAATGTAGTTTCTCAGAAACAGTTCTTTTGAGAATGAGAACAGAGTTAAAGCACTGCTAGAATAGGTACTTCTTGAAGGATATGATGTCCACCCAGGCTGTAAGAAAGAGTTTTATAACAGAGACTCAGCAGAACTAGAGCTTTGAAGACTCTTATGTGTCTAAGAATCAAAATAGTGAGCCAGGTTTTCCAGAGCTATGTACTAAATTCATTCTTTCCCTAAGTACTTGTGGGGCTATCTCTATAACATCTATAGATCTACTAGATTTTCTATCTTATTCCATTGTTTGTTTCTGTAGCAGTGCTACACCTTTTATTTTTATGTGTTTGTAATATGTATTTACATTTGGTAATGCCAGTCTTCTTATTTTTCCAAATTGTTTTAGTTATATTTTACAAACATTTTAAAATTAATTTTAATTTAAAACTCATTATGTGGAAATTTGCCATATTAATAATGTTGTCTTGTTCCATGAATGATGCCTATGTTTCTTCATTTATTCAGGTCTTTTTTCATGTCTTTACTTTAATAGAGTGTTAATTATTTCCCCATAAAAGTGTTCTGAGTTATTTTCCAAATTAATTCAAAGATACTTTATTAGTTGATTGTTATTGTAAATAGTACTTAATTTTCTCTTGCATTTTTCTTTTAAAAATTAATTAGTACATATTTCAAGTATCCAGCATAGGAAAAAAAAAAATGACATCAATGTCACCTATATACTCAGCAAGAGAAAACAGTTGCCTCAGACTATAAAAACTGCATTTTTAAGTGCTTATTATACATGAGGCACTCGTATAAATGCTTTTACATGTGTTAACTCAGTAACTCTCATAACAATATAATAAGGAAAGTACAATTATCACCACTTTATAGTTGAGAGAACTGAGACAGAGGGAGGTCACATAATTTGTGGAAGTTATACAGTTGGTGACTCTGCGAATTTGAATTCCAGCCCATGCCTTTTGGCTCCAAAGCATGTGCTCTTACCCACAGTGCCATGCATTGCTAAGTAACTGAATTGTTACAGATGGAGCTAAAGCCTCATCCTTCATAAAACCCTACCACATCTGGCAGTGCATAGTCTCCATCTTGTGGGATAGAGTGGGAGGAAGTACAAGATCCCTGAGAAATGGAGTGTGTACATTTGTCTTTGAATCCCCAATGACTAGCATCTTGCCTAGGACAGAATATAGTCTCAGTAAATGTGGTTTGAATAAATCTATCCTTGTCATGGCAAATGAATACTGGAAAAGAGAAAAATTTGGGCCGTGTCCCTACAATTTTCCACTTACTGATCTTGTTATAAACTCTAATAATTTGTTTCTTTCAATATTAACATTCTATGTTTATGTTATCATATGAGCATCTCATGATATATCAGAGTTAAACACATTTAATGTTTTAATTTTTAATGTTTACTCACCAGGATTTGGACATGACCCCTTCCTGGACTTATATAAATTTTAGGAAAAGAAATGGGTGAGTTTCTAGAGTGTAATCAATAGTTATAATCAATCCAAGATCTCCATAGCAGCTGTAGGAATTATGTATCTGCCTATATTCTATACTTGCTCTCACCAGAAATCTCTATACCTATATTACTGTTCTCCAGAAAAATAGAACCAATAGGATATCTATGTATATGTGCACACACGTATATATAAAGAATTCATTGTATATATAGGAATATATATTTTTCTATATATACATAATATATAGAGGTATAGAAAATAGAAATAGAAAAAATATATTTTAGATATATTTTTATATCTAGAAATATAGAAATATATAGAAAATAATATATAGAGGGTGCCTCAGTGGCTTGGTCCAGTAAATGTCTGCCTTCGACTCAGGTCCTGATCCCAGGGTCCTGGGATCAAGTCCTGCCTCAGGCTCCCTGCTCAAGGGGGAGTCTGCTTCTCCCTCTACCCTTCCCCCCTGCTTGTGATCTCTCTCTCATGCTCTCTGTCAGATAAATAAAATCTTTAAAGAAATAAAAAAAAATATATAGAAATATTTCTATATTGTGTGTGTGTATACACACACAAATACACACACAAACACACACACATACTTTACATATATACATATATATATAAAGGATTTATTACGGTGATTGGAAAGTCCTAATGTCCCAAAATATGAAAGGTGAGTTGGCAAGCTGGAGACCCAGGAGAGCTGATGGTATAGTTCTAGTCCCAAAGCTGGCAGGTTTGAGACCCAAGAAACGTCAATGTTTCAGTTGGAGTTCAAAGGCAGGAAAAAGCCTTACTTGAAAGAATGTCAGGCAGGAGCAGTTCTTTCTTACTCAGAGGAGGTTCAGTCTTTTTGTTTTATTCAGGCTTTCGACTGTTGGATGAGACCGACCCACAATAGGGAAGGCAATTTGCTTTTTCATTCTACCAATTTAAATGTTCGTCTCATCCAAAAACACCCTCACACAAATACCCAGGATAATGTTTGACCAAATAATGGGGCACTCCATGACCTAGTCAAGTCAATACATAGTATTAACCACTATAACATCTCAAATTAAATATGTGTCAGAAAGCAGCATGATTCTTCAATTTATCCATCCATCCTTTGTTTTCCTTGCAACTCCTCCGCCAGGGATGTTTCTACAGATTGATATCCAGATGGTTATTCAGTCAACAAACACTCCAGTATACCACAGCCAGTTGTTCAGGATCTATTCTGATTGGTCAGTTTCCTTGGTGCATGGTAGTTAAATATTTCTCATATTATTCTTGAATAGAACCTAGATATATTCTGGTAGCATGATTGTATTATTGTGGGATGCTGAACTGTATTTGTGCCAAACTAAATCTGTTACTGTATTTTTGCCAAACTAAATCTGTAATTACTTTGAGCATTTGAACTCCGGATGTCTTCCAAGAAGCTTTTTCTACTTTTTCATTTTGGTAAAACTGACTATTTAGGAGGTCAGAAGAGAGAAAACTGCTGATTGATAGGCTCTTGAAAGCAAGCATGACAAAATAAGGATAGTGTGGAAAACCTAGTAAAAATTGATATATTTGAAGTTTAGTATACTTGTTATTTCTAATGAATTGTGACTTAGATAATTTTTATAGGGTCTGTGTAAGATTTTTAGAGCTCATCTCTAATATTAAATATTATATTTGTAATGTCTTTTGCTGTGTCATGATCAGCAAGAAAATAAATATCTTTTGACATCTTTTCATAAATATCAATTATTATTTTAAAAATACAGATTGCTCTGTGAAATTTTTAGATTTTAAGGAATTAGCTGATATGCTATGAAGTTTCAAATAAATATATGTTATACTAAAACTAAACTGAAGTTTGAGGTATTTGTACCACTTTATCTCAAGATTTCTATAAAACTATGGCAATCAAGACAGTGTAGTATTAGAATAAGGTTGAATACACAGGTCAGTGGATAGAGTCTAGGAAAAAAATGAAATATTACTCTACAATAAAAAGGAAATATAGGCAAGAAAACAATGAATCTAAAAAATATTAAACTAAACAAAACAGATCTGAAAAAGTATACATTATGTTATTCCATTTATATCAAATTTAAAAAAAAAGCAAATCTAATCAATGGAGACAGAAAGTAGATTAGTGATTGGTGATTTGACAGCAAAGGGACAGAAGGAACCTTTTGGGAGTGATAGAAATATTCTATACTTTGTTAGTGGTGGTGGATACATGGGCACCTATATTTTTCAAAACTGTTGAAATATACACTTAAAAACTAATAAATTTTATCATATGGAAACTATAACTCAATAAAGTTTATTTAAAATATAAAACAAGGGGGCACCTGGGTGGCTCAGTCAGTTAAGCGCCTGCCTTGGGCTGAGGTCATGATCCCAGAGTCCTGGGATTGAGCCCCATATCGGGCTCCCTGCTCACCGGGAAGCCTGCTTCTCCCTCTCCCTCTGCTGCTCCCCCCTGCTTGTACTCTCTGTCTTTCTGTCAAATAAATAAATAAAATCTTTAAAATTGAAAAATAAATAAAATAAAAAACAAAATGAAAGTTTGTAAACCTTACTGTAACAACTGAATAGGATGTTAAATTACATAGGCTCTTCCAAGATCTCCATGTCTTCTTGTCTTCTTAGTGATAGGAAAGTTAAATATATATCTTCCAATTTCGATGGAGAAAGAGAGATCATGTATTTTTTTTCTCTACCACCAAGACTTTCCTCCAAGCAATAACTTTATTGGGAAAAATAACAATATAAATTTCTTTGGGCAATAATGCTATTATATATATATATATATATATATATATATATATATATATGTACATTTTATATAAGCATATATATAAGCATTATAATGAACTATTTTTACATTTCTCCTCTGCTGGTTTTCTTTAGACTGAAAGTAAGCTGCAAGTATGTCTATTTGGTTTATTAGCATGAATGTCTATTGACCAATAATTGAGTAGAAAATAATTTTATGTGAGTTCATTTCAGAGCCAAACAAAACTGTTTTTTTTAAATTTTTTATTATGTTATGTTAATCACCATACATTACATCATTAATTTTTGAAGTAGTGTTCCATGATTCGTTGTTTGCGTATAACACCCAGTGCTTTATTTGCTTGGAATCCTAAGGTATACAGCCCCCTAAACATTCAGGTGTTACTGAATGCTTGTAATTACTTCCAAATACAAGCATATTCTGGTGACAGTTGATTTGATCTAAATTAGAGGGGTTTTTTTCCATTCATTATGTTTTATTACTTACTTGTATCTATTTTTCTAATAAGAATGATAAATAAGTTTATCTTGCAATACTTATTTACTTAAAGATAAGCTCTACTGAGTAAAGATCAGATGTCTAATTTTTAAGTGAATGTAAAATATTAATTGGTTAGTTTATTCGAACTCATATATACCTACCCATGCCTGGAGTTACAAATGTAATTCAAGCTGGAAATAATTAAGACAGAACAGAGTTGTTTAAATGTTTTCAAAATAATATGTTTGAAATACTAGAGAATAAGCTGATAATTTTAGGGTTTTTTTGTGACACACAAAAAGTGTGACACACAGGAACTTCATCTCAAGGAATGAAAAGTCCTGAGTATTCACAGAATTTTATTGGGGTAGGATATACATTAGTGCAATGATATTTATGCGGTGACATAATGGTGAGAGGAAAGGGAATCCACAAATCAGGACTGTTGAAAGCAATCACATTTAAAACATCTATCAGAGGTTCTAAAGCTGCAATTACCAGTGTACTAAATGCGTATTAGTGATTAAAAGACTGAGGATAATTGTTATATTTTTATGAGTTTTAAAAACATGTACTAATAAAGGCTCATTTATTCATATATACAAGGCAAATACAATTTCTAAATTCTTTTTATTCTCTTATTAATCTGCAATATACTGTATATATTAGCCTTGCAGATAGTTTTACAAAATTATTCAGAGGATGCCATTTGAACAACAGAACTCGCACTGACTTCATTCCCATATGTTGAAATGTACTAGAGCTCTCTTCCTCATCAGATATCCTTCCTTTGATGTCTTCATCACTTGAATAAAAGCACCAGACTTTGACCTATTGGCTATATATACAGAGTTTGCCACCTGGCACAAATTCCCACATCAATTTAAATGAAAATGAACAAATATGAAAAGCAAAGCCCGGCAAATGACTGGTAGGCATTATGAAGAATTCTGCCCTAGTCTTTTTGCCTAAAGTCTTTGAGGACTACCCTGATTTATAGTTTTAGGTCATGGGAATATAAGCTAGTATTTATCTTTGTGGCAGCTTTAAAATATATCGGTACTTTGAATGATAGAAACTTGGTATGTGTGTGTGGAGTAATTTTTGTGGCCTGCCATTTTTTATCTTGGTAAATTCTAGCTACAAAGTGCTTAACTCTTTGGTTTGGTCTATGGATAATTGCCACTATTTGTCAATGGCACACAATAAATTGAGCCTCTGCAAATGCATGGTCAGTCATCTGATTGTGAGTTGGGATTTAAATAATCTTTTTTGACACCCAAGGGGATTCTAGGTTTACCAGATTCATTCTGGAGCCACTCTGAGAATTCAGTCATCCATTCAGCGAATGTTCAATGATCAGCAATGTAGTAGGCTGTGTGCAAGAGTCCAGGGATATAAAAATGGAAAGAACTTGGTTACCGCTGCGAAAGAATTTAATCTAATTGTGGCTGTGTACAGTCCAGCAGAGGAAGATATAATCTTTTTCAGACTCTCACCTTGTGATCAGTTCTCTTGGAGCTGGGCTTGTTTCTGTAAGTAGGTGGACTTGCAGGGGAAAAGCTGCAGAGTAGATATCAGATAGCCACAGCTACCAAGTTCAAGCCACGGCCTGAACTTCAGATATGTCTTCTGAATGGAGTACTTAATATATATTGCCACACATTTGTTTTGAAGTTTAAATAATATATCTAAAGTGCTTAGCCTGCTGCATGTCACATGGCAATTAATTAGTAGCAATCATTATCACTATGAATATAGAAAAAAATTAGCAAACTAACTTTTTTTTTTTCTGAATATATATAAATTTTCCAGGAGAGCTCATTTTCTTGAGCAACCCAATGTGTGGCCTCAGGTCTGTTAGCCCAAGCAGTTCAGAGCACTAGACTTGATTGGCCCTTGATCTTCAGGTCATGAAGCCAAAGGCATCACAAAGAATGGGCAAAGCCAGACCATGCCAGGCAGAGCATTTCCAACATCTCAGGCCACATTCACTAGCAACAGATACTAGGGAAGAGGAAAAGAATCCAGGGAAATGAAATGTTAGCCAGAGAATTTGATAGAGTATTTGGGAGCAGGATCCTGGAGAAATTCCCTAAAGACCTAGAACATAGTCGGTGGAGTAGAAGTTGCTAAGGGCACCAAGATAGCCCAGCCAAAAGAAAAATATGGTGAATTTTTTTTTATAGGTATGATCTATGGCTCTGGGGGTGGGTCAGCCTGTCCAAGATCATATAGCTTGTGGGTTTCAGAGTCAGGATTCCAACTCAACTCAAGCCTGTTGATAAGCACTATTTATAGTTTAAGAGGAAAATAAAAAGCTTCTTTTTGTGAAACTAGAAATAAAGGCAATGTATGAAAAGAGCTTCATGGGTTTGCTGTGAGGGATTACATGAGTTAATATATATAGTCATGCTGAAGAATATCTGGCATAGAATATGTGTTCAGCAAATGTTAACATCATTATATATTTCCAGAAATTCAGGGACAAAGAAACATATGCATAGACTGTCTTGTCACTGATAATACCATATGAAAATAAATTAGCTGATCATCTGTATTCTCTGCATGTTTACGGAGAGTTTCAAATGCTTCATCAAACAGTAGACTGGTGTTGTCTTTATCATAATGTCTGCAAAGAGGGGTTATCATCGCAGTCCAACCCACTGAGTGATGGACTACTCTGTTTAGATGCTCTGTTAGATGCTTCACCTTAACTAAACATGGACAAACCTGAACCCATTTCTTCCCTCTACCCTTGCCAATTCTGTATTTTTTTTTCACCCTTGTGGAGCACAGCAATATACCTTCTTACACAAGTTAGAAATCAGTAAGTCACCTTGGTTCTTCAAATTTCCTTCATGCCCTAGTAAAAAAAAAAAAAAAAAAAAAAAAAAAAAAAGCTATCAAGGCTTACAACTTTAAACCATGCCTTTAATCCTTCCTGTCTTCCCCAGCTGTGCTTCTGCTCCACAGGTGCGGCTTTCCCTGGCTCTGGGCCTCTTTCATTCACACATACTCTCTGTGCTCCTGCTAGAGCATTCTCCAGAAACAATCTGACAATGATGCTTCCCTGCTTAAGTCTGTCAGTTCCCCACACCCATGCTCCCATACTCTTCCATGATTCTCAAACATCTTCAGGACAAATTTCTGAAGTCCTAACGCAGTCATACAAAGACTTCCATAATCTGACCCTTTTGACTTTTCCAGCCTCGGCACTCATCATTTCCTGCCTCATACTTTTTCATCAATCAAAATTAACTGATCATAATCCTCATGCAAACCCATGCTTTTGTGTTTTTGCTACTGTTGTGTCCCTGTTTGGAAAGCACTTTCCCAGTGACCAAAAGCTTTCAGACTTGGTCTAGTCTCAGCTATCATAGGAAGCTTTCTTACCCTAAATGCCTAATTAAGGATCCCTTCTCTATTTTCTTATAAAAACCCCGTTCATATCTGTATCATTTCCCTGACTATAATATTAGATTTGCCATATCCTCTGAGGACACAGTCTATAACTAACTTCTCTTTGCATTCATTAGATCAATGGCCCACAACCAGCATCCATTTGGAAATATGTAGAGCATATTTTGGTTGTCATAATGGCTAAGAGGCACTACAGGTTGTAAATGGCCAGGGACAGAGATTCTACACTCTGCATTGGGTGGAACAAGAGGAAGAGCTGTTTTGCCAAAATTCCAAATATGTCTCCTATAAGAAGTTCTGCATTTGACTATATACATCATGAAGGCATTTTATCTCAAGACTCAAAACAGCTGGGTCTCACCACAGATCTGCTAAACCAGATCTTAGGCATGTATGTATTTAAACAGTTTCCCAAGTAACTCTGATATACCTTCCTTTTTTTTTCTTTTTCTTTTGAGCAAACATTTTATTGAGCTATAATTATACATACAGGGCATACATACATACCTGCTGTTTAGAAGTCACTAATATAGCCCCATGTTTTTTTCTTTTACCCTGGCCAACAGGAAGCTCAGATTTAATGTCCAAGAAGACTAGTATTTCTATCTTTCTCTTGGAAGATATATTTATTCCTCATGTCCCATCAGAATTTCTTCTGTAAGTTTCCAGATTATATTTTGAATGTGCTCACAGTATAAATGCTAAATAATAAAAATAATTGCAATGAATTTTATTAGGATGTACATGAGTGAGGCTGTACATTGGGCTGCCTCTCAGAGTTTTACCAAGAGAAATGGAGTGACTTCATTCTCTACACTTCAGGGAGGAAGTTGTTACCTTTAATGACTGATAGGTTGGCTGATGTCCATGGGAGGAGCAAGAGCAGATGACTTAGAATGGCCATGTGGGCGCTTGAATAATCCCCCAGCCTGGCTTATGTAAAAAGCTACAGAAGGGCTCTAGAGCAAGAGTTGGCAAACTTTGGCCATGGGCCAAATCCATCTCACATCCAGTGTTTGCCAGTAAAGTTTTATTGGAACATAGTCACTAGCCCATAGGTATTGTCTATGGCTCTCTTTGTGCTGCTGTGGCAGAGCAAAGTAGTTACAGCAACCATACGACATGCAATGCCTAAAATATTTACTATTTGGCCCTTACAGAAAACATTTGCTGACTTCTGTTCTAAAGCAATGCTTCCAGCAAAAAGCCGACAGAAAATTAAGTGTTCAACTCAGTACTCCTTTTTATTTAACCATGTTAGTGTATCAAAACAAATGATCAGCTGCAATCACCAGAATAAAATTCCAAAATAAAATATAGTTTTGTTTCCAGGGATGTATTTTAAGCTGCAATTTTCAGCATGGACTGCTAAAAACTTCCTCATGTTGTTTATGAACCACTTTATAGAGCAGCATTTATGAATGAGCAATTGGATCCTAAGCAAAAGTGATTTATCTGGCAAAATTGCTTTTTTCTATTTGTCTAATTTGGAGAGTATGCCTTTATCAGATTCTGCCCAGTGTTTAGTCATTTTTGTTGCATTTTAGGTATAACTTTATTGTGGTATTACTCACTAACCATGGGTAATTCACATTAAATGTGCCTGATACTTGATGTTACTCTAGCCACTTGTGGATTTGGTTTTGTGGTATTTCTGTCAGTGGCACATACTTATAACAGTGCAGGTTGGGTAACTTATCTTGCAGCAAACTAATGTACACATTTTCCATTTTACCTAAAAATATTATTTTAATTTCTTTTACGTAGAAATCTAGCGTTGTCACATATGATGGATTCTGAAAATTTCATGCCTATGAACACATTGTCTCCCTTTGAAAAAGTGGCTGGAAATGATTGCACATAATTTTTGCTAGTTCTTGTGTCCCAAACCCTACAACAATGCCTGGTATAAAGCACCCCCCCCCCCAAATAAGTACATGCTGAATGATAGCTGAATTAATGAATAATGCATTTCCATTTCATAACTTCCACAAATAAGACATGAGGGGAGAAAGCAGCAAAATACTCCTATCCAACTACTGAATTTTCCCCATTCTCTTGTTGGGCTTTATACAGGTTTTTAATGTAACTGTTGTCCATTCAAAATTAACTTGTGGTTGTGGGGGACAAGATGGACCACATTGGCATGAAGATTATTTTCAGTTAAAAAGCAGTCAAAACCCAGCAGATTCAGGAAAAGCTTTTTACCTCCCCCACAACTGCCTGAAAAGAATTTAGCTAGAGGACCTGCTCCAGGAGGAGAGCTATCAGCACAGATGACTACATTATACTATGAACGAGACATGGTAGACAGCATGGAGCTAGCAAGGAAGGCCTGTCTGATCAAACTCCTGTATGTCCCATTATTTCTGAAGGGCCAGCAAACATTTGTTTACCAAACATTTATTCTTTTATATCTTCTTGTGAATTTCATTTCTTCCTTTTGAAGTCACAGATCCCTGCCCAATTCACCTTAGTTCAGAAGGACATACATACCTCATTTTGCCTGTCTTTGGAATTTCCATCTGTATGGAATACTGGTACATACAAAATTAAATTTGATTTTCTTCTGTTAATCTGTCTCGTGTCGATTTGATTCTTAGTCCAGCTAGAAGGACCTTGAAGGGGGCAGGAAGTTCTTCCTCCCCTACATGGTGAAGCACCTCTGTTGGGTGACCTTAATGAGCGACGGGCTAGATGGACTTAGAAGCTTGTTTTGTGGTTTTGTTAGTATTAAGTCTTAGACGTGATATTCCTAAGCAGATGCTTCCATTAGTTTTATTGCTTCTGAGCTCTGATTGTTGCATCTTAGTTATGACTTTGTGGAGAATGCAGATTACTCTTCCTGAACCTGATAAAACTCAATCAACAGACTTCTAATAATTCATAATTTTCTTTGATCATTAAAGCAAGTATCTCACAAAAGGAGTAAATACAAAAGAAATTCTTAATGTTCTTTGTGAGCCTCCCATTTCTGGGATTTGTATTGTCCAATTTTAAGTTTTAAAAGCTGTAGAATTTTTGGGGCGCCTGGATGGCTCAGTTGTTAAGTGTCTGCCTTCAGCTCGGGTCATGATCCCAGGGTCCTGGGACCAAGCTCCACATCGGGCTCCCTGCTCAGCAGGAAGCCTGCTTCTCCCTCTCCCACTCCCCCTGCTTGTGTTCCCTCTCTCGCTGTGTCTCTCTGTCAAATAAATAAATAAAATCTTAAAAAAAAAAAAGCTGTAGAATTTTCAAATCTCTCTGCTTGCTATCCCCCCACCCCCCCATCCTCCCACCCCCCCACCCGGCTCCATTCTGCTGGACACCCTGGTTCTCAGCCCAGGTTTTCTGTTTCCTCTCCAAAGGCCTGACCTTCAATAAGGTTGAGTCTTTTCTCTGTTATGTGTTGTGCATTTCTATTTCTATACTGGGTTTATTTAAATCAGGATAAAGCTAAATCATTTGAATTTAAGTGGGAAACAGTTTTAGGACTTAAAAGATCAACTTTCATTTATATGGAAAGTACACTTTTTGTGGAATACCTTGTATCTTAATGAGGTGCAAATCACTGTTTATTCTTATCCTTTTGTTAAATCTTTGTGTTTCCCTTAAATTACCTTTGGGGCTATATTTTGGAACATTTTTAAGTGCAAGTAAAATTGTGTTATTATATATTTATTTATCGGGGTTAAGTTTTAAGTCAATCCTCTCAAAGTAATGACTGCAAAGTCTGTGGAACAGCTTAGATACCACTATAAAAATGCATGCAGCTGTCTCTCTCCTTTGCATTCTTAACTCACTGTTCATTCCAATTTCTCTATTACATATTTCTGATTCACTGAATATGAAAACTCATACTGAAGCACATTTAATTAGCTGTGATTTAGTCTATTGATATAATGAGGACGGGTGAAGAAGAGAAAAAAAGGAAAAAAATAATCACTGAAATACAGAATTTTAGCAGAATTGATACCTACTGATGTATATACCAGAAAGAATGTGAATGATGAAGTTCTGCTGGACCAAAATCATCCTCCCTTTTTCTTAAGTGAAGAATGGCATCTAGCTGTAAATTATAACGCCAGTTGCAGTGGGTATTTATTGTGGATTACTCAGTAATGTTGATGCTGTCCCAGTCTGAGGATCTGAGGCTCTTTGCTTTGAATCTGAATTGAGACAAAATACAAGAAAGTTGTGCAGATATGGTAAATCCAGTTGCCCTTCCAGTGGCGGACACTGTAAATTGATTAGACCTACTCTTGTGACTCACCAGCTGTTAGCCAGAGGCATGAGGGATAGTTCAATTTACTTAAAGAAGATATAGAATGAATTGGATCACGAAGATGCAGTAAGCAGTAATCAATCTTAAAAGAAGCAAGAAATATATATTTTTTAAATTTTTTACTGTGGACAATTATTTAAGCACTCTGAGCTATTCAATTTATAATTCTCCTTTAAGTTTTTTTTTTTTTTTCCCCCCTGCTGAGCCTAAGTTATTAACTACTACAATATTCAAGGAAGTACAGTTTGGACCATGTAATATCATAGGAATTAAGTAATACTTAAAGGAGAAAGAAGTAAATTAATGATTTTTTTAAAGTGAATAATGGGCAAGAATGAATCAAAGGCAAACATTTGTTTTACTGACCTGTGTTTTTCAGTGGATTAAATTTTAGGCCATTTTTATTTGTCCACCTTAATTAATGATAGCCTAGCTGGGGCTTAAGAGATTTTAGAATAGTAATTATTATTCAGTAGCCACTCTTCAGAGTAGTAAACTTTCTCAGTAAACTTTCCTTACTATTTGAAGTATGTAATATTTAATATATACTTCCTTTAAGGAAATGCAAATACTATGTAAATTTATCCCCATATATAGGTTAACTTAATGGAACATACATTGAAGAAGGATAGATATATTTTTTCATATATTTGATATGTTGTATTACTAAAACTACCTGTACTTTAACATGAAATTTTCTAATATACTGTGTTAGAAAATGGCATGTAGCACAGGGATTTTGTAAATACAGGACAGTAGGCCTCCTGGTACTTAAATTTTACCCACAAATGTTAATGAATAAATGAATCAATCAATCAATCAATCTCTCTCAATCTCCACACACACATATGCATGTATGTACATATAAAAGTGTGTGTATATACATACATATATACAACACCCATCTTTCTGCATTGTGTAGATCCAACTACAAAGTATAAGTCAAGATATGGGCAAATAATAAATGGTAGTTCTTAGTTTTTAAGGATAAAACCAATGAACTGGTTGTATAACAATCATGTAATTTTTAAGGCTGCTGGAACTAGCTTCTTTAAGAAGC
Organism: Mirounga angustirostris; assembly: GCF_029215605.1. NCBI lineage: Eukaryota > Metazoa > Chordata > Mammalia > Carnivora > Phocidae > Mirounga > Mirounga angustirostris. The sequence goes on along the minus strand of NW_026991709.1, from coordinate 89,196,958 downwards.
TTTTGATATTTGCATAGTATGAACAAGGAAAGTACCATCAAGAAAACCATTTCCCATATAGCAGATTCTAACTGGGTTTTTCTGCTTTCTAACCCCTAAAATGTATACCAAGACCTGACCTGAGTCTCCTTATCAGATAATCTCATGTTATATATTACTACTTTCCTTTTAAGATTTTATATAGAGATGGGGTTATAATAATTTTTCTTAAACTGCCCCACACAATATTTATAGCACAGTTATTTGGCCTCCATTCCCATTTTTAAGTTTTCTTTAGAGCTCATACTACTGAAGAGGCTAGATAATAACAATGATCCTAATAGATACTTTTCACTGATAAGACATGAAAAAAGTTTCTGTGAAAAATGTCACAGTTCTGAAATGATGTGGTTTCTCAGTAATTTGATTTTATGATTTACCTATTGCATTGATTCACTGCACTCCATTCTAGATGTTAGTTATGAAGCCAGTAGGAGAGCGATGGAGAGCAGCTGGGGTTTACTATGGAACTTTTCATTCTGTTCCTGACATGCTTGTAAAACTGTATGTTAGTAACCCAAAGGAAGTCTTGGTGGCTAGCTTCCCCGAATAGAAATTATTTGTCTACCTTAAGATGAGAGAAAGATCAGAGATCGACCTACACAACCAAATCGACAATTTTCTTATTTTATTTTACCTTTCAGACTTTTAAGAATGCATAGTCACTATGAGTTCAGTAAAGAAAAAATATCACTATTTGTCCAGGCTGGGGGAGAAGGGGAAGTGAGAGAGAAACGGGCTGCTCCCTGTGAGTTGTCATCACCTGTCTGCTTCCTTTCACATCAGTGTCAGTCACAAAATCAAGAGTCATGAGCTTTTTGATTTGCAGAAATGAACTTGTCAGTGAGTAATCTCCTTTTCTTCAACCGTGCAGCTATAGAAGAATCCGACCTTCCTTTAGTTTCCATTGTCTCCTATCCAGAGAGGTTACAAACATGTGCAAGTATGCCCTAATGTTTATGACTTAAATATTTAAAAATCACAGGCCTCTATTAAAGCCTGGTATGACTCCCCTCTTTGCAGATTTGACTTTTGTAATTGAGACAAAATGGCACATGCCTGTACTAATTCCTATTTTAATTTGGCATTGTTTCTGCCCATTGTTGGCTTTATTAAAGGCCCTTCCCCTTGGCAGCCTCCTCTTTAGCTGCCAAGGGAAGCCGGTGTTCATTGCTACTCACAGGGTGTGCTGAGCAGCTGCAGGACCAGATGCTCCACTCCTGGATACTTTGTCTGATTTGAGTCTAGGGACATGGTCAGGCTGCTTACAAAATATTTAATTTACCCAGCTGCCACAGTTTTCAACTTGCTGTCAGTTGTGATGAATTTGTTCCATACTTAATATTTGCAGATATTTCAATGTGCAAATACTTCTTCAGATCTGTACATTAGGGGCACCTGGGTGGCTCAGTCGGTTAAGGCTCCAACTCTTAATTTTGGCTCAGCGTTGTGATATTGAGCCCCATTATTGTGAGTGTGGAGTCAGCTTAAGATTCTCACCCTTCTCGAGGCACCTGGGTGGCTCAGTCAGTTAAGCATCTGCCTTCGGCTCAGGTCATGATCTCAGGGTCCTGGGATCGAGTCCCACGTCGGGCTCCCTGCTCAGCGGGGAGCCTGCTTCTCTCTCTCCTCCCCACTCATGCTCTCTGTCACTATTTCTGTCTCTCTTTCTCTCTCTAAAATAAATAAATAAAATCTTAAAAAAAAAAAAAAAAGATTCTCACCCTTCTCTCCCTCTGCCCCTTCCCCCACCTCTAAAAAAGAAAAAATAAAGTATAAGCTTTTCTTTTCTGTTGTTTTGCATTTCATTATTTTCTGCTTCTGAATGAAATAATCCCCTCTTTCTAACTAATTTTGTTTCTTTTTCTAATTTATTAAAAAGAAAACCAAGGGGCGCCTGGGTGGCTCAGTTGGTTAAGCGACTGCCTTCGGCTCAGGTCATGATCCTGGAGTCCCGGGATCGAGTCCCGCATCGGGCTCCCTGCTCAGCGGGGAGTCTGCTTCTCCCTCTGACCCTCCTCCCTCTCATGCTCTCTGTCTCTCATTCTCTCTCTCTCAAATAAATAAATAAAATCTTTAAAAAAAAAAAAAAAAAAAAGAAAACCAAGTTCCTATGTAAGCTATATGTGAATGCTAGAAACTATTAAGTTTTTAGCTGAATAGAAGTTCCACTGTATCACAAGTTCCATTGTTACGTATTCTACTTTTCATTGTGTTCCAGATGCTTTTCACTTGTTCTGTGATCTCTGGTTATCAAGGAATAAATTAATTTTGTTCATAGTTTTATTCATTTCTAATTGATTGGATTACGGTAACTAATATCACCGATACAAATACAGCTTTTATAATTTTTTCTTTGTGGCAAAGTTCATGTAAAATGATTATTTGTGGTGTGCATGAGCTTTGTGAAAAATGTTAAGTTCATAAAATTCATGATTTATTTGATTCCTGTATATCTTTACAGTTTTGGCTTTAGAATTTGTCCAATTCTAAAAGAAGTATATCCCCTATATAAGTCTATTTTTAGAATTTCATCTTGCATTTTCAATATATTTTTAGTTTGGCATTATGCTGTTTAGTACACTCAGGTTTGTGGAATATCCTTTATCTATTTTGCTGATTTTATTTTTAGCATTCCGTAGGGTATATCTTTAATCTTTATTGCTTTTAATTTCAGATATTTTATATGAATTTGCCTCTTCTAGATTTTTTTATTTGCCAAGTGCCTATTTGCTTATCATTTCCTTCAATCTTTATTATTTTGTTTCAGAAAGCTTTCTTGTAAAACACATTGCTAAGGTTTTGTTCCTTTTCAAACATCTCTGATTTTAATGGGATGATTCATCTTTTTTTTTTAGCGTAAAAATTTATATGCTTTATTTATTTTTCTTTCATCATACATAATGTTTATTATTTATCTTTTTTCCCCTATTTTCTGATTTGATGTGTTCATTCAACTTTATTACACTCATACTTTTTTTTTTATTCTCCTAAACATTTTTGAGATCTAATAAAAAGTGTACTTCAGGATTAATTATGATGATGACACTGTCTTACATATGCCTGTTTAAAAGTCTTATCATATATCATTTCATTTATCTCATCTTATTTATTTTACCTGAACAAGGCAAATACTATAAGAGAGGTAGATTTAGATAAAACTTCTGTCCAGTGTTAGGGTGACTTCTACGAATCCCCGACAGATGGACATTTCTCCTGTGTAAATTCTATCTCCTGAAGAAGTATTCCTGCTTATTTCATTGTTTGGCTACTGTAATTGTTGCATTGTCTGTTCTTACAAAAGTCCACAGCTGGGTAGAGATACTGTCTAGGACTTTTCTAGAATCAATGCTCCTTAATCCAACCTTATATCTAAAGAACACTCTTTCTGAAGTTGGGGGAGCCATTCCATTTTCAACCTTCTGGGCTTAGTCGTGTTAGGACCATTGTGATCTCAAACTGAATCCTGATATAAAATAATTGAAAACACAAAGAGAGGGGAGCATGGGATAATTTGATCCACTCTTTGTCCAACAGTATACTCTTCATTCATGGTTAGTTTATTTTTCCATTTTTCCTATTATTTTAAAACCAGTGTTTCCATCCTCACTATTACAGTCTATATAACCATGGAAATGTTACAACACCTCATTGAGGCACAGTTTTCTGAAGTTGAATAAGCAAAACCAAATACAAATAAGAAAAATAGTAAGAGTAATCTTAAAAATCTCCCAGGGTGGTGTGACAATTAAACAATGTTAGTCAAGGATTTGGGAAAGTCTTTTTTTTTTTTTTTTAATACTAACCCAAGTAAAACCTTTATAGTGAAGAATAATAGTCTTTTTATATCTTTTAAAATTAAAAAAGGAAAAGTTCAAGGATGTAATTTATGGTGCAGCCTTAATAAATGTACATATAGAAGTTGTGAATAATAAAGATATCTGGCATATTCTTAAACCCTTAAGTGTCTTGAAACATATATATGGGATATGCAGTCAACTGTGAACATTAGAAAATATAATAGAATTGCAGAAGATTTGGAAGCATGCATTTCTTTAACAATGTAAGCATTTTTTTTTGTCTACGAGCAATTCAATTATTTTGTTTCTGAAATAAATTAAATAAAGCTTATTGAGTCTGATCAGCCCTTGTTTCCAGGGAATTGCAGTTCAATTTCATTTTTAATTAGAATTGAACATTTCAGATTTCTTAGCACTGGTAAGCAAGACCCAACAATATAATGTATGTACTTAATTTGTATTAAGTTTCTAAAATTTAGTGTTGAGAGTGAACAATATGTCTGGTTAATATTTAAACATCTCACAATGTTCTGTTGTAAAAGTTTCCATTTATAAAAGCTACTATTCTGTAACAAATTACTTTCACTTTCAAATAAGCCTGTTATCACAACATGAGCAAAACTTAATCAATTAAAAGAGAAAGCAAAATAAAGTAATTATTTACTCCTATTTGAGGTGCACAATAGCTTTTAAACATCTAGAAATGCCTAGGAAAGGTAGATATTGGCTAAAAATAATTTTCGCTTAATATTACTGCTTTAATAAAGTATACAGTTATATTCATATGGGATAGACATTTCTCTATAGGAAACCATTTTCTCATGGAAAAAGAGACTTATTCTGATGACCCTGCATGGAAAGAAGCCAGGAACCATAAAATCAGTTATGCTACTGTGTTCTCCTTTTTCAGTTTTTCACACCTCTGTGTGTGTGTGTGTGTGTGTGTATGTGTTGTGTATTTAGTCGTAGTCTAATGCTGCTCATCACACTGGGGCTAGTTGAGAACTATACACGCAAGTTATCTTTTTCCTTCATTTCTGTGCACTCAGGCATTAAACTGGATGTGTTCTTTGCCCAGAGTTTTGTCTTAATACAGCCCTAGGGGCTGGGAGAAGATTGCAATGGACGCCTCAGTCACCTGGGACATAGTACATTGAAATAATACTTTGAACTAAACTCCTAGGCATCTGCAATGAAAAATGTAGCAAGTAGACTTTAACAGTGAATATAGTTTTCAAAAGGTAACTCAGAGTCAGAATGGACCTTTGCTATCTTACCTACTTAAAAAAAATATCTAAAATCTGAATGAAAATGTACATATATGTAATTTTTTTCATCCAAAGGGCATAGTGATTCTCAAGAAAATCAAAAGACTTTCTGGGTCAGGAAAGTGGAAACTCTGTGACCTCTGATGTGTTTGTGCTGTAAAAAGGCCTTGCCAATTTTTGCCGGACAGAATTGTAAAGACAACTCATGATCTATTAACTGCATGGACAAGAGACATACACTCTGCCTGTTGTTTGGCAACTATAAATCTTTCTAATTAGTGCCATTAGAAAAAATAATATGGAAATTATTTCTATTCTTACTGAATTCTCTGTAAGACCTATGCATCAGATTTGCTCTCTAGGGAAAAAAAAAAAAAAAAAGCTGCAAATAATCCGTGTCCCTGTATATGTAATCCTTTCGTGTGCCTGGGAATAAGACCATCCTTCAGCTGTTCATTTCTGGTTACTTGTCCTATGCCTGACTGAAATCTCAGGTTTTATATAATTAAATAAGTTAATTTCAGGAGGGGTTGAGAAATTATGTCTCAGTGGAGTAGACTGCCTTTTTTTTTTTTTTAATGGGGAAAATCAATAAAAAGGTAACAAAAATAGTGTTTCCTTGATTGGTAATGTAAATGTAATAATCATTATTATAAGTTTAAAAGATATAAAATAACATTTCAAGTAATAGAATTATAAAAATTAAAAGACACTAATGCAGTTTGGGGAAAAATGTATGCCTGGGAGGATCTTAGAATTTTTCTTTTCACATTTCCTCTAAGATACACTAAAAAGCAAACAGAAGCTGGTAATAAGTGAAAGATAATGGAAGAGTAGATTTAAGTCATATGAATATTTACTTTTGGAAATAAACCTATGAAATTTCATCATTTATATGTCAAGAAACATTTTTTCAAGATAACTAGTTTTGGGGATTTTTTTCTTCCTTAAGAGCATTCCCTATCCCAGAAAAATGCAGAGAAATTACACTCTTTCAATTATCAACCTGGTGCTTCTCCTTGTCTTCATTCTTCTCATCATCAAAATAAAACCACCTCACCCATTATATAGCATTTCACACTTCTCAAAGTCTTCAGACAGACCACCTCCTTTGAATCTGCCAGTCATTTTGTGTGACTGGCAGGGCAAATGTCTGGATGAGAAATTTGAACTGTATAGCTTTTCAGTGGCAAGCCCAGCATCCCTTGCCTAATGGCCAGTCCAGTTCAAGACTTTCAGTTCAGTGGTGTTTCATCTGCCATGTTGCTTGCAAGCCAAGCTACAGCCAAACAACTCCATAAATTCAGATGTATTTCTAACAACTTAGAACATTATATAACACTTGCAGGTAGTCCAAGATTTGAAGTTTTTCTATGGTGAAATTTTAAAAGTAATTCAAAATATGCTCTTTTATGTTACTCATTTAATTTTCCCTCATATATTCTCTCCATATCCACCCACCTTGCAGAAGATACATATACCTTGTATATCTATATCTTATCTATCTACATATATATGGTATTTTTTTATCTGATATACCTATATACATATATATGTAAAAAAATAAAAACACTATGGAAATTTGACTCTTTTTTTTATGATCCATAATACTAAAAATTAAGAAAACATTGAATATCGAATATATATCTAATTTTTTTTCTTTGTGTATAAAATTGGGAGCTCTTTTTAGTATTTCTGTTAAAGAACTAATTTTGTAGGCAGTAGAAATAGAAATTTTGAGTATTGATTCTTTAACACAGTGAAACATTGGAAAATTATTTATATCAATAAACCTAAACAATAACAAATTTCTGTGATATCTTTAGAGATATATAATTCTTATTTATTATCCATGGTTTCTCCCCATTATGGCTTTAGTTCACTATGTTCTTAGTTAAGTTAGAAACATACATTAAAAATTATTATTTTTTGTTCTTTTTGAACATGATTTATTTGGTAGAGCAACAGCATGCCTACAGATGGAAAAGAAGTATATGAAGTTGGTAATATCAGCAATTTATTTACTAATAGCAACTGTGTATTTTCCCTCAATATTGACTATAAGGAATATGAGTAATATGTCAGAAAAAATGATGTGTTATCAATTCATGAATCTCCTTGACAGAGGAAAAGACCCCAGGTGACTGTGTTTCCTATCCCAATCTAAAATCCTCTCCCTGAAAATAAAATGATTTAGGTTAATACTTGCTCATCCACACTCTATCCTTGTATTCTCAACCTAGAACCTAGAATAATGGACCCATGTAACATAGGTGGATCCATCATTGATAGGAAAGATAGGAAATGTAGAAATAAAATACAGCATTTCTTCAATATTTTGAAGCTATAGTTGGAAAAATGATACCATAATTTAAATTTTTTAAAGATTAAGCTTCTATATAGCAAACATTATAAAGGTTGTAAAATAACTTAATAGGAATTTTTAAAATTGAAAGAAATTCGCAAAGTTACATTTTTTTCATGATTTGGAAGTAATATAGTTTAATGGGAAAAGCACAAGAAAATAAATTTCTCTACTCTGAATATACTGTTAACTATATGGCATGATCTAGTCATACTTATTTCATGATTACTTCATTTGTGAAATGAGAATAATTGCACAGGGAACAATGAGACATTAATTAATTAATTTATTTTTATTTTTATTTTTTTTAAAGATTTTATTTATTTATTTGACAGAGAGAGACACAGTGAGAGAGGGAACACAAGCAGCGAGAGTGGGATAGGGAGAAGCAGGCTTCCCGCGGAGCAGGGAACCCGATGCGGGGCTCGATCCCAGGACCCTGGGATCATGACCTGAGCCGAAGGCAGGCGCTTAATGACTGAGCCACCCAGGCACCCCAATGAGACATTAATTTAAAGTGAAATAAAAATGTTATACATGAGAGTACCTTACAAAGTAGGAAATCTTCCCTCCCTCTTGCCCTTCCTTCCTTCCTTCCTTCCTTCCTTCCTTCCTTCCTTCCTTCTTGAATTGTGTGATAAAGTTGAGGTTTCTTTTTAGAACTTCAGCAGCAGGCTTAATTTTTTGCATAACTTCAGGCTTTTTCTTCACAAAAGCAGAAGGTCATTGCTTCTTATTAATCTCACTAGAATTATTTAAATAACTACGGATACATTAAGTAAAGCAATTTGAAATCTAAGTAGAGGTGTTCGGTGAAATCAAAAAAGAATGCTGTGATTATGCCTTGGATATAGTCAGTCTGATTACAGTGAAAATTCCTCACCATAATAGTCTTTTTTTTTCTTTAACAAAGGAAGGTGAGTTTATTTCTGAAACATAACAAAGCAAACAGGAATCTTACAAATCTCTTTAATGGTATACTAACAATACAATACATAATTAAAGGGCAAAACAACAAACCTATTAACAAGGAAAACAATCTCAAGAAAGAAGAATAACATAAAATTTAAGCCCTGAAGCCAAAATATCTGCTTAAAGAATGATCACATATTATGTGTCCAATATTTTCATTTTTCGTCTATGCCAGAGCCATGTAATTTACATGAATAAGAATGTGCTATGAAATGTTAGGTTCATGGTTTTTTTTTAAGTTTATTTTTATTTTTCTGTTACTATGGCCATGAATCTTTAACACATTCTGTTATAATGCATATTAATCTCCCTGACAGTACTTTGTAAAAATCCAGGTCTTTTTAGCAATCTAAATAAACAGGCATATAATTCACACGGTATTGATTCCAGCATCCTCTCAGAAAGCAAATCACAGCAAGAGAATCTGATGTGTTTTATAAATTCACCCTTTAGCCAGTCTATTTGTCTTTGTAAAAGATGGATGTATAACTGAAAGGAAAGGTGTGCTTTAGCAGAAAGATTGCCAGACTTGAATTTGGAAAATTGTGGTTTGATCCCTGGAATTATCACTTAGTAGTTCTGACTGTGGATCAGCCTTTTACCCTTTCTGAATCACAATTTCAACAACTACATAGTGGGAATTGAAATGACATATCAGATATTCTGAATGAAATTCAACAAACCACTTTGGGGACAGTATCTGGCTCATAGTAGATGTGCAATTAGTACTTGATGATTTGGTTTAAAAAAGACTCAGAAGACTTAGATGCTGATCACAATTATTTTCCTGAGTCTTTGTATAAAGTTTGGCACCTTATGTGAATGTAGGAGTTTGCTAGGGCTGCCCAACAAAATACCACAGCCTGGGTAGTTTCAAGAGGAATTTATTTTCTTATAGTTTTAGGGACTGAAAATTGAAGATCGAGGTGTTGACAAGTTCGGTTTATCCTAAGCCTTTCTTCTTGGTTTGTCAATCGCCTCCTTTTTGCTGTGTCTTCATATGCCTTTTCTCTATGTACACACATTTCTGATGTCTATCTCTCTTCTTCATAAGGACACTAGTCATACTGGATTAGTCCATCAGTATAACCTCATTTGACCTTAATTACCTCTTTAAAGGCTCTACTTCCAAATATAGTCACATTCTGAGGTACTAAAGGTTAGGACTTAAACTTGTGAATATTAGGGGAACACAATTCAGTCCGTAACAGTGGACCTTAATTTTATTTGTAAAACTAAGGCCCTCTTTTTATATTTGCTCTTGTTTTCCACATGAAGACTCAGAAAGCTTTTCTAGCCATGGAAGCCAGAGAAATGGTTCTAGAGCTCAGCCAATGTTTTGAAGAAGCTAAATAACAGAGAAAATCACAAGCTTCCAACTTTGATTCTTGAAATCGGGTGTAGTTGAGGGATTCCACACATTGTAGCCAGTGAAAATAAAAAGAGCAAGGCTGACATTCAATGGGTTCAGAAGGATGAATTGATAACTTAGGAACATCTGTAAATGGATTAAAGTCTAGCTGTGGAATTCACAGTGAAGACACTGGAGAAGTGGATTGTCTAACTCATAACAGCATCCTCCTTTTGGAATAGAAAAAACATTTTGATTGAATAGAATAAAAGTCAAGAAGGAAAGAAGTTAAGTGACAAGAATCAGAACAGGGTCCTTTCCCTTTCATGATTCCTGGCTTTGATCTCCTTCAAATGATTTTTTCCCTGAATATATGAATACCATGCAGCCACCCACATGCTGCCAGTCTTAAGGCAATGGGAATATAAGCCTCTGTTGGACCATTTTTAGGTACCAGACTACTTACTCCCTGAATGAGTAGTTTTCAGGGAGCTTTGAGTTTTGTAAGATCTGCTCAGTAAGACTGCTGTATCCTGCCCATGGATTTGTAGTACCATTTATTTCAGAGGCAATTATTTGGCAACTGTTAGGACCTAGCTTTATACACTATACACAAGGAAAAATGTATTAATATGATTCACAACAAGAAATATGGGATCAGTCACCTTGAAGTTAGCCAAAGACATTTTATCTGCAAGACCCTGTCAACAAGACAAACTCACATGTTCAAATCCCAGTGCATTAGTCTCCACTACTCCTTATCTCTAACTCTTAGATAACAAAACATAAAATGAAATAAAACAAAAATCAGAACAAATTCTATTTTAATTATACATTTTTATAGAAGTTTAAGGAGAAAACAACACATTTAATTGAGTATGTGTGTGTGTTTTAATTTCAGAAACAAGATGGATTAATACTTATATTCATATTCCAACAGACATATATACAAAATGCCACAAACAAAATGTATTGCATGTTTTCCAGCCAGTGGGTGTGAAATATGGAATAAAATAACATTCATGTAATACATTTGTCCCATATGCATTATGTATTCATTCACTCATTGATACATACACTAATTTATTCATTAACTCAACAATAGAGAAATCATTTGGTGCCAGGTACTATACCAGGCACTGGGGATATAAAATAAAGCTATAGCATTCCTGTCTTCAAGTAGATCACAGTCTAGTGCTACTAAAAATACCCATCAAATCCTGATGAATTCCTGGAGATAAAAAATACAATAGAATTTTACTTTGAGGACTATAATTGTTTCAAATGATGCCTCTTTTGTTGGTGGAGCCATGACCTAGCTTGAAGGGAATTGACTGACTGCATAAAGAAATAGAAAAGTGTCCCAGGATGACTTGACCATTTCTCAGTTTCTAGTCCAGCACCTATCTCAGGCATCTCAGGTGTCTTGAGATCTTAGCACCCATGAATACTTAAGCAAGGTTCATGTTGGCTCAGCACTTAGTAATCTTTGAGCGAAATAAAAGGGTGGAAGCTATGTGAGTAGGACGCTGCTGGTTTACCGATTTCTATTTTCATGGAAACATACTCCTATGACATTCTGTGTAAATCAGGAAATGGTGCCCTTGAGGGATGATACAGCCTAATGGGTCATACAGTATACTAGCCAGTGGCCGTGGCTTGCTGTACATGACCTTATAACACTTGAGCTCAATACCCTTTGCTTGACTCATTTTTTTATGTCTCTGTTCCAATTTCTAACTGGCTCTATTATGTTGAACATTGTCTTAGTTTACAAAGTGGAAAGCATGACAAAGAACCCCAAACTTATCACATATGTACTTGAGAGAGAGAGAAGCAAAGGATAATCAAAGTTTAGTATTAGGAAATCTTAGCCTTACGTTTGCCCTCTCTTTTCATGAATTAGACCCCCAATAATCATCAACCTAGGCCCAAGCGACCTGAAGGTATGAAAGGTGCTGGGCAGAGCTAACAACTTTTACCTGTGCTCCCAGGGACAGTCAAAAGCAGACAACTCAATGACAGCTGGCTTCATCCTTTTTATATTGACTTGCCTTTGAATGCATTTTTAAAGAATATGATCTCACCAGAATAGTACATTCTTTGAAAATTTTAAGCAACCACTACCTCACCATCTTCAAAATGCAATGCTAACAACGCAGAGGAACATTTTTTTAAAAAAATCTGATTTAATATAGGCAGTTGCCTCAATTGCCAAATTCAGTGGAAATCCAGCAATAGATAATTTCTAAAATTAGGTCACCAAATTAAGCTACTTATTTAAGAGCTCTAGGGCAGCCAACAAGGGACAGCATCATGAACCAGATTTGACAACATTGGAGAGGTATATACCTCAGGTCTAACCATTACAGGCAGAGGATGAGAAGAGGGGGCTAAAATCACACATAGGGCTATCTCTTCAGGGTTGTAGGGAATTAATCAACTCTGGCAAAAGATACCATACTATTAAACTGCATTGCCTCATTGTAAGCTGTCATGTATAGAAAAATATCATGTTATATATTGATTATAAAAGGAATCACAGTGTTTTACCAAACATAATCAGAAGAAACAAAATATGCAACTGTAGCATTTTATTTTTGATTATGATAAATTCTAAGTCACTAGTTTTCCTAAACTTTCAATAGTCAAATAGTTAATGTACTGGCTTTTTAAAAGAGATTTTTAAAGATAATGTGACTATCCCACTACTGCAGGGTCAACAACAACAAAAAGATGTGAATCACCACTTTCCTTTCATGTGTCCATGGCAGACATCTCTCACAGAGCCATTGTCCACTTTGGCCTCAAAATGCTTCCCCCAGGCAGCCACTCATTGCCAGTTAATTGGGGTTAACACTTGAGATGAAAACCATTCATCATTCCACCGGTTAACTGAACTTCCTGAGAGCAGAGCAGGGACTTTGTCCTACCTATCTCCATATGCCAATCCCAGCATATTACCTGCACAAAAGTGACACTCAATATGTAGTTGTGAATGATTAAGTACCCCAGGAATCATAAAAATTTTCACCAGCAGGTAATTCTCAAAAAAATTATGCAAGTGGCCAAAATTACAAACAAAAATAAATTTAACTTCACTTGTAAATTTAAAAAATGGACATGTAATTTTTGGCTAGATTGGCAAATATTTCTTAAAAAGTAATATGCAATGCTGGTGATAGAGGAAACAAGTACTCAGATATATGACTGGTAAGAATGTAACTTGTTAGAGCTTTTCTGGAGGGAAAATAGTTTATCAAAACTCATAGAAATAATAATACTTTCACCTAGAAATTTTACCTGTGGAAATAATAGTTCATGAAGAAATATATTTGTGCAGTGGTTTAGCTATAAGGAAGTTTGTTGAAGTATGATATAAAAAATTCAAAATTTGTAAAACCAACAGCCAAGGACTGGTCAAATAATATTTGATAGCCTTTCTATATATTTTTTTGTTTCAATTTTTTATTTAAATTCTAGTTAACATGTAGTGTAATGTTGGTTTCAGGAGTAGAATTTAGTGATTCATCACTTACATACAACACCCAGTGCTCATCACAGTAAGTGCCCTCCTTAATCTCCACCGTCCATCTAGCCCAGCGCCTACCCCCCTAACCCTCAGTTTGTTCTCTATAGTTGAGTCTCTCATGGTTTGCTTCCTCTTTCTCTGCTTTTTTCTTTCTCATATGTTCATCTGTTTTGTTTCTAAAATCCACATATGAATGAAATCGTATGGTATTTGTCTTTCTTTAATTATTTCACTTGGCATAATACACTCTAGCTCCATCCACATCATTGCAAATGGCATGATTTCAGCCTTTCTATATTTTATTATTTTATTATTTATAGCATTCACATATGTATAGTATACAGCTATTAATATTGTATAAAAGTATACTTATCAACATGGACAAATATTTAGTATGTGCTTCTAAGTGAAAAAATAGATTACAAAATTTATGGTGTGTGGTCTTATTTTGTTAAGATATGTGTATATGTGTCTAAGCCCAAATAAAAGGGTTTTGAAACTCCAACATATTAACATTTGCTATTTCTTGATAGAATAATAGGATAGGATAATAGGATAGGATAATAATAGATAGAATATTTTGTGATAGAATAATAGGATAATAGGACTGTTGCTATTATTATTAATTATTATTATTATTTTGTCTTTTTTTCTCTAATGATCATAAGTCACTTTAATAAATTTTTAAAAAGCAATTTTTAATATTTAAAAATTGCTTTCTGGAATTGTTCATATTTTTCTTGATTTATTCTTCTATAGTAAGCAGAACCTTCAAAATCATTCCATTGATCATTCTTTTTAAAAGTAGCAATTTCAGCATCTAAATATTAGAAGTCCTCCCTAAGGACTTCAGTGTGAGCTTTTGGAGAGTCAGTCTTAAATCTGGCCCTCTTATTAACATATTCTTTGCTCTTTTTTCCTTTTCTCATTCTTCCCTCTCCCTAAATTCTTCTCCCTCTGACGAGAAAATCGTAACTCAACATATGAGTCAATTGTTCTTTGCTTAGGTTCTAAGGGTTATTTTTTCTGATTAATAATTAAATATATCTTATTTCATATAATATATTAATTAAATAATACCTACTTGTTAATTACTCAAAAATTGGAAAACACAGAATATTTTTAAGGGAGTTGAAAAAATGCCATTAATGTAATATACTTAAATCAAGTATTTTTTTTTATTTTTCTGCATATAACTTCTTTTATGTAAAAACCATATTATATGTCCAATCATATGTTTTACTTTACAACAGAAGTGCATTCTAGGGCACCTGGGTGGCTCAGTGGGTTGAGCATCTGGCTGTTGATTTCAGCTCAGGTCATGATCTCAGGGTGTTTGGATCGAGCCTAGATCCAGCTTTGCGCTCAGTGGGGAGCCTGCTGGAGATGCTCTCCCTCTCCCTCTGCTCCTCCCCACCACTTGCACTCTAAAATAAATAAATTAAATAAATGAATAAATGAATAAATGAATAAATAAATAAATAAATATATCAATCAATCAATCTTTAAAACAACGAAAAAATAAGTGCATCCTAAGTATTTCCTCAGAAGTCTCTCTTTTTCTTTTTAAAGAGTTGCTGCTGTGGCAAGCCAGCATCTTTCTCGTTTGTCCCTTCATTTAGCAATACTGGTGAATGACTACTCTGGGCCTGCTAAGTGCATATGTACATTGGTACAGAAGATAAGCATGATGCTGTCCTCATGGAGGGGCCCAGCTAGGCCTACAATGGCCACCTTGCTTAGTCCACTGTAAAACTTAATAAATAAGAAAGCAGTTCCTGGGAAGCGAAGTATAGGTGTTAACTAGAGTCACACAATGAACAGCTACTCCCTACATTTCATATTGATTCCTAGTCATAGTCTTCGTTATTTCGCTCCCCAGTGTCCCCCTATGTGCTTTTCCTCTCTCATGGGAAACACATGGATTACCAAATTATAAGTATTGTTTCTCACATCGGGTAAGTCACACTAAGCTCTTTACCCAAAAAAATTAACTTATAAGCTAAAACAGAAACAACATGAAATGTCAGGTTCATCTGCCCCATCATACTTATATATTATGTACATATTGAAAAACAGAGAGAAACCTGCGTTAGATACGTCTCAAATGAAGTAATCAGGAACTGTTTTCAAAATCTTTAATGACAAAGAGCAGGAACTGACCATTCAGAAGGAGGCCTCTTGGTTCTTTCCATCCCTCAGTTGCTATATCTGCAAGGTATGACTGGAATATCCAGGGCATAGATCACAGTGACTAGGACAGTGGAGGCCCTCAGGAGGGTTCAGGACAGTGGCTATTTGCCAAACAGTGTAAAAGTATTTCAACAAATTAGCAACTAGTATGACAGGCTTCGCCCTCTAGGAAATAATCTCAAAATGCTGCAGGTGACTTGGCTTTAAGGGAAGGACATGATAGTGGCCAGAAAAATTCTTCTACAGCAGAATTTTGTCTTTGGTAGATCCTTTGTTAATCTCATGAGAGTGAGACTCCAGATCTACTTAGATAATTAAAAGTGAGAGAGGGAGAAATTCCATGTGCAGACAACTGAAATCAAATACAGACATTATAGGAATGCTGCTACAATAATGTTGAGACAGAGGAAAAAAGGAAGAGGCCAGTGGATTGATAATTGGGAAATCTGATGTGCCTGCTCATTTTAAAAGAAAAAACCCAGAAAAGAGAGTCATCTTATTTTATTTTATTTATTTTTTTTTTGGGTGGGGGGGAGTCATCTTATTTTGCTGACAGTTACCAAATGGCACTACTTTCAATGCATAGGATAATATTTTTAATAGTTTTCTCTTTTCCTCTTTTAGCTTTCCTTATTGGAAAAGGCTGGATTTGGTGGTGTTCTTCTGTATATTGATCCTTGCGATTTACCAAAGACTGCAAATCTTAGCCATGATACCTTCATGGTATCACTGAACCCAGGAGGAGACCCTTCAACACCTGGTTATCCAAGTGTGGGTAAGTGTGCTGTTAACCTTTATTATTCTTTTAAGCATTACAGGTTGTAATTTATAAGTACATGCTAAATTAATCAAGGGATAACAAAGTTGAAGAATTCTTACCACTCCATATTCAAAAAATGATTTTTATCTGCTCAAGTTATAGACTATTCCTTTGTTGGAATAAAACTTTTTTAGAAGTCTGTAATAGATTTTTGTCTGGATAAGTTGCAGTATTGTTAGCAAAGAAAAACATATTTTATATGTTGTTATTGATTGACTGAAAGATAAATTAATACCAGGTGGGACAAACACCTCATATAGGTCGAAACCATACAAATACCTAGAAGGATGAAATACCTGCTGCTTTAGGGTGTCTGTAATTACTTTAAGTACAGAGTCTAGGGGTACACATGGTCCGGTTAGGTGACTTAAGTAGTGGGAAATGATGCTGGAAAAGAATGGCATTTATAGGATCAACTTGTCTGGCTCCCTAAGGGAAGGGATCTTACTCACTGGCAGCATAGAAAATGGCCATCTTTGCATCAAACATCCTTCTCTCTTTCTCAATAAGTTGTTCATGTTATTGGGGGGTCAGGTGGCAGAGAGAAGACAACTGAATTTGGTGGGTGCTCCCTGCATCATTGAATTTCTGTCCAATGTATCATTGACAAGTAGTCCATTAATATAGTCTTGGCTGGGGAAGAAGCTCTGTGAACCTTCTTCCAGGGTGATAGCAACCCATTAACCATGACACTACAGTCAATAATTGAACTAACAACAACAACAAAATCATGTAATTACTCATGTGTTCTGTCAAAATTTTTCCATTTTCTACAAAATGTCACAAAAGACTTTCTAATTATCTTGTTCAAGTCCACTTGTCCTCTATGTATATTAACTTTACTGATTAATCAATAACTCTCCAACAAAGAAGTAAATTCAATCAAATATAAGTTATAATTTATAAATTTTGTTAGGTCTACTGATTACTGCTTTGTCCTCTAAAGTACACTTTTAACAATACATTTAAGAATTTTCCTTGAGACCTTATTGATATGTATTTTTATAGTCTATTGTCTCATTATTAGAATTTTGAAATTAAAATTAGGAAGTGTCCATCTACATCACCAAAAATGTCAGTCCACCTCTCTCATTTGCAAATGCTCTAACTTCCTTGGGTTATAACACCTCTGCTTCAAGAGTCTGCATATTATAGGTAACTTTTTTGTGACAGATCAATGGGCTGCAATACTATCAAAAAGCTACTTTATGAAGACTCTAAGTTGGTAAATTGACCAGTTGGCAAAATTTGCTCTTAACATTTTTTTTGGCTCAGATCATTTCATAATTGTAGAATTCCATAATATCTAGGAAAATGTTTGCCAGAGTCTCAAGCAATCTCAGAATGCTTTTTTTTCCTTTCCTTTTTTCTTAGGATATTTATTTATTTATTTATTTATTTATTTATTTATTTATTTATTTATTATTGTTATGTTAATCACCATACATTACATCATTAGTTTTTGATGTAGTGTTCCATGATTCATTGTTTGTGCATAACACCCAGTACTCCATGCAGAACGTGCCCTCTTTAATACCCAACACCAGGCTAACCCATCCTCCCACCCCCCTCCCCTCTAGAACCCTCAGTTTGTTTTTCAGAGTCCATTGTCTCTCATGGTTCATCTCCCCCTCAGATTCCCCCCCCTTCATTCTTCCCCTCCTGCTATCTTTTTTTTTTCTCTTAACATATATTGCATTGCTTGTTTCAGAGGTACAGATCTGTGATTCAACAGTCTTGCACAATTCACAGCACTCACCATAGCACATACCCTCCCCAATGTCTATCACCCAGCCACCCCATCCCTCCCACTCCCCCACTCCAGCAACCCTCAGTTTATTTCCTGAGATTAAGAATTCCTCATATCAGTGAGGTCATATGATACATGTCTTTCTCTGATTGACTTATTTCGCTTAGCATAACACCCTCCAGTTCCATCCACATCGTTGCAAATGGCAAGATCTCATTCCTTTTGATGGCTGCATAATATTCCATTGTATATATACCACATCATCTTTGTCCATTTGTCTGTCAATGGACATCTTGGCTCTTTCCACAGTTTGGCTATTCTTTCCTTCTTTTTATTCTTTTCTTTTCTTTTTCCTTCCCTTTTCCTTTTCCTTTCCTTTCCTTTCCTTCCCTTTCCTTTCCTTTCCTTTCCTTTCCTTTCCTTTCCTTTCCTTTCCTTTTCCATTCCTTTTCTTTTTCCCTTCACTTCCTTTTCCTTTTCTTTCCTTTCCTATTTGTCCCTTTTCTTTTCTTCCATTTCCTTCCCTTTTCTTTGAAATAATTTCAGCGCCTAAAAAATTTCAAATAGAGTATTTAGAGAATCTGTATGACTTTATTCCAGACTTCTTTCATATTAACATCTTACATAATATTATATAGTCATCAAAGCCATAAAATTAACACTGATGCAGTACTATTAACCAATTATAGACTTTATTCAGATTTCTCCAGTTCTCTCTCTCTCTTTTTTTTCCTGATCCAGCATCCAATCTGGAGTTCCATGGTACATTTAGTTGCCTTGTTTACTTAATCCTCTCCAATCTGAAACAGTCCTTCAGTTTCTCTTTTATTACCTTAACCCTTTGAAAAATACTGGAAGTTTATTTTGTAGAATGTCTCAATTGAGCTTGTCCAATATTTTCTAATGATTAGATTGTGGTTATAAATTTTTGGCAGGAATGCTGCAGAAGAGATGGTATACTCTTCTCAATGCATTATATGAAGAGGTACATGTTGCACGTATGGGTCATTTCTCATGAGGCTAAGTTGTATCTCTTGGTTATGGTGGTGGCTGCCAATTTTCTCTACCGTATAGGTACTCTTTTTTCCCATATGTAATTAATGGATATCTTCTGGGAAGATACAAGATATAATATGAGGCTACCTAAATATCCTTTCTTATTTTACTTTTCCTCATAAATAATAGCATTCATCAATGATTCCTTTTTGTTACAATTATTTCTATGGTTATTTGCCAACTCATGATTTCCTATTTCCATCATTCCTTTATAATCCTGCTTAAAAAAAATTTTTTATAATATGAGTAGTCATCCTTGCTGCCTACATTCCTTAACAATCGTGAAATGACTAACCATTTTGAGCAAAATTAGAAGTCAAAATTCTTAGACTCAATTACAAAAGTATCAGTGCAATAAATAACTTTATTTACTATATTACTAATATAGAGGACTCACATGAAAATTTCTTTTACAGATATCATGCCAGTGGCACGTGCGCACACGTGTGTGTGTGTGTGTGTGGTGTGGTGAGAGGATCTCTTTTTCACATATTAATCTCTATAAAATATACAGAAAAGGAAAAATTAAATATGTTGTATTTCTCTTTTTGCCCTGTTTGCTAAGAAGCTCTGATTAACCGTAGTGACTATACCACTGGCTTCTGATTCATTTATCCCTTCCTCTTGCAATTATCTTAAGATCTCTGTGTCTTATAGTTTTATTCACATTTAAGAACAAATAACACAACCCTCCTCAATTTTGTGGGTAGGGAAGGAGGAGGAGAAGGCAGGTTGCGAATTGTAAATAAAAACTACAAATAATAATTTATTCAAAGTGAATAACAGCATCTGACTTAATGCTCTACAATATTGTTAGGTAAATGATTGTTAGAGGAAGTAATATAAAACTATCTCTTTTTCCAATTTTAGGAATTCTGTCCTATTAATTAATCTAAGGATAATGAGGTCCTAAAGAAGGGTATAGAATAATACAAATCCAAGTAGGTGGTTTTATTTGTTTGTTTTTAATATATACATAATAAACAGAATAGCATAATGAACTTTCCATATGCCTCACCTTGCTTCGTCAACATCTACATTCTACTATTTTTATGTGGTCTGTACATTTCCTCATACCCCATAGCGCCACTTGCTATTTTTACCAAAAAAAATCACATAAATTGAAATGCACATAACTTAACTGGCAAAAGGATATACCTATGTAATTTCCATGCCTATTTAGCTATAGTACATTTTTATCACCTCAGAAAGTTCAGAGTCATTCCCTATCACGAGCCCTTGCTAAGCACCAGTGTCACTTTTATCATGGAGTATATATTATGTTAGGTGCAGGTTCTTTTGCTTAGATAATGTCTTTGATGTTTGTTTGTGGTTCCATGTAACAGTTTATTGTTGGGAAGTGTACCACAATTTTTGTATTGATTCAAGTAGGTGTTTTTTTAATAAGAATGCCAAGGCACTCTTCCACAACATATGATCCAAATAGGTTGTTCAAATAAGACACAGGAACTTCCTATAAGATAGTTCTGCTCTATGGACTCCGAGAAACAAACTGAGGGTTTTAGAGGGGAGGGGGGTGGGGGATGGGTTAGCCCAGTGATGGGTATTAAGGATGGAGCACTGGGTGTTATACGAAAACAATGAATCGTGGATCACTACATCAAAAACTAACAATGTATTGTATGGTGACTAACAAAACATAGTAAAATTAAATTTAAAAAAAAAACTTGCAGAACTATACACTAAAAAAAAAAAAAAAAGGTAGTTCTGCTCAGTAAGTCTCATTGCATATCCAAAAAGTTCTTGATTATTGTACAGTCACAGCAAAGAATGAAAAAAGTTTTTAAAAAATCTTTTCTCCTATGTCACAGAAAATAATGTCTTCTCATTCTTTTCATAAAAACAAGCCATTAGGTTCACTTGGCATATTAATCACTCTGAGCCTTATTTTATTTACCTTAAAAAGAATTATACTAATGTAATATATGTGTTGATACATAGATGATATAGATATAGATACAGATCTTACAAGATTGTTTGTAAGGAAATACATTATCTCAAACTTTGCCCCAAACTTAACTAGGAATTCTGAGGGAAGGGCCCAACCATCTGTGTTCTAACAAACTCTCTAGATGATTCTGATGCAAATGAATTTTGAGACCTACTGAGCTAGAGAACTTTATGCTTCATTTCCAAATCATAGTTGGGCCACTACGACTACTGACCTAAACTTTGTGACCTCATGTTACCGTTCTTTCAACATCTTATATTGCTGCCTTTTATTTTCCCTGCCTCCATGTCAGTCAGGACTGAGGAATATTTGTGTTCTGGATCCTGGACCCAATTTTTGTACTCCATTAGCTCTCAGTAAATATTGAATGAGTGAATAACTTGTTCCTTTAATGTGACTACTTGTCTGTGATGATTCGGACTCTGGGCTATACCCTGACTTTAATTAACCTAATTAAAACTAAAAAAAAAAAAAAGTGTGTATAAGCATGTACCTCTGATGGGTCTGTTTACAAAATCCATGGTTTTTCTCCTTAAATGCTTCTGTCAATTCTTTCATACCTATTCTACCACTCAGAACAGCAGAAATTCTGCTTAAGATATTAGGATATTAAAAGTCTAATCTATTCTCTTAATTCCTTTGATAATTTATCCAATATGTCAAAGATTAAGTGTCCAAAATATCAGACTTCATCATACCTACTTCCACCAACTTGCTACAAGTATTTCAAACATTCTATGATCTAAGCAAACCTCATTCACTGGAACCATCTAATTTTAGAATTCTAAGAGACTTTATGGTTCATATAAGGTTCATATAGTTTTGAGGCACAAAAACTTGATCATGTTAGGTAGGGGCTCATATAACTGTGGCATAGGAGCTGACATAGTAACTGGTCATAATTATAACACCAGTGATCAGTCATAATCAAATATATGCTTAGCTTAAAATAATTAATTGGGGGGCACCTGGGTGGCTCAGTTGTTAAGCATCTGCCTTCGGCTCAGGTCATGATCCCAGAGTCCTGGGATGGAGCCCCGCATCAGGCTCTCTGCTCAGTGAGGAGCCTGCTTCTCCCTCTCCCTCTGCCTGCTGCTCTGCCTACTTGTCCTCTCTCTCTATCTCTCTGTCAAATAAATAAATAAAATCTTAAAAAATGAATAAATAAAGTAATTAATTGGTTTTGTTCAAAACAAAGAGGGAATCAGAAAGCTATGGATGAGAATAAAAATAGGGAGGTAAGAAATGGACACTTTCAAGGAGTGTATCATTTAGTCGATGTTGAAACAAGGAAAAGAAAATCCTTCCCCAATTTGTAAGCTTCTGATTGTCTGACAACCAGACTAGAAATAGTATTAGTAGTTAGAAATCCTTTTCTTTCCATATTTTTTAAAAATAATTTATCTTCTGAAATCTCTGCTGGTTCTAGAGTTTAATTTTAGTACAATCTCCAGATAACTGCCTGTCTAATCTATGGGCAGCTAGTTAATTGAAATCCAAATTTTCTTTTATCTTGCCTTAGACTTAATTCTCCTTATATCCCATTTACTGAAATCCATCCTGATTTAAAGTTTTGTGTGTATGTCCCCCTCTCTATTTGTTACAATCCTGTTTTCTCCCCCATTTTTTCTTTGTTTTAAATTCTGGAGAAGAAAGTTGTTTCAGTGGTTTTACTTTAGTTAAGTGTATCTAATGACACAGTTTATTTAATATTCCCAGTGTTACAATTCAGTGGATCTGTGTGTTGTTTACCTGCTGTCTGTTCAACATCACCTCTGCCAACCCAAACCATTCAAAGAATAAAGAATATCACTGTAATTTGTGACAAGTCTTCTCCAGGTGTTCTTGGTCCAGTTACCTGGACAAATGTCTAAAGACTGACTTGAGTTGGCACTAAATCAACTGAGACAGTTCCTCCTGACTAGAATAGCAGGAAATATAAATATGTGCCTAGTTGTCAAAGTGTTAGATATTCACAGCATGAAATGCCTTGTCACTTTGTTGGGGAAAAATTAAGTGTCTGTATTTTTATTATCTTACTCTACCTGGTGGTTCTTGTATGTGTCCTGAAGGCTTCAGATTTACATGAAATATTGTCCAAATTGGTCCTAAGAACCATTTAAAGAGTGGCTCGCTGTTAAGCTGATTTTTTTTTCTGTAAGTTTAATTTGCAACATCTTGAAAAGATAGATTGTTTGAATTCAAACTTCCTTTCAAAAATCTAAATTTTGTTTTGAAAAATAATTTTAGTTACATAAGTTTTCTTGGTCCAAAACAGGGAAATTTATAATTGATTGCTGAAATGTCTAAGATTACAGCCCTGTAAAGAATATTTTTGAATGATTATTGTTCCTGGACAATATGTATTCCACATGGTTTATTAGTCCATCAGAATGTTCTTATTATTGTACCCAGAACTCTATTTTAAACGAAACACATACTCTATCAGTGGAGACAGTTTGTTTCAGAATCGAAGTTTCCACAAAAATATATGGGGATTCTAAGAAGATGATAAAATCTACTGCTTGAAAAAATGATTTATCAGTAAATTTCCATCACAATGAAGATAACAACGTAGTTGAAACAACAGAAAAATTAGTTTTACATTTTTATAGTGCTTTGTGGGCTTTATCTTATTAGATCTTTCAACAGGACAGCTTTTACTGTCCCCACTTTCTAGATGAGTAAACTGATCCTTAAAGAAACTGAGCTTTAATCAAAGTGACCAGACTCATATAACCAGCACTTAAATCCCAAGTTGCCCAACTTCTAACCTAACGGGGGTTCCACTAATATTATCTTGCATCAACCATAAAATTTAGGTAAATTAGATTTATGAAAATAAGAATTGCATTTGGTGTGACATCAAAAGATTAAATTTAATGCTAAAGAACACTTGGATTTAATTGTTTGTTTTCTCCCTACTTTCAACACATGCTTAAGTGTAATGTTAAAAATGAAATATAAAATATAATGGTAAAATTATAAAGCTTGCCTGCAGGTTTAGACTGTATCAATTTGACATCAGAACAAATTTGGATTGAATCATATGCAATTGCCAATATTCTTCCAGAGTATTTTGTTCTACTCTTATCTACAAAAATACAATAATTATAAAAGAAATTATTATAAAAGAAATAAATTGAACAACTAATTAACTAAAGTATATGAGGAAAAACAGTAACGACAAAAGACCTTGTTTTATTTTTTCAACCACAAAATTATATAGATTATTTTAGTGGAATATATTCAAAACCTGTCATTTCCCCAACTTTATTAACCTTTTTACTTAATAGCTTTAAACCATGTAAGATACAGCCATCTGATTATCTTTCTCAAAGATACAAATTGTTGTTCTAATCATGGGTACAACTTACTTTTTCAAGGTACTAGACAGTAGCTGAGCAGAAAATATCAGCTGAAATTGCATAAAAGAGCAGGAATATGCCTGTACAACACAAATTTTTTTAAAGATTTATTTATTGGGGCACCTGGGTGGCACAGTGCTTAAGTGTCTGACTCTTGGTTTTGGTCAGGTCCTGATCTCAGAGTGGTGAGATGGAGCCCAACTCTCCCTGCTCAGTGGGGAGTCTGTTTAAGATTCTCTCTCCCTTTCCCTCTGCCCCCCCAAATAAATGAATAGATCTTTTAAAAAAATAATATTGATTTATTTATTTGAGAGAGAGAGTGCGAGCAGGAGCCAGGGGAGGAGCAGAAGTAGAGGGAGGGAGCATCCTCTCCCTGCGGAGCGCAAAGCCCCACTCAGGGCTCCATCCCAGGACCTTGAGATCATGACCTGAGCCAAAGTTGGACACTTAAGGGACTGAGCCACCCAGGTGCCCCCACAACACAATTAATTTTGCTTTTCCCAGACAGTTTTCATACTTTTTTATTTATTGTGGTCAGGCCCTATAAACTACAGTAGCAGGAGGTCTTACTATTGACAAACTTAAGCTATCTTAGAGAAAATATCATTAATAGAACTAATGTCAGACATAAACTTAAAAAAAATCACTGTAGTCTGTTTTTACGTTCACTATCAAATGATAAAGGCAATATAAAAATAATAACAATCTTTTTATTTCTGAACTATTGATTATGAAGAGTGAATTTTCAACATGTGGCAAATTAACATGGTGGAAGTATGAGACAGGATTCTCATAGCCTTATATATTAAGTCTTAGTATTTTAAGAAGTTGATTTCCAAATCAGCAATTATAGTCAACTCAAATGTATTCCTTGTTGATGTCTTTTAGAAAATAAGGCACGGTTTTCTGTTCATTTTTTCTTTTCTAGTTAGTGGCAGAAAATAATCTGTATTATGCTAAAGCAACTTGAAAATTAATACTTAGTTATATAGTGGCTACAGTAAAACATTCTATATCCATGTTAAATGTGACACTCTTGCTTAATTATCTAAATAGGTCAAGGTAATTATGGCTTTCATTAACTCCTTTTTATTTTTTTTCCATTTTTCAGCTTTATATTGAAGAATACTTGACAAAAGTTCAGTGTATTTGAGGTATACAGTATGATGAGTCAATACGTACAAATTGCAAAGGATCCCCACATTCCTCACCTAACATATTTATTTATCTTTTTATTTTTTCTTGAGAACACTTAACTTTTACTCTCTTAGCAAATTGCAACTATATAATACAATATCAGCAACTATAGTCACCATGTTTTACATTAGATCTTCAGCCATTATTCTTCTTATAATTGAAAGTTTGTACACTTTTGCTAGACTCTCCCTATTTCTCCTACTTCCCAGACCCGGCAATCACCATTCTACTTTGTTTCTATAAGTCTGTAAGTTCAACTTTTCTTTATTTATCCTTTCTCCTCCTCCTCCCCCTCCTCCTCCTCCCCCTCCCCCTCCTCCTTCTCCTTCTCCATCATCTTCTTCTTCTAGATTCTGCATATAAATGATACCATGCAGTATTTGTCTTTCCTCGTCTGGCTTATTTCATTTAGTGTAATGTCCTCCAGGTTCATCTAAGTGTTTGCAAATGGCAGGATTTCCTTATTATTTGGTTGTGTGTGTATACCACAATTTCTTTGTTCTTTGTTCATTCCTCTGTTGACTGGCACATAGGTGGTTTTCATACTCTGGTTATTATTATTAATGCTGCAATAAACATAGGAATATAAATATCTTTTTGAGATAGTGTTTCCATTGCCTTTCAATACATACACAGAAGTCTTGGTCATATGGTAGTTATATTTTTCTTTTGTTGAGGAACCTCCATACTGTTTTCCATACTGGCTGTACCAGTTTACATTCCATTCCCACCAACAATGTACAAGGGTTTGCTTCACATCCTACCAGCATTTTTGTCTTTTACTTTTTGATAATAGACATCCTAACAGGTGTAAGGTGATATCTCATTCTGGTTTTGATATGCATTTCCTGGGTGATTAGTGATGTTGAACACCTTTTCGTGTACCTACTGGGCATTTGTGTATGGGCTTTAAAAAATGTCTATTCGGGCGCCTGGGTGGCTCAGTTGGTTAAGTGACTGCCTTCGGCTCAGGTCATGATCCTGGAGTCCCGGGATCGAGTCCCACGTCAGGCTCCCTGCTCAGCAGGGAGTCTGCTTCTCCCTCTGACCCTCCCCCCCCTCATGCTCTCTCTCTCTCTCTCAAATAAATAAATAAAATCTTTAAAAAAAAATGTCTATTCAGGTCCTTTACTCACTCACTTTTCAATTGGACCCTTCCCTTCTTTCTTTTTTTCTTTCATGAATTATATGAGTTCCTTGTATATTTTGGATACTAACCCCTATCTGATAAGTGATTTGCAAATATATTTTCCCATTCCATAGGTTGCCTTCTTATTTTGTTGATTGTTTCATTTGCTGTGCAGAGCTTTTTAGTTTGATGTAATTCCACTTGTTTATTTTTGCTTTTTTTTTTTTTTTTGGCCTTGCTTTTGGTGCCAAATCCAAAATATCATTACTGATATCAATGTAAGGGCTTACCACCTATATTTTCTTCTGGGAGTTGTACGATTTCTTGTCTTATGTTCAAAACTTGAATCCACTTTAAGTTTATGTTTGTGAATGGTGTGAGATTGGGGTCCAGTTTCATTCTTTTGCATGTAGCTATCCAATTTTCCCAACACCATTTATTAAAGAGACTGTCCATTCCCCATTGTATATTCTTGGCTCCTTTGTCCATAATTAATTATCCATGTATGTATCAGTTTATTTATGGGCTCATCTGCTTTTGCCAACACCATACTGTTTTGATTACTATAGTCTGTAATATAGTTGCAAATTGGAAAGCATGCTACCTCCACCTTTGTTCTTCTTTTCAAGATTGCTTTGACTATTTGGGATCTCTTACAGTTCCATACAAAGTTTAGGATTGTTTGTTCTATTTCTGTGAAAAATGCCATTAATATTTTTATAGGGATTATATCAATCTATTATCTATTTTGGTATTATGGAAATTTTAACAATATTAATTCCTCTAATCCAAGAATATGGGATATCTTCAAATTTATTTGCATGGTTTTTTTTCAATTTTTTTCAAGTCAAGGTCTTACGGTTTTCAGTGTACATATATTTCACCTTGTTGGTTAAATTTATTCCTAAATAATTTATTCTTTTTTTAAAGGTTTTTATTTATTTATTTGATAGAGAGACACAGCAACAGAGGGAACACAAGCAGGGGGGGTGGGGGAGGGAGAAGCAGGCTTCCCACAGAGCAGGGACCCCGATGCAGGGCTTGATCCCAGGACCCTGGGATCATGACCTGAGCCGAAGGCAGACGCTCAACGACTGAACCACCCACGTGCCCCTAAATAATTTATTCTTTTTGATGCTATTGTATATGGAATTTTTTCTTAATTTCTCTTTCCAGTAGTTCATTGTTAGTGTATAGAAACATAACTGATTTTTTTATATTCATTTTGTATTCTGCCACGTTACTAAATTTGTTTATGCTAACAGATTTTTGGTGGAGCCTTTAGTGTATTGTCATCTTTCATCACTTCTTCTTTTCTGACTTGGATTTTTGTCTTTCTTTCCTAATTGCTCTGGCCAGGATTTTAGTACAGTGTGGAATAAAAGTGGTGATCTTGTTCCTGATCTTAGAGGAAAAGCTTTCAGTTTCAGCTTTTCACTGTTGATAATAATTAGCTGTGGGCTTGTCACACATGGTCTTTATTATTTTGAGGTACTTTCCCTCCATACTCACTTTGTTGAAAGTTTTCATCATAAATGGATATTGAATTTTATCAAATGCCTTCCTTATATCTATTGAGATCATGTGATTGTTATTCTTCATTCTGTAATGTGGTATATTACACTGATTTACATATGTTGAACATCCTTGTATCCCATGAATGAATTCCATTTTATCATGATGTATAATCCATTTAATGTACTGCTGAATTCTGTTAGCTACTATTTTGTTGAGGATTTTTGCACCTATGTTCATTAGGGATATTGGCCTGTGATTTTCTTCATTTTTTTTTTTTTTTTTGGTGGTGTCCCTGTCTGACTTTGATATCAGTTTCATGCTGACTTTATAAAATGAGTTTGAAAGTATTCCCTCCTCTTCTATATTTTGAAAGATTTTAAGAAGGGTTGGTATTAGCTCTTCTTTAAATAGTTAGTAGAATTCACCAGTGAAGCCAATTGGACTTTTCTTTTTTGGGAGGTTTTTTTATTTAAAATCCTTACTAGTAATTTGTCAGTTCATATTTTCTATTTCTTCATGATTCATTTTGGTAGGTCATATTTTTCTAGAAATTTATCCATTCCTTCTACATAGTCCACTTTGTTGACATAAAATTATGCATAGCAGTCTCTTAGTTCATCCAGCAATCTCTTTTTAAAATTAGTAGTAGCCAATAATATAATATTGAATTTCTTTAACAATATTTGTTTCCTAAATATTTTTTAATCATTTACTGAATTTTAATCAATTACTTTACTTTATGTGCCTATGAAAATGCTAAACTGTTTGTTTATATATGGCATTTGATTTTTGTGTATTTTTCTCCTTTTGCAAAACCAGATGTAGTAAAGATGTTTAGTTTCTTTATAGCTTCACTGCAAATTCATTATAAAGTAAATCTAAACTTTAAGTGGAAATATGGCTAAATAGACCAAGATTTGAAACTACCTATTTGTCAATTTTTTTTTAAGATTTTTTTTTTTTTTTGAGAGAGAGAGAAAGCATGGTGGGGAGGGGTAAAGGGAGAGGGAGAGAGAGGATCTCAAGCAGACTCCCTCCTGAGGGAGGAGCCTGATGTGGGGCTTGATCTCAGGATTCTGAGATCATGACCTGAGCCGAAATCAAGAGTCCGACACTTAACTGACTGAGCCACCAGGCACCCATATTTGTCAGTCTTCATATGTAAATAGCAAAGTGCAGTAACTGAGGTGTGAGATCTTGTTACATAAGATTATATATGCTGCAATTGGGAAACTATGGGTGCAATAGAAGAATATAGATGAGATCTTGCTGATTTTCCTAAAAGCAGTTATATTAATACATATAAATTTATTTTCTTAGTTATTTTTGTTATTTTTAAATTTTGATATAATTTAAGATTAAAGACAGATTGGTAGAGTAGTACAAAGAACTTATGTTCTGCGCGCGTGTGTGTGTGTGTGTGCGTGCGCATGGTTCTTCTCTTTGAACCAAGGGTATGCAGTAAAAATATTTGATCAGAAATTTCTTGGGTTAGTTCTTCATCCTCACCCTCTCTTTAGTGTGGTTGTTATTTATTCAAAATGTGTTTAGATTTATTTGTTTCTATTTATATTTCACTTTAAATGTTTATTCCCTCTGTCTTTAATGACTTCTTTTAGTATAAAATATAACATGGTTCCAAAAGTCAAAATTATACAAACATGAGTACTCAGAGTAGTGTCACTCTCTTCCCCCCGTGGGATGAAATTCTTCCATTTCACTTTACTCACTCCCTAGTGGTCTTCCCTGTAATTTTTTTTTCTAGAAAATAAGCAGATAAATGTATATTCTCTTATCCCCCCCTTCAATTTTACATAAAATGTAGCATACCTTAATACTTACTTGTATTTTTTTTTCCATTGAACAATTCTAAAAACCTCTCCCTATCAGTTCTTAAAGATTGCCATTAGCTGGGTTCTCCAGGAACAGGTATGGAGAGAAAGTGTAGTTGGCAGAATTTTTATTAGGGATTGATGCTTATGGGAAAAAGAGAGCACAGGCAGGATTGGGTAGGGGTAGAAGTGGAATTAGAGAACAGTCCAATCACCCATGAGCATATGGTCTGTCAGAATTGTTCATGAGTGGACTGAATGATCAGGCCTTTATGCCTCTTCTGAAGCCAGTCTTTGGATGTGTGCCTCCCCAAGAAGGGCATGCCACTGGGTAAAGTGATTCTCCATGACTAAGGCAAACTCGGCTCAGCTTAACAGCTGGTGGCTCTCTGCTGAGAGCACTGAGAACATCAGCTTTAAAAGTACCCCCCTTGACAGAGTGGCATGTAAAGACATGACATCACTATGTCAACTACAGAAATTTGGCTTTCGCCCCATTCTTGGTCATGAGGTACAAGGTCTAAATCTGTGCTGTCTAATATGATAGTCACTAACCATATGTGGCTATTTAATTTTAAATTCAATTAATTAAAATTAAATAAAATTAAAAATTCGGTCATAGGGACCACATTTCAAGTGCTCAGTAGCCACATGTGGCTATTATAGAGCATTTCCATGATTAAGAAAACTTCTATTGGATGAATAAATGCCTGAAGCAGTGTGATTTTATACAAAATTTGGTGATAACTACTGTTTTAGATCATCCATGAGACTTCTTCTGTGTATAATCTTAGAGAATCAAAGATTGTTTGTCCTTTTTTACCACTTGAATTATTTAAAATCTATTTACAAAGCAGACTGTAAGAACCACATGTTGAGTATGCTCCATGAATTGTTTTATGGTTTAGTGTTGAACCAAAACATAGTTGAGTGCTCCTAAAGTAAACATTTTCCATTTCCAGTATTCTCTGAAGAGTTTTTGAATTTTAATTATGTAAAAATAAATCTTGTAATGCTACTTTAAAGTGTTATTACATTTGCTTCACACTGCAGCATTGTAAATTTTAGTCCCATACAATTTCATTTGAGAGATACATCCTGGATGAAAAAATATGTTCTACTTTCTTTTGCTTATCAACAGCCACTCAGTTCTAAATTTTTCAGTGAGAATTGAAAAAATTAAATCTGGGGAATATTATGTTTTTTTGAGAGATAACCATCTCAGTGTTAGACTTTTGAGGAATATAAATGTGGACTGCTTTTGTAATAAGTTGAAAGCCAGACTCTGGTACATCTTTTGCATTAAAAATTAACTTGTTTGGTGGAAACAGGTCAGATAACCAACTTTCTTTCCTTGAGTCCTGAATAACATGAAGTGATACTACCTATATATTCACAAAAATTGTGACTTACATGCATATACCCCATATGATTATTGAATACCCTCATTGCCTTCTACTGGGCACAGAAGCTCTTGAAAGCCTTTCTTTTCTACTTTTCCTTCTCATTAATTCCTCAGGCTTTTGACTTGATAACATTTACAGAAGTATATTCAGTACATTTATTAAGGAAATGGAGGGTTAAACTAAGCGACACAGATTTCTTTACTACAGACCTTTAAAACCTATTATTGTGATGTGTTTTCCAAAACTCCAAAAGCACTGTAGTCTGGGAGGTTTCCCAAATTTATTTGACTATGGAGTTCATTTTCAGAGGAGCATCTGGAAGGACTATTTTTTAGTCAAACATACTGTGGGATTGCTGGCCTGTAGCACCTGCCTCATCCCCTTTCTGCTGCAAATCCTTCCCTAGTTTTATGCCCCTACACAGAGATGTATGGCTTGTACCTCAGCTTTTGCACATTTTGTAGCTTGAGGTACAATGTAAAAAGTAATACAGAAAGTTGAAAGGGCAGGGCTGATTAGGTCACGTGGTGACAGCAAAAGGAAACAAAACACCCGGCAACAAAAAAATAATCTGGTTGATTGTTTAACAATTAAAGTTGTAATTAGATTTATAATTGAATTTTTGGTGTAGTCTCAAGTCTGGAAAATCAGTGTATCCCAGCTAATCTTTTACTCAGCATGATCTGTTCTGGTTCATCGTTGACCATGTTCAAAAATCTGTTTTTTAAAACACAAATCTGAACAAAATTCTTAAACAGCTTTCTTTAACCAGTCCCTCAGGTGACTGTTCTTATATCACCAATAGAATAGGAAATGCATTTTTATCCTGAGAAAAATAGATAGATAAATTGACAGTTCTTAAGATAATACAGATATACACATTTTTAAGCAATAGGCCAAAAAGATAATGTGCTTTAGGCAATTATTTCTAGAATGCATCTTATTGAAATTTTCACTTGCTCCACAAACATACTTAAGTTATTGCTGTGATATGACTCTGAAAATCTCAGTCATTCCAATATTTCAAGGAAGCTTTGGAATCCATGATGCATATTAAACTGAGTAGTCACAGGCCAGATTACTGTTCAGTAACCTCAATCAGGGTGATGTCTGCTGTTCCTGGGATGGCTTTTGGTACACTAGAGAAAATGGGACAAAACCAAGGAACTTTTTTCAGACTTAATAGGGTAACTATGAAATATACAGACCAACCAGAACACTTGAGAATAAAAGGGGTTGCCATGAACAGCTACTTAAAATAACAGGTATTTACTGAATGATATGGTGATGCTATTTAAATTAGAACTAAATTTCCTAATAGATTTGACCATGGAATCCAGGTGATTTTCAGTCAAGGGGTGTTATGAGCTAAATTTCCCTCCCCCAAGCAAATTCGTATGTTGAAGTACTAACTCCCTGTATCTCAGACTGTATTTGGAGACAGGGTTTTTAAAGAGGCAATTAAGGTAAAATGAGAGCATTGAGATGGACCCCATTCCAATATGACTGATGTCCTTCTAAGAAGAGGAGAGTAGGACACAGACATAGAGAATGGACGGCCATCTACAAGCCAAGGTGTGAGGCCTCAGAAGAAACTAACCCCGCAGGCACCTTGATCTCAAACTTCCAGCCTCCAGCACTGTGAGAAAACAAATTTCTGTTGTTGAAGCCAACCAGTTGATGGTACTTTTTTATAGCAGCCCTAGCAAACTAATACAATTGGAAGGTATAAAAACAGATTCTTTGACATTATCATAAAAAGTACAAAGGAAAGTGATCCACCTTTAGCATGCCTCTATTTTCACAGTTCTCAAGAAGAAAAACAAAAAGTGCTGAGTGCAACAACTATTATGGTCGTTTACTGGCCTCTATTCCGGATTAGGTCTAAGTAACTCTTTTTGGCTTATGACTTGATGGTGGTATCACTTGGACAATCCAGTATAATCAGGCCCTAGCACCCTAGCTCTGGCATCAGCTCTAATGAAAGAAGGGCATGGAATTTTGCTTAATTGATCAGTCCTAGTCCTTCACAGGAGAAACTGGACTTCCCAGCTTCTACAGTAGCAAAGCATATAAATGAGTTTTTACATACACAAAGCTATGTGAGGAATGTGATTCTGTGGTGGAAGAGAGGTTCTTAAAAGAGAGGTGGAACAGTCTGCGTTCAGTTGACCCTAAGAGAAGACACGACTTGAAAGAAAGTCCCTGTGATGGGACAGATTTGATCCATTTTTAAGTATAGTGATGGCGAATATTCAATATTAAGTTATTGGTTTTTTTGGTATGTCATCCCAAGCCTTCCCTAAAAGCCTAGGAAAGACAACAACTCTACATTAGGTTGCTGTGGGAAGACGCAGGGAAGGGGCAATAGTTGTAGGTGGGAGGGAGCTGAGAGATTGGGGCAATCTCAGCAATGGGGTTCTGCAGTGGGACCCAGTTCCCATGAGAAAATTATAAAAAGTATTACAGGGTCCCAGTTTTAGAGCAGCAGAAATGCTGGGCAGGTTATCAATTTAGGAAAGGCAGAGGAACAAGAAAAAAAGCAAAACAAAAAACAAAACAGTGACTGAGTGCCTAGACCAGTATGAAGAGTTCCAGGTCCCAGGCAAATCACAGTCACTAATCTGTGGACAGGGATGCAAGACTCCTTTGGGTTCCCCTTAAATAAAGTTCAGATCAGTCCTACACCTGCTCTGGGACTGAGCCTTGTGGCCCTGTCAGGTCAATTGATGCGACGAGGAAGGCATGCTCAAGGAAGTGAGTGAGTCAGTGCCTCAGCTGAGCTAGCTGAAGTGCTGCAGACAAAGGAGGGAAGGCAGCCCAGTAACTGCACTGCTGGTGTACGGAGGTGAAGTACGGTAATTAGATCTAGGGCAGGAGGAGTTTGAAAGAGTCACCAAACACAGCCTCGAGTACAGCCTCTGGCAACATAGCAGAACCGGGAGTTGGGCACCACCGAGCTGACACAGTGGACTGGCATGCAGTTCAAAGTCAGTTTTCAGCAGACTTCAGGAAGACAGTGTTAAATCTTGGAGTCAGTGTTGCAACTAGTGGCAATCACATCACGCATGGACTACAATCAGTAGTCAAAATTCCAGAGCCTGTGCAAAATGAGGGGGTAGGATGATCCCACGTTAGGGATCTTCCAGCTTGAAATTGCAAGGCTCAATTGAGGTGAGTGCAGTGTGAAGGAGTACAACACATCCAAACTGTTTATTTCTTTTCTCCCTTTTTTAACTCCACTGCTGCGTCTGAATAATGATTCACAATTTTAGATTTCTAGCACCGAAAGGGAACTTGGAGGTCACAAATGCACTATGTTCCATATAAAAATGAAAAAATACCAGACTTGTCTCTTCGACTGCACCACGAAATACCTGAATCTTTGAATGCTGCCTGGTATTTGTCTTTAATCCCTTCCAGTGTCTAGCTTGATCCTGTGGACATATTATACCTGAACAAAAGAGTGAATGCTGTTAATGAGAATAAGCACAAAAATAAGTGGCAATTATTACTTGAGGTGCTGACAACTTTGAGACATGTGTCCTCTTTCCAAAGACCCATACATAAAAACATATTTACTTTACCTATAATTCTAGAGGATTCATGGATTCCCCTAGAAAAAAGGTATCTCTAGATAATCCCCCTTTTGGACTTATAGAAACCAGATTAAGAATTTCTTTCCTCAGGTATTCATTGCCTATTTGGATAGACCTTGTGTTCAGAAGTAAAATAAGGGGAATATGATTAGGGGGATCAAGATTTTCCTAGGGGCAAAAGGTTCAAAATTAATATAGAAATGTGTTAAAATCTGGACACTGAGTAGTCAGCAAAGAGTTGCATCACTTTCTGAAAGAAAGGTAATCTCAACACATCACTATTTAACAGTCTATAATTAAGTTACGTGGATCATTATTTTTAGCCTTGTGAGAGTTTCAAGTGTAGAGCATGTGATACTCACAATCACTGGTAAATCTCTAATAATTTTACATTCTCTTCTCTCAACCAAGAACAAAACATAGGAGAGGAATCATTTTGGTAAATATAAATCAAAATTTCATATTGCCAGTTAGTAGATAGTCCATTTTAATAAAGAAATGTCATGTGGGGCGCCTGGGTGGCTCAGATGGTTAAGCGTCTGCCTTCGGCTCAGGTCATGATCCCAGGGTTCTGGGATCGAGTCCCGCATCGGGCTCCCTGCTCAGCGGGGAGCCTGCTTCTCCCTCTGCCTCTGCCTCTCTCTCTCTGACTTTCATGAATAAATAAAAATAAAAACATTAAAAAAAAAAAAGAAATGTCATTGTAAATCTGGATTCTGGGGGCGCCTGGGTGGCTCAGTCTGTTCAGCGTCTGCCTTTGTCTCAGGTCATGATCCCAAGGTCCTGAGAGCAAGTCCCACATCGGGCTCCCTGCTCAGTGGGCAGCCTGCTTCTCCCTCTGCCTCTGCCTTTCTCTGGCTCTCATGAGTAAATAAATAAAATCTTAAAAAAAAAGAAGACATAAAAGGAATGCTGCAAATTTTATAAATATGAAAATAACTGTGATATAGTTAGGACTGCTATGAAAACAAATTTCAATGTGATGGGGTAGATGTTGGTAAAATAGGACTTTTTCCTTAGACCGTACTTTTCAGTGTAGGAAGTGCTAGGTGATTTACATCAGAATGGTGAACAAGGCCAGAGATCAGTGAGCTGTGCAGCTCCTGCAGGATAGAGCAGAGTTCAATGGTTGGGATAAAGTCCACTGGTACTTCTGGATCATCCCTTCTGGGAGGAATTCCAACTGGGATCCATGGCAGTTGGATAACTCATTGTCCTCTTACTTCTATATAGAGAAGGCAGTTCTCAGTAGGGAGTTTTAGGAGTAGCTTTGTGGCAGCATAGCTTCTTCAAGTGGCCCTAGAGTGTGGAGGCAAGCCCCTGTCACACTATTCAATGTGCTTACCAGCACCCTTTTGGTTTTGATGAAGTAAAGAAGAGATATTCATGATCATGGAGTCTTCTTTCCCTCAAGATATATTTATATGCCCTAAGAGGGCCCTCCTTTATTCAATCAATAAGCATTTCTCAGTGACTATTATAAGCGAAGCACAAGAAAGCAAAAGTGAGAGTCTTCTTATTCAAGAAGGTAAAGATCCAGAAGGGACAGAGAGAATTACAAAACAATGTAACAGTAGTCCAGAACGAAAAATAAGGTCCTACAGGAATGGGATGGACACATTCCTCACTCTGCCTAAGAAGTCAGTTACAGAGGAGGTACAACTTCCAGTAAAGTTTCTATTTTTATTTTTCATTTTTTTAATCATTGGGGTATAATTCACATATCATAAAATTCACCATTTTGAAGTGTACAATTCACTAGTATTAGTGTATTCACAGAGTTCGGCAAAAATCACCACTGTTTAATCCCAAAACATTTCATCACTCCAAAAAGGAAAACCTGTACCCATTAGTAATCACTCCTGATTTATCCCTCCCTCCAACTCCTGGCAACTGCTCTCCATTTTCTGTCTCTATGGATTTCTCTACCCTGGATATCTCATACAGGTGGAATCATACAATAAAAGGTCTTTTGTGATTGCCTTCTTTCACTTAGTATAAAATTTTCAAAGTTGATCCATGTCATACATCCATACTTCACTCCTTTTATATGGCCAAATAATTTTCCACTTAATGGGCATGGCACCTGTTGTCTATCCATTCATTAGTTGACAGGCATTTGACTTTTCTTCACTTTCTGGCTATCACAAATTCTGTTACTACAAACATTCCTATACAAGTTTTTATGTGAACATATTTTCAGTTCCCTTGGGTATACACCCCTCATAGGTTGATGGGTCATATGGCAGCTCTCTGTTTAAGTTTTGGAAGAACTGCCAAATTGTTTCCGGTAGATGTACCATTTTAGATTCTCACCAACAATATATGAAGGGTTCACTTTTTCTATACCTTTACCTTCCCTTGCTATTTTTCTGTTTTTGTTTTTTATTGGTTTATTTCTGTTTTTATTTTTTTTTTAAGTTATAGTCATTGTAGTGGGTATAAACTGGTAGTTCATTGTGGTTTTAATTTGCATTTTCCTAATGACTAAAGATATTAAGCATCTTTTTATGTCATTATGGACCATTTGTATATCTTCTTTGGAGAAATGCCTATTTTGATCCTGTGTCTACTTCTGTCATTGAGTTTTGTCTTTATCAGTACTTGATTTCTAAAAATGTCCTACTATGTAAGTTGTCTTTCACTATCTTGATAGTGTACACCGATGCACAGAAGTTTTAAATTTTGATGAAAATGAAATTATCTTTTACCCCTCTTTGGTTGCTTGTGCTTTTGATGCCATATCTAAGAAACCTGCCTAATCTGAGGTTGCCAAGTTCAAGATTTATACCTATGTTTTCTTTTAAGAGTTTTATAGTTTTAGCTCTTACATTTAGGTCTTTGATTCATTTTTGAGTTAATTTTTGGAAGTGGTATGATACAGGGGTCCAAATGTACCCTTTTGCATGCGGATATCTAGCTGTTATAGTACCATTTGTTGAGAAGAGTTTCTTTTTCCCATAGAATGTCTTGGCATCCTTGTTGAAAATCAATTATGCATTGGTATATAGATTTATTTCTGTACTCTCAATTCTATTCATATTTATATGTCTATCCTTATGCTAACACCATACTGTCTTGATTATGTAACCTTGTATTAAGTTTTTATAGTTTGTGGGAAGTGTCAGTCCTTCAACTTTGTTTCTGTTTCGACTATTCTGAGTACTTTGCATTTCCATATGAAACTTGGACTAAATTTTGAAAGATGATTTGGAGATGGCCAGCCACAGAAGAGATCAAATTTCTTGGATGAAATGCTTTTGGATAAAGAAGTGTGAGAGGAAAACAAAGGGAATATGACTAAAGTCTAAGCATGAGATGGATTCCAGGTAAAGAGCCATGCAATCACAAGCACTGAGACAAAGAAGCAGGTACTTGATGATTGAATGTGGCTGGACCAGAGGATAGGGAATTGTAAGATATGAGGATGGAATTATAGGTGGGGCCAGATCACAAATCATTTGATCTGATAGGCAGTTTTTTATCCTATAGCGGAGAGTCACTAAAGTTGGTGGCAATTCTTTCTTGTTTCAGTGTTAAAGTAAATACTCTTTCCTGGTATTTGCAAAACATTGGAGTTATTTTGGGATATGGGTATGAGTATGGATACACACACACACACACACACACATTTTTTAAACTAACCCAAAACACTCTCCCAAATAATATTGAGTTCTATTTATACAAAGTAAGTCTCAGGAGGTGCTCTGGATACTTTATAGTTAATTCCCCAAGATAGATATTCAAACCAAAATGTAATGGTGACTA
This sequence comes from Mirounga angustirostris, assembly GCF_029215605.1. Lineage (NCBI taxonomy): Eukaryota > Metazoa > Chordata > Mammalia > Carnivora > Phocidae > Mirounga > Mirounga angustirostris. The sequence goes on along the minus strand of NW_026991709.1, from coordinate 89,158,023 downwards.
ACTTCTCTAAATTATGCACATTGAGAAAGGCCAAAGAAATAATAATGAATTAAAAGAAAAATGTTCCCCATTATTTTTGTTTTCAAACTTCCCTGTATGTTTGTTTGTTTTGTCTTTTCCTTGGTACTTAACCAAAACTTTACAACTAGTATTGTCCTCAGAGACAGCTTTTCATAATGCCTAAAGTTTAATCACCTAGGGTGAGTGAAGCCATACCTTATACTTTAATCCCTAATGGAAAAGTCCAATACTATAGGTACCAGTCAGTTACATGAGTTTTTAATGCAGTGAAATTTAGCACAAGATTTCTTTTAAAGGCCCCAGAAATAGGTTTATGGTCTTAACTGCACATTTTCTATAATATTCATGAAAAACTCTGTGTGGTAGAATTGTGTCAATAATAAATAGCAAGTGCTATTAATTATTTCAGTTTTCTCATCACAAATAACTTCTATAGCAATAAATATCCTGAGGTATATGGAATTTCTCCATTGTACACATGAAAACATTGAGGTTGGATGAATTGGAATACTGTTTCCCTTTATCTCCAACCCATTTCCTTATTTTTTTAGATAAATTCTAGATAGTCATTAAAGTACTATAAATTACAATAGCTTAAGTAACTTTTTTTTTTTGAAAGGTATTTTTATTTATTTTAGAGTGTGAGAGAGAGAGAGGGGAGAAAGAGGCAGAGGGAGAAGAAAGGAATCTCGAGTAGACTCCTCCTTGAGCATGGAGCCCAATGCAGGGCTCCATCTTACCACCCCGAGTTCATGACCTGAGCCAAAATCAAGAGTCAGACGCTTAACAGACTGAGCCATCTAGGTGCCCTTTTTAAGTAACTGTCTAAAATAATGTGCTGAACACAGGCATAGTCTTTAAATTCAAAATACTTCAATTCAATCTCAATCCATCCACTTATTACCCCCACCCTCCCCCTTTTTAAAAGATTTTATTTATTTACTTATTTGAGAGAGAGCAAAGAGAAAACACAGAGAGAGAGGGAGAAGCAGACTCCCTGCTAAGCAGGGAGCCCAACGCAGGGCTCCATCCTGAGATCATGACCCTGAGATCATGACCTGAGCTGAAGGCAGACGCTTAACCAACTGGGGCATGCAGGCTCAGTATCTTTCTAAAATGTGTTGATGGCCCAGTCTGACATCCAAGAAACCAAGAAAAAATTAAATTAAGGAAACTAAGCAAGGAAACTTAGACCATTTTACAATCTAAGTGTTTTGGGTGCTGTTTAGTTCACTGAGCATCTTTATGTATCTTGTGTGAATCTTTTATGCGTCTGCCTGGAGGCTCTGTATTGGTTATGTTTTTCTTTTTTCCTAATGATCAAACAGAAAAGTGAGAGTCAGGGAGATCAATAAAAATATTCATTGTATACAAGGCAATGGTTAGAAAATAAAATTTATTTAAAAAGTATTAAAAGTGAAAGAAGGCAGTAGAGGGGCAGGAAAGAGAACAAGTGGAATGAGAAGATATAATGAATGGAAGTGCTATTTGAGTGACCTATATTTTCATCTGCAAAGAAGAAGGAGAAGTTTATTGAATAAGTTTTGGTTAAAAACAAAATCTTCTTTCTTCTATGCTGTAAGATTCTAGAACTTATCCCAATTTTGAAATAACTCCATTTCTGTCTCATAAACCTACTTCTGAGAAACACCAGTTTAATACTTACAAACTGTTATTTTCTCTGCCAGGATCACTCATGATTTTGAACTGCTATTAAAAAATTTCAAAGAGTTCTACTAGTGCTGAAGAAAGAGTTCAAAGTGTTTATGTGTTGGCATCTAGGTAGATTTCATTGTATTTGGCAGTTTCTTTACCAGGTGCATAAAAATGAGCGCTTCACTATGGTTAACAGTCTCTCGGTTTACTTAATCTGTCTCAACTTTGCAGCATGGCTAGAATTCAATAGTGGGAAAGGCAGGAAGTCCTGCCCTGTACATCCCACACAATTTGATGTCCATTAGTCAGCTATGCTTGTTCTGTCCAAAGCAACTTTCTAGATGGGGCTATAAGAAACACGTTTTCTGCCAAAAACTTTCCTTTCCTGCTTCTCTTCTGCTCTAATGGGTTATTTGAACTATGGAAACGATTTGGATATGATTAAAATTTTGATAATGTTTATGTATTTTGCTTCATATTATTTACTTGATAATTATGGATTATTGACATATGAATCTATTTTGAAAATTAAAAAAAAACTTTTTCTGACTTATCCAGAAATATCAGAGAAATACAAATATAGACAGTATATTATTAATGCTGGTAGTATAATAAACTAGATTTGTAAAATACTTCAAGGATTACTGCTTTCTTTCATAACCATTTTTCATCATTTAACATTCAAGCAATTTTGCAAAGCAATCATTTATTGAACACTTATTATGTACCAAACACTTTTATAAATGTTGTACAAGTATTTACTCTTTGAACCTCACAAACATATATGAGGTAGGTGTTGTCATTATTGCTATTATTAATTTCCACTGTACAAAGAAACCGAAGTAAAAGATTAACCAGGTTTTCCCCAAATAAGGTCATAAGTGGAGGAATTGAGATTGAATTGTTTTGAATTTATTTTATTTTATTTATTTTATTTATTTTTTTTATTTTTTTTTTTAAAGATTTTATTTATTTGACAGAGAGAGACACAGCGAGAGAGGGAGCACAAGCAGGGGGAGTGAGAGAGGGAGAAGCAGACTTCCCACTGAGCAGGGAGCCCGATGCGGGGCTCGATCCCAGGACCCTGTGATCATGACCTGAGCCGAAGACAGACGCTTAATGACTAAGCCACCCAGGCGCCCTTGTTTTGAATTTAAAGCCTATGCCTGTGTTCAGCACATTATGCAGCCAGTTTAAACTAGTTAAGTCAGATAATATTGTCACTGTTTAGCAACAAAACAAAACAAAAACAAACAACAAACCCAAAACAAACAAAATAATACTGAAGCTCAGGTACATCAAGTAACTTCCCTAAAGTACTAATTATTTCATATATTCTATTCTTCCATATTACACTGAATTATGATTAATACTATAGCTACTTAATATCATAGCTGACCCTTAGGAAGTAGTCAGTGAATGTTTGTTCAATTAAATAATACTTAAAGAAAAGTATGAAAGGGATAATATTTTAAAAATACCTTCTGATGTATCTTCCTTTTGAGGTCAGTTTCTCTTCCAATTCCCTTCATACCATATTGGACACAGGAAACAGAGTATCCAATGCCTCTTCTTGGAGAATGAGTATATCATGTAGGGAAGTTTCTTATAGTCAGAAAGGACCTTTCTGGTCCTTCTAAGAAGGAGAGAATGAAAGTGAGAGCATATTCTAGAATGGTGTTTTTGGTCTTCTGGAGTCTAAAAATAAATCACCTGGCAGGTGATTTCCAACTCTATCCCACATGGTGATCACAGTGGAGGTGAAATAGCATTGTGCCTTGTTTGGCAAAGAGAAGTCCCACTGTGGCACTGAGAAATCTTCCTCAGCATTTATGCATCATGGAATGGAACCCACGGGAGATGGGAAATGTGAAATTTTCAAATTTATTGACGTGGCTCAGGACACCATGTGAACCTATAGCACTGTAACAGAGAACCTTGGATGGGTAGTCACTAAGCCGTGTGACCAAGAGCTAGGGAATTTACATTATTAGAACAGGAGTGAGATCAATTCTTAAATGAATATGAGCTTCAGAGTAGAGCTGGAAAAGAGTTTATATAAATTCTTGGCAGCCAATGACTTCCATAGCAGTTGCCAACAGGACATTTAATAACCAGCTGACACAAGGGAAATTGCTGTTGAGGCTTGCAAAATGCCAGAAGACCCCCACATGATCTGCATATGGATACTAGATCCACTTTCCTACAAGGACAATAGAAAACTTCTCATTGAACCAAACACCATCTTTAAAAATTTACCCCCCCTAAAATGACATAAAGGTAATGGATTGAAATTTCTTTAATTAGAAAATTTGTTCTTCCAGTTATTTCAGGGACAAAGGAGATTCATGAGAAAGTATACATCAGCTGCAGTAGAATGAAAAATTAAGCTGCCCTTTTTTGCAAATTCGAGTATAATATGTACATCTTTTTCTTAAAGATGTAAACGTAGTACATTTTTTCTGAATATGTAATTATCTGTTATAAAAATTCACACAGTATATAAAAATATGAGGAAGAAAGTTAAGGCCTTTGCAATTTTACCACAGTGAGATACCCTTGCTGTTACCTGAATGGCCCTCTTTTACGTATCTTTATAATACACTTACAATATATATAAATATATGTAGCTATGCCCAAGCAAAAATATGTATATATGTATTATTTTACCTAATAGGATCATATGTATTCCATATGCTGTCTCTTCTGCCCATCTCCCCCAGTGTCAGCACCCTAAAACTCTTCACCCTCACCCCACCATAGAGAATGGGATTTCCTTTCTTTCATTTCAATCCAAATGCATATTCACCTCACAAAAGATGCCTAGTGAAAGCTAGGGGTTTTCTTTAACTGTTCTAGTGGAATGAGCATTTTATTTGTTATATATGTGAGTGTTTTAAAAAATCTGTCAAGATGGCTCAATGATTCCAAGACAGAATGACAGAAAAAAACCCGGCATTTTTCAGTTCCCGTGTGCTGTGGTTAAAAATCATACACTGTGCGGGCTCTCAAGAACTTCAAGTCTCTCATTTCACAGACGAAGAAACTGAGGCCCCGAGGGTTAAATGTCTTGTTCACGTTAAAAGCCTGTTAGAAGCAGAAAGCAGGCTCCCCTATGCCAAGAAGCAAAACATCTTTTTTATAAGGTGAGCAACCCCCTTGCAAAACAAAATAAAAACAGTAACAATAACAGTTACCATTTATTGAGCATCTACTCACTATCAGAAACTGTGTTGGGCCTTTATACAAATTTAGTCTTTCTAGGCAAGTATTACTGTTAACCCAGGTGTAATTTGTTGACATTTTATAGAGGAGGAAAATAAGGCGCACAAAAGGCCCGTCCTTTGCTCACATCAAGCAGCTTCTGACTCCACAGTCTGTGCTGCTCGTGTCCTGGGCTGCCTTCCAACAGCAGCTCTGGGAACCTGGAGGGAGGCTGGTGACTCAGGCCTCGTTAAGCTTCCCTCAGCATTAATTTTCAGCTTTCAACTGTTACTGCTGACATCTCTCCCTTTTGTCAAGTGAGGAGTTCAGCCGAATAGACCTCCGATTGTCTCATCTCTTTCTAATTGGCTAGTCCACGATCTACTAGCTGGTAAAGCAAGTTTATGCTGTGTATTTTAGAACCAGAATTGATGCTATGTAAATTGACTATTGACAATGCACTTAAGTGGAGTATTTAAAACCAAATGTAGTAGGTCTACCTCCTTGGGCTTCATGTTATACCCAGAGCACAGTGGAGGGAAACAGCGCTAGAATCCACTTTTTTTTTTTTTTTTTTTAACAAGGCTATAGTATACCACACAGTTGTGTTCAGAAGGGGAAGGGAAAAAAGTCAGCACTGTTATCTACACATACATACAATAACAACAACAACAAATATTTTAGTCCATGTGCTTGCTTGATCATGGCTTTATGTCGAGATTTCTTTAAAGAGGTGACATGCGTTTAGGTAACACACAGAAAAAGCACAGCAAGACTTGACAGCTTTCAGAGACCAGTGCAGATTTCAAAAGGCTCAGTTCTATATTCAAAATCCATTTCCTTACTCAGCAATGTTTCTTTTTTGTTTTGTTTTTAAGATTTTATTTATTTCAGAGAGAGAAAGAGAGTGGGGCCGGGGGAGTAGCAGAGGAAGAGGGACAAGCGACTCTGCCCTGAGCTGGGAGCCCAATGTAGGATTTGATCTGAGGACCCTGAGATCATGACCTGAGCGGAAATCAAGAGTTGGACACTCAACCAAATAAGCCATGCAGGCGCCCCTCGGCAGTGTTCCTAATATAAAGAAGGATGTTTGTAGAGGATTGTCGTAGACCTTTGTGTTAATTTCCCAGGGCTGCTGTAACAATGTACCACAAACTGGGTGACTTAAAACAGCATAAATGTATTCTCCCATGGCTTTGGTATCTAGAAGTTTAAAATCAAGACATCAGTGGGGCTATGCTCCCTCTGAATGCTCCAGGGGAGGATCCTCCCTTGCATTTGTCTAACTTCTGGTGGTTGCTGGCAGTATTTTCATTCCTTTGCTTTCAACAGCATTATTTCAGTTTTTGCCTACATCCTACATGGCTGTCTGCTTTGTGTGTGTGCCTGGATTTAGGACCCACACCACTCTAGTGTAGCTTCAACTTACATTTCAATTATATCTGCAGAGACCGTATTTCCAAATAAGGACACATTCAGAGATATTGGAGGTTAGGACATGAACCTATCCTGGTTTTTTTAAGGGAGGGAATTCAACTCATTGCAGCCTTCATTTCTTTTTTGTTTCTAACTTTTTTGGTACTATTGCAGAATACTTCTTTATAACATTTGGGAAACAAAGCAAAAATAAGGCATCACTTTTAATCTTACTAAAGAGATACTTTTAATGTTTACATATATTTTTCCTCTGCATATACATAGAAGGACACAAAGTTATAGAAACGAGAGAGAGAGAGAGACTCTTTATGCCAATCATATTGTACTCTGGAGTTATAGAGATGATTAAAAGCAAACATGGCCCACATCCTTAGTAAGAGTCCTAGAGAGAATCCTAATCACACAAATCAATCTATGGGGCAAGAGCTGCAAAACATCTGCTCATGCAGTCAGAGCCCATGGTGGGAGACCGAGGGAAAGAATAGGCCTAGATTTGAAAGATGCTTAGAAGTGACTATGTGAATAAGAAATAGTGAGTCCTGCTGGGTGGGGGAAGAACATGTACCAAGGCCCTGGGGCAGGAGGTAGTATAGTAAAAAACACAGAATCAAAGGAGCCTCCAAGACTGGAGTGTGCTAAAAGAGAAAAGAGGAATAAGCTGTGATCAAGAGGTAAGTGGCTTATATGTTAGGAAGCCATGCTGTCCTCATCCTAAGAGCTATGGCAAGTCACTAAAGGCTTCTATGCAGAGAAGCCTTTGCATTTTATGAAATTGGGCTCTTTATTTGAGAGAACAAACACCAATTGCTCTATTTTCTGTTTTTTTCTTACTTTTTGAGTATGTTTATGATGTATGAGGGAATGTGAACCAAAGAAAATGTAGGGAGACAGGGGTTTATTATTTCCCTATTGGGGCAGGAAGCATAGAGAGCCAAATCCCCACTCTGCTGGCACCAGAATAGCAGTACACCCCTCTGTTTTCAGCTATGTCAAGAATCTGTTGAGTCCTGAAATTAGGGAACTTCTTACCTACTCATCAGTTTTCCTTTCAGATTAGGGGCTGTTTAGCATGTTGAGTGGGCCCAGTGGAAGAGGAACCCTTAGCTTAACTTCCTAGGCATTAGAGGACATGGATTTAATTTTATTTTTCCTCTTTGTATTCTTCCTGCATGGTGCAATGTCTGGCACAACCACATACTGAATGTAAGGAAAGATGGATCACCCCTACTCTCCTCTCAGGAAGACTTATCACTATCATTAATTTCTGGGCCTTTTTCCATATATGTGACTTCCCAGGAAGCATTTAAGTAATCCTTATAGTTTTCTCACACTTTCTGGTTACAAATCCAATGCTTGATTGGAAAAAAGAAAAAGAAAAAAAAAAGGTAGTCTTATCAATTATTTTTTTTAAAGATTATTTATTTGAGAGAGGGAGAGAGAGAAAGAGTGGGGGGAGAGGCAGAGGGAGAGGGAGAGAGAATCTCCAGCAGTTTCCCTGGATCCCACAACTCTGAGATCATGACCTGAGCTAAAATCAAGAGTTAGACACAACCAACTGAGCCACCCAGGCGCCCCTAGCCTTATTAATTCTTAATAAAGTCTTTCATTCAGAAAAGAATATTCTCAGTAATACCTTTCCCCCTTACTTTAGTAGGCTTGTTTACTTTCTTATTTTTTTTCTTTTTCTTTACTACCCCCGTTCTCTATTTATTTTGCTTCCTCATTTATTAAAATATTAGGCAAGATGAATCAGTAAGTCAATTGAAGTTATGTTTCTGTTCCCAACACATTATTCTTATAAAGCAATGAAAATTAAGTCCCCCTTTAATTAAATCCTACCTTGGGTGAGGGTAGCAGCTATCTGTCTCTAAGGGGAAAATCCCAGATGGAGGTTGAGCAGGGGCTCTTTTCCTACTGGTTCTTTCTGATTGTTTGCATGATGAGTTGAGAATTCACCTGAACTGACCTTTGAAACTCTGATGAGCAACATGTTCCAAAGGACACAGTCTGAGTGGTAATTCCAGAGGTGTCATTGGCAGAAATTGGGGTGACAGATTCCTGAATCAGGACATTGATGCTACCACATCTTCCTTTGTGCATTATACCTATCTCGTGGGTCTCTTTTTGTCCTGCTTAGGTTTCAGGTGACAATTGGTATTGAGAAACGGGAAAAGAGAGGGGTGGGAAGATGAAGATGATAATAGGGATTTCTCCTGGGGAGGAGAGTCTCTCCATTTGAAACATCTGTGTGGGTGAGCCTCGGATTAGAGTAGACTCTTTCCTGTAACTTTTTATCCCTCTTGTTAACTCTGTGACCTGTGGGGGGAAAAAACACACAACAAATTTTCAAAAAGAACTTACCTTTTATTGAAATTCTAAAATCCTAAAATAAAGTTAACTGTAAATTGTAAGTAAAATTATCTCTGCTATGAATCCAATCCTTCCTTTTTCTCAAAATGGGTACTTTCACATCCATACAAACAGTCCTGGAACTCTTTTTTTTATTATTATTATTAAAAACAGAAAGAGATGACCTTAGAATAACTAACTTAGCATATAAATAGTTTTCCTGAGGAGAAAACAGCTTTGAAACAATGAAATGTGAATTACACATCATTTGGAGTGTGATTTAATATGTTCAGTAAATGTGCTACAAACCTGTAAATTGTACAGCTTGCCTCATATAATGACTTCAGTGAACCTTACTTTTCAAGGCCACATAGGTGAAATGTAATAAGTGTTAGATTCTATTTGGCAAAGCTCCATTCATTTTATTAATGCTATCTATGGTATCTTTCTGTTGTTTGAAAATAGTATCCTTTTTGTCAGTGAAATAATAAATATTCATAACCATATAAACTAGTGGATCGGGTGTGTATATGCTCTTATATACAGTGAAAAATCAGAAGTGCAGTTTATACATGAATAATTATGTTTTTATATACATACATCCAAACAAGTATTTTCCATCTATAAATACTTTTGTCATATATAATTAGTACTATAGATTAAAAATGTTGAATAAATGAAAAGTTTAATCTTTTACTTTGGGCAGCAAAAGAAGTTGACTAGAAGGCACGAGGAAGGAGAATATAGAAAACATGAACCTCATTAGGTTACCCCACATTGGACTGACTGAAATGCTGGTGAACTCTCATATATGCAGAGCTAGAGAGGTCACAGTAAGGGTTGGGGTATCTATAGAGTATTAATGGAGCTGTACAAGTTATTTAAACAGTCAAATCGGAGAATGGTGGCAACATGCTAAATGGAGAGGTGGGGAAGGGAAGTAACAATTGGAGTTTCTCCAGGAAATTCCCAGTCAACTACTCTGGGGAGGAGAATGTGTTTACCTGATCTTAAGGATACTGTATCATAGAATAAACAAGGTATTCCACTAACATTCCATCAAGTTTATCAGAGCTAGCAAGGTGTGGTGGACACTCCACTGTAACAAGATGGACCCTGTAGGCAAAATTTGGTTTGGAGGTCAAGACTCATAATGCCGTGCATGCACCAAGAGGGTGTTAAGAGGTTTATTACTCATGTGAGCCTTTCTATGGAGAGCAGGTAGCTTGAAAGCAAAGCTAAAATGGCTTGCAGGGCAAGGAAAGGAGACTGGCTTGGCTTTTTTATGGTGATTTGGGGATAGAGCCAGACTGAGGTGTCCTGTATGTGGTTTGGACTTCTAGCACCAAAGGAGAGAGCACCTGGGCTTTCTTATCCACTTGCCCTTATGTGGGGCCATGGGAAAGAGGGGCAGGTAAGGCTTAAAAGCTGTCAGCAGCCAGACATCAAAAAATGGAGTCAGATTCTTTGTCACACAAAGGGATCCTGATGTACAATCTCCTGAGTCCTCACCTTCACTACCCCCAAAATTCTGATTTCAGAAAATTTAGTCAAGAGTTAAGATAGGTTTAAGGCATTACTTCAAGGTTCTTACCTTGTTACTTGAGCTATATAAAGTTTCCCAATATTTTTTTTTTCTGCCAGTTATAGTATATAAAGTACTGTCCTTTCATAGGGCATTCAGAGTTTAAAGAGAAGCAAATACACAGAAGTATCAGTGAATGATACTTTAACACAGTGCATTTTTTTTTCAGAGAGGATTGAAATGTTTAATAGATGTTTTCACTTATTCATATAATTTTGCATTAAAGGCAATGATACAGTATCCTAAAAACATCATATTTCTTTACTGAGACTTTGAAGTGGTAACAGCCCGCATGTTTGGATTTTTAGGTGCAAGGGAAGAATATCATTGTTAAAACAATGTGAAACATAAAACAACCAAAACCACAGTGCATTTCAACAAAGGAGTGTGAAGCTCAAGATTTGTCTTTGGACTAAGATGGAACAGAGAAAATTGAGCAGCAGCTTAAAAGAAGGGACATGAAGGCATGATAGAAAGAATCAAAAGAAAATGTTTTATCATTGTCAGAGTTCTGCTGGATTTCATTTGTGTGTGTATAAGTATGTTAGAGAACAAAAAGACAAAGAGAAGTTTTAGTCCAATATGAGCGCTCACAGATAACTGAGTGTTAAGCCTGCCACTTATTCCTGGCATGCTTGAACTTCAGCAGATAGTCATTATTTCTCCAGCTATTGTTTTATTCTTTTTTTGAAATCAATGAACTCAGAAAGATAGGCCATTCACACTAAGTCAAAAGGATGATGCCATGGAGTTTCTGTTATTTTCTTTGAAGATACTGTATGTTTATGTGCGTGTGTTTAAGTTTGGTTTTGTACTGTTATTCATTTTTAATATTGACATATTTTATTTCTGGATTATATTATCTGATTCTATGCTTTTTCTTCTTAATTTTAGAAAATTTGAAAAAAATATATATACATTCAGTATATATTCACTCCATACTTTGGGTATTCCATGATCCCCAAATTACTCAAAAGTCCTTAAAAACCTAAAGATAAAACAGCTTAGTTTTCTATGTAAATACCTTACCATATATTGCTATTACTTTAAAGAATTTCAAGAGTCAAGAAGACTGAGGCATGTCAATTCCAAGTGATTTACTCAAAGTCACAAGGCTACCAAGTAATAGAGCTGGTTTCTTGCTTTTCAGCCAATTGTTGTTCTATTATTTTCAGTGTCACAGAAATTTAAAATATTTCCAAGAAAATTTAGGTTTTGTTGATAGGCAAGCTGGCTTGAAAGAAAAAGATTTGAAATCTAGCAACCACTTATTTTGAAACATCTTATCTAATTCCCCTGAATCTAGTTTTCAAATATAGCAGGTTTTTCACTCAACATATTTTGTCAAACTGGTTAGTATACAAAAATAACTTCTGTGTCTATGAAACAGTCAAATGAAAACTAAAATTACCCAAGATGTGCCTTCATGATAACCAAGAATCATATGGAAATTCTGTCACTTGGAATTGCCCAACAGCTGGAAAGTTGACATCATACATGTAAAACATTCGTTGTTTACATACCTATATATTGCTTCTAGAATTAAAATTAGGAGAGGTATTTTACTCTTATATCCTTGTTCACAATTGCAGCTCATTCTAGACCCATGTCCCTTCTTCCTTTGGCAGCCTCCATTTCCACTGGTTTGTTACAAGTCTAATAAGTCATTAAAAAAAAAAAAGTTCAACAAAAGGAAAAACAGTAATGTATCTTATCAATGACATCTTCATAACGACTGATACTTTGACGTAGGAAAGGATCAGTGGTGTAATCCAACCCAGTCTTAAATTAAAATTATGTAGAAATCCTTACTGTTTAACACACTAAAGGATAATCTGAAATTACTGAAGATTGTCCAAAATTGAGGTGAAAAATTAAATGCATGAAACAAAATTAATTTATAAACTTACAACTGATAGTAGGAAGAGATAAAATCTTAATATTAGTAATATTCAGTGAATGGGGGAAGAAAATATTTATTTCAGGATCTAGTTACATTAAAGAGTTGTTGACACCTAAAACATGTTGACAATTCCTATTCAGGAACAATTCTATCACATATATATTTTTTCAATACTCTAACTTAAAACTTGAGTTTTAAAAACAGAAAACTGGTTTACTTTTTTTTTCAATTGACTTGATTTATTTAAACTTTTCATATAATACTTTTGGGCGTAACTAACTTCTAAAGCATAATAGAATGTTAACTGTTCTTTTTTTTTAAAAAAATTATTTATTTGAGAGAGAGAGCACACATGCATGCACAAGTGGGGGGAGGGGCAGAGGGAAGGGAGAAGTAAAGTCCCCACTGCACAGGGAGCCTGATCAGGGCTCAATTCCAGGACTCTGACATCATGACCTGAGCTGAAGGCAAATGCTTAATCGACTGAGCCAACCAGGTACCCCAAAATGTTAATTGTAAAATGAGATGCCAATTCAGGCCATCAACCAGCAAATACACGAGGAGGAATATTGTAGGCACTATGGAAGACAAAGGAAAAATATAATGTCACTGTAACTACCTTTACTGATTTTTCAGGTTGATTAAAGTGTCAAGTGAGATTGTATCACATTAAGAGTTCTGGCTTAGACTTCAGAAGCCAAAGACTCTAATCCAGTTTTGCTACTTACTATGACATTAGGAATCGTATTTAAACACAGTAGTCCTGGGTTTTCTCACCTGTAAAGCGGTAATGATAAACAACAGTAACATCCACTCCAGAAGGTGCCTGGACGGATTTAATATAAACAAAGCTTTAATGCAATGTTTTCTTAAAGCGTGTTGAATCCCAGTCTGGGTTCAGAAAATGTTAGCTCTTACTGTGGTTATTACCCGAAATGGAATAGAGAACAATTAACAGTTAAATTTGGATGAGTACAATAGTTACTAGAAGTGTTACCTAATGTGGCAAGTGAAACTTGAACAACAATGTGACAACTGGGTAGGAAGATAATAAAAAGATTATTCCGTGATGGGAATTATAAGCAGAAGTAGGGAGATCATGAGATTTCTGAGCACATTAAGAGCAGCCTGACTGGAGTGGAGTGAGAACTCCATATTTGGATAGCAAAAAAAAAAAAAAGAAAAGAAAAAAGAAAATAGTTTTAATAGGGTTATAAGGTCATTTTGATAGAGGACGTTGGACACTAATAGAGAAGATCCTAAACGATATTTATCAAGTGGTTTCTCATCTCTGCACTAAATTGGTGGGGGAAGTTGTGGGCTATAAAACAGAGAAAAGAACAAAGTCCTTAAGACCCTTGATGTGACACAAATCCTTAGAAAAATGGCTACTAGAATTGTAAGAAATGTCAATGACTTACATAGTCCTCTGCCCTAAAGTAAGAAAGTATCATTTCACTCACATTGAAGATAGAAACATCAGGAGCCACAAGAGGTTCTCCGGCAGTTATAATTGGTGTCATGGTGATACAAACCGAACAGCAGAGTCAATGCCGAAAGGAAGGTGAGGAGAGGGTAGGGTCACGGAGATGAATTTGAAGCCATGATAGAAAAAGGACTTGCGGTGATGCACGATGAAGACCTGTGACAGGTGTAACTTTTCCGTCAGGCATGTTTTTGCAACCACTAACTTCATTTCTAAGGAGGCCCCTGCAGCTGAAATGGTCTATTGACATGTGGAAGAGCTGTGAACCTGTTCGTAGTAGTACTCCTATTGTCATTCTTCCTTTCTCAGGTCAGAATGTAAAAGAGTGGGTCTCCCCTGGGGAAACGGAACTATCCCATACCTCAGATCCCTTGTGTTCACTGCAATCCCTTTGCTTACCCTATTTTCAAACTATGCTGCCTTCCCAGTCATCTCCCTTCACTCTCAATGAGTGATGGATTCTTCTTTTCTTAAAGTGAAAAATAATCCCGTATGCATTTTTATATCCTCTCCTCACTATTTTTTTTATTCCACTTCGCTTGCTTTAATAGACATTCCATCTGCATGGAATCCATTTTCTCCTTACTCTTTGAAAAATGAGAAAAGTAACCTCCAGCAAGGAATTAGGTCACAAAGATCAATTGAGAGAAAGTGACAGGCTATGCTGCTGTATTATTTAGGCTTGACTCGTCTTAAATTGGTTACATTGATCATGGACAACTAAGACATTATTAGAGAAAGGGATTTTTCTTAGGAAAATCTGGCTTAAATTTCTGCCAACATTCTTACTACATTTTTTTTAATTCTCTGCTAAAGAGAAGGATCATTCCTTATCTTTATGTTGGAATTCCATAATTATAGATATGTTGGAGGTTATAATTAAAAATAAAATTATTTCTTTCTTAAAAGAAAAAATTGTCAGGGTGCCTGGGTGGCTCAGTCGATTGGGTGTCTGCTTTCGACTCCGGTCATGATCTCAGGGTCCTGGGATCGAGCCCCACGTTGGGCTCTCTGCCCAGCAGGGTGTCTGTTTCTCCCTCTACCTCTCCCTCTGTGCTTATCCCCCCACTCTGTGCTTACCCCCCTCATATAAATACAGTCTTAAAAAAAAAGAAAAAAATTTGTCCCACAGATTTTTCCCTTTGCATTATTGGATGCCATTTTTTGATGTGAATTCTAATGCTATTGGTCAGCAGCCACCTTACAAATATGCCATTGTTCATGCTAACAAATTTGTTGTACGGTATTTACAACAAACACCCAGTTCTGAGCCTAACCCAAGGTTCTGGCAAAAGTAAAGTAACATAAACATTAAAAAGTGGATAACTGTGTTAACAACTGCCGTGTCAATCAAGGTCTGATTTTGGGGGTGGGGAGGATCAACTTCAAGTATTTTAAGGAAAGGTCCTACAAGGACAGTTTTATAGAGGTCAGCCCAGCTCAAAAGCCAAATGGGGTATGGTGAGGAAACTAAGAGGTAAGCAATAGCAGAAGACCATTAGAGCCAAAAACCAACTGACATGTAATCCTGGAAAATGCGGCTAGCAAGGCTGTGTCCTTCTACAACACAGAGCAGAGCCTGGCAAAAATGGGGAGTGCACCGAAGTGCAAAATGGCCCTGGGTCGGCAGAGGGGGCTTGGTTTGTGGTATTATCAGAAGAAAAAAGAGCTTTAAGAATTGAAAGGCGTGCCATGGTGTGAAAACCACAAAATTCTCAAGTGAGGTAAATTTAAAATAATTAGTTTTCTTAAAGTTCTTAGAACCAACCAGTAGAAGAAATGGATTATTGATTTTGTCTATTTTAAGATTCCTACTTGTGGACCTGGTCTCTGTCTCCCTTTTTGGATACATACACATACATACAGTTGTTTTTTGGGGTTTTGTTTGTTTGTTTTCCTAGGTTTAATGTGCAATCATTTTCTTCTTTATTTAACTTTATTACCTTGACTCAGAATATCCAATTTATGTTTTTATGTAATTAAGTAGCATTTTGGATTTCCCATTATTTTTTACAGAAATGATTACTGCCTTAGAGAATCTGATTAAATCACTGCATTAGGTTAGTTCATTTTTATTTTTTTGGAAGTCAACAAGATAAAATGTCCTATTAAAACTAAAGAAGACAACCCCAAATAGGAGACTAAGAGCTTGAGCTATTGAACCTATGAAACTGAGGGAGTATTATTCTCTCTGTTGTGAATTAAGATATAACTTAATTGTAGAATTTTTCCAAAGGTGGGAGGTAGACTCAATTTTCCTCTGTGCTATATTCTGCTATCCTACTTTTGCATGGCTCCAACACAGTGAAGTAATAGTTCACAGATAAGGCAAAGTGATAATCCAACAAACATACTTTTTTATTGCTGATAGCCATTACCCTAAATCCAACAAGGGAAAAATCCTTCAAGGGAAAAGTAAAAATCTGAACACAACACAAAACATGCTTATTCTCCAGAGTTTGGCACAATAATTTAAAATGTATAGAACCACGCCTTTGGGATGACTGATCCTGGGAGTGGATGAGTCCCATCAGCTATCAAGTGTCATGAGGAAGGCAAAGGTCTATTAAAGTGACAACCAACAGAGCTGGAAAATAATGATACACAGGGTCTTCTCTAGTGTTCTAAATGCTGTTTCAACACTTCTCATTGAAGGAAGCAATCTTTTTTTAGCATATTGAAAATGCAGATGTAATTCCTTTCTACCAGTGTTTATTGCATGCAGTAAATGGATACCAGCACTTATTGTATAATCTCCAAAGTAGCAATCTCCTACTATCAGTTAAACTCATTACCCTTAAATATTCAATTCCTGCCAATACAGAATCATCACTTAAAATAATTAGTTAACAATTATCCAGCTTACTAAAATGACCCCCCCCCCAATCTAATCACCTTGGGGGAGCATTACAAGCTTTTTTGCCAAGGGCAAATAGCCACTTGAATTAATGACTTTTCAAAGACTATCTCAGAAAAACATGCCACAATTATCCAGTTTAATTAAAACAATGATAACAACAACAAACCACTCCATGGTGCTAAGTGTAACTTGGTAAAAAATATTGAGTAATAATAACTAAAATTCAGTTTATGCCTTCCGTATTCTAACTATCTAATGGAGGTAGAAATAATGACACTATTAATTCACTTTGATTGAGTCAACAAATATTTATTTGTGCATACCATGCACCTTATGTTCAGTATCTTAACACTGAAAAAAGTCACCAATGCTTGATACATGAGTAATAACAATCTTCTATTCCCTTTTGTATGATTTCGGTGAAATGATAGAACACAGAAATCTTTGAAAAATTAAACAGTAAATTATATGAAATACAGATATATCATTAAGTTAAATGTTGTATGGACTTACCTTTTGATTTAGTTTTTTCATTGAATTAATAGGTATATGTAGTTTAGAAGTATAAAACCTAAGAGCAGAAATAAAGGAAAAACTCAAGAGAAAAAAGGAAAAGAAAAAGAGGAAGGGAGGGAGGAAGGGAGAGAAGAAGAAAAAAAAAAGTAAGCAATTCCACTTCTTCTGAACCCTTGGCCCACTCTCTAAAAGGAACCACCTTAAATTATTTTAACTATGTCATTTGTCATTAATTCTACAATTGACCCTACAACAACATGGGTTCCAACTGCATGGGCCCACTTATACGTGGATTTTTTTGATAAATACTGTCCAGTAGTGTAAGTGCATTTTCTCTTCCTTATGATTTTCTTAATAACATTTTCTTTTCTCTACCTTACTTTATTGAAAGAATACAGTGTATAATACATATGACAATATATAACAATACAAAATAAGTGTTCATTGTTTATATTATCAGTAGGGCTTCTGGTCAACAGTAGGCTATTAGTAGTTAAGTTTTGAAGAGTCAAAAGTTATATGCAGATTTTTGACTGCAGGGAGTTGGTGTCCTTAACCCCCACATTGTTCAAGGGTCAAATGTATATCCAAATACTGTATTTACACTATTTGTGAATGTTGAATTGATGCCTATTTATTTATTTATTTATTACTTATTTATGTATTGAATGGAGCACTGGGTGTTATATGCAAACAATGAATCATGGAACACTACAGCAAAAACTAATGATGTAATGTATGGTGATTAACATAACATAATAAAATAAAATAAAATAAAGGACATGATTGGACATCTTTGCATAACTAACACTCAATACACTCCATCCTTCACTTCCTTTCTTCTCATTTTATTTTTATTTATTTATTTATTTATTTATTTATTTATTTATTTTAAAGATTTTATTTATTTGACACAGAGAGAGAGACAGAGGGCACACAAGCAGGGGGAGCAGCAGGGAGAGGGAGAAGCTGGCTCTCGCTGAGCAGAAAGCCCCATGTGGTGCTCTATCCCACTACCCTGGGGTCATGACTGAGCCGAAGACAGATGCTTAACTGACTGAACCATCCAGGTGCCCCCCTATTTTCTCATTTAATTTCTCAGTTTGTACTCATTTTTTCATGGACACTTACGCTGTTTCCATATCTTGGCTATTGTAAATAATGCTGCAATGAAAATGGGCTGCATATATCTTTTCGAGTTAGTTTTGTTTTTTTTGTTGTTCTTGTTTTTGTTTTTGTTTTTGTTTGTTTGTTTGTTTGATAAATACCCAGATGTGGAATTACTGGATCATATGGTAGTCCTATTTTTAAAAATTTTTTTAAAGTTTTTGAAGAACCTCCATACAGTTTTCCATAGTGGGTGTACCAATTTATGTTCCCTCTAACAATGCATAAGCATTCCCTTTTCTCCACATCCTCACCGACACTTTTTATTTCTTGTCTTTTTTTTTAATAATAGTCATTCTAACAGGTGTGAGGGAACATCTTATGATTTTGATTTGCATTTCCCTAATGATTAGTGATGTTCACCATTTTTTTCATGGACCTGTTGTATTTCTTCTTTAGAAAGAGGTTTATTCATTCAGATAACTGTGCCCATTTTTAAGTTTTGTTTTTGTTTTGCTATTGAGTTGTATGAGTTCTTTATATATTTTGGATTTTAACCTATTATTATACATGTGATTTGCAAATATTTTCTCCCATTCGGTAGGTTGCCTTTTCGTTTTGTTGATAGTTTCCTTTGCTGGGCAGAAGCTTCTTAGTTTGATGAAGTCCCACTTACTTATGTTTGCTTTTGTTCTCTTGCTATTAGTGTCAAATTCAAAAAGTCTTTGCCAACACTGATGTCAAGAAGCTTACTGTCTGTATTTTCCTGTAGGAGTTTTATGGCTTTAGGTCTGACATTACAATTTTCAATCCATTTTGAGTTAATTTTTGTGTATGGCGTAAGTATTTCTCAATTTTTAAATAAGTTACTATTTAGTGTTTTTATTTTTGTAACTATGTAAAGCATTGTTCACAGTTTGGCCATATGGTAAAATCTAATGACGTTAATTTCTTGTGTGACTCTTTAATTGCTTTGTTTCACATTTTTAGTCTTTAACGTTTCTGTCATAAATTCCTTCCCAAATTCTTGAACCCTACTCTGAGATCTTTAAATACATACATATATGTTAGATGATCTCTCAATTCCATTCCTTTATTCTAGAGATATCCTTTAGGAGTATGTCCCTGTTTTACTTTCTTTACCTTTATCATTTTCTTTTTATAAACAGCCTAATGATTCCCTTTGCTTTTCTTTTGCATTTTTTCCTGGATCCCATGTATTATTACTCCTTGTTTACTTCTTCATTTTGGAGAAAAATCTTCTCCAGTAGTTTCTGAGAAAGGTTGAGTAGGAGGTAGACGTGTTGAGGCATTGTATATTTGAAAATGTCTTTATTCAACCACATACTTGGCTGTTATGTTGACTAGGTATAACATTTTAAGTGAGAAATATTTTTTTTCTTCAGAGTTTTCTAATACTTTTTAGTTTACAATGTGATTATTAAAAGGTTCAATGCTATTATCCCTGGTCCTTTTTATTGGATGGCCTGTTTTGCCATGTCTTACCCCAGAAAACTTTTAGGATCTTTTTAATATATATATGGTAATGCACAATGGATCTTTTTTTCCATCAATTTTTTCACAGTGGGTACTTTCAATCTGGATACACATGCCTTTCAGTTTAGGGAAATGTTCTTAAATGTTTATTTGATAAAAATCCTTCCCCTCATTTCCTTTGCTCCCATTTTCTGATATTTCTTCAGGTATTTGACCCCCTCTGTGACCTCCAATTTTCTTTCCTATTATTCATCTCTTTGTTTGTTGTGTTGGTTCTATGCCTCAACTTTGTCTCTCAATGATCTACTTAATTTTTGTTTATGTTGTCATATCACTAATTTCTAGGAGCTTTTTCTTGAGCTCTGCTGTATCCTTTCTTATATACACCGTGTCTTTTAAATGGATGTAGAATTTTTCCTGTAATATAAATTATAACTGTTTTTTTCCAGCTTTTTTTTTTCTATGTACTTTTTTTCTGTGCATGTTTTTGTTTCCTTTTTTTCTCCTACCTGTTTGCTGTGTTTATTTTATAATATGGCTTTTCCTTGATATGTGCCGACCTTTTGCTGACCTTTATATTAAAAATAAAATACCAAAAATAGAACTTGATTCTGTACATGGCCACAAAGAAGCCGTACCTGTCAAGTGGGTTTTCTCCCTTTATGAAATAAGATTCTGTCTCTCCCTATTTCTATCGGTTTCTCTTTCTGACTCTCCCTCTCACTCTCTCTCTCCCTTTTCCTTTTCTTCTTAGAATATGAAAGTCCTAACTCATCTCTTTTTTTGTTGTTGTTGTTAAGATGAGGAAATACAAGTCTTTATCCCTATGTATAAAACAAAACCAAAAGATTAGTTCCATTTTAATGCGGTTGGTGGGGAAGATTGCAAATCAGAGGAAGAGAATGTGATAGTGAGGGAAGGAAAGAAGAAACTAAAGGGAAGGTAATTAGAGAAATGAAGCAGATTCCATGTTCTGAGAAATTGAGCAGAAGTCTCCTAGTGGTATAATTCCCTGGGTTGTAGATTTGGGGGTGACATCACCAGTTATCTACAGTCTTTTAGATTCTTGTTTAAATTACTCAATTTTTCTTGATATTTCCCCTGAGCCAAGTAAGGCACAGACTGTAGTGAAGGAAATTATTTTTGGAATACAGTAGCTAAGACCCAAGCTTGATGTCCTCACAGCATGTCTAGCCCCACCAGTTCCTTCTAAATTAATGTAGTCCTAATCTCCATTTGTGAAGGAAAAGAAAACCTTCTTTTGAACCAGGTTTAAAATGGTAGATGGGTATAGTATCCTATGTTTGGAGCAAAATATAAATTTACATTTGTTTAATTGTAATTAAAGTATTTATGACAATAAAATGAGTGTGGGGGTGCATTCAAAGGTCATATAACAAGTCAGCTTGGAAAAAGACATATCTTAGAGGGGAGAGAAATCAAACTGACAATTTTAAACTTTTTGACTCATATTCCTTGTAACTCCTTCTGGTAACATGGAGAATATACATTTCTGCTGGAAAATCTGCTATTGTCAATGCACTGACATAATCTTTTTTCTTAAACTGCTAAAGGAGAATTATGTATCGTATAGCACTCCTTTCATGTGATCTACTCCATTCAATACTAAGAAATTCCTTCTGGGACAATCGAATGGATGATATATTTGATTGCGTATCATTCACATTGTTTTTAGGAAGAAAAATAAAGCAAGTGTATCTGAAAATTCTACAGTGAATGTTTTCTGGAATTAATCTAGATTTTACTTGAGAACACATGAGAAACGGTATATTTTTGGGCTACTTGCAATGACAAGTTACAGCATTCGTTTGTTTTTATATAGTAATAACAAATTAATATTGACATGGCATTCTTACATAATGAAATTATGATTTCATTACTTTGTTTAATTTTTGCAAAAACCCATTTAGAAAGTATTATTATCCCCATTTTACAGAACAGGAAACTGATCCTGATTCACAGTTCTTGTATATTGCCTTACACTACACCTCTAGTAAATGGCAGAGTCAGAACAGAAGTCTTGTGGTTCTAAATCCTATTCTGTTTTCATGAAGATTAAATCATCTATGACCTAGTTTATAGTTTGATAAATTTATATAAAACTAGATTTTATGCATTTTCCATATTCCATCCAGTTGAAATAACATGCACTTTCTCATTCCAGAAATCAAAAAACAGGTTTAAAAGTGCATGTTCTTGGGGCACCTGGGTGGCTCAGTTGGTTAAGCGACTGCCTTTGGCTCAGGTCATGATCCTGGAGTCCCGGGATCGAGTCCTGCATTGGGCTCCCTGCTCGGGGGGGAGTCTGCTTCTCCCTCGGACCCTACCCCCTCTTCTGCTCTCTCTCTCACTCTCTCTCTCAAATAAATTTAAAAAAATTTTTTAAAAAAGTGCATGTTCTTCTGAGTGTGATAAACATTTGAAATTGGACAATATAAAACAACCAGAGATATGAAAGATAAAGATATGCTTAACATTAAAGATAAGCCTTTAATGTATTGTAAACGGAAGTTACTATAATTTTGTAAAGTGTCCGATAAATTTGAAATCTACTGTAATGAAAATGGTTTCATTTTACAAACTTGATTCTCTACCTCGTTTCAGTTTAGTTCTTTTTACACTTTGGAAGAGCAATAACAGGAATATATATATATATTCAGTGCTAGAACCAAGAGCCAGGAACTGGTACACTGGACATATTTTACCTGACAGATGTGCTAAATGAAAGTCTCAAGTTTCACACATTTGTGAGGATCAAAGTGAAGAACTCAGAATTCATTTTTAGGGAATCATACCTACTTCCTTCAAAACCCTCCGATTGTCTGCTAAAGTTTAATAACTGACTAACTGATCTTTTGCTTCCATAAGATTCTGTTGAGATAACAAAATTCTACCTCCCGGTCTCTGAAGGGTGGTATTCTGCAAATGTAAAGTTTCCCTTAACCTCCAAAAAATAATTGGGTTAATCCAGCCCACCACAAGTGTGAAATTGAGGAGCTGCTTGCTAAGATTGAATGTGATATTGTCACATGTCATCTGAGAGCTGCTTGTCTGATCATGTTGCCACCGCACAAAAGTAAGTCTGACTACAAAGGATAAAAGAATGATTATTCCAATATTCAGACATCGTTCCTTGTTAACCCTGAGCAAATACAAAAAAAATATTTTATGTGATTCTATCCATTTTCCTGGGAAGTCATTTATCTGATTACTATGTTAGTAGGAGAGCAAAGATAGTAGGAAAAACCTTTCATTATTCTTACCTATAATTTTAAGTATAAAATTTTAATAGAATGTTTTTTTTTCTTTCTAAAGCACCCAATATAAGAAAATGAAATATTGGAAACATGTTTTATGAAACATATTTGTGAATCATAAAATTCTATATAAAATTGAAGTTATTAACTACTGCTGCTTCTAATCTTTTGTTTTAAGGATTAAAAAACGACTAGAATTTACAATTACTGACAATATGTAGGGGAGATTATATAAAAAATTGCTTTTTCTCTTTGCTTGTTAAGAGTAAGATGACCAGTGGCCCTAAGTGTCACATAATATTTTTAGATCTGCTCTGTTACTGACTATGTGTGTGGTTTTGAGAGGTCCTAAGGCCTCTACAGCTTTCTTAATAAATGGGGATACTGAACTTAATGATATTCAAACAGTCTTCTGATTCCAACATGCTGTGGCCCTGTGACATCTCTACCTTATTGCAAAGAAATGTAAAGGTATTGGACCCTGCAATAACTTTTTTTCTTGCATTATTTCAGTAAAAGTGCAGTGCAAGCAAACTGACAAGTTCAGGCAGCTTTCAGAACATAAAGGGAAAAGGCTGACAGCTTTTGAGAACCTCTTTGCTTTCAACTGTAAACAAGTATAGAACCCTTGCTCTCTAGCCCTGAATGTCATAATATTGCTATGTTTAGAGTCACTGAAATGTCTGATAAGACTGTCGATTAAAAATGTGAATCACTGGGGCGCCTGGGTGGCTCAGTTGGTTAAGCGACTGCCTTTGGCTCAGGTCATGATCCTGGAGTCCCGGGATCGAGTCCTGCATCGGGCTCCCTGCTCGGCAGGGAGTCTGCTTCTCCCTCTGACCCTCCTCCCTCTCATGCTCTCTGTCTCTCATTCTCTCTGTCTCAAATAAATAAGAAATAAAATTTAAAAAAATGTGAATCACTGGGCCATAATTGCTGTTATAGGGTGAAGGGTGGTTTGAAAACTATGGAATGCAGTATCCCAAGAGAATGATTAACAAATTAACAAAATTTCAAATTACAATTGGTATAGTCATTTGCAGTAATTCATTTCTTATTTCTCTCTGTATTTAGCTTTATCTTAAAAATTCCTTTTCGTTTGTAATACTTCAAAAATGCTGAATTTAGAATTTTAAAGGGACTATCAACTAATATTACAGATGATATTATTTACAAACCATTCTGTGTGCCACATAACTCCTTTGAAAATGATTTGATAGTCACTAAAATGGCTATCATTCATCTTTCAAAATCTGTAATACCTGGAAGTTCTATGCAACCTTTAGAAAACTACATCCACAAAAATGTTCCTTCTACTTTCCTAATAGTTTTTAGAAGAAATATTACCATACCGAGGTAAAATAGTTTAACTTCCTTAGCCCAAATTCCTGTCACAACAAAGAAATAGGCAAATGCAATTAGTCTAAAAAAAGCTCAGCCATACTATCTTAGAGTTTAAAGGAATAACCCTTAGGAATTAGCTCACCTCATTTCTTATCCACTGCTTTATAGGCAAATCTCATTTAATATGGCTGACATGTTCCAGAGACTGCCAAACTGCCACAGCACAGGATTGTTAGAAAGCCATTCGGTTGCTGTAAAGCTCGGCCATTAAATACTTTCTTATATTAACCAAATACCTATGTATCTATAACTCACACTATTCTGAAGTCAAAGTAAATACATCTATGCATTCTTCCTATCTACATAGTAGCATTTTGAGGTTTTGTGTTTTTCTTGCATAGAACAACAACAAAAACATAAACAGTAGACTTGTCCAAATTGTTTTTCTCACAAAATGAGTAGTTGGGTAGAAGGCTCGGTATAAACTCAGTGTCTCAAAGATACTATACCTAAAGTCTCTGCCTTTACCTCATGTTGGTGACAGAAGCCCCACGTCCGTACTCCAGTTGGAGGGTAGAGAGAGAAAGATACAAGTTCATGAAGTTGGCCTGATCTTTTAAGGTCTTTCCTTAAAGTCTTACCTCCCAATTTTTGCTTATATCTCATTGGCCTTAGCTAAAATGGGGTTTGAGAAAAGAATTTTTATACCTGGGCACATAGCCATACCCAATGAAATTGAGATTCTGTTAATATAAAATTTTAATAAAATGGTTTTTTTCTTGTTAATAAATTAATAAAGAAGTAGGGGGAAATCAATGTAGCCTCAAACAGTCTCTGCCACATTTACCTTCTATTTTAGGAAAGCTACAAGATCCCAAGTTTTCTCTTTCCCAGACTAAAAACAATTCTAGCTACCTTAAACATTCTTTCTGAGAGCCCTCATTAAGAGCAACATCATCATAAAGTGCCGTCTTAATATATGGTATGCAGAACTGGATGTAATATTACAGTTGGTCATATTGCCAGAGTTGGGAATACTAACTCTTAACCTATGGTTACTGCCTTTCTACACAGACAGCCTCACATGTAAGAAGTCTCTTTTATTATTATTATTATTATTATTATTATTATTATTATTATTATTATTTTGGTAGTAGCTGTTTGGACTAAATTGAATGTGTAACCAACCAAAGCCATCTGAAATTTTTTCACATGGAATGAAGCAAAGCTAGGATTACCCTATCCCATTTTATTTTTTAATCAACTTTATTGAGATACAATTTATATATGATAAAATATACCCATTTTAAACATAAAATGTGTTGAGCTTTGGCAAATATAAACAATTGTGTAGCCACCACCCTGAACAAGATGTAAAACATTTTCGTCACTCCAAAAAGTTCTCTCATGCTCTTTTCTTGCTAATCCTACCACTACTTCTTCCAAGAAACTACTTACCAAATTCCATTACTATGTGTTTGTCAATCTTGGAACTGCATATAAATGGAATCATATATATTTTTGTGAGTGTGGCATCTTTTGTGCAAGGTATTTTTTTTTAAATTCATTTGTGACATATATCATTAATTTGTTTCTGAATGTTGCTGAGTGTGTGCTGTTGTTTCCAACGTACTAGAGTCTGCTCATCCATTTTCTTGATGATAAACATTTTGATTATTTTCAGGCTGAAGCTATTATGAATCAACCTCATATGAAGGTTCATATATAAATCTTTTTGAAAATGCAGGTTTTCATTTCTCTTAGCAAATACTGATTAGTAGAATTGCTGGGTCATACAGTAACTATATGTTTAACTTGCTAAGAAAATGCCAACCAGCTTTCCAAAGTGGTTGTAGCATATCACACTCCCACTAGTAATATATGACCATCCCCTTCCTCCACATCCTTAAAATACCTGTTTTGTCAAGTCTTTACTTTAACATTCTAGTATATGTGTACTTGTCTCTCATTGTAGCTTTAATTTGCATTTCCCTAATAATCAGTGCTTTTGACATCTTTTTATGTGTTTATTGGCATAATAAGCATAAAGCAATTTTTCTTTTCCCTTGTGGCTATTAAGTTGGCCAACAGAATTTGGTGGACTTCCCTTTCCTTATTTATTCACCTTAATGTTGTTGAAAATTAATTGATCTTATAAGGTTGAGTCTATCAGCCAGACTCTGTTTTAGTGATCTATTTGTCTATTCCTACAGCATTGTAACTCTATTGATTACACTGGGTTTGTAGTTAAGTCTTGAAATAAAGAAAATATATATAGATTAGTACTCCAAATTTCTTTTTAGCTTTTAAAATTATGTTGGCTTTTTAATGATTTTTGAATTTCAATATAAATTTTAAAGTAAACTTGCTAAGTGAGGGGATGGAGAAACATTTGTCATGCAAATAGATGTCAAAAGGAAGTCAGTCTGAGTAGCAATACTTAATATCGGACAAACTAGATTTTTTTGTTCTTGTATTGTTTTTATCCTGCTTCGGTATCAGGGTAGTACTAAACTCATGGAAGGATTTTGAATGCGTGCCCTCTATTCCATTATATGTAAGATTTTGATAACGATTGTCATTATTATTATTATTTTTTTAATGTTTGGTAGAATTCACCAATGAAACCATGTGGTCTTGGGCTTTACTGTGCTGAGAGATTTTTGTTCCCAATTCAACTTTCATTCTTGTTATTGGTCTAAAAATTTTTCCTACATTTGGATTCAAGATTCATGATTCAATCTTGGTAACTTGTGTGTTTTTAGGAATTATCTGTTTTTTTTCCCTAAATTATCTGATTTGTTAGTATATAATTGTTTATAGTAATATGTCATCTGTTGTATTGTTTTCTCTTCCATTTTCACATTTTGGTTTTTGAGTCTTCTCTCTTTTTTTTCTTTGTTAATGTAGTTAAAGCATTATCATTTTTTTTCTTGTCTTGTCTTTTTTTTTTTTTAAAGCTGGTCATTACTTTAAAAATTAAAATAAAATGAAATAAACATGCCAATTTCTACAACTTAACCAATTAGGAGTTTGATTAGGATTGTGTTAAATGCATAAAGCAATTTGGGAAGAATTGAAATATTAACAGTGTTGTGTCTGCCAGCTTAACCTGGTAAATCTCTTCATTTATTTACATCTACTTTAACTTTTTTCAGTCATGTAAATTGGAAGCTCTGTTTTTATGTAGTGTTGTTATTTAGTATTGTTAATGTCTTCTTGGTAAATTGTCCTCCTTATCATTATAAAATGTCCTTTTTTAAATCCCTGTTAGTATTTCTTGTCTTAAAGCTTCTTTTGTCTGATATCACTATAGCCACTCCAGCTCTTTCCATCTTTTTATTTTAACCAATTTGTCTTTATATTTCAAGTGTGTTTTAGGTAATATGTAGTGGGTGCTTCTTCTTTATCCACTCTAACTTTTAATTTATAGGTTGTTCTAATTTACATTTAAACTAAATGTTGATGTTTAGTATATATTTACCATATTCCTTTTTTCTATTTTTTCTATTCTTTGTCTCTTTCCCCTCTTTCTTCCTTCCTTCCTTCCTTCCTTCCTTCCTTCCCTCCCTCCCTCTTTCCTTCTTCTGAAAGTTGCTATTTTATCCTCATTTTAAAAGATATTTTTACTGTAGAGTGCCTTTTCCCCCCTTAATTGTCTTTCATCACTTTAATGATGTTATTCTATTGACTTGTGGCTCACATTGTTTCTGATAAGTTATTTTTATGCTTATTTTCCTGTATGTGTAATATATCTCATCTTCTCAGACAGTTTTAAGGGGATTTTATTTATCATTTGTTTTAAGCAATTTGATTGTGATATGCCTAATTATAGTTATCTTTATGTTTTATCCTACTTTGTGTTCTTTAAGTTTTTTGGATTTGTGGACTTGTTTTTCATTAAATTAGGAAATTTTTTTCTGCCATTTTTTTATTCAAATATTTTTCTCCTGCCCCACTTCAAAAGTCTGGAACTCCAATTTACATATACTAGATAGCTTGATATTCTCCCACAGATCACTGTGTCTTTCTTCTTTTATTTTAGCCTTTCTTCCTTCACCTTTTTCAGTTTGGGCTCTATTACTATGACTTTAAATGTAGTGGTCCCTTCTGCAGTTTCTAATCTACTGTTAAACCCTTCCAGTAAGTTTTCCATTTTGAATATTGTGGGTTTTGGTTTTAGGGGGTTATTTGATTTTTTTGGTCCCTATTTGACTATTCATTATGTCCATCTTTTTCTTAAAATCCTTGAATTTGTTTATAATTGGGTCTTTTTTTTCTTTTTCAAGTAAATTCATTTTTTTTTTTTTTCATTTTGCAACTTGTTTCTATTGTCTTATTTGTCTTCTGGTTATGTGTTACATTTTTCTGCTTCTTCACATTGTAGCTATTTCTGGTTAGCTGCTGAACCTTTTGACTGCTACATGGATACATATATGGATTTACTGTATTTCTTTAAAGTATGCTGTCCTTTGTACTGGCAGGCAGTTTATTTACTTATGTGTACCAGTAGTCTTTCACTTTGTTTCCTGATTGAGATTCTTGACCTGGCCTCATAGTCTCACCCTGTGGGTGCACAAGTCAGTATGCATCTGAAGTCTCAAGAAGACCTTTATGCAGGTAGCTGGAGCTCCTTCTGTGTGAAGCTCCTCCTTCCCTGTATTCTCTTCTGCAAAACCCTGCAACCTCTGGTGCTGGTGCTGAAAATTATCTGGTGCTGAAAATATCTGATGTCTGTCCTTTCAGCTGAGCACAACTACTGTGCTTCTTAATCTTCTGAAGAGTATTTCTAGGCAAAAAACTTGGACAATCCTAAGACCTAGCTCATTTGATTCCTTTTTTTCAAGGTTCACAGTCATCACTACCTGAAAAATAATAGTTGTCTAGTTTTCTAGTTATGATAGGAGGGCTAATCTTGCTCTTGTTACTTTATCATGGCTGGAAGTGGATGTTTTAGGCACATAAACTCAGGACTTCACATTAATTCTAGTAATTTTAACCTTATAGGTCGAAATCCATCTTTCAGCAAGTCCACATTATTTGACTCTTGATTATGGCATTAGCTGACTCTCCAAGTGTTTCATTGGCTAGATATTTTTAAGTGTCCAACTTATTTCTGTACTTGAGAACAGGCCTGTGAAGAGTGGCCAGGCTGAGTACAAATAAAATGCCACAATTCCTTTGTGATTTAGAGTGTCGATTTGTTGGAAAAATTGCCTCAGTCCAAATTTTGGACCCATCACTTAATAGCTTATGGCTTTGGGCAAGTGACTTAACCTCTCTGTACTACTCTTCTCTGTAAAATGGGGATAATTAGAACACCTAGCTCTTAGAGATGTTGTGAGGAATAAATGAGTTAATACGTATGCAAAGTGCACAGAAAAGTGTCTGTTACACACTCTTTATTAATCCTGACCCATATGTAAACTATCCATATTTTGACCCCTTATCTACCTGTCTAATTTTAACTTAGATTGTTTTTCTCATATCTCATATGGCTTCCAGTAACAATTCTCCACAACTTAGATTTTAAGTGCCCATTTTTGTGAATCTTCCTCAAAGGTGTATCTGACTGGGTATGGCATCACCAAAGCTCTGATCCAGAGGGTTTTATATTTTCATCCAAATTATTGACTAACATATATAATCAAAGAATAACATATATAATCAATATAAATTCAATGTTGTGGGATGATACAATAAGCTAAGAGATGGGTTATGGAAGGTTGTATATATTCACCTGGAAGGGCTTTTCAAAATACCTATGTCCATGTGTGTTTTCATTCTTCCATCACTATCTGCCTCATCCACCCAAAAAGGTGGCCCAAGCATGTGTAATTTTGAAAATTTAGTTCCATGTGTTTTTGATATGCACTTCCCCTCTTCTCTAAACACAAGAAGCACAGCAGCAGAGCCCTTTTGCTAGCTTGGCATTTTTTAGGACTAATACTTAATAAGATATGAATTTACCTTAATGTTTTATCATTTAGGTGTCATTTTTCAATTTTGTATGAAAAAGATATCACATGACAAAAAATGTCTAATTTCTCACTGAAACCCTTTTATACAATATCTATGCATCCTGTCTACCAACTGATTAGGCTTATGAAAATGGAAAAAAAAAAAAGACATTTAGATCTTTTCATAGTGAGTTAGTTCATCCTGTACTTTAGAAATCAGTCCTTCTCTCTAGATATTCAGAAATCATATATTTAGTAACATTCTATAGATTTTATGTAAAGCTTTAAATGTTTATGAAACTGCTAATGGCATATTGTCTGTGTTTATGTAGACCTGACTTAATGACATTTCTTTAACGATCACATTTTTCATTTCACAGAATATAGCAACTCTCCTTTGGAAAATTGAATATAATGAAATCTCAATATTATTAAGTTATGAAATTTTAAGCAGTGTTGATTTTTAAATCTTTAACATCTTTTTTAATGTTGATATTTCTTATTTATGAGGAGGCAGATATTGGAGAATTAGTAAAAGTTACCTTTTCCCATATAAGGCATTAGTTATGAGACTATATCTCATTTTTAACATTACATAAACTGTTTAAAAAACAAAAGATTTTATCCTGAACAACTTGAAAGTGTATTTTATTGCAGAATGGACATACTTTGCCATCATTTTATACCTTAGGTCAATTTAGTAAAATGTAATTTAGTATCTATAGTTATAAGCCTCCTATAATTATAGGGGAGGAATAAATTTTTTTCTTTTGCATTTTTAAAGTAATTTTGGTGATGACGTTCTTTTTCCAGGTGGTGATTTAAAACATTAATATGTTTATAGCTGGTTTTTTTTATTTATTTTTAAAGATTTTATTTATTTATTTGACAGAGAGAGAGACAGCAAGAGCAGGAACACAAGCAGGGGGAGTGGGAGAGGGAGAAGCAGGCTTCCCGCTGAGCAGGGAGCCCGATGTGGGACTCGATCCCAGGACCCTGGGATCATGACCTGAGCCAAAGGCAGACGCTTAATGACTGAGCCACCCAGGCACCCTATAGCTGTTTTTCTATGCAAAATAATTATTTTAGTTCCATTTGGCAATTCAAATTTGTTTGGAGAAGGGAAAGCAGACAAATACAAGATATATTTCTCCCATATAAATAAAATTAGTAACAAATTGATTTAGCATTTTTTTCTAAAAATATTTTCTGCATTTGACATTTTCTTGAGTATGTGAATCTTTATACTCAAGTCTCAGAAAGTCCATATTTATTAGAGATGATTCATAACAATCTTCTAAAATAAAGAAATATACCAAATTTTAATAATTAGCTTAGTCAATATGTTCAAGTACTCTATTTAATGGAAAATATATTTTAATTTCTTAGTATGTTTGCTTATTGAATATCCATAAGAATAATATTCTAGAGTAACAAGTGATACTGTGTTTCAGTTTTCTTAAATGAGAGCTCACAAAAATTGTAAATGGTCCAGTTTAAATGATTAGAAATTACTATTTTTCTTTTGTCATGGAAGGTAATTGATTTGTAAAAGTTAGTTTGAGTAGGTTTAAAAGAAGAGTGTAAGTTTCTGTTTGACATCTGTCTCATCTGTAGAGCCACAGGTGACTGCAGAATTGGGGAAGTGAGAAGAGCAGCAGTATTGGCAACAACAGTCCAATTGTCAGAATTTTGATGCCACCTGTCAGTGTGATGAGATTGCTCTATTTTGAAAGATGATCCTCAGTGCCCTACTTTTCCTATTAACCCACTTACTACCACACTGCTCACTTGCCCTTCTCTTGGACTAACCGCTGTGTCTTGTCCTATCTTTGATACAGAATCTTAGAGACTTTTCAGTGGAAGCTCTTAATTTAGGATATCGGTCCCACAGGAGGGGAGCGCCTTAGAGAACTGAAGTACTGTTATATTCTTCCACCTTCCAGGATAAAAGCATGCTGTTTGGATAAGAGTGGAAAATGATTCAGGGAAAGAGTCCTAGATAAAAATAGATTAATAAATGAAGTCAAACGCAAAGAAATCTTTCCAAATGGTTCATGAAACAAAATATCATTATTTCATACTTTTTTTAAAAAAAACTGAGGAGTTTGAAGAGTAAACACATGCCAGGTGGTCTAAAACAAAAATCCCCATGCTAGTGAAATAAAAATTTGTGGCAGGAATCTTTCTTTTTGTTTAATGTGATGTTTAAGAACATAATGGGAGCTCTCAAAACTTGTGTACATCAAAGTTAGAATATATTAACATTTCATGTAGAACTTTGCCACTTGTTCTTTATTAAATTAGGAAAAGAATGATAGCTCAACAATACAATGCCCCATATTTGAAGGAAAATATCCCTCTTTCAGCAAAACGCTACAATATTGAGATTGATAGATTTTTTTTTTAAAGATTTTATTGATTTATTTGACAGAGACACAGTGAGAGAGGGAACACAAGCCGGGGAGCGGGAGAGGGAGAAGCAGGCTTCCTGCGGAGTAGGGAGCCCGATGCGGGGCTCAATCCCAGGACCCCAGGATCATGACCTGAGCCAAAGGCAGACGCTTAACAACTGACGCTCAGTTGTTAATTGATAGATTTAAAATGATATTTTAAATTGATTGATAGATTTAAAATGATATTTTAAAGCCAGAAATCTGAATTTAATAGAACCATAATTAATTTATTCTTAGACATCAACATATAGCTTACTTAGTGCAGTTTCTCACAGCAGATTTAAACTTCTATTTTGGAATCGATTTCCACTGTCTAAAACATAGATTGGCAAACTGTGGTCCACTGCTTGTTTTGGAAATAAGTTTTATTCAAACATAACCATGCACATTTATTTATTAGGATCTATGGTTGTTTTCAGGTTAAAACAACTGAGTTGAGTAGTCGTTAACAGAAAATAACAAAAATATTTACTCTCTGGCATTTACAGAAAAAGTTTGTTGACTTCTGGTCTAAGTCACAAAACCATACCCATTGAAGCTCAAGTTTATTGTAGTCTAAGGAAACTGAGTATTGTATAAGATTTATGTTCAATATTTGTTATTTAGAAAATTTACAGATAAATAGTGTACCTAACTGAGTTTTATGGAAAACTTGAGGTATATTAAAAAAAAAAATTCTGTAGTTGAGTGGGGACTAGATATCCTCTTTTCCCCTACTTGAGAATCAGTAATATGTCAGGATAACAAGGTTCTGAAAATTCATTCAACGAACTAATTTTTAAAATCCAACATTTTCTAAATTTTTTGGCCTCTCCTTCTCCTGCCATAAACCATTTTTAATAGTTTGCAGGACATTAGTGTTCTTCAAAAGAAAATGCTAGAGAGGCTATCTTGAAAAATATGTATTTCTAAAATGTGAAGCCATTTGGGTCAAAGTAGCTCAACTGAATTCATAGAATCATAGATTGTAGATTTAAAGGAGGCATATAGTTTATTTAATCTAATTCCTAATCTTATTAATCTTCCTAATTCTAATCCTAATCAGAAGATTACAGAAAAATAAACTTAATTATTCAAGTATGCTGGTCTTATTTTACTGTATAAGAGATGACTAATTGTGAATACTTGAAGTTTAACAAAATAGATTTGATGGATTGTGTATGTATGTTGGCTTCATTCACTGTAATTGAGAGGCATCATTACGTAGTGGTAAATGCTGAAACAATTGTGGTTTTTCATATTGCATTAAATCAGTTAGTGGTATAATTAATTTTAATAGGAATTTATGAGTCCCTAACTGACTCCCGATTACTTTAGAACTAAGCACTGAATGCACCCTCTACAAGTTTTGTTGTTTTAGAGGTGATATAAGTTTAATTATGCAGATAATCCAAGTAGATTTTTATTTTGCCTCTGGGATTTCACTTTCATTTTAATGGCTTGAATGCTTCTTATCACTATGTATGAAGAGGTTTAATTGAATCTAGAATGATGCTTTTAATATTGTAATGGAATTAAGAGGGTTGGCATCTATGTATTGGTCAAAATTATTGAATCTGATGCACCCTGATGAGTATAAATTCAAAAAGACCAAGTATTCACTTCCACTTAACATTTTACTTTAAAAGTAGCCACTTTTATGAACTGTAGGTGATTTTAAAATAAAAAATAAATATATTTTTCACATTTATTCATGTATTGAATATTTATTGAAAACATAATATGTACCCTATTAAAATATAAATTCCACGAGGTGGAGATCTTGTTTGGGGTCCTGCTGTATCCCTATTGCCTAACATATGGTAGCTACTCAAAACTATACACTGAGTGAATGAATGATTCAAAATACTGGAGCTTCAGTCGCATAACATGAAACAGTCTAGTATTCAAATGGCTTAGAGATGAAAAGACATTTGTAGCACTGTGTAGGAAATACACAATAGAGGTAAATATAGGGACTATCAGATCACTTAGGAGGAAGCTAACCCACATTTTTAAAGAGGGGCCGGGGAAAGCTACCTTGCAACCACAAATTTACTTTTTGATTCTATGGATTTCTCTATTCCATGTATTTCATTTAAATGGAATAACACGACATATTACATACATAAATAGAATAATCCCGTATGTCACCTTTTGTGACTGGTTTCTTTCATTTAGTATAATATTTTCAAGGTTCATTCAAGTATTGGCATATATCAGTACTTCATTCCTTTTTATGGTCAAATAATTGTCCATTATGTGGAAATACTGTATTTGATTTATCCATTCATTAATTGGTAAATATTTTTTCTACTTTTTGGCTATTATGAGTAATGCTAATATAAACATTTGTATACAAGGGTTTTGTGTGTGTGTGTGTGTGTGTGTGTATGGATGCATCCTTTTAATTCTCATGGGTATATAACCAGGAGTGAAATTACTAGATTATATTTTATGTTTAAACTTTTTGAAGAACTTCAAACTGTTCTCCAAGATGGCTGCACAATCTTACATTGCCACCAACAATATATGAGAATTCCAGTTTGTCTACAGTCTGTCTTTTTTATTACAGCCTTCTAAGGTTAATTTTTTTAAGTGTAAAATGTCTTTTATTTTATGGATATGTATTTATAAGAAGCTATGGTTAATTATGTAAATATTATCTTCACCTGGGAAGAAGGGTTCCTAAAGAGATGAACTTTGTTTTTTTAAATTAGAAGAATATACATTTGACAATAGCCTTTCAATATATGTAGTTATCCGAAGATTTACACAACTGAGCTAAAGAATCACTGTTACAGGTAAATCATCTTAGAATTAAAAAATATAACATTATTAATTTATTCAAAGGATTACATTCAAATTAATATTTCATATGTTTTGGATAAGATTTTATGTGCTATTAAATGTTTTATTTTTCATACGTATGCACTGATTTATTCCATCAGTGGTCTCCCTAAGTAGATTGACCCCTTTTTAAAGACAGTAGCTCTATTTATGTGTTTTTGAGAGCTGTGAGGGGTCTAGCTATCACATTAGCGTGCCACAGTTTCATGGATGTTGGCAGAAGACACAGGGCTCCTCAGTCACACAAAGAACTCTGTTACTTACTGCAATAGCAGTAGCCAGATGATCAGCATTTTCTTGTGCCAGTTTTCCAATCCCCAATTTGTTCAAGATGATCTCAATAGAGGCAGGTGCCATCAGCAAACACGATGCATGTCACCTAAGAGGGACCTCAAGCTCGAGAGCAAAATACTGTTTTTATCTTCCATGGCTGCTTACTGTATAACCAGTTTTGAAATGATAGCCCAGAGTAAAGGCAGTCAGTGCATCTACTTGTAAGATATTTGGACGTGTGAGAGACCCATGGAGACCCATGGAGAGATGACTTGCAAGAGTTGTTCTGACCATAAAGACTCTCTCAAAATGTCTTGCACCTAGCAAGGTATCAGTGAATGTTGGTTGACTTAAGCTTCTTTTTGCTATGCTGAAAATATCAACAGGACAAATTTGTGAAAGAAATTCTATGATTAGGCCAAATGCTTTCATTTTTATAATAATAACAAATTTCCTGGGGTCCTGGGTGGCTCAGTTGGTTAAGCATCTGCCTTCAGCTCAGGTTGTGATCCTGGGGTCCTAGGATCAAGCCCCATGCGTATTGGCTCCCTGGGACCCTGCTTCTCCTTCTCCCTCTGTCCCTCCCCCCAGCTCCTGCTCTATCTCTCTCACTCTCTCTCTTGAATAAATAAATAAAATCTTTAAAAAAAATAACAAATTTCCTATGTTATAACCTCTCTGTGATCATTGCTAAAAGAAAACTAAGTTATGCTTATAAAAGTAATGTGTAATAAATATGCCACTTTCTTGAGTATGAAATCAACCAAGATCAATAAGGGGGAATCAAGCAAATTATTTTTTAATTAACTGCAACAAACTGGAGTACTTGCATGATGCTTCTCTCAACTAAATCCAGCCCTGTCATTGTTTTCATTTCTTTCGTATTAGTTTAAAAATACCAAAGATAGGGGTGCCTGGGTGGTTCAGTAGGTTAAGTGTCTGCCTTTGACACAAGTCATGATGGAATCTTGGGATGGAGCCCTGCAATGGGCTCCCTGCTCAACGGGGAGTCTGTTTTGCCCTCTCCTTCTGCCTCTTCCCCCAACTTGTGCTCTCTCTCCCTCTTTCTCTGAAATAAATAAATAAAATCTTAAAAAAAAGAATACCAAAGATATTTCCCCAAAGTAGCTGAGCTGGAGGAGTGAAAAGAAAACACCCTTGGTCAGACTGCAATAATTCAGTCTGTGTTAACCACCTCCCCATTGGTTTATAAACAGCTGATGGAAAACTATAATCCATAGAGTGCTTATTTTCTTTTCTCTTGACTTTTTGTAACCTAAATGCAGGAAGTCATAAATATTTCTCCTTCTTTGTTTCATGTGTTTCAGCACATTGCCCTTAATGGTACTGTGCTACCTGTCTTTAGAATTCAATATATTACACTTATTTTATTCACAGTAATCTTTTAATATCTTTGTTTAAACAACTTTGATATATTTTTGTTCAGTGAGTTTCTAGCTGATGTTTAACCATTTTATTCACAATAACTTAAATTAATATTTTATTTTAATTTGCATGTATCTACCAAACAAATATATTTATTATTACTATTATTTAAGAAGAAGAAAAGAAAGAGAAAAGAGAGAGGCAGAGAGGAAGGAATTTATCCTGCCTTGTATTTACTAAGCTGGTTTGGGCTTCTTTGATCTTTATATGTTCCTCTAAATGCTTACACATTACATATTTAAATATGTGTCTAGGATTTTTCTGAAGATAAATAGTTTCCTCAGAATATAGTTTCCTTAATGTATTGGTTTTATTGCTTTGAAAATTCAAATATTTGGTTTTATTTGTTCAAATGAATATCTATAGCCTCTCTCTCACTCCTCCACTGGAATTATTCCCCACAGATTAGTTCATTTACTTTGAAGAAATTTTATATCTAATGAGCAGTTTTCTCTTTTGGAGTTTCTTCATTTAATTTTCCTCTGAACTTTACGAAATCTGGTTTTCTAAAATCTAGGTCAGGCATGATGGGAAGATGATGTCTTGAGTCTGTATTCATTACACCCTCTCCCTCCAAATTCTCTCCTGGAATTACCAAACTGGAGAAGAGGACACAGATTGCAAAGAAGATCTTTAAGTTTCTCAGGACTAAGTACCATCTCTTTACCATTCTATGAGAGAGGAAGAAGACCCTAGATCCTAGAAAGGCCTCTGCTTCTTGGGAGGTCCTGAGGCAAAGAAGTTAGGTGGCTTTACTGCCTAAGGCATTTTCTGAGATAAGTGGATCTCCTCAGCATTCCTAGGGGAGTATCCCTCCCCCACTTGCTTCCTGCAGCCCTGGGAAAAGCCCACAGGTACTTGTAACACCCACACAGGGACCAGGAAAAACTTCTACTCCATGTGCTTTGGAAAGACTAAACTAAATGCCCATCAGAGGGAAAATTTCCTATTAGCCATTCTGTTGAATACTAACAGCTATTAAACAGACTAAGAACTAATTCTTTCTTAACTTTGAAATATGTTCATGGTATAGTCTTAAGAACAGTTGAGGATCATTATAATTTTAAAGTGAAATACACATACATGTATACATGTAATAGATATATATATGTGTATATGTGAGTCTGTATGTATAAAATAGGAAAGTAATCAAGGAAGAGAGGCCCCAATATATATATTTTTAAAGTGGTCCCCTCTGGAGTGAGCAGTGGTATTCTTTTCCTTTAATATTACTTACATACTTTCATGTCTTATATTAAAAATTCTGATTCACGTCTGTGCCATTTTCTATATATTGGCACAAAAGACTCTGAACTCTATAGTGTCATTCCTTAATTCCTTACTAACTTGAGAATTACTAGTAACTACTTCTGTTCTGCTTTCTATATAGTTCTGAGTTTACTGTTAAATCGAAAAGGTTTCATTCTGCTTTAGGTTTCTGGTAATGCCTTTTGACTTTAGCTTCAGACAAACATATTCTTCCTAGTGTTTTGTAGGAAACATTTTTTCTCTTCCCTAGAGCCAGTGTTTGATGTCACAGAGTATGATACTGATAAACAAAGCCTGCTCTTTGACCTGACCTCTGGAGCCAGGATTGCCCTTCTCCTATCCTTCTGTTTTCCAAAAGGTTAACTTCCAGTTTCCAACCTAAGACCTAATGCATTATAAAATTGCATTCCCAAGGTAAAACAGGAAAATTTTTTCACAGTTATCTTGTTTACATAAATGTAAGAGATGATAATTCATTCATTTGCTAATGTTACCCCTCCCTCTGGACATTAGCAATGACCTCTTCATCACAAAACAAAATAAATTAATTCAAGCAGGGGAAAAAATCTCCACTTGAGTTATTTAGGTGAAGGTTTGAACTTTGCTTATATCAGTGAGGTAATATTTCAGTTTTCCAACTAACTTACAGAGCCAGAACAACAACAAAGAGGAATTGTATGTGCAGTGTGCAGTGTCTATTCCTTGTTGGGTCTAAATATTGACTCTGCCAAGTGGGGTCTTTACCTGTAATTAGATTTTTAAAATTTTTTTTAATATTATTTATTTTTTAGATTTTTTTTAAATGAAATTTCACTGAAACAAATCCAACCCAATATTATCTTGAGTTCAATGTAAAAATACCTTATATAGCCTGATAAAATTTCAACTAACACACTATTTTTAATCTCAGTAATTTATATTTGTACAGTTTCTGTGCCATGCTGCAAATGTTGCTTACTCTAATTAGCTTATGGTCAACAGTATCTTTAATTAGAAATATTGGTAATCTGTCCCCTGTAGCATTTTATTTAGTGTGTTTATGGCTCCAGGATGATTATCCTAATGAACAGGGTAATAAAAAGTACCATTAAGCAGAAATGAAATAGAATACCCATCAGGGCAAAAAGGTTTTTTTTAAAAAAAATTATTGTTGTTGTTTTCCATAAAAGAATGATCTGTGCTTAGAATCCAGTATTAAAACTACCAATAAAGTGAAGAATGTATCTTTAAAATTCTATCACTGGCAAATATCTGATATTGTGATTTAGTTCTATAAATAAAGGTAGAGTCCAGGATGAAGGACACAGAGTTATCCTAAAAAAACAGCATATCCAGTGAAAAACATTTCAAATAGCACCAATAATATTGCTGAAACTAATATCCGTATGAGTAATGTCAAAAGTTGTATGAGAAAATCACTGGCAGTCTTGTGTGTCTACAATTATTATGAAATTTACTATTAGGGATGGGGGGGATAAATTAGTTTTAGATTCATTCCTGTCACTCTTGCCAAGTGCATCTGTTAAAACAAATGGCATTTATTTGCAATCTTTGTATTTTATTTAATGATGGTGGCATTTTCCTTAGAGATCTTTGTTTTCTAAAATAATGGTAAGCATTTCTTTTATAATTAAATGCAACACAGATTTTTGTATTCATGGCATTGGCAAATGTATACCTAGTGAACCGTTAAGCCTAGGGTGCAAAACAATGTTTATGGTTATTTTTTTAAAGATTTATTTATGTATTTGAGAGACAGAGAGAGAGATACCAAGAGTGGGGGTAAGGGCCAGAGGGAGAAGGAGAGAGGAGGAGAAGCAGACTCGCCACTGAGCATGGAGCCCAACCCACAGGGCTGGATCCCAGGACTCTGAGATTATGACCTGAGCTAAAATCAAGAGTCGGACACTTAACCGATTGAGCCACCCAGGTGCCCATGTTTATGACTAATTCTTATATGCCATCAGAAAAACATATTCAAGCTTAGGTAGGAGATATATTTCAGTTTCTATAAGTTTTTAGATATAAAGTCATATATATTGGAAAAATACATCTGAAGGAAGGTGGCTAGCTATTAGGTGGTACCTCTAATATCAGGTAGATCTATGGAGTGTTTGTGTAAATAAAAATGGCCAGATTCTTGATCCTCAATTCCCAATGACTTCATCATACTCTTCTTGATCAACTCACCTGTTGCATCAATTCTTGACTTTTGGGGAGAGGTGAGAGATTATGGTTTCTTTTCAAATTTGGTTAAAACCACGCCAAGTTCCCCCAGAAAAGTGTACTGGACACAGATAAGTTCAGAAGGATGGTGGATCTCCTGGAGCCATTCACAGATTCCCTAGGGATTTTAGGGACACAGGTAAAACAGGGCATAACTCTAAAATTAAATGTCAGCCAGACATTCAACATGGCTAAGCATCCTCAAATGTAAAGCGGTAGTAATAATATCTTCATAATGTTGTGAGTATATTACAGGGTAAATCATGTAAAGTGTTTGCAGTATACTTTGGCATATAGTAAGCAAACAATACTTTGTAGATATTTAGAAATAAAATTTGATAGAATTATATCATTCTATTTTACTGCCTGTGTTTTAGTACTCTTAGCATTATAAAGAGGGGAATGTTTGTTCTTAAACACAAATTACACTTTTAATATCTTGGGCAAGTCTTCCTCTAGTATTTTAATTTTATGCTTTTATTATACTTTCAACTATGGGTAGTGTCTTGGTTTAATATTTTTCTTTACCATAAGAGAGCTAAATTTGAATGAGTTTCACATATTCAAAAGTGAAATAATCCTGGAGTATATAATGGTACTAACATATAAATCTGTTAGGAACCATAGGAAGTTGCTAGAGAACCAATTCATCAGTCTGAAAATGGGTAAAGAGAAGAAATAATTAACCTTTTAACCTGACTTTCTTATAAAAACTGTACAACAGGGAAATTTTCTCTTTATAGAAGCATTCTACCTCATACATGGAGAAGGGATGACAGAATTAAAATATTGTGGTTTCATAATCCCCCATGGAAATAATGAATCTAGGCAATAAGCAACAATGGACATCAATAAGAAAGAGAAATAGAAAGAAATGGGGAGAGAGAGAAAGAAAAACAGGTCTTATGTGCCTCAGTGGAACTACACAATATACCTATGAAGTGTTCTGGTGAAAAATCTGAATCTACTTAGATTAAGACCTTAGATTTAACTATCAGTTTATAAGGAAAAAAAGGTTGGATGAGTATTTTAAATGATATCATGGGAAAGGCAGCAGTAGCACACATACTGTAAAAACCTCCACAAATGACCAGATTCTTCAAAAATAAATCACAAGGAAGGAATAGAGGGAGGGGGACCTGTAGGATAAAAGAGACAAACGACCTATCAACCAAATACAATGTGTGGACCTACCTGGTTCCCATAATTCTGATTCAATCAAACTAACAGTTACACCAAAAAAAAAAAAAAAAAAGATATAAGGGATTATCTTACATTTTTCACCGAGGGATGGTAGTATTGCAGGTATAATATAGAAAAAGTCATGTTTTGTTTAAAGGTACATAGTGAGTTATTTACAACTGAAATAAAATAACATCTGGGATTTGCTTCAACAATCCATTTAAGTTCAGTGTAGATGAAAAACAGAATGCCCTTAAATTGGTGAGTTTTGAAGCTGGGTGTTGGATACCTGAGGTTTTATCTTTCTATTCTCTTTTACCTGTTTGTACATTGAAAATTTTCATTATAAAAATTTTATAGGGGCGCCTGGGTGTCTCAGTCAGTTGGGCGTCTGCCTTTGGCTCGGGTCATGATCCCAGGGTCCTGGGATTGAGCCCCACATCAGGCTCCCTGCTGAGCCTCTCCCTGTGCCTTTCCCCCTGCTTGTGAGCTCTCTCTCTCTCTCTCTCTCTGTGTCAAATAAATAAAGCCCTAATAAAATTTTTATAAATATGAAATAACACTAAATTTCACACCTGTCATAGGGTCAGTGAAGGTTCATATGTCATGTTGAAGCTACATGTTCATAGCCCGTTAAGATAAGATTTATTTATAAGACATGATCTAGGTATGGAATTGTTTTACTCTGTGAATGATTACCCAAGCTGGTTTAGTGACTATATTTTATTTTATTTAGAATATTAAATTAACCTGATTTATGGAGGAGTTATGTACCTCTTTTTCTAATGCATTTAATAATATATAAATAACCATAAGAAACTCTCTATTTAAAGAAATTATATGGTGAATAAATTTGCACAGTGATCACGTATATATTTGCATTTCAGATACATATTATCTTATATCTCTTTTTGGCTAAAGTCAGAGGTGAATTAGTTTATAAACCTGTATGATTGTATATCCCTGAAAAAGAGAAAAACTTAGAGTAAGATAAGATACAAATAATATAGAATATCAAAATGAAACCTATTATTGAAGGCTTTCTTTACATTTCAAGGTAGATAAGAATCAAATTTACCAGCAGAATTGGGGTCTTGTGAGTGGCGTTTATGACAATGATAAGTTATATATTTTTTTACTTTCTGTATTTTCCTTATGCTTTGAGTAGAAATTGGTTTTTGGGGCCTTCATTTATATAAATGTGATCTACTTATACACATCAATGTTCTCTCTTAATATGCTTTTAAGTAAAATGAAGTAGGAGCTTGGATCTTGAAAAATTCATCAGATTAGTAAATGTCCATTCAGTGACCACACTCCAGTGTCCTCCTGATTATGAATCGATGTGACTTGATGGGAGATCCACAGCTCAACACAG
Source organism: Mirounga angustirostris (assembly GCF_029215605.1). Lineage (NCBI taxonomy): Eukaryota > Metazoa > Chordata > Mammalia > Carnivora > Phocidae > Mirounga > Mirounga angustirostris. The sequence continues at coordinate 89,114,761 of NW_026991709.1, read as the reverse complement.
TCTCTGTCCTTGACCATGGTCTGTTGAACATGAATTAGATGAGGCTTGGAGTAGTCACTCATTGTTTTGTTTTGTTTTTCTTTTATACAGTGAAAGGAAAACTGCTTTCCCTGCTCCCATACTTATTTCTAATTTCCTATGGAAAATAAATTTGGTGATAACAATGAAGTTTCATTGTACAAACAACTTAGGAGGGATAATGATATAGCAGTGAGGCTATGATTAATTCCAATGTAATCTGCCATGCATGCATGGAAAAAATTATTTTTGTACAAAATATAAGGCATTACTGCTCACTCTTATGTTAACTGAGGAACAAAAACTAATTTATAATGATGAAGTTAAATTATTCAAGGACACAAAACAAAGCAATTTCTCAAATTATGGGTAGTCTTCAAATTTTCCAACGTAATGTTCCAAGATGACTCCTCAAATGAATCCAAAATTGATGCCATCAGTAAAATCTAGGAGAGTTTAGGACACAGGTGAAGCCCTTTTTCCACCTCAGATTTAAAACAAGAGATTACCACCTGGGTAGCACAGTCAGCCAACTCTTGGTTTTGGCTCAGGTCATGATCTCAGCATTGTGAGGTTGAGCCCCGTGTCAGGCTCCACACTCAGCGTGGAGTCTGCTTCAGATTCTCCTTCTCGCTTTGCCCCTCCTCCTGCTCTCTCTCTCTCAAAATAATAATAATAATAATAATAACAATAAAACAAATAAATAAAGAAAACAAGAAGTTACCATTAGAGTAAATAAGAGAATATAAAGAATAGGAATACTTACCATATAGTAAAAAGAAGAATTCACTTGGGCGATCTCATGGAGAGAATTCCTTCACTAGAGACAAGCTCTCAGAGCATAAATACAGGCACAGAGCACTTAGGAGAGAAAACAGACTCAACATTACTCAGCTATTACCAAAATAAATTGATAAAGAATAAGAATATCTGATTAATTATAAGGGCATGGGGCAAGAAGCAGCCATCCAAGTGAAAATGGGATTATGTGGAACAAGGATGATGTGAACCACACAGTAAAATTCAAACAGATAGGGAATTATGACTGTGGTCATAGTGGTAAAATGTATTGCCAATTGGTTATTGAGAAAGAACTGGAGAGTATTAATTAGTAGAATCCACTGCATGTCTTTTACAGTTTATTAGATATAAATAAATATAATGAAAGACCTCAAGGTAGAGGCACCTAGATAAGTCACAATTCCTGACCTACAGAAACTGTGAGATAATAAATGTTTATTGTTTAAGCGAGGCAGCAGCAGATAATACCAAGACAGCATCTTTTCCTGAATCATCTTTTTATTCCCCATAGAAGAGAATTTAATGCAGAATTTAATGCTTTGCACATGACAACCACATAATCCCATGCTTACCACAGTACCTGGATTGTACCAGATTCTCAATAATATTTGTCATATTAATTCAGTGAATAATAACAATTAAAATCTACTGAATGCTAACAATGTACCAAGCATTTTTAGTGTTTCACAGGTATTTACCCTTTTAATCATCGCAACAGCCCTGTCATTATTCCCGTTTTACAAACAAGGAAATTGAAGTCTGGAGAGGTTAAGAAACTTGCCCAAGAGAACTCAACTTCTTAATGGCAGAGAGTTTGTACTTGAACCCAAGTAGTCTGACTCCAGAATACAGTGTTTTTAGCCATCACATTTTGCTGCTTCTATATGAATTGATGAACACTTGCTGAATGAAAGAATGAATCAACTGATCTATGTGACACAGTGGCATATTTAATACTTAAATTTTAATGTCCTTTATTTCCCTTTGATATATAACCAACACTGCTTAGGATCACTAAAGCTATGATCTCCAAACTACTTTTGTGAACATACCAATTTGTTTAAAAATATTTGACCAGGCATTCTCAATACGTATATTTATTTATGTAAATAAATATGTAACAATATTACATTAATATGTACTTCATATATCAGACTACTGTGCTATTATATTAACATATTATCTGAAAATAAACCCTAAGTTTCTATCCATCTATCTACCTTAGATATATATCTTTTTTCTACCCAGAACACAGTGGATCCTCTTGTATAGCCACTCAGTTGCATTCAGCTTTGAAGACTACTACTTAATAGAATGTGGTAACATTTTTTTAAAGGGCTAATAGAGAATTTTATTTTCTCACACCATCTGCCCTCATACACAAGGGATCAGAGGTAGATCAAGTAATAGTAAATAAAAAAAAGTACTCTAAATTCAGAAGACAAGCCTTGTATTCTTGTGAAATAAGAATTCTGGAAATGTGAATCTCTAGGCCCTCCTCCCTTGTCTTGCCTTCTCTCTCCAAGGAACATGTACATCTTTTCAAGTAAAATATGAATTATTTGATGTAATTCTTGAAAGCATGGAATTGAAATTTATTTCCCTAATAATTTTCTCAATTCTACTTGTCTAACATTGATTGCCCCCTCTTTCTCTTTGTGATGCATAATAATCCAGTTGGGTTTCCTATCGTTTCTTTCCTAAAACTGTGCACCTGCATCATCGATCATGCCAAGGAGAGCAGACACAACTTTGGAATGAAAACCAATAACATGCTATGAAAATAGAGACAAGACAGCTTAGAAGATTGATTCTAAGTTATAGAGGTGCTTACTGATCTGCAACCACCCAAATTCTTACAGCTTGACAGCTGGTTAGTGAGCACAGGACAAACCACAGGCTTGCCTTCATGTCCTAAATGAGGGCAATTTGCACAGTTTGTGGTGTAGTTACCACAGACAGGACGTCAAATCAAAGTCTTTCAAACTAAAGAAGTGAAGTAGTTCTGTTTCCAGGTTTCTCCATCTTTAAAATGGGAATAAGGACATATGCCATCTTAGATTTGTTTCAACAATATGGTCAAATAAGCGTATTTAGGAGCTTTATTAATGGTTAATATACAAATGCAAGGTATTACCTTAATTATTATGATTACTCTTGGAGTAATACTGTTTTAAATTTTACTGGATAATGAATAATAGTGTCTCTAAATTTGTCTCTTTTTAAAAATTTTTTATAAATATAATTTTCTATTCAAAGAGGTTTGCCAGAATGTCACAAAATGCACACCATTAACTTAGAATCACCAGTTGTTAACAGTTTGTCCCATTTATTTAGCCTCTTCATGCTCTGTGCACTCTCTCAGGCACACTTTCTCTCTGAATTATCTGAGAGTTAATGATCTCAGTAATCTTTCAGTAAGTTGCAGATCAGCTTTTTATCCTACATATTTCAGTGTATAAGAACAATGACATTCTTCTACGTAACTACAGTGCAGTAATCAAAATCAGGAAATTTAGTAGTGATATAATGCTCTTGTTCAACCCACTGACCATTACCCAAATTTTGACAGTTGTCCTAAAAATGTATTTTATAGCTATCTCCCCATTCCAGCTACTCTCTTGGAGAGGACTGTCAGCCTTTTAAAAATGTTTTTGGTTTTTCATGATCTTGACATTTTTTAAGAATACAAGCTGATTCTTCTATTGACTATCCCTTGATTGGTCCATCTGTAGTATCTTAATTTATATATCTGCAGGGAAATTCATTAGAATAGAATTCTAAAGCCATTTTTGAAGATATTCAAGAAGTGGATAATCAGTTTTCTCTTTGCTATTCTTGAGGAAAAGGAAAAGTAGTGAATATTACTTTGGATTTTTAAACAAATCCATTACACTTTGTTTCTTTTTGAAAGCTGTTATGATTTTTACAAAAGCAGAAAACAAAACACAGACACATACATAAAAACAAAAAAACCAATGAGCTGTGATACCGAATGATATCCATTGTGTTTTACACAATATATTAAGAAACACAAACTAGATTTGTGCACGTCTATAAACTGGTAGTTGTGTTGTCTTATGTTTTCTATAGTCTTAAGACCCGGATCGTACTGTACTTATCTTTTTCATCAAGCCCTGAAGAGATGTTCATTCCCACACAATGCCTTACTGTAGATAAATACAGCCAGATTTCTCAGTAGTTATCCTTTGGCAAACTGAAGTAAAGGGATGGAAGAGAGGTAAATTACTTTCAGGATATATTTATGCCTTTAGGGATTCCCAGATCCAAACAATAGCCCCTAGTCTTTAGGAAACTGTTCCATTATTGTTAGTTAAAAATTCAAGGTGACCACATGCCTGGGCTGTAAATTCAGAAAAGATTAAGGAAGAACTCCAGATGCCACTTCCATTTAATCTTATTAAGTATAAATTACTGATTTGTGCATAATCTTTAGTTACAGAAGATAACAGTCACAGCTAAACCCATCTCTAGAAAAGACAGGTCACTGTTTCTTATAAGTTCGGGCAGTAATAACACCCTCCAGTCTCAGACTGAACTTCTCTGTATTATACTATATTTTATGGACAAAGAAATGGCACTCTGACCTGGTCCTAGACCTTTGGCTTCTAAGAAATATATGAACTGTTTCTGTTGTTCTAGTTTCTTTGTTACTTTGCAATGTACCAGGCATTGGGACAAAGCAAGCCTGGTTTTAATTTTCACCTGCCAAACGGCTAAAATCAATCTTGCTCTATTCAGTAAACAGCTCACTGTGCATAGATAGGTACATTTTATTTGCTGATGAATAGCAATGGAATCTTGCAGTTAAATCATAAAATAAAACCCATATATGTGACAAATATCTTTTCTTTCATGACCACCTTCCTAAGTAATCATATATAAAATGAAAGATGAATATTTCTTAGAAAGATGAATATGTCTCATGACCTTATGCATGTGGGATAAAATACCATGATGTTGTAAGTCATGATCTTCATATAATATAGTTTATTTTCAGTAAAATTTTAGAAAATACTCCTAAGACTAGGCCGCTGTTCAGGGCAGATCTGATCTATCCGTTAATCAAAGGCACTCTCTCTTTGGTCATTTATTCAGTCAACAAACTCTTATCTATTACCTACACTGTCCAAGACATGACCCAAAGCACTGGAAAAATAAAGATGGATTAAGACAAGTTACTGCCTTCAGAGGACTGACAGTTTAATTAGAGAAGATGACGTATCCGCAGACCATCAGAACATAGGGTGATAAATGCACAGATTCCCTGATTTGGGAAGAAATAATATGAAGTTTCATCCTCTTCCTAATCTCCTGTTCCTCCCCAGCCTAAGTCAGAGAGCCTTTCTCTGTAGTCTGTGTAAATATGTGTTTATTTCTATCATGCTGTTCACCACACTAAAGGCTGAACCCTTCACAGCTGAGTGACTGACCAGGAGAAACCACTAAGTCAGTCTCCTTCTTTGTAAGTGGGGATAATTTATCCATTCATCATTGGTTGAAAAATCTCTGTGCTACATATGGTTTTAGGCATATATTTTTAATATTACATGACTCAAAGTGTTACTCAAAGGGTTAATGTGGGGCCTAAATGAAATAAATCCTGTAAAGCATTTAGCTTGGCATCTAGCAGATAGTAAACTCTTAATGTCGGCAGTATAATTATTACTGCATAATTTTGGTGACAGCTGTATTTTTTAGTGGTTTTTGATCTTTTGACAAGCAAATTCTAACTATGTTTTTCAAATTGATGTAGCATTTTGTTCTTTTTTCTATCACAAGGACCTTAAGATCTTGAGGAGATTCAGATAAACAAAGAGGTCTATTATTTCCAGAGTATAATAGTATTTAACTACTGAACCTGTGACTACTCGTTTTTAAGACTATGGTCTAGCCCATTAACTGACACACAGTGGGGGATTAATACATATTTTTTTCCAAATAATTTGCCTTGATTTTATGAATTTCAGTCAGTTATGACTTTAATCTGAAAATCAGTATCTTCAACTTAAAGACTGTTATCCAGTCATTGAACAGTTGTTTGTTTGGGAGATTTTTGTTTTTTGTTTTTGTTTTTGTTTTGATATGTGCTTTTCTGTCACTGGCAGAAGAAGTATCCCCTTCTGAGAAGGAAGAAAAGCCACTAATTTGTGCCTCCCCAGAATTCAGTGGATGGAATTCACTTTTTGCCCTCTGATAAGAAGTTAGGGAAAAGTTTCATTTTGAGGAAGTTAACTCTTTTGGGCCCCAGGCAATCAAAAAAAGAACACCTGAAATAAATATTTTATAATGAATTCTTTTATTTTAAGAGTATTGGGTTGAAACGGTTGCTTTCTGTATACCAGCTTATACCTCATCATATCATTTGCAGAACTTCAATTTAAGAGGCATTTCTGTGTCTGATTTCTTACTCTCTTAATAGATTCGTATATCTTACTTATTGCAATCTTGCTACAAAATGCCAAGATTTTAATATGACCACTACTTGATAAGTAATCTTCAGAGCATTAAGAAATATACACATACACACAAAAGCACGTAAATTCTGTGTCTCCTTTTTGTTATTGAAAGATACATCACTAACCTTTTATTACCTTCTTTTCTTCTGGGTATTACTTCAATACGAATTTGCACTGGGACCTACAGTTATGAGACCAGGTAGATTGAAGCAAGCATGACCAAATAGATATTTTTCTTTCACTAAATCCCAAATCAACTGTTGTCATGCACGAGAGAAGCCTGAAATCTAGGCCTGTGATTATCTTAATTGACTGCATTTGAGACCGTCTTACCTTTATATTGTGTATCTGTATTATAATAACCTTGCCACCCAATGACATTTTCATATTACTGTATCATTACCAGGGTGGTCACCACCTCATGAAGGAGAAACTTCAATTATCTGTTTAGTCTAGTTCAGCATTTTTACTGTATTTGAGGCACTTCTGACATGCAGTTCTTGCCTTCCTTACCTCCTTGAGCTTTGAAGTGTTCGTCGGAGTGTGTGTATATGCATAGCAAGAAGGACAAGCAATCATAGAGACCTGATAAGAGGCTGTCGTGGTGCTGAGGTTTTACCTACACATGGAAATACCATAGTGGACCTTTCAAAATTCAGAGATGGCCCCCAACTGCCAGCTAACCTTAATCTGAATTAACTATATTTTGAATTATTCTTCCAAACCTATTGACCCAAGCCAGTTGTAAATATCTAGGGAAAAACTTAGAATAAGCACTGAGATGTAAGTGTGAGACACACAAAGAGATTCTAGTCCAATGACTATTTTGTATTATTCTTTATCAAGCCAAGACTAAGTTATATTTTTTGATCATTCTAGTTCCAATCCTCTGTTGGTGAGATGCTTTTATACTTCTTTCTCTCCCACCATTTCTAAACAGTTAGAAATTCTCTCTTTTTTTGGAGAGGTATGTGTAGGGCACAGCTCTAACAGGGATTTGTAGACAGCCAGCAGCCAATCTTGAAGGTCACAGTAGGGTCAGAGTCATAGCCTCATGGGTTACATGTGTATTTCTGATCCTGTTGATTTCCCCTAGGGAAGGAAAGGCTGAACAGTAGTAACATCCAATCATAATTTTGTTATCTGCTTAAAAGCTAGTTCAGTGGGCAGGACAAGTCCTTCCTTATTCTCTAACAAAGATATTAAATGTTAAGCAAGTCTCATTCTGGGATATAGACATCCTCATGAGAATTCTGTGGACATCACATGTTCCTTTGTTGTAATATGTGCACTTTAATTTTCCAGGCAAGGGGCACATATATGTCATGTGACTTATGTAAGTATAAGGGACAGCAGACACAATTCCGTGTTCATAGTCTCACAGCCCACGAGAAATGGGGAATGCATTGATTGTATGGTGAAGGTGCGAGGGCTTTAGTTCTTCATGGGGGGATTTGACTAGGAGTTTCCCGAAACACTCAGGTTGTGAGTTTCTGCCATATTATTAACAACCAACTAGCTGTGTAGCCACAGACAAGCCGGCTTACCTCTTGTCTTGTTTCTTACTCACAGAACTGTTAAAGTGTGGAACTGGGTGTTCTTGAAGGTATCCCCCCGCCAAACAGACAAAACAAAAATGATTTCAGGTCTTGATAAGTACTTGCATGAGAAAGTTCAGTTGGTGTGAGGGGCAGTATGTAACCAGTGACGGTTGTTTAAGAAGTGATGTAGTTGGAGCTGAGGACCACTTCTGTGCAGCAGAAGCCTATGCAAATGAGACTTCCTGGTGCCTGAGCAAGAGAAACCCTGATGAATTAGAGACAGGAAAGGTTGTAAAAAGACAGTGCGAGACCTGACACTCAGAAGGACTATGAGGTTGATGTACGGGATGCTTTCATTCTTGATTTTTAATGCTTTTGCTACCTTTATTGTTTCTATCTGTTCCATGTACTCATTGCCCGTGTCCTCCGCAATCCTCCAGTTTCCCTTCTCAGCTCAAATACTCACTGCAGGACAGCACTGAACAGTTCACTTGTATTATTTTTAAGCTCTACTACCTGCTTTAAGACTAACTTCCTTTTAAAGAGACAGCTAAGAAAGCTACAAGCAAGGCCTTTAGAGAAAGTTTTCTTAGGATACATATTCAGTAAAGAAACTGCTGGGTTGAAGTATATGGCCCTTAAAGGTATCGATACATATTGCTAAATTACCTCCAGGAAGATTATACCCCTGCGGGAGAGCACCTGCTTTTCTGATTCCAACACCACTTTATTCTAGACATTTCCGAAGGTGTTTCATTTGGATGTGCATTTCTTTGATGACTAGAAAGTTGAATTAAGTTTATTAGCCATTTATATTTCTTGTTCTATAAATAGACTGTTCATATTTTGCCCATTTTCCAATTGGTGTATCCATCTTTTGTATTGTTTCATCTGGTTCTTACAGTCATTTCCTAACAGAAAAATGTGAAAAATGATAAATCTCTAAAGTGAAGTCATTCTGGGCTTTCATTTCATATGTTCCAGCCACCAAGCATGTTGGGAGCAAAGTTATTTTTATTTTGAAAGATAAAGGGACTGATATTTCATATTTTTGAACAAATAAAACATCATTGCCCGTCTCTACTTGAGAAAGGTCTGGATTGAGCACTAAATAAATACTCGAAAGAAGGATACACGTGAACTTGGGAAGGAGAAAAAATCTGATGAATCTGAATAATCCCCACAATATTCTCAGGCTATATATCTCGTCATTGATAATTTGATCTGTTTGTCCTAAGTCCCAGAGATGAGCGATTTTCAAGGTATTACTGTTAGTCTTTCTAGGATGAAGGGTTTATCAACACTGGGCTTGTGATCTCTCTTGTGTTGTAGTGACTTCTGTGTAGAGCTCACAGGAAAAGTGCAAGCATCCAGCTTCCGCTAGGATGGGGCTATGTCCATCTGTATCCTCTTCTGAAGTTGCTTCTTAATCTCTATTTGAAAGTAAAAGATAAATAGGAATAAAATAAGCTAGAGATTATTTGATCAATAAGAAGAGATAAAACAATAGAAACAGGCAACTTCATTGAAAGCATGGAGCCAGACAAAATTACAACAAAGGATTAAAGTAGGATCATCATCTAAATTATTTATAACCGAAAGAGTACCACAGATCAAGGATATAAAGCCCATGGTTTAATTCCTAAAATACTTTTACAGAAAGAGATGCAGAGAATATATGCCCATTATACAATCAACCTTATGGTCTAAGTCAGCTAATAATGCTACTTTCTCCTTCTGAGCCATATGCCATTAATTAGTTCAGGATTATGTCTGATTGGGCCTAGGCAAAGCCTTAGAATGTTTCTCAACAGAATTCTCCAAGTAGCCATTATCAATCAAGCAGTTGGCATATGAATGGAAAATTATTGTCATCCCATCCCACATGCTTGAGGCATGTGCAGTTTTATCAACTTAGAGTTAGACAAGCCAATCTGCTTGTATGCAACAAATTGATCCTTTTCCTCAAGTCAGCATCTTCCTAGCATGGTCTCCTTTGTCAGCTCTTGAAAGTGTCCTTTAAGAGAGAGCTTCTCAACTGGAATACCAGGGCACAGCAGTAGGGCAAAATGAGTGCATATATAGGAATTGTTGATCTCCCGGGACTTATTGGGTCACTTGGAACCTAAGATTCCAGAAATCCACAGTTGTCACCTCTGGCCATAAGCAGCCACAACTGTTTATTCCAATGTGCTGATATCAAATTTTCTTATACCTATTACAGAAAAAATGAAATGTTTTGCTTTAAATTTTAGACTAACCAATCCTGTCCTAGCCAGAGGCATTTATTAGTGCCTAGAAGATTCCTTTAAAAAAAATCTGGCCTTGGGGGGAACCTGGGTGCGTCAGTCTGTTAAGAATCTGCCTTTGGCTCAGGTCATGATCACAGGGTTCCTGGATCAAGCCCCACGTCAGGCTCCCTGCTCAGTGGGGAGTCTGCTTCTCCCTCTGCTTCTTCCCCTGGCTCCTGCTCTCTCGCCCTCTCCCTCTCCTTCTCTCTCTCTCTCTGTCAAATAAATAAATAAAATCTTTAAAAAATAAATGAACAAATAAAAATTTAAAAAAATCTGGCCTCAACATGTTAGAGTTATTTCTTTTAAATCATCACAACAAAGAGATGATTTTTTGTAGATTTACATTTAAAAATGGAATTTATATTTAAAAATAGAATAAAAAATATATTATACATACCCCGTTTTGAGATGTAACTGGTTCTGTTTGGAGTAGGAATACATTATTATGTGTTGCATTTTACTAGGGCAAAGCTATTTCTTGGTGCAGCTCCTAGTATTCTAAGCATAAAGGTCCAGTAGAAAATCGTGAATATTGAAGGAGCATTGTCTGACAATCTGGTTTATTTTGGTGGCACAAGATACTATAAAATGTAACTGAGATAAGCCTCTCATGGAGTGATTTCTCTATTTCATTGAAATCAGCTATACTTCCATACTGTGATTTCTGGACAGTTATAATCATGGAGCTAAATTGATTTGAATTAATATGTTAATGGGAAATATATTGTATCTTCTTAATATACGTAAAGCTTTCAGGTCCAGTTAATATTTAACTTATAGGTATGTGTATGACATGAGGCACTTAATGAAAGCCAGTTGTGAAACATAAAACCAAACATCATTTACATATTAGATACAAATAAAACTACAAAGCCAATAAAAAGGAAATGAACAAAATCAACTTAATACGACAGATGATTTCATTTTTTTCTTTATTTTTTTTTAAAGATTTTATTTATTTATTTATTTGACAGAGACAGAGATAGCGAGAGCAGGAACATAAGCAGCAGGAGTGGGAGAGGGAGAGCAGGCTTCCCGCCGAGGAGGGAGCCCAATGTGGGACTTGATCCCAGGACCCTGGGATCATGACCTGAGCCGAAAGCAGACGCTTAACGACTGAGCCACCCAGGCGCCCTTTTTCTTTATTTTTTAATTCAATTAACTAACATATAATGTATTATTAGTTTCAGAGGTAGAGGTCAGTGATTCATCAGTCTTATATAATACCCCCAGTGCTCATTACATCACGTGCCCTCCTTAATGCCTATCACCCAGTTACCCCATCCTCCCACCCCTCTTTCCTCCAGCAACTCTCATTTTGTTTCCTATGATTAAGACTGTCTTATGGTTTGTCTCCCTCTCTGATTTCATCTTGTTATATATTTTTTTTTCCTCTCTTCCCTATGATCCTCTGTTTTGTTCCTTAAATTCCACGTATGAGTGAGATAATATGATAATTGTCTTTCTCTGACTTGTTTCACTTAGCATAATACCCTCTAGTTCCATCCACGTTGTCCATCCACATTGTTGCAAATGGCAGATGATTTCATTTTAAGAAAGCAAATCATATGTACATGATAAACATGAGCTAATTCTATGAGCCCAGCAGACCTATCCTTCTGCCTGCCTCTTGTCTGGGTCTTCTTCAATCTTTTCTGAGAAACTGCTTTTGGAGTGATCATTGTAAAGGATATGTTTTCAATCTTTGAATGGCTCCCCATTGCTTACTAGGAGGACTCAAACATCTCAAGTTAGTAAACAAGGTCCTTTTATTTGAGTCCTGCTTATCTTTAGTTTCATCTATGGATAATAGTCTATAATTATATAGACTTCCCTATTAATTGTTCCAGCCATACTATAATGAGTATCTGTAGTCCTCAAAGATGTCACCTGTTCCTCTCTTCAGTGCTTTTCCAACATGCTGTTCCCACCATAACTTGAGTTTATATGAGCTTATGGTCACTTCCGTAGGATTGGGTTTGAGCATCTTCTAGAAAACTCTTTGTTGTATGCAGCTCCCACTCCTGCTCTAGCTCTGGATAAATTGGCTCCCCCAGCACCCTATGCATTCCTCTCTAATTAGACTTACCACCTGTGCTGTAAATGCCTGGTTACTCTATTTGTAAGCTTTCTGAGAGAAGGACAATGTCATTTATATATCCCTAGCACCTAGCAGAGCCTGAAACTAGTAAATCCCATATAAATAGTTTTGAAATGAACAAATGAGCTCACACTCATATAAAATTACCTCACATGCTATTTCTGACTTATGCTTTAATTTTAGTTTAGATTTGTTTTTGCTTGTGTGTGTATGTGTCTGTGTGTGTGAGGGCATGTCCTCATAACACTGAATGGGGAAGCAGGATAAAAGATTTGGTGTAAATGAATTACTTCCCTCAGGTGGCTTCTGTGAGATTTTCTTTGCCTTTTTTTCCTTTTTGTTTTGTTCTAAGTCTTTTATGTATACTCCACAACTTTCTCCATCCTGTCTAACCTATGCTAGACCTTTTACAGTCTCTGAATCTTTCTTTTGAAGCTTATGCAGTAGAGGCATCCAGAAATGTATTGCCCCTTGGAGCTAGATGATCTGTTTGTTTCTGTAGAAGTTCAGGAGGTGCCTTTATTTGGTTGTCACAAGATGTCAGGACAGGCCAATGTCTAAGTATCCATTTAATCCTTTGAGTGGGTACCGGGTAGATATGCCAACAAACAAACAAACAAACAAATGAACATTGAAACTTTTGGTACTAAAATAAATATCTCATCAGCAAATGAATATATTGATGACCAAATACAATTTTTCTATATTCTCCATTTTATTAGTTAATAGGTTTTCTCTAAAGTTACAGAGAATCATTAACATAGAAATAAAGAAACATTTGAGTTATTTTTGACAAAAAAAATAAATCTCTACTCAAAGCACTAATGATGAGGGATATTTTTAAAGTTGTTTTGTTTTTTTTTTTAATTCCAGTTAGTTAACATACAGTGTAATACTAGTTTCAGGTGTACAATATAGGGATTCAACACTTCCATACAATAGCCGGTGCTCATCACAAGTGCACTCCTTAATCCCCATCACCTGCTTAACCCCCACCCACCTCCCTTCTGGTAACCATCAGCTTGTTCTCTATAGGTAAGAGTCTGTTTCTTAGTTGACCTCCCTCTCTCTTCCCCCCGCTTTGTTTATTTGCTTTGTTTCTTAAATTCCACACATGAGTTAAATCATATGGTATTTGTCTCTTTGTGTGTGTTTTAACTTTTATTAAATCTTATGGAGAAGTGTAATTTTTGAAGAATTTATCAGACATCATTGACATACTTAAGAAAAATTGGCTGTCCTAAAAATTTAGTTATGTAGAATTCCCAAACTCAGAACTGAATCAGAATTGGAGTCTGTCCTACAAGTTCACTGATTTTTAAACTTCATTTATTCATTCATACAACAAATATTATGAAGTGTCAAACATTCTTTTAGGTCCTGGGAATAGCAGTAATAGGAGAAAAGTCTATTGTTTGTAAACTAACTACAGGCTCTCTCAGTTTTATTGTGATATTTTTGTATGCTCATGAATTTAATTATATATTCCCAAATCATTTTGGGGAGTAGACAGTGTGAATTAAAATACCTTGAGTTGGTTTCTGGGACCCAGTCTGAATGATATAAAACCACAATTCTTCACATGATTCTCTGTGGGCTACTTTCTGGCACTACCTGAATACAGAGTAGTGTAAACAGCAAACACTGGCTTTGGAGCAAGAATACCTGGTGTCCAGTCCTCACCCACCCTACTAGAAACTGGTTGTGGGATTCCAGATTAGTGGCCGGATATCCCTGTTCTTTACTGAATAAAATTAGGTTTTTCCCTAAATGTGCTTCTAGTCCATGACTCTGCTTACAGAATCTACTAATTTGCTAATGAAAAGTGCCCTGTAATCACTTAATAACTGTCACCTCATCTATATTCCTAAACATGTAATGGCGACAACTTACAAGGAAGATCAGTTGCAGAAGCCATGTGAGACTAAGCCTTCCTGTAAACAAAGGCATAGTCAAGGAAGAGTAACTTAGAGGGTCACAGAGTGTTATCTGTTGACTGGCAGTACACATAATCTGTTATGGGCTGTATGTATAAAATAGTAACTAGATTTAAGTTCTTACCAAATATCGTGAAACCTTCAATGTACAAATAAGAGCAATAGATAAGATGAATAAGGGAAATGCATAATGCAAAATCTCTTATCCCTGATTCTATAAACTGCTGACGAAAATCTCAGGTTATATTTCTAAATGGAATTGCATTCCAAGCCACACCTGAACCAAGTAGAAGATGGCCTCATATATCAAGGACCATCAGCACTTCACTACTATCCATGCACTAGAATAAATTACTTTGACAACACACATTTCTGGGAACATCATATTTACTGAGAATAGCAATTAATCACTTAAATTTATATTTGAATGAAATGTGTTTCCAGGAAAATATTGTAATTTTATTGTGCCTTTTATAATTTCACCACACAAAGTAGATGACTTGAAATAAAAAATGGATTTTCAAAAAAATGTTATTACTTAAGATTGCAATCTACACAATCACCTAAATCCAACTTTATCTTGTGAGGCTTAATTTTATTGTAACTTATGTATATATACATACATACATTTTCATTCTTTTTAAGCTTATACAACATGTTTGTGTTAGCAATATAAAGTAGTATCCTTCAAGATTTGAAGTACAACTTTAAGCACCTTTTAAAAATGTTAACTTGGACAGTTCTTGTTTGTGTGATCATTTCCTATGCTTTGATTTATAATTTTATTTCTATGACAAGTTATTTTTATGATTCTTTTGCTGATTAATGTAACAAATATTTTTTTAAGTGATGTTCAAGGAAATATATAATTTTAAATTAAAAAAGGAAGGGGGGACCATGCACACTTTATTAAGCTTGTTTTCAATAAGACATGTAACAATAGTCTAACTCCTGATCATTAGTAAGTATACCAAAACTGTAAGTTAGTGAGATGAATTTAAGTCTCACATAGCATAACATTTTTGCAAATATTAAACTCTGCCATAAATTATTATTATTTAAAAATCTGTGGACTTGGGCTCTTGGGTGGCTCAGATGGTCGAGCGTCTGCCTTCGACTCAGGTCATGGTCCCAGGGTCCTGGGATCAAGTCCGCATTGGGCTCCCTGCTCAGTGGGGAGCCTGCTTCTCCCTCTGCCTCTCTCTCTCTTACTCTCTCTCTGTCTCTTATGAATAAAGAAATAAAATCTTAAAAAAAAATAAAAATCTGTGGACTTTCTTCATGATAATTTCCTATGCACAATTAAATAGAAAGAAAATATTAACACATTTCTATTTTGCATTCATTAAAATTTATCAGCCCTAATGCCCTAGTAATTTCTTTACACCCATTTCGTTGGAGAAATAATAACCAACAATGATAAGAACCTTCATCAGCACCTTCTACATGCTAGGCTCTCAGACCTTGTACTGAATCCTTCTTGTGCATTGTCTCATTTAATCTGCCAATAATCCTTTGAAGTAAGTACTATACTATAATTATATTTTAATATTTTCTTAGTATTTTAAACATGAGTGTTAGGAGGAATAGCCTCATATAGTTTATTCTTGATACTGAAGATTATTTGCACATTTCTTTGCTTATTCACATACATGTTTATGAATACCTGTCCAGGCAGTGCCAGGGGATAAAGCACTTGCTGAGGATATATTAATGAACAGAACAGGTAGGGTGCATGCCCTCACAGAGCTTATATTCTAAAGTTGTAGAACAGGCACTAAACATATAGCAAATAATATGTTAATTCCAGGTAGTGATTGGTAGCATGAAGAAAATAAAGCAAGATAATTGTTGGAGAAAAACAACGTGGAGTAAGGGGAGAGGGGTACAGTTATGGATAAGTAGTCGTGGGTGGATTATCTAAAGATGTAGCATTTGAGCAGACACAGCAAGGGTGTCTGAGTGGAAAGCATGGGAAGAGACCCTGAGTAGGAATGAACTAGTTATTTTCAAGAAAAAGAATTGGCTATGGTGACATAAACAAGGTGAATGAGAAAGAGAATGGTATGAAATGATGTCAGACTCTTGGGCAGGAAGCCAATCAGTCAGCAAATTATAAATTTTAGCTTTAGAGTTTGGACTCATTTTGTTAAGGACAATTATCCAAAACTTGGATTTAATTACAACTGTGTGATCTCTATCCTTGTTTGGTTACTTCCATTCCTGACTAAGGCACATTTTACAACTCTGTAAAGTTGGAAGTTAATGTAGAGAAAACTGATAAGGTGAGGTGATTTTCTTCTCTCTCCAGTAAAATGATGGGACCACCTTTATAGCTGCTTAAGTGATTTCCATCGTCAATAGATCTGAACAGGGTGAAATTCCCATTACTTTTTGTTTTAGCACAGATTATTACTATTAGTACCATTATTATTAAAGATGTCTTAATTGTTGCTTCTTTTGAAAATGATCTGGTTCTAGATCAAGAACACATAAATATCGGGCCTCCACTCTCTATCCTTTCTATATACCGTTTAACCTTATGTTGACTTCCTTGTCTTTTCTTCTTGAAGTTAATTTCCTAATGCATTTTTAAGACTTTTTTCATTCTTTATTATCCTGCCATTCCTTCACATTTGGTACATTCTTTTTCCTACTGTTTTGTTACAGTTTCCTGTTTTCTTTTTAAATAAAAATTATAGATTTTGCCTTCTATTAAATGTGTCCAACGGTTCTCTGAAATTTTCTTCTGATTTCTACATTAAATCATGTTTCCTCTTCTTTGCTTAGAGTGACACAAAGAGAAGTTATGTGGTTGATAGCTAATGGATGCCCAGTTCATATCCACATTCTTAGCATCTACATTCTTATAGTGTGGCTGTGTTCATTTTAAAGAAGAATCTTCTTATAGTCTATCTGCTTGGTGTTTACACATTCTTATCCCAAAGAAAGCATTCTGTATGTTTCATATATGTACTTCTACATTACAAACATTAATAGGTACTGCTTCTATGATATTTATCTATTTGTCCTATATATTTGCACAGGGAAACATGTATTTTCTTAAGCTGTATGGTTTCCCTTCCTTTTCATTTACTTATGTTCTAGGAATTATATTCCCCAAATAAATATAGAGGAAGAGATCGTAAGAAAGAGAAAGTAAGAAAAGCACTCTTCTTGCTTTAGAAGGTAGTAATCGGAGACATGGAATTGTGGGATGGTTTTTGGATAATAGATTTGGTTTCTAAATCTGAATTCATAAAATTGGGCAACTTGGTTTATTTTCTGCTAGTACACCATAGTGAGCCTCCAACTGATTTCGTGATTAAATTCCACTGGTTTTGTCTTTACAGCCTAGTAATAGGTTGTCTGTCAGTCCTGTTTTTTGGTATGATAATGGGAATTAAAAGAGGTGTGTTAGGAACTTATTATAAGATGTTGTTTTTGCAGTGGTCTGCCAAGAATTTTAATTTACTTGCTAGTGATTTGATGATTAAACATTATTTTAATAATATCTGATTTATGACTTTTTTCCCTCAAGTTTGTATAGTCAGCCATGAAGCTTTAAAACTATAAAACTAACATAAATATTTCAAATCTCATAAGCAGGATAGCATTCTAACTGGTATGGGGTTACCATTTCTTTGACACTTTTCTTTTAAATAATAAAAGATCCAGATAACACTTTGAACCCATTCCAATAGATTTCAAAAGATTAAAGAAACTGAGAATGTACAGAATGTTCCAGAATGAATAAGGCAATGATGTCATTTGAACAGTCATAGAAAATACCTTATGGTAAAATGAATTGTTCCAGTTTACTTATTTGAATATAAAAAAGATTATTTTCCCAATGACCTTGCAATGCCTATATCAATTTTCTAAAATGTGCTTCTACTTTTCCCTCCTTGTTTGAATAAATAACTATCAATGGATACTTTATGTTAAGTACCAAATAATCTTATGGTAGAATAGGTAGTCAAGTAAATTAAAAGAATTAAAAGACAAATTGAAGTTAATGGGTTGCTGAGTTTTTATAGAAGCCTAGTAGATGTATTCATAAACTAGAACAAGTTTCATTTGTTTTCTGATTTTGTTTACAGATATTTACAACATACTAGTATATCTTTGTCAATCAGAACTTAGTTTTCCATCTCATTTATATTAAATTTCTTATTTTAAAATGTATATATCTAATATTCTGTTTTCTTAAATAACTTACACATGAAGATATTCTGTCCACATGGATTCTAAGTTGTTTTCTTGTCTGTATATTCTGAATATCAACCTTAGATATTTAATTATAAATGCAAAATTTTATCAAACCCTGAACTCCATAGTTGTGGAGGTATTGATGGATAAATTTCCAAGTCATTCGGGATTTTTTTTTCCCTACACTGGGAAACATTGTGGGCTAAAGCACATCACATCTCTGCCTCATGGGGCTTAATTAAAGAAAAGAGAAGAAAGGAAAGGAGGGAAGGAAAGGCAGGCAGGCAAGCATGTGAATTGAGTTATATACCTGTCTAGTTGCAAAAGTTGTCTAAGATTTCATTGATTTATAAATGTCTTCTATTTTTACTTCTAATAATATTTGCCACCACTACTTTAATTTGCTTCAATAAATTCTTAGGTGGAGTGAATCTCACCTAGAGATTGTTGTCTCATCTAACATGTAAAAAATTCTATATCTATGTTAAATTTAAATTCAAGTGGAATTTATTATAAATGAATTATTTGAAGTGTAATGTATAACTATTAAACTATGGAAAATCAAGCCATAATTTAACTTTATTTAAGAAAGTGAATCGTTTTTCCTTTTTTTATTTCAACCTCTCTGCCCCCAAGAAACTACCAAATTGTTTCAGATGGCTTATAAATTCATTAATTTTCATAGTTCAACATTTTTCACTTATAAAAAATAAATATGCATGAGTTATTGAATACATTTTAACCAATTTACTTTGGGAACAATTCTTTTTCTTGTTTTTAGGCATATTTTAATAATGTGTAAACTTGCAGAGGGAATACTGTGACATAATCAGATTATGCATTTGTTAACATACTCTTTGGGGGAATATGCAAATTATAAGAGTAAAAGCATAGACTGCAAAGTTTTAAAAATAAAAGTCATCTTTCAAAGGGAAAATTCAGGGGATGCTCCTAAAATGTGAAGGGCCAGATACTATTTCATAGTAGAAAAAACAACCAACTAAGGAGCTAAATATACTTATATAAGTGTTAAGCTTTGGGAAGAGATGGGGGAGGGAAGCATAAGTTAAATTCCCATTTTTTTCTTATACAAAGGTATCATTTTACATTATTTAATATGTTGATAAATCTGGACTAGTGCTATGAAGATAATTATTAGAAACACTAAAAGGAGGAATACTTAAAGAGAGTACCTCTGGGAGACAGACTTGAGGTATAAAGAGAAGGCATGGAAGTCAATTCCTTTTCATCATAAACTCAACTGTTCTTTTTGTTGACATGTGTATATACTATACTGATAATGATATTTTTTCAGGTTTAGTATCTTTGGAAATTATCTCTTATTTCATTTAAATATCCAAGATGGCTGAGTTGTAAGCCACCAGAAAGAAGCACAGAGAAACCTTGCATGTGGGACCAGGTACTACCAAAGAAAACTCAGGGAACTTCAGTCTTTTTTCCCTACACTCATTTACTGGTTTATTCCACAAGTGTTTATGGAGCACCTATTTGTGCTAGACATTATGTTAAAGCACTGGGAAACATTGTGGGCTAAAGCACATCACATCTCTGCCTCATGGGACTTCAAGTCTAGAGAAGAGGGTGGACAATGAAACAATTTCTCAAATAAATGTAGAATTGTAACATAATGACATGGTATAGTGAGCACATAGAGCAGGTGTCTCCAACCTAGACTTGGATGGGAGAGGCAAAGTCAGGGAGAACTTTCCTGAGAAAAGTCAATAGGTCATCTGAAGCCTAAGCTGACCTTAACTTAGAGAACTTAGCAGGTGTTTCAGATGCAGAATGAATGGAATAGGTTGCCACCCTATGGCTGGAACAAACATGGAAAATTGGAGTAAATTAAACAAGTCCTCTGTATTCTGTTTGCAGAGTGAGAGAAAGGATGTTATATGGCAGAACAGGGCTGGGAAATAGTGGAAAGACTTTACTGGCATGTTTAAGATGCTAGTCTTTAACATAAGTACAATGAGAAGCCATTGAAATGTTACTAGGATCATGTCTACATTTCAAAAAGGTAATTTTGGATGAAGTGTTGAAGACAAATTAGAAGAGCAGAAGAACAGACCCAGTAAGGGCAGTGGAAGATCATGTCAATAGCACAGGAAAGTGATACTGGTCTCCAGGACAGAGTGACAACAGTAGAGATGGAAACAAATGGATGGAATTACCAGATACATATTGGGAAGAGACAGCAGCATTCTCTATTAAATTGGACATAGGAGCTAACCTGTAATTCCTTTATTTCTGGCACGCATAAGTAGGTGGGTTCAGAGGTCATTATACTAGAGGGGCAGCTTTGGATTATGTTCTTCCTTTGTTTGGTTTGGTATAGTGTGATACTTGCAGATATTCAGGAAGAGAGTTTAAGGAGTTTGTTGGATATGCCAGTCTGGAATTCAGGGAGGTGTGTGGACTAGGGATGAAATTTTAAATTTCATATATGTTGAAATTAAAGGACTGGATATGGATGAGATGTTTTAGGGAAAAAAATTGAAGTGAAATGCAAATAGTCTTAAAACAAAAAACTGTGGGATTTCCAGCATGTGATAAAAATGTATAGGGAAGAAGATGAATAAGCAAACCAGAAAGAGAAATGCTCATGATAAAAGACTGACTTATGGGAAGCAGTTTCTTTTGATGATGAAAAACAGTGTGTGGGGGTTGCGGAGGAAGGGGTAGAACATGACTGTGTCTAAAAAGCATTCACAAGCTATGATGTCCAAAAATCAGGAACAAAAGTGGCTGAATTTAATAATTTATTCTTAACACAACTGTGTAATATCACTGACTCATTGGTCAATGTTTCTGCTCAACAGCAGAAGAGCAAGTTGTCAAAGCCACTGGGAGATTAACTGTGCAGGGGCTATGAGCAGTTGTGGGCAAGAAGCCAGAGGTTGATCGGCAAACCCCACGTGCAGGAGAGATCAGAGTCAAATATTGAGTTAACATGGCCAGATTCTAAAAGACTAGATGAATTCTGTAAACATGGGTTTATGATAGCAAGCCTCTTCCACATGCTCAAGGCTCTGCTCTGCTCAAAATCTTTCTGAATCCTGGTACTGGTAAATGTTATTTGACTGTCTGAATTCAACATTTTCCTTGTATTTTTTTTTTTTAACATTTCCCTTGTATTAAACCAGATTCAACTTGTCCTTTCAGTTGATATCTAGACAAGTGTTAGACTACCCTTTACTAATGTATAGTCTTATTTCCTTTTCATGCTAAGGATGACACAAAAGAGATTGTGTGTGTCTGTGTGACATCATTTTGTTGTATTGGATTTTACATTGCTCTAAGTAAGCAAGACATTCAGTGGTAAGTGGATGTTGGGCATTTTTTAAATGGGGCTTTATTATAAGGAAGGTTTTTAATGCATGTTATATGATAAAGGAGGAAAAAAATAAACCTTTAGTATTTGGATAGCTGTTTGCAAAAGAACAATTCAGCCAAGCAGAGTGGTAGTTTTGCTCATTATCTTAGGTAATCTCTTAGATATTAATTATTCTTTCCAAAAAATGAGCCTTTTTAAATACCATTGGTTGGCATTATCATTATTAAACATAAGAAATATGAAGGAAAAACTCCCCAGATGGTGTTGTGAATATTCCTATTGATGAGTCAGTTTCTTGACTACATAAGCCTAAATGAGTGTTTATCTCAAAAACAGAAAAAAAAAACCCACCCAAATTAATTCTCAAAAAACATTTTCATTTTTCATTTTTCTTTTGTCAAATTCTTTATGGACTTCAGCCATTGCTGAATTCTCCAACTGATCATTTCAAGTAGTTTGGGACATTTGGGGTCACTACTTAATTCTTGGTGTACCTAGTAATCAAATGATTAATTTTTAATTAAAAACCCTAACATGGGGTATATGCTAATTTTTAGGGTATGATCACCGACTGAAATAAAACTTGCCTTTTAGAAAATCACCCAGATGCGAAGGTGGCCTCCAACTATGCTACCAGGCAAGCTGTCCCAGAGGTTATGAAACAGAGAGCCTTGCACACCAAATTAAATTGCTCAATCACATGGCTTAGTAAGTCAATTTAAAACACATAGAGAGAATGAAGCAGGGAGAGATAAGATAGGTTAACATACCTACGGTAAGGAGAAGTCAGCTTGGAAAGACCACATCTGAACGCTGAGGTATGCAATGTTCATATATCCTTTCTTTCTGCCGCATCAACTTTCCCCAGTGATTGTGTAGTTACGAGGTCCAGAGTTGTGGTTTTGAGCAAGGGGTCCATCGAGGGAGACATACTCTGGCCCAGTAACAGACATTTGTTCGATAGGGAAGACAGGGGAAAGTATGCCTGGTTAACAGCTGTAGTTTGCCAATTAGTCTGCTGAACATAGGTTTTATTTGTGTTTCTCAGGCAGAAGAAACGTGGAGCCAGAATCCTTGTCAGCAATGGCTGGTAGGATGAAGGCCTAACGAACATTAGATGCTCGTATATTTTTAGTATATGAGTATGTAGTACGTAGGTGCCTTATGTGTATTTAATACCTCTTAAATATTTGGTATCTCTTTTTTCTACCTGTGTTTAACCTGATCTACTTACTAACGACTTATCTGTACTTGACATACCTTGAGAACAAAAACTTAAATGTCCTTTTTAAAATAAAATTGAATAGTCTCAAAAGCAAAGCCTTTTCCAAAACTTAAAGCCAAAAGTCTTCTCTTTATTATGACATGTCAGTAATTTTAGTACACGTTTTAGTCAAAAGTACATTATTCAAAAGTGACTTTGAAATGTATTCATGTTCCTTCAACTCCGAACTACAGTTTGATAGTTGCAGATATATCAAAAGAGCAAACATTAAAGTAGTCTTGATTTTAGTGTAGATCCAAGTTCAAAATTGGTGAGGGTAAAGAGTCTGTGGAGTTATAAGATTATATATATATATATATATATAAAGGTATGCAAGAAAATGCTTACTGTTCACTTGGCTAAGAAAAAGAGGTATGGGAAAACTTTGAGATTGAATATTGATGAGTTCTTCTTTTGGGACACTGAGTAGAGTAAATTTAGAACAAATGAGGAATGTTAAAACTGATCAAAAGGAAGCACTTTTAAGTAGAAAATTTCCTTATGGGATTACAGCTATAAAGTAAATTTTCCTTCTTGACTTTTTTCTTGGACTTTCCTCTGTATATATCTGCAAACATAGGTCTGTACACCTATGTTGACACATAGATATCATTTTAATGATAAGATAAAATGAAAAATACCATTTGACGTTGCTAACAGTGAAAAAGCGCAACCACAATTTATACAGAAAATATAAAACGTGAGAAAGTAATTAACATAATGGAACATACTAAGACTAAAACAAACTAGAGATGAAACAAACACCCTCACAAAGCATTAATTCATACAATGTTATCCAGCCTTGAAATAGCTTTTTAAAACTACCAAAATAGTGCAACATAATACAAAACCAAAGAAAAAAACCTCAACACCAAATCCTGGTAAAGTGGTTTTGAAATGGGTACACTAAATCAGGGGCTCCTGGAAGGTGTAGTTGGTTAAGCTCCCAACTCTTGTTTCAAGTCACGTCATGATCTCAAGGTCATGATCTCAGGGTCCTGAGACTGAGCCCCGCCTCAGGCTCGTTGCTTAGTGCACAGTCTTCTTAAGACTCTCTCTCTCTCTGCCCTTCTCACCGGTGCACACTCACAGCTGCTCTCTCTCAAATAAATAAATAAATCTTAAAAAAAAAAAGTGTACACTAAATCAATGTTGTTCTTATAAATAAATTCAGCCCTTCTAGAATACTAAAGGTAAGGCAATACAGAGCAAGAAACATAAAGATGTTTCCCTTAGGAAAATACTTCTAAATAGAAATATACTTCAAATAAATACATCAGTAGGGCGCCTGGGTGGCTCAGTTGGTTAAGCGACTGCCTTCGGCTCAGGTCATGATTCTGGAGTCCCTGGATCGAGTCCCGCATCAGGCTCCCTGCTCGGCAGGGAGCCTGCTTCTGCCTCTGACCCTCCCCCCTCTCATGTGCTCTCTCTCTCATTCTCTCTGTCTCAAATAAATAAATAAAAATCTTAAAAAAAAAATAAAAAAAAAACAATTTAAAAAATACATCAATAAATGCAGAGATATTGTACAAATATTTTTCCAATGACTTTCTAAAATGGCATATAAATTGGAACAAAATTTTAATACTTGAGCAATGGAGTAATATGTACAATGGATTATTGTGGTCAAAAGTAGAAAATCTTGCCGATGCGGTTTTTTTAAGTGTATATATGTGGGCTTTTTTCCAACGCACTAGTTCTCACAATTAGGCATAGCAAAATTAATTAATTTTGAAACATAATTTGCACCTGAAGACTGCATTTGGTTGTAATTGAACCAGCAGTTGGTTACTGGAAACATCTTTGTATAAAGGAGCATTGGACTTTATTGTAACAATTAATGATAAAGGTTTTATAATATAGGAGGTATTGTGCTAGTTTCAAGATTACTAATGTTAAGGGGAAGGAGAGCCTTGCTTACTTTTTGAAAAAACTAACGTGTAACAAAAATACTAGATTTTCTCAGTGATGTTTGGGTTTCATAACTGTATACAGATAGTTATTAAACTCAAGAACAAAGTTATCACTAGCATGAAAACTACTTCTAATTCTCCTTTCTCCATTCAAGCAGTTCTTATTACATAATTAAAAAAAATATTTTCAGGCTTTAGTGATGCGGGAGAGAATGCGCTAAATGAGATGACTGCAAAAAAACACCGTGTGAAAATTCTGCTTGTGACTCAGTGAAAATGACCGTACATGGATGATAATGTGTGAAAACAAAGAAGAATATGAGGCTGAGCCACTTAAATTGTCACATTAAATGATTGTGTACTATTATCTTTGAAATATAGAAAGATTTATTTATTTATTTTTTTTTTTTAAATATTTTATTTATTTATTCATTAGAGACAGAGAGAGAGAGGCAGAGGGAGAAGCAGGCTCCCAAGGAGCAGGGAGCCCGATGCGGGACTCGATCCCAGGACCCTGAGATCATGACCTGAGCCGAAGGCAGACGCTTAACCATCTGAGCCACCCAGGCGCCCTAGAAAGATTTAAAATATAAAACTGAGGGGTAAATCAGGGTTAAGTTGGAGTTACAAAGTGCTAAACAATTTTTTCAGGATAAATTAAGTAATGAAGACCTTCATAAATTCAGTTACAATTGGAACCTCACTGAATAATGAATGTCAGTTAAGAAGTTTAGTTAGAAAACCAGCAGGCAGAATGCAAAGGAAAGAAGAAAAATAGTCTAGCCAGTCACCAAAACTATCCAAAATATAATGGTTTCTAAAATGTCCAAAGGATAGTACTAACTCCTTTTTATGAGACAAGGCAATGTAAACTAAGATGCATCAGCTTAATTACTCAGAAACAGAAGAGAATAAATAATTACTGAAGTAATTCTGAGAGTGGACATAATTAGTGCCATTGGCCATAAATTATTTAATTCAATAATCCTGGAAGAAAAATTAGTATTATAGTCACTTTTGCATTTGAAACTCATCATCATAATGCTGTCAGCTGGAATATATGATGCCTTCAAATATTTTTTTTTTTTAGCTGTTTTGGTTCAATTAATATTGTGAGGATACATTAAGTTCTACTGAGTAGGATAATGAGGTTAAGAAAGCCAATTCAGTAATTTCCTCAGTTCTAGAATTTCTATTAGACATAAACCCATTAGCTCTCCACACCCCCACAGAAGCTCTAACTCACTGACACTATAATTTAAAAAATTCTAAATGGAGTATTGAAATAAGGAAGAGGGAACATATGTAGAATGAGATTATATCAGTTCTTTATAAAGGCACTTTAGAGCTGTCTGACAGGAAAAAAAAATAAATGTTTAGTGTGTAATAGTATCTAGTTTTACCTGTTATCAAAAATCCCGATGTTTACTAGTAAAAGCCTATAAATACTGTGACTGGACAAAAACATCTTCATATTCAAAGCTAGTGTAGAGGCGAATACTTTCAACTTTGATTCTCTACCTCTTAGTTTTGCTTAGGGCCTTGCAAATTAGACTGACACAAAATAGATTAACAAGAGAAAACCATGGGTTGGGGGGATGGGTGAAATAGGTGAAGGGGATTAAGAGCCTGGGTGGCGAAGTCCTTTGAGTTCCCAACTCTTGGTTTCAGCTCAGGTCTGACCTCCAGGTTGTGGGATGAGCTCTGCGCTCAGTGTGGAGTCTGCTTGGGATTCTCTCTCTCCTTCTGCCCCTCCTGCTCATGCATTCTCTCTCTCTCAAATAAATAAATAAATCTTAAAAAAAATAGTACACTTATGAACACTGAGTAATGTGTGGTGTCATCAAATCGTATTGTACACCTGAAACTAAGATAACACTATGTTAATTATACTTGAATTTAAAAAAAGAAAATAAAACAAGGAGAAAACAGTTTATTACCACGGGTATCATGCCCACACATAGGACTGATGAGTTACTCAAAAGGGTGGTCAGAACTTGGGATTATATAGCATCTTAACAAAAGAACAATAAATTTGTAGACAAGTGACAAAGGAAAAAGACCAAGTTTCTAGGGGCAGCACATTGTGGAATGATAACTATATGGGAGAACTAATGAAAGTTAAGGGCCAGCTAG
This sequence comes from Mirounga angustirostris, assembly GCF_029215605.1. Classification (NCBI taxonomy): domain Eukaryota; kingdom Metazoa; phylum Chordata; class Mammalia; order Carnivora; family Phocidae; genus Mirounga; species Mirounga angustirostris. Next base: position 89,087,709 of record NW_026991709.1, on the reverse strand, counting down.
TAAAATTCCTTATGTAGATTCTTCTGGTGACTTTCTGGGCTGATAAAGATTTAGAGTTGTTCCTGGTGATTAATTTTTGCCTTTAATAGAGAGGGGAGGGAGGACACCTTTACAAATTTGTGTCCTGCTTTTAGGCAAATAGTGGGAGGGCAGAGAACTTCTCTTATATCGGCTTCTTAATTGCATTCAATTCAAAATAATCCTTATGCCAAATTAGTATAATTTGGGATGGCATGTTCTGCTACCCTTCATCAGTTATGGAAAAATGTTTCTTGCCTCATGGACTCCTGAGCCTTTTAATGCAGATCTGCCTAATGGATGAACCAGAATATTTGGAAAGCCTCATACTCATGCTTGATTTACATCAGGAATGGTGGGGATTTATGGTGAAAGGAACTAAACTAGATGGGAAGGGTAAGAGGGGAGATGAGCAAGGGATTTTGGAGTTCTGTATTGGTTGGGTTTGGGAAGGCTGGGGAATCAGGAGAGGTGGAGAGCTGAAGTATATGAGACGAAAAGAGAAATAAATGCAGAGCGTATTAAAATTAAAATGCATTTTTGAGGTTATGAATACAAATTTACCTTTCATATTTTGGAAAGGTTTTAGTAAAGATTGAATTTGATTTTGGTCTGTTGAACATCAGACTTCAAGTAGGTGGGCCTCAAGGCAGGAATCAAGAATGCTATACTGGGTAATAAATACACATTTTCTAATGAGAAACATCTGCTGAATTACTCAGCTAAATAAAAAAAAAAAAGTTTCACTTTTGTCAGTCAGGTTATTATCCAATGCATCTTTGTTGGATTCAATGTAAGTTCTCATACAAATAATATGTGGTTGGATTATATTTCTAAGTGTTGAGTGTTGACGTTGTTCACTAATGTTCCTATAAGTGGGAACTTTATGAGATTGAGTGGTAAGTTCCATTTTTCTTTCTCTGAGCAATGCAGAGCCTCAAAAGAAATAAGTATAAAATCTGTATCGTTGCTTAGGTGGTTCCCATTCTCATTTCCCCTGGAAGATGGCGTGCCAACATTTATTTTGAATTTAGAAGTGATTGATACATAATAGCCTAATTGGTGCTGGTTGATGAAAAACAGTGGGGTCAATGACAGTGATGTTCAAAGTGGAGAGGGCAGATAATGGAGGGAAGAAGAATGCAGATCAGAGTAGTCTATTTTTCCACTTGGTTTAATATTGCTTTGGAAAAGAGATTGTACAATAGTTCAGCTTCAGGCACTCAAATTAAATTGTTATAGTTTTGTAGCTTGTGTTAAGAATCAAAGACACTTGAATTTTTGCACACTGAGAGCAATGGCAGGTAACTGAGAGCCTGTCTGTCATAGTTCACCGGTAGCAAATGAGCTAAACCTTAACATCTCTAGTGATCACCATTTTTTTTTTTTAATTTCATTTTAAAAAGATTTGAAGTCACAGATGCACAGAGAGATTAAATAATTTACTTTCGTTCACACAGCTGCTCAGTGGTGTCGGAGCTGGGATTCAGACCCAAACATTCTAGTTTCACAGTGAATTCTCATAACCATTATCCGCATTGCCTCTGGGGAAAAAAGAACTCACTGTGGGGACAGGCCAGCTCTGCTCAAGCAGCCTTCTTCTCAGTTTCACGCAAAGAGGATTCTTGAAATTCTTGTCTTGAAGGGGGCACAAGTGAATTGAATTACACTTATCCTGGAACCAAGTCAGTATGGCAAGTACTCCAATAACTCAGTTACATGTCCTCTGTTTCATATTTCTCAATAAAATTTGAAAAACTAACACATTCAGAAGGCCTAAAGGCAGGTTAAATTATGAAGTGATTCTCTAGGAATCATGCATTGGAAAGCTCCTGGAGAAAATTATCCGTCCATTTCCTTCTTCCAGTATGATGTGGAATCTTAGTGACATTCACTTTGATTCAAGTATATTCTTAAACAGGCCTGATGAAAATTATGAAACAAAATAATGTCAACATGTTCCCATTTTGTTCTGTGCCTTCTCTGGATGTTTTTTAATCAATCATTGGTCTATTTTTTCCCCCCTTATAATCTGGATTTTTTTTTTCCATTATAATCTGGTATTTTTAAGAATTTGCTACCAATTTTATAATATATAGAAATATGAAAAAAAGTGTTAATGGGGCACAAGGGAAGGAAAACAAAACTCACCTTAGTGTTAAGAGATGAGGGAGTATATTAAGATATCTCACAGAGGAGGTAATATTTCCAATGTCCAATTAAAAAAAAGATAAAGTAATAAAACATGTAGTTACAGTTAGGGCGCCTGGGTGGCTCAGTCGTTAAGCATCTGCCTTCAACTCAGGTCATGATCCCAGGGTCCTGGGATCGAGTCCCGAGTCGGACTCCCTGCTCTGTGGGAAGCCTACTTCCCCCTCTCCCACTCCCCCTCCTTGTGTTCCCTCTCTCACTGTGTCTCTCTCTGTCAAATAAATAAATAAAATCTTTAAAAAAAACCATGCAGTTACAGTTAACCCCCCCAAGACCCAATTATACAGAACCACCAGGAGCCAGGCAAGAGACATTTGAAAAATTAAAAAAAAAAAAAATCTTTTGAACTTCTTTCATGGGAGGTAAGGAATGGAGTAGACAGTCCAGGCCTTGATTTCATCATGTACAAAATCCAGATGTTGGCATAACCCAGGGAATGTCTTTCAACCAAGGCTACTCATCAGCACCGCTCATGGAGCCTTATAAAGATTCAGATGCCAAGGGTGGCTGGGTGGCTCAGTCGGTTAAGCATCTGACTCTCGACCTCCGCTCAGGTCATGATCTCAGGGTCATGAGATTGAGCCCCAAGTGGGCTCCATGCTCAACATAGAGTCTGCTTGAGATCCTCTCTCTCCCTCTCCCTCTGTCCCTACACCTGCTCATGCATGCTTGCTGTCTCTCTCTCTCTCTCAAATAAATAAAATCTTTTTTAAAAAGACACAAAGGCCAGCATTTAGATGATTCCTGAGATTTTCTTACAGTTTTACTATCATTAAAATAAGCAATACCCATCTTCTGAAAGTACTTGCATGTATAGAGGAGGAAAACAAAAACACAACTGGTCTGTTTTAGTTTCAGTGCCTAGGGTCTGTGAATCAAACTGATAAAAGACAGGTTGATGGGAGAAAAAGTTTATTTTGTATGCATGTGGGAATCTCACAGAAAAGGAGTAAACAATCCAAAGATGAGGTTAAACCTGGGGGCTTATGTATGATTTTAATAGAGCAATACATTGTGAAGTAACCAGACGAAGGGGGAGATATTTGGATTTCTAGGGATGGTAAACTAGAGGAAACCAGTGCAAGAGAAGGGTGGCTTAGTGATATTTATTATGCAGACTCATGTTGGTTATTAAGAATCACCTTCCTCTTCCTGATATGGGAAAGGGAGACCCCTTTGCAAGTGAAATTATTATCTTTACAAAAAGAAATTTTTATCCTGTTTTTAGACAGAAAGAGCAGGGCAAAGAGCTAATTGACTTCAGTTCAAAACAGTGCTTATGTCAAAATGGAATATGTTGGTGTGGCATATTCTGATCCCCTTCACCTGATTCTTATTTCTTCTGTTTGTTTTAGCTCCATTACAGCTCTGTGGAGTATAGTGCTTTTCATCCTCTAGCTTTGTTGAGGGGAGAACTTGTTGGATAATACCCTTTGGGTACCTGAACTTAAATTCCTATATACAGAAAGGGTCACAGAGTAGAATACAGTGTTGTAAATGATCACAACCTCCTTTTAAAATTGTTGAGTGTTTCAGAGTTGAGATATTCCTTAAAACAAGGTAAGGTGGTAGATGTACAGTTTTGGTCAACAGTTGTTTTAATTTGGAGATTCTTTTGGGATATATAATCTGTGAATTCCAAATTTCAAAACTTCTTTTGCTTAATAGCCAAAGTTAATAAATAAAAAGCTTTTTTAAAGCATTTTTGCAAGCATAATTATTTCAAAAGTTAATATATACTCATGTCCTAATGCCCATATTGGAAAAGCATTGTAAAGTTAAACACCTCCTTTCTCTCAAATTGAACATTAAGTGCTTGGACAATATGATTTGTTAAACTTCCTTTAGGTTTTAATATTCTAATTTGTCTCTTTAAGGAAGGAATTAAAAAGCAAGTATCGGGGACTGAATCAGTTAAAGATCTGGAAGTGATGAGTCTGTTCAGCACCTTGATTGTGGTGATAGTATTACGGACTGACACACAAACTCATAGAGATGTGTACATTAAATGTGTGCATTTTTGTATATCACTTATGCCTCAATAAAGCTTAAAAAAAACAGTGAAAGACCTTTGATAAGACACCAGATATTACCATTCATTTCTAATATATTTGCTTGCCTGTCTGCATCCCACATATAAAGGTGATTAATTTTTTTTATTCATAACATATTAAAAGTAGAAATTTTCTGATCAAACTTTAAGGTTTTAGGTATTTAATAAGAAATTATAGTATACTTAGGGATAAATATGGGATAGATTATGCCTTATTTTATTTCAGCGTTTATTGTTTTGCTTTCTTTGCATAGTAAAATAAATTATATTTTCAAAATATCAAGAATATTTTTAAAAAAGAATATTTTCTTAAATAATTTTGTATCTATTGTGATTGCTTGAATCCATATACAGTTCAGACACAGGTAACACTTCCACATAAGACCCATTTCCTAGGGTAGGTAACGTGGTTATATATACTAAATACCAAGTGATAGGGGCTTTAGCTTTATAATAATTCTCAAAGTGTAGTTCATAAAACAATAGCATCATCACTTGGGAACCTGTTCAAAGTATAAATTCTCAGGCCCCACTCCAGAACTACTGAATCAGAGCTCTGGATGTCTGGCTAGAAATCTATATTTTAATATAACTTCTAGGTAATTATGATGCACACTAAAGTTTAAGAACAATTGTGTAGTTTTTGAGGACCAGAGAATGGGCCAAGTCTGTTTCCTGGTGTTTGTTATCCACTAGAATTTATTTGAAGCCTATGAGGTTTGAATGGGTATAGCAGAAAGGTTGTTTTTGTTTTTGTTTTTTTTCCAAATCATCCTTTTATACACTTAAATAAAATCAGATATAACTTAGTTTTCTCTTGGAATAACTCTTGGGCTCTTGTTTGATTTTTTTTTAATTTTTTTATTGTTATGTTAATCACCATACATCATTAGTTTTTGATGTAGTGTTCCATGATTCATTGTTTGTGTATAACACCCAGTGCTCCATGCAGAATGTGCCCTCTTTAATACCCATCACCAGGCTAACCCATCTCCCACCTCCCTCCCCGCTGGAACCCTCAGTTTGTTTTTCAGAGTCCATCGTCTCTCATGGTTTGTCTCCCCCTCCGATTTCCCCCCCTTCATTCTTCCCCTCCTGCTATCTTCTTCTTCTTCTTTTTTTTAACATATATTGTATTATTTGTTTCAGAGGTACAGATCTATGATTCAACAGTCTTGCACAATTCACAGCACTCACCATAGCACATACCCTCCCCAATGTCTATCACCCAGCCGCCCCATTCCACCCACCCCCAACCACCCCAGCAATCCTCAATTTGTTTCCTGAGATCAAGAATTCCTCATATCAATGAGGTCATATGATACATGTCTTTCTCTGATGGACTTATTTTGCTCATCATAATACCCTCCAGTTCCATCCACGTCATTGCAAATGGCAAGATCTCATTCCTTTTGATGGCTGCATAATATTCCAGTGTGTGTGTGTGTATGTGTGTGTGTATTCCATTTGTCTGTCAGTGGACATCTTGGCTCTTTCCACAGTTTGGCTATTGTGGACATTGCTGCTATAAACATTGGGGTACACATACCCCTTCGGATCCCTACATTTGTATCTTTGGAGTAAATACCCAGTAGTGCAATTGCTGGATTGTATGGTAGTTCTATTTTCAACTTTTTGAGGAACCTCCATACTGTTTTCCAGAGTGGCTGCACCAGCTTGCATTCCCACCAACAGTGTAGGAGGGTTCCCCTTTCTCCACATCCCCGCCAACATCTGTCGTTTCCTGACTTGTTAATTTTAGCCATTCTGACTGGTGTGAGGTGATATCTCATTGAGGTTTTGAATTGGATTTCCCCGATGCCGAGCGATGTTGAGCACTTTTTCATGTGTCTGTTGGCCATTTGGATGTCTTCTTTGGAAAGATGTCTGTTCATGTCTTCTGCCCATTCCTTGATTGGATTATTTGTTCTTTGGGTGTTGAGTTTGATAAGTTCTTTATAGATTTTGGATACTAGCCCTTTATCTGATATGTCATTTGCAAATATCTTCTCCCATTCTGTCGGTTGTCTTTTGGTTTTGTTGACTGTTTCTTTTGCTGTGCAAAAGCTTTTTATCTTGATGAAGTCCCAATAATTCATTTTTGCCCTTGCTTCCCTTGCCTTTGGCGATGTTTCTAGGAAGAAGTTACTGCGGCTGAAGTCGAAGAGGTTGCTGCCTGTGTTCTCCATTAGGATTTTGAGGGACTCCTGTCTCACATTGAGGTCTTTCAACCATTTGGAGTCTATTTTTGTGTGTGGTGTAAGGAAATGGTCCAGTTTCATTCTTTTGCATGTGGCTGTCCAATTTTCCCAACACCATTTGTTGAAGAGACTGTCTTTTTTCCATTGGACATTCTTTCCTGCTTTGTCAAAGATTAGTTGACCATAGAGTTGAGGGTCCATTTCTAGGCTCTCTATTCTGTTCCATTGATCTATGTGTCTGTTTTTGTGCCAGTACCACACTGTCTTGATGATGACAGCTTTGTAATAGAGCTTGAAGTCCGGAATTGTGATGCCGCCGGCTTTGCTTTTCTTTTTCAACATTCCTCTGGCTATTCGAGGTATTTTCTGGTTCCATACAAATTTTAGGATTATTTGTTCCATTTCTTTGAAAAAAGTGGATGGTATTTTGATGGGGATTGCATTGAATGTGTAGATTGCTCTAGGTAGCATTGACATCTTCACAATATTTGTTCTTCCAATTCATGAGCATGGAACGTTTTTCCATTTCTTTGTGTCTTCCTCAATTTCTTTCATGAGTATTTTATAGTTTTCTGAGTACAGATCCTTTGCCTCTTTGGTTAGATTTATTCCTAGGTATCTTATGGTTTTGGGTGCAATTGTCAATGGGATCGACTCCTTAATTTCTCTTTCTTCTGTCTTGTTGTTGGTGTATAGGAATGCCACTGATTTCTGTGCATTGATTTTATATCCTGCCACTGTATTGAATTCCTGTATGAGTTCTAGCAGTTTTGGGGTAGAGTCTTTTGGGTTTTCCACATAAAGTATCATATCATCTGCAAAGAGTGAGAGTTTGACTTATTCTTTGCCAATTTGGATGCCTTTTATTTCTTTTTGTTGTCTGATTGCTGTGGCTAGGACTTCTAATACTATGTTTAATAGCAGTGGTGATAGTAGACATCCCTGCTGCACTCCTGACCTTAGGGGGAAAGCTCTTACTTTTTCCCTCTTGAGAATGATTTTTGCTGTGGGTTTTTCATAGATGGCTTTTATGATATTGTGGTATGTACCCTCTATCCCTATACTCTGAAGAGTTTTGGTCAAGAAGGGATGCTGTACTTTGTCAAATGCTTTTTCTGCATCTACTGAGAGGATCATATGATTCTTGTTCTTTCTTTTGTTAATGTATTGTATCAAGTTGATTGATTTGCAGATGTTGAACCACCTTGCAGCCCAGGGATAAATCCCACTTGGTCGTGGTGAATAATCCTTTTAATGTACTGTTGGATCCTATTGGCCAGTGTTTTGGTGAGAATTTTTGCATCCATGTTCATCAGGGATATTGGTCTGTAGTTGTCCTTTTTGATGGGGTCTTTGTCTGGTTTGGGGATCAAGGTAATGGTGGCCTCATAAAACAAGTCTGGATGTTTTCCTTCCATTTCTATTTTTTGGAAGAGTTTCAGAAGAATAGGTATTAATTCTTCTTGAAATGTTTGGTAGAATTCCCCTGGGAAGCCATCTGGCCCTGGGCTCTTGTTTGTTGGGAGGTTTTTGATGACTGCTTCAATTTCCTTAGTGGTTATAGGTCTGTTCAGGTTTTCTGTTTCTTCCTCGTTCAGTTTTGATAGTTGATACATCTCTAGGAATGCATCCATTTCTTCCAGATTATCTAATTTGCTGGCATATAGTTGCTCATAATATGTTCTTATAATTGTTTGTATTTCTTTGGTGTTGGTTGTGATCTCTCCTCTCTCATTCATGATTTTATTTATTTGGGTCATTTCTCTTTTCTTTTTGATAAGTCTGGCCAGGGGTTTATCAATCTTGTTAATTCTTTCAAAGAATCAGCTCCTAGTTTCCTTGATCTGTTCTACTGTTCTTTTGGTTTATTTCATTGATTTCTGCTCTGATCTTTATTATTTCTCTTCTCCTGCCTGGTTTAAGCTTTATTTGCTGTTCTTTCTCTAGCTCCTTTAGGTGTAGGGTTAGGTTGTGTATTTGAGACCTTTGTTGTTTCTTGAGAAAGGCTTGTATTGCTATATAGTTTCGTCTTACGACCGCCATTGCTGCATCCCAAAGATTTTGAATAGTTGTGTTTTCATTTTCATTGGTTTCCATGTATTTTTTAAATTCTTCTTTAATTTCCTGGTTGACCCATTCATTCTTTAGTAGGATGCTCTTTAGCCTCCATGTATTTGAGTTCTTTCTGACTTTCCTCTTGTGATTGAGTTCTAGTTTCTTTTTTTTTTAAAGATTATTTATTTATTTATTTGAGAGAGAGAGAATGAGAGAGAGAGCCCATGAGAGGGGGGAGGGTCAGAGGGAGAAGCAGATTCCCTGCCGAGCAGGGAGCCCGATGCGGGACTCGATCCAGGACTCTGGAATCATGACCTGAGCTGAAGGCCGTCGCTTAACCAACTGAGCCACCCAGGCACCCGAGTTCTAGTTTCAAAACATTGTGGTCTGGAAATATGCAAGGAATGATCCCAATCTTTTCGTACTGGTTGAGACCTGATTTGTGACCTAGGATTTGATCTATTCTGGAGAATGTTCCATGGGCACTAGAGAAGAATGTGTATTCTGTTGCTTTGGGATGGAATGTTCTGAATATATCTGTGAAGTCCATTTGGTCCAGTGTGTCATTTAAAGACTTTATTTCTTTGTTGATCTTTTGCTTAGATGATCTGTCCATTTCAGTGAGGGGGGTGTTAAAGTCCCACACTATTATTGTATTGTTGTCGATGTGTTCTTTGCATTTGTTATTAATTGGCTTATATAATTGGCTGCTCCCATGTTAGGGGCATAGATATTTACAATTGTTAGATCTTCTTGTTGGATAGACCCGTAGGATATAGTGTCCTTCCTCATCTCTTATTACAGTCTTTGGTTTAAAATCTAATTTGTCTGATATAAGCATTGCCACCCAGCTTTCTTTTGGTGTCCATTAGCATGGTAAATGGTTTTCCACCCCCTCACTTTCAATCTGGGGGTGTCTTTGGTTCTAAAATGAGTCTCTTGCAGACAGCATATCAATGGGTCTTGTTTTTTAATCCAATCTGATAGCCTGTGTCTTTTGATTGGGACATTTAGCCCATTTACATTCAGGGTAACTATTGAAAGATAGGAATTTAGTGCCATTGTATTGCCTGTAAGGTGACTGTTACTGTATATTGTCTGTGTTCCTTTCTGGTCGATGTTACTTTTAGGCTCTCTCTTTGCTTAAAGGACCCTTTTCAATATTTCTTGTAGGGCTGGTTTCGTGTTTGCAAATTCTTTTAGTTTTTGTTTGTCCTGGAAGCTTTTTATCTCTCCTTCTATTTTCAATGACAGCCTAGCTGGATAGAGTATTCTTGTCTGCATATTTTTCTCATGTAGTGCTCTGAATATATCCTACCAGTCCTTTCTGGCCTGCCAGGTCTCTGTGGATAGGTCTGTTGCCAATCTAATGTTTCTACCCTTGTAGGTTACATATCTCTTCTCCCGAGCTGCTTTCTGGATTTTCTCTTTGTCTCTGAGCCTCGTAAGTTTTACTATTAGATGTCGGGGTGTTGACCTATTTTTATTGATTTTGAGAGGGGTTCTCTTGCCTCCTGGATTTTGATGCCTGTTTCCTTCCCCAAATTAGGGAAGTTCTCTGCTATAATTTGCCCCAATATACCTTCTGCCCCTCTCTCTTTCTTCTTCTTCTGGGATTCCAATTATTCTAATGTTGTTTCATCTTATGGTATCGCTTATCTCTCAAATTCTGCCCTCATGATCCAGTAGTTGTTTATCTCTCTTTTCTCAGCTTCTTTATTTTCCGTCATTTGGTCTTCTATATCACTAATTCTCTCTTCTGCCTCATTTATCCTAGAAGTTAGCACCCCCATTTTTATTGCACCTCATTAATAGCCCTTTTGATTTTAACTTGGTTAGATTTTAGTTCTTTTATTTCTCCAGAAAGGGTTTCTCTAATAACTTCCATGCTTTTTTCAAGCCCAGCTAGTATTTTTAAAATCATCGTTCTGAACTCTAGTTCCGACATCGTACTAATGTCCGTATTGAGGAGGTCCCTGGCCGTTGGTACTGCCTCTTGTTCTTTTTGTTGAGATGATTTTTTTTTTCCGTCTTGTCATTTTGTCCAGAGGAGAATAGATAAATGAGAGAATAAAATGCTAACAGGGTAACAAAGTCCCCAGAAAATATACTCTAAACAAATCAGAAAAGACCTTCCAGATAGTGGTCACTTTTCTATTCAGAGAGTTGTTGCTATTCTTTTCTTCAATCTCCTGTTTAGTTCGTAGGTGTTCAGAATGGTTTGATCCCTATCCAGCTGAATTCCTGGGACCAGACAAAATCCAGGTCTCCTACTCCTCCGCCATCTTGCTCTGCCCTGGCTCTTGTTTGATTTTATTTGAAAGAAATTTATGTGTTGGGAAGGAATACACAAAGGTTCAAACAAATGTAAATAGAGAATTTAAGCAAACATTCAGAGTAACTCTGGAATAATTACACCCTAAAGTTACAGTATCACTCACTCAATTCATTTGCAAGTAAGTACAAGTTAGGATCATGATAAATACTATGAAAAAACTAAAGCAGAATAAGGGGATAGAGAGAGAAAGAGAGAGAATGTGTGTGTGTGTGGGGGGGTGTTGTGTATATATTTCTATTGCATTATTAAGGATGACTCTGATAGAGAAGGAACCATGAGGGAAAAAAAAAAACTGAAGGAAATGAGTGAGTAACCCACAGTTATTTGAAAGAAAGCATTTCTAGGCCTGAGATAACACATGCAAATACTCTGGGGCAGGAGCTTGTCTGCTATGATAGAGGAATAGCAAAAGGTCAAGCAAAGCTGGAGGAAAGTGAAGAAGTAATAGGGGATAAGGTCAGAGTGGGAAGGATGCACCTCATCATAGGCCATGGTGAGGACTAGAGATTTTTACTGCATGTCCTTTAACCTCTGTAGGACTCTGTAAAATGAAGGGTTTCTGTAGATGATTTTTAAGATTCCTTCTGATACTAAAATATTTAAAGATTTGATTCTGAATTGGGTATAGCAACAAGCTAGGAAAGAATAAAAAGGCAGCAAATCATATTTTTGACCTTACGGAGTTACGGATACAAAAGAAAAAATTCAAAATGTTTTGTAATTAAGTCTTTACAGAAGGAGGGATGGAGAAGATTATTAGTTGAGGATCACACCTTAAAACTTGTTCTTGTCCTAGGAATGTATAATGCATGGAATGAATAATTTACCTGCATTAAACTACAGTGCTTCTTCCATTCTATATATACCACTGCCCTTCAGTTAATTTAGCTTTTTAAAGTAGCAGAATAACCCTACACAGACTGAATCTTATTGGGGAAATAAATATAATTAAAAACAAAATCCTCTGCCAACCTAGAAATCCTCTCCACAAAGATAGAAAGAAAACTATTTTATTATTGAATAAGCATTAAGCCAAAATGTGATGTGCATCACCGGCAATCTGCTGAAGAGATTGCAAAGACAGAAATAAATTTTACCCTTTTATATAGCTGAGCAGACACAACACATTGCATGCATTTGTTCAAGGTAAACAATATCTAGTCCTCAAATAAGAGGACTTGACAGCACCATTTGTCACACATAGTTCATCCTAAATTCACCTGCTATTTGGTGTGGCCACCTGTGTTTGCTAATCACCTTCATCCAAAGGGAAAATCCATTTCTCATATCTTTATGACAAGAGGTAGATTTGCAGAATCCCAGGATTCTAAAACTTGCAAGAGGCTTATTTAGCTTTTAAAAAGATGGATGTACATTTCAAAGGGACAGGAAAATAATTCACAATTACAAGTTTTATAAAGGTAAGTATTCTAACAAAAGGGAGGGGGGGTCTCCTTCCTTTTTCATACCAGGGAGAATTTATTTTTTTCTTATTTTTAATTTGTTCTTGCCTTTATACTTTTAATTGCAGAATAGTATGGAAAGGCTAAGTGCTGCCACTTAAGTAGCTGAGTGTCTACCAATAATCCCACCTCCCTTTACTTACATGTTGAGGAGAATGCTTGTAATTTTAGATAGTCACCAAGGTGATTCTTTTGCAACCTAGATTTTGGAGGTAATTATACAGTATCCAGCTGATACACAGTGGTAGACTAACTAAGGGTGGAGAGAAGTTAACAGGTTCAATAGATATTTAGGAGATGGAATCTATTGGACTTGGGGATTGATTGGATGTGAAGGGTGAGGAAAAGTCATAGATCAAACGATGACATTGACATTTCTGATTTGGATTGCTAAGAGCATCACGGAGCCACTCACTGATATGGAAACAGTAGAAGAAGAGGGGCAGGTCAATAAGGGAAAGAGTAAAGTGGAGAAATAAGATGAGCTTTGAATAGTTGATGTGAAGGTTCTGTAGGACATACAAATAAATGTACAGATGTGAGGATGGTCTCTGTGATTCCTATCTACCCAAGATGTTCTGTATTTAAAATAGGCTATTGTGTTAACTTTACCCCTCCATTACTTCTCCTGGTCCCTCAGTCTCCTTGCTCCCAAGAAGTAGTAATGTTTCCTGAAGTTACATTATTGAATACAGTTGAAAATGAAGCAGTTTATTCACCATAGCAATACAATATATTCCTATTAAACAAAAGGATAAGTTTACCTAGAACAAATATCTGCCATGAAGTTTTTTTTTTTTTTTCTTATAATACAACTAAGATAAATGTGAAGATGAATCCCATTGGTATTTAGGTGTTGATCAAGAAGAGACAGTAAAGCTCATTTGGGGTATAAGGGATTGCAATTTAAGAGACAAAGAGTCCACAGAAATCAAAAGTGTGCTGAAATTGCAAATGGACAGTGCAGGTTTATAAAGGCAAAAACCCACAAGGTTACATAACTTGTTTTGAAAGAATTATGATTGGTTCTGACTTGAAGTGAGAATTTAAACTGACTATGGAATACACGATTAGCTATTTAGCTAACAGGTGTTATATTATCTCAATTTCAGTGTAAAGTAGAAAGATGTGTTCCAGGAGGTGGTCAAGTTGCAGTTGACAAAAGTCAAAGTTCATGGTGTTCCAAGAATTGAAACAGGAGAGGGTTATAGGCCCTACTTCCTTGGTGTCCTTTCAGCGCTGTTTTGAATGACTCTCTTAGCAATGTTTACTTCATTTTGAATCTTCTTTCACAAAGGGATGGTGACCCCTGTGTTTGAAAGTGCAGTGAAATTTTGAATAATGAGCAAATTCATAAATCTTGGTAACACACTCATCCAGCAATCTGTTTTGTGGCACCTTTGCAGCTTGATCCCTTGCTTGAGAGTGAGGACACTGATTGAAACAACTTGGTTAAAATTCCTGTTGGCAAATACCATCTACTCAAGTGAAGAAATTGCAAACCCACTGTCAGAAACAGTGTCTGACATTCACATAAAATAACTGGCCCTCAGCCTTGACTGTTGTAGAGCAGTGTGAATGACTAGCCCCTCAGGATTTCTGGGGTTTTTTTGGTTTTTTTGTTTTTTTCCTTCGAGTGTTTGGTTACTATAGGAAAACTGTAAGAAACACATTCATTAGAAAAAATATGTTACCTCATATTAGTCAGTTTAAAATCAAATCTAATCCACAGAGGTGCTTTGCTTGACTGTTAATGTGTTGTTATTGTTTTTGTCGTTGTTGTTTTGAAATTGAATTTGAATGTGGTAGTGAGTCTTTGGATTTGAGTTGCCATGGCCCCACCATTTCTGTTAGTTCCACAGAGGCCCTCATTTACACATTTTGTTTTCAGTTGGCACCACAGGTCTTGGAGTCTGTGATTCCCATTTCTATTTGTAACTGTGATTTTAAGATGGCAGATCATAAGATTTCAGATAAAATCTTATAAAATCGCATCATATGGGGCACCTGGGTGGTTCAGTCAGTTAAGCCTGTGCTTTGAGCTCAGGTCATGATCCCAGGGTCCTGGGAGTGAGCCCCATGTCTGACTCCCTGCTCAGTGGGGAGTCTGCTTCTCCCTCTCCCCTCCCTAGCCCCCCTGCCCTGCCCCGGTTCACGCTCTCTCTCTCTCATTTATTTTTACTCAACTTCATATCTTTTTTTTTTTAAGATTTTATTTTTTTTATTTATTTGACAGAGAGAGAGAGACAGCTAGAGAGGGAACACAAACAGGGGGAGTGGGAGAGGGAGAAGCAGGCTTCCCGCTGAGCAGGGAGCCCAATGCGGGGCTCGATCCCAGGACCCTGGGATCATGACCTGAGCTGAAGGCAGACGCTTAACGACTGAGCCACCCAGGAGCCCCTATTGTGTTTTTAAATATTTTATTTATTTATTTATTTATTTGATAGAGAGAGATACAGCAAGAGAGGGAACACAAGCAGGGAGAGTGGGAGAGGGAGAAGCAGGCTTCCCGCCGAATAGGGAGCTCCATGCGGGGCTCGATCCCAGGACCCTGGGATCATGACCTGAGCCGAAGGCAGACGCTTAACGACTGAGCCACCCAGGAGCCCCTATTGTGTTTTTAAATATTTTATTTATTTATTTATTTGATAGAGAGAGAGACAGCGAGAGAGGGAACACAAGCAGGGGGAGTGGGAGAGGGAGAAGCAGGCTTCCTGCCTAACAGGGAGCCTGATGCAGGGCTCGATCCCAGGACCCTGGGACCAGGACCTGAGCCGAAGGCAGACGCCTAACGACTAAGCCACCCAGGCGCCCCTCAACTTCCTATCTTTATACATATTTGCTGCTTACAAAAAAAGGATAAGCTGGTCAGCAGCTGAATCTTTTTAATGGCACCTGCACAACTGACAGGGTGTCAGGGAAGGTGCCACATTTGTAGGAGATATGTCCGTCCCTGGTTTTGCAATGAGTAAAAACATAATGTGCTGACTAAGAGACCTGAGCCACCTCGTGATGACATGGTACCTTATTCAGACCTGTGATTGGTTTTAGTAGGTAATTATTTTTGAAAGATTGCCAGACTGTTTTTGAACTCTGTCTGACATTTAAGGTCAGAAAACTTCACTTCTGGTCGTTAAAGGCTTATGGCAGAAGAAAAAGTATGACTGGGTAGGTTATTTCTTAAATATATGTTGCTTTCCAGTTACTTTACCACTTTTAGGACTTAGAAAGGATCAAGCTGCGGGGCGACTGGGTGGCTCAGTTGGTTAGGCGACTGCCTTCGGCTCAGGTCATGATCCTGGAGTCCCGGGATCGAGTCCCGCATCGGGCTCCCTGCTCGGCGGGGAGTCTGCTTCTCCCTCTGACCCTCCCCCCTCTCATGCTCTCTCTCTCATTCTCTCTCAAATAAATAAATAAAATCTTTAAAAAAAAAAAAAGAAAGAAAGGATCAAGCAGCTGAATCAACTTTGAACAAGCTCTGAAATGTTATTTTTAAAAATTAACAGTGATGAAATCATTAGCATATGAAAGAAGTAGATTGTTGGAATATTATTATATTATTATTATTATTTCTAGCAGTTTTCTGGGATTATTTCTCACATAACATATTGCTAAGGCACTGTGCTTCCAACACTTTAAGCACATTGAACACCTTATATTTAGGAAATGGGAAATGAGAAACATTCTAAACATTAATGAATTTCTTTTCATATATTCTTTCTGAAACAATGATACACGTATTAAGTGGTTCACCACCCTTTCTCCATGTACTGTTGTAAGTGCTGATCTATGGGAGATACATGTCATATATATTGCGAATATATATGTATATATTGAAAAATTACCTTCAGATGAGAAAATTATAAAATATGTCACCAAACTTATAGGGCAACACAAATATGATTTTACAACACTGGCAGGCAAGAATGTCCTTGGTATTCATAACTCAAAATGCTTTTGTTTCTGTCTTTCAATAGCTCATCATTATATTTGATGTATATTTCATACCCTTCAAAATATTACATTTCTTGTTTTTCAGAGTAAATGACCAACATTTCACTAGCATTTTCCAATAGACCTATTTTCTAATTTTATCTGCTTTTATACCTCTCATCTCAGAGAGAAAAACATTCAAGTAATTCAGTTTACTTTCATATATACCCAAATATTGCTTAAAGTTCCTCATGCTGTTAGATTCATACTTTTGTATAGTATTGTATACATTTTTGGGTTTGTAGAGCGGAAGTTGTAGAAACATGGACTTATAATCCCTTCACATTCAAATATTAACTGTTTGTATTTTCACAGAGAATTATTTTTCTTGCCCAATCTTTTCTATGTTTTTCCCCCCAGAAACCATGCATACAATGAAGAGCATAAAGGACACTCATCTGAAATGTATAGATGACTAAATGTTTCATGTTTATAGCAGTGTGATAATTAGGTTTAGATATAGAACATTTCCAGCATCCCCCAAATTTTCAACCCCATTTTTGCATCTTACACATCTAGAAACTGCCTGATTACTCGACCATAGTCTCCATGGTGGCATATTGCTTGACTTGTGTCACTACTGTAGCTTTAGCATAGAGCTAGAAGATAAGAGTTACTCAACAAATTTATTTATTTATTTATTTGAGAGAGAGAGAGAGAGAGAGAGAGACAGCATGAGAGGGGAGAGGGTCAGAGGGAGAAACAGGCTTCCCGCTGAGCCAGGAGTTCAGGATCTTCAGGATCATGACCAGAGCCAAAGGCAGTTGCTTAACCAACTGAGACATCCAGGCGCCCTCAACAATTTTTTCTTTTTTATGAGAAAGAAAAACTCTGTTATATAATACTGAAATGAAAAATTAGTTAACTACTGCAGAATAAAATTATGCATTTTCTCAAGGATCTCCGACTTCATTTCTTTTCAGAAGAACAAAATGCCCAGACACTAGACCAATTACTACTACTTGTCATACCACAAAACAGAATCTTTTCTCAGTTCAGAAATTTTATATTGGGTCAGGAAGGCGGAGAGATATCTGAGTGGACAGTTAGGTGTGGGAGTCATGTTGAGGAGTTCAGCCCAGAGTTAAGTGAGCGTGTGGAGAGTGAGAAGAATTTGACCAGCACTCACAATCCAAAAGTTTCCTAGATTCCCTCTACTATCTCAACTCCTACCACTTTGCAATTGATCTTAGTGATTCTGCCTCCTGCATAAGTTCTAAATGCTTTTGCTTTTCTCCATCTCCACTGTTTCTGCCCTGGTCAAAGCCAGCATTAATCCTCACCTGCAAAACTGCAACTGCCTCCTGAATGGTCTCACTGCTTTGTCTCTTACAACTTCCAATCCATGCTGATATATTATAAATGAACTTTTAAACCTCCAAATCTGGTCATGCTACACTCATCTATATAAAACTTATAGTGCTATTGTTATTCTTTAAAATTTGCATACATGGGGGCACCTGGGTGGCTCAGTCAGTTAAGCATCTGACTCTTGATTTTGGCTCAGGTCATGGTCTCAGCGTCCTGAGATCGGCATCAGGGGGTCAGGCTCCACACTGAGTGTGGAGCCTGCTTAAGATTCTCTCTCTCTCTCTCCTTCTGCCATGCACATGTACTCTCTCTCTCTAAAAAAAAAAAAAAAAAGAAAAGAAAAAAAGAATTGCATACATGATAGCTCTATATGTTTCCAACAGACTTTTTCCACACTCAGAGTGTTTTGAGATCTATTTTGATTGCTTAAGGGGATATGTTAAAGTACAGAGTATGGATTGAAAGGGCTTAACCAAATCAAATTCATGATATTAGTTCCCTCTGGAGAGGCAGGGAGAGAGGGGGCAATAGAGTTGGAGATGGTTAGGAAGACTTCTGAGATGTACAAATATGGATAAGACTATTATGTACATTATCCTCTGGAGGAACAGAGAGACCTAATTGATTAAATTGCTCTGAAAATAAAGGCAAGATCTTTTTCAGGCCCTAAGATCTTATTCATGATTCTGTGACCTTCTCTTATATCGTTCCAGTCATGCTTGACCTCTTCTGCTTTCTCAAATACACCATATTCTTTCTTAATTCTTAATTCTGGTGTCTCTTGCTTAGAAGGTTTGGGGAGGATAGGGAATATGGGTCCTATCTTGTAGTGTTAATGGTAGTGAAAATAGTTTCAGTCACTTGGGAGGACAATGTATCAGTAAGTATGAAAATTAAAAATTCCCATTTTCTCTCACCCCAAATCTATTTCTCCACAGCAGCCTTACAGAAATCCTCACACATTTACTAGTGGATGTATGAACAAGGATATTCACGAATGTTTTGACTGTAATAGCAAAATTGAGAATTGACCAAATAAATTATAGAATATTAGAATTATGAAATACTATGCAGTACCCAAAGAGAATAAAACAGATCTCTGCAAACTCACATGAAAAATAATCTTTAAGGCAACTTTGTTGTGTGAAAAGAAATACCACATTTATATGTGTATTGCAATATTATTTGATTAAAGGAAAATTCTTTTTAAATTTTGTATATATGAAAGGAATATAAAGTTTAAGATATATGGGATGGTGGTATGGGGGCCTGAAAGTGGGGCATGATCAGATGATCTTTAGCTTTATTTGCAATGTTCCTGTTTTTGTAATAAAATTGCATTAATGTATTTTATTTAGATAATTAAAAAATAATAAAGTCCCTACCACCCACAAAAGAGAAATATAGATTATTATATTATGATCTTTTCATTTTTAATATTCTGATTTTATATTTTTTGGTCTTTGAATCATACATACCTTGAGAACGACCCAATCTAAATTAGACTATTTTCTACTAATTAACCCGCAAATTTTAGAATAACTATAAAAGTTATTTATTCTTTGAGTTATGTGTGTGTGTATACATACATGTGTATATACGTGTGTGTGTGTGTGTGTGTGTGTGGTAACATTTATATGTGTGTTAATTTGGGAACTTGAAAACAATGAAGACTTTTTAAAAGCTTCTATGGTTTTATTTTGAAATATACTCTAATTGAAAGTATTCAGCACAAAACTTAGACATTTCTATCTCACCATTAAAGAGAATCTTTAGTATTTTTGTTCTAATTCCTATTCGTATTATTAACTAAATTGTTTGTAATTCTTGTTTGTCTTCTAGCTGACATCAGTATGAGTCTCACAGATGTTATCATCCTACTTATATTTTATTTATATCTTTGTTATCCAGAGTAGCCTCAATGAATAACTGTAATTTTTTTCTCTACACATTATTTTTCCCCTTTGAGATTTCCCCATCTCAATATTACATACATTGCTAAACATATAAGATTAGCTTAGAGGTGGATTCATGAAAATTTGCTGTAACTATATTTAAAAGGTCTACACATTTTCTGTCAATAATTAAAGCAGAAATCTGGAATGCTGCATCTTTATATTATGATATGGAGCTAGTGTGACATTAGTTAATTTTTTAGAATGTCTTATTACTTATGGAGAACTATTGAATTTTAATATCAGTCTAGGTTGTATAGATACATAATATGTGATCTTATAAATCTAGCACGTTATTGATATTTTATTAAAATGTGAAATAATTTTGAAATTTCAGATAGTACAAATAAATCCTGAATGCATGCAGAAAGTAGTTGATGTCTTCTTTTGCATTGAAAAATGAACTTGACTTGAACATAACATTCTAAAAATAGCCATCTTGCTTTCATATGATTTATATTTTCTTTGAAACAACCTTGTAAGTGCATTGCTCTTTTTCTTCATTTTATACCAAAGGTACTATGAGAAAGTAGGCATAGAATATCCTATTATCTGTTTGATTTGTGTATCTCAGTACACTCCACAAATTGGGCAGGAAGTAGAAATGTTTATATTTTTTTCTCTATGGGAACCTCAAAAGAATGAAAAGAAGTGATAGCAGGACAGTATACACTATCAGAAGGAACAACTAGAGACTGCATTTTTTTCAGTTTTATTGGACAGTATATGGATAGTATTTGTCACTGGAATAATGTGGCTCATTTATATTGTACCTATTCTTCTGTGGAGCTCAAAGCACTTTATGGGTACTCTCATTAATCCTAAAGCCTGAACTAGGTATTTGGCAGCTTTTGTCCTCACTTTATGGCCTGGGAGACAGCAGTTTAAAGGATGTCATTGTGCAAGCATTTGCAAAGTGTTCAGAAAACAACCAGTGGGGTTAACTGTAATGTGAACTGGTGAGGAGGACTTTTTACTTTATTTATGTTTTATTTATTTATTTTATATACTGTTATTTATAAAGTAGTAGTTGTCCAATGAAGCCAAGCACTATATATAATTATTTAAAATATTCTGACTCCTCTTTACCTCCAGGACAGTTTTCCTGCTGAATGTGTCGTTAATAGGACTTTGATTCTTCCACATATCCAGGATTGAAACCTTACGTGCTGCTTCTGTCACCTCATTGCCTCTACTCTGTTCAGTGGGTTGCCAAGTGTTGACAATTCTACTTTTCCAAGTTTTTTACATGAATCTTTACCTTTCTTCTTCTAGAGACATCCTCGTTTGTGCAGGTGTTAGTTCTTCTTGAGAAATTGCTATAGCTTCTGACACTTGTGTGTTAGACCCTTAATTCCAGAGTCTAAAAGAAGCCAACTGAGCCCACATCTGTTGCTTACTAGCAATGTGATTTTAAGCATCTCAAAGTTTCTGAGCTTTAGAGTCATTTCAGTGAAAAAGAAATCACAATAACTAAGTTGAAAAATTGTATCATCGTGTATAAAGTGTGGAAATGGAATGAGATGCTATTTGCTGAATACAAGCTCTGTGTCTGGCAAAAAAGGGGATCAATTTTTGTTGTTTTCATTGTATCCCCTTTTCCTGGTATGTTCTTTTCTGCAGATCACTCTCAGATCAATATTTCTTTTTTTTTTAAGATTTTATTTATTTATTTGACAGAGAGAGACCAGCAAGAGAGGGAACACAAGCAGGGGGAGGGGTAGAGGGAGAAGCAGGCTCCCCGCAGAGCAGGGAGCCCGATGCGGGGCATGACCCCAGGACCCTGGGATCATGACCTGAGCCGAAGGCAGACGCTTAACGACTGAGCCACCCAGGCGCCCCAGATCAATATTTCTTAAATCCATTTTCAAGGTACCAATTCTCTGCTCAAAACCCTATCAAAATCCCTAGAGTTTCCCTAATATTCCCCACGCTTCTTCGTCCACTACCTCAACAAGGACGCTATAATTTTAGCCTTAATCTACAACGCATACTGTTACTTCCAGCTAAGCTTGGCCACTTGCCATTCCTTTTCCACACCTATTTTTTTCCTACCACAGCCCATTTAATCATGCTGATTCTTTTGCCTAGGATTATCTCCCTTATGCCATTTTCTTTATAGTTTGAAACTTACATATTTTATTAAAAATCAGGTCAAAGCCAGGATCATTGGACACCAGATGTTGCTAAAGAGAACAGTTTTAGTAATTGTCTGTCAGTGCTCTCACTACTACTTCTATTTCTTTATAAGGAGTCAAGGAGATTGGCTTCATGGGCCGAACTCTGGCATATTGACCAGGAACCAGTCACAGGACCCTGCTTTTCCACTCACCCGTTAGCAGTGTGTTTTTTGCTTCCACTGAATTCATCACTGTCTTTTTCAGGTACTGGTCTCTCCCTGATTTCTGGTATATCTATTTTCTTCAGGCCTGCTGAAGCCTTCTTCATTTCACTTACCCCAATAAAGACCATGGGTTTTTTGGCTACTCTGAAACTCTTCCAATCACAGAGGAGTTCCAGTTATGAAGCCAGACATTTTGGATCATCTGTCCCCTCCCAGATCTGCTGGGATCTCTGTTCCAATCCCAACCCAACTGCCACAAAAATGCAATGAAATAGAGTTGCCGACAGGGATCTGTTCTTGCTCTGGAATAACTTCTGGACTTTTTCCTTTTCCAGTTATTTAAGATCCCACTCATTTTCTACCTCTTCTAAGCAACATTCATGACGTTGACTCAGAATGACCTGAAAGGCACTTGATATGTAGTGCAGGGTGTAATATGACACCATTGGTTTTAGGAAGATTAAATGAAGAAGCTAGAGAGAAAATTGAAGCCAAAGTGAGTAATTTTGAATTTTGTTCAAGCTCCATCATCATAAAAAAGCTTTTAAAAGATGACTGTGCCCAGTGCTATTTGAAGTCCTACACACAAGAACGAACAAAGACACCATTGCTGTCCTTACAGAACACCTGAGCTTATTAACTGGACCATTGGTACTATACAATGCTAAGCATAGCCATGGCTCTCGCTGTGTCATTGCAGCTTGTGCTATGACTTCAAAGAGGACTTATTATTTAGTGAAATAGCCTTTCAGTACAAGAAAAATATTACCTTAGTAAGAAAATAGGCAAAGCATTATTTTAGTATTTTTTTTAATGTTAATTTTGGTCTCATTTCATAAAATACCTTCAGGAAATGTACACACAGAACCAATTGCTAAATTACATTCACCAGATTATAGGGCTTTTTAGTAAGAAAATTCCTACATATATAAATTCAGAAGAAGAATTAATAATAGAATATTTCTTTTTTTAAGATTTTACTTATTTATTTGAAAGATAGATAAAGAGAAAGAGAGAGAGTACAGGGAAGGAGCAGAGGGAGAGGGACAAGCAGGCTCTGCACCGAGCACAGAGCCCCACTCGGGGCTCGATCCCAGGACCCTGAGATCATGACCTGAGCTGAAATCAAGAGTCGGAGGCTTAACCGACTGAGCCACCCAGGTGCCCCAATAATAGAATTTTTGACTGGAGTTCTGTGTAGAGGAAATTTTTGATGACCAATCTGTAGCTTATTGACAGCGGGGATTGTTTTTCCCATGGTGTATGTTTAAAATCTCTACTTTTTCCTTCCAGGTTTATCTTCTCCTAGTATATATCATCACTTCAGTAAGATAATAGAGTGATATTTTTCAAGTCATAATTCTGTGTGTTATTATTCATAAAAATAATTTTAATTATAGTGTGAGAAAAATGATAAGCCAGGAGGGGAATTAATGGAAATCTTTCTTATTACCCATTCCACATATGAGGGACTTTTCTGTTATTATAGTGCGATATTCACCTCAAAGTTAGATGTAACCTTCTAAATACAAAGAGCCTCTTTCAACATTAAGATGAGAAATATTTCTATTAAATTCCTGTCAGGATTATAAAGTACTCTATGGCCATTTGAAACACATTTTGGAGAGGGGACTATCAGCTGACTTAAATGATTGCTCACGGACAAGTTTAGAATCGAAAACTTAGAAACGGGAAGTCCTTAGACATTGTATATATGATGAATTCAAGACTGCAAAAGACGTGAAAAACTTTCCCAGAGTCACTTCCCATTTAGAGGCAGAGTAAGGACCAGATACTGGTCTTTGGACTCAAGGCCAGAGTCCCTTTCTTGTGTCAGTGTTTCCATGTCAAAAATAGAAGATTCACAAGAAACCAAGAAGATCTGGAAACACTGCATATGTGATAGCTCATTTAATCTAACATCCATATCAGGATAGCGAGGGTTAATTATTTTCTACTTTTATTATCAGAAACATCTAAAAAACTACGTAAACCCAGACATAAAGCGTTGGTTTTCTGCCTGCTCATCTAATCAGCCTCGTAAAATAATGTGTTCTCATTACAATCTGGTATGAAGAATTTTATTGTAAATTCATGGTTGCATACTTTCACAACAACCAAAAAACAAACAAAAACCCATCCACACAGTTTATTTGCTATCTTTTGAAAAATGCAAACTACACTTTTTCTAAAATGAGAAACTTTGCAAATCATTCTGATGTTCATACCCTTCAAGTTTGAGATGGGAGGCTTCTCAGGGGAATGCCTCTGAAGAGGATTGCTTTGCTTATATTACATGTGATGTGCAGATGGCCAATTATTCCAGTTATGAATCTAGACTACTCTCCTTGAAGTAAAGAACAAACTAGATATTTTATCTGTCTCTTAGTTTGCTTTTCTTCTGATATAGTTTATGGTTTATTTCCAAATGTTCATGTTCTTGGAATGCTTTAGGGAATAAAAGAGTCTTAGAGTAGACAAATGGTAAATACAAAAAAAAAATAGAAATATTTAGACTTTCGGGGAATGGGAAATCAGTTCTCATATAAACAATTATTCCTCTGAAATAGAATTAAGAAACTATTTGTCAACATCTGAATATGACCACTGCCATTTTTCATCTAAATTTTTACTTAAAAATGACAAATTTATAAATACAAATTCAGTGGGATAAAACCCTATGCCAAAGGAAGTCTGGTTTCTTGAGTAGAAAGGATCAGACTACAAAAATGCTTTGGAGAGCATGTTGTTAATGATGGCCACCATCTACCTGAAACATATGAATGGACTTGGAAGTAATTTATCAGTGTGTTGTAAAGTCACAAAAAACCATGTAAGGTATTTATAAAAATATATTCTCATAATTCTCTAAATAATAATAAATTCAATTTTGCAGGACACACCAGATTTCAACTAACAAATTAATTAAATATTATGCTTATGTCCTGTACACTGGCCAAAATGAAGCATATCACCTCACTTAACTGCATATTAATCAAAACTTTTTAGTACAATAGTAAAAACTCTTCCTTAATTGAATGTTTGTTGCATAGCCACAAATATGCAGATGATCCAAGCATATTTGTTTGAGGTGAGAAAATGATGGTAATTTATATTTTAATGTCCTTTGTTCCAAATAATTTCACTTTACCAATACAAATCTTGAATTTCTTTTTTTTATTATTTTTATTTTTTTAAAGATTTTATTTATTTATTTGAGACAGAGAGAATGAGATACAGAGAGCATGAGAGGGAGGAGGGTCAGAGGGAGAAGCAGACTCCCTGCCGAGCAGGGAGCCCGATGCAGGACTCGATCCCTGGACTCCAGGATCATGACCTGAGCCGAAGGCAGTCGCTTAACCAACTGAGCCACCCAGGCGCCCAAATCTTGAATTTCTATATCTAAACAGTAAAGAAAAATGTCTTTAGTAATGGGAAAAGTTGTCTAGCTCCTTCATATTCATTATCAATACCTTTGAATAAGCTAACTGGAAAAAGAGAGTCCAAATTAAATTAACAAAACTAATGTAAATATTAACAATATTAACAGATTTTTCTTGTATACTATTTTTTTAAGTAAAATTGTACTCTACATAAGCTGTATGCTCTTTTAATTTTAGATTATACAGACACTTTGCTTTATAAATGAGTGTGTTACTTCCTATTTCCTTTGTG
Source organism: Mirounga angustirostris (assembly GCF_029215605.1). Classification (NCBI taxonomy): domain Eukaryota; kingdom Metazoa; phylum Chordata; class Mammalia; order Carnivora; family Phocidae; genus Mirounga; species Mirounga angustirostris. Next base: position 89,062,092 of record NW_026991709.1, on the reverse strand, counting down.
ACTTTTTACAACACATGAGTTAAGCATGAAAATATTGTAATAATTACTATGGAATATGGCAAGATGCTTAGCTTAAGAGAGGACCAATGAAATGAGGAGATGAGACCATCTGTGTCTTCAGTTTTAGGATTTTGTGATTGCAAATTTTATATCATGAGTCATGGGTTTTAGGTTTATGATTAGACAGAACAAAGTTATTCACTTGAACATTGGTCTGATCATTCATCCAAATGATGCTGCTTTTTACTGTGTAGTGGGCTAAGCCATGGGAATATAGCAGTGAATCAGTCCCCAAGAAGCTTACACTCTGGTCAGTGAGCAGAAAATAAAAAGGAAATTAGAAAAAAGCAGTGTTTACTAAATGTCGAAACAAGGATTTATATGGAGGCATATGCAAGAACTAAGCTTCCCAGAGTAAGTGACATATAAGAGCTGGGTGCCTGGCATTGGCCAGCTTTTTTTTTTTTAGTGCGGGAGCTGGGGGAGGGGAGTGGGAGGAGGGGAGAGAGAGAATATTGAGCAGGCTCCAAGCCCAGTGCAGAGCCTGATTTGGGGCTTGATCTCACAACCCTGAGATCATGACGGGAGCCAAAATCAAGAATCAGGCTCTTAACCTGCGCCACCCAGGTGCCCCAACATCAGCCAGTTTTTAGACCTACAATTTATATTAGTTTGAGGGCAGGCAGGAAATATGATGTAAATTAAAGAAATAATAATTCATTTTAGTTACAAAGATAATCAATAAAAACATCCTATATGGCAAAAATAAATACATGTGTGTGTGTGTGTGTGTGTATACACACACAGAGACACAGAGAACACAGATGAGCTCCAAGAAGACTGCATAGCACAAAGCATTTTTAAGTGTTAATGATTTCATTTTTAATAATAACCTGAACAACACAGTACTGAATTTGACTAGCTTGAGGGAGGATGGTGCTATTCATAACCAGCAGGTTATGAAATGCTGAAATTATAAAGGATCAGCTGTATCTACAAGGACATCAAAATGACTAGCCAATTTAGCGCACTGGTCATTTCTGGAAAATAACTGTAAATTTAGTGAGCTAAAATAAAAATGAAAAAAACATTTGCGCCAGTTATTTAATGGTCTGATTTCTGTCAAAGTGGCAGTTCTCTGGAGAAAGTCAAATCAGGTATTCTGGGATAACATCACTGATAGCAACTTGTTCATTTGCTATTTGTGTCTTTTTATAAAAGTGCAGCACAAAATGTCTTTTTAAAAATCTCTGCTTTTTAAGCTCTCTGATTGCTTGGTTCGCTGGCAAGTGGGAAGTATTTATATTTTAGGTTTGTCAGTCTTCTACTATAATGAATTATAATACTTGAAAACCAAGGGAAAAAAAAAGTCAAATCGGTTAGCTATTGTAATATTTATTCATGGCTGAAATAAAGTGTTGTAAATGTAATTCTGATCTCGAGTCACCAAATTTATCTTTGGGGAAAGAACGAAAACAAAAAGAAGTGTTCTGAGTCCAATTTCAACTTGTTATTTAGCGATAGCATATGAGCGGCCTTGTTTCCTATTTTGAAAGAGCCTCAGAAAAACTGCTGATTTTGGGTTTATTGATACAGTTAAAGGCTGTGTCATCTTTAATTTGGGGGAAGGTGAGCAAACACAGGCTATTATTTTTTATCTTCTTCATCCTGCTTTTTATATCTTCTTTGCTGTGAAAATTATGTAAATTGTGCTGTGGAAAAATATACAATGATTTAGGCCAGTGCTTATCTAATGTGCATGTGAATCACCTGGGGATCTCGTTAAAATACCGATTCAGATTCAGAAGGTCTGGGGTGGAGTTTCAGATTCTGCATTGCTAATGAGTTCCTAAATTATGCCCCTGCTGCTTGTCCAAGGACTACACACATTGAATAAAAAGAGTCTATAAGATCTATGCTTATATCATGTAGCAGGATCTTAGGTTTACACACACAGACGCTGAGGGTTGAGTTACAGTCCTCAGCTTGGAAACTGTACTATCCTCTCCAATGGCAGCACATTATCATCACTAATCCATACAAGGCTCCTCTTGCTTTATTTACCAGCATCATTATTATTATTATTATTATTATTATTATTATTTTACCTTATTTTACGTCTTGGTGCATTAATCTGATGATCCCAGTGTCTAAGATTTCTGGTTTCTGAAGGCTTATTTATTTATTTATTTATTTTAATATTCTTCGGGTAATCAGTGCTTGCTATATACACTTCTTCAGTTGAGTTTAAAAGAATTCCATCTTGCCATACAAAAAGAGTAGCTGGCAGATAACAGAGTGTTCATGTTTTCTGTATACATCTAACCAGATAGGATTGAAGTGGGCATCAACAACTTGAAAAAGCATAATGCAAAGCCTGCTAAATATGTACAATTAGAAAACCTTTTTCACTTATTTTTGACCTCATTTCTTCTGAGTTTCATCCACTGTGGTTCAGGCTGTCAGCCTCTAAGGTAATGCACTTTTTATTTCACGAAGTCAGAATAATGAAGGCCATTCAGTGTCACCTTGGTTATTCAGGTATAGTAGATGGGATGACAACACTGGCATAGTGAAATTGTCTATACATTACATTTCACAGAGTCAGTGATAAAGTCAGACTTGGAACTCTATGTCCTTTTTCCTCTTTCTACTACATGCATGTGGCCTTGTGTCAGGGATTGGATTATTGATGGCATGGATTGATTTGGATCTTTATCTGGATTTCAAGGAGTGCATAAGGTGGAGAGAGAACTACCTATCTAGTAAAAAAAAAAGTTAGTGTCAGTCTTTACTGAGCATAAACAATGAACCGGGCATGATATCTATGCTATAATCTAAAAGTTGGAGTCCTGGGGCTGGGTGGCTCAATCGGTTAAGCGTCTCCCTTTGATTCAGGTCATGATCCTGGGGTCCTGGGATCCAGCCCCACATCTGGCTCCCTGCTCAGGGAGGGAGCCTCTGCCCCTCCCCCCTCTGCCCCTCCCCCCTCCTGTGCTCTCCCTCTCCCTCTCTCTCTCAAACTAATTAAATCTTTAAAAAAATAAAAATAAAAGCTGGAGTGCTAGGAGGTAATGTCAACATCTTTTCTGTATGGTGCCCTTTCCATCAGGCACACAATCTGGCTGATTTTCAACACATACCTTATAGTTCATAAATGTGTTTTAAAATATAAATGAATAAAAATGGTATATTATTTGGTTTTAGCCAAAGCCTCTTAATAATGTAAGAAAATAAAATTCTCAGCTCTTCAATAAACAAGTAAAAAAAATAACATTTGTCCATAATTTAATCTTAGTATACTATAAAGTGCTGCTTTTACTATCTGCTCTCAGAAGTGAACGGTTTGTCAAACTTCCATTAAGCTGAAGGTGAAAAATTAATGAACCACTTCAGATATTTCAAAACTAATGCAAGTCTATTAGTCATGCAGAAAAAAAAAAAAAATCAAAGATTTAAATACGTTCAATTAGGGTTTAGGTTTCACTCATATTTAACTCTTAAATATATTGCTTCATATGCCTGATAGAGCACTATAGAGAAAAAGGAAATGCAGGTATTGATTTTTTCATTAACAGATAAATACATATCAGATTATTTTATTTATAGAGATAGTCTTTTAAAAAAAATTTTATTGTTATGTTAATCACCATACATTACATCATTAGTTTTTGATGTAGTGTTCCATGATAGCGGGAGGGGAAGAATGAGGGGGGGGAAATAGTTTTTTTTTTTACATGTAAAAGGTAAGTTTACAGCAAGGTTAACCAGTGAGTTGATGGGGATAGATGGGTTTTGAAAGTCTATGTAATATGTCTACTGTGGGAGGCAGTTAGCTGGAGAAAAAGCACAAATGTATAGCAGGCATAGGATTAATAAAATTATAATTTATTCTTTAGTTGTACCCTTGTTCCATCTTCAAGGCATTCAGAAAACCAGTGAGATAGTGTCATTGAAACTATTTTTCAAAGAATTGCTGATCCTGTTGTGTTCCTGGCCTTGTGTTAGGCCTTGTGTGTTATGCAGTAATGAAGAAGACTTCAAGGAATTTAAGAGTTTAAAGAGGAGAAACAAAGTGATAAAGTGATAAGTATGAAATGTAATGATAATGTTAATTAGAAATGACAAAGACTACAATGAAGTGCAGAAATATCACATAGAGAGATGAGGGCAACAGAGAAAGCTTCCTGTAGAAAGTGACTTTTGAGTTGGGTTTTAGAGAAAGTGTAACGTTCGGATAGTGTGATGCGTGAGAATAGCCAGTAAAGTGCAAGGAACGGCTGCAGCAACAACCTGGAGGACGTACAGCGCAGAATACATGGGTGGACAGCTTAACGGTTAGCCTAAAATGTGTGGAGACGAACGATCGGAAATAACGTTCAAAATAGAAGGTCTGAGATTGTGAAGAGCCTTGAATGGCAAACCAAAGAGTTCGGCATTCGATCTGGGGAGGGGTGAGATCATGTAGCATTTTAAAAAGTTTCATTTTGTGTTGGTAATGTGTCAGCACCTAACATCCACGAAAAGACCAAAATAACAGATCGCACATTTCTCATAAATACTGTTTCACTGTCCCATGTACACTAGAAATCCTGAAGGTAATGGGCGACGGAGGAAATCCATTCTGGGGAACCAGAGTAAGAGGGCTATATCGGGGCTTCCCAGCGGATGTGCTGAGGGGCACCATCTATGCCTTGAGATATTAACCGCTATGGCCCCGGGTGCGACCTAGAGCGCAGAGACTCAGGGCTGGTCACCTGAGGCTGACAGCAGCTTCCTTCAGGTGTGAACATTCCCTTCAGGTTGTCTCGGTGCACTGAATGGCTTCGTGTGCTGTATGAGCCCTGCAAGGCCTGGCTCACGGCCATGCAGTATGCACAGTGGCACTGGCCCCCACTCAGAAGGGCCCACACTTGATTTAATGCTCTGCTGTTACCGTCTTGAGATTCTTCATGCTTTTTGAACAGGGAGTCCCACATTGTCATTTTGCTCTGGGCCCTGCAAATTATACGGCCACTCTTGGTCCTATGACATGAAAATTGCTAGGAAGCAATGAACTACCCTGTGGTCAAAATGCACCGTCATATATCCATATAAAAGGGGTTCCCGGATTATGTAACCAGCACTGTGTTTACATCACAAACCTGATCCTGAGCTCGAATCTTTATTATTTTTACTTCAAAGTTAGGACTGCTATGGCTGCCATAGGCCTAAGCTAAATATCATTTTTTTTTTTTTTTTTTAGCCTTGTGGTTTTCAAGATGATAAATTAAGGAAACACTTCTGTAACATATTTTCTCATTTATAATCTGCCTCCAGGAGCCTGGATACCAGTATGGTTGAGCTCTGCACCCCCTGCAGTCCTATCAAATTAAATTCTGAGAAAACCTTTGGCAATCATTTTCCCTAATAAAAGTTCTGAAAAATAAAGCTCTGTGTTCACAGACATTTTGGCTGCTAGAGAGAGTCATTCCACTGTGTATTTCCTCTCTGAGTCAGTATAAATATATCAACCGAAAACATTTTTTAGTTCTTAAGCACAGTTTAGTTTATTCTCTCCATCCTCTTTACTCTGAGTACTTGTGGATTTTTCTTTTACTTCTGTCAGATAGTTTTCTCTCCTTATTTTTATTTTTCTCAAAGTTATAGATAAATATATTCAAATAATTCTACAAAGTTAGTTTACAAAAATCTCATCTTCTCCCCTCCTTCCCTATGTTTTCTCTTTCCTTTCTCACCCAAAGCAAACACTCAGTTTCTTTCAGTAGTTTTAGTTGTTCCCTACATTTTATATTTACCTCTCTGTCTCTCAAAACATATTTATCAGTGAATTCATTTTTTCAGTTTTATTCATTACCAGTATGGAAGATAAAGATTTAGTTTGCTTTCACAAGTCTCCATAGGCCATCACCCCTGACTTTTGCCCTTTTCTTTTTTTTTTTCCCAAGAGTATCATTTTGTGTGTGTGTTAGTCATTATTTATATAATTTTGACTATGTAAATATTATTACATTGTATGATGATTACATTTCTTTCTTGAACAACTTTTTGCTCCCTCTGAAGCTAAAGGTTGTCTGATGGTTAGATTTCTTATTTTTCTATGTATCTGGAAGCTCTTCACATGCTAACTCTCTGAGTTCTACTGTAAATATTCTCTCAATACATTAGCACACATCTGGTTTTTCAATTCTCCTTTGTCTTCCTGGAGACCTCCTTCCCTGAGCCTCCTGACCCCCTTACTCTTCTCCTCATAAGCTCTGATGCATGTGTGCCTTCTAGGATTGTCCTTAGCTGAGGGTGCCTACTTAAGAATGGCAAAATTGAGTTGATTTAAAATTCTGTATAAGGATGGGGTTTATTGACTGATGGACTTTAACATAGGATGTCTCTGGTGAGGTGTTTTATTGGTGGACTTCCAGATTTTCAGTATTTTTATATAGTCTCCATTGACCTGGTTATTTACTACAAGTGAATTTCCTATTGCCCTACCTGGAAGGAAGGATTCTGGGCACCAAGACAGTAAAACATTTGAGAAGTCTCTGCAATTATAAGACCATCCCATTTTAAATATGAGATACCACCCCCCTTAACTGTGTCTGGTGTCTTCCTCCCTGTTCAGCATCCCCTTTCACTTTTCTGAGGGAGTGGGGGGAGGAATCGGCACTCTTTTGATTGAAGGCATGAATGACCACTTCAGGAGGAGAGATACCTTCACAATTAGAATTTCATCAAATTCTCCTGTTTCCCCCCTCCTTTATTTATATGGTTTTTTTTAAAGGTTTTATTTATTCATTTGAGACAGAGAGAGAGAGAGATCATGAGCAGGGGGTAGTGGGAGAGGGAAAAGCAGACTCCCCGCTGAGCAGGGAGCCCAATGTGGGACTTGATCCCAGGACCCTGGGATCATGACCTAAGCTGAAGGCAGCCACTTGACTGACTGAGCCACCCAGGCGCCCTCCTTTACCCATGTTTTAATAGGTAGGCGCTGTGGCCAATTCTTAGGCCTTTCTGGGTTCTGTGGTACAAACTGCATTGCTTCTCAGCTTACCCTCTGCTGGCTTAGGTTTTGGTCTCCTTGGGTCTGTTACATCAGTTGATACTTACGCATCTGCTTTCTAGCTTTTAAAATCTTATTGCTACTGTCCCTTCTCTTTGGTCAGCTCCTGTGGATTTATGCTTTTTTATTCCTTTATCGTCATTTCAGTGGAGTTCTATGGGAGAATGGAGGTAGATGCATGTGTATAATCTGCCATTATTAACTAGGATACATAATAGTATTTGGACTGAAGTACCTCAAATCATCTTTAATAAGTAGAGTATAACTAAGGTATAAACAAATGAACTAAGATAAACATATGGTTCATATTTTAAATACTCATTACAAAAAATGTCTCCAAGTGTTTTTAATTTCTGTTTGCTAAGGATTCTGTTCCCTTCTCTTTCTGATCCAGATGGAAGCTTTAGGCAAAACCGATCAAACCTCACGTCTCTGCTAGTTCAGCCCATCTCGGCATCTCTCGCTGAGAAACTGATCTCTTCACCAAACAGCAGAACCAAAAACGGTGTCTGTAGCCCTCTAGAACTTCCAGATAATGGTAAAGTATTTCATGTCTTTCTGTGTATTGTGTAGTTTTTGTAAGGACCATGATCATTTGTAATCTCTTAAATTGACATGTTTTGAATTATTCCTTAAAAAAAAAAAGTGTATTTTTTGATGAGGTGAGCATTTATTTCTCTCCTGTGGCTCTTTAAGGGACATTTCTGGAAAGTAATTTTGATAAAGACTGAGAGTTGATCAAACTGAGAGATCAAAAAAAAGAGGGGGGAAGCAAAAAGCATTTTAAACTGCAACAAAGAAAAGCAGCTTTACAAATAAAGCATTTTGTACATTCACGAAAATCTGCTTAACATAGCTTCCTCGTTTCAGCTTCAGCAGTCTTGTGGGCTGCCAAGATTCAGTGAATAGCAGTCAGCTATCTGGGGTATGAAGTCTTTTAGTAGAAAGCATTAAAGCCTAATTCCTGCGATTGACTTAAAAAATCCCTGTGTCTTTACGCATCATCGCCTGAGATGCTTCTTGCACCTCAGTGCAGTTTGTCAGGCCTTGTTGGAACACACTGTATAAAACTGAAGTAGTTAAGCTACCTGTGGTGGGGTGTGAGCCACGGGCTGCATATTATTTCTGCCTCCAGCCTCAGCATTAGAGTTCTAAAGAAGAGACTCTCTTTACATATTGTTAAATTTGTATCTAGTCGTTGTAAAATTCAACGTGAGGACTTGTTTCTGTGTCCAGACCGGGGGGCTCAACGACCCATGTTTTATCTCATCTGCTTTTCTCTTGACAACAAAAGCATTAAAAAAAAAAAAAAATGTTTTGAAGACACCTAAAAAGAAACCCCAAACCTGAATACATACAGGATTGCCCTCTGTTAGAGACACGCATACACTTTTCAAAGCCCTGTCATTTGAGTGCCTCCTAAACTGATTATTGATTGAGCGGGTAGGAAATATAGAAAACACTGATAAGTCTAGGTCCTCAAAGCAGGAAGGAAGAAGTCTTTGAGGATCTTTTTGTTTTGTTTTGTTTTGTTTTTTCATTTTTTATTGTCTTTTATTCTGAGCCCTACAAATTGATTGTGGGCTCTATTTGTTAAAATATGTAAAAACAGTATGATAATACTTTAGTTCTAAGGAAAACACTGTTAAAAAAGCAACAGGATAGGTCTGCTTTTGTAAGGAATTATGCCATATCAAGTTTTCCTCATGGATATAGTAGCTATTATTGTTTTTAGAAAAATTTGTAGATGTAGATATTTCATGTTATAATGAAATAAGGGGTACTCCTTTCATCATCTTTTTAAGTACATTTAGATTTACCAAATAGTGATGGAGCAGTCTGAGTGAGTTGTAAGTTGTTAAATTTAAACTAGTCTTAAATGTAGGGTAACAAGCTTCTACCCACAGTGTTTTGGATAATAATACTTATGATACAGCCACGATAATTAATTAACTTTTATGTTTTCTCATAAACACATGAACACATTATTTGCTCATTGTGATATATATCAGGCTGGGACATGGAAAGGATACAGAATGAAGTGCTATATTTTGGGGCAATAAGAGCAATGCTTATAGTTTATAGAATAAAAAATTAATTTGAAGCATATTACAATTATATCTGATTGTGGAATTTTCTTTGACTTGAGCCTCAGTATAGGAAAATCTTCACAGAGAAGTTAGGCAGGAGTACATTAAAAATGCATGTACAGGGGCGCCTGGGTGGCTCAGTCGTTAAGCGTCTGCCTTCGGCTCAGGTCATGATCCCAGGTCCTGGGATCGAGCCCCGCGTCGGGCTCCCTGCTCCGCGGGAAGCCTGCTTCTCCCTCTCCCACTCCCCCTGCTTGTGTTCCCTCTCTCGCTGTGTCTCTCTCTGTCAAATAAATAAATAAAATCTTTAAAAAAAAATGCATGTACAAATCAACTAATTATTTATTGTACCCATTTAATCCTTTGTATATAACAAATCCAAATTCTCCACAATCCAGACAAGAGCATAGTGGAATTCGCCTATCATATTTGCTTTCTTAGCATCCATTTGCCCCTCCCCCTCTTTGAACTGTTGCCAACATTTTCCAGCAATATAGTATGAATATGTTTGGCCACACCCCAAGCTCCAGAAATAGATCCTTCTTAGCTCAAGTCTATTGGCATATCACATCAACCATATTATAATGGTTGCTTCAAGGATGATCTTGGCCAAACAGGACCACAACTCAGTTTCTGGAATTTATTTGAGCAATGACTCACTTTAACACTATAGCTGAACAAAAAAAGACTGTAGCCCCGGGACCTCTTGGTAACTTTTCTGGGACCTTGAGAGTATAGCCCACCTGAAAATGGACCAACACAAGGAAGGTACAAGTGAATAATGAGTGGGGGTGGGAAAGAGAGAGAAAATCTTCTCCACATCATTTGAGCCCTAAAGCTTTATCTGAAGCCAAATCTACTGAACTGGCCATGTATATGAGTCAACACCCCCCCCCCTTTTTTTCAGTCAATCTATGTTGGGCCTAACTGAAACAGACCATAAAACTTAAACTAAACAAAGGTATTTAATATCTGCATTCATGAAAGAGGTTCAGCAAAATGAAGTGGAGAGCAGGGTATTTATATGGAAAGTCCTGAGACAACTAAGAATTGTTTGAGGAATAGAAAAATAAGCAGGAAAAAAAGGTCTTGCAATATATATACAGATGGGTTGATTAGATAATTGCATATTGACTGTATTTTATTTTCCACGGTCTTGTCTTACTTTTTATAGGCCTTACCTGTTGATCTAATATGTTATCAGTCTTTGTCCTTAAGAATCAACCAAAGCATGGGAACTTGAATTTTCGGTTATCAGTCTGAGTTTGTGGTTAAAAACCATGAATATAGTGGAAAAAGGAGAGGAGGAAGTTTAAAATCCATTAACTTAATTTAAGGCAAAAAATATAAATGAATCAAGTTAAAAGAAACATTTTAATATGTTTGATGAATCACTTTTGATGAATAGAAAAATGGCTATTTCTGTGTTACATAAAAATGTTGTCAGTGATGACAAGTTTTTACATAAGTAAATTTGGATCATCTCTTCAAATGGAGAAATACATATATATATAATATATGTTATATATATTATATATATATAATTTCCCTGTTCACAATTTTATATATTCTTTGATAAAAATTACTTTAATTAGAATAATACAGTGAGGTCAGTTATAGCTTTACATATTTCATATGTATTTTGAAGATTTATATTTCTAATTTGTTAACAGCTACTTATAAGTATTCATTATTATCATTTCTTGAGTAGAAATTTAAAAAGATATATTAAACATACTGTCTAAAAGTTGAGGTTAAACTAAAATTTATTGGCAAATAGTAAATTTTAGCTTTTCAGGAAATATTCATTAACAAGAAATGTTATTAGTGCAGTTGAATTCAGCATTATTTTTTGTTACATATGAAATTAATCAACCTGTTCAGAATAGCCTTAACGTTGCTACACGTGAGAAGATCCAGGAGTACGTTATGTTCTGTTTAAAAAGTGTCTCCATAGATACATCAAGTAGATAATAGAACGGTGTGGAAATGATATGATATGGCCCTTTTTGGGCCCTGGGAAAGAGAATTCCTCAGAAGGCCTGAAAAGAAAATAGAAGAGAATTGCAAACTTGTTTTAGGGAAGGGTAGGCTTAAATAACCTCCAGCCACAAATGCGGAGGAAAATATCCAGAAGAACATGTGAAAATTTCAGTTTGTCTAGACAACTTCTATATAGTATGCGTATAGATACAGTGGCCACTTTTTATTACAAAAATTCAGTGAGCTAGAATACTCTTACAATCAGTGTCATGACAAATGTTAGGAGTCACTAAACTGTGCAATAGCAATTTTATGGCTCTTCAAGCAGCCAGTTGCATAGTGAACCTAGGAGTCTGAGCTGGAAGTTGATAACAGTCATCCGTAGAACTAAAGATCAGCCTTCATGAGCTGCCAGTCTGAAGTCCTCGGACAAAAGGAAAAAAAGCTTCAGAAATGACTTTGAAGGACTACTCATCAAGGGTCTTAAACAGAGTGAACATAGGTGGGAAACCTATTGTCCAAAGTCCGCAGAAAGTACAGTCAATTCTCTGTTTCCTGGGGAGTGCAGGTTGGGTTTACCAAGGGTGACACAGATCTGTCATTCACCCAGAACTTCTCACGTTTCCAGCTTTCTGTCTTGACAGTTTTGATTTTCAGAAATGATTCAACTTAGATTCAGTCTAGAGTTGTGTTTGTTTGTTAAAAGATGTAAAGACAACCTGAGATATATACTCTTAGGCAGAATTACTTTAACAAATGTTTTCCAATTTCTAATGTTTCTCAGCAATTTTTATAGTTTCCTGTATTCTTGTCACATCATTTCTCAAGTACCTGTCGCTTCTTTCAAATTACAGAAGCTTCAACTAAACTTTGTAGTTTATGTATGTGATAAACTCTGTTAGAGCATACCCTGTCTTTATAGTTTGATGATCCACTTTTTGCAATGGGCTGATTCCTCAGTGCCTTTCTGGTGGTACATCCTTCTATTTCCTTCATATACCCAGTATTTCTCCATATCATTCTATTTAGTATTATCCAAACAAGTCTTCAAGTTTGTGTCTCTAAGTTGAAAAGCCTCAGTCCTTTAAAGCTCCATGCAAATGCCATGTTCCTCAAGTTGGAAGTAGCATCTCCTGACTCACTCTGCCATGCTTTAGGCACTTCTATGCTACTTGGAAGAATATGATATTCTTTTGAGCTACAGTATAAGCAACTTCAATTGTTTTTAAAGATTTTAATTATTTATTAGAGAGAGAGAAAGAGAGAGAGAAGAGAGGGAGAGAGAGAAGCAGACTCCCTGTTGAGCAGAGAGCCTGACTCAGGGCTCGATCCCAGGACCCTGAGATCATGACCTGAGCCAAAGGCAGATGCTCAACCAACTGAGCCACCCAGGTGCCCCTTCAGTTTTCATTAGAATGTGTTATTTTAGCTTTATTTCTATGTGGTGTTTCGAGGTTTCCTTTATTGCCCAGGGTTCTTTTTTTTTTTTCTTATTTTTTCTTTTTTATTATAATGTTATGTTAATCACCATACATTACATCATTAGTTTTTGATGTAGTGTTCCATGATTCATTGTTTTCGTATAACACCCAGTGCTCCATGCAGAACGTGCCCTCTTTAATACCCATCACCAGGCTAACCCATCCTCCCACCCCCTCCCCTCTAGAACCCTCAGTTTGTTTTTCAGAGTCCATCGTCTCTCATGGTTCGTCTACCCCTCCAATTTCCCCCCCTTCATTCTTCCCCTCCTGCTATCTTCTTCTTCTTTTTTTTAACATATAATGTATTATTTGTTTCAGAGATACAGATCTGTGATTCAAAAGTCTTGCACAATTCACAGTGCTCACCATAGCACATACCCTCCCCAATGTCTATCACCCAGCCACCCCATCCCTCCCACCCCCACCACTCCAGCAAACCTCAGTTTGTTTCCTGAGATTAAGAATTCCTCATATCAGTGAGGTCATATGATACATGTCTTTCTCTGATTGACTTATTTCGCTGAGCATGACACCCTCCAGTTCCATCCACGTCATTGCAAATGGCAAGATCTCATTCCTTTTGATGGCTGCATAATATTCCATTGTATATATATACCACATCTTCTTTATCCATTTGTCTGTCAATGGACATCTTGGCTCTTTCCACAGTTTGGCTATAAACATCAGGGTGCACGTACCCCTTTGGATCTCTACATTTGTATCTTTGGGATAAATACCCAGTAGTGCAATTGCTGGATCGTATGGTAGCTCTATTTTCAACTTTTTGAGGAACCTCCATACTGTTTTCCGGAGTGTATTGCCCAGTGTTCTATGAGTATTTGGAAAGAGTGTGTGCTGTGTGGTTGTCAGGTATAGAGTTCTATGCCCACTTAAACTAGGTACCTTAGTCAGGTTATTCAAATAGTTACATCTTATTATTTTTGTTAAAATCTTCTATGTGTATAGATTTGTCTATTTGATCTTGTAGTTCTGTCAGTTTTTGATTCATATATTTTAAGGTCACTTCTTAGATGTTTATAAATTCAAATACATCATACCTTCCTGGTCAGTTGAAACACTTATCAGATGAAGTGATCTTCTTTATATTTTTAATGCTTGTCTTGAATTTGATTTGGCTTGACATTAATTTAGCCTCACTGGCTTTTTCTTCTTTTATAGTCAGTGTCTTTATGCTATATCTTTTTTTTTTTTTTACTATCCAACTTTCTGTATATTTCTCTTTTAGCATCTCTTCTTCATAACAACTAGTTTGTATTTTTTAAATTCTACTTAACTCATGACCCTGAGATCAAGAGTCACATGCTTTACCAAATGAGCCAGCCAGGCACCCAACAGCTAATTTGTATTTTAAATACAATCTGATTATCTTTTAGCTGAAACCTCTAGTTCATTACATTTAATGTGATTATTAATGTACTTATGCTTATATATTTTTATCTGAATTTGTGTTCCTTCCTTGTACCACATGTTTTCCTTTTGTCTTATTTCTCTCATTAGATTTAGATTATTTTGTCATTATATTTTTCCCTTTACTACTTTAGAAGTTATAAATACTTTCTATATTCTTTTAGAGCTACCCTAGAATTATAGCTTTTTAAAGATCCTTTTTCCTGTTTTGTTCCATGCCAGACAATTTTCTTTGCTATCTCTTGGATGGGAGTGGGGAGTCATTTAGGATTCTACTTTATGAGGAAGAATCTCTTTTTGGAACTCCCTTTTCTCCAACTTGGGCAGGCCCAGGGCTTTTTCTTCTAAACTTTGCATCTCATAAGGCCATCAAGATTAAAAGATTCTCCAGGTTCAGTAAATTCCCTCAAATTGAAAGCAGCTTTATTGTGTTACTTATCTGTGTTCCTCTCACAACTTAAATTTTGACCTAGTAATTCCTTACCCTCTAGTTCTTAGGTGCTGTTAACAAGATTCATTTTGTATTTTATTCAGCATTGTAAATTACTTTCAGTGGGAAAGTTGGTCTGAACATCCTAGCCTGCCCTATTACTATAAAAGAAATTCTCCTCCTCACCATCTATTCATTTCCTGGCAACACATATAGATGACTCAGTAAATATACCTAAGTTGGTCAACATATAAATCAGGTTGCCATCAGGAAATCAATGACAACCACACTAAAAATGTGCAATTCAAGGGAGTTTGGCCAAGGGCCTATGCATAAGTGTGGATAGGTAAAGGAAAATGGAAAAGTGATGGTGAGGGGTGCCTGGGTGTTTCAGTCAGTTAAGTGGCCAACTCTTGATTTTGGCTCAGGTCATGATCTCAGGGTTGTGAGATCAAGCCCTGCCTATTGAGCTCCACGCTCGGTAGGGAGTCTGCTTGAGATTCTCTCTCTCCCTCTCCCTCTCCCTCTCCCTCTGTCCACCCTCTGTCTTCTGTCTTTCTGTAAAATAAATAAATCTTAAAAAAAGAAGAAGAAAAGAAAAGAAAAAGGATGGTGAACCACCCCAAGGCTAGTAATTGTTACTATCTATAAAACTAAACGTTCAAGAAGGGAGAGGAGTGACAGAAACTGTCAAGTCCTTAAGAGGTGGGAGAGGGCGGTTTGCTAGGAGCCTTGGCTTTCAGTTGAGGAATGCAGTCACTGCCAGCAAGTGACCCGCCAGGGAGGGTGATGGAATACAAATGCTCTAATCTTTCTCTTACTCAGCCTGCTGATCACTTGTTGATATCTTCTATTGGCTAAACCCAACCTGAAGCCAAGAACAGAGGAACCAGGTAGATGTTCTCTATAGAGCTTCTTGGGGCACAGAACTAGGTGAAGGGTAAAAATAGATCTGGATGGAAATGTGGGAAATATGCAGTCCAGTTAGTGTTGCAGATGATTAGTCTACTGATGAATTTGATAATTTGTCATTTGTAGAATGATTTGATAGAAAGATGTGGAAAATCTGTTAATCAATTTTCACTCTTCTAAGGGATACAAGAAGATAAAAGTTATTTTTTTCTGGGATTCATATATTTTTTTAAAGATTTTATTTATTTATTTATTTGAGAGAGAGAGAGAGAGAGAAACAGCATGAGAGGAGATAGGGTCAGAGGGAGAAGCAGGCTCCCTGCCGAGCTGGGAGCCCGATGCGGGACTCGATCCCGGGACTCCAGGATCATGACCTGAGCCGAAGGCAGTCACTTAACCAACTGAGCCACCCAGGTGCCCCGGGATTCATATTTTTTAAAACATCTTCCTATTTACATAATTTTACTAATTCAAAATAATAATATTAAACTTCAAATATTTTTTCCAAAATGCATGTAAGTTCATAAGAATACATCATACATGCATGGGTGTGTGTGTGTGTGTGTGTGTGTGTGTAGGCTCAGGGATAGCTGTTAAACTAAGAAAGGAAGTGGTGAAAATGACCAAGCAAACAGTTTTCATTCAGTATTTTTATACTAGTCTCACTTTTTTAGAACAAAAATTTTATAGCACTAACACAGATTTGGAGATTTGACTTTTCTCTTTAATTTCTATTATTGCAAAAGCAGTTGATGTTTGCTAAGAGTTAGAAAAGAGAGATGAGCAAAAACAGGGAAGCAAGTTGACACATTCTGTATGAGTCATGTTGGGTTTCCATAACAAGATACCATAGGCCTGGTGGCCTCAACAACAGACATTGATTTTTCTCACAGTTCTGGAGAATGGGAGCTCCAAGCTCATGGTGCCAGAAAATTTGCTTTCTAGTAAGAGCTCTCTTGCTGGCTTGGAGATGGCTGCCTACTCTGTGCCCTCACATGGACTTTTCTCTGTGCACACATAAAGAGAGTAAGAAACCTGTGGTGTTTCTTTCTCTTTTTTTTTATAAAGACACCAGTCCTATCAGATTAAATTCACACCCTTAAGACCTCTTTTAACCCTATCTCCTTAAAGGCCCTATCTCCAAATACAGCTAAAATAGGGGTTAGGGCTTCAACATATGGTTTTGAAGAGAAATGGTTTAGTCCAGAATACATTCCTATCACCCAGTAATTATCACTATCCATACTTAATATAAATCCTTCTAGATTTTTATATACACATTTAGAGGGTTTTGTTTTGTTTTGTTTTGTTTTGTTTTACCAAAAGGAGATCATACTATAATATTATTTTGGAATGCATTTATCTAATTAAGTATCTCCACTTTTTCATGATAGTAAACTTTACCATATTTAATACACAAACTAAATTGAGTTTTACCAGTCATCCCAGTTTTTACAGTGGGTTTATACAAACCAAAATCCAAGCCAGTCCTACAAATTACATCCCTTCTAATCTAGCACCATCCTCTTTTTCTTCTCTTAACACTGAGATCTATAGGATCAAGTCTATTGTCCTGAATGTCCTACATTCTGGATTTGTGGGATGCTTCCTCATGATTTTATTTAACTAGTTCCTCTGTCCTTTTTATTTTCAATAAACTTGAAATTAATTCTTAAGGTTTCTATTAGAAAACTCATTATTGTAATTAGTGGATAAATTTTTAAAAGACTTTTTTCTCTTTTTTTTTTTTTGGTAGCTGGTGTTATTGTCAGTATTCAGGATATGATAAGACATATCATATCAGGTGAGGTGGGACATTGGACCTAGTTGGGTCCTAGGACTAGAACTTGTGTAAACTTCTTGTGTAGAACTCTCTTGTTTTGGCTGATGTCAAAGAGGTTAGTGCCTATGTTCTCCTCTAAGATTTTGATGGATGCCTGTCTCACATTGAGGTCTTTCATCCATTTTGAGTTTAGCTTTGTGAATGGTGTTAGAGAATGGTCGAGTTTCATTCTTCTGCATGTGGCTGTCCAATTTTCCCAGCACCATTTAGTGAAGAGACTGTCTTTTCCATTGCATGTTTTTTCCTGCTTTGTCGAAGATTATTTGACCATAGAGTTGAGGGTCCATATCTGGGCTCTCTATTCTGTTCCATTGGTCTATATGTCTGTTTTTGTGCCAGTACCAGTTCCCTATCCCTCTATCCCTCTATCCCAGCATCCCTCTATCCCTATACTCTGAAGAGTTTTAATCAGGAAAGGATGCTGTGTTTTGTCAAATGCTTTTTCTGCATCAATTGAGAGGACCATATGGTTCTTTCCCTCTCTTCTTATTAATGTGTTCTGACACATTGATTAATTTGCGAATGTTGAACCACCCTTGCATCCCAGAGTTAAATCCCACTTGGTTGTGGTGGATGATCCTTTTAATGTATTGTTGGATCCTACTAGCTAAGATTTTGTTGAGGATTTTGGAATCCATATTCATTAGGGATATCGATCTGAAATTCTCCTTTTGATTTTTTTTTTTAAGATTTTATTTATTTATTTGACAAAGAGAGAGAGTTAGTGAGAGCAGGAACACAAGCGGGGGAGTGGGAGAGGGAGAAGCAGGCTTCCCGCTGAGCAGGGAGCCTGATGCGGGGCTTGATCCCAGGACCCTGGGATCATGACCTGAGCCGAAGGCAGCTGCTTGACCGACTGAGCCACCCAGGAGCCCCTTTGATGGGGTTTTTGCCTGGTTTGGAGATTAAGGTAATGCTGGCCTCGTAGAATAAGTCTGGAAGCTTTCCTTCTTTTTCTATTTTTTGAAACAGCTTTGGGAGAATAGGTATTATTTCTTTTTTGAATGTTTGGTAGAATTCCCCCAGGAAATCCATCAGGCTCTGGACTCTTGTTTTTTGGGAGGTTTTTGATCACTGCTTCAATCTCGTTTCTGGTTATTGGCCTATTCAGGTTGTCAGTTTCTTCCTGTTTCAGTCTTGGGAGTTTATAGGTTTCCAGGAGAGCATCCGTTTCATTCAGGTTGCTCAGTTTATTGGCGGTAACCTCTTTGACATCGGCCACAGCAACTTCTTTCAAGATACATCTCCAAAGGCTAGTGAAACAAAAGCAAAAATGAACTTTTGGGACTTCATCAAGATAAAAAGCTTCTGCACAGCAAAGGAAACAGTTAACAAAACAAAGAGGTAACCCACAGAATGGGAGAAGATATTTGTAAATGACACTACAGACAAAGGGCTGGTATCCAAGATCTATAAAGAACTTCTCAAACTCAACACCCAAAAAACAAATAATCAAGTCAAAAAATGGGCAAAAGACATGAAGAGACACTTTTCCAAAGAAGACATACAAATGGCTAATAGACACATGAAAAAATGTTCATCATCATTAGCCATCAGGGAAATTCAAATAAAAACCACAGTGAGATACCACCTTACACCAGTTAGAATGGCCAAAATGGACAGGGAAAGAAACAACAAATGTTGGAGAGGTTGTGGAGAAAGGGGAACCCTCTTACACTGTTGGTGGGAATGCAAGTTGGTACAGCCACTTTGGAAAACAGTGTGTGGAGGTTCCTCAAAAATTTAAAAATAGAGTTACCCTATGACCCAGCAATTGCACTACTGGGTATTTACCCCAAAGACACAGATGTAGTGAAAAGAAGGGCCATCTGCATCCCAGTGTTCATAGCAGCAATGTCTGCAATAGCCAAACTGTGGAAAGAGCCAAGATGCCCTTCAACAGATGAATGGATAAAGAAGATGTGGTCCATATATACAATGGAATATTACTCAGCCATCAGAAAGGATGAATACCCAACTTTTACATCAATGTGGTTGGGAGTGGAGGAGATTATGCCAAGTGAAATAAATCAAGCAGAGAAAGTCAATTATCATATGGTTTCACTTCTTTGTGGAACATAAGGAATAGCATGGAAGACATTAGGAGAAGGAAGGGAAAAATGAAGGAGGGCAAATCGGAGGGAGAGATGAACTATGAGAGACTATGGACTCTGAGAAACAAACGGAGGGTTTTAGAGGGGAGGGGGATGGGGGTGATGGGTATTAAGGAGGGCACGTACTGCACGGAGCATTGGGTGTTATACGAAAACAATGGATCGTGGATCACCACATCAAAAACCAATGATATATTGTATGGTGACTAACATAACATAATAAAATAAAATTTTACTTTTTTTTAATAAAAAGGATTTTATTTATTTGAGAGAGAGAGAGAGCATGCATGAAGGTGGGGGGGACAGGCAGAGAGAGAGGGAGAGGGAAAAGCAGACTCCCTGCTGAATGTGGAGCCAGACACAGGGCTCGATTCCAGGACCCTGAGATCATGACCTGAGCGAAAGTCAGAAGCTTAACCAATTGAGCCACCCAGGCACCCCTTGCTTGTGTAGAACTCTTGTGTAATGTGATGTTCCCTGCAGGGTAGACTGAAACGGAGTTCCTGAGAAGATTGCAGTATGACAAGAAGAACATAGTATCTGGGGCAGGTCTGATGATATCAGTTTGTATCCACTGGTGTGGGCACTCCAATTACTTGCTGCCAGTGCATTCTGATTGGTCAGCATGTATGCTGTATCAGTTGATAAATATTTTGATAAATATTTTGAATAAGACCCTCGGTCTAGAGCATATGATGTCAATCAATAATATTGGGTGAAGAAAACATTTGGCCATAGGAAGATGTCACGTGGAAAAATGGAGCATTCAGAAAGCTATATAAGCTGTGATGACATAGAATCCATAAGCAGTTTATACTCAGGTATTTAGGGAAGCAGTTGTCATTTAGGAAAGATGCTAGCAGTTTATAGAGTCCCAATCATCAAAAGTATGATTCTAGAGTAGATTTCAGTCCCTAGGGTGCAGGGAAATTGAAAAATAAAGAAAACAAATCATAGCCCTAATCCTAAAAGTTCTTTTCTAGAGTCAGGTAGCTAAAAAGAGAGTCAGGTACACAGAATGAGAGAAATACTCAATTAAAATTAGGAATCCAAGCAAGAACTATGTTTAAGAAACCAACAAAAGCCTATTTATTGGAATTAGGATTCAAGAGTTAGCAGCAGTTTTTAGTCCTCAAATCTCTCTAAATAAGGTTGGGATTTTTCCTAGCTATTGGGTCATGCTTACTCACAGTGCAGGTGGACATGAAGCCTTGTTAACTATGATGAAGGAGACAACTAGTCAAGTCTTCATAATAACAACAAAAGTGCAAGACAGAATTATCACTGGAAAATAATTTCTGTAGTATTTTTCTCTGCACGTGATGAAGTTAAGGACTAGAGAGAGGCAACTACTTTTATGTTTCAGCTCTGACGCTCCTCACCCTATTTGAATACAAATGTTCTCTGAGTGGAACACATTTTTGTCATCTTGAAATCTTTTGAACTTCACACATCAAATTTAAAGCTGCCATCAAACTTTGAAGCATGAAAGACAGAAAACATTTGGCAAATGTGAGCTGGAAATGTTATCTTAAAGTAGCAATACATACACACATACATGCATTGACTTTAAATAACAAACGGCATCTAAATGTTATCCAGGATTTTCTAATTTCAAATGTATTTTTTTTAAAGTTTTGAAATAAATGCAAACTTACAGAAAAGTTTCAAGAATAGTACAAGGAATATTTTTTTCTCAACTACTTGAGAGCAAGCTATAGACATGATGAGCCATCACATCTGAATTCTCCCACAAACGGTGACATTTTCTCTACACAGACAGCACAACCATCATAACCAGGAATGAAACATTGATACGTTACTACCATGCACTCCAAAGGCCCCATTCGAATTTTGCCAGTTGTTTCAGTAATGACCTAAATAGCAAATGGATCTAAACTAGGGTCACGTGTTGTGAGTTATCAAGTGTCCCATTTCCTTAAGCCTGGAATAGTCTCAGTCTCTGCTTGACTTCCATTGCTTTATCAGTTTTGAAGCTTACATGCCTGCTATCAGCAGAATGTTCCCCAGTATGGGTTTAACTGATGTTTTCCCATGAATAATTTCAGCCTCTGCATCTTTGACAGCAATATTACAGAGTGAGACTGTTTTTTCCCTATTACTGATATCAGCTTGTCCCATTACTGGTAATGCTAACCTTGCTAATTCAATTAAAGTAATCAAAAATCTGTGAGGGCTCCTCCTTGAGGTTACTATTTTTAAATTTTTTTCTTTTACAATTAATAATCGTTGGAAATCATGCGAAGATCCTGTTCCCACCCCCTCTTATGTCCACCCACTAGTTTAAATGTTTATTTATGCTTTATGCCCAATTAGTCATTACCAAGATGATGCCAACAGTGACATTCCAAATTCATCATTCCTTCTGCTTTTATTAGTTGGCACTCTACTGTAAAGAAGAGCTCTCTTTTTCCTATTTGTTTGGGTGTTTACTTATACATAGAGTATCAATTTATTATATATAATTAGCATTTATATCCTTAATTTATTCAATGGGTTATAATTCAGTACTACTTTTTTTTTTCTTTGATACTCAAATTGTCCCAGATCAGCCCAAAATATCACCTTTAACCTATGTTCTGTCTATTGGCATATTCTCGTTATTCTTTGGAAATTTCCTTTGTTTTTGAGACAGCAAAAATTTGATATGCCAAATCATTTTGTGCTTCCTGGCCCCAACCCTGTTATCAACCATTTCTCCAAAGAGTCCTAGTTCCTTTGAGTAAAGAATGGTATCTAGAAAATGAGACATGGATTCTAGATGTGCTCATTGCTATTGGAGTGTTATTTCTTTCAGTACTTAGTAAACAAAACTAGGGAAATATATTTTAATATAAATATGTATAAATATATATGTGTGTACATACAGATTATATTTTTATTTATTTTTATATCTATCTAGAAAACCAGAAGGACTTATCAATACCTAATTTTTTTTCTTTCCATATTTGTAAATCTCTGCTCTGCAGGGAGCCTGCTTCTGTCTGCCTGCCGCTCTCCCTGCTTGTGCTCTCTCTCTCTGTTAAATAAACAAATAAAATCTTTAAAGCAAAAACAAAAACAAATCAAAACAAAAATAAAATAAAATATATAGATGTGTTTTTCCCTTTTTCTGGAAAAATATTATTTCTTTAAATATTTTCTCTCTTCCATTTATTTTTCTTTTTCTTCTTGTATCGTTTCTAGAAATCCTATTTCTATCCACCATGAATTTTAATTGTACTTTCCTATTTTCTCTCTTTATCGTTTTCTGTGGTTGCTGGAAAAATTTCTCATCTGATATAGCTCTTAAATTCAGTTGTCAGTTATATCTATTACTTACCATCTCTATCTATTAATCCTATCTGTTGTCATATTTCTTCTAATTATTCTATTTCCTTACCTATTATTTTTTCTTTTTAAAATGTTTTCTGGTTGTTTCTTTTTGCTAATGGATCCCCTTCTCTTCTTGTGTTTAATTATGATGCTTATTTTTAAATTCATGTGTTGTATGTTTCAATATATTTATTTTAGGTAGGATATATGTTCCTTATGTTTCTTTTGTGTGGTTGTGGACCTCACAGCCAGATATCTAGTTATTCTAGTCTGGGAGTTTTTGTTGCTCTGAAAGTATTAGCTACTGTCTTATGACTTATAGGAGGGCAGAACTGGAGTCAGACCCCAGTTTTTATCTTTCTGGGTTTGCATAATGGGAGTCTTCGTGTCTTCTGACAGTTCCCCGGGCAGCCTCAGTTTTCAGGGATTTGGTGTTACAAAGTGGAGCGATAGGGGAAGATGGTCTCCTTACATCTTTAAGATGTAAAGAGGTCAGGATAAAGTATTTGAAATGCTTCCATACAAATGTTGAGGACTGTATGAAATAGAAGACAAAGCATTTTAAAAAGCAGCTATTAAAAAAGAAAGTCAAATATCCAGAAGCAAAAATAAAGATGGAACAAAAAATCAGAGAAATAAGCAAAAGAGTTTACCTGGTGGTTGCCTGGTGGTGGGAAGTTATGGATTCTGGTAAATTACAGTGGGAATATAGCAGTACATGAGGACAGAAGACATAGTTATGTGCCTATAGGGAGCAGGGAGTTGTAACTAGCATTCCTATATAAATGCAGGACTATGGGGGTAGTAGGAAGACTAGAAAGGAACTCACCCACTGGTGGAGGAAACCTTTCTTCTATCTGAACTCTGGGTGAAAAAAAAAATCTGTATTTAGAAATCAAAAACTCTGGCTCAGGGCTCCTGGGTGGCTCAGTCGTTAAGCGTCTGCCTTCGGCTCAGGTCATGATCCCAGGGTTCTGGGTCGAATCCCGCATCGGGCTCCCTGCTCGGCGGGAAGCCTGCTTCTCCCTCTCCCATGCCACCTGCTTGTGTTCCCTCTCGCTTTGTCTCTCTCTGTCAAATAAATAAATAAATAAAATCTTAAAAAAAACCCCAAAACTCTAGCTCAGAATTTCCACGACTATTGTAGTACCGAAACTGCAAGCCAAGAAATTTGCATGAAAATTATCCCCGAGCCAGAGATGCCCCTGGGATGCCTGGCAAAAGTAAATGTAATGCAGGGAAAATATATATTGGAGAAATACTAAGCAAAAGAACGATAGAATAATTTTATTAATATCAGAGGGGAAGTGGGGAGGAAGAGTTTAGGAAAAAAAATTGGGATAGAGAAGATGCAAAGAATAATTGTTCTACATATTCTATATAGAAATCAGAAAGATATAGCAATTCCGAACTTGAATGCATGAAAGTAACTAGTCTAAAAATACGCAGAGAAAAATTTGATAGTATTGCCAGGGCATTGATAAAGACAAATCATATGGGAAACTTTAACATGTCTCAATAATAGAGAAAATATTATACAATTAATAAAGTTATAACCACACAGTTTTCCAGCTTCATCTACTGGACATACATATGAAATGCTGCAGTCATGTAATAGGGAATGCATGTTTTTCTATGGAACATTTTATTAAAATGTATATTCTCTGTTTATTGGATGTAATAGACAACAGGGTCACAAAACAATTCTCACATAATATCAAAGAATCAATAGCTTACAGACTTTGCTTACTGTCCATAATTAAGTTAGATATCAATAATAACATACACCTTGTATTTGGATACTTAAAAAAATATTTGAGCTAATGTATTATATGTATTATAGGAAGAATGATAGGGGAGTCCCTGGCTGGCTCAGTCAGTTGAGTGACTGACTCTTGGTTTTGCCTCAGGTCATGATCTCAGAGTCCTGAAATCGAGCCCCGCCTCAGGTTCAGCGGGGAGTCTGCTTGAGATTCTCTCTCTTCCGCTCCCTCTCCCCCTTCTCTCTGCTCTTTCTCTCTCTCTCTCTCTCTCAAATTAATAAGTGAATCTTTTAAAAAATAACCTGCAAACTCAGAATAGTGTTAAAAAAAAGAATGGTAGTAAAATTCTAAAATTGAGAATGTAAAATAATAAGACTATATGTTGAAATTAATATACCACATCTATATAAAAAATCTGTAGCCTTAAATGCATCCAGGTGAAATTGAGCAAAGGTAATGGTAAGCATAGAACATAATATTGAAGTTGAAAAAATATATAATGAGGATCTATGAATCCCATTTGAAAATACTAATAAATTAGCTACTTCTGGCAAAACTGATAAGGGAAAAAAAGATGAGTGAGTTCATGTTAGAAGAGAGGACCAAAAAAAACAAAAAAACAAAAAACAACTATATATGGCAATGATTTTCTTTTTTTTTATTCTCTTTTTTTGGAAGCATGAACAATTAAGTGCAAATAAATTTAGAAGAAATGAACATGTTAAAATCTGAATGTATTTATAACCATTAATATTTATTAATTAAATGAATTGAATTTAATTGAATTTAATTGAATTAAAATATTAATTAAATGAAATGAAAATATACATTAAGTGAGAATGTACCCTCCTTCTCCACCCCACACACAAACTATGAGGACCAAATAGTTTATGTGTGAATCCTAGTACTCCTTTGTAAAATGGATAATCCCTGTGCTACATATAAACTCTTAGAAAATCCAGGAAAAGACGCAAATATCCCTAAACATTTGTGAGGCTGTATAATCCAGGTACCAAAATCAGACAAGGACAAATGATCCAGGAGTTAGGACTCTGTGCTCAGTGGGGAGTCTGCTTGAGATTCTCTCCTCCCTCTCCCTTTGCCTCTCACCCTTGCTATTTATCTATCTATAATAAATAAATAAATCTTAAAACAAAACAAAAAACAAATGTATGAGTCCAACTATATGATGTTCTGGAAAAAGGAAAACTATGGAGAAATTTAAAAGATCAGTGGTTGCCAGGGGTTCAATAAGGAGGGAGTAGGGGAAGGATGAAAAGGTAGAGCACAGGAGATTTTTAGGGCAATGAAACTGTTCTGTATGATACTGTAATGTTGGACACATGCCCTTATGCATTTGTCAATATCCATAGTAGGTATAACACAAAGCGTGAAGCCTAATGTAAACTATGAACTTTAGTTAATAATTATGTATTAATACTGGCTTATCATGATAATGAATAGATCACCCAAATGAAAGATGTTAATAGGAGCAAGGGAGAGAGATTGGATATTTGGGAACTTTGTATTTTCTGATCAATTTTTCTATAAATCTGAAACTGCTGTAAAAAACCAAGTATATTAATTTAAAGCAGACAAAAATGCATAGCACCTAAATTAAAACCACAATACTCGGGCTCTAAGCAGATTTCCGTTTCTCATATATGAGGTGCTCAGGCATTCTCTCGTGGTGTCTTTACTCCTGTTTTAGTTTTAATTTTAACAAATTCAGAATACTGATTTCTCATTTAAATGGTTAGAAAGGGTACATTCAAGGAAAGAAGAAACTTATTTATCATATCAATTTTCATCTACTAGAAAGAAGTGACATCTGAAGGCTGTCAGTATAGTGCTACTGCTTTGCATTAGCTGCTTTCTAATGGCCACCCCTACCCACCCCCAACAGAACCTCGTGGCTGCCCTTGAACCTCTCCTAGAAACTTCCTACCCCCAGACTTCCCAGGATCCATCAAACACAGGATTAATACATGTCACCCCTAAAGGCCTTCAAAGACAGCTTCAGGACTATGACTGAAGTATCTCCTGATTGGTGTCTTTGCCTTATTTGTTGCCTTAATTTTTGAATATCAGGCATGAATACAAGAACTCAAAGAGGCAGAGCAATTTGGTGGAGATTTAGAATACAGGTGAGAAGCAGTCAACACAGGTGAAAATGAAGACTGCAATATTTGGAAATATGTCTAACTTTAGAAACCTTTATTCTTTTAATTTCTGTAATGCTTTACAGTTTTCAATGTGATAATGTAATAATGAGTCATACAGGAAGGTTAAATTAGCTTCCACATGTTCTTTTTTCTGAAGCTAGAAAAGTACTTAAATTTCTTCAGAAATATTTTTATCTGATATGTATTTTTTTAAAATATGAGTTGTCCACATCTCCCTGAGGTCTTCTGGGTGCTCTCATATTGAACTTAATTGTAGCTTAGAGCTCCCTTTTTATAGCTCTGCAGGTCTGTGAGGCCAGCAATGGTAACTTAGTCATCATTGTATAACAAGTACCTAAAATAGAGTTGACACAAAGTATTGAATAGATATTTGTCAAAAGGTATAACTTTGATTTTCTAAAAAATTCAATTGTTTGGAATTCTTTTGCTGGTGAAATTAGATAAATTAATTTGAATGTTTTAAGAAAAAACAGAATATAGAAAAATAAATATCTTACTTTTTTTTCAGATGAAAGAATTGTCAACATGCAAGTTCAGACAGTTACAAAATTCAAAACAGTTACTAATGTTGTTGGATATTTAAAGGGCTTGACATCTCCAGGTAAGTAGGGCTGAGATTCTCTATGTATTTATAATTTATTAAACCATCAAAAGAAAATGCTCTATAACAATGTAAGAACATAATTAAATTCATTTCCTAATTCAGATGTAACTAGTTCATACCACTCTCAGAGTGAGTCAGTAGGAAACCAAGAAGTAGGTCTTTATTCTCTCTCTTACTCTCTTCAAAAATAAATCAAAGTAGAGAGTATAAGGGAAACAAAACAAAACAAAAGAAGAAAACAGAGTTTAGATTTGTTAAATTGGCATGTGTCTCATGAAGAAAAGCTACAAAATCCAATGTTTTTTGTTTGTTTGTTTATTCTTCACTATAACATAACCACTGGAGTTTTTACTTTTATCAAGAAAGGACATTTTAAGAAAGAAAATATTTTAGTTTTAATGGTGTCTTTAAAAAAACAATGAAGTTTTTATCTCCAAAATCTAATCTTTCAGTGCTAATCTATATTCTGTCTCTGAACCTTGGTCCACTGACAGTTCTGCCTAATGTCTGCATGGCTTTAGGTTTTGAAGATGCTTATGAAAATGATCACCCGGCTAAATTTTAAATAATTGTACACCTTGCTCTGGGATGTTCATGGCATCTTCAGATAATATGATGCAGGCTAAAAAAAGTAAAACTAGCTAGTACATATATTAATTAAGAGATTCTCCTGAATGCATTGTGAGATTGAGCCACATCCTGCTGTCTGAGTGCTTGGCATACAGGGTAGAATGCAGCAGTCTTATGCCACTTCTGTTGATTTGGTTGGGATATTGACTCTGGTTCTCCTTGGAGAATTATTTTTCTCCACAACTTTAGTCAAATTGACCCTGTAATTGATAACCTAGAGAATTTTGAGATCAAGTTTTACCTCTCCCCAAGTTTCTTGCCAGCCAACTCTTTTAGAAAATTTATGGAAGGTTCATATTTTCTCTGATTTCTTTACAGTAGCAATGTTGAACAACCTCTGATTTTAATGTCTTTCAACCTCTGATTTTAATGTCTTTCAATACAAGATATAAATGGGTTTGGAAATTGTCATGGCTGCATTTCAACTATTTCAACAAATTTCCATCATAAGAATCTCTAATTGAAGCACCAGAAATATTTATCATCATTGCTACATTTACAAGTTTTTATGGAAAAACCAAATTGTACAAAACTATACTAGCTTGAGGGTGAAAGAGCTTTCCTAATTGAAATTCAATATAGAAAAAAAATCAATTTCTTAAAATCAATTTACCAGTAATATTCTTCAGTGTATAATAAGCAAAGCTTCCCAAATTTTGTTTATTTGAATTCTACACAAAAATATTGGCTGTTCATTCACATGATTTTCTTATTTAATGACTCTGAAAATTAGAAACAATCATTAAGGCTTTTGGATATGGCTTATCTAGAATACAGATAATCCCAAGAAGAACTTTCACACATATCTGGGAGATGAGTAAATAAATTCCCTGAGTTTCAACATTTGCAACTACCCTGGATATACCATTAATTAAATTTTGATAAAATGTTGGCAGATCAAATTCACTGCTGGTTCTAAAATCAGTGTAGAAAACTAAAATAACTTCATGCAATGATTTTCTGTCCAATAACTTTTGGATGCCATGAAGTAAAGGAGTAATTCATTTATTCCGCACACAGGTAGTACTTATTATGTGTCAGACACTGTTCAAAGTGCTTTACACTTAGTAACTCATTTAAAACTCAAAGCAAGTGAATGATGTATGTGGTATTTGTATTTTCATTTTATACTTGAAGAAATCAAGGCATAAAGAGCTTAGATAAGCTTTCCAAGGTCACACAACTAGTAACTCGAATAGTCTGGATCCAGACCCAAGCAGGGTTGGCTTCAGAGTCTGCACCATTGAGCTATAGAACATCTCTGAATAAAATGACACTCAGTGAAGAAATCTTTTTACACCGATGTATAGGACTACTTGGTGAAATAGAATTCTATACCAGCAACATTCAGTGGCAACCAAATCAGAAGAAACTCTGGAGATAGAGTTTTTTCTACCTTATTATTGACAATAGTCAGTAATGTACACTGAGCAGGCCCCATCCATGTGTTATGGAGATCTTTTTATGTTGTGTCTAATGAATTTTGTATGATTTTATGAAATAATGTGAAAAGAAAACTTTTACAGTAGTTGGATGACTTTTGATGTTGATTTTTTTTTTCCTTCAGGGAAATGAGAGGAGCTAAAACTCTAAGTTGGAAGCTATAATTAATTCCCTAAATACTTCATTTATTTCCAAATCCATATATGACTACCACTTTATTTAATATTTACAGCTACTGAATGACTGCTCCCTCATATGTATTAATAGTTCATTAATATTTACTGAGCATACACACATTGTTTACAGGACACTTCCCATTATGATTCTGGGAAAATGTTAGATAAAGGTTTCATTGTGGCATATTTGTATACTTCATTAATTAATATGCATGTTGCAAAGGACAGTAACATGGATCTAAGCTTTGGAATCATAATTGAGTTCAACAGCTGCCTCTGCTTTGATATACACAGATGTGTGAATCAAGACAGTGGGTGAAAAATGTTAAAGTACTCTTAATTATTAGGACGATTTTACATAATTGGTGCTCAGTTGTGCAACAGGATTATGTAAATGTCATTAAATTTATTGTTAAGGTTTATATTTTGCTTTAATGGCCCTTGTTTCCTTCTATTTCCAGACCGGTATATCATAGTTGGCAGCCACCATCATACCACATATGGTCCTTACGGACAAGAATGGGCCAGCAGCACTGCCATCATCACCGCTTTTATCCGGGCCTTGATGTTAAGAGTTAAGAAAGGGTGGAGACCAGACCGCACAATTGTTTTCTGTTCATGGGGAGGAACAGCTTTTGGCAATATTGGCTCATATGAATGGGGAGAGGTAAATGTAGATTAATTACTGTGCTCTCATGCACTCTCTCTCTCTCTTTTAGACTTAAGTTGACAAAGTAAAGTTGTTGAAGCCAGGGATAAGAATGTACCTTTCAACCCAGTTGTCCTGTCTTCTAACTTGCTGAGATCACCTATAAGATTGAGAGGGAATTAGACGCCAGTGAACTGTGTATGATCTGCTACTATCTTACTCTTGTTGCTACCAGACCTGCAGACTTTGATATGCCCACAATTGTTTTTACCTGGTTATTGTGTTTCTCCTTAGACGGGTTGATAGTTACTGGACAAGAAAAGATCAGGTGATACATACAATTACTTTTTTTTTTTTTTAACTTTCTGGCAATTATCTGGAATTAGGAAACAGTCTCTTATGTTAAATATCTACTATCTTAGCATCATACCATAGCTTAAAATAGTGGTTTCCTTCCTTCTCACTCCCTCCATTCCATCCTCCTTCTATTCCTACACTTCTATCTCTCTGTTCCTTCTTTCCTAAAAATCTATCTATTAACCTACCTACCTACCTAAACTACCTTAGGAAGGCTTTGTCCAAATGAAATCTAGCATGCAATGGGTCATAGTTAGAATACCACTGGTATGTTTAAGTTTCAAATGCTTTTGATAGGTCTGTGTTTCACAGATGCACTGTATTTTTAATGGGATATATCAACTGATAATTGGATTGATGCCATATTAAAAACAATGAAAACATTTTAAAACTCTGAGATATTCTATTTGCTTTATGATTTTTTTTTTAAAAGGGTTAGTGGAAAATGTAGGAGAAAATCTATACAATTTTATCTAGGAAAATACAACTATTTGATATTCTAGTTTATTTACTATCTCAGCTTTGGAGAAAAAAAAAAAACAACCTAAGTATCTAATGGGAAATTCTATTTCATTTTTTATTTAAGAACTCAAAAAAAAAAAGATAAAATGTCTATTGACTTCAAGGGAAATATCAAAAAGATACACAAAAGAAAATAGCAAGTGTCTTTTTAATTTGAAGAAAAAGAAGTTTTAAGAATGGAAAAATTTTAGTGTAAAATTTATCAAGATATAAATGTTGCATATTAGAATATTTTTCATACTCAAATTAGTTGTGTAACTATTTGTTCCATATTCAAAAGAACTAATTCAAATGAATAAATTCTATTGCTGGAAGAACATTTTTAAATTGACATATTTTTAGTTAGATGGAAAATGTAATAGCTAAACCAACCTTTCAGACTTTATTCCAAATTACTTACTTCATAAACAGGTTAAAAAGCAATTTGGGAAATATATTTGTAATCTGGGCTGATTTTAGTATTTCGGAATTCTTTTCATCATAAAATAGTATTTTAGTTTTCTTGCAACATTAAGGTGCATTTTAAAAAGAGTGTCTTAAAGATTTTGAAATTCCAAAAATTTATTCCTCTATATCATACAGCCTTCTCCGTATCAGTCTAGTAATTTTCACATTAAATTTATATTAATCCTAAATTAACTCGTATATTTCTAAGCTATGTTCTGAAAGTCGGCTTGTCCAACATTAGTAGTCCCTAACTTATATATCCTGAGCCCCTATGCATGGGGAAGTGCATTGCAAAAAGTCTTTGAATTTATTTGACCGTCAAGCATGATAGCCTGTAAATTGAATCAATAAAGAGGCCTTGCATGTATATGGGCAATTATATTTTCAAATTGAGGAGATTTCTTTTTGATAAAATATAAATTTATTGTAAAATAAATTTATTTGTAAGTTTTACCAAATTCATTTTATCTTTCAATAATTTTATATTTTTCTCTATCAGCAGATAGAGAAATAATGTGGGCGTCCATAGGAAATAGTATTTATGTTAAAAAAGGCTCTTCCTATTCAGAAAAAGTAGGGACCTCTGTCCTAACATATTTATGTATATATGCATGTTTGGCAACTAATTATCAGTTCAGTCACTTTCTGGCTTTTTCCATGACTAGGTAGGCAAAGATACAAGAGTGAAGAAGATGGTGAATAACATAAAGATTTGATTATTGGCTCATAAAATATACTATGTAAAATTACTATATCTCAGAAGATTATTACAATACTGTTCATGAAGCCATTTTATAACTAAATAGTTGAGAAGGAATTTAGAAAACTACTGGTTTTCCTGTTCTACTTTTACCAAATCTACTCCTGAGAACGAAACATTTACTTTATGCTCTAACCTGATTTCCTAGTGAAGACGAATGAGGAAAGCACTTGTTGACATGTCCTATTGCTGTATTTAATTCTGCTTGCAGAGGAAACCCTTGAAACCCACAGCTGTAATTAAAAAGATTAGGTGATATTGGTCAATAAACTTAAAACTGAAATTTATAGTGATAGAGTTATTACAGAAGTGACTTAATACTGATCTTGATCCTTGAGGAAAATTACCATATTTTACTAAATAAGTAGTACAGTTTCTAAATAAAATAGTACCATTTACTAAATGAAAAGTACCATTTCTTCTTTTGAAGATTCTTCATTTTTCACAGGCTACTGTGGAAATGTTACAGAATTTACAGTCAGAAAGTCTGACTTCAGATTCTTTCTACCATAAAACGTTGCGGTCTTAGGCGAGATTAACTTTATCCAAGACTTGATTCCTCCACATGTATACTAATGTGAGGTTCTCATGAGTGTAAAATGGACTAACATATAGACAGTGTCTCTGTGCTAGTGTGTAAATAGAAGTTGTTTTTCCACAGCACTTGTGGGGCATTTTTTTCGAAAATAGGGACTTTTTTTTAAAACAACATTATGTGCAAAGTGGAGTATTTAAGTTTCAGTTCATCATTCCTGTCCATTTAAAACATTTATTAATTTTAAATGGAATGTTTTCACCATTTCACAGAGGTGTAACTGAATTTTCAACTTAAAATAGGAGTCACATACTGATTTGCTAGGGAGACAGGCTCTTGCTGTCTTTCATGTCATAGTGTTGGAGGAAGAAAGGTAAGGTCCTAAGACATGAATTAGGTCAGTTTTTAGGTCATTTCTATAGAATTGTCACCATGATGATTAGTCATTAAATATTTGTGCAAAAAAGGAGGAATATAACATCAGGCCTTCTTAGCAGCACCTTATTAATAGGCTCAGTAGTCTTCAGTTTTGGGGGATAGAGCTCAGCAGAGAAGTAGAACTATTCTGCTGAAATCATTTTATGCTACTCATGTGCATAAAATGTATCAGGTTTTATTTCAGGTAATATGTGCAGGGACAAAGGTGTATTATGTCCCATTTTGTTCAGAATAAAGAGCTACTGCATGTAAAAATGAGCTCATTGTCTCAAAGGAAAGGCCTAGTTTGATTAATCACCCTAGTAGTTTACCCATGTCTGTTCTCTAACTCAGTAACTATAAAATTAAGTGCTGTGGCTAGAGTAAACTTTCCATTCTGTACTCTAAAGTTGAATCTTATACTAGGTTAACCATTTAAGAATATTTCCTTTTAAGATTTGACTTTTTTCAGGAACATGCTTAAAAATATTTTGTCATGTGTGATATGTAACTCCTTATCCCTTTTATTTAAAATCCTTTTATGACCTTTGTACACTCTAATAGCGTACATTTTTTTTTAAAACAGTAGTTGTGTAATGTAATGACTTTAAGTAGGGAGTGTTTATTATTCAACACATAACTGATAAAGTAAAATCTGTTACTTTTATTAATGGTTTTTTATTTGTTTGTTTGTTTTGGTTTCAGGATTTCAAGAAGGTTCTGCAGAGAAATGTTGTGGCTTACGTTAGTCTCCACAGTCCCATAAGGGGTAACTCAAGTCTACATTCCATGGCTTCACCATCTCTTCGGCAACTGGTAATAGAGGTAAGATGAACTACTTTTTAATAAAATGATTATACAAAACTGCCTATTTCTCTATAATTTGACATGTCTTGATGTTTTCGTTTATTTTTAATATGCACAAAACCATCTATGTTTTAAGAAACAATCTATTGCTTATTCTTTTATCAATATTCCTTTAACCAGTTTCTTATGTTCTGCAATTCTGTTCTTGCTATGGTGATAGTTGTAGATAGAATTTTACAGTTACAGAGAACATATGTAAAAATGTAAATTTATTTCTAAAAATTGAATTTAACTCTCAAGTTCCTAATTCTGTTAATCTTGACATTTTTTGGTAAATTTGTTTACTTTTAGACTTCTTCCCCCTCACTCATGTTTTGAGCAAATGTGAGATCTGCCTTATCTTTTTGACAACATTGTAAGTCCCCTAAAAGCAGGATTTGTGTCTAGTTTCTAGAATATAGTGGTAACTAATTCCAAGATATTTAGAAAATACTATTTGAAAAATACTTATGGGAAAGGGTAGCATGCATTTTCCTATAGAGTAACTTGAAAAAAAAAACATGTAGTTTGTGATAATGTCTCACTAGAGCTATTTATTTAAAAGAAAAAACATTAGTCACTCTGGGGGCTCCTGGGTGGCTGGCTCAGTCGGTTAAGCATCTGACTCTTGATTTTTGCTCAGATCATGATCTCAGGGTCCTGAGGCTAATCCTAAAGTCAGGCTCTGCCCTCAGCACAAAGTCTGCTGGAGATTCTCTCCCTCTGCCCCTCCCCCTGCTCGAGCACTTGCTCTCTCTCTCTCTCAAATAAATAAACAAACAAATAAATAAATAAAATTTTTAAAAAAGAATTTAGTCATTTCCAGGCTGTTTCAAAGAGTTTTTCAGAACATCTTTCCTGTTTATTAGTTGAGTTCATTTTTATTTTTGTATTCTTTTTATGACTTATACTACAGATAAAATGATATGTGTTATTTCTCAGAATGAAAGTAATAATGTCACCACTGGGGGGTGGTTTTCTCTCAACCTGAAGGGTTATCGGTGTATATTAAAAATGACCTTTTAGATTCCCACAGAGTTTCCAGTGAGTATCATAGAAACTGAACTAGATAATGAATGGTGCTTTACTTTAGCCATAATGCCTGATTGAAATGTAATGCAAACTAACATTTTATGATTTTCATAAAGTATTTTCTAGTTTAATAGTTTTCACTGACATTTCCATATGTAGTATAATAAAGAAGACATTATGAAAAATGAAATAGATAAATCTGTACATTTGAGATCAGCAAAACCCCATTGTGCATGCCCTAAATTATATCCAGGTCTGTAAGTGAATTCCTCATGTGCTTTGTACTGCTTTGCATTCTGACTCTCTTACCTGCCTGGAAAAAAACTCAAAAGATATCTGCAGATATCTCTCTTAGAAAGTTAAGATATTTCTGTCCAAATGAGTGATCAGGAAAAAAGTATGAGCTCAAGTATCCGGCAACTGGGGAGGGTTATTTTAAAATTTGTCTTTTCCTTCTCGCATGTTACAATATTTGTATTTTGAGAACTTTGGAAGATAAGTAATCATTGAAATTCATAAGCAAATAGAAATAACAAACTATTAAGGTCTATCAAATCCAGGGAAATACCTATCTGTAGAAGTGTCTGAGAATATACTGCTTTTTAAAATATCTTTGTACATCTTGTAATAGAGAACTGTAAAATATTAGCATTTAAACCTAATTATCTAAAAGTACAGCATGGTTTATCAATAATGAATAGTGACATGGAAGATGTACCTTCTTATCTGCTTGGGGGAGGAATCTTTTCGTTCAGTAGTTGAAAATGTTTCTATACTAATCTAAGGATTAGTATATAAGTTCTAATTTACTCAAAGAAAATTTCCTTTCACTTGAGAGAGAGCATATGTGTGCTGTATAGGACAAATTAGAAAGGTAGGATTATCACAGATTCAAACAAAAGCATATGCAATTTAAAAAAATGGGAATTACTTAACTATATTGAATTTTATTAACACAAAACAAATACATATATAGTAATTTAAGATATATTTGCATACAATTATTTAATGCCAGATATTTTTCTTTAAAATATATAAATACACTTAAAAATATAAAGGTGAAGAGAACTGAAAGAAATAAAACCTCACAGTAATTTATATAATTTAAAATAATTTAACACTAGTGGCATTTTAAAAAAGATTTAAAATGTTTCCTTGAAAAAATAAAAGGAACTGGGGTGCCTGGGTGGCTCAGTTGGTTCAGCGTTTGACTCTTGATTTTGGCCCAGTCATGATCTCAGGGTCCTAGGGTCAAGCCCCACCTCGGCCTCCATGCTCAGCCGTGTGCTTGAGATTCTCTCCCTCGTCCTCTGCCCCTCCCCCATCAAATAAATAAATGAATCTTTTTTCTTTAAAAAAGGAACTGATTATAACAGAACATAAGTAACTTCACTTGAGAAGACATTTTATCAGTCTTCAGGACCTTTATATTTCATCAGTTTACTTAGATTCTGTTACCATATACAAATACATGTTTCATATAATCTAGTGTAAACTAAACAAAAACAAATTAAAAATGATTTTTCTACAAAGAACAATATTTTTTTTTACAAAACATGCTGACTAAATTGTGGATGACATAAGATTATATGGAGTATACTCTTGTATAGCAATGTACAGAATAAAAAAGATCTAGATTCATGTGGTAGAAATAAATATATCAGATGGAATCTTTAAAGATTAAGCTACAGTACCACATTGATTGATTGATTGATTGATTGATTGATTTTTGTTTAAATTCAATTAGCCAGCATATAGTACCTCATTAGTTTATGATGTAGTATTCAATGTACTGATTTTTTTAAAAACTAGACACATACGGGACATTTTAATGGATTATAAGCTTGATAAAAAACAAAACTGTGAAATGGTTGCCCTAAATCAAATACCAGTTCAAATTTCATTTTTAATGTGTTATCCCAATTAAGGAAGATGATCATTTCATCCTTGGTCCATTAGACCTTGGTATGCTATTATTTTTGTTTAAGTTAGACTTAATAGGTGATGGACATTGGGGAGGGTACGTGGAGCGCTGTGAATTGTATAAGACTGATGAGTCACGGGCCTGTACCCCTGAAACAAATAATATATTATATGTTAATAAAAAAATAGATGAACTGAAATAATGGTTTATATACAGTAAAATTCTCCCTTCTTTTTTTTTTAAAGATTTATTTATCTATTTGAGAAAGAGAAAGTACATGCAAGCAAGGGGAGGAGCAGAGGGAGAAGGGGAGAGAGAATCCCAGGCAGGCTCCCTCCTGAGCACAGAGCCCCACGTGGAGCTCGATCCTACAACCCTGAGACATGACCTGAGCTGAAACCAAGAGTCGGATGCTTAATGAACTGAGCCATTCAGACACCCCTAAAATTCTCCCTTCTTAAGTATACAGGTCGATGAATTTTGACAAATGTGTACAAGCATATAAACACCATTATAATCAAAATATACAGTATTTCTATTCCAAAAATGTCCCATCATAGCCCTTTGCATTCAGCGTCCTCTCTTTATTCCTAGTTCCTGGCAAAGATTCATCCGATTTTTGCCGAAATGGTTTTGTCTTTCAGAATAGCATAAACAATGGAAACCTTCAGTATATAGTCCTTTCTGTGTGGCTTCTTTTCCTTAGCATAATGATTTTTAAAATATGTCCATGTTGAAAGGGGAACCCTCTTACACTGTAGTTGGGAATGTAAACTGGTGCAGCCACTCTGGAAAACAGTGTGGAGGTTCCTCAAAAAGTTAAAAATAGAGCTACCCTATGACCCAGCACTTGCACTACCAGGTATTTAACCAAAGGCTACAAAAATAGTGATTTGGAGGGGCACATGCACCCCAGTGTTTATAGCAGCAATGTCCACAATAGCTAAAAGATGGAAAGAGCCCAGATTTCCATCTACAGCTGAATAAATGTATATATATATATTTATTTATTTATTTATTTTATTTATAAATATTTATTTTTTAATGGAATATTATTCAGCCATCAAAAAGAATGGAATCTTGCCATTTGCAATGATGTGGATAGAACAAGAGGGTATTTTTAAAAAAGATTTTATTTATTTATTTGTCAGAGAGAGAGAGAGCACAAGCAGGGGGAGCGGCAGGCAGAGGGAGAAGCAGGCTCCCCGCTGAGCAAGGAGCCTGATGCAAGACTTGATCCCAGGATCCTGGGGTCATGACCTGAGCCGAAAGCAGATGCTTAACCAACTGAGCCACCCAGGTGTCCCTGGAGGATATTATGTTAAGCAAAATAAGTCAGTCAGAGAAAGAAATACCATATGATTTCACTCATATGTGGAATTTAAGAAACATAACAGATGAACATAGGGGAGTGGAAGGAAAAATAAAATAAGATAAAAACAGAGAGGGAGACAAACCATAAGAGACTCTTAACTCTAGGAAACAAACAGGGTTGCTGGAGGGGAGGTGGGTGGGGGGATGGGCATTAAGGAGGGCACTTGATGAAATGAGCACTGGGTGTTATATGCAACTGATGAATCACTAAATTCTACCCCTGAAGCTAATAATACAATATATGTTAACTAAATTGAATTTAAATTAAAAAAATTTAAAAAAAATATATGTCCCTGTCATTACATGTGTCAGTAGTTTTACAACATGTAAATGACATGGATATGACATGGGATGACAAGGATAACAAGTCAGTCATGTCTGGGATGAATGCATTACCTCTGGAGCTCTTCCTTCAGCTTGGTACTCTAACTTTGATTTTGAAATGAAGAGGAATTAAACCATTGAATTAGGAAAAGAAGCCATTTCTCTGAAGTTAATCTACTAAATTTGAATTAAATCATCCTGAGTGGAGGGGTGCATTTGCTTTGTGCAGAAATGCTTAGTGACTATAGGTTTTTCTTAAAATTCATGAAAGATTGACTTTAAAAAAGATTACCTAAAGAATAATGAAAAACTGATGGTTACCAAAGCTAGGTAATAGGAACATGAAAGTTAATTCTACTGCTCTCTCTTCTTTGGTATTTATTTGGAAACTTTCAGTATAACTTGAAGAAAAAACTCAAAAAAATGCTTAATTTTTCTAAATTATAACACTGATAACTAATAAATTCATTTGTCTTCTGAAAGGAAGTGAGGTACCCCTTGAATGGTAAATAAAAGTCAAAAACTGAGGTTTTATGTGGTTGATTTTTTTCTGTTAGTTTTGTTAATATTTTGAATCTACATTTCTGCTTCCTTTGTGCTACCAATATTTTTACCTCCCCCAAAATTAGTTCACTTAAATTAGCTTGTAAATTTTAGAATTAAAAATCTCAGTTCAAAAAACTAAAAATTAAATATTAGTATTTCTCTTAAAATCCCTGTTTCAGAAATGAATATATTTTCAAACTATCAATTACCTAATTACCTATTTCCTTTGCAAAAATGTTAACTTCATATTAATATTTACTTCTTGTTTACATTTTACTAGGCAAAAATACAGTGAAATAACTTTTTTAACTTACAATGGTAATGTTAATATGTGCATTATAGACATCAAAAAGTATGTCAATTATATAAAACTAAGAATTTTTTATAAGAGCCAGTAAACTATTATAAATGGACTTTTTAGTTAAATTTTAAAATCTCATCTACATAGTACTATAAAAGATTCTGGTGTGAATTTCCTAATTTTTACTCTATGGTTTGTGGTCATTTGGATTTGTATGATTATTTCTAGTTTTTAGCTATAATGAATATAGTTCCTATGATTATTCTTATGTGTTGGTAGAATGGGTGCACTCATTTTCCTTGGGTATTTATCTAGAAATGAAATCAGTAGGTCACTGAGTAGGCACATGATTAACTTTAGTAGACTGCCAAAGAATTGATCAAAGTATTAATTACACTACCACCAGCAATGTATGAATGTCCTAGTTGCCCTATATCAACACATCAGTATATGTAAGTGTATCTTTTTGGGTTTTAATTTGAATTTCCCTGATGATTAATAATGATTAATAATGTGGATATCTTTCTCTGTAAAGGATCATTTGAGCCTTTTACCTATTAAAAAAAAAAGAATTGTTCATCTTTGTCTTATCAATATGTAAGAGTTCTTTATATATCCTCAATTTAAGTTTTTTGTTGGTTATATATTTTGAAATCTTCTAGTCCGTGGCTTGACATTTCCCTCTCTTCCTGGTAGCAAAACACCTTAATTATTAATCTTATGGAAATCTTCTAAACAGTATTTATTGTTCCATATCTTATACAAAACACGGTGAACTTAATTTAGTAGCTATCTTTAAGGACATTATAAACCTTTATTATCCTCTCATTCACAAACATTTTGAGTCCTTATTCTCCCTGTCTCTCTCAATCTGTGTGTATATATATATACACACACACACATATATATATAGGTACTCATTTAGGCCTCCTGAATGAGTAAGGAATAAAAGATCTTTGTAAGATCCACTTTTTTAGAAGAAAACTCTTTCTTGAAAACCATTTCCATTGATCCTTAAGTGTACAATAAAGGATATACAGATCAATGTCCTTTTAGTTAATGAAACACAAATGTCTTCATGCAAAGTCAGTTATGGAATTCAAGATAAAATAAGATTTCTCCCCAAATAATAATTTTAAATATTAGGATGCAATACAAACCCACACATCCCTCTCTATATACTGCTGTTTCACATTTATTTTTTGAAATCATCTTTCATAGTCACAGAAGGTATTGATTTTGCCTTTAGAAAAACAGAATTTGATCATCCATATATTAGCCAGTGCTCTGTAAGTCTCAAGTAAATAGTGATGAAATTTCTAAGAGGTTATTTTGGTCAAGCCTAAAGCATTTGTACATATGAAAGTAGTCAATCTAGCTATATTCTTCTTAAATGTCACTTTTGAAGCACCTGCCACACTAGCAAACCTGATCAAAACCAAGCGATTGCATCAATATTATAAAACAGTCCACAGGATAGACAGTGTTGTTATTTTTTTAAAGATTTTATTTATTTATTTGAGACAGAAAGAATGAGATAGAGAGAAAGCATGAGAGGGGGGAGGGTCAGAGGGAGAAGCAGACCCCCCTGGTGAGCAGGGAGCCCGATGCAGGACTCGATCCTGGGACTCCAGGATCATGACCCGAGCCGAAGGCAGTTGCTTAACCAACTGAGCCACCCAGGCACCCGACAGTGTTGTTATTTTTTTAAGTCCCTGCAAAAAAGTAGCAAAGATTTCCTTAGTTTTATAGTGTTTTTTAAATTTTTTTTTCATGTTTTATTTTTTAATACCAAGAACTACCCACCAGGAAATATAGTACATATATCTTAATTCAGCTGCATTCATTAGAGCCTTGAGCCCAGAACCAGACTACGGTATTACATCATTATGAATACCCCCAGTCTGTTGCAGGGCTCTATAATAAGGTAAATATTTATAAAGAACCCAACTGTGTATGACATTCCTATAGGTGTTGTAGGGAACACAATTAGTAGATGAAATGCCCCTGTTGCCCGGGAGCTTATGACTTTACCATGAACCTCAGACATGCATAAATTGCTAAAACATAGGGGTAAGTGTGATGTGTGCTATGCTGGAGTTGACAGGAAAGAGGCAATGAAATCGGTTTAATTCAGATTAATGCGTTATATAACAGTGGCAAAAACGTTCAATATACTCAGAATCTTGAAGACATTTAACCATCTGTCTTATCAAAGCTCAATACTTCGATCATGTAAACCCACTGCTCTTTTCCAGATCTACTAATGCTTCTTTTCAAACCACACAACTGATGTCCATTTCCCTTTCCTTGCTCAAGTCAAGTGCAACTCCATTATGCTTCTGATCTTCTTTTCTTGTGTTGAGGGGTACTGAACTGCCACGGCCATGTCTGCCGTGGTTCTTGTACAGTTGCTACCTAATGCCACAGTGCTGGTTCCCACTCTGCTTGACCATGCCGCTATTCCCTGTGGGGTAGAAACAACACAGAGGAGACATGTTAGTCCCAGAAGGTAATTGGTTCAAATGGGTGAGTTTCTAGAAGCCTGACTTTCAAATAACAGTGTTGTTAAATTTTTTTTCTCTTGATTTTATTTTTTTACACCGTGGAATTAAAATGACTAGCCCTAGTCTGCTAGCGCTGCCATAACAGAATACCACAGACTGGGGGGTTTAAAGAACAGAAATTTATTTTCTTACAGTTCTGGAAGCTAGAGGTCCAAGATAAGATTCAGGTAGGAGAAATTGTTCCTAAGGCCTCTCTTCTTGGCTTGCAGAGAGCCACCTTCTCACTGTGTCTTCACATGGTCTTTTCCCTGTGCATGCTCATTTCTCGAGTCTCCTCTACTTCTTAAAAGGACACCAATGCTATGGGATTAGGGCTCCATCCTTATGTTCTCATTTAACCTTAATGACCTTGTTGAAGGTCTTACCTCCATAAATATGGTCATTTTGGTGGTTAGGTTTCAACCTATAAATTTTGGGAAGACACAATTTAGTCCATAATATTGACCAAAATGCAGAGTGGTAGAGTACAAAAGGTATAATGGTAGAATTTAAAAAGCTGTCTTTTCTTTTTTTCTCTCTTTTGTTGATAATTTTAATAGAGAGTACTGAAACAAAGCTTAATTTCTCTTCTACTTGCTATAAAATATAAAAGTATAATTGGCTTTGAAACATTCTCTACTGACTTGTCTTTCATGATACATGACATAGTTTTTGTTTGTGTATTTGGTTTTATCCTTGTTAGTTTTTAATCTTTTGTTTATTTTTTTAAGGAGAGAAAATCTCTGTGCTTTCTGGCTCGCTGTACATTACAACTCTTTTCAGTGGATTCTGCTTAATTCTACTTAATTTATCTTCCTTTCTGCTGCTTCTACTACCAGTAGCCAACTGAAGTGACCATAAATAGTAATAAACTGTTTTAAAATCCTATCCTACACTAATTTACAGCTTAGTAAAGTGTCACATTTAAAATTGTGATTCTATTGGCAGGTGAATCTGTCTCCTAGGTTTACAATACTTTTCTTTGTGTTAAAACCAAGCAATCCCTCCAGTTTATTACCGTTTTACAAGGTTTTCTGTTCATATATGCTGACAATTTGTAAATCCCTTTTTATTTAAGTCTAGATATCAAGGGAAGTCTTCGTCAGATTCTGGCTAAAACCCTGTATTTCAGAAGGCAGCTGATCTAAATATTTGGATGACATAGCCAAAGAATAGTGCAAACAATTAGAGATATTAAAAAATTAACAAATTTACTGTGAATGCATTCATGCAATCAAAATGAATATCATGTTCCTAAATGGCTTTAGCTGAGTTAGTTTTAGTCTATGACTTTTTGATTGGTATATTAAACACTAGACCCCTACAGGACTCAATAGAATGGCCATTTACTCAAAGGAACTATTAGTGAATCAC
The DNA here is from genome assembly GCF_029215605.1 of Mirounga angustirostris. Lineage (NCBI taxonomy): Eukaryota > Metazoa > Chordata > Mammalia > Carnivora > Phocidae > Mirounga > Mirounga angustirostris. The sequence goes on along the minus strand of NW_026991709.1, from coordinate 89,018,662 downwards.
CATTGTTGGCAGGTTAGATAAAACTGTTTCACCTATACAATGCACTTTACTATGTAAAAAAATGAAACTTATTCTGATGAATTAATTGTCCTTTTCCCCCACTTGATCTTTAATATATTTTAGTTAAAAACCTACCACTGATGTCATCAGTGAATTATCTATATAGCAATTACAATAGTAATGCTTTGTCTTTATGATGTATGACATTTTTTTTAAAGATTTTATTTATTTATTTGAGAGAGAGAGAATGAGAGAGAGCACATGAGAGGGGGGAGGGTCAGAGGGAGAAGCAGACTCCCTGCCGAGCAGGGAGCCCAATGCGGGACTCGATCCAGGGACTCCAGGATCATGACCTGAGCCGAAGGCAGTCGCTTAACCAACTGAGCCACCCAGGCGCCCAGATGTATGACATTTTATCTAAAATTTCTATGAGTAATGAAATTAATTTCAACAAATATGGCTTCATGGTTTAAACAAACCATCGTTTCAGGGATGCCTGGGTGGTTCAGTCAGTTAAGCGTCTGACTCATAATCTCCGCTCAGGTCTTCATTTCAGTGTGATGAACTTGGACCCTGCATTGGGCTCCATGCTGGGCATGGAGCTTACTTAAAAGCAAACAAACAAACAAACAAATAAAAACACCTTTTCAAATATAACTATAGGAATAATTTTAGTTTCTATTGGCATGTGCTTACCCCAAATAAGTTGTATAAATTATGACTTCTTGCTTTTGTTTGTTTGTTTTTTAGTTATATTTTTAAGTAGCATTTAACCAAACAATTTTGTATTTGTGTTGATATTTTGTATTTGAATGGCTCCCTTTGTTCTTTAACAAAATAATTTGTTTCTATATACTAACAATGAATTATCTGAAAGAGAAATTTAAAAGCAATGCCACTGGGGCACTGGGCGGCTCAGTGGGTTAAGCATCTGCTTTTGGCTCAGATCATGATCCTGGAGTCCTGGATCAAGCCCAGCTCCTTGCGGCAGGCTCCCTGCTAAGCAGGGAGTCTGCTTCTCCCTCTGCCCCTCCTCCTGCTCATGCTCGCACGCAGGCTCTCTACCACTCTCTCTCTTATTTTCTCTCTCTCTCAAATAAATAAATAAAATCTTTAAAAAAATAAATAAAAACAATTCCATTTACAATAGCACTGAAAACAATCAAATACTTAAGAATGAATTTAATCAAAGAGGTGAAAGACTGTACACCGAACATTATAAGACCTTAATGAAAATGATGGAAGACGACACAAATAAATGGAAAGATAATTCATGTTCTTAGATGTGAAGAATTACTATTATAAAAAATGTCCAGGCGCCTGGGTGGCTCAGTTGGTTAAGCGACTGCCTTCGGCTCGGGTCATGATCCTGGAGTCCTGGGATCGAGTCCCATATCGGGCTCCTTGCTCAGCAGGGGGTCTGCTTCTCCCTCTGACCCTCCCCCCTCTCATGTGCTCTCTCTCTCTCATTCTCTCTCTCAAATAAATAAAATCTTTAAAAAAAAAAAAAAAAGTCCATGCTTTGCAAAGTGGTCTACAGATTCAATGCGATCTCTGTCAAAATTCCAATAGCATTTTTTACAGTAATAGAAAAAAACTATTCTAAAATTTATATGGAGCCACAACAGACCTCAAATAGCCAAAGTGATCCCAACAAAGAAGAACAAGTCTGGGAGTATCACAGTCCCTGATTTCAAGCTAAATTACAAAGCTATATTAATCAAAACAGTTGGGGCTCCTGGGTGGCTCAGTCAGTTAAGCGTTGCCTTTGGCTCAGGTCATGATCCTGGGGTCCTGGAATCAAGCCCTGCATCGGGCTCCCTGCTCAGCGGGAAGCCTGCTTCTCCTTCTCCCTCTGCTGCTCCCCCTGCTTGTGCTCTCTCACTCTCTCTCTGTTAAATAAATACATAAAATCTTTAAAAAAATAAAAGAGCATGGTACTGGCATAAAAACAGGCACAGAGGCCAGTGGAACAGAACAGAAAGTACAGACATATACCATGCATATATGGCCAACTAATTATTGACAGGATATCAGGAACATACTCTTAAATAAATGGTGCTGGGAAAATTGGATATCCAAATGCAAAAGAATGACACTGGATGAATGTACAGCATGGTGATTAGAGCTGATAATACAGTACTGTATACTTCAAAGTTTTTTAGAGTAGATCTGAAGCATTACACACACACACATACATACAGTTACCTATGTTCACTATGTGAGCTGATGGATATGTTAATTATCTTGATCTGGATAATCATTTTACAACATATATGCATATGAAATCATCATTTTGTACATTTTAAATATATATAATTTAAATGATTAAAAAAACAATCTAAAATGAAAAATCCAAATAGGCTCTTGGTCAAAATAAATGAAATAAATGCTTTGCTAAAAAAAGGGAACTCTGAAGCAAATGGAAACTGATGAAATAATATTAAATGAATGGTTGAACAAATAAACATGATAATGAATCTTGCTTTAAACTCATATTTCCCAGTTTGTGTTGTGAAAAATATACTAAATAGAACCTTCAGTGTGTGTCTGATGCATAGCAAAGATCCAGAGGTAAATAAAACATGCAGTGTTTCCCAAGCTTCTTTTGTTCTAGAACCATTCTCCTACAGGCAATTTGTGAAAATGGTCGGGGAGATGCTGCTTTAAACACACCCTATATGCACCTAAAAGTTGGTATTTTTACAGAAGCTTAAATAAATATTCAATCCCTTCACTTTGAAAATGGATTTCTTCAAAGGGTAAGATCTACAATTCACATACACTTTTTCAGAAACACACCTCAATATACAGTGCTGATAAGATTTGAAGGCAGGATTATTCCTTCCCTTTGATCTGGAATTTCACCTGCAAATTTATAGCTGTAAGCTTCCTATAATTTAACACTAATCTCTCCACAGTAACTGCTGTTAACTATATTTTTATTAGGAAAATTATAATTTTAAGACCAGAGTGATAAAGTAAATTGAACAGTAGAAGAAATTAAGCTATTTTAACCCTGAAACAACAATAATTCTGAGGGCCATGATAACAATTTTCTGTATGTCTCCAAGGAGTAGAGAAATCATTTCAATTCAGCCTATGGAAGAATTCTCAAATAGGATGAATTATCTTAAGGTGCTCAAACATTGTGTAGGTTTTGTGAAGAGGGATTGAAAATTTTTATGGGTGGTTACTTCAGTCAGTCTTTATTTATAGAGTAATTCACTTGTGAATTCATCCTCTGTTTGTGTTTGTTTGTTTAGTTGCATAACGTACATGAGAGCCTGCAATTAGTTTCTGGGTTGTTAACTTTCATGTCGATCATTTATTTATTTTTTAATTTTTTTTTTATTATGTTATGTTAATCACCATAGTGATCATTTATTTATCTATATTGAACCTTTACAAATTCTGGCTCTAAGTGTATAAGCTATATTTAATTTGTTATATATTAACATATATTTAATATGTTATATATTAACATCTCACCCTGAAGTACTTCCAACTCATTTATCCAGGAGAGTCAATGGTAACCACAGAAAGAGTTAAAGAAGGCAGTAGCCCAGATGTAAAAACTGAAATAGACATGAATCTAGAGAGGATTATAAAGAAAAGATAGTTTAGAATCACAGCATCAGAACTGCTACCCTTTTCCTCAGCATACTTTTTTGAAAGTAAAGTAATCCAGAATTATTTAGTTTGAAAATTTCAGAAATTGAATGAAGGATCTTAATTTATAGATTCTGTTTTACATGAAACTCAGTCATCTTTGAAATAAAATGACATATCTTCTAGTTGTAAATGGCATATTATCCAAAATGTTAAGCAAGTTTCAATAATATTCATAGGTTAAGATAATAATAGGTTAAGAAAATAATAAGATATTGCATGATCCCAAAATGAGGTGACAGGCTCTAGCTTGGTGAAAATCCACAAAGGTGATTGGCATTTTTACTTTATCCCAGAAACAGGAATTTGATAAAGAACTATATACATTACAAAGAATCCCCTGACACTTAATCTAGCTCCTTTCATTAATTTATTTTGCTCTTCATAGAAAAATTATAAACATTACATGGGCAAAAGTAAAATCAGTCATCTATAATTTTGCTCAGAGGAAACTACTGAGAATATTTTCCTTTGTGTAATGTGTGTAGATATATTGTTACCAAAAGGAAACTGTATCTGCAGTTTTTTTCCTCTCAAAACATTATAGTTTACATTTAAAAATATATATATATATTATAATATCTTTGGTACATGAGTGAATCAAATGAAAGTAAGTATAGGAGAATTTATTGTAATATACTTATAACTTTTTGGGGCGCCTGGTTGGCTTAGTCATTAAGTGTCTGCCTTCGGCTCAGGTCATGATCCCAGGGTCCTGGCATCGAGCCCCGCATCAGGCTCCCTGCTCTGTGGGAAGCCTGCTTCTCCCTCTCCCACTCCCCCTGCTTGTGTTCCCTCTCCTGCTATGTCTCTCTCTGTCAGATAAATAAATAAAATCTTAAAAAAAAATATATATATATATATATATACTTATAACTTTTCTGTAGGGTTGGAGTTTTTTTCAAAATAATAAATTCAGTTAATTAATGTGTGTTATTTTATTTCATAGCTATATAAACATTTGTTAACCAGTTCCTTTTTTAAGAACATTTATATACTGTGCAAAGGTGTTTTTAAAATTAACATTGCTACTATATATTAGGTTATACATACTTCTTGCCTCTTTCCAATTAGTTCCTTTATCAGTCACTAGACAGTTGCATGTAACAAAAGTCATTTTTTAAAGCAGAAATAGGTTTTTAATGTGGAATTAGTTGTTACAAAGTTTTCAGAAGGGCCGCAGGAGCCCCCTCTAGGTCTTCCAGGCATGACTTATAGAACAGGATTATAACAGAGACCTTCCAAGGGCATTTCTATCTGCATGATAAGAAAGCATAGGGTTCAAGAAGCTACTGCCCAAATTACTCAATCTAGAGCCCAGTGCTTCTACTAAGGTCCAGTGAGCTCACAGTTATTGGTTTTAGGACCACATTGCCGCAGCCATAATGCAGAGAGAAATGTTGTGCCCCAGAACCTGCACCTTGAAGACCGCAAGGCCAGAATCCCATCTCTTTACCGTGCGTGCAGGGCCAGCAAACATCTCTGCCGCATTATGTTCATCTTATTAACCTCATACAGGTGTGTGTACTTGGTGGCGCTCTCAGCAAGTTGTAAAGTGATCACTAGCTTTCCAGGCTTCAGTCACGGAGTAGCCAATCTGCAGTGTTTTACACTTTCTTAGAATAAATTCCAGAATATCAAATTTCTGGATCCAAAATATTAGTTTATAAATATCACAGCAATATATTGGAGTGCCCCTTCTTATATGCACTCTTTCACAGAACTGTGTTTTAACATTCTTTCTCTTATTATTTGTAAATATCCAAGCATGGTAGTATCTATATTGCTATTTAATTTATATCTCTATATGCTTGATTGCCTGGGAGATGGTTGTGTTGTTGGAAGTTCAGAGGAACAACAGAGCACATCCTAGAGCAGTTCCTAGGATGTTGGCAGATAGTGCTTTCCAACGTCCAGTTTTCTGATTGAAAGGGGTCAGAGGTTTGACACATTATCCTTTCTTTAGATCTTTACTCAAAATCACCTGAGTGAGAAATTCCTGACTCCAACATTTGAAATATGAAACACCATCATGACATTTTATATCTCCTTTAGAGCTTTATTTTTTTTTCTCTTTAGCACTTACCATTAACACTTTATATATCTTAATTTTTGTATATTATCTCTTTTCCCAGTAGACTGTAAACTCCCTGAGAGGAGAGAATTTGGATGATTTTATTCATTGCTGTATTTCCAATACCTGGTACATAGAGACCACTCAATAATAGTTCATGGAATGAATAAATAAATGAATATTTGTTTTCTTACACCTTCATTTTTATTAAATAAAGCTTACATATGGGACTTCTGTTTCCACCTGGGATGTAAAAAGCTGCAGGGGACCCTGCTCCCACCCTAACAATGAGAACAAGTGAGATAGGTTACAAAATCACATTTTTAAGAAATCTTAGATAAAAATCTTTTAGAGATCTGAGGCTGCAAATAAGCCTAAGTAAACTGAAATCCAGGAACTGGTAAACCCTTTCTAGGGGAAAAGAGCTTCAATCATGGCAGAATGACAAGATGAGGAGGGATCTAGGAAAGACATGAGTGAGGAAAAAATCAGCAGAATCAATAAACTTTTAACAGACCCCTTGGGATGGCATGATGATTTAGAATTCCAATAACCTCGACCGTTCCCCATAGATCTTCCCTGAGCACACAAGTTGGGACACCAAAAGCTGGAGGCAGGGCAGATCAGCTGTGAGAAATACCTTCAAAACATACCAGATATTCACCATGTGCAAGACCAGCTGATGAAACCTGAGTTAGGTTTGCTGAGAGAAATCCCTGTGAGGTGCTCCAGATCCTCACTGAGCACAAAAAGGGAGCTGCCAGTGGCTGGAGGCAAGGAAGGATATGAGAAAAAGTCCTCTGAGGCCCTCAGAACTTTCCTGAGTACAAAACAGTGATTGCTGGAGGTGAAGAGGCAGGGTAGGTAAACTGAGAGAAATCCACCAGCGTGGTAGCTGTTGAAGTTTAGAGCAGGGCAGCCAGGCAGAAAGAAATCTCCTGAAGCTCAGAAAACCAGGCATAAGACTGCAAGTGAAGATTATTCCAAGCTGCCAAAACAAAACAAAACAACAGGAAACTGGCATTTAGGCTATAAAACAGTGAGGCATCACTCATGGTTTGGACCACTGGCATCTGGACATAAAGATATCACTGAAGTCACATCAAGAATCAGACCTCAGCATGGAGTTCACAATAAATCACACTGTTAGCATAAACTACTGGATAGTTTATGACCTAGGACCTCAGGCATAGAAAAGACTAAGGCAGAATATTCCAAGGGCTCAGAGCTCCTCTCTCAGGAGTGTAATGTGCTAGGTTTGAGCAATCCAGGCCTGCTGAGTTAACCCTTAACTCCTCCCCACATAGAAATGTTAAAATGAGTTTCCATGCTAAAAGGAAAGAATCTGCAGGGAGAAATAGAGAGCACCCAAAAGGTGAATATAATGGACCCCAAAGATAAATATAATCAGTATTTTATGGGCAAATGTGATAGATAATATATTTTTAAAATCTAAAATGCTAGAATGGCTACAATTAAAAAGACTCTCAACACCATATAGTGACAAGTTTTTTGAGTAACTGGAATTCTCATACTTCACTAGTGTTAGTGTAAAATGGTACACCACTTGAAAAAGTGATTTGGCAATTTCTTATAAAGATAAACATGTATCAACCATATTACCAATAATCTCAAGACTAGGTATTTATCCAAGAGAAATAAAAATACGTCTATACAAAGATATGCACAAGCATGTTTATGAGAGCTTTATTCATAATAGCTCAAACTGGAAACAATCTAAATATCTGTCAGTGAAGAACAGGTAAGTAAATTGTAGTTTACTCATATGATGGAATGCTACCTAGAAAAAAAAGGAACATGCAACATCAAACGTTATGATTTGCAAAAGAAGCCAGACACAAGAGTACATATTGTATGATTCCATTCATACAAAGTCCTAGAACCAATCTATGGTGAAAGAAATCAGAATAGTATTTACCTTGAATATTAGAGTGTTATTGTACATAAACTTTAATACATATGTATTCAGTATAAATCCTAAAAAAAAAAATCCACAAAATGTTCCATCTCATGCTTAGAGATGCAAAATTTCTAATATAATATTGCTGAGGCTAAGAATAAAATACTGTTGGAAAAGAAAAAGTTACTCACTTTTCAGTAAGAAAGAATTAGGGAAACTAAAATATACTTATGTAAGGGACATGTATCAGCCAGCATTAGCCAACATCTAAAAAATCTCAGCGTGAATGTTAAAGTAATCATTAAATTCTAAGTCTGTTAAAATTACAGTAATTTTTTATTCAATGAATTCTTCAGTTCATACAGGAGGCTCCTTAAATCTGAAGTTTTCAAGAGGTTGCTGTTCAGTATTAAATTTCTAATCATCAAATGTATCTCAGAAGATAAAATCATGAAAATTGTCAGCTTCAAATATATATCCATAGACTGAAGACATATAGTCTAGTTAAGCAAAAGCTTTTTAAGTAACTCGGAAAATCTGTGCAGTTGGCAAAGAAGGCCATGGCCTATGGAATGGTCTTTTAATCTGTCAGTATCTCAAGGCGCATCAAGTATAGTAATACAGCTCTCAGCTCCCTTTGAGATAATCTTTCAAAGTGCTGTATCAACTATCATGTGACATGTTCAGAAATTTCTCCAAAAGATCTTTTCATCATGTTGAAAAAGATAGTTGTTCTTACAGATGCATTGCTTCATTAAAAGTAATTTGTGTCTACATGTCCACCAACCTATTCATTTTATTTGAAATTACTGATTTCTTTTAACCTAAAAAAATAAACCGTAAATTTAGGTCAGACTCATAATTTATCTGAGTGAGATGCTGATGTTGGCCTTAGGGAGTTTTATGAAGAAAACAGAGATTTGACATAACCTTTTGACATGGCCACTTAATACTTTGTTATCTTCTGTAGCCATTCTAATTTCCTTAAGCATTTTACTAGATTAAGGGAATTGAATTATAGTTGTTAACTTCTTCTCTGCTCATTCCAATAACATCTTTTGAACATGGACACACATGTTCCTTAAAATGAACATGCCTGAACAAGAAATAAGAATTTTAGAGATACACAAAATAAGTACCTGGGAAATGAGCCTTCCTAAGAAATAGTACTAGTTGAGCAAAAGATTTGTAGATCAAGTTGCTGCACTATGTACAATATGTATTCTCAACCAAAGTATCCTAATAATCGCATCTTATCCTATTGAATGTAGGTACAGACAATATTTTGAGAAATGCTAAAAAAAGACAGTCATTCTTCAGACAGCATTCACATAGTAATCCATGTGCCAGGCATAGAATAAATTTTATTGGAGTTGATTTGGTTCTTTTTCTTTGGTTCTTTTTCTTTCACTTTCCTCTTATTTTCCTCTAGTCCCTGTGAACCTCCTCTTTCCAGGCTTCTTTATTAATCCTTTTTCTAGTCTTTCTAACTCTTTTTCTTCCTTTCAAGGAGTTTAACCATCAATTGCCTGTGTGTCTCCTAATCTATCATTTGAACTTTTCCTCACTATTATTATTTATTTTATAACTCTGGTTGACCTCAACTCAGCCATCCTCAGGGCTAGTACCGTTTACTTTTTTAAAGTCATCTCAAAGGAATGCATTTGGTCTTCCTAGACAAGGTTGATGATGATCGTCACTTCAAATACGGTGTCCTATACTAAGATCAACGGGCTACTCTCGGGAGTGTGCATTTGGGTGATTGGAAGACTCAGCATTAAGAACTGAAAGCAGGGCAGAAAGGAAAATTAATATTTATTGAGCATGCATGTGCCAGGTCCTGTACTGAGTCCATGCTTCTATATTATTAATTATCTTATTGTGTCCTTGAAACAACTCTACAAGCTTGAAATTTCAGATAGAGGTACAATTTATTTAGTTTTGCAGCAGAGAGTTGCTGGTAATGAGATTAGACTGGCAGACATGTATATTGCAGCCAGGCTTCTTTCACACTTTAGAGCAGCTAGTCCTGGAAGCAGAGCAAAACTATGGCCAACTGGGTCTTTTAGTCAAACGGATGTATTGAGGAGCAAGATAGTTCAGCAGAAGGACTGTTTCCCAGCCAAAAGCTTTATTTGGCAAGAGTGAAATTAAAAGGAAAATACAATACAGATAAATGTCCTTTAACTGTGAATAGTGTACATGAGTGCACAAGGAGTAAAATGTTTCCTATTATGTTAAAAGTTCATCTGTCAGGAAAACCTCGTCAGAAAAAAATTAATCATGGCATTCATAAAATATACATATTTATGAAAACATTCACGGTTTATTTGAACAGTGTTATAATAGTCAATACTTTCAAATCATAAAATGTCTCTTAAAAGTCATAATTATTTGGAAATACCATGCAAGTAACATAAATCATGCTTACAAGGTATATTTTAATCATATTATAGAATTGCTGTCATCACAGTAAGATGCCACTGGACTGCTACTGTATACTCCAAATTAAGGATCCTATGTACTCAATTACTGTTGCTATTTATTCTAAGAAAAGCAAGCAATAAGTCAATTTACTTCCTTTAGTAAAGTAAATTATGTTTTGATAATGTCAAAATCATTCTTAAGATATTATAATACTGTTATATGTTATAACATATCCCAAAAAACACAAATGTGTAGTGATGTAGATGATTTTCACAGGGTGTGTGTGTGTGTATTTGGTGGTGATTAGAAACAAAGTTAATGAGGCCAAGGACTGATAAGAACTACAGTTAACAACTGAATTATGAAAAGCAAATTACACTGTTTAAATTGCTAGCCTTAACCAGCAGCATAAATAATTTTTTTCTTTGCTTTCTGTCATGTTGAGAGAGGTGGTAGAAAGCTTGATTATGTGGCTCTCCATTTAGGTAACAGAACTCCTAACTGCTATTCTTATCAGTGGTACTCTTTGCCTGTTTAGACTAGTTCTAAGTTGAAATACAACTACCAATTGCCTTAATGATTCCTGGCTTTCTAACTGTTTTAGCTAAGAATAGAGAGCCAGAAGCAATGTAGAAATCACAATATTGATGTCTAAATGTATGTCTAGAAAGAATTATTCCAGCTTGACTATTTATTGGTGATAGTTGGTCAATTGCTTAATCTCTTCCAGCCTCAGTATGGTTTGTTTTGTGAAACAGGAATAATAATAATAATAATAATAATAATAATAATAATAATATTGTCTAAGCTACTTCAAAAAGGTTATTGTGGGAATAAAAAGATTGTATTTGTTAAAAGATAAACTGAGGCATATTAAAAAGTTTAAGAGTTTGAGCAAAAATTGATTTGAATTGGGCAGTGCCAAATCTGAAGTGGTTAAAAATGCTCCACCAAGGGGAGCTAGGGGCAAGACTTTTATAGAAAGAGGTGGAAGCAAAGCGAGGACATTATTTGATTGGCTATAGCTTAAGTGGTTGCATTCTTTGAGAAAGCTAGTTGGCTGTTCGTGATTGGTTGTCTTTACATTTTGATTTCTTGACCTTCAGGCATTACAGGCTTAGGTTTTGGGTTGCTTCTGCAGGACGAAGGCATTAAAGCCATCTCTGTCTAATGGTCTTGTTTAAAGAATTTAACACATCAAATGCACCTTTAAGAATTGCAAAACACAAGACCACATCAGATCAGATTGTAATCAAGGTGTCTTGGCATATTAGCTTTACCCTGCTCCTCACAATAGGATGCCAGAATCTTAGGCTTCTAGGGTCTCCTTCTTCTTGGAGGGCAGAGCCTGAGGAGAGAAGGTTCTCCAAGGCTACTGGAGCCTACATCCCTAGCATGCACTCTCTTGTTCTACCCTTCTTTACTCGGACTCACACATCAGTGACCTGGAGGACTTCTCTGCCCAAGTGGTATTGCTCCTTTGTCGTTTACCATGATCAGCTTCCTGAATGATCAGTTTGATGTGTTTTTCAAAGTTCATGTTTATCCTTCTGATCTCTAGCTTCAGCAGTCTTGAGACTGTGTGTGGAGTTATACCCCCAGCCTCCAGGGCTACAATTCTTAGATAGTTTCCTGAGAGTGAGGCCTTCCTTACTCTCTATGATTCCTTAGAATGGAAACTCTGAGATGTGGCAAAAGTTGTCTTGGTGGCTGGTTTAGAAGTAATGTGTCATAGAACCAGTTAGATGCACCAGACTCTCTTTACCATGTTAGTCACAGTGTGTCTCTTGTCTGACCTGGGGCATCTTAACTCTTACCCAGTTGTTCAGGCCCCAAAACAGTGGAGTCATCCTTTATTCCTCTCCTTATCTCACTCTGCCCATCCACTCCGTTTGGAAATTCTTTTGGTTTTCTACCATCAACATATAGCCAGAATCCAGTCACATCTCACCGTCTTCTCGGTCTCTACTCTTGTCCCATCCAAGATGATTTCTGTAGCCTCCTATCTGCTCACCTTGCTCTCATCTCACCTCCAGCCCCCAATCTATTCTCAAAATATCAGCCACAGTTATTCCTTAAGAACCTAACTTAGACCATGCTGTGATCTGCTTCTAATTTCATTCTGGGTAAAAGCAAAAGTCTTCATAGTGGCCTAAAAAGCCTTATAAGATCTGACCTCTGACAAACTAGTCCCATCTCCTTACTACTCTCCCTTTGCTCACTCTGCTGCGGTCATGGTCTTTCCCAGTGAGAATTACCCTGTCTACCTAATTTAAGTTTGCCACCCACCCCTCCAACGCATTCCTGAGTCCTTGCCATATACTGTCTTAGCACTTACAGCATTCGCTATAAGGTACTTATTGATTATGTTTGTACTTAACAGCATTCACTATAACGTACTTATTGATTATGTTTGCTGCCAGTCTTTCCCCTGTAAAATATAAGGCCCATGAAGATATGGAGGGATGGTTGTCTGTTTTGTTTCTTGATGTTTTCCTGGAATCTAAAACAGTTCCTGGTACATAGTAAGTTCTCAAGTAGTTGTTCTATGAATGAATGAAGTATAATTTTCTCTTCTTTTCTCCTCTTCTCTTTTCTTTTTCTCTTCTTTTCTCTTTTTTTGTTTGGCCCAACTGAGGTACTATCTAGAGAATTAAGAGCAGATTTTGTCCTTTCTCCTACAAGCACATCAGTCCTAGTTTTGATCATTAGTCCTCAGTGTATCCATAGAGCTTTTATATCAAGAGAATTCCTGGCAGCTACCTTCTCTGACATGCATAATAACTTATGAAGTCCGTAGAGATAAAGCCTCTTTCTGGAGTCTAATTTCCAAAATTAGTTACACAACATCTACTTAAATAAATTTTAATATTATCTATAAACCACTTAATCTAAAGATGCATTTTAATAGAGAAGTTCACTTGGGAGTTGTATGTATGTAGCAGAAAAAGTATCTAATCCAGATACAGTGGATAGTTTCTTGGCATGGCATTCCTAGAATTGTTAGAAGTATATGTTTTTGTATTATTTCCTTTACCCTTTATCAAAATAGTCTATCAAATACCTCTGTAGTCTGGGAAAGATTGGCACCAATTTAAGTAAAAGTGTTAGTAGGCCAAACCAAAGCAAACACCACTGAAATGGAAATGCCAAAAGGAAAAGTGACATGATAAACTGGACCTTACTGAAATGGAAAATGGCATAATGTTTAATAGCGTGAGTAGCTGAGATATTCTCTTGTCAGAAAATTATTACTTTTATTATTATTAACTTTTGCTTAATTCTACATCAAAGATGTTTCTTTGAACCTTTAGTGTAATGAGTGATTTCTTTCGTTACTCTTCCAAATGAAATTGAACAAAGATTGTGGGCAGGCAGGCATACTATGAATTAGAGAAGCAGCATGAATTTTTAGCCTGCAGTTCGAACCTTTCTTTATACTGGTGTTGAATCTGGCATTCTGTGAGTTGACCGATCTTTGTGAAATATGCTAATTATTACTAAGAAGATAGTTTCTATGCCAGGTATACCGTGTGAATGATGTGTGTGTGTATACATGCACATTTACACACATCTGTGCTCATCTGTGTGTAAATAATTCATAAAAATGATTATTCTTGAATTTGAATCTAAAAAGCTTTTCATAAAACCTGCAAGTTAATGAGTAATGGTTGTGTGGGTTTTTCTCTCTCTCTTTCACATGTTCTAATTTTACTTTGAAACGCATCTTAGGCCAGAGAAACTGGGCCCATTGTAAGATCAAATATTTACCTTTGAGATGGTGCTTAAGGCCACCCTCTCCATGTCTTCTCCACAAAATGATATCTTTCTGTTGATAACGTATTGGGAAAGAGTACAATAAAACAGATTTTTTATGACTTTTTTTGTACTTAGACCAAACTCCCTGCCAGGACATCTCTTGCTTGAATAGAGAGAGCTGGGAGACTTACTCACATGGAATAACAGTGCAGTTGGCTACAGGTAGGATATAAAATGAAGGACCAATCTGAATTGCTAGTAACAATGGCTATTGGCCTGGGAATAAAATGATTAAGGGATTTCCCTGTGTGTTTCCTCCATGGCTACAGTGGATAGGGATTAAAACACCAGGAATGTATTTATATTATCACTGAGGAAGGATGAAAACTATATTTATTACAGTGATTTGATTTTGTAGACAAATCTTTAAAAATTCTAATAAAATTACAGTTGGCATAAAAAGATATTACACAGGGGCACCTGAATGGCTCAGTCGGTTAAGCATCTGCCTTGGGCTCAGGTCATGATCTCAGGGTCCTACGATTGAGTCCTGCATTGGGCTCCTTGCTCAGCAGGAAGCCTGCTTCTCCCTCTCCTACTGCCCCCCCCCCCAACTTGTGCTCACGTGCTCTCTCTCTGACAAATAAATAAACAAAACCTTAAAAAAGATATTACAATTATTTAGAAAAAATATATTAAGGGAATATTTTGAAAAGTCACTTAAGTAGCGCTATTATATATATATATAAAAATTACCTCGCTTATGTCAAGGAAGAACGGATTCTAGTTAGAGAAGAATAAAGAAAACCAAGCCACATTATCTTATATTTATTTACAGACTAAGTGAAAATAGGTAAATTGGCATATAATAGTCACTGATATCTATAGGTATGGAGCCTGTTTTTATTATTCATATTCCAGAAGATTAGAAAGGGAAAAAAAAAAACATCAAAGCTAAACAAGAAAGGCAGAAATTACCTTAAGTAATTCTAATTTAAAAGACAAAGCCCTAAATTAGTTTTTGGCATGCGAAATTTAAAACGCTGGACAACACGCTAGAACTTTTCATTTCTGGATCACTGATCTGAATCCAGCGGATGTCATGTCATGAGGGACCAAAGCCATTACCATGGTGTCTTGCGTGAAATAAGTTCACAGTTATCACAGTTCTTTTCTTTTCTTTTTTTTTTTTTTAAGATTTTATTTATTTATTTAACAGAGAGAGAGACAGCAAGAGAGGGAACACAAGCAGGGGGAGTGGGAGAGGGAGAAGCAGGCTCCCCTCTGAGCAGGGAGTCCAACGCGGGGCTCCATCCCAGGACCCTGGGATCATGACCTGAGCCGAAGGCAGACGCTTAACGACTGAGCCACCCAGGTGCCCTCACGGTTCTTTTCTAATAATAGAAATGGCTATGCATACTTTGAATTATTGGAAGTAATCTCAGTATGGAAATTTGTTGAAGAAAAATAATGAAGTTAGTTAAATAAACCAGTCTCCCATTCCTTTCAATATCAAATATAAGATTTCTTTTATAAATGGAAATTGTTCTTTATGAAACTATCATAAGACAATATGATAGTTTCTAAATTATGTAATTTATTTATTTATTTTTAATTTTATTCTTATGTTAATCCCCATACATTACATCATTAGTTTTAGATGAAGTGTTCCATGATTCATTGTTTGTGCATAACACCCAGTGCTCCATGCAGAATGTGCCCTCCTCAATACCCACCACCAGGCTAACCCATCCTCCCACCCCCCTCCCCTCTAGAACCCTCAGTTTGTTTTTCAGAGTCCATCGTCTCTCATGGTTCGTCTACCCCTCCGATTTCCCCCGCTTCATTCTTCCCCTCCCACTACCTTCTTCTTCTTCTTCTTCTTTTTTTTTTTTTTTAGAAATTAGTTGCGATTTTTTTCTTTTATCCACTCCCCCTCTTTAGGGACTTAACACCCAGGATTTGCCATGCCTGACATTCCCTTCCATTCTCAGCCAGATTGTGGGTATGGGCTTGCCCTCACCTCTAGAGGCGGGCCCTGGTTGTCTTAACTCAGCCACTGCAACCCATTTCTATGTCCACAGTAGTCAGTTCGTGAATGGAAACATTATACAAACAGATCCAGTGAGGCAGTGAGCCATGGCCTGCCTCTGAGGAAGCAGGAGCTTTTTCTCTTTCCTTTGGAGGCACTGGGAGAGACCACCCTTCTCTCCCTTGATAATGTGCGGCAAAATAGCTACAGTCATTTTACTGCCATAGCAGAGGAGCAAGGAGTTGCAGGTGTGCAGTCTGAATAAGGCCTGAGCATGGAAGAGAGGTCCGAGAGAGGGGAATCAGGCCTTGATGATAATGTTTAAGTTGCTGGCTCAGTTCTTGCCTATTCTTAGACCTTTAATTAAGAAAGTGACCAATTCCTTTCATTGTTTTAGTTGGATCTTTCTTTTCCACTTGAAACACAAGTAATTATTTATATGGAGAGTGCTATCAGAAACAGGATGGTAACTATAATAGACCCTGGATGTGATGTGGATGAACAGAAAACAATGTGATGGAGGACAGTGAAGACCCCTGCTCCCCACAAAAACAGGGAGGTAAGCAGTCCTTGTTACATCATAGCTGAATAGCTGGATAGAGTATTCACCTTGTATTTAGGGATTCAAGTCAGGACTTCACAGTTAATGTACTTGGTAGAGAATATTTTCAGTATGTTGGCTTATGATGGCTATATTTTATAGCCTTCAGAACGCTTATAGAGACAAAGTTACTTTGAAAGTACAATTGAACATAAAAATGAACAGACTTTTTGGAAGTAATTGAATTCTTTTTCAGCAGGGGCATTTTGACCAATCTGTCCAAGATCTGAGAACATTTCCTAGGGCCACTGCCTGGCACTCCAGGAATGCCACACTGCCTTCACCTTTCCAGTCCTTGACTTCCTCCCTTCCCATTTACTCTGGATGGGTGCTCCAGATAGTTTTCCAATCAATTTATTTTTACTGAAAGTAACCAGAGTATATTTCTTTTGCTTGTGGGCTAAGAAATCTAATTGATTAAGTGCATTTCACACATTAATTTTTTCATCAGTTGTTCTTAATCTAAATCATTTTAAAAATAACTTTTAAACACCCCCTTATGTATACACAATTAAATTAGTCCTTATTTTAAAAGGAGATTATTAACTTCAAAAATTACATAATTTTTATTGCTAATGTATTATTTTCCCAAAACCATTTTCATCTTATTAGTGTGATGTTATTTTTACATCCAAACTAATTTACTTCCTGGTTTATTTGCAAAGCTTCCATATGAGCTCCATTACAATTGGAAAGGACTCGATCATCCATCCATTCCAACACCCATTCAATGAGGAAGTTTAGAGAGCTTGAGACCTAACATATCACAGTTAATGATTACCATTGACTTCTAAGCTCAAAAACCATCGTATTTCTACTTTCCTATATGTGTAAGATTGAACCCTTTTTGGAGGAAGAATCACCTCCCTGGGATCAATTATTTTATTAACAAAGGAAGAAATATTGGACAGGCAAGTGAATTTGCAATTCAGTTCAATAGACTATCATTTGTTATGTTGGAACCACAAAATTATTAAATTCCCGTATATCCGTAGGAAAAAAAGTTAAATTTGTCTCTGAAAATGTTTCTTTAAAAGAATAAAATTACATCAGTGAACATTTATTGAGTGCTTACCACCT
Source organism: Mirounga angustirostris (assembly GCF_029215605.1). Classification (NCBI taxonomy): domain Eukaryota; kingdom Metazoa; phylum Chordata; class Mammalia; order Carnivora; family Phocidae; genus Mirounga; species Mirounga angustirostris. Next base: position 89,001,096 of record NW_026991709.1, on the reverse strand, counting down.
ACCAGGTGAATAAGTTGCAGTTTCTGCTCCAAATGGAGGAAATGGGTTGATTTTATTTAATAAAAATTGAAATTCCAGAAAGAAGACTAAGAATGTCCTTTAATTCAAATTTTCATGGTTTTTTTTGTGAATGGAATAAGAGAGCATTGTGCCTGGATAATAAAAAATGTCTCCCTCCGATATCAAATTAGTCTTCTTCCCTGTAAAAGGAAGAGAAGGATTAACATTCAACAAGTCGATTCCGTTCAGTGGAAACTGAAAAGATTAAGAAGAAGAAAAGTTTTTCCCGTATTATTTTTGACTCTCCCATTGTTACTGCAGCTACATTACTTCTTTGCAGAAGGTACTGTTCCATGCTTTGTAGTGACTAAGGTAACTCACATGATATTGGTGACTCATTTAAGAAACTGGTCTTTCTTCTCAGTTTTACTTGTTTATTTTTTTCCCAGTAATAATCTGTCTGGAGAAATATATAAGGCATGCTATTATCCTTTGAATATATCCCTTCATATAGAGAAACACACAGAAGACCTAGTTCTATGAAAGAATACTTAGAGTAGGCTGTATTTCCTCCATTTGTTTCCTCAGATACATAAAAATAGATATTTCAAGTATCTTTGAAGCAAAATTATGTTTGTAATTCCCTATTGCTTTTTAGAGATTCTTAGTAATCAACAGTTTAACAAAATAGTCCTTCACTGATGATGCTGTATACCACAATTTGATAAACTGTATTCATTTTAGCTTAGGTAGTCACTTTTTAAAAAGTTATATATCACATATACAAACAAACGTATATTACTATTATGCATATATTAATTTATACATCCTGAGTGAGAAAAAAAGCAAAAAGGGTTTATGCAAGTTTCCTACATGGATTTTAAAAATAGTGGTCTGGTTGTGAAGCAGGTCTCTAAAGGGTCACACAGTACATATTTTAGTCTCTGTGGGCCTGGTGGTCTCTGTCACTGCTATTGTATGTTGCCAAGAAAGCGGGTATAGACAATGATAAGGCATGGGTATGGCTGTGTTCAAAATAAACTTCATTTACAAAAATAGGTGGTAGGCTATTTGGCTTGCTGGCTGTAGTCTGCTGACTCCTGGTTTAGAATGTGAAGAGTTTTTCCTGAAGGTATCAATTTATAAGGGCATAAATAATAACAAAAAGTTAACACAAGGTTGTAGGCATTATTTTGAAATTTCTGAAATAGAAACCTCTTCTTAAATGTAGGAATTCTGTCTTGCCATTACATTCAATAAAGTATGGTCCTCTCCAACCAGGATTTATGAGTCTCTAAAGAAACTGTTACCTGCTAGTGCTCGACACCAATTTCTGTCTGAAATACCAGTGGTTATGTATGTTACCATCGTCTACCTGCTAGAAAAAGTTGAAAAGACTCAGAAGAAACAATTTTACCTAATGATTCGTTAAAGAGGAAACATAATGTCTCTATAATAAGCATGTAATAATCTAGGAAGATGATTTTTGTTTATAATACCTTCACACAGTAAAGGATTTTTAAACTGGAAATGAACAAATATTATCTCTTACATAATGAGAAGGATACCTGAAAAAGGAAAATTCATGTAGAACTTGAAAATTTTCTGGGTGAATAGCAGAACTCTTTCCATTAATTTCTTTAACCACTCTGAAACTGTTAAGTTACACTTCAAATCCTAATCCAAAATTTATCAGAGTATTTAATATCATCCAAGAAAATGGTGGTAGGAGACATTTCTGCATTGGATAAGAAGTTGATAATTTCTGAAAGTCCCCTCTGCTTCTAAGATTTCAGACTTGTTGAAAATATCCTGCTATTAGCACACTCTTACACTGAGGAAATAGCACCAATTACATGTTTTTGGCTCTTAACCTTCTTAAGGTTGCAATAGTAGGAGGTTCACATTATTTTATTTTATTTTTTTAAAGATTTTTATTTATTTTTTGACAGAGAGAGGCACAGCAAGAGAGGGAACATAAGCAGAGGGAGTGGGAGAGGGAGAAGCAGGCTTCCTGCGGAGTGGGGAGCCCGATGCAGGGCTCCATCCCAGGACCCTGGCATCATGACCTGAGCTGAAGGCAGACGCTTAAGGACTGAGCCACCCAGGCGCCCCAGGAAGTTCACTTTAAAACAAACCTATATCCAAACAATGTGAACTTTTTATACGAAAATTACTAACAGTAATTGAAAAGAAACATTGGTACAGTCTTTGTCAGAATAATATCTTTTGTTATGTTTCTCCTATCAATGTTCTAGCTATTAAAATTTTTACCACATTACAAATTTATTTTTCTGTTTTCAAGGAGAAAGCTTACTTACAGAAGTATCTCACAGATCTAATTCTTTCTCTCTGTCACTCTCTAAATAAAAATGAGACTTTTAAAAAGCTGATGCTTGAGTCACCCCACAGTTACATTCCAATTTTATTACTTGGCCTTGCCGAAAATGTGAGGGGACAAAATTTTCTCCTTTGATTTGGGTGATATGTTTAGACAAGGGAATATTGGAGAAAATTATTGGCAATCTCATTATGTGACATTGAGAGTTTTACTTTTGATCTAGAAAGAATATGATAAAATCAAAGTATTGGAAAACATTTTAGTTTAAATGTAATAAAAGTAATCATAAAGGACACCATTAACTCATCTTGCTCTAGATAATGAGATGAAATTAAGAATAATAAAATTAAGTCTAATGATGGAAAAAATATGTCCTGTACCCTTAGAAATAAATTAGCTGGAATTTTGGAGTATGGAGTGTTCTGGTAATTTAATTTTCTGAATAGTGGGAAGTAAACAGAAAATCCTTTAATACGTACCCATTTTGTTGCAAAGTTCCTAAAATAACTAAGTATTATCTCTTGCCTTAGTAGGTATAAATTACTGAAAATAATTTAGTTTTATGGTTCTTGAAGGTAATTTCAGAAAATTATCTCTCCCTTCTCTAAACTCATTTTATTGCAAACTCTTATGTGGCATTGATCACAGTGTGCTTTGTGATGCATGTAGTATTTCTTCTGCCAGTCTATAAACGTTTTGAGGCTAGAGACCATGTCTTTTTCTTCATTAGGCCCATAATAGACAACACAATACCTCATATGTAATACATGCTCAATAAATATCGAATTAGATCATTATGAATTTTAATTATGACTGTGATATTATAGATTCAGAAATTGCCTCTTGCTTATAAGAACATGTCAGAAATAATCATGGTCAATTACAGACTCTGGCTAATCAAAATCTGATTTTGGATCTGCTCCATTAAGTCATGGCCAAACCATAAGTTCTGAGGCAATTTAAAAAAGGTATCATAGATAATGTCCAGGAGCCTACAAAAAAAAAATATATATCATTTGCTAATCTGCCACCATGTGCAACTCAAGAAGAAAGAAAAGGCTTTATTTATTAGTTTAGCTATTTTACATAAGAAGCACCTGTTACAAATGTGCATTAGGAACTCAAATAAACATAATGAAGAAAATAATTCTACCACCCAAACTACTATTCAAATATTAGTATATAAACTTTTAGATTAGTTACTAAGATATCTATCTGTCTTTGTATTTATATTGACATCTCTCTATATTATATAATACATTATGTTACAAAATATAATTTCTTAGTTTTAAATATTTAATTTTTTTCACTATTTACAAATACAATTCATATGATCATTTTTAATGAATGAACTATATCCCAACCTATAGATCTATCATGTATTATTTAACCAATTTCTGATTTTTATATATTTTGTTTCTAATTTTCATTTTGATAAGCATTCTCATATGTGAATCACTATATATATATCATTTCCCCCTACCCAGGGTAAAATTCTTACAAGTAGAATGGCTAGTAAAGGGTATGTAGCTATTTAAGACTTTTCGATACATGTTGTCTTCCTGAAAGACATTATAATTTTACCAATAAAATGTGAGAGTGTGTTTCCCAAAACCTTTGATTAAATTGAGTGGTATCCTATTTGATCGATTGATAATATGCAGTATCTCATTGTTGTACATGTCCTGCCTTTAATCATTAATTAATTTAAAGTTATTTTCATTTTTGTTGTATCTTACTTGTATTTCATCCTTGGCAAACTTCGTTTTCCCATTTTGCTATTAGTGTATTTGTTTTATATGCTTACATATAAAGCTTATTAAACTTTTATCTTGTCTGTATGTTACTTTTGTCCCCATTTGAAGTACATAAGTTTTACATTTTTATGAGCTTCCTTTTTCCTTTATAAGATTCTAACCTTAGGGTTAAGCTTTGTAAACCCGTTTTCACTGTCCGATGTTTAAAACTTACTCCAAATGTATACTTGTAGTTATTTTATGGTTTCATTTATATGAAATTTGCTTTGTTGAATTACAGAATTCTTTTCCACTTTGCCAGTATACTGATGAGCTATGGACAAGGCACTCTAAGCTTACTGCAGTACAGAGATCCTTGTAGAGCAAAATTTCCTGTCTGTTGGGCCCTGCCATCTGCCATGCTGTGTACATGGATTACCTGAGTGTCCAGGGAGAGCCTACAGCTGTCAGTACCTACAGTTTTGGTCTCTGACTGTAGGCAACCACCAACATTTATGACAGTGATCCAAATATTACCACTTTTTTAATGTGCACCATAACATTGAAAATGGTTGGGAAATCTTGACCAAACAATATAACCAGACTAATTTGTAAATGAATATACTATCAAAAAACTCACAAATGATGTCTTTGATGTTTTCTGACCTCTGCAAGGTCACCCATTACCTAGAATGGGTTCACCATACAAGATCATATTTGGATCTCTGGTGAAGCTATGTAATAGTTACAAAAGTGCAAGTATCAGACTTAACATGACTTGTTTAATGCAGGCAGTACACTATGAATTTTTCAGAAGAATTTCCAGGGTAAAATTTTCTTTTGAGCTTTGAGACGAGAAAACGCTGCCTCTTAATGTCGAGTAATAAATACTGTTTATCTCTTACAGTTGAACTCTACATCAAAAGTTTTTGCTTCCACAACTCCTTTTAGTTCAGCCTCACATCTGTATTATTTGGACTCAGCTTCCCTTAATAACAAGACTGAAGTAGTCAGAACTAAAACAAAACAGAGATCATCTAATGCTATCAGAATGTAGTCCACCTTTAGGGAAACACATTAGGTGAAACATCCATCTGTGAGTCATGTTGACCATTTACTGCTCAAGATCATCAAGCTCAATTCCCACATTATACATGTTCACCAGAAACCAAGGAAGCTTAATCATTTAACTTTATCCTCCATAACATTTATTTTATCTATTATTTTTTATAAATAATTTCATAATTTATGAATTTATAATAATTAAATATAATATAATATATAACAATATATTATAAAATAAATATATAAATATATAAAATAGTAATATAATAATAATGAGAATATGAAATTTATATTAAATTTATGAAATTTATAAAAAACTTTAATTTAAACATTATGCCCCTGAAAGCTGCATAGCTAACCAAAAGAGAGCACAAGACATTTAACTTTAGTCTCTTGACCAATATATGTAATAGTATATATGTAATAGTCACCAGTATAACAAATGCAATTGATTTTCGATCTACTAGTACAAATATTGTTATTACGTTGCTTTGTGTCTTTTATTGGAAGCTCCATAAGAAATCATTGTCAAAAATCTTAAATTATTTGTGATTTAGACAGATAAATAGTAAAAAAAAATAGATACACAGAGTGAAAATTGTATGATCTATAGAGTTTTCTTCATTTTCCTAGGAGCTAGGAAGCTCAGATATAAATTTTTGGAATAAGTAAGGTTAGCAAGATGGATTCTTGGTATAATTTCTTCCTCTCTTTTATGTAACAAAATACTTATAAAAGTTTTGTTAAAAGTATTATATACTTCTTTTTTCAAAAAGATTCATTCATTCATTCATTCATTTATTTAATTTAGAGAGAGAGAGAGAATGAGTCGGGGGGAGGGACAGAGAGAGAAGCTCAAGCAGACTCCACACTGAGCATGGAGCCTGACACGGGGCTCGATTTCACAACCCTGAGATCACCACCTGAGCTGAAACCAAGAGTGGGATGCTTAACAAACTGCACCACCCACATGCCCCAAGTATTATATACTTCTTATAGACAAACTTAAAAATGCATAGATACACACAGAAATTAAAAATTATTTATAATTCTATTATTTTGGAAATTATCCTGTTTAGTCCAAATATGTGTACATATGTATATTTCACTTTTCATAAATCTTTTACATACTATGCATAGTGTTTAATAACTTAATTTTTTACTTACTATATGAAATATTTCCTCATGTTATTATGTTCTGTCATCAGTAATGTATATATATTTTAGAGTAGTTAAATCATTTTAATTCTTTCTATTCCTTTTGGTGATAAACATCCTTATGCGTGTGTCTGTGTATACATCAGCTGATTTCTAGCAATTAGAATGGTAGAGTAACTCTGCCTTTTCATTATGTCATTTAATACATTGTAAGCTTTTAAAATAAGTCTGTAGCTTTAGAAGATCAAGGAAATTACAAATTCCTTCTATGACTGGTTCCTAGTGAGACTTACTGAATTCCAACAGCTCCGTGATCATTCACAGGCCAGAGGTGAATGAAAGGTCAGTCTTTTGTTTTTTTGTTTTGTTTTGTTTTGTTTTGTTTTTGTTTTATTTCTAGGTACCAGAATTGCCTCAGAGTACAGCATAGGTTTAGTATATTCCAACTATACTTTTTTCACCATGGAAAAAACACACAAGAAGGATGTTGCAAATTGATATTACTGAGAATGGAGAAGTGGACCTGAGCTTACTCAGCCATACCCACAAGGCGATCTTTAATGACTAGAATCCCTCCTTAGGTACCATGGACCTATCATCTACGGGCCCTAGGTGTCAGATATCACCGGCCTTCATACATCCATCTGTGGTTTCTTCTCACCTTAGAATTTTTCAGGCCATTAGGTCTAATAGATTTTTTTTTGTGGGTCTCCCTTTTCCATGGCAGGAGACTTTTGATGCACCATGGATATTATTGCTGGAAATGTATTGCTTATTTTTCCAAAGTCTTTATTTTGTCAAGATTTGCAGTACTTTATCTCCTGAAATCTTCTGTCATCCTATGTCAATCTGGAACAATTGTTCACTAAGCCTGCTGCCTAGTTGAAACTAGGGATTTTCTATTGCTGCTCTTCTGTTATAGATCCTTTGTAGAAGCCATGCCATATCTTTTTAAATCTTAGTTTATTTTTACATCTTTCTGGAACACATCCAAGAGTAACTTCAAAAGAAAGGATGTAATATGATAAATTTATTGAATTCATGAATATCTAAACATTTTTTTTTAATTTTGCTCCTATCTGTAATTATTAGTTTGATTTCCTATACAAGCTACCTTGAAGATTCTATTCAGTCAAAATTTTGAAGACATTTCTTCACTATCCTTTGGGTTTCAGTGTTGCTGTTTAGAATACAGGGTCATTCTGATTGTTTTTCTATTAAAAATAAACTCCGTTTTCTTTTGAGATCTTGTAGCATGTTTGTCTCTGGTGTTCTTAAATAAAGTGTTGCTTCATGAGGATTACTTCCACAAATTTAGGCATGTCCTTCATTTCTTGTGAATTTATTTGTAAATTCTGATGCTTTTCTCTTCTCTATGTCCTTTGTTCTTTTTATCTGAAACCCCTCCTACTTGGCTCTGAGAAACCTAGGTTGTTTCTCTAACTCTAATATAATTTTGTTCATATTTACCATGTCTATGTCATTTTAAAAAATCTGATTTCTGGGAGACCACCTCTCCTCATCTTTAAGAACTTCTTTTGAAATTCTTTATGTTGATTTTTTCTGATGATTTCTTTTTCATAGTGTACTCTCCCTCTCTCTCTCTGCCTCTCTCTCTCTCTGTCTTTTAAATCAGACCCAATTATCTTTTTAGTTGTTGTCCTTTGATCTCTCTGAAGATATTGATTCGCTTTTTTGCTAATGTTTTCTGGTCCATACAATACTGGTGTTTTCTGCCGTTCCTTTTTCTTCTGTTTATGTCAATCTTTATCGTGTTTCAATTTTTCCTCATATGTATGGAAATTTTTATCATTAAAACTTAAGATACCCACCCTGTTCTGCACTGAGCCGTCTGTCTGTGAGTGCCAAGCCATCAAATGGTGCTCCATTTCCTCCAGAAAGCAAACATCCAGACTTCTGCCAGAAAGATGGGAACCTAAATGTTGACATTTTCAGCATGGGAGGGGACAAATAATAGCATGAGTAGCGACTTTCCATGTACACTTTGAACATATTCCCATTTTCCAATGCATACCTCAGTCTCAACTTGTGCAGTTGTAGAATTCACTTCCTGAGTGTATTTGGGTATCTGTTTGGTGAATTAAATCTCTTTGCGTGTGTCCTCCCTACTGACTTTATTGTCATTTTCTTTCCCCAGTTAAATTATTGACAATTGATTTTCCTACTTTATATATCTTCTGTTAATGTCTCCTGTTTTTTCTGTGTCTTTGAGGGTCCTTAATAGTTTTTATTATTTCCTTTTTACTTAAGTTGTGTCTCAGGAGGGAGAAGGAGACAAAAATGTGTTTGACCTGCCATATTTTTGCAGAACATGGTTTTATGTTACTTTTAGTCACTCAAATTTGTCATTCAGTGTACTGATAGTTGTCCTAGATATTACATCTCCCAATTATATGTTTAACTTATGACTCATCAACTTCTCTCCATAAATGATTTAACCTAATCCATTCCTCCATTTATTTAAGTGACATCAAATGTGATGGGGCAAAACATGTTTGACACCAATTTCCACCCATAGGAAGCTTATGTCATAGTCATTAATATGAGATAGTGCAAATAAATAGTAGATAGATTTTTAAAAATAAAAACAAGATGCAATCTGATTAAATGCCAAAATAAACAGATGACAGCAAACTAGATCACACCAGAAATCAGGATTTGTCTGAGTCTACAGATTAAAGGTCTTTTGTATTTACATCTGATTGAGGTTCTGGCAACTTTAAGACCTGTATTATAAGTTGATAATAGTTGTGATTTATTATATCTTTTAAGTTATATCATTTTGTTATATCAAAAAGTTACAGCAAACATTTGTAGTATTTTTTCTATTTTTATTTTTTCTATTTTTGATATTTTTTCTATCCATATATCTTTCTATATTATCATGTACATGAAATTATTATCTTAATTTTATAATTAACTTAATCTCCTTTCAAATTGGACACATGCCCATTTCATCCTTGGTTTTCCCACTCCATAATGCCATTAAGTGGGTAGTTAACACTATTTATTGAAAACTTAGTATGTGTCAAATACACAGCTAAGTACTTTATATGAATTATATAAATTAATCCTCCCTTCAAGTCTGTCAGACAAATATTATTATAACTTTGTTTTATTGAAGAAATTTAAAGCTCAAAATCTGAGTAACTTGCTCAAGATCACACAGCCCATATAAATGAGGGACAAACCAGATAGGGTTTTTTTAGAGTCCAATCTTTAATAAGTTAATACCTCCTTGCACAAAGCAGACACACAATAAATATCTGGTGAACAGATGAATAAAACCCTTACCGATATTTTTTCATCCTTAGGAATTTCACACATTTGGAGAACTTACTCTCTACAAAATTTATAATAATTTGATGCTTACTAAGGGTTAAAATCTTCTATAATCTTTTCTTCAATCATATTGATTTGCAGTCATTCATATAAAATTCCATTTTGTATCATCTTTGGAGGTGTTTTTTATTTCTTTGTTTGTTTACAGATTATAGATACTTGTGAAATAGTTTCAGGATAGACAATGGCTATTAAATTATATGGTTAGAGAAAATGGTTGATAATGGATAGTTTATTTAAATGCTTAATCTAAATTCCCAAGCCTAATATTGTTTTCTTTTTTTCCTAGATTTTGTGGAAATAGCTATTATATTGTAAGGATGGTTCTCAAAATACTATTTTAATTAGAAATTATAATCATATTTTAAAATCCATATGCAATATAGATAAGTGTTACAACCATAGATCCTAGAATCAGACAGCCTGAGTATAAGTCACATTTAAGCTTGAGTTTACTCCTCTATAAGTTGAAGATAAATTATTTTGTTACCAAACACAATATTGCAAACACTTGGAAAGGACTAGGTGTAGTGCCTCTCAAACAGAAAGCATTAATTTAATGTGTGTATATGATATTAGTGTGTGTATGGTATTTAAAAAGACAGTAGGAGGGATGTACTTTTCAAACAACTGATTGACCTTTCCTAGCATTTGAGATTGCTGCTTAAATAAGAAAGTTTGTCATAATTTGGTGATCTATCTTAGTCTGTACAATTTACATTAGTTATACACATACATTCTCTTGCAAACGTAATTATTTAATTCTTTTGAAATTCTTGACATATGTACAAATCATTTGCTAGATGCTAAGGATTTGGAAGTATCAATAACATAAAAATCTCTATACTCCTTTCTATTTCAAGTCTGGTAGAATTATAATGACCAACATAGGCTGAAAAGCATGATAAAGTAGAGTGGACTAAAAAACAGTTTTACCATGACTTTGTTTCCCTGACTTTATATCAAAATCCTAAAAAGGATCTGCAGTTTCTGGAATGTTCCATCCTAGAAGGGAGAAAATAGACTGCATATTCAGTGATTTGAAATCAATTTCTGATTATTGCTTTTAACTGACTACTTATATTTAAGTGTGATTTTTAGACATTCAATTTCTTCACCTTTAAAATGAGAAACTTCAGGCTGGATGGTTTTTAAGAACATTTCCTGATTTAAAATACTAGCTCATAACCATAACCTCTAGTAGGACTTTCCCTGTGTCCTTATTTTTGTCTTAGTCCAAATCATGTTCATATAATCTTATTTCAATTTCTCTCACTAATTATTGCAACTCTAAATATTTTCTCCACTAGTATATTATATAACATTATTTTAGATCATCAGAAGAACATTTACATCATAGATATCAAGAAGTTAAAACTTCCATTTGCTTTTTATATAAATATTTTATCATTCATGTCAAGTTAGTTTGTGGCTAAAATTAGATGTCATTAAAAAAAAGGAAAAAGAAAGAAAACTAATCCACTTTTTCTTCACATCTAAATTTCATGAGAGTTGTGGTTTGAGAAAATAAAATGTGTTCCCTGGAACATTATGATATATGTGAAAATGGCTATGAATTCTATAAAATGTAACAAAACTGATAGATTGGCTTTCAAGTATAAATAAATGCAAGCTTGCTTGCTTCTTTTCTTTCTTTCTTAACTTTATAATATTGAGGTTTATCTACATCTTCAGGACTGGAATTTTTTTCTAAGGTAAAGCTGTGATCTGAGAAACTTAGGATGCTTTGAATTCAATTCTCTTTCATGTATTTGAATATTCTGTGGATCTTATAGTGAACTGATAACAATGAATTTCCTCTACTTGCTATTAACTGGGATAGCAGAGAATTTATACTGCAGGTATCACATTCAAACATTTTAAAGATGGCATTTCTTCCTTGAGATAAATGGATATATGTAATTTCAAAGTCAGTTTTTAATAACTATGTTAGCATGTCACTGGTGGCAAAATGTGAGTTCTGAAACCAGGAATCTGAACATCAGAGCTCCATTATCCCACTGGAAATGGGATTTAGAACTTTTAAATAACATAGTAGTTAAGATAGTATCTTACCTTCTTCACTTTTCTTAGTAACTTCTCTTTTAGTCTATCCCACTTCAAACTAGAAATTTGTCTTTTCACTAAATAAGGTCTTATCTCAGTTTTAAAAGTACATCTATTTTATTGGATGGGAAACATGGCATTTCTATCTAAACTGTACTCGCCTATCACATATAGATGTAATTTTGCTATCTGTAACAGGTTGGTACTTGAAGTACTCTTTAAAATGTAATTTTCCAATATATAAATAATCTTCAATAATGTAGTATATCTTGATTGATTGTATGGAAAGAAAAATATATCTCAGGTTAATTTAAATATAAGTGTTTTTTTCATCTCCTTAAAATACTGGAGGTTATTTTCTAAGAAATACCAGAGTTGGAGAATGCCTTTTTAAATCATTCTCAATTAACTACTAATAAGTTTGCCTGGATTAACTGTTATGAGTTTTTCTAATATCTTCTTTTTTTTTTTTTTGCTTCAAGGCTTTTTTACTAAAAATCTACTTGAATTTATGTGATAACTATGAAACTTCACTCATTTATTGAACAGAGCTTAGAAATGTTACTTTATTTTGTAGAGACTAAAATCATGAATTTACACTAATAATTCAATTTGAATTTATTCCTACAGAGTGTATTTGACATCACCAATCTCATGTCTCCATGTCCAATGGATAAAATCCTGGCTATCAGGCACTAATTACTCAATTTCTTCATCCCACAATACATACTGCATAATAGTATACAAATAAAAAAATACTAACACTGCCACCAAAAATGCAATTTGTGAAAACAGTTTAAGAATTTTTAAAACCCTTTTTTGGCTTAGTACTTATCTCACCTTGTATACATGAAGTTACTATGTTTTAAAGTAACTTGGAATAGTTTTTCTCTTTGTGATTATGTTATCAAATTAATACAGTTTTATTCATTTTGTTGCACATCTAAGCTTTTCTTTCTGTACCTCTGAAACAAATAATACAATATATGTTAAAAAAAAAAAGAAGAAGAAGAAGATAACAGGAAGGGAAGAATGAAGGGGGGGGAATTCAGAGGGGGAGACGAACCATGAGAGACGATGGACTCTGAAAAACAAACTGAGGGTTCTAGAGGGGAGGGGGTGGGAGGATGGGTTAGCCTGGTGTTGGGTATTAAAGAGGGCACGTACTGAATGGAGCACTGGGTGTTATACACAAACAATGAATCATGGAACACTACATCAAAAACTAATGATGTAATGTATGGTAATTAACATAACAATAAAGTATTTTTTAAAAAGTGAAACTTTACTCACTGTAAAGAGGTGAGTTAAAATCGTTCTAAAAATCTACTTGAATTTATGTGATGATAACTATGAAACTTCACTCCTTTATATGTGAAAACATATTAAGAATCTTAAAAATAATTTTTACTGTCATTTTAAGTGAAGATACTAAAGTAACACTGTCATAATATAAAGGAAAAAAGATTGAGATATGATTGTAAGAAACATTTCCCCTCTCTTAGGAATAAAGATACCAATACATAAATATAAGTTTTCAAGAGGTTTTCCTCTATGCCATGGACATCATAGAAAAGAAAGGTAAGTATCACCCCAATAGAACCCTTTATAAAATAGAAGAGGAATATTTAAAGTGACTTCCTGGGTTTTACTTTTGTAATATTTTCTTTTTTGGGAAATTGCATAAATCCAGTCTATACCAACTTCTACTGATGGCTTTGGAATAGGATATAGTATATATGTATGGCTTTTTCATCTGAAAATAAACTGAGTCACAGATTGCTTTACATTTCATGTCTGTTAAAAGTAATAAGAGCCTTAGACTTATGAGAGAATTAGGTCTGACTTCCAACTCCATCATTATTGACTATTGCCTTTGACAACTTAGTCTCATGAAAATCTGTTTCTTCATCTATAAAAATATTATATATTTTATGATATGAAAATATATAATTTTTATAATATGTATATGACATGTTTATTATGCAGATTTGACTAGACAATGTATGGGGGAAACCTGTCACAAATCATTAGACCATAGTAGGTCCTCGGAAATTTTAATTTCCTTTCACTTTTCACTGTTGAATCTAAATACCAGTAATGAAACTATTATTTGTGAAATTTGACCATGTTCTGTTTACTGGGGATTTCACTAATTCCCTTACAAAAGCTTGTGTTCTAATTCTTAAATGATTTTCAGTTACAGATATGAACTTAACCTCTGTAATGAAATACAGTGAAATAGCAACACAATACTAGCCTTTATCCATTTTATCTGTTCATGTCAAGACATTTTTAGTCCCTCTGTTATGAACTTCACAAAAAAAACCCTGCTATTTCACTTTTTCTCTCTCTGGGTATATGGTACAGCAAGAAAGTTTCTACATTTAAAAAAAATCATAGAAGTGATGAAAATATTCTGGAACTAGTTAGTGGTGATGGTTGCATAACATTGTAAGTGTATTAAATGCTGCAGAAGTATACATTTTAAATAGTTCAAATGTGTATTTTATGTTTTATGAACTTTACCACAGTAAAAAGAAAATAGGTCAATCAATTTAAAACATGATTTTGTTAAATATGGCCAAATCCTTCCAGAGATGTGGTGCCAATTTGTAACCCTAAGAGTGATATATATAAGTGTAAACTGAGAACGTTTTGGTAGGGAGGCAAATGATCAAGTATGATGGTCTTAATCTCCTGCCCAAGAAGGCTTTATAAATGGAAAGTAAAAGATTATTGAAAGTACATTTTTATATTTTACAGCTTTGCCTATGACTGATCCAGGTTATTATTTTACTAAGAATAATATTTTACTCAGTGATTTATGGAACAATCTTGGGGTGCATTTGTAGTACAGTGTGGGATATAAAGTTCAGGGTTTATCTTGAGTTAGGCTTATTTATATATCATTTTACTTTTCTATATTTACATGACTGTTGTGAATAGATATACTTGAGAGTTGGGCTTTCTTTATTTGATTGTGTTTTATTTATTTTTTATTGACTTGTAATTGATATATAATATTAGTTTCAGGTTTACAACATAATGATTAGACAATGATATACATTGTGAAATGTTCTCCATTATAAGTGTTGTTGCATCTGTCACCATACAAAGTTATTACAATATCATTGACTGTATTTCCTATGCTGTACGTTTCATCCCCATGACTTATTTATTTTTAAAACTGGAAATTTGTACTCTTAATCCCTTTCACCACCTTCCCCTCTGGCAACCACTAGTTTGTTCTCTATATGTATGAGTCTATTGAGTCTATTTTCTGTTGTTTTTGTTATTATTTGCTTTTTTTTAAGATTTCACATATAAGCAAAATCAAATGGTATTTGTCTTTGTCTGACTTTTTCACTTACAGTAACATCTTCTAGATCCATCCATGTTGTCACAAATGGCAAGAGTTCATCCTTTTTTATGGCGAATATTCCGTTGTGTGTATATATACTACATCTTTATTCATCTATGGATGGATACTTGGATTACTGCTATATCTTGGCTATTGTAAATAATGCTGCAACAAACATAGGAGTGCATGTATCTTTTTGAATTAGTGTTTTTGTTTTCTTCTGGTAAATACCCAGAAGTGGTATTTCTGGATTATATGGTACCTCTATTTTTTAGTTTTTTGAGAACCCTCCACATTGTTTTCTAGAGTGGCTACACCAATTTATGTTCCCACCAATATTTTATAAGGGTTCCCTTTTCTCCACATTCTCACCAACACTTGTTTTTTTATTTGTTTGTTTTTGTTTTTGTTTTGTTTTTGATACTAGCTAGTCTGACTGGTGTGAAAGGATATCTTATTGTGGTTTTGATTTGCATTTCCCTGATGATTAGCAATGTTGAATATCTTGTCATGTGTCTGCTGGCCATCTCTATGTCTTCTTTGGAAAAATGTGTATTCATTCTTAATCAGATTTTTTTTTTTGTTTTTGGTGTTGAGTTGTATGAGATCTTTATATATTTTGGGTTTTTTTAAATTATTTATTTGAGAGAAAGAGAGAGAGCACAAGCAGGGGGGTGGGTCAGAGAGAAAGGGAGAAGCAGACTCCCCACTGAGCAGGGAGCCTGGGACCATGACCTGAGCTGAAGGCAGACACTTAACCGACTGAGCCACCCAGACACCCCAAGATCTTTATATATTTTGGATATTGACTCCTATTGAATATATCATTTGCAAATATTTTCTCTCATTCAGTAGGTTGCCTTTTCATTTTACTGGTGTCTCCTTCACTGTGCAAAAGCTCTTTAGTTTGATGTAGTCCCATTTTTTAAAAAAAATTTTGCTTCTGTTTCCCTTGCCTGGGGAGAACATAGCCAGATGTTTAAGAGATTACTGCCTATGTTTTCTTTTAGGATTTTTATGGTTTCGGGTCTCACATTTAGGTGTTTAATTTATTTTGAGTTCATTTTTGTGTATGGTGTAAGAAAGTGGTCCAGTTTCATTCTTCAGTATGTAGCTGTCCAGTTTTCCCAGAACCGTTTATAGAAAAGACTGTCTTTTCCTGATTATATATTCCTGCTTCCTTTGTCATAGATTAATTGACCATGTAAGTGTAGGTTTATTTCTGGGCTCAATTCTGTTCCATCCTTTTTTACAATAATATATGAAATTGTCTTTCCAACTGGTTTATATTTTAGGAGCATTATTTTAAAAAAAAGTGATTTCTCACCAATGAAATAAAAATCTTTAAGTCCTTTTCATGTGCTGAATTGGTTGCCCCGCTAAATTCATATGTTGAAGTTCTAACCCACAGTATCTCAGAATGTGATTGTATTTGGAGATAGGATCTTTAAAGAAGTAATTAAGTTAAAATGAGGTCATTAGGTTAGGAGTCCTACCAAAATAATACAGTCATAAGCAAGGAATATCTTGGAGGATTTCTGTGAATTTTACCAATATTAGTTTTACTTAAGGACTTTCTTTACAGTGATTATACAACTTAAATTCACCTCCTAAGAATTTTAGGTCACTTGCTAATTTCCAACAAACTTTTTCAAATAGAGGGACTACTCTGAATAGTTATATTTTCTTCATATTTCACTATAGGGTTAATGCAGATTAACACTAGATATTTGAGCTGTGATTCATTAGTGACAATTTATACTTCAGTTTGTGATAGATTCATTAATATTCAAGGGTCCTTAGTACAAAGACAGGAATATTTAGTACTGTTTATACTTTGTCTAATTTCCAATTTATTTTAGCATTTTCTAATTATTAATATGCTACTACTACAACTAGTAAATTGTGCATATAACTAATGAGATTTCACCAAACATTTAAACTGTAATTACAACTTAAAAAATGAAATGCCATAACAATTAGAGTCTCTTAATGCTTTAATCATCCTAAAATTAAGCAAATAAAAATATAATCATTACAATCTGTTCATTACTCTTTTCTCAAAATTGGGTACAAAATGCTAAATCTGTGGATTTAAATTTGTCTTTAAACTCTGTTCTTATTCCTATTTTTAACTTTTTTTCAGCTTTATTGAGGTCTAATTGACAAGTAAATTGTAAGACATTTAAAGTATACAATGTGATGATTTGAGACACATACACATTGTGGAAGTATTCCCATTATAAAGTTAATTGACACATCCATCACCTCACATGTCTTTTCCCCTTTTTAAGCAAATTTCAGTTACACAATACAGTATTATCAACTATAATCACCAATTTATACATTAGATCCTCAGATCTTATTCATTTTACAACTGAAAGTTTGTACCCTTTTATCAATTTTCCTTATTCCCCTCACCCCTCAACCCTTGGCAAGCAAGCAGCATTCTACTCTCCATTCTATGAGTTCAACTTATTTTATTTCTTCTTTAAATCTGCCTCCTAATTTTTTGCATCTAACTAGAGAGTTAGGGTTTACAGACTCAGAATTGTATGATTGATACAACAAGTCCATGTTTGAGAACCTGAGATGGGAGCTTTAAGTGGGCATTGTAAAAGGATTCTTACTGAGTCTGTTTCCGGATGATCAGGTATTTAGTTTTGTCCATTTCATCATTTACTGTCCAAATTATTGCCTCTAATATATCAGGTATATTTTGATTATGCCATTCGTCATTTCCTCAAAATGATGCTTGATTTGATTTTCTTATACTTGTAGTAAGTCTGCTATATCTTTTCTTCATTATAAGCAAGAAGATAAAGCCGATTTTTCAGCTATTGGTCTGTGTGGGGTCTGATCTGGTTTAGTTAAATCTGAAGTCTTTAGCCTATTTGGTTCATTAATTTGCAACACTTCTTTCTCATACTCCAATTAGAGCTGCAATATTGACATATTCCTGTTTATTCCTACTAGCCATAAGTCGCGTGTATACGCATACATTATAATCATATATAGTAATACAAAAATAAATATTTAATGTCTACAGCATGCAAGACCCTGTGCTAGGTGTTATGGGATACTGTAAAGATAATCCTTCTTCCACTTCCTGCAATCATTATTCTTTAAAAAGAAGGTAATGCACATACATAAATAACTCTAATGTAAGGCAGGGAAAAAATATGTGCCATTAGAGAAGTCTAGATAAATCAGAATGAATTTTTTAAAGGGGGATTGCATTTATATCTGGCAAGAGGAACTTAGCACAATTACTCAAGAAGGCAGCATTTGAATGAGGTATTAAAGTATGGTCAGTATTCCATCACACACACACACACACACACACACACTGGAGAGAAAGAATTTTCTAGATCAACAATAGGCATACAGGCACAGAAGTATAAACATGGTTGCAGCCTTTCATGGGGAGCAAAAAGCTTTGTAGAGAGTGGAGACTTCATTCATTCATTCATTCATTCATTCAGTAAACTTTTAATTGGGGCCTCCCATGAATCAGAATGTGTTAGGCACAAGGGTTACCTAAATAAATAAATAGAAAGAAAGAAAAGAAAACTTCTTCTCCTGAACATTTTATTTTAATTGATAATGATTATGTCCCAAGTGCTTTATTAATATTAATTATTTTAATCTTCATGATACTATAAGGTAGGTAGTATTATCTCCATTTTATAGGTGGAGAAACTGATGCATAAAGAAGTTAAGAAACTTGATGAATTTATATAGTTAAGAAGTGGGAGATATAGGATTTAAACTCTGGTATCTGTCTCCACAGTCTGCTCTTAAACACTGCATTCTGCTATGTGATCTAGTGTATTGGGAGAGAAGTCTCTACAGATAGACTGTGAATGGTCTTGCATGACAAGCTAAGAAGTTTGACAAAATCAAAACTGTAATTTAAAAAGATCATTCTGACAGCAGTGAATAAGACTGATTGGAACAGTAAAATTCTACATCAAGTGGGTGGCTATTCTTTACTCTGGATGACAGATGATGACAGACTACTCTAATGTAGTAGCTGGGATAATACACAGAAGAGAATTTTATAGGGGTACCATTAACAGGAATTGCATAAGAGAACTAGAGTCAAATATAATGGCAGTGGCATCAGTCAAGACTGTAAATTACAAGTGACAGGAAGCCAACTTGAACTTGTTCAAACAAAAATAAAAATTTATTGTTTCATATGTTTAAATCAGGAAATTCTGTCTTTTACAGTTTCTCAGACCTACTTTCCCTTATTGGCTTCATCTTTAGGCAGATTCTATATTTGTGGTGCTGAAGATGGTTTCTGGCCTTCAGAATCACATTACTCTAGAAGCTAGAAAGTCCTCATCAAAAGGAACCATCTTTACATGTACCATCTTTTCAGCCAGAAAGCAGGGTATGACTCTCAGTGACTCAGTTTAAGTCATTTGCCCATTTGTATCAATCCCTTTTGAATCCTTTGGACTGAGAGACAGGGAAGATGGGTTTCCCAAAAGAAGAAGATACAAGACAAAAAATAAATATTCATTCCACCAACATTTTGATCTAGTGACTGAGAGTGTAATGGAGAACTTTATCAGAAATAAGTCATATGGGGAAAAGGTCAATAGCAAGTTTGAGAATAAAAAGAATAATTTAGAAACATGTTGAGTTTCAATAATGGCAGAGCATTTGGACAGAAATGACTAGTGAAGAGTTTGAAACTATGAAATTTGAGTTTAGAAGAAATGTGAATACTGAATACAAAATATTAGGAGTCAAATGAGTAGAGAAATGGCTACTGGAATGGTGAGCTTTAATGAGATTAAGAAAAATGATCATCACAAAATCAAATACTATCACTGAATCCAAGAGATGAGCATTCCAACAAGACAGGTTGGTCACCACAATCAAAAGCCCACAGCCAATCAAGGAAGGGCTAATAAAAAAACTATTTGGTCTAGATAAACAGCAAATCAATGGTGATCTTGAAAAGATCTTCAGGTAAAACAAAAGCCCATTGTAAGCCCATTAAAGAATATATGGGAAGAAAGGATGGCCAGTCTACTAAATAGCTAATTATGTGACCATGGACAAGAAACATAAAATTTCTAAGGCTCTGTTTGCTCATGTTTAAAATAGAGATTATAAATAGTAATTGTATCTAGTTTATAGATTTTACTTGACATTATGTTCAAAAAGTTCTTGACATAGTACCTAACAAATTACAAGTTCTCAGTAAATGTTAGCTATGTGTATGTATGTGATACAATGCATTGAGAGAATGTGACAGCAACCACAGTTTAGGATTTTTCCAAGATGTTTTTGCAGTGAAAGAAGTGAAGGAAACCCTAGTTAGCCATAAGAAGAACATTCATGAAGAGATGCCAGACCAGAAATGAGTGTGAAGATGACTTCCCATGACTCCAGCCCCAACTATCACTGACTAAAACTACACTGAGGGAAAATTGCCTACTAGACCTCAACCAGCAGAACCATGAGTGATAATAAATTATCGTTTTAAAACACTATGGGTTGGGGCACCTGGGTGGCTCAGTCGTTAAGCAGCTGCCTTTGGCTCAGGTCATGATCCCAGGGTCCTGGGATCAAGCCCCGCATCGGGCTCCCTGCTCAGCGGGAAGCCTGCTTCTCCCTCTTCCACTCCCCCTGCTTGCATTCCCTCTCTCACTTCTGTCTCTCTTTCTCTGTCGAATAAATAAATTAAAAAATATATATATTAAAAAAAACACTATGGGTTGTTTCATAGTAAAAGATAAAGAGAACAGACATCACTTGTGGGAATGACAAAGTCTAGGGAAGATGTTATTGAATCATTTTTATTATGTTTTGGTTTGATTGAATCAGAAAGTAGCCCTGAGATTTGCAGAGGCTGAGGATTTGTATTCAGAAGAGAGAGAAACTAAAGTTACAGGGAAGATATCAGGTAGTGAATATAGTAAGGACCTGGAAGAAACAATATAAAATGTATTCAGGGTTCTAGGGGGAGAAGTTTACCTTGGCAAGCAGGATGAACACCTCTTCCTCTGAGAAGGACCAAATGAGAAAAGGTAAAGCAAAGTTTGAGGTACAGAGCAAAGATATGAAAGATATCTGGGCGCCTGGGTGGCTCAGTCAGTTGAACATCTGACTCTTGGTTTCGAATCAGGTCATGGTCTCATGATCGTGAGATCCAGCCCGGCATGGGGCTCCATGCTCATCTGCTTGAGATTCTTTCCCCTTCCCTCTCCCTGCCCTTCTGCTCCTTTCCCTGCTCATGCTCTCCCTATCTCTCTCTCTAAAAATAAATAAAATCTTAATTTATTTTAGATAAAACTCCCAGAGACTTGCATCACAGAATTTTTTGAAGTGTGAAGGTCTCCTAAAGCTGCTGCCTCCTCCTTCTGGGTTCTGGTGATTGGAATCACACCAAGACCAATCAGGGGGCATGGAAACTGAAGGTCTTAAATAGGCCACAGCAGGATTTGGGGTCATTTACTACCAGACTCCCTTTTGCCCCAAGAATTCTAGCTCCTGCTCTCATTACCTTCTTCTTTTACCTCAGGACCCACACAAAAATTATAAGCGATAGCACTTAGATTCCTCTAACACAGATATTTTATTGCTTTTCACTCAGGCGAAATGGGAGAAAAGTAGATATGGAGCGGAACTTTGGTAAATCTGCCGATTTATCTTTTGCAGTGCGTGCCATGTAAACACTCCTAACTTAATGCACTGCACATGCATCATCCTTGAATGTTTAGTTTTATTGCTGCAGAAGTAATTTCTGAAGGTCATCTTATAATGGATGAAAACTTGAAGGTTCATGCAATTTATGTTCATTTTAGATAATATTGTACAACATTTAGGAACTATAAGCTTTCATTCTCTAAATGTTTGATCTAATAATTCTAAAGATAAAATATGTTATCCGCCTTTGGGAGCATATACTTTTGCTGTGAAAAATCATACTCAAATATGGATTGAAAAATGTAAACTCTTCTACTGATTTTTCTTTAACAGATTTTTATTCATCTCAGTCACACTTCAGTAGACTGAAGATAGGGAGGATAAAAAAAGCAGAACATTTCCAGGGGTATAAAAATTATAAGAGAGAATTAACCAGATTAAAAAATGCAACACTCTTTTTAAAGAATATATAGAGACTTGGTGAAGATCATCTCTTGGGCTACTTCACAGGTGTGTGTTAAGGTATAACCACCATGCAAAAACATTTTGGCCTTACCAAAAATGTTCTTTGTTATTTATATGTTTGGGGTCATAGTTATAAAGTTCCTGATTCTCTTAACCCCACTTGAGGTGATGATACTTTCTGTTGCCACTCCTTCCTCCATTGGGATTTCACCATCCCCCTTTCTCCCTTATCTCCAGTCATCCCCTCTTCCCTAGATCTTCCCTATCAGCCTTGTAAACACATTTTCTCACTGTCCGAAAACAAACACGCAAGACAAACGTCAAACAAATCTTTCTTTCAGTGCTGCCTCTCTCTGTGCATACTGCCCTCTCTTTATCCTCTCTCATCCTCCAGACACCTAAAGGAATTGTTCTACTAATTATGTACATTTGTAGATCTTTGATCCACTCCTCCTTGCACAGGGATCTGATCTAATTTGCACTTTCACTACTGCATGGAAATTACATCTGCTTTGGAAACTGTCTGCAGGGACATCTTGGCTCTACTACCAGGGTCAATGGGGGACTTCTGGGTGTCTCTTTTCAACTCTTAACCTTACAGACTGTTCTGAGTCTCTCTTATCGTTTGGATTATAATTCATTATTAATGTATTCTCTTCCTACTTTATCAAATGTCCATATTTATCACCACAGTACGGACGTGTGGTTTCATCCTCAGGTATTTTCTTCTTTTTTTCCTTCACACTCAGCCTGGGTGATCTCATTAACTTCTGTGGTGTCAACCTCCACAGACAGCCTGGAGCTCACCTGAACCTCCTCTTCAGTGCCCTTTTGCCTATGTGAATGTTCCCAGGCACCTCAGTTCCAAATGAATCGATATCCATTTCTCTTTCATCACTCCTCAAACTTTATTCCCCTTCTCTATATAGTCTCACAGTCAATGGGTCATAGACTCACTTAACCCAATAGCTAGATATCTAGTTATTATAATAATGGATTGAGACTTAATGCTGACATCCAACTTTCTCACATATAAACTAGCAATTTCATATGTCTTAACTTAATAGTTTTCCTTTTCTTTTCCTCTTCTTTAACCGAGCTCCATTAATTTTACTTCAGAGTGCCTCTAAATCCATTCATTCTTCTCTATTTTAAACTTCCATTGCCATAATTCCAGGACCTCTTAGTTGCTTATTTAAATTGTTGCAGAAGTATTTTAATTCGCCCTTTGGAGTCTATTATCTTGCATTTTGAGGGTTTTCCAAATACTGACATTAGATTGTTTTTAAGAACAGAGAACGGTGAGCAGAGTGCCTGTTGTTTGCTATCCTTAATAGTGTAATATTTCTTCTCAATATTATGGCATTCATAATTTCTAGACCTAGAAAACTACTCTAGCTTTAACAATAGCCATTCTCCAGCTCATCCACCTGACCAGATCCTATCTAGCCATTCTCCTGTTGAATTTGTGTGAGGGGCTTGCTAGCTCAAACAGGCTTTACCTTATAATGCCAGTGTGTCTTTCTCACTCTTCCCCTTTTGAGGATATTCCGCTCACCCTACAAATGTTATATGTTCTAGGAAATATCCTTACTCTTCTTCCCTTTAACATCAAAGCAAATGAATTGCTTCTTTTCTGTGTATATTGTAGAGAGCTCTACTGTAGTAATAATCATGTTGACTTAATTACAGGCCTTGATCTATTTGAACCTCCTGCTGTGGTATTAGCATTTTTAAGGACATGGACTAGGTATTTAAATATTGAATGAATGAAGAGATGAATGAATGAATTGGAATGTGAGTTCTCTTCTGTCACTCAATGGGATATGCCAGTCAACTCTGTCATGACTAGTCTCTCAGGGATGGCACTGAGTAAATTTAAAGATCTCCCAATAGGAATGTGACTACTTGCCAGCTCAGTTGTATTGATTATTTGGGAAGAATGAAAAAAATAAGAATATTTGTAATGTGCTTTGCAATTTTCAAGACTTTTCCTAATTATTAACTCACTTACTTTTATAACAACTGTGTAAAAGAGGCACTGTTGCAGGGAGGCACTCAGAAGTTAAAGGTATTTAACAAGGGCAAACAGCCAGAAAGCAACAGAACTAAGAAATCACATAGGATTCCTCACCAAAGCCTGCTATTTGAGTCATGGATTCAGGCTACTTGGGTTTAAATTCCAGTTCTCTTACTTAGTAGCCGTGCGCCTCCTTTCTTCACTCCTGAAATCAGGATAATATTGTAAAACCTGACAGGGTGCTTATGAAGGGTAAATGAACCTAATATATTTACAGCTCTTAACAGAGTGCCTGCCATTTAGGTCGTACTCTACAAATGTTCATTATGCTACAGATGCTCTCTGGTAAAGAGGTAAAGTATCATAGCTAGAATCTCTCTCTCTCTGTTGTTCTTTTTCACTCCCCGGACCTCTCTCAATAATTAGTTTAAGAGACTGCATTCAAAAGAGCGTGTTAATTGGGCATTATCACAGAAGATATTAAAATAAGGAGCATCATGACATGGCTAGAGGCCAATCACTCCTGCCTTGGTGGTTTCTAGATGACCTGACCCAACCTAATCATTATCTAGTTTCATTAAACTCAAAGGAAAAGCTAAGATGGGCTGTTATTGGCTGAAGTGTGTCTCCCCCTACAAATTCATATGTTGAAGCTCTAGCCCCCAGTACCTCATAATATGACCATATTTGAAAACACTTAAAGAAGTGATCACGTTAATATGAAGCCATTAAGGTAGGCCCTAATCCAATCTGACTGGTATTCTCTTAAGAGAAAATTTGGACACACAGAGACATGACAGATGCCTATGCACAGAGCGAAGGCTGTGTGGCGGAGCAGCGAGATGGTATCCATCTGCAAGGAGAGAGGCCTCAGAGGAAACCAAACTTGCTGACACCTTGATCTTATATTTCAAGTATCCAGAACTAGGAGAAAATGCATCTCTGTTGTGTAAGCCACCCAGTCTGTGGTTTGGTTATGGCAGCCCTTGCAAACTGATACAGGGGTTTTTGCTCATCATCTCACAGTATAATCAGGTAGAAGCCAAGACATCAAGAGTCTTTTAGTGACTAGTTTCAGCTCCCACAGATCCTGCCAGAGCCATAAATGTGGCTAATTCTACCTCAGGGGCTGATTTTGTGCTTCAGTGTCAAATTAATTCGAATACAGTAGGAAATTACAAATGTCAGGAAACTGTGCAAAGAGCTAGTTCTTGTTGCAATCATGTTTTAACCCAGGATATGTTCAATTTTGTCTGGATTAAGCATCAATCAATGGGTTCCTGTCTACTAATTGGCTTAAGAAACAGTTTCCTTAAACTGGGGAAATTTTCATGAGCAATTATGCCCTTTGCTAAATGTTAATGATTCTGGGTAAAGTCTATGGAAGCTATAACAAGGTCAATGATATCAATGATTTATAAAAGAATAACTGAAATTTTAGATAATTTAAATTATTAATACATTGCACTGATGTAGCATTGTTAACTTCCCCAAAGCTCTTTCATCTCTTGTATTTAAGATTTTATGTGGAAAAGTCAATCCCATGAAATCTAAGATAGAATCCAACTTTTTTTTAGTCCTTTAAAGAAAGAAAGAAGTGAAAGCTTCGGATAACAAATCTGCTTTCCTACAATTATTTTTA
Organism: Mirounga angustirostris; assembly: GCF_029215605.1. Classification (NCBI taxonomy): domain Eukaryota; kingdom Metazoa; phylum Chordata; class Mammalia; order Carnivora; family Phocidae; genus Mirounga; species Mirounga angustirostris. The sequence continues at coordinate 88,975,203 of NW_026991709.1, read as the reverse complement.
TCAAATGAAAGACAGAAGACAAAGCAAGAATTGATGTTGGTGTCAATGTGATGAAAAACACTCTTGCGTAGGGGCTGAACTACTGTACAATTTTCTTGAGAGGACCAGTAGTCTTCCAAATGAGATATTATCTGTTGTCACTTTTATGAAAAATATAACACCTTCCTCTGCCTGTTTCTTCTACTTTGAACAGTTTTCTTGGGTGAGACCTGAAAGGTTGCCCAGCAGAAGCAAACAATTTGCCTTTGTTTTCTTGGCTCAGTAGTCCCTGAACTCACATTCTTTCACATTCAAAGCTGAAGTGGTATTGTGTAGTTTGCAGAGTTGATCTATTGTTCAGACTTCCCTGTTTGCATTGCAGAGTAAAAGAACATATTCTGAAGCAACTTTACAAGAAGCTACTCTAAAATATACATGTAGCTATTACTTATTGAACACTGTTCTGAGCTCAATGCTTTGTCCTAGTTTCTGTGTGCTTATTATTTCAGTTTTTCTGGAAGTTGGAAGCTAATCTCAAAGTGTACAATTCACTCACTTACTAATTCAATAAAGGTTACTTATGGAATCTGTTTATTATATGTGCTAGGCACAATCTTAGAGATGAGAAGAATGAGATAAAAGCCCTAAAAGAAACCACAGTCTAGACCTGAACTGTTCAATAGTGTAGCCTCTAGTCACAGGTGGATTTTAAATTGAAATTTAAATTAATGACAGTTAAATAAAATGAAGAATTCAGTTGCTCAGTCATACTGGTAACTTTTTGAGTGCTGAATAGCCTTTTATGGCCCTACTGCCCTACTGGACAGTGTAAAAGAACATTTTCATCTTTGCCAAAAGTTCTGTTCTGGTCTAGAGATTAGCATATGTTAATAATGTGAATATTTGGATAAAGCCTGGCTTAATTCTGTTCACAATGGACAATGCTATGAAGCAATCCAACCTGTTTTAGCCATGGTGGGGAAAAAGTATTTGATGAATATATATAAAAACAAGCATCTTTCAGGGACTCCTGGGTGGCTCAGTCGATTAAGCATCTGCCTTTGGCTCAGGTCATGATCCCAGGGTCCTGGGATCGAGTCCCAAGTCAGGCTCCCTGCTCAGTGGGGAGTCTGCTTCTCCCTCTGCCTGCCTCTCTCTCTCTTTCTGTTTCTCTCTCTCTCCCCCCTGACAAATAAATAAATAAAATCTTAAAAAAAAAAAAAACAAGCATCTTTCATTACTAATGTTCTTTCTAACAAGGAAAATATGATTTACAGTGGCCTTTTAAACATGTCAATATCATACTACAATAGATGGCAGAGTGTGGTGTCCTGGATCCCTAGGGCTTCAGAGAGAGGGACATTAGTGGTCAACAAGTTACAGAATTACACAAAGAGTTATCAGGGGTTTTCCAAAGGTTAATGTCATGGTTAGTAGAGAAATCTAGAAAAGGTGCTCATATGGAGATGTGCCATTCCAAAGGGTAAGAGAACCAAAACCACAAATTTGGGAGACAAGGCTAGGCGTAAGAGCAAGATGAGAGCAATCAATGATTCACAGGACAATCCAGATGGATTTCTTTGAATAGATCCTTGCTGCCTCTTCTAAATATATTGATTATGAGAATTTACAAGTGATTGCCATGTCATTCTTTTTCAGAAATGAGATGTGCAACTTTGGGTTGTATGAGGTCATGGTTAAGATTAAGGTGGTAACTGTAACATGTTAATTGAATCCTTCAATGACGCTGTTGTAATTCAACTAATTTCTTAATGAGCAGTTGTGGTTATTTGCTTCCCATACTTTTCTGATTGTACAGCTGTGAATTCATTACTTGAGGATTTAAATTGTAAGTTATATTGCTCAGAAAATGATCAAACATTATCACTACTGTTGGAAAATGTGCAGATTTATTAGCATTCATAAGCTATTAACTGTAACAATGAAAAAGGAAATAGTTAACATCACTCCAAAAATATAAGAGTTTTCAATATATTTGTTTCATCTTTTTTCTCTTCTGTATGAGTACAAAAGACAATACAGGGGACATTATCTATGGATATTTCAGCATTAAACACTGAGGTGGTATTCTGGCAAGTCTCATGAGGCGATCAGATTTTGATTTTGCTCCTGTACCTGATTTTTTTCTGTGGAACCCCTTCTTCTGTAGGGAATGCTTTCAGAGTACAGATGGGGAGTGATGAATGGAGCTGAGTTCAGGGTAAATTGCTGTTATAAGCAGTTAGGGGTATGTTATCTGTGTGAAAGCACTTTTGGTAAGGGAGAAAATGAATGAAAAAATGGTCACAAAAGCAAACAGAGTCTGTGGCAATTACTGAGAGGCAAGATTACAGATAAATGAAAGAAGGAAATCAGATAAAAATGAGGGGTAGAATTAGTACTGAAAGGAGTGAAAAGAAGTTGTAAATATGACTTCTATTCATGTGGATAGATGGCAGCTGGGATTTTGATATTTTCTAAACAGGTTTTTCCTGAGTGTCTAGCCTCTATAAAATAGTGGTTGGTTCTACACTAAAGATAAGTACCTGAATTATCTGTGGAGGTATAATACATAATATTACACACATATATATATATATGTGTATGTGTGTGTGTGTGTGTATGTATATGTATATGTATATGTGTATGTATGCCTAAGCCTTACGTCCAATAGATTCTGATCCAGTAGCTTACACCCTGTTTAGGTCTATAGAGGTGTCTCTGTTTAAAAGCATGGGCTTTTTTACTTAACTGTTGCAGAGCTGTCAAGGGATTCAATCTTTATCATAGTATTCGACCCATTTTCTTTTCTTCAGATCATGTGAGTTTACTTTTTCTCTTTGTGGGTTTGCAGAAAGCAAAACTCGCATTGCCAACAACTTGTCACATAAAAAAAATAGACTATAAATCAAAGTTAAAAAGCTTTGCCACAGCAGGAATAGCTGGTATCAAACAAAGACTGTTGTCTCTATGGTGATCTCAACAGATAGTCTTGTTGACGAATCCCCTACTTCTTGCCATTTCCCCACAACCATTGAGAGGCTAGCATCCTGCCTTTGGAATGCATCCAAGGAAGACAATTCAGAGGTTGGTGCTTTGGTGATGAATCCTTTGGTTCTTGGTCCTGGCAATTCTTTATTTAAATTAGTTCAATATTATTTGTGAAACTGGAAGGAAAAGTGTTCTATTACATGGTCTTGGTCGCAAACAACAAAAGAAACATACTAGATTGTATATAACTACCCAAAGAACCTGTTGGAAGGCTGGGGGACCTATTTCTAAACTGGGCATAAATCAGAGGAAATGGGCATCAGATAAGCAGGCTAGATCAGATCCCCTTTTGAAGCAACCTAGCTGTCCTGCTGGCCCTGGGATCCTTAAACCTCTCTACCAAGAGCTTCTCTTTGTTGTTATGAGTGCTTTCCCAACTGTCCCTGCATTTTTGCTGTCTCCCTCAACTCACGTAGTCCTAGGTGGGACCCTCTAATGACTGAGACTCAGTCATATGCCTGTGTCATCAAAACAAAAGCAAGAAGTATCTCATCTTATCAGAAATCATGGGAGAAGGTGAAACTCTAAGGATCATCTTCTATTTCAAAATTATTTTAAAATAAGTCCTTTAGGTGAAGTGTAGCCTAAAGGGACAAATGTTTATTACCGAGCCCCTCATAATGCTGCCTGGCCACTTACTATTTGGCTAAATTGAGCATGTGATACATTTGCTCTTTTGATGTTTAGAAAGCTGTGTTAAAGCAGCATAGAATATCGGGTACTTGCGGAGGTGACTTGGGACATTGTCACTAACATGCAGAAGAGTTAAGAGTAAAGAAACACTAGCAAAACAGACATTCTCTACGGCAACCACATATCCCCATAGTTTATCTTTCGTTTGGTTGTTGGCCCACAGTTGTTGGCCTACATCTCTTCAGGCTGAGACGGAGGCTGTTTCCCTGGTTACCTAGGCAAGGAGAAGAAACTGTCTTAGGAGTACAGAAGAGCTGACCTCAAACTTTTGTGTAAATGTATGGATATGTGTGAGATAAGTGTTTGTGATAACTTATGCAAACTTCTGCATGGTACCAGCCTGATTAAAATACTCACTCTTTGTTGAGAACTTCTAATTTAAAGGTCTGGAATTGGATGATCAAATAAATCCTCTTCCTGAAATTGTAGCCATGAACTTGAAACTCTCAAATAATGAAAGAAAACTATTATTTGAACAATTTATTCCCCAATTACTGTTTTGAATACTGGTTAGGAGAAAGAAAAAGACCTTGAAGATTATCTTCATATTTTGAAAATACACCAAGCCTGAACTCTGGGTGGCTCTAAGTTGTGATCACTTGGTTTCTCTGTATTGTGAAATTTCATTCAATTTTCATGTTTTAAAATACCATGGCAAAAGAACTCAGTTTTTCTTTTCTTTTTTCTGTCTTTCTTTCTTTTTCTTTTTTTTTTTTTTGTGGTTACTGGCTGTCTTCTCCAGTCTGGACATCTGCTTGTTATTATCATGGCTGTTAACTCTAAGTTGTTTTTTGTTTTTGTTTTTTTTTTTTTTAAGATTTTATTTATTTGACAGAGAGAGATAGCGAGAGCAGGAACACAAGCAGGGGGAGTGGGAGAGGGAGAAGCAGGCTTCCCGCCGAGCAGGGAGCCCGATGTGGGACTCAATCCCGGGACCCCGGGATCATGACCTGATCCGAAGGCAGACGCTTAACGACTGAGCCACCCAGGCACCCTAACTCTAAGTTGTTTTAAGTAATTTTTTTACCATCTCTCTCTGTAAGTTTATTATGCAAATACTAGTCTTCCTTACCTTGTATGTGTCACTTTTGGAGATAACACAAATGTTTGTCTAATGCATATATATATATGCAGTGATTTTTCCTTCTGAACAGTCTTTATGATCAATTTTCCTTGAGCACAATGGAACACTCTTTGATTTATATTGATGTCAGTTTTATTTTTAGTGACACTCTACCCAAAACAAGCTTATGTTTATGTTTCTTCTAAAGTTTCCTGGGGCGCCTGGGGGCTCAGTTAAACATCTGCCTTCAGCTCAGGTCATGATCCCGGGGTCCTGGGATCGAGCCCCGCATCGGACTCCCTGCTCAACAGGAAGCCTGCTTCTCCCTCTCCCTCTGCCTGTCCCTCCCCCTGCTTGTGTGTGTGCTCTCTCTTTGTCAAATAAATAAATAAAATCTTTAAAAATAAATAAATAAGTAAATAAAGTCTCCACTTTTTCAATCCATAGTCTTAATAAAATGTATAATGGCTCATATCCACTAATACAATTTATCAGTAAATGGACAGATGGACTACAATGGCTTTTATAGTATGCAAAAGGATGAAATCCAACTATGACCTTTAAATGATTATTTTTCATAAGTTCATGCATTAGTTATCTCTAATCAGTCCTAGTGTGTAACGGGGCTAAAAAGAGAAGATACAAAATAACGTTTTCTTCTTTCTTTATTCTTGTCAATTTATACAATGTTTCCTGACTTATTTCTGATAATGTTACACAAACAAATTTGTGGAAGTAAAATTAAAATTTTGGGTACATATCACTGCTTCATATAAGCACCTTTAATTACTACTTTATTATTTATGTTATTTCCTCTAAGTTTAAATTTGAAGATCATCCCAGTGGTGTTATTTCACTAATACAGAAAATAGTTACTATCCAAAACTATACAATGACAGAGCTAAGAACTGAGTTCATGAGCTCCATAATTTTTCCTGAGTTAGTCAACCAAAGAGAACACATGCCCTATATTGGGATGAGACCCTTAAAGCAAATTAGAAGAGGGAATTATTCCCTTAATCCTTTGGAATTTCTTTATCTTATGGACCGCTATTCAGTGTAGCTAAAACATGTGTTTACATATATACAAATATGGTAGTAACACATCAGATTAAAAGATAGAGACAGACCTGATGCATATAAGGCACACAATAAACATTCATTGAATTTGTAAGGAGATATAATAACAAGATATCTATGAAAATGTACACAATCAGATTTGTATATCAACCATGACGATGAAATCTAAGTGGTTAGCAAGTCAAATAAGATTGAATTCACTGAGTTCCTATTAGTAAAAAATGCAAGATGAAGTATATTACTGGAATGTTTTAAGAGGAAAGCTACTGTATGAACTTTAAAATACCAGAAGTGTAAAATATTGAAATGCAGTGCTTTGGGTTATTATTAGTAAGATTATCCAAACATGCTTACAGTTTTCCTATTATCTCTGAATCTCTACTTTACTTTTGATCATTTTAGTAGGGTATGGAATTAAAAACACCAAGTTCCAAATCAATCTGTTTTTATAATTTTAGTGATTCTGTAGAGACTTAGTTATAGAAAGAGTTTAGATTAATAGATGAGATGTAGTTGGAGAATTATCTGTGGATTTTAGTTATCCTTACTGATCCTAGTTCCCATCATAATAGATAATTGTAGGAGACATGTTAATAATACACACGTGGAAAAGCTCTAGAGATTTTATTTCGCAGCAAGCTAAAAATGAATCAACGGTGTTATATGACTATCAAAGGCCCAAATTTACCTTAAAATGCATTAATAAACTTTATAGAAAAGAATGGGGTTGGTAGTCACTTCACTTTTCAATCCATTTGTCACACCATCCCTGGAGAATATGCATGAGTTCTGAAGAGTATAGTTTAAGAGGGTCATATAACCAGAAAAAAGTGAGAAAGATAGCATCGGAAGTTGTATTATGAAATATAATTGAAGTAATTAAGTTTATAGAAGGGAAAGAATCAAGGTGGATAAGATATCTGCCCTCACATATGGCAAAGGAAGTAAATATATTATTGTAGTTTAAGAAGGCAGAACAAGGACCAATGGGGAACAGTGGAAGAGTGCTGATTACCAAAAAGAATGAAGAACCCTCTGACATTTAGAGATGTCCAGAAAAAGAAAGGCCTACTTTAAAAAGGGGTCTACCATCAGAGCTGAAATGAGAATCAAGGATGAGAATCTAAAATTTCGGGATCACTTGGCAATTTTGCAGAAAGATGGTTGTTGTCAGTCACATAAAAGTTTAATACCATCTCCTATAACTTCTAGATTAAGCAGATTCAGAATGCTTCCAACAAATAAAATCTAAACATACCAGTTTCATAATATTGACAATGCAAAAACCTGAAAATATTATACATTAAAAGCTAATATAACTAGAGAGATACATACAAGTATGATAAAGTATTTACAGTATTCTTGTCTCAAGGGATTATGAATTTTTCCCTTTTTCAGACTTTTCTGAACTATTTTTTAAAGTGAATATTTTTTTTTTATAATCTGATGAAATAACAATGCTATTTTAACTAAAGTCAAAAAGGAAATGTCATTGTTTCTTTGGAAGAAGTCTGTGGTTAATAATCATTTGTGTATTTTTGTAATTCTCAAAACAAGTGGATTTTGTTGTTCAAAAGATACATAATTTGATTAGTTACAACTCTACATTTTTAAATCTGTAAGGGAGCCCATTTTTGGTACCAAATGTTTAAGCATCAATAGAAGGTGTAGTGGGTTAAATTTTGTGTTAATTTTTAGTACTCCTAAATGTCACCTGATTTGGAATTAGGGTCTTTGCAGATATAATCAAGTTAAGATGAAGTCATAGTGTATTAGGGTGTGTCCTAATCAATGACTGATGTCCTGTAAAAAGAGGGAATTTTTACAAGGGGTGGGGAAGTTGGAGTGATGTTATCTACAAGCCAAGGAATGCCAAGGATCCTAGGAATCCATCAGAAGCTCAGAAGAGGCTTGGAAGGATCCTGGCCTAGAACTTTGAGAGAACACTTAGGGCTTCTCACCTCCAGAACTTGACACAAGTTTCTGTTGTTTTAAGCCACATAACTTGTGGTATTTTGTTACAGCAGCCCTAGGAAATGAAAACAAAGGGAAATAGTTGGCAGTAGATTTTTATTAAATAGGAAAATCCTCAGGACACTTTTAGCAATGAAAATAATAAACATTTTCCCACTTTCTAACACTAGGTCATTATTTAATAATGCCTTTTTATATTTCCCTTTGGAACGTGTTATCAGGAATGCATTGAACTTTCCTACTGGCTTTAAAACAATAAAACCATTCATTAATTATTTAATGTAAGTTTAAACTATCACCTCAAGAATTTGGAGAGAGCTATACCTGTATCTATATCTATCTATATATGTCTTTGCTTTATTCTCTTTTAAGCACTATTAATCTTTGAAATGATATTATTTATTTTATTTATATGTTTATGTACTGTTCCTCACTATAACATAAGCTCCTGACAGCAGCGATTTTGGTTATTTTAACCGTGGCTGGCACATAATAAATACTCAGAAACATTTGTTGAATGCTCCCAATGTAGTGACAATTTCCGATATCAGCAGCTATAGGCTTAGTGTACATGGCAGGAGAAAATGTTGCCTCAACTTCCTGGACTGACTTATTAGGGCTCATGAGGTCATATACCATATCTTAAATAATCATTGGAGCAAGGAGATGGCATATTCTGAAATGGCATTGCTTGGGGCACTGTGCTCTTCACGAGAACCACAAGGTAGATCAGCACACTTAAATCTCAGGGATACGGCAATCCCTCAAATAAAATGGTGTAAATTTGTTTGTCATATTGAAATAATAAATTTAAGTACAACAGCTTTCAGTAAATAATTTTTCTTATGTCTGATTTCACTTCTCATGTGAAGTTTTTTCAGTACATAATTAGAACACAATTTCTGATTTTATTATTTAAAATATTTAAAATATACCTTCCTTTCCTCAGAAAAAATAGCAATCCAAGTCGTTTTGATCTTGATTATGGAAATCATTTTTGGACAACTTTGGCTGAAGCAGTGTTTTCAACCTAATTTCAATTATTTCCATGAACAAGCTTTTTAAAATTTCTCCATATATCCCATAAAGCCACCCAATTGTATGTTAAGAGTCCATTGCAAGAAATAAGCATTCATAAAACTTTGGCTGAAAGACATGTAATCCATCATTCCTTTAAATGAGATGTGCTTAACCTAGGTAGAACAGAGGGTCCCAGAGACCTGAAAGGTACAGGTGCATTTCTGTCATGTGTACAAATGGGTCCATTCCTGGTTAAAGAACCACAGCTTTGGACAGATTCTTAAAGGATCTGTGGTTCTACCCCAATGTCTGAATCAGCACTCTAGAGTAGTGCTTCTCAAATGGGGATGATTTTGTCCCTTTGGAGACATTTGGCTTTTTTTTTTTTTTTTGGTTGTTACAACTGGAGAATGGGGAGCTGTTATTGCTACTAATAGGCAAGGGGCAAGGGATGCCAAAGCTATAATGTACAGGGCAGTGCCTCCCAGTAAAGACTGTTATGCCTAAATGTTGTTAGTACCATTGCTGGAAAACCATGCTCTAGATAATCAAATATTCTCAAACTCCCTACCCAAGATTAAGAGCAAAAAAGAGTGTCAGTTATTTAACTTGCATTCTTTCAGTTTATCTCTGGTTTATTAAGCTTCTTGTTGTGTGGCATGATGCTGTCACCCAATTTCAAGGTGCGTTTTAAGACTCTGTCCCTGGAAAGTGATTTTATGGGTTGTGGTGCTGTGAATGGTGCATCCTGTAATGTCTTTGTCTTACCTACCTACAGATTTCCTGTCAGTCCTTGGTTCGAAGAAGATTAGCTCTGCTTTATCTTCAATGGACAATCTGAAGTGGGATTGAGCTTGTTTCTTTCTTATTTTGGTTATTAGGGAGATATAAACATAATTGAAGACCATTTTCTAGCTTACAATTTGGATAATAATATGATTCTGGCTTCACTTCAATTTTCTGGTATCTAATTTTCCTAGGCTTTTACTTACTGGCTTGTAGTGTTTGTTTGTTTTTTATGTGTGTGTGTGTGTGTGTGTGTGTTTTGCTTTATCAGAATTAAATTTTTGTACAATACACATTTTTTCTTTGGGATGAGGTAAGAAATAAATAAAAACTTGTGACCCATAGGACTTACCACTAAAATTAAGAACTACGTTGTACCTGATTTCTCTTCTTTATATAGTTTATACCACTTAATTCTTTAACATTAATGCCATATCATATTGCTATTTCTATTTAAATAATGTGCTATAAACATTCCTATATCATTTTTTTTTTTGTGGTTACATTCATTAGCTAATTCCCTTTATTCAAAACTTTTCAGCATCTATTGTGCGGAAAGTCACCGAAAATATAAATAAAATAATTTTTTTTTTCTCAAAGAGCTTACATGTGAACAAGGGAGATAGGTATGTAAATCAGTAATGACAAAAATATACTCTTATCATAGAAATATGCTCAAAGTATATGGTGACAAAACGTGGCATGATCAAATCCAGTACATGCTGATTAACAGAGAAGATAACATGTTGCTGAACATTCTCTAGTTTTTTCATTTAAAAATTATTTGAGATAGAAAATGTGATAGACTTATGGTTGAATAGATGGTAATAGAGATAATAGATACATAGATCCAATGAACTTTCAATTGCTTTTAAAATTTATTCTGGTTGTTTTTGACAAATTATCCAATTTATTACAGCTTTTTAACATTCCTGTTAACCATCTCATTCTAGGTATATGTAATCTCTCCACTTAAAAAGGAAACTTATCTAGGTGATTTTAATAAACGCAAGCAGGACAAAGCTCGGAATTAGCCTGGGTGGAACCCAAGATTTTATTCCCCTCTTCCCTTCCCCTACACCCCCTCCCATTTCTCCGCCCACCCACCAATTCACTGGAATCCATTCTCTGAATCTAGCCTGCTGTGGACACATCAATTTGAATGTGAACTCAAGCAGGTAATTCATTAGTAAGTAAGTACACATTTAACAATCAAAAAATTTAAAACTAAAAAGTTTGTTAGACTTACTCAAATCTAGAGTTTCTCAAATGTTACTCCTCAGTGTTTATAAAAAAGGGAATTATTGGTCAAATGCATTTGAGAAAAGCCATATTAGTCAAAGATAAGTGAGTTTTTTGTTTTGTTTTGTTTTTAATGAACTTCTCTGGGCCTTCCCTATGCTACTGAGCTCTCCTCAAGGTGTGTGATAAGTATTTTCCTACAATATTTAAATATAAAACACCTAATTGAAAATATGTAATCCATAAAAGTTTCTACTTATACTATGGTGTTTTTAAAAGTATTATTACCATGTACTCTTATGATAATAACTTGGTCATTATTAATCATCATTACTTTTCTAAAAAATTACATTTCAGCATTAGTCTTTCTCTACAGGGATATCAAAGATCCAGGTTCTGCTGGGAATGGAGAAAGTATTGCAAGAACCCTAGTAGATTTTAATATTTATCAAGTCTGTGTGATACAGAACAAGAATGCCTAGAGCCTTTGAAAAGAACTATCTATGACTCACAGCTAGTATCTTTAAAATGTAAAATATCAGCCTTTTGAAAAATGAGGACACTCTTGTCAAATGCTAATCTTGAAACTACTTAACTGATGTTTTTGCAATAGCAACTAGTGTTAGTACAGGGGAAAAACATAAAAGTGACTCATGTAATTTTTAGTAAGTTTCAGTTTATCAAAAATACACACACACACACACACACCCTCTTATTCTTTGTAGTTGATATAACTGTGCTTTACAGTATCTTTGGATATGTGTTTAGAAGATGGCTAGAATTGACCCTTATTATTTTACAGTTAAATAATTGAAAGGTGGAATTGACAGTCATTACTCCCTCGCCTTGTTCATTAAGCATTTTAGGCATTCCAGAAATAGTTGACACATTTGCACAGATTAAATCATCTAAGCTTTTGCTTAAAATTAGAACTAAAATTAAAATGGAATGAAACTTGTTTTACTCTTATTTTTTTTCTTTCTATAGCATCTATAGGCCAAAGTGTGTTTATGTATCTAATGTTATTTCAGATTATTTAACTGGGCAAATGGGTATCATTCCTTGGCGAGGCAGAGGCCTAATGAAATAGAAACTCTAAATAGTGGTCTCCAAAGTTTAAAAAAGACCTAAAACCAAAAATATTACTATTGTTTTACCTTAATTGGCTTTGGAAGCCCACCTGCAGAAGTGAGGAACCTTCTTCTAGGGAAAACATATATACATACTACTTTCACTCTTAAGTAGTGTTTGGGTGAATCCACTTACAGAAACTAAAACTTCTATCCAAGAGCACTTGGCTTTTCTATTTTCATACCAAATAGTCACACTTTCTAGGCTTGGTGTCACAAAAGCAACATTTCCAAAGGTTTGTGATTATTTTTTCCCCAAGAGTTTTCACTTCTCTTGGGCTGTTACCTTTTCTTTAAAGTGATTAGCAATAAAAACCTTAAAATAAAAGAGTCTGAGGGCTTGTCAGGGGAGCAGCCAAATAGGGAAGATCCCAAGGCATCTGCTGCAAGAAAGAAAAAGGACTTGGCATACAGCTAACTTGGGTGAGAGGAACTCTGGGTTTGGCTCCATGTTACTGAAGCCAAGTGGAATCATGGTTAGAGTTTTGCTGTTCACTGGAACACTGCATAGATTTGTTTTTAGTTTGGCATATTTTCCTGTCTTGATAGCTGATGAGGCCCAACCAATGTTGTAGGTATAGATGGATACTTAATTACCTGGTTGTAATCTAGGTTAATGATAGATGGGTAATGCCTTCTTGAACACTAGGTAGCAAAATTTTCTTATAATAAGATACTGTTAGTTCCTCAATTAACCAAGATATACTTGAGAAATTAAATAATAGATCAAGAATATTGTATTAACTGGTTTCTAACCCCCTTCCACCTCCTTCTAAAAGTCTGATCCTGCCAATAAACAGATGATCCAGGATAATACACAAATAATCCTCTAATGAATGATGTAGTCAAGTGGTTCCAAATCATTGAGTTAGAGGAGGTATTTTATTATTTATTTATTTTTTGTGTATTTTATTTCTTTTAACGATTTATTATTTATTTTAGAGCGCGGGCACCTGCAAGCGGGGGAGGGGGAGGGGCAGAAGGAGTGGGAGAGGAGCAGACTCCCCACTAAGCGAGGAGCCCCATGCCCATGCTGGGGTTGAATCTCATGACCCTGAGATCATGACCTGAGCCCAAATCAAGAGTCAGATGCTTAACCAACTGAGGCACCCAGGCGCCCCAAGAGAAGGTATTTTAATATCTCCCTGCTATAGTACATGGTATATACTGAATTCAATAACATTTTAGAAATAAATCTAAATAGTATAAATCTCAACAGCATTTTATAATATTCTGTATGTAATGTATTACATTTCTGGAACTTGCTACATGCAAGGTATATACATTTATATTATATATACTTTATATACACATTTGAAAAATAGTACTACACATGGGTAAATTAACTTATTCTACAGACAGGTCTTTGTGCTTTAGGATTTCTGTATTCTAGAACTACTTAAAATAATCTCACAGTCTCCCTTGTGGTTGATTCTCAAAGGATAGGATATGTTGTCTGCGCAAGGGTGGGTATATAGTTTGAAAAAGTGCATATACATTTTCATAACAAAGCAAGTTTTGTTGGTGAGAGTGAAACAGAGTGAAAAAACAGTCCAAGCAAGTTCTTCAGAAAGGAGAGTGTTGAGACCCAGCAGAACATACAAGAAATGCAGTGGTCCTGTTTTAAGAATTCAGAAGTGGATCTGATTGTAGGAAGGCCATTGTGTACAAGCAAACTGCACAAAACCGCATCAGAAGGCAGAGGAGAGAGGGGGCCCTGGGTGGCTCAGTCGGTTAAGCGTCTGCCTTCGGCTCAGGTCATGATCCCAGGGTTCTGGGATCTAGCTCCACTTTGGGCTCCTTGCTCAGCAGGGGGTCTGCTTTTCCCTCTCCCTCTGTTGCTCCCCCTGCTTGTTCTCCCTCTCTCTCTCTTTCTCTGTCAAATAAATAAATGAAATATTTAAAAAAAAAAAAGAAGGCAGAGGAGAGAGAGAAACATAAACAGTAAAATATACAGACTAGAAGTGGCCTCTAGAACCCAACCAGGAAGAGATTCTGATAGGGCTTTGCCCTTGGAATCCTATTCTTCCCACATACACCTTCTTTATCTGGTAGTCACTAATTTCAAAAGATGGCATATTTTCAGAAATGATTTTGCTGAGCTAAAGTGTCTATAATTTGTAATCAGAAAACAACAGTTTTTTTCCAAAAATAAAATTATATTTTAACATTATACATGGATTTCTCAAAGAACTGTACCCATCCATTTAACTCTATAGGTTCTGATTTTCAAGGCACAATGTCTCCTTGAATAGAATATTGATCTAATTTCTTCTTTTTAGAAATGAGTAAATTGAGGCTCTTGGGAATTATTTTCCCAAAGATCTAGGCCACGTAACTAGCACATGAAGTAGAGTTTATAGGAGAAGCAAGAACACAACAATCCAAAAGGTCAAGGTATATTTATTAGTCAGATTGTAACAATTTTCAGAATTTCCACATAGGGGACTCATTATCAAAGTTCCATTGAAGTTGATGGCAAGATGCCTGGTATGAGGATATTCAAGTAGGTAACTTAAGATGTCGATTTTATATCAAAGTTAAGATCTTCACAAAGTAGAAGGTTATTTTTAGGTTGATTATATTGATTTTCTCTGTTGTTCAGAATGCCCTTGGTTTTGTTTTCATCATAAACACATAGCCAGAAATTCTTGTTATGAGAAAGTAATTATATTTCTTGTAAACTGTTCTCTTCCCACCTCTTATTTTTAATCCCATCTCCATTTGTCTTCCACTGTTTTTTTGTTTCTTTGGGTTTTTTTTTATTTTTCAAATTTATTCTCCAGTGTTTATAGTGTTTATAGAAGCATCCTTGCCTCTGGTCTAACAATCATATTAGCAGTAAAGAAAACATCCAGGTCCTTTCAATCAAATATGTTTTTATGATATATATCCGGGGCTTATAAGAAGCAAGGAGAAATCATCCTTCTTCCAAAATAAGCACTGTGAAAACCTCAAATCTATAGTCCTTTTTATTGCTAATAAAATATTTGTCAATGGAATTAATAAGTTCACATGTCTGATTTATTTAGCTTAGGGGAGCCTGACTGGCTCAGTTGGTAGAACATTCGACTCTTGATCTCAGGGTTGTGAGTTCAAGCCCCATGTTGGGCATGGAGCCTGCATAAAAGAAAAAATAAAATAAAAATAGGCTTAGAATTCAGAATTGAGTGAATATACTTCTGCTATATGGTAATAGAAAATATAATGCTCATTCCTTCTGTTCAAATCCTTAAATTTATATCCCATATGAAAAAATCTATAGCATTAAAATTTCAGTAGATCATCCTGAAAAGCAATGCAAACAACTGCATTTCTTGCTATAGGGTAGGACTTAATTTTTAGGTGTTTCTGAAACATTTCAAGTGCAAGCAAAACCTATAAAAAATAATATTTAAGTAGGTTTTGTTTGAGCCAAATGATACCGGTGACTAAAAGAAGAAAAAGCACACAGTCAGTACTACATGTGTCCTCTCTGGATGACTTCAACTATACCCAGGGCTTAGGTTCCCACCTCTATGCTGGTGACCCTCCCAGACAAAGACAGCTTTGATGTCTCCTTTCCTTTGATGTTTCAAAACTGTATTTCTGACTGCACGCTGCATATCACCACCTGGATATTCCACAAGATTGTCAAATGCAACATGCCCCCAAATGATTTCATTGCCTTTTGTCTCCCTATTCCTTTCGCTGTCTCCCATATCAGGCAGGATGCTTTCATTTGCAACTAACAAAAAACTCAGTTCAACTGGCTGTTTAAACAATAAAGGAGATATATTGGCTCAGAAGTAGTTAGGACTATAGACCTGGTAAAAGCTGATTTGGCTGTGTTTCCTTAGGATTTTTTTGGCTCTATGATTCTCTGAGAGTCAGCTTTGTTCCCAAATTGGCTTCTTTGAAAGTTACACAATAGTTTCAGTAGTTCCAGGCTTTATTTCTTCATTCACACTGTTCAAAAAGAAAGAAAGCAGCTCTTGGGAGAATTCTTTCCATAGAGCAAGAGACCTTCCTCAGAAGCCCTGAGGGTAAAAAACCCTTCCAGTAAAGGCAGGCTGGCTGACTTCAGCCAGTTTTCCTAACCTGTCACCGTGGCAAGTTCTTAGACAAGTCAGGACCCACACCTAGAACCGCAGGTGAGCAGTCCCAGCAAATCACATGACTGCTACATAAGGAAGTATAGTACAGCAGATGCTGGGAAGATAACCACAATGTCTACGATTCCATATAGTCCTCTAAAATATATTCTGTCTGCAGGATTGTTTGGTTACAAAAACAGAAACTGAATTAGCATGTTGAAAAGGACACAGAAGAATCTCAAGGAAACTCAGTTTTGGGAACTAGAGCATGGCATCAGAAACTTGACAGTTGATGAACTCTCTGTCTTTCTGTTGCTTCATGTTGTCTCATCTCAGCTTAACTCTGCATTATTGTTTTATTCCCCTGCTACTCCCCAAGAGAGTTGCCTTTCTGGGTTTCTTTAAACAGAGAATACATAGTCAAAAAGGCTGCCAGTCCATAATTTAAAAGGCCTTATATCTCCTGTGCCTATAACTATGATTAGCCACACTTTTGATCTCTCAATCCCAAATTTCTAGAATGAAGAAAGTGATTGGCCAGTCCATTTCCAGTGGGGTACATACTTTAGTTGTTGTGGGAGATAATGGAATGTCACGTGATATGTAATAGTTCCCCTTCAGAGATGAGAAAGGTATATGAATTGGAGGGAAGTGACACATTTGTGTATTATAGGAGTATATATTTTAATTTTTGGAAAATGGAACCACCTGTTTTTCAAGCTGGAAACCTGGGAATCATGTTTTATTCATCTCAATCCTTATGGCTTTACCTCTTCTTGAGGCAGATGGTATAATAGCTACCATTAAATGTACTAGATCTTAAGCAATGTGGATATATATATATATCTCATTTCATTCTCTCAACAAAGTCATGAAATGCACTATTATGTCCATTTTTAGGAGCCCAAATTGGGCCCATCAAGGTTTAATAGAGTTGACAGATGGCAAACCTGATGTTGTCTCCCAGATCCGTCTGATTTCAAAGCCCCAACTTTTTTTAGTGTTCATACCATCTGTATACAGACTTTGGAACCAGGCAGATCTGAGTTTGAATTTTGGCTCTGCCACTTACTGGTCATGTGTTCCTTATTGACCTCTGTGAACCTTAGTTTCAATTTCCATGAGAATCTGAGGATGACAGGGGGCCCTTGAGAATGCTTAAAATAAAAATAAAAAATAACTAACCATGTGTCTGGCAAATAATAGGCTACCAACAAATATTAGTTACTTTCTATTCCACTTAATAAATGGAATAATATTTTGGGGAAAATATGTTGGAATTAAAGGAGAGAAAAACATAGGTTTCAATTGCGTAACTGCCACTTAGCAGCTTTTTGACCATAAGCAAGTTACCTAAGTTATATGAGTCTCCATTTTTTCACTTATAAAACCAAAGCAATACTAATTTCATTTAAGATGGTTGTGAGGATTAAATGGGGTTATATATGGAAAGTTTTGCCCAGCCTAATTTTAGTGGAGAGCTGGGATTGAGGTAGCTGCATGTAATAAGTACATAGTAAATAGTTGCTGTTTAAGATATTAAATGAATACACTTGAAAGATGGATACTTTTTAAGGGTATATGCTGAGGGGCCTCAGAAGAGCAGATTTTAAAAATGAACCACTGCTTTTTATTCATTTTATTTTGTTAAACGTAAGAATGCGTTTTCTTTATTGGGCCATTCTGATGATCCAGACACTAGGTTAGGTGATTTGCATTTGTATCTTTGTAAAAATCTTGCAAAAATAGACACTATTACTACGTTTTTAGAGATGTAGAAACCAAGACTCCAAGAGAATATGTAACTTGTTCAAGGATCTAAAACTCAGTGGCAAAGTAATACTTTCTTTGAACATTGTTGCTTCTCAAACTATACTTCATATATTAAAATGAATCAGTAATACTTTTGGCAATATAGAGAAGACAGCCTATGAATTTGTAAATGTATTATATTACTATACCTCCACTATCAGAGTAGAGATTTTAATTTGTTTTGTTTTGTTTATTTTGTGTGTCGGTGGGGTGAGGGGGCAGCAGGGATTGATTTTAGGAAAGACATATTTTCATCTACGTCCACAGTAAGTATAGGACAATTAGGTAGCAAATTAATTTTTATATTGACTTTACAACCATGCCTCAGTGTTCTAGTATACAAATGACAATGTTAACTATCAGTCATAAAATAGCAACTTCCAAAATACCATACTATATCAAAAATTTGAATTAGAACTAACTTAAGATATAAAGAACCAGTAAAAGAAACAAACCTTAGAAAACCCGGTGCTGTTAGCTTCCCAAAGAGGAAATTAAGATGCTGTGATCAATATCTCACTAGCTGATTTTGCCATATTGGTTGGAAAAAAAAAAAAAAAGACAGCATCAGTGATGAAGTTAGGAGAGACCATGGAAGATTAAGTTTAGCCTCGTGCTTACTGATGTCTAAACGAATTTGAAAAAGTATGTTCAGGATATATAGAATTGGAAGGAAAATGCTAGTAAGAAGTTTAAGTATTTGAAATAGGATTTGACTGGTCTGTTTGGTGGGTTCCATATGGTAGATTGATGCCTTTTGGATATGTATATGGACAGAAAAAAATTTTTTTGACAAATTTAAACTGGAAAGGATGATCTTCCTGAAACTTCAAGCCATGATTGTGGTTTTTAGGTATCCATTTGCCTGTGAAACTCTAAAAAGCTAGATTAGAATGTTATTGTTGGGCGCCTGGGTGGCTCAGTCGTTGGGCGTCTGCCTTCGGCTCAGGTCATGATCCCGGGTCCTGGGATCGAGCCCCGCATCGGGCTCCCTGCTCCTCTGGAGGCCTGCTTCTCCCTCTTCTACTCCCCTTGCTTGTGTTCCCTCTCTCACTGTGTCTCTCTCTGTCAAATGAATAAATAAAATCTTAAAAAAAAAAAAGAATGTTATTGTTGCCGTTAAGTTTTATTAAATTATACTGGGAAGTGAAACATAGAATAAGTGATGTCGGTGACAATAATTCAGGGGCATTTCTAAAGAGGTAATACTGTGTTAATTTGTATAGAGAGAATATCCAGATTAGAATCTCACTGATTACATTTATTTAATATAATTGGTAGGTTGATAAATTTGTCTGACCTTGGAATATTCTCTGACTTTAACTAATCTATGCCTTTTTATTTAATATAATATTCCACTAATAGATTTGAAGAAAATCTAGAACTGAATGTAAAATATTAACATTTTCTTTTTCCTCCTCATCTAAAACTAGACATTTGAGGAAGCAGAAAAAGCATGTTCCAGCTCTAATTCAGGGAAGGTTCTAGTTTGCCAATCCCAAGGAAAATTAAGAAATGTGAGGAAATCTACATCATACACAAAATGCAAGCTTCACAGGATAGGGCAAAGACTTGTTCCAGCTTGCTTCCCAAGCAACCATTAACTAAAACCTTATATTTTAACATTGAGATGTATAGATATAGCAGTCTATGGATAGACAGATATAAATGAATCCATTTTTCTTCCATTTCTCTCCATTCATATTTTTCAAATAATTCTTCAGTCAGAAACTTTGACTTGAGAAATTCAGGGTGTATCTTAAGCAATTTTTAAAAAGTTTTTAACTTTTCAATATTTTATATCTGAAAAGATCTTTATTTCATCAACAAATTTTTATTGAGCACCTATTATGTAACAGGCACTCCTTTGGGTACCAGGGCTAATGTGGTGAACAAGACAGTCTAGGTAGGTATTAGCCTTAAGGGAGCTTATATTCCTCTATTCATGGAGACACTAAACCACACTGACTGTTGACTTCATAGTTCAAGTACAAAGTTATTTGGGTTACAGAGATTCACAACTGATAGTGACAAAAGCAGACAGAAAAGAGCAGTTTCTATTTCTACTAAGGATAATAATTTTCTAAGTGGATTAAATAAAATTTCATAATTGTTCCCTATTCCTAGGAGACCAACAGAACTTGGAGGGTCAATGAAAAATTCCAACTCAGACCCGGTATGGGACCTACCTCACTATTGCAGCCAAAGAGAGCCCCAAATGAGAACTTCAGGGGTCCTCAAGGAAGTGTTCTGTTCTGAGTCTAGAGCCTTGAGTCACAATTAGTGGGGAGGATCGGATAGGATCTTGGTGAACCTCCAGCATTATCAAGTGGTAACTCTTTAAAATACCACTAGAAAAAAATACTTTTGGTCAAGCAAAACTAAGTTCATTTGATTTCTACACTAAGGTTGAGCACTATCTTGACAGAGTCATAACAGGCTTCAAAATGGGAAATTGGGTCAGGATATTTATAGGGTGAAAGGACCAGACTGGGCAATTTGAAGGTAGGTCTTGCAACATGGGAAACTGATTGGCATTGTAAAGAATTTATGACAGAACTACTTTGAACGGGAGGGCATAAGGAAGCAAGGATCTTAAAACAAAACTTGATAATTAAGCTGTTTATGTTTCACTTATACCTTCAATGAACAGGCATTTCCTCAAGTGAACAGTGAAGTTATTTTGCATACTCTCAAAGGGAAAACGTGCAGCTCACCATGGAATTATGTAGCACAGGGACAGGGAAGTAAGTTTGATTCCAGAATTATTTAACACAGGGATAGGAACATGTGCCTGTTCTCTGTAATGTTTAACAGGAATAGAAAATTACTTTGGTTTCAGACAACAGAGAGATATGTTAAGGTAATGTCAGTTACATTACATAGGTGCCATGAAAACAATAATAAAGGAGTCCAGGAGAAGAGAGAGTAAGGAGTATTATTTTAGTATCCTCAAGCAAGGCCTGTTTCAGGGAAGGGGTGTTTGAGCAGAAATCTGAATGAAGTGAGCAGGCAGTCCTTGTGGATACGTCTTGGGGAATAGAAATCAAAGTGCAAAGACCCTGAAGGGGGGGCATGTTGGGGCAGAACAAGGTGGCCAGGGGGCCTGCAGCAGAGTGCCTAAATGCCTAGAGTGGTAAACCAGGTAAGAGAGCACAGGGCGCAGATCACGTAAGGCCTGAGAGGCCACGGCAGAGAGTTGGGATTTTACTCTAAGTGGAATGAGAAGTCATTGTAGGGTTTTAAACTGTTGATTGACATGGTTCGACATAACGTTTTTAAAGGAGACTCTGGTGGGCGCCTGGGTGGCTCAGTTGGTTAAGCGAGTGCCTTCGGCTCAGGTCATGATCCTGGAGTCCCTGGATCGAGTCCCGCATTGGGCTCCCTGCTCGGCGGGGAGCCTGCTTCTCCCTCTGACCCTCCCCCCTCTCATGTGCTCTCTCTCTCTCATTCTCTCTGTCTCAAGTAAATAAATAAAATCTTAAAAAAAAAAAAAAAAGAAAAGGTGACTCTGGCTCAGTAAAAATAGGAGGCTCTCAGTGGGGTGGCAGCGAGGTGGCCAGATAGGAGACTACTGCAGTAGGAACAGGAGAGACAATGGTGTTTTGAACTATGGAGGTAGTTCTGGGCTGGTGAGATACATTTTGAAAGTGGTGTTGGCAGGCTTTGCTAATAAATGTGATGTGAAATGTAGAATAAAGAGGAGGCCAAGGTTTTTTTGGACAGAGCCACAAGATGAATGAATGACGGTACCATTTACTAACGAAGGGCATCTGTTGAGGGTATGGATAGAAATAACGCAGGCTTCTGCCCTCAAGTGGCTGATGCTTTGGTAAGGCAGATAAAACACAGAGGTAGTAACTGTAATAGAGCATCTAGAGTTTAAGTGAAGGGGGCAACAGTGGAGCGGTAGCTGGTAGACAAAGTTCTAAGGCACTGAGTTCCAATGAGCATTGCTTCCAGCTGGATAGATAGGAGGAGGCTTCACAGATGCCATTGGGATATTTGAATGGCATGGTGAGTGATGGTTTTAAGTGCCTGCAAAGGAGAGTGCACAGTGCTAGACACTGATGATTCAGATAAAAATCACTTCTGGTTATGGTCTTCCTAAGGCCTAAACTCCATAATGAGGTGGTAGAGGGTACAATGTGATGAGAAGTCTAATTGAAGAATAAATGTGATGAGGATGGGATGAGTAATGCTGGCTGAAGGGATGAGATTTTACTAGAGTTTTAAAAGGCAAATTGGTGACTCATAGCTAGAAATCGACAGAATTAAATGGTCATAGGGCGATTTTAATGCCTCTAATGTTTGTTACTCCCAGCACAACCCAGAAAAGGGAAAGCCTGCATTGTGTTCCCAGAGATCGCTATCTGGATTGTCTTGCAATCTGGCAAAATTAAGCTCTCCTTCTGAATTAAGACATCATTGTTTTTTAATTTATTATATTTTATTTATAGGACAATTGAAAATGTTTTTTTGATACTCCATACATGAAATTTGGGGAGATTATTTTTTGGGAAATTATTTTCCCTTGCATCTTGTCTTTTTCTTTTGTCATGTAGTTCTATAATGGATTCTTAAGCCCATTTCTGTTACTCTTTAATACTTATGCCACCCCTTCTGCTAAGATTGGCTAACTGAACATAATAATAAAAAAATTAATTAATTAAAAAAAAGATTTGAAAAGCCAAAGTAGGGAAATTTAAGTAAAGTTGGTTGGGATATTCGGTTTATACAAATGTTGTGTTATTTTCCTTTACTGACATTACAATTTATTCATACTAGCCTTGTGCACTACTCTGAAAGTTAAATCTATTCTTAAAATTATTTTTAGCATTGCAAATACTCTATGCTGTTTCTCTCTATGAGTCTAATTATGCATTTGTACTTATGTAATTTGTGTTCACTATGACAAAGAATCTAATTTGTCATCATAGTGAATTCCTATTATCTCCAGTGACAATTCAGTTTTTTGGAGAGAATCAGAGAATATGAATTTGAAATCCTGAACCTACCACTAACCATAAGACATAGAACATTTGATTCCTCATTTTTCTTATTATAAACTCATGTTCATAATTAGAGCTAATAATCTGTTCATATATTTATTGAATATCTATTATGTGTGAATTGTAAACAATACAGAGACAGTCTTCAAAGAACTTCATTCCTCAAGACTTAGTCTTACTGTTTGTGAGTTATAACACTCAAAGGAGATAATAAATATGAGAGAACTTTGAAAAATGGGAGGTGCTAAATAAGCCATTACCCATATTTTTTATATGTAATATAGGAAAACTAACTGGTTCTTTAACATTTTTGAACCCTTAAATAATTGGAATGTACCTTAAAGAAATTTATACTTTACTATTACCCTATCAATCCTCCTTTTCTCCCTTAGCATCTTTTAAGAGGTACCATAATTTCTCTAGGGAACATTGTTGAATACAATACGGTATTGATACAGAGCTTTGTGAAGCTCTGATTCTATTCAAAATTCTGAATCACATGGATTTTTTTTTCATGAAAAGAATTATGTATCAGGTATTTAATTTTATTTTTGTTAATAATAACAGTTATAACAGCTAACATTTTGGGGGTAAATTTTTGTATTGCTATGCATTATGAAATATTTTATTATTATGCATTTTAATCCTTAAATTAAACCTAGGAAATAAGTACTGTTATTAATCCCATTTAGTGATTAGGTAAGGTATAGATACTTTAAGTACTCCACCCAAGGTTACAAAGTTGGCAAACGATAGAGGCAGTTTTAACTGGAAAAGTCACTGAAGAAAACCCCCAAGTGATCAAACGAAATGTGTAATTAAATCCTTTGCCAAAATTAAATAGGTAATGCTTTTGCAATGGAAAATAACATTATACACAATTCTTATGGTAAATGAGATCAGGACATTGTTATCATGTTTCCAGTGGCTATTGAAGTTTTAGTTATGTTGTTTGTAATGAAAATTTCATTTTACAGTTTGGGGATTTCTGAGGTAAATGACTATTTTAGCCTCTATATAATTACTTGGCAAAAATTAGAGTATAGCTTTCTTTTTGATGGAGTATAGCTACCTTTTATTTCCATTTTAGATAATATTTATTTTACACAGCTAATATGTCTAATTTGAAAGTTTTCTGGTTGAACTCATTTGATTTTTATTAAGTCTTTGACAAATGATTAATGCAGCTCTCTATTTCATCTAAATATATTCCAGCACTTCCTAACCTCCCACTTCCATAATAGTATGGATTTCTCTTTTGATTACTCTTCCTCTTCACTCTTCCTCCTAAATGGGGCTTATTATTCCAGTTGGATTCATCAGCAATAGTTTAATGGTATAAATTCATTAAGTAATCAATTTTCCTGTTAGCCACAGAACCCTGTTTCTTGCTATATTTTCCAAAGTTCTGAAGTCTAAAGCAGTGATTTTCTATTGGAAGAGACATCCCAGCTTAAAGGTGGTTCATTAAGGTATAAGGGGATGGCTGTTTTTATGTCTATCTAAACTGATCGTTCTCTTTCCCCCTAGAGATTCTGAAAAGCTTTTCCTCTGCTTGCATAGCGAGTCCTTGTTACTAATAAATATATTGGAGTCTGGGGCACCTGAGTGGCTTAGTCAGTTGAGTACCTTTCTTTGGCTCAGGTCATTATCCCAGAGTCCTGGGATAGAGCCCCACCTTAGGCTTCCTGTTCAGGCTCTCCTTCTCCCTCTGAACCCCCCACCCTGCTTGTGCTTGCTCTGTCTCTCTTTAAATAAAATCTTTTATAAATATATGTATATGTATATTTATATTTATATTTATATAATTATATATAATATTATATATATAATTATATATATAATATTATACATATATAATATTATATATATGTCTAAATTATATATAGGAGTCTATTATATATGTATTATATGTATATGTATTATATATATGTGTATATATATAAGAATATATGTGTATATATAAAATTACAAAATTATTGTATAAATAAAATATCTAAAATTCATTGAAAACTGTTAGTCTAGACCCAAGGTACACTAACATTTGTGATTCCAGAAAATCCAGTCAGACTGCTCTAAATTGTTTCTATAAGAGCAGTTTCTTACTTTGACAGAATAGTTCCAAGTAATTAAGGAACTCTGGAGATTACTATTTCATTTTAACCTAGGCCTATTGGGCCTGGGCTCTTGTTCATATTGCCTTTTAGAGACTGAGCCATACTCTGAACCATGAAGATAAGAGCTCCTTTTAGGCAATTTTAAATAAATATTTAAGAATAAATTCATTTTTTTTCATTTGAATGTTAATAATAGCAGCAATAATAATGCAGCTACCAAACTTATAATAAAACATTTTATAGTGCTGAAAGTATTTTGTGCATTATGTAACTTTGGATATTTTCCCATTAAATTGAATTTTATTTGAGTATTATTTAAATGTAATATCACCTACATGGTTTTAAATCCTAAGCCTTCTTTTTCTTCTATCATGCTGTGAGCTTTTGTTGAAGGGGAAGTCATCAGCAAACCATTGACATTTTGTGTAGACTGGTCAGAAGACATGTTACCAACATCCTCTTTTAAAAAATCTGGGAGACTCTGGATAACATAATAGAACTTTTAGTGTAACTTTAGTCTAAGGTAACTGTTTCAACTGCACTGGACCCCCAGATATGAAAAGGCAAATAAAAACTGGCTTTCAGAGAAAAGAGAAGGAGAAAAGGAAAAGGAGCATCATTTTTCTACCTTAAGATGCATGGCAGTACGTGGATTCTAAGACACATATTAGCTTCATTAGGTCTGACCAAACATGAAGGCAAATATACTATTGCTTATAGATTCTGTAAAAAGACAAGGAATGTAGGTAGGTGTTTTTTGTTTTTGTTTTTTTAACTGATAAAGATATTTTTAAGACTATTGATTGATACTTTCATTCCTTATTACAGGAAAGGTGTGATCATAGGCCCTATCTTGGGGACAGTTTAGAAAGGATCTGAGTGGTGTTCTTAATTTGACGGGTCAGAATAAGTTGCTCAGATCTCAAACATATTTGGAATAAACAACGAGGGACATAGAATTAGGGATCTCCAGTTGTGCAGTTGTTATTAATTCGGTATTTCTGGCGTGGGAACTTCATCTAAGGCAGCAAATACAGAAAGTTCTGTTGGGAAGGAATCTCTATATTTGCCATTCTAGGGAAGCTCACACATTTCTAAAGCATTTGATTGGTGCCACCTTCTTTGGAAGAAACACAGGCACCGGATCAGTTTAATGCTTAACAAAATGTTAAAACAGAGGAGAAATAATATCAAAGAACGACAGGCCACTCTAAAATTGATTTTTTTCTGTGAAGTTTTCCTTTGGGATAATTAGGAATTGGACCCGAGAAGACCCAATACAGAATCAATCTGGAGATTGTGTGTGTCCTTGCCACCAAATTGATGGTGCATTTGGTGAGGTGGTGGTGAATTTGGCTTAGCTGTAGGCAATGCTTGAATGTTTCATTATCTGAACCAGGGAACCCTGAAAAAGTAAGAGGGATGAGACCCTTGAGCTGGGGAGGCAACGGACGCTTCAGGAGTGATTGTCCTTGAAACTGCCGTCAGCGAGGCCCCAGCACCACTGGCTTTCACAGGAGTGAGCATGAGGAAGACTTAGCTTAAGCAGGAATAAACAGAAATACAGTGCCTCTGTCATCTCCCGGTCAGATGCTTTATTTTTGGTCAAATGGAGATAGAAAAGAACTTTTTTTTTTTTTAAGAGTTTTTTTTTTTTAATTTATTTATTAGAGAGAGAGAGAGTGAGAGAGAGAGCGCAAGAGGGGGAAGGGTTAGAGGGAGAAGCAGACTCCCCGCCGAGCAGGGAGCCCGATGCGGGACTCGATCCCGGGACTCCAGGATCATGACCTGAGCCGAAGGCAGTCGCTTAACCAACTGAGCCACCCAGGCGCCCGAAAAGAACTTTTTAATGACAAAACTTCTGGCTTCACACTTTATTTTAGCCTTTAAATCTTCCCTCACAATTAAATTAAGGATCTCATGGAAATTAGAAAGTGTTATCCCTCTTAAAGTGTGAATTATTTTCTGCTCTACCCCTTTATATATGACAAAATCTACACAGGAGGGAGATCTAGGTATCCCCTAGTATAGTAATTCTGTTTTGTGGTAAACATGGAGTGTTTATGGCCTATATCATTATACTAGAGATTTATTTATTTATTTATTTATTTATTATTTTTTTAAAGATTTTATTTATTTATTTTAGAGAGAGAGAATGAAAGACAGAGAGCATGAGAGGGAGGAGGGTCAGAGGGAGAAGCAGACTCCCTGCCAAGCAGGGAGCCCGATGCGGGACTCGATCCCGGGACTCCAGGATCATGACCTGAGCCGAAGGCAGTCGCTTAACCAACTGAGCCACCCAGGCGCCCTATACTAGAGATTTATGTTGTATCATTTATTGTCCTAAAACTATGCTGTAAACTGTGCAAATTTATAAAACTATGCAAAAATATGTATATACAGTATATATATGTATATATATATACATACTTATATATTAGGAATAATAACTATAACCAAACTTATAAGACAAAGGCAAGCATGAGAATGTTATGAAATGTTAGGCTGAAATTGCAGTCCATTGGAAATGCAATGCAGTGAAGTGTTGCTATTCCGTTATTTGAAGTTTCTAAAAGAACAATATACTCACTAGTACATGATTTCTTCATATTTGCTCTTTTCTCCTCTCTTCAATAAGGTCTCTAGTGAAAAAGAAAATAGAGTATTAAATTTTACATGCAAATTTTCAGTGGTTTGCAAATGACTAGGGGCAATTCTGCCTATTAAATTACTTTATTCCCACTATTGGTATTTTAAAATGTTGAACATTCAGTTTATGTTGAAATATACAGCTATACTTTCATATTACTGAGGTTTACCATATTATGTGCTTGTCAAAATCTGCATGTTTCTTTTTTATAAGTTGTTAGAGAAATGTTCTATTAATATGTGTGCTCTTGTTGCACAGCCTTATAGTGCTATGCTAGCAGCTGAATGTTTAATAAAAGTATAACAAGATGTGAAACATGCATTATACAATGTATTAAAATTTCCTCTTTGCTTATGTTGCATTCTTATACCATTTTATTGATTTAGAGACATACACTGATGAACATAATGACTTGTAACATTTTTACAGATGGGGATTCAAGTGTGTACCTATGGTTTGTCAGAAATTCCTGGAATTAATTGCTTGATTCAGTGGGGGAATAAAGTCCAATCTAATCTCACTTAATTTTAAGTGGGTGCACTTTAAGCGATACTACTGGTGATAGATTGATTATTATATATTTTATCAATATTTAAAAACTTTTATGGTCTGTATCAAATGCCACCAAATTAAATCTACCTTTAAAGATTTCAGCTTTCCTCTTACTTTACTTTCTTGCCTTTCAAAGCACTCAATATACAAAAAGAAATTATAGGCATCTTGTTAAATGTCCATATTTATATCTGAATAATTACCTTCCACTTTTGCTGATAGTTCAGTTTGTATTTGTAAGTATATTAAGGCCTTAGGAAGTAAACAGAAATGACTTGGGTCTCATATCTAAATCATTATATGTTTCTTAATGTATCGGATGCTGAATAAATATGCTTAGAAGCTAAGAACAGTCTATAAATTCTAGATATCTCCTGACCGGCTGCACATTAGTTCAAGCTTTTCAAGTTTCTGAAATGAATAAATTATTACATATTACCTGAGAATCTGAGGACTTGGAATTTCCTAGTGGTCCTGTATTATCCTGGGCTCTAAGCCAAATGATAGAAATTAGGAGAGTTTAGGGTTAGAAGGTTCTAAAAGAGCAAGTCATAAGGGATGAATGTATCTTAAATTTCCCTGAAAAAGTTTTTAACAAATGTTCCTGGAATCCTTTTTATTTTCCCGGTTGAGTCCAAAGCCCTCTAACTGTCCTTGAATTAAGTTTTGTCTTCTTCATAAAGTCTTCCCAAATAGCTACATCCCACATGAATCTTTTCTTTCCATATATAGCTCTTGTATTTATACATTGTACTAAATAGTTTATTTCTTAATTATATGTTGCTTTGGGTTTTTGTAAATGTTTGACATTGTGAAATTTTATTTGCTTCAAAAAGCACAATGCTAAAATGTGATTCATCTCCTTGGGAACCCTATGTGTTTTAATTACAGAAGTTATTCCCAAGTAGTAATGGTAGCTGGGTATTGTAGCCTCCCAATTAGGCTCATCGTGTGATCATTTAAAGGTTTACACAAAATCCTCTTTAAATATAGCTAATTTTTCTTTGAAAGGATATTTCTGTTTAAAAAAGACTTATTAGGGGGCACCTGGGTGGCTCAGATGGTTAAGCGTCTGCCTTTGGCTCAGGTCATGATCCCAGGGTCCTGGGATCGAGTCCCACATTGGGCTCCCTGCTCCTTGGGAGCCTACTTCTCCCTCTGCTTCTCTCTCTCTCTGTCTCTCATGAATAAATAAATAAAATCTTAAAAAATAAATAAAAAAATAAAAAAGACTTATTAGTATCGATAGATTTATTTGTAAGGGAGGAAAACAAAACACTTTACTCTCCTAGGTTCTCTGGCTGGAGCCCTACAAATTAGACTGAACAAAAGATAGATTGTTAAAAGAAAAACAGAATTTATTAACATGTGCATTGAATGAGAGAACTCATTGATGAATAACTGAAAGGGGTGTTTAGAACTTGGACTTATATAGCATCTTTACAAAGGACAACAAATTAGTAGAAAAGAGATAAGACAAAGGAAAAGTTTTAGGCTTTTAGGGCAGCAAACTGGGAAGGTAAATATATGGGGGAAAGTAATGGGATGGTAAGCTTTTATAGGGTTTGTTATATGGATTCCTCTGGTACCATCTGCCTCTGGGCTGATAGGAGTGTTCACCCTGCCCCTCCTAGTAGAGAGGAAGAGGACAAAGAGTTTTCCTTGTGTCTGCTTCCTCTCAATTGCCTTCAGCTCAAAACAGTTCTTATGTCATAGTAGCATATTTTTGCAGTGGCATATTCTGAACCTCCTCACATTCATTCAAGAAATATTTATCAAACATCTTCTATGTACCAGCGACAGTATGTAGGCATCTGGGCTTTTATGGAGTATGCATTCTTTTTTTTTTTTTTTTTTAAAGATTTTATTTGACAGAGAGAGACACAGTGAGAGAGGGAACACAAGCAGGGGGAGTGGGAGAGGGAGAAGCAGGCTTCCCACCGAGCAGGGAGCCCGATACGGGATTCGATCCCAGGACCCTGGGATCATGACCTGAGCCGAAGGCAGACGCTTAATGCCTGAGCCACCCAGGCGCCCCTGGAGTATGCATTCTAATGGAGTAGCCTGGTGACACACAAATTAATGAAGAAGTGGACAGGAGATTGTCAGATGATAATGAAGTACTACGCAGAAAATTAAAGCAAGGGGACAAGATAGGGAGTAACTGACTGACGACTTCATATTGGATAATCAAGCAAGTCTTCTGGGAGGAGAGGACCTTTAAATGAAGACCCGAAGGAGCTGGCCAAACAAAAACTAGGGGACATGCATTCCAAATGGTGGAATGAAGTAGTCCTAAGTGTGGGGGATGTTAGTGGACAAGGAAACATGTGGTACAAGTGAGGAAGTAGCCAGGGGCCAGATCAGGCTGGGCTTTGCAAACCAGAGTCAGTGTTTGGGTTTCATTTTGAGCATAACAGGAAGCTCTTGGAGAATTTAAACTAGGAAGGAAGATCATGGGGGTAGGTTTTACATTTTTAAAGGTTAGTCTAGCAGTATTTTTTCAAAAGCATTTTCATGCAACTACCCTTTATGATCATTATGTTTAATGACTATGAGATTGAATTTAAGCATTATGGCTAGGGGTATTTAGGTTATTTCTAATATTCTCTATTTACATAATTCATCCCAAAGTATAATATATTATAATATAAGTAATAACATGGTAAATATTTTTATGTAAATAGTTTTCCTATTCTGTTAGATGGGTCACATAGGATAGGTTTCAGCCATAATATCACTGTATCAGAGAACATCTTTTTTCAAGTATGGAATGAATACATCCTGCTGAATGACTTTCTAAAAGGCTGGTACCAATTTGTTTTCATTGATGATGTAGAAGAATATAATTTATTGTAGGCTTATCAACTTTTAAAATCATTTTAAAAATCCTGTTAATTTAATAAGCAAAAACCCAAAGTAATGGTGTATATTACATATTTAACAAAAGAGAAAATACTATTTAAAGAAATTAAGTAGAAAACACCTCTATATAAAATATTAATTAGCCTAAATGTTTGCAATTTATCTGTTATCAATTTTTATTTTCCTTATTCTAAATCTGCTATCCTTGTCTAATTAGAACACAATTCATTGAAACTTGGTGATGCACATCTAAGAAAGCCTTTTGCAGATTTTCCTCAGAGCCTCAGGAGCAATACAATTTGGCATAAAGTGACATACTGTAGGAATAGGAGCTCTCAAATATTTTCTAATTCTAGTCTACCTCCTGTGGGCCAAGAGTCTATTTATAGGTGAGTCCTAAATTTTTTTTTGGGTGGGGGACGCTGGGGATTGTGTGTCTTTCTTTAAGTTGTTCCATGTCAGGAGAAGGAAATGATATATTACTGTTTGACTTTATGTATTTGCAACCGAAACCCAAGTTTAACTGATAAAGTAATCATGACAACAATGTATCTATCCACCACAGTGCTCAGTTATCCAAAAAGAATCTTGCAGCTAGCAACGTCTATTGTTAAAACTCCTACCTGTCTTTCAGATAGCAGTAGGTGCATATTACTGCATTATTTGCTAACCTTTGTGCTGTTGCCAAAGATTTCTTATCAATAGACTCTGTTCAGTTCTGCTAGATTTATGTGAACTTCCAAAAGTAATTTTCAAACCAATATACTGTCCCCTTTAAAGCACAGATTTTCTATAAATCATCTAAGCATTTCATATGGGTAAGCATTTCCGATCCAACTATATCCCAAGATCCTTGAAAATAGAAAGTATGCATTTTGTTAATAATTTATATTCTCTAGAACATGTGACACTTAGTAGGTGTTCAGCAGTGGTTATAATATATAAACAATATATACACATACATATATACATGCATACATACACATACATATTGAGAGAGAGGAAGAAATCTGTGATTACTTACGGGCATGCATGTTGTTGACAACCCTGCAAGATTGGAACTAATCATGCATCGCTAATATTATTTGAAAAGGAGCACCCCCCCCTTGCCTTAGTTATTAGTATCATGCTAGCATTATTGTTTCTGAGTTGCAGGATAATTAATGAAACATTTCACCTACTCTCAAATATCTAGGATTTGAACTGAATTGACTTTCCAAAAAAAAGAAAAATCCTCTTACTCTCTCTTTAAACTTTGACTTGCGAGCAGTCATCTTTAAGGATAGTTGTCCTGATGCAACCAAGACAGAGAGCAATGGACTCCAGAGCTCAGGGCGCAGGCTCAGGTTAGCCAGTCACCTTGGCATTTATGAAAGGGATCAGCACAGTGCAGCATAAGGATAGGTAGTGATAACAGCTCATCTCCTGCTTCCTCCTTGACAAATATTTACCAAAAAATAAATAAATTTAACTAGAGGAAAATATTTGAAGCAACAATTGGAAAAAAAAATCTTTTGACAAACCATGAAGAAGGGGGAAAGAAAAACCTGGAGTAGGAGTCAAATTCTACTACAGTCTGTTACTTATCATTTATAGGATCATTAGAAATTGCTTACCTATCTGTATCTCAATATGCTCATCTGTCAGATCGCTGTAATATCCTAATTACTTCACAGCACTATGAAAATATAAGAATATGTAGGTCAATATTCTGTATAAAGTATTTAAATAATAAGATAATAGATGTTAGAAACCTAGCTCTCAGAACCAGTAGTTTAAAAAAAGGAGAAGATATATTTTTGATTCCAAATGATAAAAATTGTACTGCAGGTAGAGTGCTATCATTGACTTCTTTATGAAATTATTTCATTTGGTCTATTTAAAGTTGTCATCATCTCACTGAATGACAAACATAAACAAAAAAAATTGGGTAGACAGACTCAGGACTCTGGGGAATTTATTATTTCTGAAAAACATCTTGTTTCTCTGAACTTTAAGAACTGACATAATTTTTTTTCTATATTAAAAAAAATATCTATAATAATAGTAATTCCTTTTACTTCTCTAAGCTCTTACCTCATACTTATTACCCCTGTACTTTTTCTTTGAGACTCCCTAGACCTCTGAATCAGAAGTCTGGGAATGGGGCCCCAGAAATCTGTGTTTAATAAGCCCTCTGGGTTATTTCTTACATGCTAAAGTCTGAGAAGCACTAGATTACATGTGTAAGGGGCAGCAAAAGAAGGTAAAAAGTAAAGAATGACTATAAAGATTTGATGTGAGCAACTGGGTGAATGCTGGGACCATTTTTGGAGAAAAGGAATACTGGGAAAAAAGCTGATTTAAAAGAAATCAATACTTTATTTTTTGGTTTATTTTTATTTTAAAATACTTAATTGTAGTATAATATATATAATAAAATATTTTATATCTTAACTTTTTTTTAAGATGTTATTTTTAAGTAATCTCTACACTCAACGTGGGGCTCAAATTTACAACCCCAAGATCAAGGGTCCCATGCTCCACTGACTGAGCCAGCCAGCTGCCCCCATCTTAACTTTTTTAAAAAGTATTTATTTATTTATTTTAATTCCAGTATAATGGGCATATTTTTTAAACATATGGTTCAGTAGTACTGAGTATATTCACATTGTTTTGCAACCAATTGTAGGAACTTTTTCATCTTGCAAAACTGAAACATACTGAACAACACCCCAGATTTTCCCTTCCCCTGGTCCCTGACAACTACCATTCTACTTTCTGTCTCTATGAATTTGACTACTCTAGATACTTCATTGTATTAACCTGGTCAGGATGCTATAACAAAATACCATAGACTGAGTGGCTTAAACAATAGACATTTACCTGTCACAATTTTGGAGGCTGGGAAGTCCAGGATCAAGGTGCTGGTTCCTGGTGAAAGCTCTTTTCCTTTCAGAGCGCCACCTTCTTGCTGTGTCTCCACATGATAGAGAGGAAGAGGACTCTGGTGCCTCTTCCTCTTCTCCTAAGGGCACCCGAGCTATCAGATTAGGGTCTTACCTTTATGACCTCATTTAACCTTTTTCACTTCCTCACAGTGCGCATCTCCAAAAATAGTCATCTTGGGGGTAAAGTCTTCAACACAGGGATTTGTGGGGGATCCACTTCAGTCACTAGCAGTCATATCATGAGAATAATACAGTATTTGTCTCTTTTGTGACGGACTTATTTTATTTAGCATAATGTAGAATTTAATCTCTGATGAGTTAAGTTTGAAGCAACTATTTCACATCCAGGCGAGTCTTAAAGGTGGCAGATGGCAAGAAGACATGCCAAGTGGTCTTTTGTGTGATTTCTGTGTCTCTCTGCAAAATGTCAAATCCAACACAAAGTCTGCTATCAAAGTAGCCTTCATTTCTACGTGCTTTGAGTTCCAGATGTGGAGAAAAGGGGAAAGCTGATTTCTTTGGAATCCCAGCATTGGGGTTAAAGAATCAAGAATATTGGACTTGGAAACAGAAACTGTGGTCCAAATTTTGGCCTTCTCACTATCTAAATGACCACAGATAATTTGCTTAAATTTCTTTTAGCAATGGTGGCTTTAAAACAGCTGGGGTGGGGGGTGGCACCTGGGTGGCTCAGTTGGTGAAGCATCTGCCTTCAGCTCAGATCATGATCCCAGGGTCCTGGGATCCAGCCCTGCAGCATCAGGCTCCTGCTGAGCAGGGAGCCTGCTTCTTCCTCTCCCTCTGCTTCTTCTCTGCCTACTTGTGCTCTCTCTCTGTCAAATAAACAAAATCTAAAAGTAAATAAATAAAAATAAAACCGCTTAGGGATAATTATTTCCTCCTTAAAGTATTGTTATAAAGATAAAATATTATATATGAAAGCACCTGGCACATAGTAGTTATGAAATACATATTTGTTAAATATAAAATGGGGGGGTTCTTTTAAGATTTTATTTATTTGAGAGAATGAGAGAGGGAGAGAGAGAGCATGAGAGGAGGGAGGGTCAGAGGGAGAAGCAGACTCCCTGCTGAGCAGGGAGCGGACGTGGGACTCGATCCTGGGACTCCAAGATCATGACCTGAGAGGAAGGCTTAACCAACTGAGCCATCCAGGCGTCCTAAGTTAGTTATTTTATATATACATATATTTATGTTTATGTATATATATATTTTTTTAATTATGTGGAGAACAAATTTTATTGTGACACTTTATACATTGCTAACCATAAAAAATAGTGCCAAGCCAATAAGATCAAAAAATAATAACGAAGGCTGAAATGAAAATATTACTATTATAAAGTTAGGCCTTCTTAAATTATTCTCATATTTCTATAAATGAAGAATAAAGCCTTGCTTTTTTATTTTTATGATAGACCACTACTGTTTTGCTTGTTACTTTTTATTGTTGTTAATTATAATACTATTTTAAATATTTTTTCTTGTGTTTTCCCATCACAGATTTATCTTGTTTCAATAGATATTTTAATGAGAAAATGTCATGAGTTTATATAGATTGTGTCTACAATAACAATTATTGTAACAACATAGTGTTAAGAATTGTTCTTTAGAAATAATAATTTATTGAGGAAAATTTAAGAAAAATAAAATACCTTAATAAAAAAATTCCTTGATACTGGTTGAAAAAATATGAAATGATACCCTATCATTTCTCAGGTATAAATAATCATCTTTTACACAGCCTTACCCTATTTTTTTGAAAAAGCCTTTTTGTGTGTGTGTGTGATTCCAAAAGGGCAATACATTTTATAATATTTAATATTTGTATAACATTTAAAAAATTCTCTTTTAATGCATTTAGTAAGCATATTTAAATAAAAAAATACAATTCTGTCACATGAACTACTTTATAAAATCCAAAGAGATTAATTTCAGACGGGAGAAAAACAAAAAAGTGTGAAAAGAACCTCCTTTAAAACCAAAGTTCACCAAAGTTCATTGAGAAAAAGTGCATTAGATAATCAGGAAAAGATTTACTTTCTGAATACGGGCATTCCATGTCTTAGAAGGCAGGAGAAAATAGTTTTTAGCAGATTTGGTAGAAAGACATTGCCAAAAATGTAGATGTGTGTGTGTGTGTGTGTGTGTGGTCTGTTGGTTACTTCAGCAATAAAGGTAATTCATAATAGTAACAGCTGGGTTCTAAGTACTTCTGAAGGAGGACTTTGTGCTGAGTGCTTAGCATGCATTATTTAATTTACTCCTCTCAACCTTTTCATATTGTACACACATTTCCTTTTTACATTAGAGAAATTCGAGGCTTCAGGAAGTTAAGTAACTGACTAAAGTCGTCCAGCTGAGAAGAGACGTACTTTTTAAGGGAGAATGCAAAATTGTCTATCTCGTCTGCAGTCTATTTGTGGGTCATGCTTTGATTGTTTTTTAGTATTTATCTCAAGCACCTACTTATCACAATGTACTCTGTGATGTCAGTACCTACTTGCTGATTTCCTCCAGGTACCTAATAGGATACACAGTTTTCTTGAAAGCAGATTTTGCCCAGCAAGGAATTGTTTCTAGTACAGTTATGACTCGTGGAATTACCTGAAGTCAACCTCAAGCTTCCTGAAATCTTTAGAACTCTGAATCCAGTCATTTTCAGGTCTAAACCTAGGCCAAGCCAAATGGTGTTTGGTCTTTTCTTCTCCTCTCCCTTCCCATTCCCTCCCATTGGAAAACACTGATATGATTGCATTGACTTCGTTTTTACAAACTTTGATCTTACCCATTTTATTGTGCTGATCACTAGGAGGTCAATAGAAAGGTAGACAAACAAATTCTCTGACCTCAAAAAACATGTAGGAGAGGCAGAAAAAATGCAAATGAGAATTGAGTTCAAACAAGTGATGTATGTGCAAAAGCTTCCTGGTACACTGTGACCAGAATAATGGTCCTAGGTCTGATACAAAGAAACCTGACCTGCGGGGATTGGTGTTGGGGTATGAGTCATGGGTAGTGCCTGGGCATCCTCTGCACAGTGCTCCTTAAGATACAATGTGGCTACAAAGCTCTGATGAACTCACTCTAGCAAAGCCATCCCCACTCTAGCAGCTCTCATGGCGCTGGGCTTTCAGGTTACACAATGATACTGTCATCTGTCAGAGTTAGACACAGTACTGCTGATGGGGTTATTTCCTCTGCCTGATTTCTCACTCTTAGCACTTAACTTGCTTGAAATGGTAATGTGTGATGGTATGCCATCCACATCCTTTGGCCCTCCTGGCTTGCCAAGTCTGCATTTTTCAGCTTCTTCTCCCTGTGCCTTCCTAAAATTAAATGAATTACCTCTAAAATACCTGAAAGCACCCACCTGATTTACAACTGCCCTGTAAGCCTGGTCATAGAGAGAACAGCAAGCTTCCTCCTGCTATCAACAGAACGATGCTAAATTTATGCAGAACAACTCCAATTGTTTCCTTTACTCTTCTTGAAACGTCTGATTTTTTTTTTTGAAGGGAAGTTACTAAACTGTTTCATCTACAGTAGTGTTTGTTTAAATATTTCATTAAAAATATTTGCAGCCTGAGACAGTTAATGTTGAACTGAAAACCAGTTAGGTTTTTCAGTTAATTTTTTAATGCCTGGCAGCTGGAATACATCACTGAAACGCTGATGCCGTCTTATTTAAAATAGCATTGCCTGTGAGGCCAGGAGAAGCTATTTAAGACAAACCTCAAGAAGGCTGGTGAAATAATAGCTGAAGTTATGTGATGTCAGCCAATTCCTCAGCATGGAACAGCATTGTGAAGCCAGAGTTGTTATCCTTCACTGAGACATAAAATCTATATCTTGATCCTTTCAGTCATTAAAGGTCCTATAGGAATTGTACGGTGGGGGTGGGGGGAGTGTATGTTCATCCAGTGCGTTGGCCAAAGGTCAGTTGGGATGGTTCTGCTTTACCTTTTCAATATGGTCACGGTTTCATTTAGATAGAATCAGAGTACAGTTTTTGGAAGGGCCCTGGGCTTGTCATTCTATATATAGTTTGCTTTGAATGAAGAAATAGGTTTAGCGATCAGAACGACCCACAGCAAACCCTATTGGCAAAATGCCAAAGTGGCAGAGGGCTCTATGGAGTCTCTTTATGTGTAAATTTTTTAAGTCACCATTTTCTTAAACTGTAAGGTAATTTTAATTGAATTGATTAATCAGCAGCCTACCAGCTCTTTCTGTATGAAGGAGGAACCCCTTTCTTATTTCCATAGTTGAGTGGGAGGGGAGGGGGATTATTAGACCGGGGGTAGAGGTGGGGAGGGGAGGGGGACAACAATGTAATGATCTAGTTAGAAATCCCTGCTCACCATTCTGTTTGTTATCATCATGTCCCTAGAGGGCAACAAAGCTTTTAATCTGTATATGGAATAATACTGCTTATTTTTATCCATCTCCCAGGCTTGAATTATGATCTAATATGATGTTTGTTTGTAAATGGTAAATCCTTATGTAAATGTCTCCTTGTAGAAAGTGAGGTGGCCCATATTTAGCATATTTTGATAATAACTTGATACTTGTCTAGAAAATACAACACACAAAAACCATGTAAACAAGAATGGTCCTCAAGGAAATCATGATTATGATGAATGGAATTTTGTTTTCAGTTTTCCCCACCACTTTTTGGCAGTCTGTTCTCTCCCAGTATCCTCCTGGTTATTGGAGTGCCTACTTTAATGACCCCTACCCCAGCAGAGAACTCATGTTATTGTCCCAAATTCTCCTGTAAGAAAATTTGTTCTTCCCTAATAAGTGGCAGTTACTTTTATCTGTCCCCTCTCCAATGATATATACATTTCTGATGGTCCTAAATGGACCTCGTGATACAATTCTAAATACCTCATTTTCCTACTTAGGCATTTTGTAAAATGCCAACATTTCTGAAGCTATGAGATATCTGCTACATGGTTTGTTTCTTTCCTACTATCCAAAAAAGCTATTTTTAAATTGATTAGCTTACAATCTGGGAATCTTGGAATTGGGAACACAATATATAGTTCAGAGGAGATTTGAAAAATTTAACATTTATTTTTGGCAGATGATTCAATCACAGATTTAAAATTCAAAAGTAATAAACAGGTAGACAATGAAAAGTCTTCCTCCTAAGCCTATTGTTCCCACCAGTACCTCTCTCCAGAGGAAACACCATTTGTAGTAGAGCATATATAGTTTTTTTCTTTTTTTAATACAAATGACATTTAGAATCTTACCACACATTATTTTTTTCCTGTAAAAATTGTGTCTTAAAGATTGTACATCTCCAGTGCATAAGTAGCTTCATTGTTCTTTTTAAAAACTGAATATTATTCCATTGTATGGATGTGACATAATTTATTTAACCTTCATAGAATTTGTAACAGTTTTTTTTCTTTAGCAATATGAGGCACCAGAATTCCCATATCCTTCACAACTCAGTCCATAATCAAACTTGCCAAAGCTTTTCATAAAGTAAAAATAAGAGATATTTTATATACCTTTTATGCATTAAAGACAATTATAGTTATTTTTCTGTGAAATGCCAGTTCATGTTCATTGACTATTTTTTTATTGGCTTTTTAGGCTTTTTGTTTTATGTATTACAGAAACTAGCCATTTATCTAGGGAATGAATCGTTAACTAATTTTTTCCCCCGGGTTTTCAATTATCTTTAGTTTATGGTAATTTTTGTCATGCAGGAAACATAAGTTTTGGGGTAATTAATGTTTTTTTTTTTTAATCTTCTGGGTATGTTCTCATACTCAAAAAATGTCTTTCCCACTCTAGGATTATTAAAAATTATCTTCCATTGTTTCCTCCATACTTTTATGATTTAGATTTTACCCTTAAAAGATGGATTCATCTGGAATGTATTGTGGTACAAGATACCATAGGGTGGATACGATTTTATTATTTTAGTGGAGATTTTTTATTTGAACCCAACAAAACAAACAAAAGTTTGTTTGCAATGTGGCTATTTTAAGGTTTAAAATAACACACCTCTTTTTATTGTTACACAAAAGCCTTCAGTGGAGAGAAAGAAAGAAGGAAAGAAAGAAAGAGAGAGAGAGAAAGAAAGAAAGAAAGAAAGAAAGAAAGAAAGAAAGAAAGAAAGAAAGAAAGAAGAAAGAAAGAAAGAAAGAAAGAAAGAAAGAAAGAAAGAAAGAAAGAAAGAAAGAAAGAAAGAAAGAAAAGAAAGAAAGAAAGAAAGAAAGAAATAGGTCTTCTGTTATCCTGTGCCTATTGGTAGGAATTTTAAGTTAACCAGGGAAGAGGAAGGGGAAATGGAGTAGATATAGAGCTGGGGGAGGAGACATGAGTTAGAGTAAGAACAAGGGCAAATTTCTTCATTTTTCTTTCTTTCTTTTTTTTTTTTTTTTAAGAGAGAGACACAGTGAGAGAGGGAACACAAGCAGGGGGAGTGAGAGAGGGAGAAGCAGGCTTCGCGCCGAGCAGGGAGCCCGATGTGGGGCTCGATCCCAGGACTCCGGGATCATGACCTGAGCTGAAGGCAGACGCTTAATGACTGAGCCACCCAGGCACCCCTTCATTTTTTATCTTTACTGTTACAGAGTGCTCTTTAAAGCATTCATTAGTACATAAATATATTTTAAATATAATCTGAAGTATTTCAAATATAAAGTAACATTTCTCCATATTTGGGAACAAGATTAAAGTTTTAAAAATGGACAGAATGAGATGAGAACTAGACTGTTTTCACTTTGGCAGTTCTACTGGTATATACTAGAGGAATAGCAGTTCTGCACCATTTAAAGCTGAAAATGCTTTGTTAACACTCTGTAAGTAGGTGATTAAACCTTTGCAGAAACCTTGAGATACTGGAGATTTTGAAAATCCCATCTTATGGGGTTGAAAATTTTCACTTAAAAAGAAAAAAGATAAAAAGCTGGTTTCTCTCCATACTCAATTTAATCTTTAATAAACGCATTGCAAGATAGTTATTGATTAAAAAAAAGTTTACCATTTGAAAATATATTCTATGTATAAGAAACTCATTATCAGATGCTGGCGTTATAAGTTAAATAAGTTTCCAGTTTAAAATATTAAAGTGAGTCAGTAAGTATAACTTCGTGTTTCCTCTCAAAGATTACTAAAGGAGAACTGTAATGCATTATGAGGAACTGAGGATGGATAGCAACTTGAGGTACTGGCATAAAAATATAACCAAAACAAGTAAGGAACTCATGATGTACACACATAGTAACTAAATAAGCATTGAAGAAATGCCACAGATATATAGTTGGTTATATATGGTTATATATATATAGTTATATATAGTTGGTTACAACCCACATCCAGTGGGTTGTAATGTAATTTAAAAAGGGGGGAGGGGGCATCTGGGTGGTTTGACTCTTGGTTTCGGCTCAGGTCATGATCTTGAGGTTGTGGGATCGAGCCCCACTTAGAGCTTTGTGCTCAATATGAGTCTGCTTCAGAGTCTTCCTCCCTCTCCTTCCCATGCTGGCTCTCTGTCTCTCTCTCTCTCAAATAAATAAATAAATTCTTTAAAAAATAAAATAAAAAAAAGATCCCTACAGTCCCAGAAAGAACAAACCCAGAGAGCTGATGGTGTGAGTTCCAGCCCCCCAAACAGCAAGCTTGATGCTCAGAAGTGATATGCTTTCAGTTGAGTCTAAAGAAAGGAAGACTTATGTTCCTGCTAATGTCAGACTGTAGCAGTTCTTTCTTACTGGGGATGGGCTGCCCTTTGTTCTATTCAAGCCTTAAACTGAGTGAAGTAAGGCCCAACTACATTAGGGAGAGTAATCTGCTTTAGTCAGTCTACCAACTCAAATGTAAATCTCATCTGAAAACACCCTCACGGACCTACCCAGAATAATGTTTGACCAAATATCTGAGTACCTAGCGGCCCAATCAGATTGACACATAAAATCAACCATCTCAGTGCCTATAAAGAGAAATCATTTTTTAAATACCCATAGGCATCATTATCACGATTGGAACATTACTATATTGTGAAAATCAGGAAAACCAGGGAGATAAATTGTTTCCATACAACTGAAGTTACAAAATAATACTGAAATGAAAAGAAAGTGATTCAATTTTATTACAATGTATAGAATGTAGTACTTTTATTTTGAATCGTACACTTGCTGTTGGAGTAAGTAATCACCTTAGATTTCCTACAAATATAGAGTGAAGATTTATGTGTGCCCAGGAAAGCAGAGTGTGGGAGAGGTAAAATGTTTGAATTATTAAACAGATTTTTATTTTTTTTTATTTTTTATTTTTTTAAAGATTTTATTTATTTATTTGACAGAGAGACACAGCAAGAGAGGGAACACAAGCAGGGGGAGTGGGAGAGGGAGAAGCAGGCTCCCCGCAGAGCAGGGAGCCCAATGCGGGACTTGATCCCAGGACCCTGGGATCATGACCCGAGCCGAAGGCAGTCGCTTAACCAACTGAGCCACCCAGGTGCCCCAAACAGATTTTTAAATACTTTAGAAATCTGTCAGTGTGCCTTGGTATCACTATTCAATTAAGGTAAATGTTGACTTAATTTCTTTGTATTTCACTTATGTGATCATTTACTATAAGGTTTTGCCTTTCAGCCTAAAAGTATTGTTGCAAAGAACATGCAGCTTTAGGATCGAGATGGTGATTTCATTTGAGGTCTTCAATAGACTTGTGGTGGGAAATTAAACAAGTGACATAACCTCAGGCATTGCCTGAACTTGGTTATTTTATGAACTGTAATAAAAATGCTTGTTATCAAATGTTAAGTATGGAGCATTTTGAACCCCTTGGATGAAATACTTAATTTGAATTTACTCAGCCTTGTAAATAAATTTAAAAGATTAATTGACCTGCACAAATTTGTTACCAACCTTCTCTTTCCCATGGTGGCTAACTTCTAGTAAAACGAAGGAAATTAACATTTCTTTCTATTTCTTTCTCAGATGTAAGTGTTCACAGGGTTGAGTAGGTCATTATCTCTTACCTGATATAGATCTATTACAATCCACTGAGGTGTTGTGTGGGAAAACACTTCACATTAGGATAGAATACAGATTTAGGGTCACTTAGGTCTATGAATTTGGCCTAGATCATAAAGTAATGAATAATAAAAAGTTTTAGAGAATAGGGTTTCTATGCCAGGAATGTTCCCTCTGAAGTGAAATCCCTAGATGAAATGACTGGGGGAAAAACTCCAATCTGAAAATTGGGTTCTTTTTTATCCTATTTTACTCTGAAAATAGCTAGGAAAAAAAGCACCAAGGAACAAAATAAACACAGGCTTGAGGGTACAGCACTTCCTCCCCTCATCACTGGTTAAATCACAGGAGAATAGGCAGCAGAGGATGAGGTGGTGAGAAAGAGAGACTGAGAAACAAAGAGAGGAAAAATGGGATGAGCTGGTGTGCTAAGT
The DNA here is from genome assembly GCF_029215605.1 of Mirounga angustirostris. NCBI lineage: Eukaryota > Metazoa > Chordata > Mammalia > Carnivora > Phocidae > Mirounga > Mirounga angustirostris. The sequence goes on along the minus strand of NW_026991709.1, from coordinate 88,931,714 downwards.
CCTCTACAGAACTTTTCAGGGAAACTCTGGGCTTCGTAGGTAAGGAAGAGATCCTAGGAAGGTTCCTCAGGGAATTGTGTTGTCCCTGATCTTCAAATTTTGGGTTGTCTTTCTTGTACTCTAGCCTCCCTCTGTACATAGTCAATATTTAGCACCATCGAAGTAGTTTAATGATCTCAACCATGAAAATACAATTTAAAAACAATTCTAAATAATGCTCATTCTGTTGGCATCTTAGTTGGTTTACAAAAGAAGTTTTTATAGATGACTGACAGAGGTGGTAATACAAACCTTTAGGGAAAAGATAGATTTGTTAGTAAATGGGTGAAATAGAGCAAGACACAGTAGGGAAAAGAATGTGGAAGTATTTTAGGGAATGTAATTCTGAAGGCTGGATATTGCCCTTTTGATTTGGCCGAAAAACAGAGAACATATAAGCGTAGCTAGAAGGAATCACAGAAATGGAAGGCGGTGAAAATAATAAAGCTATGCAATGGGATTAGCCATGGCAAGGACAGAGAGACTAGGGTATCTATAATGGCTTCAAAAAGAATGTCCTGGGCTGGTGAAAGGCTGAGGCAAAACAAGAACTGTGCTTTGTGAAACTTGTAGAGCAAACAGAGAATGCAAGAATTGATTGCAGTGGGGTCATTTGCGTCGTTTTAGCAATTGGCATATATGGGAAACACACTTTTTGACAAAGGGAAGCTATTATATAGCAATAATGACTAAATAAAAATAGTATCAAATATTACATTTAAGTGGCTCAGTCAGTTAAGTGTCTGCCTTTGTCTCAGGTAATGACCCCGGGGTCCTGGGATTGAGCCCAGAGTCCCCAGAGTCAGGCTCCCTGCTCAATGGGGAGTCTGCTTCTCTCTCTCTCTCTGCCCCTCCCCCCAGCTCATGCTCTCTCTCTCTCTCAAATAAATGAAATCTTAAAAATATATATATTACATTTAAGTTTCACATTTTTTAACTTAATTCTTTCAGAGACACATATTGTAGAATTTAAATTGTTGGTTTTTAATTCATGCTAATCTTCTGTTGAGAAAAAAAAATTTTTTTTAATATTTCAGAAGATTGTTTTCCTATTGTTTAATTAAAAGAGGAAGTAAAACACACAGACCCCTTCCACTAGCAGGTCCAATTCACTTCACTGATTGAAAAAAGAGCCGGAAATGAAAGAGTAACAGATGTTCTGATGACCCATCATTTCCAACATCTAAGTTCTGCAACTTCACACACATGCAAAGAAAGAGCACGAAGAAATGTCTCGGCCTGGCAACTCTGAGGAATTGGAGTGACAGGAACAGAGAGAAAAAAATTTCTAAGGAAATTTTTCTAACGGAATTCTAAGGAAATATCAGCATGGCTAGTATTTGGAGTAGATATTAAGAATTATATATACAGGTGGTGCCTGGGTGGCTCAGTCGTTAAGCATCTGCCTTCGGCTCAGGTCATGATCCCAGGGTCCTGGGATCGAGCCCCGCATCGGGCTCCCTGCTCCGCTGGAAGCCTGCTTCTCCTTCTCCCACTCCCCCTGCTTGTGTTCCCTCTCTCACTTTGTCTCTCTCTGTCAAATAAATAAACAAAATCTTAAAAAAAAAAAAAAAAAGAATTCTATATACAAAATGAAATGAAAGCCAAACCTGTATTTTCACTGATGTTGAGTAGGATACATGTCTCAAATGTAAGTAAAGGGAAACATGTAAGTAAAGGGAAAATAAACCACTTGTAAAAATGATTTCTAATTTTGTTGGCTAAGCATTTGGGGAGAGAAAAGACTAGATTCTATCAAATCCTTATTAAAAACATAAAAGAGTGTAACAGTCTAGGTTTCACAAATTCAAATGCATCCGGGCACCATTCAGTGAATGTGAATGAGTGAAGCAGGCTAATAATGAGACTCCGGTGATAGGACACCTGTGAATGTCTTGCTTGATGAAAGCATTCAAATTCAATTAGGAAAAAAAATCTAGTGTGGCTGAACAAATACCTTCAAAGGTGCCAGTTCTCAACAGCTGGAGCTGTCAAAAGTACTTGAAATTTTGTACATGATATAAAGTAATTTCTTTGCTTTTCATAATCTAGTACTTAAGGGTAGCTCTTCTTTGGGAATATTTAAACTCTACCTAACCTGTCCCAGGTTGATTTAAAACCTTCAGGAATCTTTGCCCCAGGAGTAGATCAGGAAGTGAAAGAGAATTAACTCGCTTTTCAGAAAATCAGACTTTCAAAAGAAGCAAATTGGTGGGGTTCACTATAAAAAAAATTAGGTTTTTATGCTTTACTCAAGATACATGTAAGTGACATTAAACTGAAACCTTGCCTTGTTTATAAATGCTCACACAGGCTTTCCATTGTAATTGATTTTAACTTTGTTGCAAAGATCTTTCTCTTAGGTCCTCAAAGAAAGTTGGATAGGTATTGAACATTATTATATGTTGGAAAAATCTAACACTGTAGTTGAAAAAAGTTGCAACGATTCATTTTCTAAATATTAGATACACATTTCCAAATCTTTTGATCAGTTATATTTAAAAGTATTTTTGAAATTATATCATGCCAAAGAAACATGGGGGTGGGCTGTTGAAGAGTCAGTGTCTTGATTCAATGACAAACATGTATTGACTACATACTTTCTGCTTGATGTGAGATGTAAAGGTTCTCATTGCTAATGTCTTACTTTTCTCATAATTACAGCTGACGAGATTGGTATTTTTCCATTAAAGTTTCATACTTGAGACTTGAGGGAATATACTTTTAAGAATGAATGGAGAGGGGTGCCTGAGTGGCTCAGTTGGTTAAGCAACTGCCTTCAGCTCAGGTCATGATCTCAGGGTCCTGGGATGAGCCCCGCATCGGGCTCGCTGCTCAGCGGGAAGCCTGCTTCTCCCTCTGACCCTCCCCCTGCTTGTGTTCCCTCTCTCACTGTCTCTCTCTGTCAATTAAATAAATAAATAAAATCTTTAAAAAAAAATTTAAAAAAGAATAAACGGAGAAACTTCCTTATGTGGTTTTCAAAAAACATTCAAAGAAGAATGATTATAACCTACAAAGCCATCTTTTAAATTTACTGGAAAACTTAAAAAAAAAAAACTAAGCTTTTTGGGGACTCAACATCATTTTAAAATATTTCAAATTAAAGGGTCATTTCAGTTCATAATAAATCTATGATAAAAATGCTTTTGGGGCACCAACGGCAAGCAGAGTTTGATTTGGTCCAGTGCTAGTCACAGTTTAGTGAACGTCAGAACCATAGGGAATTGTCACAGCGTAGGTTCCTGGGCTCCATCCCTAAAGGTTCCTATTCCCATTCCAGAGGACAAGGGGTAGCCAAAGCATTTATATTTCCAACAGGTTCCTGAGTGACATGGATGCAGCTGATCTATGGACTGTATTTCGAGTAGCACGGATTTTGGGGTGTCCCAAGAAGCATAGTATATGCTAACAATTTAAATTATGTTTTTCAGAAAAATCATTTCAACTGTTCCAGAAGAGCTAAGTGCCAAGAAACCAACGTCAGTTCTGTACAGATACAAGGTGATGCGGATTATTTCATCAACCATCTTGGAGTTCCCACTGTGCAGTTTGCCTTTGAGGATATCAAAGCATTAGAGGTGATTGTTCCTAAAAATGCAAAACCCACAAACCCATACACACACACACACAGTATAGCAGACATGCAGAATTTGATTTTATCCTGGCTATTTGTCTTTCTTACCAAGTAGGTCACTATAGGAGGCTGCTTCATTTAGAGAGTTATTCTTGTTGTTCAGAGGCTTTGTAACAGTATTTGAAAACATCAGCTCTTTTCAATAGTGTTGAATTCAATTTAAAAAGATTTATACTGTCACATTTTCACAGTGTGCTTCGCAACAAGAAATTTGCAGTAGTTGGATTAACATCAAAACATAATTGTAATCTTCAGTATTCACAGAAACAGATGACATGGACAATGGATTCTCCTCTCCTTCCCCAAGGGAAAATGCGTTTCACATTCTGTATATTAATGTGAGTCTTGTGGATTAGCTGCCCGAAGTTTGTCAATAGTTTGCCTGCCCAAAAAGATACTACTTTTTATGAGGATAGGAGGTTTTTTCTCCCAAAGATTGATTTACCTTAACTAAGTCTGTGTTCATCTATCTGTTGGACTTCAAACCTTTTGACCTTTCTCAGAATTACGACACAGGAAACTGTTTCTCTGCAGATCTAAGCCTGTTGGAGTATTTTACCTTTCACAAGTTGTGCATGCTTTATTGGGAGCAATTTGAAAGTTGGGCGGCCTGATTAAGGTAATTATTATATTAACAATATAAATAGTGACTGGAAAATAGAATAAAACCTGCTTTGTTTTTCAACTATAGATGCTCCTGAAAAGTTGTGTTTAAATTACATTTTTATAGGCTCAACTTCAGGTATGGGGTATCTTAATTTCTGATAGCATTAGCAATATTTCACTTTCTGTTTCTCAGCAGCGCTCCCACACTCATCCCTGAGTTCCTCTGTAAACAGCTAACGGTCACTAATGACTTCAATTCATGGAGGGAGAGACTCCAGGTGAATCCTATTTTTTTTAAAGCTTTTTTTTTTTTTTTAAGATTTTATTTATTTGCGAGAGAGAGAATGAGAGGCAGAGAGCATGAGAGGGAGGAGGGTCAGAGGGAGAAGCAGACTCCCTGCCGAGCAGGGAGCCCGATGCGGGACTCGATCCAGGGACTCCAGGATCATGACCTGAGCCGAAGGCACTCGCTTAACCAACTGAGCCACCCAGGCGCCCAGGTGAATCCTATTGTAATGAGGTGAATTCTTAGGTAATGGAAAAGTTATCATTACAATTTACCTGTTTTTTTAAATTGTATTTTCATATGCTATTGTTGTGTAAAAATGGGATACGTGTGTAGGGGTAGTTTTTTACCAAGCCCACTATATACACTTTAATGAAATCAATGTATTAAGACAATAACTCATTTTTAATTTTCCTGCTTGATATCTTTTAATATCTCTTCATCATCCTCCTACCTCAGCCCATCCAGCTCCTGTCATGTTAACGTGTTGAATATCTTTTATCCCATCCCTGTCTAAATCATCATGGTTAAATCTTAAGCCAAGAATTTGACAGACAGTATAGTATAGCATTAGGAATGGGTCGATACTTGACTCTGATACTTACGAGACAAATGAGTTGACCTCTTTCAGACTTGTTTTGCAAATGAGGAGCCCTGTTATACTTCTAGGCAATGGAAACAATATATATTCTAGGCAATGGAAACAATTGGCTAAATTGTGCATTACTCACCAGCTTGCCATGTTCTTTATTAAGGAGTCTGCCATGTTGTTTGTCCTAGAGTGCAGTTAAGAAGAGTATTTCTTCAATGCCTGTTGCTATCACAAATTGAAATAACCTAACAGGCCACATGTTTCCCCAGACTTGCATTGCCTGCATTACCCCCCTGGCCCTTGTAGGAATGGGGTTCATTATCACTGCACTCATTTTCAGTAAAAGAGCCAAAGTGGACAATTCTATAGTCCTTTTCACTTTATAAATCGCATGTGTTCTAAATGAGCTAATTTTATAATTATACTCAGGTTTTGGGAGAGATGATTTATTTAAATTTTATTTGGGTGATTATAATGCTAACTTCAGTGCTTTTGCCATTTTTTTTTTCCAGCAGATTGATTATGGAGCTATTATAGTCTGTTTCAACGAGTGAATGATAATAGGGAAAAAAAAAAAAAAACTGTAGGAAAAGAAACTAGTGCCACAGACGCCACTTTAAATGGACATATGGGGTATTATTCTAAAATGATTTTTGGTGAAACATGACATTTTATAATATCCATCCCCAATATTTCATGGTTCCATATTCCCACCAAGGCCTTTTCCCTATAGTTTCCCTGGGTGCTTATATATTGAATAAGATTGCATGAAGCATATTTCATCTTTAGCTTTTCTTGGTGTCTATGCTCTAATTTTCCAATAACTAATTTCACAGATGCAAAGCAATGTATGGATTTGCCAAATGCTAGAATTATTCCTTCTCATAAAATATTGCCCTGTTAATTGAAATGTCTTCAGTTGTATTTTTCATTTAAATAAGGTTTTCAATTTGTAAACATTGTTGCACCTGTTAGGAGAAAGAAGCATTCTGCACAGATTAAATACAATGCAGAGATTGCTGAAAAGGAAATGAAAAGACAGATGCTTTCTGATTAAGAGTGCAATATTTATGACAGGCTGGTGGTCTGATGCACATTTCTTCTGTCACTTAACAGCTGTTTCACATAATTTTTGTTCCAGATCAGTATATTTACTCTCCATAGGGCATGTCAGAGGGTCTGGCTTTCTTAGTATATCAAAAGATCAATCCATGCCCTAGTAAGCTTTCTACCACAGATTGAAGCTCTTGTTCCTCACGCTGTTTAACCTTATATTTTTTGCTCTTCTGCTTGAAACATTCTTTTTTAAACCCAATTTACCTCTATAATGGAGCATTTAACATTTAAATGATAATGAGATAAAGAGGTATTATAACTTTTATATAGCTGAGTTTTTTGCATAATTGTTTCAATATCATTTAGTAACCCAGCAACTGAAAACCAAGTAGCATAGGTATTTTGAAACTCTTATTCTTTTTAAGTTAGATGGCTCTGATATCAATTTTTTTTTTAAGATTTTATTTATTTATTTGACAGAGAGAGAGAGAGACAGCGAGAGCAGGAACACAAGCAGGGGGAGTGGGAGAGGGAGAAGCAGGCTTCCTGCCGAGCAGGGAGCCCGATGTGGGACTCAATCCCAGGACCCTGGGATCATAACCTGAGCCGAAGGCAGATGCTCAACGACTGAGCCACCCAGGCGCCCTCTGATATCAATTTTGATTCTTAAACTGATATATAACAGCATGAGTATCTGGGTGTATGTATGCATGTGTGAACTTTAATTTTAAGGTAATTTTATCACATAAAAATAATTAATTTGTGGAGGAACAATACAGATACAACACTACAATACACATGCACACATTTTGGAGCAAAGTAACTCATAGTTTACATCTTGATTCTTCATATTTTATACTACTGAGTAGAAGAATACTTTATTTTACTTAGTGATAATTCTTTCATTACATTTTCTGTTTGGAACTTAGTCACTGACACTGTTGTGTTAACAGATAATAACAGTTCAAAAGTCAATTAGAAGCTCTTGACTTAAGGAGGGGCACCTGGATGGCTCATTCGGTTAAGTGGCTAACTCTTGATTTGGGCTCAGGTCATGATCTCAGGGTTGTGAGATTATTAGCAATTCACCTTTTGGTGGTTGTGGGCTCTGAGCTGGGTGTAGAGCCTGCCTAAGATTCTCTCTCTCCGTCTGTCCCTTCCCCCACTCTCTCTCTCTCTCAAAACAAAACAAAACAAAACAAAAAACAAAACAAGCCCTTGACTTAAGGAACCAAATAGTTGTGTGTACCTATGCATAAGTTGTACTGATATTTTGCAGTATCTGATAGAATTTGTTTCATACTGATAGCTATGAAACTTATGTAATGTCACTTAAAAATGAGATTTTACCTTTCTACTTCATGCTAATTGGAGATGGAATGGAAAGTTGTTCTTTAGAGTTCTCTCTAGTTCATTACTTTTCTTTGTAATTTATTTTGGGAAAAGTGCTTTCAGTGTCAATCAAATCATATGGTATTATTATTTTCAGATCGGACTTAATTCATTTAGGGCAGAGGTTCTTAAACATTTTGTTCTAAAAACCCATTTACCCTCTAAAAGTATTGAAAACTCCAAAGAAAAGAGCTTTTGTCTATGTGACTAATATGTATAAATATTTCCTACATTAGGAATTAAAACTGAGAAAATGTACATATATATGTATTCATTTAAAAATAGATAGTAAACCTGTTACAAATTAATATAAATAACTTATTTTTATGAAAGAGAATTATATTTCCCAAGACAAGAAAATATAAATTAGAAGAGTGGCATTATTTTACCTTTTTGCAAATCTCTTTATGGTGACGTAATATGAGATAGCTGGATTCTCATATGTGTTTCTACACTTTAATCTGTTGTTATATGTTTTCTTGGTTGAAATGTATGAAGAAAATCTGGTGTGATAGTCTTTTCATATAATGGCAAGTATTTTTCTTCTATACTACACTGAGACTTGGGAAGTATTAGTTTTCTAACGGTTAGTTTCAACGTGGAATCTACATATTGATGAGCTTTTTGCAACCTGTACACTTATGAATGGAGAGAGAAAATGAAAGCATGAAGCTATGTAATGTCATTATTATTATGAAAATAGTGTTGATCCCAGGGAGCCCTGAGGGCCTCCGACCACACATGGAGAAATGCTGATTTGGGGACGTGGCCTTGGTTACACTAGCCTACCTCATCCTTTATGTTTGACCCAAGGTGTTCAACATTGCTCTTTTTCAAGAATCTGAACTGTGATTCTCTATAAACCTGTTTGTGTATTTTCCGGGCATTTCTGGGTATTGCCATCCCATTCACCTGACAAACAACATGAAGTAGGGAATATAACACTCTCATAAACTGTGACTTTACAAAGAATTGCACTTCTGAGAAGCCTTCTTTTAGAAGACAAGGTTAAACCCCAATCAACAAATCAACAGTTATAGAGCAGACTTGAAAAGCTTTGATTGTACAGTATATGAAATGCCTGTCACAGAGGGAGTGCTATTAAAGTTGCTGTATGCTTCTAGGAGCCTGAGGAGTAAACACAAGAAATTGAAATATGATACAGATATTGAAAAAAAAAAACAAAGAATGAAGAAACTCTTAAGACTCAAATGGATGATTCAAAAGATCATACTTCAAATTGCCTAATATTTAGAAATGGCTGCAAGGAGGACAGATGTCCCCTAGCAGTTGTCCTTGCTTAGAATTCTAAATAAGAACATTTATTCCAAATGCCTACCACCATTAGATCAAAGTATATTATGCATGTACTATATTTTAGCTCTAATGCTATTTTCAGGGATTGTCTTGTGATCATCCCTGTTATGAGGAAATTTGTTTTATAAGGAAGTTTTTTTATAATTTCAGTAATAATACTTACAGGTGGGTTTAATGACAGACCAACCATGTTGTAAGTTTGGCAACATTTAAGTTAAGAATATAGGGTAGCTTCAATGTGATATATTCAGGTATTTGTTAATTCAAACTCATTCATTTTTTTAGCCAGCAGTTATTAAGTACTTGCCATAATCCAATGCTATGTTAGAAATTCAGAGATGAATAAAATCTGCTCTCCTTCTCTTAAAGTGGTCACAGTCTAGATTAGGACTCAAGACATATAAATAATCAAGTCAAGAAAGTATAGTAGAAGTTCTCTTAAGTGACTTCCACTTAATCAGCTTGTAGAATTCATTGACAATTTCCATCCCTTTAGAACACAAAGATCAATGCCCAAGCCTCCTTGAAGCTCATCATGGTAGATCCTTTCTGAATTTTTGCATACTTGTGTTTTCTTAGTTTATGTGGTATGCTTGCCCGGAGCCAGCTATACTCTCAGATCTATATATGCCCTTTTTGCATTTGTTATAAATAACAAGGTATTTTAATTGCTACATAAACTTGTGAGTCATGAATATGAAAAAAATTACTTCTAAGAAAACTATAATGATAATGTTCTAAAAGGTGAATTGCTAATAAAAAATTGATATGCAGTAGACCAGGCAGCCCTTAAAGATCTGGGGAAATGGTAGTAATCTAGATGCATTCCGCATTCAGTCTACTTCACAAACATCTTTAATAATTCACTTTAAATAAAAAAGCAGCTTGAAATGTATTAATGTTTAGGACAAGAAAGAAATAACAGAGCTTTATTCAACAGGTCAATGTTTAGAGAAAAGGTTTTGGCTTTTCATCAAAATATTGGGCCAATAGACCTGTACAAGTTCTAAATTAACATATTACTTTAGAGATGTATTTTTCTTACTGATTATTTAATTAAACCAGCTTCTAAATAAGTAACCTGCCAGTCAGTGGGACAAATCATATTGGGTAAGATGGCTCACTCTGTAAGTGAAGTGATAGAGGCAGGGTAGTATGAAGGAAAATTTTATTTAACACATGTAACATCTGTGGTAAGCATTGTTTTGTTCTAAATACTTTAAACATGTTCATTCATTTAATTTAGTTCTTGTCCTTATAACTAGTACTTATTAGGAATGTACTAGTATTACCACTTTCATTAAAGATGAAACCTAGGCACCAAGTGGCCAACATCACCCGTCTACTAAGTGGTAGAGTAAGGCTCAAACCAGCACACTGTAGTGCCAGATATCTGGGCTTCCCCCCCTAGTCTTAGACTGTTTCTTGAGGTTTTCTACATAAAATGACTAGTCCTAAAATGCTTTCCACCTCCCACTATATCCATAGTGCAATGTAACACCACAGTATGTGGTGTTTCTTTTTATTTCTACTTTCCTATACAAAGGTTCTAAACATTTCAGCTTTGACAATTCTTAAAGTTAAGCAATAGCTGGAAGTGGGTAATATTTCTTAACTGAATTTAAAATGAGCCCATAGTTTACATATAATGACAAAATTGTTATGAATGTTTCCTTATAGTAATTTACAAAGTCTTGTCCAAGACAAATAGCATTTATAATTTTATTTCCAAGTTCATTTTGGAAGATGAGGACAAGGACGTTTGTCTCTTCTAATTTTAAAGATAATGACATATTTCTTCAAGTAGAATATTTTGAAATCTAAAACCATTTTGAGGAGGGGTACCTGGGTGGTTCAGTCAGTTAAGCAGCCAACTCTTGGTTTTGGCTCAGGTCATGACCTGGGGTTGTGAGATCTGGGTTGTGAGATCAGGCCCCATATAGGGCTCTCTGCTCAGTGGGGAGTCTGCTTCTCTCCCTCTTGGTCTCCCTCTGCCCTTCCCCCCACTCATGTGCTCTCTCTCATTCTCTCTCTGCCCCAAATAAATAAATAAATCTTTAAAAATTAAAATTATTTTGGGGATGAATTTAGATGACTCTTTAAAATGAATAATTAAAATGTTAACAGCAGTTTTGGTACCCATATGCTCTAACTGTTAACTCCAGAAGGAAACAGCATATCTAGATTTCATATAGCTGTGGATGATGACTATGGCTATGATTGAATTTCCTTGTCCATTCCTTAATCTCCACAATTCCATACCGTTTTATTTGCCTCTGGAATTGCAGGTTTTCAACATCTGTTTCACAGTTAATAGTGTTTCACACAGAAGCTTATAGTTTTGTTTGTTTTTTAATAAGCAAATGCTTCTATAGAAACTACAAAGAAAGACACAACAGTGGCCTTTGAAGTCTCATAAATGTTAAAAAGAAATGGGTTGAAGCCAAGGCCACTTGGCTTTTAAAGATCACTATAGCTTCCTCATGAAAGTTCCAGCTTTTATATTAGTCTCAAGAGAGTTGCAGTTGTCGTCAGTCTTTTATGATGCTCTGTCCCTGTGATTTTAAATGAACAGAGAATATTCTGAAGGAGAACAAAGTATTTACCAGTATTTTGATTTTCACAGTCTCTTGTCAATAGCATTAGCATTGAAATTATTTTGATATTTTTCTCTTATTAGTGAAAAATGTTTTAAGTCTAAATAGTGTAGTGTTTATGTAGTACTGATAAATGGGCAAAAGTAGGAAAAAAATAAACGGTAACTTCACACACAAGGTCATTTTTAGCTCTTTAAATTAGTATCTTCTCACTTTATATTTATTCATTGATAATTCTTGTCAGAGCATTCAAAATGTTATATATACTCCATGTTTAGAGACAACTTCTAATTTATCACTCAGGTATACATATATGGAAATTGAATTGAAAAGAAATTTTGTGTTATTATTGCTGAGACCTATTGTTAGAAATAATAAAATCAGATTAGGACATGGCAAAATATTGAGGTGAAATTCAAAGCACTTCTTTTCTATACTGGCCACAGGTTCAGGTTAGGAATAGAAGCTCCATCGGCTATCATTGGTTTGCAGACTCCCACCAGTTGTGATTTTGGACAATCCAAGAGGTCAAAGTAAGATCAGAGGCTTCTTTGGTGGGAGGATGGTCATATGAGTTATGGGTCCACAGATGGGCCTGGCCCAGAATTTCTCTGATGGAGTGACTGAAAAAAACAAACAAACAAACAAAAAACAACAGTCATAGATTCATTGACTTCTAGAGCAACACTGATCATTGAACCCATGTAGCTTAATTCATTATTCTGTATTAAAGGAAATAGAAGCTTAGAATCAGGACTAGAAGAAAAAAAGCAATAAATTAAGTCCTGACTTAGTTATGCCTACTCCTAGCCCAATGCATCTATCTATACCTGTTCTCTGCTAAACTCCTATTCTGTATTGTCTATTCTTTTTCACACTTCTTTCCTCAATTTTCTTCTCTCTCCCCTCTCCAGTCTGGCTTCTTTTACATTTTCCTGCACATAAGGTCATATTCTTCATATTCTTTTCTTCTTTTTCTCCCCTTGCCTTTTCTGGATGGTTTTCTGCTCCCACTCCCTTTCCTCCCATTCTGTTTTCTTTCTTTCTTTTTCTTTTCTTTTTTTTTATTGACTCTGAAATTTAGTCTATTTCAAGTGACTTAATGTGTTTAATTTGATCATAGGTGAAGCTATAGCCCAATTCCCCCCTAACATTTCAGGGTACAAGGCAATGGTACAAATGGGAGCTGTTATGTGTACATACTCTTTAAATGTTATAAATCAAACTAAAAAAATGTTCAATAAAATATACTTTCCTCCTGATCTGACAAACACCTATTTAAAAATATTGGGAAGGCAGGCTTGAATTTAATGTTTGCAGACTCATGAGACTCCTATGCCTAAATGTGGTGACAGAGGAAGAACTGACCCTCAGCTCCTGACCCTTGATCCTTGACCCACCCTTCTTTTTCTGCCCACCCTTGGTTCAGTCCCACACTATGAGGGGCCTTGTGTACATGTGTGTGTACCCAGTCTGCACTTGTAAGCATAGTCCCTAGCACCCATAAATGGCTACGTCTCACCCATTTCCTCGGCCTAGGGTTGCATACTGGAGGGACAGTCTTCCCTGGAGATTATAGACCTGGAAAAGAAGGTTGGCCACTGGAAACAGATATAAGGCCTTTTGAGCAGGGAATTCTGAGATTCTAGAATTCAAGGTTAACTAGAACTTAATCTAGAAAGGGAGTCATGGACTCTGAGTAGGCACATTTCTCTGAGTTGACTTAAGATAAAAAAAACCTTGGAAATAAAAAGTGACTAAACTCTAGATACTGAACTTTAGGTATGCCAAACTGTTGACGGTCCTGGTGTAGGAAAATAAATATTCTTGAAGAAACCTGCTCAAATGCCTTGAGTGTGTTATCTAAGATTTGTTGCTAAGAAAACTGGAGACCTGAACCGATCATTATAGGATCATTGGCAGTATCAGCTGGGTGTTGACCTAACTAACCTAGGTTCTAAAAGGTGTGGCTCTCTAATGATTGTGACCTTGAAGCTGTGAGGTACTCAATACAGCAAATCACTTCCAGGATATGGTTGAAAATGTGTTTCAAAATTTCAAGCTTAGGGCGCCTGGATGGCTCAGTTGGTTAAGTGTCTGCCTTTGGCTTGGGTCATGATCCCGGGGTCCTGGGATTGAGTCCTACATTGGGCTCCTTGCTCCGTGGGGAACCTACTTCTCCCTCTCCCTCTGCCTCCCTCCCTACCCCCTCTGTCTCTCACGAATAAATAAATAGAATCTTAAAAAAAAAATCAAACTTAATGAAGTATAAAAAGAAGTGAGAAGTTGTCAAAATGAAAAATATTCAAACAGACCCAGTGTCTGGGACATGAGTTCTAGAGCAAGAGTTCATTTCAGTAAACTTTCTAAGCAAAGAAATGCATGATGGAATCTTGAACAAACTCTGGGCATCTTCAAGTGCTATGTTCTCTGCCATCTACTCCATTTTGAAGATTATGATCATGTACTACTGTGAAAAGTTTATAAAATTGTGTTTTATGAGCCCAAATGGTGTGTATATGCATACCAAAATATTTTGAGCCAAGAAACATCTTTGGATATTTTTTTTGACAGAGGAACAGTAGAAATTTCCATGTTTGAAACTTAAGGAGAAAAATGTGAATTCCAAACGAAAACACAATCAGAAAACTGGAAAGTAGGGAATGCTGGTTGAGAACTTAGTTAGCATTTAGTTTTCTTATATTCTGTTGGTAACCATAGTCTTTTCAAATATATCTTGTAAAGAGAGCCCTGCTACGTAGCATAATATAACTAAAATACTGGAAAGCAAAATAATTCTGTTTGCTTGAAATATAGTTATTGGTAATTTTACATTCATTAAGTAAATGTATGAATGAGTGGATGGATACATTTTTTAAATTAATATTTTAATCATAGCTACGATATGCTTACAAACCTTAATCTCCCCCCTCCTCCCTCCCTAACTTCTTTAATCAAATTTTAGTCATGCTCTGTATATATTGTTGCTATTCATTTATTTAAGATGATATTAATACAGTTTTCAGATTGTTTTAAAACATAATAATCCATAATGTAATTGCATCATAAATTGATGTAACTGTGCACCTATTATTCGATAAGTTTGCCTGCATTGTTTTGTTATTATAGGTAATATTTTGTGGAAATGTGTAGACCTGATATCTGTTCCTCTCTCCAGTTCCTCTGAAGTAAATTTGTGGGTTTAAAGTTTGGGTCAAAATATGAATATTTTAAGCCCTTCGAGATGTTGGAAAAAGATCTTCCTGAATGGTGGTGTATTTTAAAACCTTTGTGGCAAAGCATTAGATTGTTCTTTACTCTCACTCTTGCCAACAGTGTTCATTCTTTTAATTGATTTTCTTTTATACTAACTTAATATTAATTTACTAACATTAAAAACTATTTTGTAAGGATATTCAGTGTGGAGTCTGTATTTGGAAATGAATGTCAGCATAGATCAAGATATTTAAATATCTTTCCAGATATAAAAACAGAAATAATATGGCTAAGATATTAACTGAAGGGTCCAGCCTGATAAATTGTAAATTTGTAATTAATTTAATAATCAGTATGAGGATGACATTCATAAAGGAGTCTTAAAGGCTCAAGTTTATCAAGGCATGTAACGTAAGGCTGAACTTCAAGAAGCTTTGAAGTATTTTAGGTGTTGCAGCTGGAAAATAGAAAATGTATGACAACTAGCTTGACAGGTGTCAGAGATTGCCTTGTGAAAGTTCTAGTATATTGTTCAAAACTACTGCAAGGAAGCAGTATATAGAATTTCTTCAACAAGGTCATAGCAGTTCCTAAGAGGATAGGACAGAGGAGACAATGAAAAAAATTGGAGTTAAAAGTGCACATAAGTCAGCTTTTAATGATTCCAAGGTCATGATTTTAAAATTATGGATACTGACTTTTCGTACTGCACCAAGGTAGATACGTGTATTTAGAGGTGGAGAAGGGGAGTGCAGATTGTTAAGAGGCCCAGGGCATGATGAATGTCTCTGGAGAGTGGGCATGCCACCCCTTCAGAATAGCTGGTACTGCTATACACAATGATTAACCTGTAAGGCAACAAAAAAAAATAGACTTGTACCGCATTGTACTCTATCATTCTCTGATGTCGTTTTTCAGGAGATGCCCTGGGAAAAAGGACACTTCATCATGGGTTGGTGGGTGGGTGGGTGGGGATTAGTGTAGAAGTGGCAAGTATATCCTGAATCTTAATGTATTCATATTTCTATTTTATCCATTTTATTATTGGATTCTATGTTTTCATATGTAATACGAAGCATTGTTCTAAAATGAAGAATGGCTCCGTCGGTGAAACGTCTGCCTTTGTTTGGCTCAGGTCATGATACCAGGGTCCTGGGATCAAGCCCCACATCGGGCTCCCTGCTGGGCAGGGAGTCTGCTTATCCCTCTCCTTCCCATTTGTGCTGTCTCTCGTTATGTCTATTGCTATCTCTGTCTCTCTCAAAAAAATAAATAAAATCTTTAAAAAAATAAAATAAACAGAAAATTTAACTCTGATGCTAAAAGAAATCCCAGACTCATAGTCCTAAAAGTTTCCCAAAAACATTTGTTAGACTTGTTTATGTTTGTAAAAAAATATTCTAGACAGAAGAAATGATGGAAAGGAACAAATATATTACGTTAACATGAAAGAAATTTAGTCTTTCTCTTCCTTAACAAATATTAATCATCACCATCAATTAAGTTTAATTGAGCACAAACTAGGTGCAGAACAGTATGCTATGCATTAAGAACAAATAAAGCTATGATACAATCCATGGTGCTCAAGGGATTTATAATCTCTTTAGAGCATCCAGGCATGAGCATAAACAAATAAATGGCAATAAAAGAAGCCAAGGCTCAGTGCCAAGTGATTTCTCTAAACATAAGTTGTCTGAGCCATAGCAAACAGAGTGATTCATTTAAAATTTTAATTATTTTTATTTTCTTAGAATTTACATGTATATTTAAAACTTTGTTAACATCACCATAGATTCTTGAACCCTTCACGAAATACAGATACATCCACCATAAATAATATAAGTCTCAAGAGTACTATGGGGGAGAAATAAAACTGAGACTGTACCTGTCAGACAATAAATCAGAGAGAGAAATTTCAGCAGAGAGCATCAGGTCTTACAAATCTACAAACTCCTGTACCTCTCCAGAGGTCAAAGTGACAGGTAGCATCATGATGGCTTCTTCCATGGTAATATTCAAAGTCCGTTTCTGGAATCGTCCATGGATTGGTTACTGGTAGGGTCCATTTATAAAGGCATCTATGTATTATAATGTCCTCTTAATTCAGAATCTAGACATGTGATAACATCACTTTCCCAGAACATCGCCATAAGCTCATCCACCCAAGCTCTAATTCTTGAAATTATTGTTGACTCTTTTCTTCTTCATCCCCCAATCAATTTTTTCTAACTCCTATTTTTGCCAGTCACTCCATTGCTGAGTTCAATTTATTTTTTCTTACAGTGTATCTCATTGCTATCATTGAAACTCCAGCTGGTGTAGGCCATTCATTATGCCCTCATAAAGGACTTTGGTCTCCTATTTTGGTAGACTTCCCTGCCACCACTTCATCCTGCAACTGCTTAAAGACTAACCTCCAAAAAATGTCTTTACTTATGCCTCTCTTCCCTTTCCTTTCCCTGGCTTAGCAACCTTCCACATTTTCCAGTGAACAATTTTTAATAGTCCTATCAATAACATAATCTTTTCCTCAACACAACTATTGTTTTTATCATTCTCATGACATCTAATAGCCTTGAAGTTCATTGTATTCTCTTTTTCTCCTAATAGTGTATATGCTGGTTGAGTCTGCAAGTTTTGTCCTAACCATATTTGTATACTATGTTTGTACCAAGAGGGTACAACCATGAAACAGTCCTCTGAATTACATTAATCCCTATTTAAACAGTGTGCTCATTTCTTAGGGCTGCCTTAACAAAGTACTACCAGTGCTGGGTGGTTCAAACAACGAAATTTATTGTCTCACATTTCTAGAGCCTATAAATCAAGATCGAGGTGTCAGTAGGCAGGGTTGTTTCTCTCTGAAGGCTGTAAAGAAAAATGTGTTCCATGCCTCTCTCCTAGCTTCTGGTGCTTTAATCTTTGGCATTCTTTGGCTTGTAGCAACATAATTCCAATATTCACATGGCATTCTACCTGTCTCTGTCTTTGTGTCCACATTTTCCCTTTTAATATAGACACAGTCATATTGGATTAAGAGTTACTCTAATGACCTCATTTTAGCCTAATAATCTGCAAAGACCCTATATCCCCATAAGATCATTTTCAAAGGTATTGGGGGTTAAAACGTCAACATCTTGGAGACACAATCCAACCCCAAACAGCCAGTACTATTTTAGATTAATGTGGACTGCAGAGGATTGTGTTTTGGGGGGTTGGTCTTTTGTTTGTTTGCTTGTTTTTTAGGAAATTGATTTGTAGCTTCTTGACTATGTTTCTGTTCTATCCCTGAAGTGTTCATTTGAACTTGCAAACTACATATAAATTGTCTACCTTCTCCAATCCTTCTATTCCCCATTTATTTATTTATTTATTTATTTATTTATTTATTTATTTATTTATTTATTTAAAGATTTTATTTATTTATTTGAGACAGAGAGAATGAGAGAGAGAGAGAGCACATGAGAGGGTCAGAGGGAGAAGCAGGCACCCCGCCGAGCAGGGAGCCTGATGCGGGACTTGATCCAGGGACTCCAGGATCATGACCTGAGCCGAAGGCAGTCGCTTAACCAACTGAGCCACCCAGGCGCCCTCTATTCCCCCTTTAAATACCTTTTCATATAGATTTAGAATACTTGCTATTAAATTTCCTTCCTGTTCTTTTAAAATAACTTTAGCAGTTTGGGTCAGGAAGACCTGATAAAGTACTTAAGTATTTCCAAGTGACACACTGTACATTTGTTTATGTTCCAGTTAGCTGGGTTCATTGGTTTGCATGATTATCTAATCACATTACTATACAATATTGCAAAGTGGAAATCGGAATAAGCTTTCCATGATTGGTCATCATAGAAAATAGAATCTTGATTTGCTATGGTTCCAGATGGTGGTTTGCTTATAATAGTTTAGATTTAATCATAATCATTATAAACTAAACGCAGCTAAATTATACTATCTTAGAGAGAATTTTCATGTTGTTTGCAACCATAGGCTCTTGCAGAAGGCGTGTCCTTATCCTTTGTAGAGTTAGGAATAGACTATTATTACTATGCCATTCTTTGAATGTTGCCATTCTCTTTACCATTAAGAATTAATCCTTAAAATTAGTGCTTCACAGTCATGAATGTTATTTATTTGTGATTCATCTTTTGAGCACATCCAAGTAGAATATTTTTTTGATGTTGAGAAGCCTGCTCTCCAGTTAACATCACAGGTATGTTGAGATTATTACCAACATTATCAATTTGTTTTGAGAAAATATTTTAGCATACATTAGTATAAAATATCCCTAGTTTTTTAAATTATTTATTGGCAGATATAAATTCGGTATGCAATATTTTATGCTAGCTGTCCAGAACCTGGCTCTGTACGGCTTACAGAACATTTATTTTTACCACCTAAGTCATAAAAGTTGTTTTCCATATCTTCAGTCAAACTTAACTACAGGCAAGAAGAAGTGAAGAAATTACCTGTCACATTATTCACAGGCCAGACCACGATACTGTAAATACCATGGCCCACTAAGCTAATTTAGAAGAAAAAATGGAAAGAGATTTTTAAAAGATGACATTTGTATGTAATATATGTAGAAGAGTTTAGGGTTTTGACAGTTTGAGATTGTATCCTCTTTAGAGAGAATGCATAATGACTTTTATTTCTTTTGAAATATGCATAACTTCTTGAAGGTAACTTTCAACTCTCATTAGCACTTTTCAAAGCAAGTTTCCCATCTTTATGAAAGCAGAGGGTATGACATACCTGAATTTTGAATAGAGTGAATGTTTACTTATCAACAATTCAATCATTTCCCCTCTTGTTTGGATCTTTCACTCCATTAATTTGTGGGAGAAAAAAAAAAAACCTACTGTGGACATACAAGTTTGGGTTTGACTGTTCTATTATTAAGTCTCCTACCTAATCAACATTACAAGAATATATCTAATTCTAGCTAAAGTATGGAATGCTGTTAAGATCTGTTTGTGGGAATGAGTTTGTGGATAAAAGTGTGGCTATTGTTGATTGTCCATCCTTGTTTCTTACTGACCTGTAACCTTTTACAAGTTAACTTCTTTCAACTATAATCTCCTCATCTACAAAGTGAGAGTTTTAATGATACCTGCATCATGATTACCTTGATTATTATGTCAGGGTTTCTCAACCTCAACACTATGACATTGTGCCAGATAATTCTTTGTCGTGGAGTGCTGCCCTGTGTTTTGAAGGATGTTTAGCCACATCTCTGGTCTCTGTTTACTAGATGCCAGTGTAGCGCTCCGCCCCTCAGTCATGACAACCAAAAATGTCTCCAGATATCACTAAAAGCCTGCTGAAAGGCAAAATTCCCCCAGTTGAAGATCACTGGATTACATGAATATCAATATCTGCATCTATAGAGAGAGCTTTGCACAGTTTCTGGCATATAAGTGCTCAGTAAACTTTGGCTATGATTATCATATAGCTGACGGGCTTTTATAATATCTTCTCTGAAGAGCCATACTCTTTAAAAACATGAACACTATCTCTGTTCTCTTTATATATGTACAAGTGTATATAGATCTATATCTGAATATATGTGTACATGTATATTAGATATTTTCCAGCTATTATTCAAAGTAATGAAGGGCATAACAAAATAGTTAATATCTACCCAGAGCCATCAAGCCTCATTAGATTCATTCTCTTGGCCAATACATATTTTACAAATTATCAAAACTTTCCAAAAGAGATGGACTTAAATTTCTCTCTCTCCTACGTGACCATGTAAGAATAAAATACAGACATAGGAAATGGCAGACAGTAGAGTGAAAATATTGGTGTCTATTATACAACATGATAGGGATTATCACCAGTGAGGATTTTTTTTTCCTCTAACCCCATGGCTGGGTCCAAAAATAGACCTCAATTTTTTTTTTTTTTTAATGCTGCTTGATTCCTAAAAGCCTAAAATGGGAAGCATTAAAAGTTTAAAATGGGAAGCAGTATGTGAAAATGTAAAAACTGGTTTAGGTAATTCCATTGTCCTAACGGTAATAATAGTAATAACTTGATTTGTTTCATTTTTTATATATTTTGAGGCCTTTCCCTTGTCTCCTGTAATCCCCTCAGCTGTGCTCTTTAGGTAGGGATTATTTCGACCTACTTATAGACATGGAGACTGAGACAGAGGTCATACTCCTATTAAGGGACAAATATGGGGCCAAATAATATGTCTCAAAGAATATAAGTTTCCCCTACCCCCCAGGCCGTCAGATGTCTAAGCACAGCTCCCACTGCCGTAGCCATGAGCCATTCTGAGAAACTTGCATGATGTTTCCACTCATGAGCCTTATCCATTCATCTCCCTTTCTTTCTCACTATTTCAAGTGACTTAATCCTTCACAGTGCACTCCAGGGTTATTCCCTCTAACAGGCTTTGGTAATGCTTTTAGTACATTACTCTACATGAATTGTACTCTTAAATATTCTTCTGGACACTCATTTAGTTGAGTTTTGTAGTAAGAGCACACTGACATTGTTAAGGTTAATGACTCAGTGTTTTACAAGTTGAAACACATTTGAGGTTAAATTGATTGTTTGGATCATTTTATTCAACATCTCGAAGGCCCTGAGTGTGGGTGTTACTTACTGCCTTGGAGGAACATATTTGTTACACCCTTAATGGTGTGGTATCGATAGTGATAACATATTAGCAAGCCTCCCATTACTCTAAAAGTGTTTCTGAAATGTGGGCTATAAAAATTACTGCTAGTGAATTTACACTGGCATATCGGTACTCTATGATAAAAAAGCATTTATCATTTTATCTATTGCATGGTATGCTCATTTAAAATCCTGTCACATAAGAATCATTAATTCCACTGTCCCCATGACAGTGTTAATGATCAGAGTTTCAGTCTCTCGGCCAAGGCTGCACAATTACTAAATGGCAATAATAATAATAATAATAATAATGGCTAACATTTACAAAGTGGCTACTATGTACTAGGCATTATGTTAAGTGCTTTGTTGTATATAAAGACATTTATTTCTTAGAAAGTTTAAGTAGCTTTTGGTGTCCATGTAAGTCTTAAGGAGGAATCTGAAGCCAGTCTGATTTCAGAGATTATTCCCTTAACGTAAGCTTCCTCCCTACACTCCATTCCTAGAGCTGGACCTTGAGTCAAGTCCTCTGGCTTCTTCTTCTGCCTCCAGATTTCTCATTTGTCTGCCTCTCTTGTTCCAAGATCTTATGTTGATTGACCATTATATACTAGTTTCTCAGTATCAGTGTACCTTCAGTGCTTAATGCACTGGCTAAGACACTCAACGAACACCTGGTGAATTAACCTGTTACTCTTAATTTGCATATTTACAGGAGCCTTTGAAAAGATCTGTGTTTATCCCAACTAAATGACTTAGTTATGGGTGTATATAACATGTTAGGCCAGTACTGGAAGAGCATGCAGACCTCTAGGGACATCTGAAATTTCACAATGTAAGTAATTGTCTTATCTTAAAAACATGATGTAAGGCTGGCCCTTCTTTAATAATTCTATTCTTATAAATTATTCTTAAAATGCTATGCTATTATAACAAGAAACATAAAGAACCCCAAATCTTCCAAAGATAAAAAACACATGACAAAGTAATAAAAAGCATAATATCTACAAAGGAATGAGAGTAAGACTGGCATCAGAATCCTCATCAGCAAGTTAGGATAGTACCAGAAAATGGGGAAATGCCTTTAGAGTTTTTAGAGAAAGTTATTTTAAACCTAGAATTCTAGACCCACTGTATCTATCAGTTGTGTAAACAGAATCAGGACCTCTCTATTGCATGGGCTCACAAAGCTTACTTCTTATGTATGTATTCTTAGAAAATTTCTTTAAGATGCTACAAAATGAGGAGAAAAATAAGAAAAAGGGTGATATGGAATACAGGAAACAGTGACTGTCATTCAAAAGAATACCGAATGGAAGAAATAGGAGTGAAGCTATACAGCTATCCAAAAAACAAATGGTCCAATAAGAAGCAAAGGGACAGAGACATCTGGAAGGGCACAAAGATCAAAGCAAAATCCAAAATTCATATGAGAGTTATAATTTAAATATGAAACTTCCAATTTAAAATAGAGTATAAATCAGTGAAGCTTAAGAATGGAATGGATTTCAAACAATGAATAGAACAAGTAATAAACTGGCAGATATTTGGAATATTTAAAAACAGAAAATGTTTCTTCACTCAATAAGGAGGAGGGGAAAAAAAAAAACAAAAAACAACAATCAGAAATTCTGCAGAGAAGGGAAAAAAACAAAATCTGAAGTTAACTGATGTGTCTCTAGATTTTGATCAATAAGTAAGAAAGGAAAATCTATATGAGTAGTATTTTTGAGTGGAATGAGGTTGTTTTATTGGTTAGAAATGTATATAATTCTGATAGCCTACTTGCCTCAGTAGTGAATGATAGTTACATAGTTAAAATGTTATACATATTGTTTATTGTATATTTCAACTTTTGAAATAAAGCTATATATAAATAATTATGATAATACAGTAGAATGTAAATAATAGGAATTTTGTCAACATAAAAGTAGCAAATGTTGCATATTTGGAGATTAAAGAAGTATAGGGGCAATAATATGTTAACTCTATATGGGGAGAAATTAAGATACAATTAAGAGTTGGTGGAACTAAAAATAGAGATTTAAGTATTTTTAAATATTAAAAATATGCATGAGCTAAGAATAGTGTTTATAACCGTGTTTGGGGTAAAAGGAGTAATTTGATGGCTGTTTATGAACTAAATCTATCTTTAAATACACAATGTTAATATATTATTTAAATTTATGAATTAATAAAGAGTAGTATTAGTATGTAATTCAGAAAAATTAATAAAACCATCAAGATAAGTAAACACTGAAGCTCATATGGGTAGTAAATAAAACTAATTATTTACTACTCTAATGGTATACGAGTAAATAAAGTATCAGAACTACAAAGAAGAAAAGGATTGGGGGAAGGAGAGAGGAAAAAGAGAAGGTCGTTAATTCAGTAATTGAGAGAGGAGAAATGACCCCGTCAAGTAGCAAAGCAGGAATTAGAAACCAGAGAATAATGAACTCATTTCACATTGGATACATTTTAAATGGAGACATTCTAGCAAAGCTAGTACTCTAGATTTGTCTGATTCATGTATATTTTATCTTGTCACTGAGCAAAATCAGGAGTTGAGAAGATTTCTGTGAACATCATCATGCAAGAGAAAAAGAAAATCTAGGAATGTATTCTGTGAATACACTCTTTTTCCAGGTAATGAGGTAGAACATACGTAATTTTGCTCACTAACAATGTTTCTTTAGTAGTTTCGGCTTCATTTGACAAAACTGGTATCTTTACTATGATGATATTACTCATCACTCATCACTCATCACTATAGGTACAAATGAACATTATTATAGAGATGGTTTAAGATTGTTGTCTTCTAATATACATGAATAATCGAAAGTAACTTTTAGCTTAAACACTGTTATCTGATTGTTTTATGGGTGCAAATCTTGGGCCCATATCAGCTGTATGAGAGCAGGACGAAATCATATTCCTTAGTCTCTAATATTTAATTTCAATAAAAATAAATACCAGGTATATCATATTGCAGTTTAAAACTTGGAAAAACTTAAATCAAGCTAGACATAATCTCAAGAATTCACACCAATACTTCTAATTATTTTGAGGAATTATTTATAATATTCTCAGTTGTATGTCCTTGGCTAGAAAAAGAAATTTAGAGAAATCTAAAATAATTAAATATATATATATATGTCTCAAGACACTTAGTTTTAAATTTACATACATATATATAATCTTAAATTCTAAAAGAATCACATCTTTTTTGCATAGCAGATGTTTCCTCTTTTAAAGGTAAAAACTATCACAGAGAAGTATTAGACGAGTTCTTGGAGAGATTTGGAAAGCGTTAATATGTTAGCTTTGGAAACTTAAAATGAATTCATTTTTTTTTTCCCTGAACATCCCTTACCAGTGTCTGTACTTCATTTGCCTTTTGTCCCACAAATACATTTTAGTCTTAACCAAGCTTGAGCCAACTAACCAGACCATGT
The DNA here is from genome assembly GCF_029215605.1 of Mirounga angustirostris. Classification (NCBI taxonomy): domain Eukaryota; kingdom Metazoa; phylum Chordata; class Mammalia; order Carnivora; family Phocidae; genus Mirounga; species Mirounga angustirostris. Next base: position 88,906,879 of record NW_026991709.1, on the reverse strand, counting down.
GCCATTGTATTACATACACTCTGTGACAAATGGACCTTGTTTCATTTCAAAGGATTTGAACTTGAAATCTCTCCCAACAGTTATAAAGCAAATGTCTTTCCTCCTGTCAGCCATTGCCTAATTTAAACTTCCCATCTGCATTTCTAATTATGATACAGAAAAATCTGTGTCTAACGAAGAGTTGTTTGTTCTTTTTTCCCCCCTCTCAGGAAGGACAAATTTAGGCATATGGCTAAAAAGAAGGACGGCATTTTCATTTCACACCTTAAAAATGCCATCTAATAATTCTTTATTGATTTTTTTGGGTGCCCGATGTTTACTTTTGAAACACATTTTGGTATTCTTTTTTTTTTTTCAAAGATTTTATTTATTTATTTGACAGAGAGAGACACAGTGAGAGAGGAACACAAGCAGGCGGAGTGGAAGAGGGAGAGGCAGGCTTCCCGCCAAGCGGGGAGCCCAATGCGAGGCTCGATCCCAGGACTCTGGGATCATGACCTGAGCCGAAGGCAGGCGCTTAATGACTGAGCCACCCAGGCGCCCCAACACATTTTGGTATTCTTATTAAAGTTTATGTAACCATTTATTTCTGTTTTAAAATAATAAAAATTGAAATAATTTATAACATTATTTAATGTCAAAAATGTAAAATACATACATTCAGATATTATTTCTAAAGTCTTATTTATGTACCTGACCAAATGAATGCTTTTCTCCAGTGCTTTCTTATACCACACAGTAAAATGTTTTCTTTTTGTTTTTGTTTTTTGCATTTTTATTTTTAGCTCTGTGATGTTGGACACAATATGAGAAGTCCCACTTGATTTTTAAAAAAATGTTTTATTGTTATGTTAATCACCATACATTACATCATTAGTTTTTGATGTAGTGTTCCATGATTCATTGTTTGTGCATAACACCCAGTGCTCCATGCAGAATGTGCCCTCTTTAATACCCATCACCAGGCTCACCCATCCTCCCACCCCCTTCCCCTCTAGAACCCTACCTAGAGCAATCCACTTGATTTTGATAGAGTGATTGAATATAACACGTATGTCAGGAGCACAGAATATCTGGTGATTTGGGGCATGTTATAAGTTCACAGCAAAATACTAACATGAAGACTGTCAAAATCTGGCATTTTAGTTTTTTTCGGTTAAAATACCTTGAATAGATTGAACACAGTGAATGAATCATGCTCTTATCCAGAGAGATAGTTATTGTTCTAGGTAGAAATTGAAGTTACTTGATAAAATGGCTAGGTTTATACTACACAGTAGCTGGGCCATGGATAAACAGAGGGTTTAATTCTTTAACACATAAATTCAGTATCTTCCAGAAACACCAAACAACAAAACTAAAAATCAGATCATTGACTTTCATTGTGGTTTTGTAATATCTTTAGCTATAAAACAGACATTCAGTGAAGATACATAGCCATAGCTATATTGTAGAGTCTGTAACAAAAGTAATTACAGAAATACAATTTTTGCTTTAACAAAATTAAACTCTCTGTTCCTTGGAACTTCTCTACTCTCTCTCTCATATATATATATTTATATTTATATATATATTTAAATATATATGTTCTCTACTCTCTCTCACATATATATACTTATATAAATATGTTAATGTGTACTCATGTTGATCTGAACTTTATTAATATGTATATAGGAACTTTTCTCAATTTTAATAACCTATGAGCATCTCTTCAGAAAATATAGATTTAGAAGGCTTCTTATCTCTACATTGTAACCATGGACAAGAAGAGAGTTGATGGAAAAATAAGTCAGAGGCAGAGAAGCATTATCTGGTTTAAAATACATGAATATATATTTATATCTGTATCTATATGAACCTTTTACAGAACCCTAGTCTCCTAGCATTAATTAGTTAATGATTAACAATTATGATAGATCAATGATGAACTATTAATTATTCATTGATTGAAACTTTGGTTGAACTATAATATGGGCATAATATAGGCAATTGTGCCATATTCTGAACTTATAAACACAGTAATAAGTATATATATCTATATCTACATCCCAGGAGGACAAAAGTGACCATCTAATTCTCACAGGGAAGCCTGGGCATGCTAATTGATCTGGGCTTTATAAGTTCAGTAGATAATTATTATGCAGAATACCAAAGTTACAGGGCTTGAACAAAAATCCATGCTGTGATTCAGAAAGTTTCATCACAGTGGTAAGGGAACTGGAAAGAGGCTGGGGAGACAGGCTTTGGCCAAATTTGATGGGCCTCAAATTCCATATGCAGGATGTGAGATTTAAGTCTTTTTCCTTTTTTAACAATTTATTTGGAAACAATTTCAAGCTTACAGAAAAATTTCAAGAATAAGAATAGAATAATACAAATAACAATACAAAATTTTATAAACCTTTTACCTGGAATTACCTATGGTTAATATTTTTCTCCATTTATCAATCATTTATTCTCTCTCTCTCTGGATGGTGGGTGGATAGATAGATATTAAGATATAGATAGAAATAGATATCTATGTACATATATACATCTAAAATATTTCAGAGTAAGTTATGTACATCATGTCTTTTGCCTTAAATATATCATTGTGGGAGTGCCTGGGTGGCGCAGTTGTTTAAGCATCTGACTCTTGGTTTCAGCTCAGGTCATGATCTCAGGGTTGTGGGATCAAGCCCCTCATTGGACTCCATGCTCAGTGTGGAGTCTGCTTGAGATTCTCTCTCCCTCTGCTGCTGCCCCCCCACTCTCTCTCTCAAATGAATAAATCAGTCTTTAAAAAATATGTCATTGTGCTTTTCCCCAAAACAAAAATATTCTTACATAGCTCAATGAAGTATCAACTTTAGTAAATTTAACACTAATAAAATCTAATAAAATTAATTAATAAAATTTTATCTAATCTACTGTTCACATTCTAGTTTTTCTTTTTTTCAGTTGGCCCAATAGTATCCATTATAGCCTTCATTTTTCTGCAATACAAGAACCAGTGTATGATCAGGTGTTGCATTTTGTTATTCTGCTTTTCAGCCTCATTAATCTGGAACATTTGCATGTCCTTTCTTTGTCTTTTTTTTTTTTTTTTTACATTTTTCATTTTTCTTAGTGAGGTGAAATAACTACAATATAAAATTTACATCTTAACCATTTTTAAGTATGCAGTTCAAAGATAGCAAATGGATTTGTATTGTTGTGTGACCAACCATCACCACCATCCATCTCCCTAAATTTTTCACCTTTTAAAATTGAAACTCTATTCCCATTGAACAATAACTCCCCATTCTTCTCTCTCCTCTGGTGCCTGGCAACTACCATTCTACTTTCTCCCTCTATGAGTTTGACTATATAGAAACCTCATATAAGTGGACTCATACAGTATTTGTCTTTTGCATTTGGTTTATTTCACTTAGTGTAATTTCCTCAAGATCCATTTATGTTGTTGCATGTGTCAGAGTTTCCTGCCTTGTTAACAATACTCTATGGTATGTATACACCACATTTTGCTTTTGCATTCCTCCATCCGTGGACACTTGGGTTGTGACTATGTTTTAGCTATTGTGAATAATGCTGCTATGAACATAAGTGTATTTCTTCAATATCCTACTTTCAATTCCCTTGGATGTATACCTAGAAGTGCAATTGTTGGATAGTAATTGGTTGGATTAGTAATGGTAAATCTATTTTTAATTTTTAGGAAACCCCCATAGTGTCTTCCACCACAGCTGTACCATTTTACATCTGCACAAACAGTATACAACGGTTCTCCTTCTCCACTTCCTCGCCAACACTTGTTATTTTCTTCTTTTTTTTTGATAGTAACCACCCTAATGGGTGTGAGGGGGTAGCTTATGGTAATTTTTTAAATCTTTGTGACATAGAAATTTTTGAAATATTCAATTTCCCTTTCCATCCACCCCACTGTTTTAAGTAAAATGTTCCTCATTTTGGGTTTGTCTGATATTTCCTTATGATTAAGGTTAGGTTATATATTCCTGGCTAAACCATACCCTACATGATATTTGGGGTTTGATTCTTTATATCATGAGGTAGAATGAAAAAATTTTAAGCATGGAAACATCCTCATCAGATCTGCATTTTAGAAAGGTAACTCCAGTGGTAAAATAGAAGATAGATAAGAATCATTGAGACCAATTAGAGGGCTACTGCCATGGTCCCTATGAGAGAGAAAGTAGACTAGAGAAGTGATAACAGGAATATGGTGCCAACATTGGTTAGCATGAACCATATAGTTTTCTGGAAAATCCATAGCTGAGGCAGGTGCACAGATTCTGCTTATCTATACTAAGTTGGAGTTAAGTAAAGGATCCCAAACTCATGGGATTGTTTCTTCTCCTAGGTACTCTATGAAGGAGAAAACATTTCCCTTTCATATTATCTAATCTCTACCTTTTAATCAGAATTAGCAGAGATGTGATGTCACTTACCTACCTGTGACTTCAATGCCACCAGATCCTTTGCTTTTTGCTCCTTCTGCATCCAGTGAAGACACTTGAATGTCTTGTCTTCTGAGTTCTGCTCCGGTATCTGACATGACTCATTCGTGCTTCTCTATAGCAAGTCTGTGAGAACAATGCATTTGCTCAAATCGGCCTTTGTTTTCTGAGCCTTTATTTCCAGCTGTGGATAGGAAAGATATTATTCCCATTAAAGAGAAATCAAGTGCATCAGTAGGAAGTAGGGAAAGTTTTTTGAGAAAATCATTTTATGTGTGTATATCTAATGCAGGTCAAGACTTTGTTATGGTAACTGGGTTGGTCAGAGAAAAGGTGATCCTAATTTGGGGGGGAGGCAAAAGACAGGCTCATTTGCCTTCTTCTCTATTCTTAGCATAGGTCTGATTTCTGCTTTGCCCAGCCTCCTTTCTCTAACCTCATTTGTTCATCAGCCTAAAAACACCTAAGATGTATACTGTTTATTTTTCACGTAAGTATTTTAACCAACATTTAATTATAATGTTACAACATAACCTTCTATTTTTGATGCTGGGAACAATAAATTGCAGCCTATATTATCTCTATATTTTATAATAAATTTTTGAATTACAAAGCAAGTCGCTGGAACATTTCTCGGGGTGAATAAAGGCATTATTCTCCTCAGAGCATTGCCTTGTAGCTTAGCATCTCTTGGTGAGAGAGAACCCAAAAGAAAATTTTTCCTCACAAGGCTGGCAAGGAAGAGTGCTTAAACCCAGGATCACATTCTCCAAGCCTGGAACTTTACCAGCTGATCCCCTTGGCAAGTTTTATCAACTGTTCCTTATGTTGCCACTATATTTTATGTATCCTGAAGGGACAGAGGAAAGAGCTGAAGAGAAGTAGAACCAAAAAAAGCAAAACAAAAACAAAACAAAGCAAAACAAAAAGCCTTGCTGCTCCAAAGGGTGTTGAGCTATTTCTTTCTTAAGTGCCGAAGGATTTAAATCCGACAAAGAACTCCCCAGAATACAAATGAACATTTCATGCCCCAGCACCTTGGTTAGAAGTAGATACTATAACTAGGAATTTGGTGAGGTTTGCTTGCAAGAAAAGCAAAGCCACTGGAAGGAGAAATCCTGATGGTTGGAGGACAAGGGAGTTTGGTTTCCCTTTTCTGATGGCCAAACAAGGTCAGAGTCACTGCCACCTGTCTTTTTGCTTACATGACAACAATTTTGCTGTGGAGGATGTCAGAAAAGAACTGAAGGAGAAAGGGAATAACAAAAGAAGGAGATCTTTTTTTGTCACATTCAGGACAAAGATATTTTCCTTCAGTATAAATTCAGCTAAAATAGTCATAATATTTGAGGAATAACATTTCAGATCATGTTACCCCTGAAACCACTGGATGATCACTGACGGTTCTTCCTGGAAAGGCAAGATGAGACAGCACAACAGGTCTGGCCTCTCCTGTTTTTGAATCCCAGCTCTGCCTTTCGATACATGAATGGACTGTGTTGAGTTTGTTCTTAATACTTACTGCAATTTGGCTCTCCTTGACACAAAGAGAATAACATCAGGAAAACCTAACATACTTCCATTCCTTTCTCCTGGTTTGGTTTCTCTAGCTGAAGTGTCAGAGAAGAGCAAAGCAGTTTCAGGTCACTACTTGCTTTCTCTCTAAACAAGGAGGTGGGCAGGGATGCTTAAATTTCAGCAGCATGTCTGGCTGTCTGTGGTGATTTTGCTGGGTCAGTGCATATCCTTAACATAAAATTTAACAAGCAATTGAGTTGTTTATGCTGTTTTTGAAATGTCTTTCATGCCATACCAAATGGAGAGAAAAGAGAAGAAGACCACAAAAGCTATTGAATTGCAGCTCACTCAATGAATATAAAAAGAAATTGCACAGAGGTGAGAGAGCAGGTGTATTGTGAAGTTGGACTTTTTCATGAGCATGAGGAAAATTCGGGCTTTAAGCCAAATGTTTTTCAGATGAGAGTTCCAAAGAAACTTTGGCTATATATATTTTTTTCAATTCAAGTGTTTTTATTTATAAAAATAACATATGCACATTGTTGAAAAAATGGAAAGCAAATGAAAGTATTTTTAAAAGTCATCAGTTACCCCATATTGTCTGTTAAATTTTGTTATGTTTTTCTTATAAATTTTCTTGATATTTTAGATGGATGATAGTAGGTATTTAATTCATAATTATACTTTCTTCCTCTACCCTATTAAATTAAAGTGTTTCTGTTGCTGTTGAAAACTTTTTCCACTCATAATTTGAAATAGAATCACATTTGTGTGCTCCTTGATAGATTCACATAGACACACCAAATAAAACTTCATCTCTATTTTGTTGGCAAAAACAATGAAGCCTATAGAAATAAAGGCAGCAGAAGAGGGGTTCAATAAATTATCTACTAGTTTATATTACGTATTACTTCCAAGTGTAAGAAAAAGTTGTCCGAAATGTTATAAAATCAGGTAACAGTTACCATGTAGTTCAAATTTGTTATAAACTAGCATCCATTAAAAACCTGTGATTATGCCTTTCGTTTCAGTCATACCTCCAAAAGAGAGAAGATGTTGACTGCCAATAAAAGGGATTTTGTTAAAAGGTATATTTTAAGGTCAATCTTATGATTCTAATTTAATTGTACTGGCTGGGGCGGAGGCATTAGTGAATGTAAATAGTTCTCTAGGTAATTTTAATGTGCAGCCAGGATTGAGAAACAATGATTAGAGTTTGAAGAACAGGTTATATGTGAGGGGGGAAAAGTACAGAAACTAAAATCTGAGAAATTTAGAATTTAAAGGAAGCTAGATGTCTTACATTAATAGGAAACTGAAGTGCGATAATGTTAAGGATTTTGCCTTAGGTCACCATGTTAGTGGCAAAGCCTGGATGAGAATCCTATTTTTTGATTCCCATTGCTACCAGATGTGCAGTCTCTTATATGTCATGCCCAACAGATACTTGTTTTGTTGTTGTTGTTGCTGTTTGTTTTATTTTTCATTTAATGGAAGATAATACCTTGCAACTTCAGATTGTGGACTATGGCTAATTTATTACTTTTTTATTAAATCTTTTTTCCTCCTTAATCTCTTAAATAAGATGTATTAGTTCCATTTTCTCCTATCTACATTTCCTATATTTATTTTTTTAATTTCAGAATATGTAGTTTATTACAAGGAGTTCATCTACAAAATGAGTCCCTTGCCCATGCTTTATTTACTGAAAGGGAAATCCATTTTATAATAAGACAAAGAGCCCACAGTGCAGGCACAAGAAGTATTTTTGTTCTGCTTTTCTTTTTCTTCCCCAGTGTTTCTTTCTCCTTCATGCTTCTACAGACTTTGGCCTACCCCTTGAATGCAAAATGAGATAGTCCTTTAAACATTTTCATAGCAGTCATGTAAGGGGTATGAATTTGTCTTGTAGATAAGTTTCTTAAGCATGGATTGATTTAATAATATTATAGGTTTTATAATGGACTGAACTTACAGAAATGCTAATGATCTTTATTTTTCTATCACAGGTTTACTGAATGTCTGTTCTATGCAAAGTATAAATTGCTTCCAGGGTAGCATCATAGTAAAAATAGAAAGTATTACCATTTTGCCATTATGCTTAACTTAGACCTTGTTCATATCACTTTTATTATTTCTGAAATATTTACAAAACCAATTAAATGCTGATGTGCGCCCCTATCCTTTGACACCACTGTAATACATACACACAAAAAGATAATCCTATTGACCCAAGGCCCTATGTGACTTTGTTTTTCTAGTAGTATGATTGTTTGTACTAAGCCATTTTTCTGTGTTGAGTTTTTTTGGTTTCCTTTTGGTTAGCTGTGCATGTTTTCAAGATCACTAACTAGGATGAAAATGGAGATGCAGAAAAGAAATGTTTTTTTGTTCGCTTGTTTAAGATTTATATATTTTGAGAGAACAAGTGTGCAAGAAGAGGGGAGGAGCAGAGGGAGAGGGGAAGCAGACTCCAGACTCCTCTGCACCCCCAGCAGGGAGTCTGAGGCGGGGCTAGATCTCCCCACCAGGGGATCTGGACCTGAGCCAAAATCAAGAGTCAGATGGTCAACCCACTGAGCCACCCAGGCACCCCCAGAAAGGGGGGTGTTTTCAATAACAAGCCTTCTAGCCCACCTGGAAATTGAACGCTGATTTTGGTCTCATTATGGAAATCCATCAGAGCTAGCTAATGGAAAAGAATAATAATAAATCATCTGTAGTTTGGAACATTGGGAACAGTGAAATGTGTAAAAAAAAAAAGTGGGTGGGGGGAGATTTTCAAGGACTTCCATATATTTAAAGACCTCTATTTAAAAGTTAGAATAATTCCAGTAAGGGGAGCATGGGAAAGGTTTTCACTAAAGAAAGTTAAAGTGTGTAGCTATGACATTAACTTTATTAAAGAAAACACATATGTATATGACTATTTTTACTGCATGCAGAGTATTGTTACTATAAATACACTGTTAGAGTTCGTGTTTCTACTATTCTTGGTCTTTCAAAAAAAAATCCCATTGAAATGTGTGGACTTAGCAAGAGACAGAAATCTAGAGGCTGTACAGCATAGCTGAGAGAAGATTCACGTACACATCCCTCCCTCCCCCTTGGCTCTTTCGGTTGCAAAGCGCTAGCCATCTTTGTGTTCTGATGACTGGCAGATCTGATGGGCACTTTAGAAAAGTCACCTGGTGGTTTGAAATGGCGGCATGGAGACCAGAACAAGCACTGACTCTAATCAGCCGCCGTCTTTAGGCCAGTTTCTTCAGGTACCAAAAGAAGTGTTCACCTAATTCCTACTATCTTTTCCAATCTGGAAATACCAATTCTAAATTTAAGATAGGGACCTGAAGAATAATTTCTAAAAGTTAATAAATGTATATTTGTTGAGGTGTTACTATTACACATTTCACCATGTTAGTGACTTAAATTTCTTAATTTAAAAACAGAAAAACATAGAAGGTCATCCAAGGAAAGCAGATATTTTTCAGCTTTCTCTCTTTCTTAGTAAATGGGGAAGTGAGAGTTGTTTTGCAAACAGTGCACAGTCTGCTGGCGTGTCATGTAATTATATGGAAAGGGACTGAAATAATCATTGTTGAGCTGGATTACATGTTTTGGACATTACCGAATGTAGCTATATAAACAAAATTCTGCAGTCAAAACAAACAAAAAATTTACTGCAATCGGGTTAACATAGGAAGAGAGTTTTGTTAGTAGAAAATGACCTAGGGTGACTTGTTATTCTGTTGGCCGTAGTTTGTGTTATTGAACTATAATCATAAAAACACTGCCAATTTTTAAATCAAATATGGCATCTTTCATGGTTACAACTGCTTTGTTTAATAAGTATCTTTTTCAGCATATACTCATAAAAGGTGTAAAAAATAATACTTATTTTTCATTTTATAACTACACTGTGGCTATGTAATTCATAAAAGTGGTGAATATATATGAGTTTCTATTATATTTTTTAGAGTGAGTTTATAAACTATAAACTCACAAACTATTTTGAAGAAAATCTTTCAAGTACTATACCTGTGATAAAATCACAGAATGTTGGAACTCAGAAGCCATTGAAATAATCTAATTGAACTTCCTCACTCCCCATTTAAAACCTTAAAGATGTCTCCTGATTATCTTTAAAATAAAGTCCAAATTCTTTGGCATTAGATTAAGATCCCCAATGACCTTCCATTACTTTGTCACACTGCGCAAAGCAAACATTTTAGCCAATTAACACCAAACTCTTTAGAGTATCCAGTTAAGGAGCAAGGAGTTCTTCATCTGCCTGCATTTGAGCATGCTTTTCCCTAATGTTTGAAATAAGCTAACCTTCTGCTTGACTACATTTTATCTTTGAAGGTTAAACTCAGAGAGTACTTCTCCTAGGATACCTTCCCTGAAACTTCAATCCATTATTTGGGATTAGCATCCTGTACCTGCCTCCATTTTATCATTTACTTTATTTTAAATAAAGTTTATTTCTTCATAAATGCATAAACAAACATACATATTTTATATAACATATATCTATATATGCATAAATTTAATGTTACATATACACACATATATGTGTGTGTATCCATCCTTCTCTCTAGATTGTGTGCTTAAGTAAATTGTTTCTCCTCTTTCTCCATACACAAACATACACACACACACGTATTTATACACACTTGTGTATTTGTACCTCCATGTATCTTCTCTTATTTGTTTGCTTCTCAAAGACTGTATTTTATTCTTCTTTGCCCATGTATAAGCAATAACCTGTAGCTCAATAAACATTTGTTTAACTGTTATAGATGATGGAAGAAAGGATAAAAGAATATCTAAGACATTTGCCCATGGCCACACAGGTGGCTGTGATAATTTAGTCAGAACATCTTAAGCTTTGGCCTTCTTGATTACTGGTCTTACAATCAATTATTAGTAGTAGTTATTTTGCATACTTCGTCTCCAAATGATCCTATAAAGATTTTTTTAAATATTCTGGACATTTTTGAGTAACAAAAAGGCCACCTTTTTCTTTTTTGCATGGAATTTTTGATCATGTATGATTCCGATAAATATGCAAAGACATTAAGTTCAAATAAACAGGTATTAAGTATCTAAAGTCATACTATGCACTGGATACAAAGTTTAATAACATACACTAATATAATAAATAATAATAATAAACATTAGCATTTTTGAGCAGCTGCTGTGTGCAAGCTACCATTTTAAGGGTTTTGCTTATTATATTATTTCATTTAATAATACTAAATAATAATATATAACTATTACAAATATAGGTATTTTTAAAATATGTTATTTATAAGAATATAATAGTAACAATACATCCTAATACTCTGTGTGCATTATATCAAGATTCCAATAAGATACGTAAGAAGCAGTGTCAGAGAACTAAAATTCCTGTTTGAAGTTACCATAGTAGGCAGCAGAGACAGAATTCAAACCCAGGCCCAAAATTCCTACTTAATCTAGTGCACCATGCTGCCTGTATTGAGAGATTGGTGAGAATTGCTGCGACCCTTCAGATTTGGTTGTTCTAGCAAATCACAATGAAATAACTTAATAATTGTAGAGTGTGATATGGTTATTTGATTAAAACTTTTCCTAAAAGGCAAATAATAATCTAAAGTGAAGTAAAAGTTGAACAGTCTACTTTTCCTAAAAATACTTTATAAATGTGAAATTTGTTAAATTATGAGTATATATGTATAACTTGAGAGAAAATGGAGTCATTTATAAAATGTTGGTCATAAATTTAAAGGAAATAAACAGGTTTTCTTTCTCTCTCTCTTATTTTTTTTTCCAATTTGAATCCACCTTCAGTTGATTCATAATCAATTAATTACCATCAAGTGACCTGAGGGCAGCAGGAAATTGGGTCCAAATTGAAAAGCAAAAGGGGGCAATTTGTTTTAAGTCTGAATGTCTAATGTTCAATCGAAGTTTAATCAGAAGTGACCCATTGTTTGAAAAGTAGAACATCAATGTCTTTTTAATTTCACTGTCTTTAAATGAGGACTAGGGAAAATTAAGATAACTGATTATTCTCAAATGAAAATTAAGGAAAGATGCTATCAGATATCAAAAGCATATTTTCTTTCTTTATATTTTAATTCATAAACGAAATAGTCTGTTCTGTGTTGGGGGTAGGATAATTTTTTGAAGTCAAACTTACTATAGTCTTTAGAGACTTCTACCAAGAGACAAATGTAGCATACATGTTTTATCCATCAGGGCTACAATAGCTCTTTTCTTTAAGACCTACTTATTCAATTAAATGGGATTTTTGCTTTAGTCAATTGCAGAATTAATTTTGTGTCTTTATTGATTTCCAAATGAATAAATGGAATGAATGATTTAAATGAATGCATTTAGCTAAAGGAAAACATTGCTCCAAACTATAGATATTCCAGAAATAATTTTCAGTCCTGAAATTAAATCCACCTGTGCTCCCTGTGATACATAGGGAAATAAAGACTTTCGTTTAGCCTTTAGTAAGTAGTAACAGGTATAGAAAAATGTAATTTGCCCAGGGATATCTAACTGTATTAATGTAAAGTCATTCATATGTTGTTAAATGAAATGTCAATGGGGTGGGATAGACGGGGAATGGGGAGGAGGGTTGGCATGGATTTAAACAATTAATCACTTCTCTTCTGAGAATTATGCTCTTCTGATTTCTCCACAATTTTACCTATACTGGGCTTAGTATTTGACAAAAAAAAAAAAAAAAAGGTTTTAAAATAATAATAAGAGTAATATAATGGATGGTAAAATTTCAGATGGCTAATATTCCGGGTTTAATTTCCTTGGGTGTTTTCACCCAGATTATGGAACATGAGGTCATGACTATATAGGTAATCTCTTCCTATTTCTAGCAAAAGGATTTTGAAGGACTGGAACATCTCTCCCAGGATTTGAATAATGTATTTGTTTCTCCTTAACCTGATGTATAAATTCTTTTGCCCTTAACTTTAAGACCTTTAAATCCCTCATTTCTTTCACAGTTGATTAAATACAGCCCTCAGAAAAGCACTGACTGACTGTTCAACAGAAAGCTTTTCAGAAGGCTAACAGGCTCTGACCTCAAAGAAATGCTGTTGTTAAATTGACTTGAGACCTTACCAGAGAGACCAGGTTTTACTAAAGACCGTATTAAAGTTTGGATTTCTCATTATTGAGAAAACTTCTTTTCCTCCAAGATCAGAGATAACAGTTTTGTTTTTTTCTTCCTTTTTTCACCTTGCAACTTATTTGTGTAAGTCCTGCTGTATTCTCAGTGATACATAGAATATTAATCGTGTTACGATGCCACCGGGTATGCGGCCTCCCACCCCCCTGTGTGGCCAGGATGCACTGATGCTGCTGAATCAGCTCTAACTGAAATGTGATAGAAAAGTTGGTAAGCAGCTGCTGCCCTGAGACCCCATGAGTGCCTTTCCCTTGTCGGCTGTGGCTCCTCCGGGAACCTCCTCCAGGACTCCAGCTGATTGGCTGTGAAATAATTTAAAATCACCTATTACTGCATCTGATATTTAAGAGAACACTGATCTCCCAAAGAAAGGAGGCAAGTTGAAAAGAACATTCAGCGAAACATGCAATGACTTGAGTTTATGGCATCGCTTCCTTAACTTCATGGTTATTTAAACTTCATAGGAAAATGGAGAGAACATCTCTATTGCCGAACTCAGTCAGTATAAGGATCCATAAAATTGTGGGGAGTTTTATTTTAATATATTCTGTTCTAAAAACTGAAATATGATAGAATAGTGTGTGGATTTAAAATTGCTGAAGAAGATATGAATTCCCAGGCTAAGAGAAGTTAAGAGGAGCAAATATTTTAAATCACAAATTACAACATTAGGCACAGTTGTAGATTTTATTTATATATGAGATGTATATGAGCTGAACAGGGATTTAGTGTTTTTCACCTGCAAAGACTCTAAAGAATGTATGTTAATACTATACTATATTGCAACTTATAAGCAATATATCTTATAATGAATGATTAAGTGCGCAGATACTGCCTGGGTTCATTTCCCAGTGTTACTGCTCTGGTACAATACTTAAACTCACTGTGCCTCAGTTTCTTCATCTACAGAGTAGAGTAATCATAGTATTTACTATTTTATGTGGATTTTATGAGGATTAATTGAGGGTATTTTGCAGTGTGCCTTATTAGCATTATATATTATTCACTATTACATACAATATTTGTACTGCATATTATAGAACATAAGGATTGTCATAATCTCTACTTTCAGGTATAACTATATGTAGATATTTTCTTTACTTTGGGGAAATCTACATATAAATATGGGTCTTTGGCTTATAAGTGATTCTCAAGGGGAGTATAAAATCACACATCCCTCCCTAATACTTCAACCACCTAGAGCGGGCATGCCAGAATCTCCAAAATAGCCAAGACATTTAATATTTATTTTAAAATGGTACTTGGCTTAAAAATATTTAGGAACAATGGCTTAAATTGCAAGACATCTTTCATCATCAGATTTTATTTCAGTGGTAGGATTGTTATGACCCTCTGCTAAGTAGTGTTTAGCATATATATTGAAAATCTGTTAAACCTCCTACCAATCAGAAAATGTGTATTATTTTCACATTTTGCTGTGTAGATATTACTTGTGTGGAAGTGTTTCAGGTAAGTAGTTTATTTTTATTGTTTTATATTCATGAAGATGGCTACTGAGCTTCTTAGGCTGTATATTATTGAAGTAGTAGAATTGTATAGTTTGATACAGGGATATAAGTGCAAGGCATGTATAAGGTTCAATTGACCAAAATTGAAATTTCTGTTCTCACACAAGGTACACAACCATGAAAAATTTGAATAAATGCATTGAAAATATTTTTATCTCTAAATCTGGCATGATGAAAAAACCTAAAGGATTTAATCAGTACTTCTTAGATTTTAAATTTTTTTGAGGACAAATGAATCGTAAAATAAGAATGCTGAGACTGGGGCGCCTGGGTGGCTCAGTCATTGGGCATCTGCCTTCGGCTCAGGTCATGATCCTGGGGTCCTGGGATCGAGTCCCGCATCGGGCTCCCTGCTCGGCAGGAAGCCTGCCTCTCCCACTCCCCCTGCTTGTGTTCCTGCTCTAGCTATCTCTCTCTCTGTCAAATAAATAAATAAAATCTTAAAAAAAAAAAAAAAAAAGAATGCTGAGACTGACATGGAGTGCCAACTTTAACTTTGCCAGTTAAGTACATTAAGACAAAACAAAGACCAAAAACTGTCATCTACTTTCAATTCATTTCCTAAAAGGAAAAATGTTTTAATATCAGAAGACAGTTGAAAGAACATAATTTTATTTAAAAATAGCTCTTTAATTAACATATAGTTAATTTTATGAAAATAATTACTCTATAACATTATGATCTGTCTCATTTTGTTTTGGACTTGGACTATAACACCATTGTATGAACTGGCATTTAATGACCACTGGATTAAATGAGAATGAATGAGTCATATGTTTGGGCTAAAATCCTGCAAATGAGTAAATATGTTTCCTTAGCAAATTTCTTCATCCTTCATCATAAACCTCAGTTTCCTTCATCTGCAAACTGGGGACAATAATACCTTTCTGACAGAGTTGCTACTTGGATTAACATTTCTAGGAATTATTCTGAGGATTTTATATATCTGAATTCATTTAATCCTTATGATTTTATGAGTAGATTGTTATATTCATTTTGCAGGTGAGAAAGCTGAGGCACAGAGAAGTTAGGCAACTTACCACATATCAAGTATTCAAATAAATATTGTTAAACATTCAATAATATTTATTAGTTCTATGAATTTATTCTATATTTATTATACTGTAGAAGGATTCTTTATCATTTATTTGCCATAGACAAGTGTTAAATATTGTATATTATACAAATAGTTTCTATATAATTTTTCTATATAATATAAATTTTTCTATATATTTCTATATAATTTCTATATAATATAAATATATTTATAATACAGATATATTTAATATAATTTCTATATTTCTATATAATATAAATATATTTATAATACAGATATATTTAATATAATTTCTATATTTCTATATAATATAAATATATTTATACATTTTATTCTAAATAAATATTGGTATTTTAAAATTAGTTATATTTATTTATTTAATGCATGTACATTTATTATATTTATGTTAAGAATGTTGTTACTACTGTTACTACTGTCATTAAAGCACATGTTTTGTCGGATGTTATTCTTTTATTCTTAAGGGCAGCACAGCTATGGAAACATCACAAACACTACTCATTTGTTTTACTATATGGAATAATTAATGTTCATTAAGAAAGTTTAATGGTTTGGCAATATCTATTAATCTTAATTATTTACCATCAAATTAGTAGCTAAAGGTATTTATTAGGAAATATCTTAATTTGTGGAACAACTCTAAGAGTCTTTTATTGTTTTCTTTTTGTTGCTACAACTTAGCTTTCCCTGCTTCCTGATCTGTCTAGAATGTGTGATGTAAAACAAAACATAACCACAGACTATTTAATGATGCATGGTGTGTATAAGATCAGCATACATTCAATGATTAGAGATGAAAGAAGGCAAGATATATAAAGGAAATTAGTTGAATGAAAGTCTAAAATATGAAGATTAGGGGCACCTGGGTGGCTCAGTCACTTAAGCGTCTGCCTTCCGCTCAGGTCATGATCCCAGAGTCCTGGGATCGAGCCCCACGTTGGGCTCCTTGCTCCTTGGGGGAACCTGCTTCTCCCTCTCCCTCTGCCTGCTGCTCCCCCTGCTTGTGTTCTCTCTCTCTGTCAAATAAATAAATAAAATCTTTAAAAAAATAAAATATGAAGATTGGATCCTATGAAAGTATTTTTTTGGCATATGAGAACTTCAAGATCAAAAATACATCATAAATTAATTGAAATGATGTGCATTTTTAAGACTTGTATTATAATTATTATCCCCTCTTAAAAGAACTTTACAGGAAAAGACAAAATGTTTAAAGAACATGCACACACATACACACACACAGAGGCAATTTTTAGATTGGCTTTCCAGGAACTGTTTTGCAAATTTTTGAAAATCATTTAACCATTTGAATTTTCCATGTTTTACTTTGTGTATCTGGGTTAAATTAATATTTCTAATGGTTCATTTAGGTCTCAAATTAGGATGCTATCTCAATATGAATAGAACCATAAAGATACCTTGAATATTTTCAATATTTTCAATAAAGCCAATGCTATAGACTTTCCTAGAACTTGAAAAAACAATTGAAATAAAAAAAATGGGTGAATTCAGGAAATAATGTCCTAATATTGTTCCACATTTGACCTTTGGATTGTTACACTTCTGTTTAAACTCCACATTATCTCAGGTCTGTTTTACTTTGAATAGTAATGAGAAGGTTATGTTTCAAAAATTATGGCTGTAATTACCTTTTCTCTCAGCCCAGCACATTATGAATGTCAGTGCCATTCAAAGCCTGCAAGTGTTTTAATTTCATATATTAAATTTAAGTATTGATGTGTATATTCTCTTATTGCAGAGAGGAGACTATTGCAATGAAAGAAGTGCATATGGGACTTCTTAGATTTAATTGTATTTAGTCTAAGCAGGGAGTCTTTGATTATATCCTTTAACTGTGCATAGCATTTATGCTGCTTATGTAGAGTAGAGTAAGTCTTGGGGGGAACTGGAACAAGAGGTGGGGGAAATCCTTTTCCACTTAAATTCAAAAAACTAAAATCTTCGGCTATGGGGAATTTGGGCAGTAAGGAGTAGGTATGGCATAGGAATGAAAGTGTGGGCTGGGAATCAGAAAAATCTGGATTTGAATCCAGGCCTTCCTACTTAACTTATGGTATGACCTTGAGCTAATGTGTGGAACTCATTGGTTCTCAATTCCCCATTTGTAGGGAGAGGGTCATCATAGTTTCCACCTTAAGGTTATGTATGTAGATTAAATATTATTGTATTCATCCAAGTCATGCTCATTAAGTACCAACTACACAGAAAAGATGTGCAGAATGTTTTTGTCTAGATCAATAGCCATTACACTTACATGAACTAAATATTTTAAATTATTATTTCTCAAAAAAAATGCAAAGGGTATATTTTGGTATGGTAGTAACTTAAAGTTTAGTCAACTCAATGTAGTCTAGAAATGAATTAAATATAACCTTTGAGTGTTTTCTTTACCTTGTATATGTACTAACGCTGTCTTCCACCATATTTATATCCTACCCTCATTTCAACACCTTTCTCTCCAGTGGCTCCTCTAGGTACAAGTCAGTTTTCTGGGTAAATTTTCTGAGCTTTTAATTCCTTCCCTTTAAGACTATGGTCTATTTATTTCCCTAAGATTTCCCTGTTTTTTTAAATATCTTTTTATCTTCTGGGTGCTTTCTCTCACATTAAAAGTAAGTCCACATTGATCCTGTCTAAAACACAACAAATAAACTTTTCTTTGATCCTTTTACTCTCTTTAGATAATGATAACTGTTTCTTAACTTTTCAACCTAATATGAATTTCTAGAGAGATTAAGGTAGTTCATAATACTTCACTTCTCACATTTACTCCTCAACTGATTGCATTGTCTCCTGTGCTCACTAATCCATAGAAACCCCTCTGACAAAAGACACCAGGAGTCTTTGAAATGCTACTTCCAATGGATAATTTTCATCTTATTGTATTTCTTTACTTCCTTTGAAGCATTGATTATTCATTGCCAGACATCCTCTACCCTTTTGACTCCATAAAATCAAACTCATATGCTACTGTTTACTTTCTCTGATTATTCCATCTAAAATGTTTTCAAGGATTTTGTTTTTATTTTTCCTTAGATATAGGTGCCATTCAGAGATCTTGCAATTTCTCAGAGATCTGGCCTATACTCACTATACTTCTAAGACTACGTATGGTCTTCTTCACATTTTGATTATTATGTGCATGCTTCTCAGATTACTTTTATTCTAGTTTAGAATTTGGTCATGAGCCAAACAGGTCTTTTTTTTTTTTAAGATTTTATTTATTTATTTGACAGAGAGACACAGCAAGAGAGGGAACACAAGCAGGGGGAGAGGGAGAGGGGGAAGCAGGCTTCCCGCTGAGCAGGGAGCCTGATGCGGGGCTCGATCCCAGGACCCTAGGATCATGACCTGAGCCGAAGGCAGACGCTTAACGACTGAGCCACCCAGGTGCCCCAGGTCTTGAACAATATAGTCACTCATCTTCTGGAATAAGCTTATATGGATGACTTACTTCAAAAGTTTAAAATTTAATTTCTTTTATCCTAAATCTTCATGTGTTTCTATATTTTCTAAGTTAATGAAATATGTCTCCACTTATTTTATCAAATCTAGGAATACTTGCGATCTTGACTCCTTTTTAAGACTGCCACACCCAATAAATTACCAAACACTTTATCTTAAACATTTTATCTTAAACATTTATTAAACTGATTCCCTCCTCTCTATTTCTACTACTACTGTCCTGGTTTAGTCTCACATTTTCTCACTGTAGTACTGCAATAGCCTTCTGTGTAAACTCCCTATTTCCCATCATATCTTTTTAAAATTTATCCCCCACATATAAGTCAGTGTCTGCCATCCTCAACACACGCTTGAAAATATCACTTGCTCTATTCAAAACCCTCTAAGGACTTACTGTCACCTACAGAAATGGTTTTCAAACCTTAGTAGTTGTAGATTTTAAAAGAGAAATTTCACTAGCAGGTCCATACACAAGCACATATTTATAGTAATTTAAATTTCAAAACTCACTTTTGCTTACATAAAAAAAGCAATTCCTGACAAATGTGATAAAAATCAGACACCACCCAGTTTTAATGTAGTCCTTTCCTCCTTCCTGAGCACATTCATATGCTTTGTTCCTTTGCTTAATTTTGACATGAGCTCTCTGAGAAGTACCAGCATGTTTACATTTTTCAGCCTTATGGTTTGATGATAGTAAGATTGAGAAATTAATGACTTACTCAAGGTTGTCTGGCATTTTTTACTGTTTTAATACAAAAGGGTTCCCAAGTCTTAAAAGACTCAGAGTATAGTAAACAGAAATATAACAAAAACACAATGTAATGAACGATGAGGAAAAGTAAGTATAAAGTGATATGAAAACACTGACAAGAGCACAATGAACTCTGATGGGTTGGTGAGGATCCAGGAAAGCAATTGTAGAAAGAAGCCTCATAATCAGATGGAGGAAGAACATTTCAGGCAGATGAGGAAATGGCATAAGTATAAGAACAGAGATAGTAAAAGTAAGTGTGGGTCCAGTTGGTGAATAGCTTGCTATGCTATAAACAGAAGTTATATGGAAATGGTGTGAAGTAGCTATGGGAAAGAAAGAATTGTTCAAAGGTGAAAGAAAAAAAGGGTAGGACTTGTTTGTGAAATATCATACTAATGAATTTATGCTTTGGTCTATAGTCAGTAGGGACCATAGTTTGGGTAAAAGTAATAAATAACTAGACTATAGCAATGGATAGAAATTTGTAGAAAATTAAATATATAGGTTAGAAGGGAACTGGCTAATGCTGTTCTGTGGTACAAAGGGTGAGAGACATTGGAGCCAAGAATGGCACAAAATTTCAAAAAATATATATAAATATAGGCAAAATATAGATATGATGCTATTATCCAAGATAAGAAATGAAGGCAATAATTGGGGAAACACATGATCATGATTTGGAACATAAGTTGATACATCTGAAGGATCTCATAAACAAATAAAAACAATGAACTAAAAACAGGGATCAAGTATGGAGATAAAGATTTGGAAATCACCATTTTGAAGATGGTAGTTGAAGCCAGAAAAGTAGATAAAACCACTTAGCTGGTGAAAAAGAGAAGACAGAGTAGACCACCTAAAAATGATAGTAAGATTAAAAAAAAAAAAAAGAAATCCAGTTCAGGTAGAGAATAATATACAAATAGAGAACCAGCAGGATCAAATCAGTGACATTAGACAAAAGAGTTGAAAGAAAGAAGGTGTCCTAAATATGGTGAAATGTTACAGAAAGGACAAGTACGTTAGTGACTGGGGAGAAAAATGGAATTTTACACCATATCCTAGATAGATTTTTCTTATCAATATCCCTTCTTCTATAATATGTTTATTATGATCTCCAGGTGGCAGACATATAATGTTAAGTTTTTCACATATCTTGATTTACTCTTTTATTTTAAGCTATCAATAATTGTTCTAAACAAAAGTCCTTTCTAAATGGTTAATGGTGCTTAACTTCCCTCTTCATCTACAGATGGGGCCATTATTAAACAGCCATCACTCAGAGTTAATGTAATAGTAGTAGAAAACTTTCACAAAGCATATATCATTCTTTTAATCTTTTCATTATTTTTATGTCAGGATATATAAATACCTGGCTATGAGTGATAATGTTATATATATACATATATATGTATATATACACACACGTGGGTGTATATACACACACGTAAAGAATGGTAGTGTCTTAATATTTTAAAAGACAGTGATATTTGATGTATTGTGTGCTCAAATCCCATTAGATTAAACTCCATGAGATTAAGGATCGTGTCCTGCACTTAGTCTAGTAAATGGCATGTAGAAGGGTCACATGAGTGTTTTTTAAATAAATAAACGAGGCAGCAGAAACAAAGAATGGTATGGTAAGAGAGGTGAAGGAATAAGAGAAAGAAAGGGATTACATTGGAGGATAAGGCTCATATGGATAATTTAAATTAACATGTACTGCTACTAAATAATTGAAAGTTCAATAAAAACCTCATTAATTATAACTCCCTATTTATCTTCCATGGGATTATTCAGTTTGAGGTGGGCTGATATTTTACCTTTGCACTATTTATGAAGTTTCGTTTTGCTGAGTAAACTAATAAGATAAAATTATGTCAAAAAGTTCATTTAAAACCACTCATGAAACACACTTTTTAAGGACTTCAAGCTTAAATTATTAAATGAAAATGAATGCTGCAAATTATTCATGCCATTTTTTTACTAAAGTTGATTAAAAAATATCTCTCTTTAGAAAAACAAACATATCTAAATGCAGACTATGCCCTGTCTTTCATAGGATCATAGAGCGGTCTTTGGATTTCCTTTAGTTCAGCATCCTACTGTAATTACCACCACATCACCACCACTCTTACCAGCATCATTATGAGATTTATTGCTATTAGCCTCATCATCAATGTCATTGATGTAGTATCTCTGGTCTGGCAGGCATTCGACAGTTCACAACATCTCTGTGAAGTAGATGCTATTTAAGTTTTTTAGAAGTGTTAACTAATCCTTTGGAGATTAAGGTATTTAAGATGACATAATTATTAAGTGGCAAAACCAAAATTTTAATGTATTTCTATGTTGACTGCCCCAAATGCGTCCAAAAAGCCTTATTGATAAACACAATTAAGTTTATGAGACCTACTGCAGTGAGGAAGAATAGCATCCTGACTAAGTGTTTTAGTTTCCTAGGGCTGCCATAACAAAGCACCATAGATGGAGTATGCAGACATCTATTGTTCAGTGTGGTATCAGAGGTGGTGTCCTGGGATGTGTGACCAAAAAATCTGTCCCAAGCCTCTTGCCTAGCTTCTGGTGGTTTTCTGGCAATCTTTGGAGTTCCGTGGCTTGTAGACTCATCACTCCAATTTCTGCCCTCATGTTCACATGGTTTTCTCCCTGTGTGCACATCTGTCTCCAAATTTTCTCCTTCTGGAAGGACACTAGTCATATTGTATTAGGGACCCACTCCATTCCAGTATCACCTCATTCTAGATTAGGTAGCTACATCTGCAATGATCTATTTTCAAATAAGATCAGATTCTGAGATATTGAAGGTTAGAACTTCAATATATGAATTATTCAACCCATAACACTGAGTCTTAGTAGACTCTCCAAATGGGGAAATTAAGGAAGGATACTTATGATATTTTAGCCTGGTTGTGTGGTTTTATGTTAAGCCTTAAAAAGTGGAATACTGGTTGGAATTGGGCAGAGTTTCTGACTGATTAGTTTTAGATTGGAGGGCAAAATGAGGAGAGGAACATAAAACAGTTATAAATAAGTTATAAATAAGCTGTTTGTCTCAATAGATAAGCTGTTTGATTCACAATTTTATTATCCAAAAGTGGGTATATACTGGAGAAAACAGCTAAATTACTTTTGTTTGATCACAGTATTGTTCAAAATAGGGGATGAAGAGTATGCCTGATTACAGCATTGTTTAACTTCTAGGGAATTGCTAATATGTTGGTTTTAGTCCTCATCTGTATGACTTCAGAGTCCATCAACTACATCATCCTAACTTTCTTTCTCATCATTGATATATCCCAAAGTAGTCTCTGCTACTGCTGGATTGCTCTAATAAATAGCTTTATTAAATAATTCTAATAGAATTCAGTTTAAATTTGTTACCCTGTTGTAGTCATTGCTGGTTAGATTTGGTTGTCTCTTTCTTCCCTACAATACCCTTCAGAAAGATTATCTATCATTCAATAGTCTACATATGTACATATCCTGTCCCAATTCTTCTATTTTCTAGACAAATCCTAGTTACTTCAGGTTTTCAAGTAAAAGCTATATTTATATGGTAAGTAATAATCATTTCATGGGATGTTAAGAATGTTGATAACTGCAAGATTATTATTTTGGATAGTGTCTTAGTCCTTTTGGACTACTGCAACAAAGTATCACAGACTGAGTGGCATAAAAAGCAACAGAATATAATTTCTCACAGTTCTGGAGGTAGGAAGTCCAAGATCAGGGTGCCAACATGATGGAGTGAGGACTCGTTTCCATGATTGCAAACTTCTTGTTGTGTCTTCACATAAAGGAGGGTGCTGGGGAGTTCTGTGAGGCCTCTTTTATAAGGGCACTAATCCCAATTACAAGGATGAATCTCTCACGACCTAATCACCTCCCAAAGGCCCCACCTCCTAATATGATTACTTTGGACATTAGGATTTCAATACAGGAATTTTAGATGAGCATGAATATTTAGACCATAGTAGATGATAACATTGTCAGCATCCTGTGTCTTCTTACACCCTGAAATTTGTTTAACCTGGAAGTACAAAATGACTAAAGTTTTTCTGATTAAAAAAAGTAAGTTTCTCTGATTTCAACCATCTAAACACCAAGGTTCTGATACAGCCAGCATGCTATCATTTTATTGGAAGCATGTGGAGCCATAAGACCAGTCTATCCAAAATATCTTACTATTGCTTTGAAGTGAGTTTTGCAATATTTAAAATGTCATGCATACGTTTGCCTAGGCTTTTTTAGATGGTAGTCATGTTTATCAAAAACATTCCATCCTTCCAGCCTTAAAACGTAAAATTTAATATATAAATCAGAGAAGAGGTTTCACTATAGGTTTTGTCATCAAGATATCTTGCTTTACATATAAGCCTGCATTTGAGAAAAGGGAGGGCTGCAAAGAATTATCTCCTCTAAATAAAAAAAAAAAATTCTTTTGTAAATAAAAATAAGAGTTATAGAATTCTACTCATTTTAATTTATAAGTGTTCTGCAGTTGGTTAATTAGATCAGAATGAAGGCCAACAATCAACAGAAAACTTAAAGCAATTTAGAGTCCTTTTGAATCTTTAAAGAAAATCCAATAAGCACTTGAAAAACAAAATCAATGAAGAGTTTTAAATGTTTCTTTTCTGATTTTCTGCAGGGTCCAAGTTTTCTCTCTGAGGCACTTTTCCCTAAACGTGCAACAAAAATTGAAGAAATGGATCCTTTTTTCAACCTTCATGAAACCATTACCAAGGTAGGCGATAACTGCATTCATGAGCAAGTTGGGAAAGTTTTGGGGTTTTTTTGTTGGCAGATGGAGAAAAGGAAAATAACCAATCAAGAGAAATCGTATATTTTCATTTATAATAAATACTTGAAAAGATTTTAAGTACCTCCCATTACTTTACTAAGGAGTAAGGATGATATACTACTTAATCAAGATCATACAAAGCAATAGCATGATTTGTATTCAAAATCAATCCTTAATAAAACAATTAGGTTTTTTTTTTTTTCCTTCATCTGGAAGTAGATTTGTAGTATACTCTCAAGTACACCCTTTGATTAAGGGCAGTATAAAATGCATCTTTGAATTTATGTATCTTCAATGTTTTGTTTCAATATTTAAGATACTTGGTTGTTTGTGGTGGTACTTTTTAGTTGTAGTAAAAGAAAAATGGCTCCTTAAAAGAAATAAAAAGACTGCATTTATAATAAATGTTTTTACACTGTGATGGTCATTCCTATATTTTTACTTAAAACTCTTAGCTGTGCACTTATAATATGGAGAAAATTAAATTGTACAGTATAGAGTAAATAAATTTAATGTTCTGACATCATATGACATCATACGAATTTTTACATTTACCAACTATTTGTTTAACCTGTCATAACCTCCCTTTGGGGGTAGAGTTTATAGAGAATATTGACATTTCAGCACATTTAAAATAATACGTATTTATATATGCTTAGTTGAAAGATTGAATCATTCTTAAATCTTCTTAGTGAAATTTTACAAGGCTATTTTTCTCCTTCAGAAAGAGGAAATGTGATATAATGAACTGAAGTCAATAAGTGGCAATAGAATGAACTCAGAATACAGACTAGGATTCTAGGTCTACCCTAACTTTTTTTTTTTTAAACTGTGAATTTATTTTTTCTGAACTTTTGAAATAGAGGAGTTTGGACCACATTTTACTTAAAATTTTCCTAAGCTCAAAATATCTGAATCTTAACTACATTTATACCTCTTTGCTTTGTAATTTATTTCACTTCCTTAATTTAGTTTCTAATGTACCCATCCTTTATATCCATTTTTATTTGGATATAGCAACAGAGAAGTGGCCCCCAAATAATAGTTCCTTAGTATTCAAAATATTAACTATATTCTTAATTATTGTAGAGATGATAGATTGATAGGTAAAAATAGATATCTATATATATCTATATACCTATTTAAATGAGTATATGCATCTGCATACGTTTAGATGAAAGCGATTTTGTGTGCATGTGTGTGCATTCATTCAAATATTCTGAATACTTAAAATCTAGGTTTATTTACTTATTTTTAAGTGAAGCATTAGAGGATTTTAGGGCAATGGAATAGTAATATTTTCTCCATTTTTTTTCTGCTTTCCTCTGGATCAGAGAATTCATTGATTTTTGTAGAATGAATAATTTGAGACCCTATTGATATCAGGTGTATAACGAGAGGTGTAAACACACACTGATTCTTGCTGCATGATGTCTTGGACACACCACAACTCCTAAGAGCATGTTGGGAAGCAGGGATGGGGGCAAGAAGGAAGTAGGGGAACATGAAACATAACCTGAACATATATATGAGGTCAGTACTTAGTGTGAAACACAGAAAGTCAGAGACTGAGAGAATACACAAATTTGTGCACAGATATTACCACAGGGTCTATATTTATTTTCAAATTTATTTCATATGTAAGCAGATATTAGCCCATTAAATGGATGTTAGAAAAAATTCTGTCTATGAAGAAATAAAACATGCCTAAGTGCCAAAGTAAGTGACTTCTGACACTTTTTATGACCAAATATATTTATCTAATGTTGGTACTCCTTCCCCAATCATCATGTTTACCTATGGTAACACCTCATGTTGGAGATATAGGCCGGGGAAAGAAATTGTGCTTCAGAAGTTCAATCTTAGTGTACCAATAGGAGAAACTGGGGAATCATGAAAAGAAGTACTTAATAAATACTTTAATAAATACTTTAAGGTCAAATTTTCATTGATCAACAACAAAATAAAAATATAAATATGGTGGAGGTGACTAGGCACATGACTAGGAAATATGGAGTGTAGATTTTACAACCTTGGCTACCAACTTGTTATTTTATTAAGTAAAACTGTATTTTATTTTCTATACCAAAAAGGAGGACACTAGTAATGGCTTTCCTCACTAGTGAGACTGAAAGATGATGTATACATTTTCACTAGAAATGCAATATGGATGTAATTGAAGTATAATTATTAACACATTAAAAAATATGAGTACTGATGTCTTCAGATAGACTCTTACCTGCATTTTCTGAATTTAGTTTTCACTTTAAAGAAAAAAAGAAGTTAGATATGAAAGCATATGATTAAACTGCTTAATTAAATGCTGAGAAGCATGTTTCAGTAAGAATAGTAGTGGTATTATCATAGTGTGTCATGTATTTAGTACACTCATGTTTCACAGAGCAGTGTGATATTATATAAATAGCAATGGACTTTGAATAAAAAGATCCAGTTTGGTATAAATTCTGTCACTGTGAATTCTGAAAACCTGATGTGAAGTAAGAGAAATGCTTTGGAAAATGATAAAACACAATTACTGATATTACACCAATTATAAAACATTTTTAAAAATCTGTATTAATTGAAATATTGAAGATTCTAGTTATTTCTCCCAATAAAAGTTTGAATTCAATACACAGCATTATAACACATCACATATTTATTTAACCTAATTAAATAAATATAAGAAGCATATACATCTAATACAAATGATCATGTAATGTAATCTATTATCCTTTACAAGTGAGTAACCTTGTATTTCTGGACCTTTGTTATAGATCCAAATATGATTTATGTAAAAGTAAATTAGTTTCCAAGCATTAAAATGTTAAGAATTTATCAATGGTGTTTTTTTTCTGAATTAAAAAAATGAAAATAAAGAAACTGCACTCATACATGGGATAGGAGCTATGAGTCCTAGTATGTAGCTCTCCAATGCTGTCCTGCAGTTCTTTAAAAATATTTTTTTTACAAAGTATGAATTTATCCTGGCTTTTGTCTTTTTGATATAAAGCATGGAACCTAAGAAAGTAATGAATGAGGCTCAATATTGATGCTAAAAGGTGTAATTCATCATTGCTTCAATGACAGTCATGTGGTACCATATAAAGTTGCCAAAGGGCAACACATACTGCATCGATGTTGAAGATGTTTTCTTATCTTCTATAATTACCTTTAAAAATAGCATTTTTTTATTATTAAAGAGGCAAAACTAATTTCTCCAAAGACTACACATGCATGAAATACCAATATAAATCTTAGCTGCTTAATCCTTTAATAAGTGAATAAAAATCTCCATGGATTTATGTTTTGAAATAGGCTTATTTCTCCTTATCTACCTAGGAATTGTCTAGTTATGCTTCTAAATCTTCAACATATAGCTCATAAATTGTTATTAGTAATCTAAGTATTCTAGTAGCCTATTATAAGCCAAGGATGAAGCAAAACACTTGAAATATAAAAACAATACGTGAGAATGGGTCCAAGGGAGTAAACAGGTAAGGAAATCATTTTAATATAACATACTCAAAGAGTTGATAGTGATATAAACAAGTTATGAGAATAAAGATGATGGAGTTCATGCTTCTGACTCAGAGATTTGAAGAATACACCAGAAAGGTGACATTTGAAGAATTTAAGAAATACTAACTTTATCTTAATGTCAATGAGCTTCCCTTGACAGTTCTTTAAAAAGCAGGCTGTTGGTGGTATTGGGTGAGAAATGATGATATGTATTTTGAATAACAAAAGACAGATTTAAGAGACATTTTTAGGTTTCAACAACAGGATATATGATATACTGGATATAGGGTATGAAGCGGAGTGAAGAGTAAAGGACAATTTGAATAGCTCCACTTTGGGCAAAGTTGATATTATTGAATTAACCAAATTAGGTGTTGGGCTGAAGAAAGTGATAGAGTCTAACCTTGGACATGTGTAATTTTGGATACTTAGCACATCTAGACAAATATGTCATAGGAGCAGTTGGATACATGAGGTTGGAGCTCAGGAAGAAATAGAATCCAATGCATTAGCTGATGTAATAACCACTTGTCACATGTGGCTTAAACTAAAAAAATAAATTAAATAGAACTAGAATTTAACTTCCTCAATATCATTAGCCACAATTCTCATGGTTAGTAACCACATATGGGCAGGGGCTACTGCATGGGATAGCACAGATTATAGAACATTTTCATCATTACCAATAGTGCAGATGATGTTACCCTGACAATATTCATGCAGAGAAGCAAGAGTGACAGGGAGAGGATAAAAGACCCAGGGCAGAATGGTTTATGGGCTCCACAGGAAAAGATACATTATAAGAAAGAGGAAGCGTTCAAAAGCATATCCTCCCACAACCTCACACCATCGAGATGGTTACTATTAAAAACAAAACAAAACAAAACAAAAAACAGAAGATAACAAGTGTTGACAAGGATGTGGAGAAATTGAAACCCTTGCGCACTGTGGGAATATAAAATGGTACAATTGTCGTGGAAAACAATGGCAGTTCCTCAAAAAATTAAAAATAGAATTATCACATGATCTACCAATTCCACTTCTGGGTATATACCCCACAGAATTCAAAGTGGAGTCTTGGAAACATATTTGTACATCCATGTTGATAACAGCATTATTCACAGTAGCTAAAATGTGGAAACATCCCAAGTGACCATAGATAGATAAATGGATAAGTAAAATGGGGTATATATATACAGTGGAATATCGTTCAGCCTTAAAAATGAAGGAAATCCTGACATGGGCTACAGTGTGGATGAAATTTGAGGACATCATGCTAAGTGAAATAAGCCAATCACAAAATGACAAATACTATATGATTCCATATATATGATGTACTTAAAATAATCGAGACCAAGGAGAAAGAAAATACAATGGAGGTTGGGGTTGGAATGGGGAATTTTTGTTTAGTGGGTATAGAGTTTCAGTTTTACATCTTGTAAGTTACCCAAGGTATAAGAGTTATAGAGATGATATTGGTCCTGTTTACAGATTATCAATGTATTTCATACCACTGAACTATACACTTAAAAATGGTTGACGGTAAACTTCATGTTATGTGTATTTTACAACAATATCTAAAAATTCAGAAAAAAAAGTATATTTACCCAATCAACTGGTCATCCACTGTAACTTCTGAACCACTTATTTGGAATTTGAGAATTCTTTTTTCTCTTCATCTATGCCTGATCCTCAGTTCTTTGCCATTATCCATAAAGAGTTCACATGACTTGTTAACCATTTCTTTGGCCTACTTTTTTTTAAAGATTTTATTTTTTTATTTTGAGAGAGAGAGAGCAAGCACAGACGGTGGAGGTGGGGGGAGGGCAGAGGCAGGGGAGAAGCAGACTCCTGGCTGAGCAGGGAGGCTGACAAGGGGCTTGATCCTGGGACCCTGAGATCATGACCTGAGCCAAAGGCAGATGATTAACCGACTGAGCCACCCAGGCACCCCTGGTCTACTTTTAACTGATGTAACATCCTGTATTTTTTTTATATCTTTTTGGATTTAATATATCTTGTTAGCATTTTCTTGACAAAATTTTGCCATAACACATGCTCAATAAATGATGACTCATAACCGTATTTTAAACAAAACACTATAGCTATGTTGAGAAGGAAAAGACTTTTATTTTTTTCATTTATTATTTTTTTAATTTTATTATGTTATGTTAGTCACTATAACATACATCATTAGTTTTTGATGTGGTGATCCACAATCCATGGTTTTCATATAACACAGTGCTCCATGCAGTACCTGCCCTCCTTAATACCCATCACCGGGCTAACCAACCCCCCCTCCCCCTCCCCTCTAAAACCCTGTTTGTTTCTCAGAGTCCACAGTCTCTCATGATTCATCCCTCCCTCCGATTCCCGACCCCTTCATTTTTCCCTTCCTTCTCCTAATGTCCTCCATGCTATTCCTTATGTTCCACAAAGAAGTGAAACCATATAATTGACTTTCTCTGCTTGACTTATTTCACTTGGCATAATCTCCTCCAGTCCCATCCATGTTGATGTAAAAGTTGGGTATTCATCCTTTCTGATGGCTGAGTAATATTCCATTGTATATATGGACCACATCTTCTTTATCCATTCATCTGTTGAAGGGCATCTCAGCTCTTTCCACAGTTTGGCTATTGCAGACATTGCTGCTATGAACACTGGGGTGCATGTGGTCCTTCTTTTCACTACATCTGTGTCTTTGGGATAAATACCCAGGAGTACAATTGCTGGGTCATAGGGTAGTTCTATTTTTAACTTTTGAGGAACCTTCACACTGTTTTCCAAAGTGGCTGTACCAACTTGCATTCCCACCAACAGTTCCCCTCTCTCCACAACCACTCCAAAATTTGTTGTTTCTTTCCCTGTCTATTTTTGCCATTCTAACTGGTGTAAGGTGGTATCTCAATGTGGTTTTGATTTGAATTTCCCTGATGGCTAATGATGATGAACATTTTTTCATGTGTCTGTTAGCCATTTGTATGTCTTCTTTGGAGAAGTGTCTGTTCATGTCTTCTGCCCATTTTTTGACTTATTTGTTTTTTGGGTGTTGAGTTTGAGTTTGAGAAGTTCTTTATAGATCTTGGATACCAGCCCTTTATCTGTAGTGTCATTTGCAAATATCTTCTCCCATTCTGTGGGTTGCCTCTTTGTTTTGTTGACTGATTCCTTTGCTGTGCAGAAACTTTTTATCTTGATGAAGTCCCAAAAGTTCATTTTTGCTTTTGTCTCACTAGCTTTTGGAGATGTATCTTGAAAGAAGTTGCTGTGGCCAGTGTCAAAGAGGTTACTGCCTATGTTCTTCTCTAGGATTTTGATGGATTCCTGTCTCACATTGAGGTCTTTCATCCATTTTGAGTTTATCTTTGTGTATGGTGTTAGAGAATGGTCAAGTTTCATTCTTCTGCATGTGGCTGTCCAATTTTCCCAGCACCATTTAGTGAAGAGACTGTCTTTTTTTCCATTGCATGTTTTTTCCTGCTTTGTCAAAGATTATTTGACCATAGAGTTGAGGGTACATATCTGGGTTCTCTATTCTGTTCCATTGGTCCATATGTCTGTTTTTGTGCCAGTACCATGCTGTATTGCTGTATTGGTGATCAGTGCTTTGTAATATAGCTTGAAATCGGACGTGATGCCCCTGGCTTTGTTTTTCTTTTTCAACATTTCCTTGGCGATTCGGGGTCTTTTCTGATTCCATACAAATTTTAAAATTGTTTGTTCCAGCACTTTGAAAAATGTCATTGGAATTTTGATCAGGTTGGCATTGAAGGTATAGATTGCTCTGGGTAGCATAGACATTTTAACAATGTTTATTCTTCCGATCCATGAGCATGGAATGTTTTTCCATCTTTTTGTGTCTTCTTCAATTTCTTTCATGAGTGTTCTGTAGTTCCTAGAGTATAGATCCTTTACCTCTTAGGTTAGGTTTATTCTGAGGTATCTTATGGTTTTTGGTGCTATTGTAAATGGAATCGTTTCTCTAATTTCTCTTTCTACAGTTGCACTGTTAGTGTATAAGAAAGCAATTGATTTCTGTGCATTGATTTTGTATCCTGCCACATTACTGAATTGCTGTATGAGTTCTAGTAATTTGGGGGTGGAGTCTTTTGGGTTTTCCACATAAAGTATCATGTCGTCTGCGAAAAGAGAGAGTTTGACTTCTTCTTTGCCA
The DNA here is from genome assembly GCF_029215605.1 of Mirounga angustirostris. Classification (NCBI taxonomy): domain Eukaryota; kingdom Metazoa; phylum Chordata; class Mammalia; order Carnivora; family Phocidae; genus Mirounga; species Mirounga angustirostris. Next base: position 88,874,326 of record NW_026991709.1, on the reverse strand, counting down.
GTTTGACCTTTTATTTCTTTTTGTTGTCTGATTGCTGTTGCTAGGACTTCTAGTACTATGTTGAACAACAGTGGTGAGAGTGGGCATCCTTGACGTGTTCCTGATCTTAAGGGAAAGGCTCTCAGCTTTTCCCCATTGAGGATGATATTTGCTGTGGGTTTTTCACAGATGGATTTTATGAGCTTGAGGAATGTTCCCTCTATCCCTATACTCTGGAGAATTTTAATCAGGAAAGGATGTTGTATTTTGTCAAATGCTTTTTCTGCATCAATTGAGAGGACCATATGGTTCTTCTCCCTCCTCTTATTAATGTGTTCTATCACATTGATTGATTTGTGAATGATGAACCACCCTTGCATCCCGGGGATAAATCCCACTTGGTCGTGGTGGATGATCCTTTTAATGTATTGTTGGATCCTATTAGCTAAGATTTTGTTGAGGATTTTGGAATCCATATTCATCAGGGATATCAGTCTGAAATTCTCCTTTTCGATGGGGTCTTTGCCTGGTTTGGGGATTAAGGTAATGCTGGCCTCATAGAATGAGTTTGGAAGTTTTCCTTCTGTTTCTATTTTTTGAAACAGCTTTGGGAGAATAGGTATTATTTCTTCTTTGAATGTTTGGTAGAATTCCCCAGGGAATACATCAGGCCCTGGACTCTTGTTTTTTGGGAGGTTTTTGATCACTGCTTCAATCTCGTTCCTGATTATTGGCCTATTCAGGTTGTCAATTTCTTCCTGTTTCAGTCTTGGCAGCTTATAGGTTTCCAGGAAGGCCTCCATTTCATCCAGATTGCTCAGTTTATTGGCATATAGTTGTTGATAATAATTTCTTTTTTTTTTTTTTTAAAGATTTTGTTTATTTGACAGAGAGAGACACAGCGAGAGAGGGAACACAAGCAGGGGGAGTGGGAGAGGGAGAAGCAGGCTTCCCGCTGAGCAGGGAGTCCGATGTGGGACTTGATCCCAGGACCCTGGGATCATGACCTGAGCCGAAGGCAGATGCTTAACGACTGAGCCACCCAGGCGCCCGATAATAATTTCTAATAATTGTTTCTATTTCCTTGGTGTTAGTCGTGATTTCTCCCCTTTCATTCATAATTTTATTAATTTGGGTGCTTTCTCTTTTCTTTTGGATAAGTCTGGCCAGTGGTTTATCGATCTTATTAATTCTTTCAAAGAACCAACTTCTAGTTTCATTGATCTGATCTATTGTGTTTCTGGTTTCTAATTCATTGATCTCTGCTCTAGTTTTAATTATTTCCTCTTCTAATGTGTGGCTTATGCATCATTTGTTGCTTTTTCTCTAGTTCTTTAAGGTGTAGAGTTAGTTGGTGAATTCGGGATTTTTCTATTTTTTTTTGAGTGAGGCTTAGATGGCTATGTATTTCCCCCTTAGGACTGCCCTTGCAGTATCCCATAGGTTTTGGACTGATGTGTTTTCGTTCTCATTGATTTCCAAGAATTGTTTCAGTTCTTCTTTGATTTCCTTGTTGACCCAAACATTCTTGAGCAGAGTGGTCTTTAGCTTCCAGTGTTTGAATTTCTGCCAAATTTTTTCTTGTGATTGAGTTCCAGTTTTAAAGCATTGTGGTCTGAGAATATGCAGGAAATAGTCTCAGTCTTTTGGTATCAGTTGAGACCTGATTTGTGACCCAGTATGTGGTCTATTCTGGAGAAAGTTCCATGTGTGCTGGAGAAGAATGAGTATTCTGTTGTTTTAGGCTGGAATGTTCTATATATATCTATGAGGTCCATCTGGTCCAGTGTATCCTTCAAAGGTCTTGTTTCCTTGTTGATTTTCTGCTTAGTGGATCTGTCCATTGCTGAGAGTGGAGTATTGCAGTCTCCTATAATTAACGTATTATTATCAATATGACTCTTTATTTTGGTTAACAGTTGGCTTATGTAGATGGCTGCTCCCATGTTGGGGGCGTAGATATTTACAATTGTTAGATCTTCTTATTGGATAGACCCTTTAAGAATGATATAGTGTCCTTCTGTGTCTCTTATTACAGACTTTAGTTTAAAATCTAATTTGTCTGATAAGAATTGCCAGCCCAGCTTTCTTTTGAGGTCTGCTGGCATGGAAGATGGATCTCCATCCCTTCACTTTCAGTCTGGATGTATCTTTAGGTTCGCAATGAGTCCCTTGTAGACAGCATATGGATGGGTCCTGTCTTTTTATCCAATCTGCAACCCTGTGCCATTTTATGGGAGCACTTAGGCCATTCATGTTGAGAATGATTATTGAAAGATATGAATTAATTGTCATCATGTTGCCTGTGAAGATGTTGTTTCTATAGATTGTCCCTGTAAATTTCTGTTGTATATCACTCTTGGGGTCTTTCTCCTTTTATAGAACCCCCCTTAATATTTCTTGCGGGGCCGGCTTAGTGGTCACATATTCTTTCAGTTTCTGCCAGTCATGGAAGCTCTGCATCTCTCCATCCATTCTAAATGACAGCCTTGCTGGATAAAGTATTCTTGGCTGCATGTTTTTCTCATTTAGTACCCTGAATATGTCTTGCCAGGCCTTTCTGGCTTGTCAGGTCTCTGTGGATAGGTCTGACGTTATTCTGATGTTCCTCCCTCTGTACATAAGGAATCTCTTCCCCCTAACTGCCCTTAAGATGGTTTCCTTGGTTCTAAGATTTGCAAGTTTTACTATTACATGCTGGGGCATTGGCCTGTTTTCCTTGATCTTGGGAGGGGTCCTCTCTGTCTCTAGGATGTGAATGTTTGTTTCATTCCCCAGATTAGGGAAGTTCTCAGTTACGATTTGCTCAAATACATCTTCTAGTCCTCTCTCTCTCCACTCCCTCCAGGATTCCAAATATTCTGACATTGGAATGCTTCATGATGTCACTTATTTTCTGGATCTATTTTCATGGATTCTGAGTTGTTTTTCCCTGGCCTCCTCTTTTCCCTTTTTATCTATTATATTGTCTTCCAGGTCACTTATTTGTTCTTCTGCCTCACCTTCCGTAGCTGTTAGATTATCTAGATTAGATTGGATCTCACTGATAGCATTTTTAAGTTCTGCCAATTCAGCTTAAATTTCTGCCCTTAGAGACTCTATATTGCCATTAATTGATTTCTCCATTCTAGCTATTGTCTTCACAATTGCAAGCCTTAATTCCATCTCCAACATCTTGGTTATATCTGTATCCATTTGTAAATCTGCGGCATAAGTCATAATCTCTGAGTCTTTTCTAATTTGGGGATTCCTCCTCCTAGTCATTCTGTTGATGGCTGGTTGAGGGAAGGTGTAGAGTCCAAATTATTGACCAGAACCCAAGAAAGATGCACCTGTTTTCTAGGGACCTTAGGGTTGCTGGCCTCTTGTTTTCCCAGCCTGTCTTCTGGGGGAGGGGCCTGCCATGCTGTTACTTAGGCAACCCTGTTTGGGCAGAGTTGTCCTGCCCCCTGTGGTGGGGGATGGGCTCAGTGGGAATCAGTTTTTGGGGGCTTTTGTTCTCTGGCGGCTTTCCCTGGTGGCTTTCCGCGTCCTTTCTGAGAGTCAGAGCAGAAGAGACCATTTCCCAGCCTCTTCCTCAGAGCAGAGAGATCACAGTCTGTTCTTCAGTGAGCTCTCCAGACCACACCGTCTCTGTTTCTGTCCATACTGCTATAAACTGCAGCGTCCTGGGTTGTGCTCCCCTCCACAGCGCCCCCAGTCCTGCTTCCAGGTCAGAGCACATCTTTGCCCTTTGTGCTTCTAAAACTGCCAGCCGCTCCCAGTTCACATGCGTGACCCCGCCACTCTGGATTTCCCTCCTGGGGGCTGCCCTAAAGTCTTTTCCCCATGGCTACTGGTCTGGGAGTCTGTGGCCTGTCCCCAGCGTGCAAGGCTGTCGCTCACCTGCGGTGTAGAATAGCAATGGCCAGGCTCCCTCCCGCTGCCATTTATCCTCCGATATCTGCCCACGGAATTACGGCTCCCCACTTCGTACCTCGAAACCAACCACCCACGATATTCTGTTTGTAGAGATCCAGATCTTCTTACATCTCACGCTGATTTTGTGGGTGCTTAGAGTGGTCTGGTAGATATCCAGCTCAATTCCAGGGACCAGCTGAAATAGGGTCCCCTACTCCTCTGCCATCTTTTCTTCCTCTTGGAAAAGACTTTTAAAATCAAGTGTCAATGTATAGCATTTGGAATAGGAGAGGAAAGATATCTATTACATTATTGGATTAATAGTACTTTTCCTCTGGAACACCAAATGCTCTCTATATTATTTTAAAGTCTCTGAGTATGAATGGTACATCCAGGAAAACAAAAGTACCTTATGCATGTGGTACCATGGAAACTAGCAAATGACCTAATTCTGCTTGTGAGCTTCCTTAAGAAATACCAATTTATTAGTTATTTCATTGTTTTTCTCACCTAGTTTAGGAAAAACTGATTTCTTTATCTTTAATTATTATAGGATATGCAATATTAATATATTTTTAGTATAGGTGTTTTTAAAGTACTATTCTTAAATGTGTATGTATTTCTTCCTTTCCTTATAAAATGTCAAAATAGAGATCTTTCATAAAATTATTTGGGAATTGCAATATTCCAAAGAGAAAATAATAGAAATAATATAGTATTTATTCCATTGTGTATGTGGAGAAAGTGTCACAGTGAGATTAAGTTGCAGAAAAAGTCAGCAATTGTATAAAGCATAGAAGTCAAGGCTAGTAATTCTTATATAGTTTGTATTTTAACAATGTAGTTATATTTGCCCTTACTTGTAGCTATAAATTTTAACTCAGTTCTTTTGTGGTGTGAATAAAGGCTAATGGTGGTGTCTTCAATGATGAAAAACATTTAATTAATTCTAATTTTTAACCATTTCAGCTAATACCAGTTATATTTAGAGATGATAACCAGAATCACTTTGACTAATACAGTTATACTCAGCTAATTTATTTTAAACACATGATTTGTGAAATATGAATCTGCAATATGTTTAAATGTCAGTAATAAATTATGTTTGTACCAGTTGTTGTGATATTAAGATTCTTAGAACATGGTAACTGAAAACAATCCACTAAAACAATCTATTCATTTTATAACTATAGAATAGAAAGGCAGACTAAAATACAGAATGATTTTCTCTTGAGATATCATTCTAAGCTACAGCTTAAAAATTATAGCTTAGTAGCCTAAAGTAAGAGAAAAAGGAAGAGACCAAATACCTTTTATTCAGTTTCTTGAATTCCAAAGTCATGTTGTATTCATGAGCTAATAGATTTCTGGTACAGTTTTTTAAATACTTAAAAACATGGCTATGATTTCTAATCTGAATGAGCAAATCCGAGTGTCTTCCAAGTATCTTTAAAGTTGATATATTATTTGGATAAAATATGTGAATATTTTCTTCTATTTAGCAAAGCAAGTGTAATGATATTCTTTAATCCTCTGTGCATTTGAGGTGATTCTGAAGCTGTGAATTTAAGGCTTTTGTTGTTTTTAAAAATACTTTGAAATTTTTTTTCCTGCTATATCAAATTATTCTTACTAGATGCAGATGTCTCCATGGGGATCTATATTATGTTTCATGACATGAACTAAACCAGAAAATAGCCCAAATATGTATTTTCAATGTAGAGATTGTACTTTGTAATAAAGAATGTTGGTTGGAGCTGCTCAAGGGAGATGATGGGATATTAAAACCAACCTCCTATGCTTTGAAAAGGAAATATTATAGGTGTATATTTTCTTCATAAATGTATAATTAAACTCAATATCTTCATTTACTGAAATTGGAAATGGTGCCGACTATATTTTCACTTGCCCAGAGAGGTTTGGCTTATTATTTTTCATTATATGGCACAAATATTATAGTTTCTAAAGGCATGCCTTATACTCCAGTTTCTCTTTTTCATTTTTGTTTTTATTACTCAAAAGCAAATGAGTACACAATATAAGCCTGTCAAAATTTGACTCCCTTTTTAAAGGGAAGTTAATCATCAAAGTAGATATTTTGCTACATCATATTAGAAGAGTTATTACTCCCTATTAAGATGAGTAGAAAAGCTCTGATTCTTTGAGCATACATTTTTTCTTTAATATATACATAAAGACTGATTTTAACATGTATTTATTACAGAATATAAATGTGCTAGTGATATGAATCAGGACAGGAAGCTCTATGATCACCTATAAATAATATGACAATCTTATAAAGATACAGTCAACCTACTTCAGAAAGTTTTCATATGTAATTCAGGAAATGGTAGCCTCACCCCATAAAGCAACATTTTTGAATTTTGTATGAGCTAAATATATAGTTGTTATTTCTGGTAAATGTCAATAAGTTGAAAGTGAATTTTAATGTTAATTTCTTCATTTGCCCCTCTCTTTGAACAAGAGATTCTTTGTCTTTTCCTACCATTCTCAGACAATATCATCCTTGAAATGGTAAGTACAGAGACAAAGTTCAGAGGGGCAGAGTAGTCAATGGATAACAGTTTCTCAGGCCAAATGTCCTTCCAAAAACTGCTGTTGAAATAAAGCTTCTGTATAATAAAAAAGATTTAAAAGCCCCAGGCAATAACCACTTATTAAAAAAAAATCTAATATAACACAACAAACCAGAAGAATCTGGGCAGTCTTTTGGAGTCTATTATAATGGACTTTGATCATGATGTTTACATGTCCTTGGACAGTACCCACTGTCCCCATGTGTTACTGTAATAAAAGATCCCCTTATACGCACACAGACACACACATACACACACATTATGTAGTATGAATGAATTAATGATACAGATTTTCAGTGCTAGTTACTCTGTATTATTCCTTGAAAAACTCTGAATTTTATATATATAAAAGATTATATGTATATATATATATATATATATCTGTATGTTTTATTGTCTTCTTTTTCAGGACAGTCTAAATGTCATCCTGTTTTTGTTTGTTTGTTTTTTTAACAATCTTTGGACCTATATATTCTGCTGCTATTGGTGTGATACAGAAAATATTTAAAAATTACAGTTTTTTTGGCACTTAGTAGCCAGCATTTGAATTATGCAATGTCTCTCAAAGAGTTCACAGCAATTGGTGTTTTAAAATAGAATGAATGTATACCACAAATATTAATATTTTTATGGTATTTGAATTTTAGGAACTGAGCAAGAATTAGACTTGAACAAATCAAATTTTTATTTGAAAGGCAAACATAATTTTTGTTTGTGATGGGAAAACAATATTTATTTAGTCTTAATTATGGTTTATTTACTAATATGTCTTTTTAATATTATAAACTAAGGTTTAGGAATTAATTACATTTAAAATTACAGTGTCCTTGACCATTAGTGAAGACTCAAATAGTAGTATTTCTGCTTTCTAAAATAAAACAATAATGAACAATCATAATTATGTTCTCTAGTTGTCAAGAAAAAGAATTATGATCCTTATAGTTACTGACTTTTAAGAAAGCTAGGGAGAAAGTAATCCGTTTTAGAAATATTTCCTTCAAAAGTAAAAAAAGTCCGTATCAGTTAAAATGTTATGTTTGTCATTAATAAAGACCTACATGCAAACTTGTTCAATATAAATACAATAATTCTATTTTTCTCATGTAACTGAAAATTCTAGGAGAGGTATGCTTTAGGAGTAGCTCAAACACAGCCCTTGATCTATTCATCTGTTATCCTCTCAGTTCTACCCTTGCCTCTGCTGGGCATTTCACCAGCAGAATTCCTCCGTAGTAGAAAATGCTACCAGCAGTTCCTGGATTCATATCTGTATATAATTCAGTCAAAGCAAGAGAGGATCTCTTTTCTGGTGACTTTCTCAGAAGAACAATAATGCTGATTTCTAGAAAGCCCCAGCACAATGGACCCTCATTTTATTACTCTGAATTGGCATCATGCTTATTTTGAATCATTTCTTGTGACCAGGGAAATAATTGTGCTGATTGGGTTAGGCCTGACTTCCATAAACTAATCACTGTGGAAAAGAAATTAAAGTTTTTAAAAACCCTGGTTTAGAAGAATGAGACTAAACAAGATCAAACAATTATGGCTCATCATATCTTCTTTGATTAATAATCTTGGCTAATTCAGATTATTGATAACACAGTTGGAGGAGGGTATGAAGACAGAGGGATATGTCAGAATGAAAACACTAAATGACTGGGAACATGGGACCAAGTAGTAAATGCATGAACAAGATACTGATGAGAATCTTAGAAAGCAAGATTATTTCGGAGTAGAAAAACTATAATTTTTATGTCAGATGATTTGGGTAAATAATAAAAGTATTTTAAAGCAATAAAAGGTTCTTTCTTTCTTTCTTTTTTTTTTTAATAACATGGGCTTTTTTGAACCTCTCTACGTGATATATCTTCTTTCAGTCAACTATTCAAAAAGAGAGTTGCAGTATTTGTTCAGAAGAACTAATGTGTATTTGAAGATTAAGTAAAGATATGTTAGCTGGGTTTTAAGTTTTAGAATAGTAAAACAAATTTTAATTGGTAATGAAAAGAAGCTGAGTGCCTGCTTCCTCATCCACATTGGTAGGTATAACTGTAGTTTGTTAATTTTTATTACTGTAAAACATTTTATTGCTTAAATATACCAAAGTTTATGTACTGCTCCACTGTTGGGTATTTGGTTTGTTTCCAGCAACTATTAAGAACATTTTTGTACAAGTCTCCTTGCATAAAAGTTTCTCTAAGATACGGAATTACAGACTCATATTTAAACCTATTAGGTAATGCTAAATTGCTGGGATAATTGACTGCAAGTCCCCCCCCCTCCCAAAAAAAAAGAAAGAAAAAACCACTGAATAGTCTATTGATTAAGCAAAAGTTATTATACTGACTTTACAAAGAGAAGACACCTTGACTGAACCTTAGTAATATTTCAGGAGGGAGTATCCTGGAGGAAATATTAATAGAATATTTGAGTGTCTCGACTTAAGTTTTAAGGTGAGTGTTTTAATTCAGACAAATAATTGTTAATAGGAAAAATTCATGACAATAAATTAGGGATGGTGGACATGATAAATGAGCTATTTGTCCAAGTGAGCAACATATTGCCCATTGGTACTTGCAAGGAAGAGTAAGCTATTTGTTTGGATATATTGGCTTGTAGAAATTTCTTGATGCAAACAGTGAAGTTATTTATTAAAGCCTTATCTTCATAAACAAAAATTTTCTGGAACAAATAGTTATGTTGACACAAGTGAGTTTACTTTTCAGTGCTGATGGTTAAGCTAAGTGGACTCATGTAGTCTCAATTCTTGGAGCCATGTGTGACAATTCTCTTTAAAATAGTCCTCCACCAAACTTGATAGTTTTTCATTTTTGTTAATCCGATATGTGCAAGTGTTGCCTAATTGTGGTTTAAATTATATGCCTTTCTCTGATTGCTAATGAAATGGAATGTTTTTAGATATTGGCAATTGGGTTTTCTAGATGTTTGTTTGTACGTATGTTTTCTAGGTGCTAGTTAAAATCATTGCCAAGTTTTAATTTTTTTTTATTGGATTGTTTGTCTTTTTTATTGACTCATAGGAGATATTTCTTTATTCTGGCTGTGAACTTATTGTAAGTTACATGTGTCATAAATATCTTCTCCCAGGTTTTGACGTTCATTTCCACTCTTTTTATTGTATCTTTTAATGAACAGTTCTTCATTTCAGTGTAATCTAGTTTAGCAATTTCTTTCTTTATGTTTAGTGTTTTTAGGGTTTTAAGAAGTTCTTCCTTACCCTAGGATAGTATTTTTGTACTACTTTATAAATCTTTATAATTTTTCAACATTTAAATATTTAATCTACCGTGATGATAATGATGATAATGATGATGGTGATGATGATGATGATGATGATGATTTTGATGATTTAGTTAGGGGTGCAATTTTTTTATTTTTCTACCTAGTTTTTTTTTTTTTAAGATTTTATTTATTTATTCATGAGAGAGAGAGAGAGAGGCAGAGGGAGGAGCAGGCTCCCAAGGAGCAGGGAGCCCGATGCGGGACTCAATCCCAGGACCCTGAGATCATGACCTGAGCCGAAGGCAGACACTTAACCATCTGAGCCACCCAGGTGCCCTATTTTTCTACCTAGTTTATTGAGAATTCCATCTGTCCTTAATGATGTACAATAAAACTTATATATCAAGTTTCTGTACATGTATAGGTTTTTTTCTGGGCTCTCAATTCTATTCTTCAGTCTACTCATCCATCGGTGTACAAACACAATACTTTTTAGCCTTATGTCTTTAAAATAAGACGTCCTATCTGGTAGTTCATGGTCCCTACTTAATTCTTCTGTAAGAATATCTTGACTGTTCTTGCCCTTTGTTCTTCTATATAAATGTGAAAATTAACTTGTCAGGTTCTACAAAAACCTTGTCAGAATATCAATTGGAAATGAAGGCACTATATACTTTTTAAATAAATATTTCTTGATCCGAAACAGTTGATTGTTCTCAAAAGGTTATTCTATTACTAGCATCAAATGTAGTAATGGCAATAGCAAGGTAAATAACTGAATATCCTAGTTTTGCAGCTTTTTAGTGCTGAAAATATCCTTAAAAGTCATCCTTTAAACAACTCATTTTATAGGTAATTAACTGCTACCCATAGAAGTGAAGATCAAAATTACAGCAGGTTTGTAGCTGACATAGGACTCAGACTAAGCTCCAATCTCACTTATACTCATAAAAAAATATTTACTCAGCATCTCTATTTAATAATATAGTCATACAATCCAGGGATATAACAATGAGCAATATAAGAAAGTGTATTTGCCTTGTGTTTCACTGTATCATACTGCCTTACATGCCCAAACTCAAAAAAGCCTTTAGACAAATCTTTATGAAACACATTCTGGTTTTGGGGAACTGTTTTAGTAGCAAAGGATATAGCAGTAAACAAAAGAGGAATGATTATCATCCTCCAGGAGCCAAGAGTCTATGGGAAATGGATATCATAAAATTATAGGTATAAATACAAACTATGCTAAGGTTCTGAGAGAACATATAAAGTACTGTTAGAATTTAAGTAGGGCTGTGGGGAATACTGACAGTCTGGGGTATCTGGGAATTTTTTCCTGGAAAAGTAATTTTTGAGTTTTTAACCTAAACTAGTTAAAGAGGGAGAAGAAAAAGAGTCAGGCAGAGAAATCTGTATGACTAACGTAACTGAGGAAAGCGGGATCCCAGCTTATCCTAGGAAATGAAAGGAGGCTACGCCACTGGAAACCAGAGAGCAAGAGTAATGATGGTATAAATGAGAAGGAGGGATAGGGTTAGTTGATAAAATAGGACCTCATGATGCATATATTGTTTATAAAAGAAAGGAAATTTCCAATATAGTATGAGAAGCATTCCAAAGCCAATGAAATGGGAAATTTAAAAACAATTAAATTCTTTAGAGTAGGCAATGATGGGCGATTCTATTGACTTTCATTTGGCACTAAATAGCTTCAGACAGTGGAGTTGATTAGTTTCAGTAGTAACTTGTTCAATGTCTAATAATACTTAAATAAAGAAAATAGGACAAGGATGTGGAGAAATGAGATCCAATGTAAAATAATTACTGTTAGTTCAATTTGTAGAACCTTAAACTAGAAGTCTAGTTTAAAATTAATTTATATGTAATTATAAATCATCTGTTTAAATCTTCATCTTTTTTGCCTTTTTCAACTTTGTTTTAGTTCTTTTCAATTTTTTTATGTTCTGAATCTTTAAAATGGTACTTCTGTTGCCATGTATTAAACTTGTATCAGGCATTTATAGACTTTTTTAAGTATGTTGGCATTCTTAAAAGTAAGTGACTTCACTTCTAAATACTTTGCAATTAATATTTTTAAAAATAAAAACTTATTCCTAAATAATCAAAATAATTTCATATCTAACAGAATTATTAATAATCCCTTAATATTAGCTAATATCTATTTCATATTCAAACTTTCCTAATTTCTTCCTTATACCCTTTGCAGCTGGTTTGTCTAAACCTGGATTAAATTTAGGACCAAACATTGCACTGGGTTAAGCCTCTTTATGTAGAATAGTCCTTCCCCCTCAACGCCCTCACACCCCCACCCCCACCCCACAACACTGATTTGGTGGTGAGAATAGGACAGTTGTCCTGTCATTAGTTTTACCTTCTGGATATGTGGTGTCATTTAACATATTCCTCTATCCCCTGAATATCCTATGAATTGGAAGTTAAATCACACATTAATATTAAGCTTTTTTGGCTAGAATACAACGTAGATGATATATGCATCATATTGTATCCTGTCAGGGGCACTTCTTAGCTAGTAGAAATATCAATAATTCTAAGATTCATCATTTGATGAGAGTAATGATATTCTGATCTCTTCATTGTACAGTGATGTTTTCGGTTGTTACTAGAAAATTGTATCTATGATGTTAGTTTAGCAGAATCAAGTGTTCAATTTCCCATTATAATAGTCATGAAAGACTAGGTTACACTGCTGTCCAATTCCAAAATCTCAGTGGCTTAAAATGACAAAAAATACTTATTCATTCAAAGCCTGCAACTTTCCACTGTATGATGACTCAGAATTACATCTGCATATCAATGCACTCTTTGTAATCACCAAGGCAGGGAAAGAATGAAATGGACAAGTATGGAGTGGCTCTTAAATATTTCTGCCCCTAAGTAACACTTGCTTTCATTCATATATCAAGTCATAAGATTATGCCTAACTTTGAGGAGACTGGAAAAGGTATGACTACGATGCATCCTGACAGAGAAGAAACAGAAATAGTGGTGATCAGCACAAATCAAATTCATCAGCCATTTACCTAGTAGTTTTAATGATAATTGATGATTATCATCGATAATCAATGATGTTTCTTGCCTGAAACACCAGTTTTACTAAAGATTATAGAATGATAACTTTCTAATTTTACCATTTGTTCTGTCTTTATTAACAGATATTCTTATGTAAAGTCAAACTATTTGGTTGACCGTAAAATGTAGTTTCTATTAAAAAGCAGATTGCATATTTAATTAATTTTCTCCAATAACAGTTTTCATGGATGGGGCGCCTGGGTGGCTCAGTTGTTAAGTGTCTGCCTTCGGCTCAGGTCATGATCTCAGGGTCCTGGGATCGAGCCCCACATCAGGCTCTCTGCTCCGTGGGAAGCCTGCTTCTCCCTCTCCCACTCCCCCTGCTTGTGTTCCCTCTCTCGCTGTGTCTCTCTCTGTCAAATAAATAAATAAAATCTTAAAAAAAAAAAAAACAATTTTCATGGTTTTGGTGTAATAGCTGCCTCAAATGATAATAACAAATGTTTTTGGTGTTTTCCCGTTACAGTATTTTATATATTAAATCAATTTTCCTAAAAGCAATGATCTCCATCAGTTAAAATCATTTGTGTTAAATGCTCAGATTATCACAAATTTGGTAAGGAAAAACTCTTTGAAATTTTGTCCTAAGATTTTTTGACATGACCACATCAATCTTTGACAGCTTCCTTGATTTTTGGCACAAGATTTTTGAGACATGCCTTGTACTTTCCCTGCCAATGATCTAGAATGAGCCATTTCTCCAATAGTCTCTGGTTTCCTTTAATGGAGAATGATAGAAAAGGGTAATACCTGGCCACTGAAGGTGCTCATGATGTTGCTATTACTTTTAGAATTTAAATTGGGAGAAGTAGAAAATATATACTTTAAAAATTATACAGCCCCCTTGATTTAAACATCACAGTGTTTTGGGGTACCTGGGTGGCTCAATTGGTTGAGCGTCAGACTTGATTTCAGGTGATGATTTCAGGGTCCTGAGATCCAGCCCCATGTCAGGCTCTGTGCTCAGTGGGGAGTCTGCTTGAGATTCTCTCTCTCTCTCCCTCTGCCCTTGCCCCCTGTTCTCTCTCTCTCTCTCAAATAAATAAATCTTTAAAAAAATAAACAACACAGTGTTTTACTTAACTTTTTTTTTTCTTTTACACTCAAAATTGTAATTCATGGCATCTTTATTATAATTACTTCTAAAATTCTTTATCATGAAAGCCTATGATTACATTCTCAAAGTAGACCCTATAGTACAGTAATCACTTCAGATTGTGTTGTGAAAGAAGGAAAGACAATCTACAATCAATTAGTTTCTGAAAAGGCTGCATATCATATACAAACTATTAGATAGTCACAAAGCATATTATTAAATCAGAGACTTCGAAAAGCTGTGACTTAAACATGCCTGCTTAACTTTGTTTAGACCAGTATTTTCAAAATGGAAGTAGTTTTTCATGGCACATATTTTGGGAAATACTACTGTAAAGTAAGGTTTAAGGATTAGGGCTCTCCTTCACAATTCATAGAATTAAGATCTATTATTATACGTAATCTCAGATGTCTTATAAGTGCATAAAAATAAAATCCTTCTACCTAATGATTTTCAGAAACATTTTCTATTCCAGAAAAAAAAATAAAAAATATGTTAGTTTGAATAAGCTAATATAAAATAAGGTTTTTGAATTCTGCGGTGAAAGGACACTATAAATAGATGTTAATACAGTTTTCTACATCTTTGAACCGACTTTTTTGAATGATTTTTTTAAAAAAACATAGCTGAAATTAAATTATTTGTAATTTTATTGATACAAAAATTCTTGCAGTGTAGTAAATTTTTAATCCACAGCTAGGGATTAATTTTATATGAAATATTGGTTTCCTGTATGCCAGTTAATGTATGATTCTCTTCTTTTATTAATGAAATATTTTCTGATGAAGGACATAAATATAATTGTATATATAAACACAAACATTCATATAAAATGAAAACTTGTACCTCTACTTAGAATCTCCACAAAGGGGACACCTGGATGGTGCATTCAGTTGTGTCCATCTCTTGGTTTTGACTCAGGTCGTGGTCTCAGGGTCATGAGATGGAGCCCCACATCAGGCTCTGCGCTCAGTGCAGAGTCTGCTTCAGACTCTCTCTCTCTCTCTCCCTCTGCCCCACCCCGCTGAACTCACTCTCTCATTTATTTATTTCTCTCAAATAAATAAATATTTAAAAAAAAGAATCTCCACAAAGTATGTATGAGATATATTTTTATCATATATTTGACATATTAACCTTAAAAATTGCATTGCACATATTTTATATTATCTGTTTATAAAATGCTTATTTAGTTCTATAAAATGCTCATTAAAAAATCTTCAAAATTAATGTGGATATGTTTTGTACTTTAAGGCAAGTGATACTTAAGGTTATTTTGAATATGAATTGTATTTTGCATATAAATTATTGGAAATTCAAAATGAAAATCCACATACATATTATCATTAAATGTGATATAGCATGTGCACCTTGAGAATTATTTCTAAATGGCTGACATGTATGACATAAGGAAAAAGCAATACCTTTCTTTAGAGTATCATTTAAGCTCTCAAATAATAAACTTTATGGAAAAAGAAAGGAAATTTATTAATTTCATTTGTCGGTTGAGTTCTTCATTAGGATATAGATGTCCGTAACTTTCTTTCAGACCCTAACTATTATATTCAGGTTATTTTCCCACTGTTTTGTCTTAATGTCAATTAAATTCAGTTTGAATCTTTGATTACAGAATTTCATCTGTTAAAATTTTTGAAAGATTCTCTTAGAAAGAGGAATGGTTTGCAAGGATTAAGATCTAACAGGCAACTTTTGGTTGATGTGTTTGCTACTTAAGCTTTAGAAGAAAGCACAATTCACTGGAAAGCACAATGATTCCAAGTAATGTTTGTGAAGTGCTTTGCACCTGGATCCCTATGTAAATTTAAGAACCATCTAAGTAAGATGAGCCTTAGCAGCACTTAGATTACTGTCCACAGAGGACTTCTTCGACAGTTACTATGGCGTCATGGCAGAAAGAAAGTTTCCAGCCAGCAGCTCTCATTTCTTGTGCTTGTTACGTCTCTGTATTTATTATCTTTGGATTTCCCTTAGAGAAATCAGAAACAAAGCAATTACTTTACAATGTTGATTTGGTCTAGATCTTGTGTACCCCCAGTAGAGTATTGTTATAACATTCAGGACAAAATGGTGAACACTAACGCCATGTTTTGTCTTTCCATTCTTTCTCATGCTGGGTTATCATACCCCATTTCACATGACTGGAGATTTAACGTATTTGCTTTAGATACTTTACTGAGAGATATCAGAATTAAGGCATGGGTGGGAATGGGGCAAAGAACTACACCTGTTTATAGTAGGTTCCACTTTATCTTCACTTCAACTGTGTTATGACTAGAGAATGGTGATAGTTTCATTTCACTATTTTTCCTTGGTTTTCTTACTTCTAAGAAACAGGCAAAAAATGCAGACAGCAGGATTCTTTTGGGAGGATTTATTAGATAAAAAAATTGGATAATGCATGTAGAAGTTCATGGCATTGAGTGTGCTCCGATATGTAAAAACTATTTTTAAAAACCGGATATTATCTGAATCTAAAATACACAGCTGAGTGAGAGTTTGGGGCTGTAGTACTCTTGTTGGCAACAGTTCAAATTCAGATAATTTTCTTTTCCTTACTTTCTTCCATACTTAATTATTATTGAATTATAAAAATACTTTGCTTTTGAATATGTGCCAGTGTCACATTCATTTTAGACTTTTATACTTTGCCAGCAAATGCTTCCAAAGTATTTACTTCAACTGACTACTCTTAATTTTACTCTTGAATATCTAGCTGAATCCATATGTACTCCAGAGAACTTTCCTTAGATCCAAACCCTTTTTATTTCAAAACATCATTACTAAGCCTCACTGTATCTCATGAAAGCAGTGCAGCTTAAAAAAATAACATTATTTTCTTTTTATGAATTCCAGTTCCTAAAATAATAAGGTTAAGCTTTATTTTTCCAATAATTAGAATCAAATACTTTGCCTAGGGTCACTTGTCTTCTCTCTTCACATCTTCAGTTGTCCCTTTTGGAAATTAGTAACAAGTATTTAATTCAGGAATAAAAAAATTAAGTGCTTTTAATGCTAATGAATATATCTGTCCTGCCAAAGTAAGTTGCTATTGGCTACAGAGCTAATTCTTTTGGCAGAAGCTTGATTCTTATTGTTTGCATATAATTAGTGAGTTGGATGCCTGTGAGAACAAGATAATTTCTTTAAAAAAAAATCTACAAATGGACCACAACTGCAGATATGGCATCAGCAATTTATTTTTGTCTTTTAACTCAATATATTCTGTTTTCCATTCTCAGCACCATCATCTCTTCAATCCACAACTGCTTATTCTTTATAATTAAAATCTATGAAGGAGGGCACCTGGGTGGCTCAGTTGGTTAAGCGACTGCCTTCAGCTCAGGTCATGATCCCAGGGTCCTGGGATCGAGTCCCGCATCGGGCTCCCTGCTCTGCGGGGAGCCTGCTTCTCCCTCTCCCACTCCCCCTGCTTGTGTTCCCTCTCTCGCTGTGTCTCTCTCTGTCAAATAAATAAATAAAATCTTTAAAAATAAATAAATAAATTAATTAATTAATTAATTAATTAATTAAAAAAATCTATGAAGGAAATATAAGAAAGAAAACATATGATATGGTCTAATTACTCATATTTTAGAGGCAGTTCCAGACTCCAAATCTCCACTGGTTTTTTGAAAGATCTTCAGTGAAGAAATAGTCTTCCCTGGAACTTTGATACCTTTGATACCTGCAAACTCTCAACTGTCCCATTAGTGGTCCTGAATAAATTGTTGGTGCATATATAAGTCTGCTTAGGCTTTCATTTACACGTGGAATCTAAAAAATGAAACACAGGGCACCTGGGTGGCTCAGTTGGTTAAGCAACTGCCTTCGGCTCAGGTCATGATCCCGGAGTCCTGGGATCGAGTCCCACATTGGGCTCCTGGCTCAGCAGGAAGCCTGCTTCTCCCTCTGACCCTCCACCTTCTCATGCTATTTCTCTCTCTCTCTCTCTCTCTAATAAATAAATAAATAAATAAATAAATAAATAAATAAATAAATAAAATCTTTAAAAAAATAAAATAAAATAAAAAATGAAACACAAAACCAAAAGCAGAAACACACATAAATACACAGAACAAACTAATGTTTACCAGAGGGGAGGAGGATTAGGGGGATGGGCATAATGGGTGAAGGGGAGTGGGAGATACACGCTTTCAGTTATGGAATGAATATGTCACAGGGATGAAAGGTACAGCCTAGGGAATGTATTCAGTGGTGTTATAATAGCATTGTATGGTGACAGATGGTACACATGTGATGAGTGTAGCATAACATATAGACTTGTCAAATCAGGATATTGTACACCTAAAACTAATGTAACGTTGTATATATATATAACATTGTATATAAACTAATGTAACATTGTATATCAACTCTCTCTCTCTCTCTCTATATATATATACACATACATACATACATATATATACCAAAATTGAGAAAAAATGTACTTAAATATCAACAATGTTTCTCTCTGAGTGTGAAAATACATGCAAAATAATTTTTTTCTTTTCCAAATTCTCCTAAGTAATCATTTGCTGCTTTTGTAAGACAAAATAAATAATACATGTTAGTTTTTAAAAAATACAACAAATTGGGTGGCTTAAGCCACAGATGTTTTCTCAGTTGGTGGCGGCTGGAAAGTCCAAAGATCAAGGTGCCAGCAGGATTAGTGTCTGGCGAGAGCTCTTCCCTTGGATGACATAAAGTTCCCTTTTCACTGTGTACTCACATGGACTTTCCTAGGTACATGTTCATGGAGAAAGAAAGCCAAGTGGGCTCTCTGGTGTCTCCTCTTCCTCTTTTCTTCGGTGATCTCCACAATAACTCCAGTTAAAATCCACCAACATCCGTAGGTACAATTTTTTTCCTTGTGATGAGAACTTTCAAGATCTACTCTCCTAGCTACTTTCAAATAAATTATTCAATATTATTAACTATAGTGAGCATGCTGTACATATATCCCCATGACTTAATTCATTTCATAACTAAGAATTTGTACATTTTGACTCCTTTCTCCCATTTCACCCACTGCCCACCCCCCACCTCAGGCAACCACCAATCTGTTCTCTATATTCATGAGCTCATGTGTGTTCATGTATGTGTATATGTTTGTTTTTTGGTTTTTTTAGATTGCACATATAAGTGAGATCATACAGTTGTTTTTTTTTTTTAAGATTTTATTTATTTATTTGACAGAGAGAGACACAGCGAGAGAGGGAACACAAGCAGGGGGAGTGGGAGAGGGAGAAGCAGGCTTCCCGCCAAGCAGGGAGCCCAATGCGGGGCACGATCCCAGGACCCTGGGATCATGACCGGAGCCGAAGGCAGCCGCTTAACCAACTGAGCCACCCAGGTGCCCCGAGATCATACAGTTTTTATCTTTTTCTGTCTGATTTATTTCACTTAGCATAATGCCCTCAAGGTCCATCCATGGTGTTGCAATGGGAAAGATTTCATTATTTTTATGGCTGAAATGTTCCACTGTATATGTATAATATAGCACATTTTCTTTATCCATTCATCCATTGATAGATATTTAGATTGTTTCCATGTCACGGTTATTGTAATTAATGTTGCAGTGAACATAGGGATGAATATATCTTCTATAATTAGTGTTTTCATTTTGGGGGGATAAATATCCAGAAGTGGAATTGCTGAATCATATACTGGTTGTATTTTTAATTTTTTGAGGAACCTCCATACTAGTTCCCACAGTGGCTGCACTAATTTACATTCCCACCAACAGTGCACAAGCGTGCTCTCTTTTCCACATCTTTGCCAACACTTGTTGTTTCTTGTCTTTTTGATAACAACCATTCTAACATGTGTGAGGTGATATCTCATTGTGGTTTTGCATTTCGCTGATGATTAGTGATATTGAATACATTTTCATATACCTGTTGACCATTTGAATGTCCTTGGAAAGATTCTATCAGATCCATTGCCCATTTTTTAATTGGATGGTTTGGTTTTTTTGCTATTGAGTTGTATGTGTTCTTTATATATTTTGAATATTAACCACTTATCAGATATATGATTTGCAAGTATTTTCCCCCTTTAGTAGGTTACCTTTTCATTTTGTTGATGGTTTGGTGTCTCTTCTTATAAGGACATTAATTTTATCTAATTATGACCATAAGTTTATGACCTCATTTAACCTGAATTACTTCTTTAGAGGTCCCATAACCAAACACAGGCAAGCGGGGGTGGGAGGGGTTAAAGCTTCAACATATGAACTGAGGGGAAACACAACCATTCAGTCCTTAATGGTGTGCTTAGCATCTAAACTCTAGATATTCAAGGAGCTCTACTATTCATATCAATCCGTGAGTTTTAAATATTTAACTCCAAAGCTCTTTCAGTGTAAAATTGGAAAACAGTTTGGTAATTTCTTAAAAAGTTAAACATAAGTTTACTTCGTGATCCAATAATTCCACTCCTAGTTATCTACCCATGAAAAATGAAAACTATGTCTACATAAATACATGAGCATGAATGTTTATAGCAGCATTATTCAGAATAGCCCCACACTATAAGCAGTCCAGATTTCCATCAACTTGGCAAATAGATAAATAAAATGTGGTATATCCATACAAGTAAATAGTATTCAGTACAAAAAGAATGAAATACTGACATATGCTTCAATATGGATGAACCTCAAAAACATTATGCTAAGTGAAAAAAGTCATGTTCAAAAGGCTACATGAATACAAATGCAAGGGCTACAAAATACATATGATTGTATTTATATGAAGTGTTCAGAAAATACAAATTTATAGAAATAAATAAGAGGTTGCCTAGGATTGGAGCAGGACTGATTGCAAATGAGACTCCAAGGAATTATGGGGGATTATGAAAATATAAAACTGTATTGTGGAGATGGATTCACATAGCTATAAATGTACTTAAAATCATGGAATATATTTGCAATGGGTGAATTTTATGCTATGTAAATTATACTTCGATAAAGCTGTTAAAAAATTAAGGTTCTCTCATAGAAAATATGTATCCCTGTATTATTTCAGTACAATCAAGTTGAATTCTTGCCAATTTTCAATAATATTCCTTCCTATTATTCCCCTGAAATGAGCTTTGATTTCTGGAACTCATCTCAGTATTCTCTCTAACTGCTTTCAGGGAAGAATTCTCATCTCTGAATATTACTTTACCCTAGAGGACTTATATTTCTTAATATTTCTTTATATGAAATATTTTCCTCTTCTCTTAATCAAATATCCTTGACATCCAGATCACCCGAGAGATACACTCTAAAATGGAACATTTATGAGAAAGTGGGTGTTACAATATGGTATAGATCAAAATGCCTGGGCTATTGGAATAAGAAAATCCTGGTTCTACTTCATGCTAGCTGAGTGACCCTATCTAACTTGCCTAACTTCTCTGAGTTTATCTCCTCATCTCTAAAATATGGATGTCATTAGCAGGATTGTTGGACAATGAAAAATTAGTAGTAGAGGTTTTTACTCCAATGTCTGTAACATTGCTTATATAGCCTTCGAGTATTAGATGTGTTTTCTTTCATTCCTGGAAAATGTTTCTTTAATATATATTGCAATTCATACATTTCACTAATTCAAAATTACACTGTCTTAGCTTAATGAGATTTCTCTCCATAATTGGAGAAAATTATTGAATCAGTGACAAAGTACAGTTGACACAATCAACAAGAAAACTTGTTATTTTGAGTATAATGAGCTCATCAAAATAACTTTCAAGGGCAATATAAGAAGGCAGCTCATGTCAAATATTTGCCGTATGTTTGAGTTTTTTAATTCAATGTTATGGGCTTGAACAAACCTATAACATTTAATGATTAAATGATGTAATCTACTAACATGAGCCTTCGTGGGAAGTGACTGTTGGTTTCACTCTTAATTCATTTTAGAGAGGTTCTTATCACAGCTAATCCAGAGGAAAAGAGAGTTCAGAGGAATCCTATTATTTAAAGATGGAACAGCAGCAGTCACTTGGGATTTATTGAAACATCATAGCAGAAGTAGGGATCTAAATATTGTTAAGAGTCTATATAAAGTCCTCACCACAACCCACCGATTATTTTCAGATATGAGTATGTTTTAATCCCTTCGGTAGTGGGAGACTAACATTGCCATGATGCATATCTTTGAAATGTTTCCAGTCCATTTCTTAGCATTCCACTAAAGCTCAATAATATATTCAGGTTCTAGTTTATCACATTCTTAACTTTGTATCAATGTTAAATATGAGTCCTTCAGCAAGCTAAGTTTCCTATGACTGCACAATGAATGTATGCAATATATTTTTTACCCCATAGATTTTTAAATGCCTTGTGCAAAGCAAAGCAAGCAAACAAAAATAAGAGATGCTTGCTTTTGAGAAGCAGAACTTCTTTCTGAGTATTGACAGCCATATTTGCTCATGACATAGAAGCCTTATTACTCTCAAAGTTCATGGTTCACGAAGAGAAACAATCTGATGAGACACTATACCTCAAATTTCAATGTACTGGTCTATGTATCCTTTTTTATTCTAATAATCTAATAAGAAAATAAAGATATTATATAACTCTCCTTGTGCCCAAGAGCATTTTGAAAGAGTTAATTTTAATAAGTTCCCACTGTCACGAACAGTAAAGCTTAAGTTCTTTAATATTCCTTTTTCAGACATCAACATGGCCTTTAATTATTTATGTGGGGAAGCAGTAGGAAAAAGCCAGTGCCAGGATGGATGAAATGTTTAAAACATTGTTCTTTACTTTGCATATGAGCTTAAATTGAGGAAGATATTTAAGATTTGTTGGCAGCAATGTTCCCCAACCCCAACACACCCAGACACAAATCCCATATAGGAGCTTTGGACTTCACAGATGAAATAAACTCCTAAAATGTACCATAGTAATAATATATCAACGCTCATATTTTTTAATCTTTGAAATGAAAAAAAAATCATCTCTAGACCATGGCTTTATGTGTGATTATAAAGATGTGATATATATGAGATTATGTATGTGTATGTATATATATATATGTGTGTATATATATATGTATATGATTTTTATGGTGTTATGCACTTAAAAATATGAATTTTTTTTTATTCCTGGAATATCTTTCAGCAGTAGATATGTGAAAGATATTTTTGCCACAGACTTTTAGAGATGTAATATTAACTCA
This sequence comes from Mirounga angustirostris, assembly GCF_029215605.1. Lineage (NCBI taxonomy): Eukaryota > Metazoa > Chordata > Mammalia > Carnivora > Phocidae > Mirounga > Mirounga angustirostris. The sequence goes on along the minus strand of NW_026991709.1, from coordinate 88,851,203 downwards.
AGAGGACATGGAGAATTATAGTCTTGTATCAAGTATCATAATCATTAGTCTCAAAACTTGTGAGGAAGCTCATAGTCAAACTCATGCCATTCTCACTACTGAGAAACAGAAGGAAAGAAAAAGAAGGGGAAAAAAAAGGTATTTTATTGAAAGAAAGATCATCATTTAATTTTAATTTTAATTTATGATGCTAGCTTTTAGTATTTCATTGGATCGTATATCTCTAAGTGTCTTTGCTACCTGGAGTTAGCCAAACAATGCTAAATTATAATATTTTTGTGTGTTTCTTCCTAAATAATGAAGAACACATACACTATTATGGTCTTGGATTGCATGGTATGTTCCTTGTGATTGCTGAAAGTGTCTTTGAAAATCACTGGAAAACCACTTTTAAAAATCACTGAAACATTCATCAGCAAGAGAGATTTCTTCTTATCGCAACAATATGTAACAATACTTCAGAGTTAAGTATTATGAAACAAAGAGCACTGCAGTTGTATTTTTTTTAAAGTCCTTTTAAAGTACTTCAAAGTGTCAGATCAGGTTTCCACATTGCTTTAGATTCCCATTATTTTCCTATTTTCTATTTTCAAGATTTGGCTGATGCCTGCTGTAGATGCTGGAATTTACTGTTGGTTCCCTGTGGAAGGAAAATTAATATGAAAAGGAAAGCAAATACTATGTCTTTTGTGTGTCTTAAATGGCTTGCTACTGGCATTTTTATGTCTGCTGAAAGGAGCTTTAGAAATTGTCCATTCCAAACCCCTAATTTTACTTATAAGGTGGCTGAGATACAGACTTTTGAAATGGTTTGTCTAAAGTCATTTGGCTAAAGTTCAAAAGCTGGTTAATACTATAGCTGAGCTTCAACTCCCAAAGTACAGTCTAGCATATTATTAACTATTTGATGTGCTAGGCCTTCTCAACCTAAATATCAGTTAAGAGAGTTTTCTTTAGAGGTAGAAACCATCTGAGAGTTTGACCACCATCTCTCTTTTTTTTCCTGCCAAAATTATGAGTCAGAGACAAGCATAGTCTTGTTTTTCAAGGGAATATGAGTAGAAGTTCAGAGACACCTACCTCAGAATGCAGTATTTTTTTTTTTCCTGGTCAGATTCAGGCCCTCTTTTGCTTCCTCATTCTGTCCCACCAGAATTCCAGGATTCTGAGTACATGTTAAAGAGCATTGTCTTTATAAATGCACTATTCATATAATTATTTAAGTGAATAAAAAAATGGGACCCTAAATAACTAATTTGAGATTTAATAACTAAACTGTGCACTAAGATGAACTATAGATCTTCAAATACAACATAAGTCTCAAAGAAATAAAAGGTAAAAAGGGCATTCCATTTTTGTCATAGAATTTTTGCCATAGAATCATAGAATTTTTATTTTACTATTTAATATTCACCTCATTTTCAGAATGAAGATATTAAAATGAATTATCAGGACTTTCTCTAAACAAAATAAAGTTTTCTAAGTGGTTATTAATTGAAGTTTGGATGAGGAGAGAAACTGACAACTCAGAAAGGAAGACTCATTTACTGGTTTTAATTGGTGCTTTAGAATCGTCCTTTTTACCAGTGTTGCCAGGTACAATCTCTGCCAAAGAGCTCAGTCTAATGGGCATGTGAAAAGGAAGAAAAAAATATATATATATTATTTTATTTTAATTTTTTATTTATAGATTTATGTTTATTTTTTACTCATTCCTTAAAGACAAAAGTTGTGATTCTTTGGGGCACCTGGGTGACTCAGTTGTTAAGCATCTGTCTTCGGCTCAGGTCATGATCCCAGGGTCCTAGGATCAAGCCCTGAGTCAGGCTCCCCACTCGGCGGGAAGCATGCTTCTCCCTCTCCCACTCCCCCCTGCTTGTGTTCCCTCTCTTGCTGTGTCTGTCTCTCTGTTAAATAAATAAAATCTTAAAAAGAAAAAAGTTGTGATTATTTAAGGGAAAGTGACTGATCATAAACATTTCAGCATTCTGGAATCTGAAACACTCTCTGCTAGATTGAATGAAATTAGCCTTTTATCATGTCACAGATAACCTCAGGGATATGTTTTATGCATGCATTCCACACCTGCTGCAGTTGCTATAGATTACGTAATACAAATGTAGGGGTCACTGTGGGTTATGCAGCGCAAATGACAGGACCCACAATATGGTCTCTTCGAATTTTCACAGAACTTCCTCAAATGTAGCTAATTACTCTGTAGGAAAAATATCAGACTTGTGGGAAAATGATGTGATAAGCTTACTTACTGGTCATTAAGAGTGATACATTATCTTTCAGATTGAAACTGTGGTGTTCCCTTGTTTTACTTTTTCTTTCTTTTCTTCAGACAGAGATTATGGTTAGCTGATATTGGGAATATGGGAAGATTTAGTAGACTAAGAGGTAAAATATAGCACAGGGTAGAAATTGAATATGATAGTGTTGTTTCTCCTTTGCAAAACAAGAAATGCTTTTTATGTTTTCATAATCGACATAGATACATTATCATTTCTAGTATGCAGAAATAAAAAAATAGACACTAGAAAATGTATGGATGCATTCAAGCAATGGTGGTTTTGCAAGTTCACTGTAATTTTTTTAAAGATTTTATTTATTTGAGATAGAGAGAAAGTGAGAGAGAGAGAGCAGGAGCTGGGCGACAGAGGGAAAGGAAGAAGCAGGCTCCCCACTGAGCAGGGAGCCTGACGTGGGGCTTGATCCCAGGGCTCGATCTCAGGACCCTGGGATCATGACCTGAGCCAAAGGCAGAGGCTCAACCGAGTCACCCAGGAGCCCCATAATAATTTGAATTAATTACATTTTTAAAGTAAAGTTGCACATTTGCTTTCATTAAACTTCAAAATTGTCAAAGCAATACTCCCAGAGTATCCCACAAATAATTATTTTTCATAGGGTTTATCACTTTCCTCATGCAACATTCAAACACACATTTACATTTGCTATATTGTAGATTTACAAAGCTAAAGCTGGAGAGTGTGGATGTTAAGGCTCTGGAACACAGATGTGATTTTTATCCTAGGTCCACTATTTAGTAATTATGTCACCTCAGGTTAATTCTCAAAATCTTTGCTGCTTTATCTATGAATTGGTGATAATGATAGTATCTACCATATTGTTGTGATGATCATATGCCTAACACAGCAAATAATGTTACTTAATATTGTACCTTTATCAACAGAGCCTGTAATATCTTTATCCCCCCAAAGTTTGTGGATAAAAAGAGCCAAATGAAAACATTAATATTTCCAAGTGATTAGAGCAATATTTTTCTTAATAGGTCATCAGATTCAGGAGCGCCTGGGCGGCTCAGTCAGTTAAGTGTCTGACTTCTGCTCAGGCGTGATCTCAGGGTCCTAGGATCAAGCCCCACCTATGGCTCTGCAGTCAGTGGGGAGTCTGCTGGTCTCTGTCCCTCTCCCTTGTGCGCTTTCTCTCTCTCTCTCTCTTAAATAAATAAATAAAATCTTAAAAAAAATAGGTCATCAGATTCATCACAGCATTTTAAGGAAAATTCAAAATTCTGTTAAATTTTCAAAGGCAGACCCCCTCATCTTTTGCATGTTATAGGAATATTCTCAATAAAGTGTTCATTGTTTCTTGATAATTCAACATGTGGTCCATTTTATACTTCCTCAAATTTCCCTGACTTCTCACTGCTTGCTTTTCTAGTTATTAGAATGTTGGATCACTATCGAGCAAATAGTATAGGCATTAGTAGGTCTCACTGATCAATTCAGTATTTTGTAATTTAACAAATTAAGCCAGGGGCGCCTGGGTGGCTCAGTTGTTAAGCGTCTGCCTTCGGCTCAGGTCATGATCCCAGGGTCCTGGGATCGAGCCCCACATCGGGCTCCCTACTCTGCGGTAAGCCTGCTTCTCCCTCTCCCACTCCCCCTGCTTGTGTTCCATCTCTCACTGTCTCTCTCTCTGTCAAATAAATAAAATCTTAAAAAAAAAAAATAAGCCAACATTGAACTTTGCACAATTGAATTGATTAAATTCAGTATTCAATTTAAGGTGTTCAGCTAATGAAGTCTTTCTTAGAAGCTTAAGACATTGTTAAAAATAAATTAGATGAGTTCATTATTTTATAAAATTTAATTTGATCTTGAGATTGCTATATCCCACCCAACTAGCTAGCCAAAAAGGAACTAGATTTCTATATGTAGCATTTGGGTTCCTTGTCTTTTAGTGCTCTGTTAGCATGTTTCCAAGGAAACCAAATTTGGTTTTCAGCTGGGTACTGCCAAAGACAAATTTGAGCTGTGCATAGGGATCCAGATGATACACAATGTTAATCTTGTAATAACTGAATAAAATTCACTGTGATACTATATATAAGACCCTTTTAAAACATTCCAAAAAGATGTGCTTTCATATTGGGGTGCTTTCCATGACAGAAACAGCTATATGATTCTTGATTATCACCTTATCACTGAGACAAATAATGCCAAATAATATCATAGGTTTCTATAACCTTTGTGATAGAAGAAATTTACAGGAGGATCATAATAAAAGAGAGAATAAGTCTGATGACCTATTTTTTCTTTTGCTTATCTATCTATCTATGCATCCAGGTAATAGGAGCATGAATTACCAGAGATGGTAATGGGGTATATATATCTCTTGCTAATCTTTGTGTAATGCTAGAATCAACTTCCTTCATGCTTTAAGATAAATTACTATTCTCAGAGTACTAGTTCTTATTGTTTATCAGAGACTCTTATAATTTAAAAGTATTAACTCTTGGCTAAATTTTATACTAATTAAGAAAAGAAACTTATTGTTCCATTTGTCATGAAAAAGAGTACTGTAGCATTAAAGTAAAATTATTCTTTATAAAGAATAATTTGAGAGTTTTATGAAGTATCTAATGCAGTAGAAATCCTGATGTAACTGAGATGAGGTCCAACTCTTCTTTTCAAATTAAAATTAGCAGAAGATTTAGAACTTTTACTTTCTATTTACTAAGATAAATTTCATATATATAGAACATTTATATAAATATAAATATATATAACTTTTAAATCTGAATTATTAAAATTTGGAGCAGTGGTATTTGTAATATTAAAGAATATCCAATTTTCAGAAGAAGTATTAAAAAAGTACCTTTTTTTTTACTAGAGTATCAGATCTAAAGAATATACATAAATAAGTAAAGTGATGTTTGCATGATGTATTTTTGTGGAATTGTGAGCCTCCTTTTAGAATTATATTTTTCACCAGTGTTTAGGAATAAGGTCTGTCTGGGAGAAACAAAATGGGGGATGTGGAAGTGCACAATTTGTTGGGCAATAACAGTGGGGATGGCTAAAGTAATTATTGGAGAATTTTAAAATATTTTTCCACTCTGAATTCTGTTATAGAATTTCTGGTAGTTTCTAGTTCCCTCTCCTAAATACTTATGCTCACAAGTAATTATGTCTTTGTGCATCTACAAATTCACTAGTCTGAAGTAGTTTTGTCTAATAGAGGACTAGGCTTTTAGGAGTACACCAATATCAGAAATTATTTGGTAAGCACAAACTCAATGGGAATCATCTGGTTTCCTCCTGAAATTTGCCTTTTTCTTGAATACAGAGATATTTTGTGTACTGCATGTTTAATACTCTGTATCTTGAAGCCAAGGTCAATTCATGCTTTCATTAAGGAGCAGAAATACTCCAGGACTATTTTATAAAAAGGAATCTGCATTAGTTAATTAGGGAAGGTATTTTTGTCTGTTTTTTAATATTGTAACACACAGTGTCTCATGTAATAGTGCCTGACTTCTAAGTGCAGAAATGGTGCATCTATTGAAAGGATTCTGAATAAGATATTCATATATTCTCAAGGTTTCTTTAATAGAGCTAATGAATCAATTTTTAAAAATATAAAACCCAAAATAATAACAAAGCAGTTCTTAATTTGGATGAGTGGTTAAAACTTATTGAATTGAAATTATAAGCCTTTTACCTGCTCTGTACCACTTAAAACACCCTAAATTATTGTCATGTTCACTTTCCTTTGTATTAAGTAAAACTAATTTTAGATGGGAATGAAAAAATATAATTACTTATACTTGACTAAGTGGTTTGAATTTTTTTCCCTATCAAAACCGACCAAAGGTTTTACCTCCTTATATTTCCAGCTACGGTGATGGTTCTTTTACTAATTTCCTATGACACTGTGGATTTCTCCCTCTTCATTTTGATGGTCTCTTAACTTGTATTTTCATCACCTGGGTAATGCAACTGACAAGTGTGTATATGAACACTGACACATCTCATCAATATATATTGTAGTCAAGGAGAGTAATTTGCCCAAAGATCATAGCCTGCCCAGCAATTTATCTCACACCTGCCCAGACAGACACAACAGTCTAGCTCATCCATCAAAGTTCATGATGTAAGCTCAGTGGAATTTGAAACTTACAATAAGAAAATGAAATTGGCGTAATCAAGATTATATGCAAGGTGACATAAAGCATATAGTTACAAGTCCATATTTTAAACCAGTTATTTGTAACCATCTAAACATTCAAGTTTATTGAAAAATAGATATCCTTTTAAATATATTTTTTCACATTATGACTTTAAACCAACTGTTTATGGATTTCAACTATAATAAATTCCCAACATAAAATATGAATTAATAGGCACATTTAAAATCTTAATTTTTTCAATTTAGAATTAATAAGTTAGGCAGTTAAGTCCTAAATATATAGTAAGGCAGATTGCAAATAGAAATCTGTTTTATTTCTGAGTTTCTAACACATTCTCCTGGTCTCATAGAATTTAAATGATAGAATAAATTCTGACATGATTCAATCTTCATGCAATAAACACCAATACCTTTCCAGTTCATTATGGTAGCATTTTAACATTTTAAAAAAATGTTTTAATACATTATCTTTTTTTTTAAAGATTTTATTTATTTATTTGAGAGAGAGAGAATGAGAGACAGAGCGAGAGGGAAGAGGGCAGAGGGAGAAGCAGACCCCCTGCCGAGCAGGGAGCCCCATGCGGGACTCGATTCCGGGACTCCAGGATCATGACCTGAGCCGAAGGCAGTCGCTTAACCGACTGAGCCACCCAGGCGCCCCATTAATACATTATCTTATTTTCAAAATCTTGTTCCCCAGCATGAGCACTTGGAGTAGACAGATGATGATACCCCTATTTTACAGATGAGAAAACTGAAATTTGGAGAGGTTAAGGACCTTGATAAAGATTGGGTACTGAAAGTATCAAGAGTAGAATCTAGATCTTCCAAAATCGAGATTTCTGTTCCACAACACAAGACTGGCTTCTGTGGTATTCACATGTTTCAGAAAGTGCTGGTGAAGGGTATTAAGTAAAGTATCAGAATTTCAGAACTGAAGTGGATCTTGTTGACCATTAAACATAACCTACCTGACTTTATAGATAAGAAAATTAAGTTCAAACTGAGGGGTTAGAACTAAATGAGAACGCAGGTTCCTAGACTCATCTACCAGATAGATGCTTTTTCTAGAACAACAAACTTCTACCCAAATACTTGGTATGTTACTTGCTCATGACAGAGCATGTGAAATTATTATCTCCATTTTAGGAATCATAATATAGAGGCAAGATTTTCCAAACAAACTGTTCTGCTAACCAGGACAATTTTTTAAGTGCCTATTCTCAACACTTGTGCGTATCTGGGTACCAACCTAACATGAAAAAATTTTTAAACTTTGGTTTGAAATTCAAGTGAAAGCATTATTCTTATGCACCATGAGCCCACTGAAAGAGTTTATTTAGTTATTTAGTTTTACTCTCTATCTTAGCTTTGAAGGTAGCACAGTTAACCCCTGGAACATAACTATATAGTTACAGAAATGTTATTTCAGGTGAATATGAAATCCTTAAATATTGGTTTTGGTTTATAGTTGGAAGTCTTAGCACCCTGGTAGAATAGATTACATTTTAATATAAATATGTAGGTGGATAAGAAAGCACATCCTGTTTTTAAGTAGGCTTAGAAACTTATTAGTTTTAAAGTATTAATGATAAGATCTTAAATATATTAGTATTCAGTTCAAATAGAACTTGATAAATCAGTCTATTTATTTCTAAGACAGCCATCTTCAGATTTCAGACACATTTAGTACAGGGTACATTTTTGGCAGATGGATATAGCCTGGGGTGGTAAATATCTTAGATTCTAGTTTTTCAAAAGTTCCCCTTTACATAAAAATTCATGGAACTTAGCTCTGTGCTGGCAAAGAAGGAGAAACAATCTGAAGGGAAATTAAATGGACTAATTTCTCTGGGTCAGATGCTTCAAATTCCAATGTTTCAGAAGATGAAAATATCAACAAAGATCCAAATTGTCACCCAGTTTAACAGTAATAGATCTCCTCATCTGTGAACTAGAAAACGATTGTCTGCATAGATTTGGAGATTAGGACGGAGAAGATGGCTGAAGTCCTATGATGGAGTTGTGTTCTGTTGCTGTGCGATTATTCTGTTTCTCACGGTATTATTTTTATTGATGCCAGCACAGAGAGTAGGTCACAAAGATCCAGTATCATAACTTTTATGTAAACGGTGTCAGAATTAGTAGCCAGTACACTAACCTGGAAGTTAGGAAATGTCCTTAAGATTCATTGGTATCTTGGGCGCCTGGGTGGCCTCAGTTGGTTAAGCGACTGCCTTCGGCTCGGGTCATGATCCTGGAGTCCCAGGATCGAGTCCCTCATCGGGCTCCCTGCTCAGCGGGGAGTCTGCTTCTCCCTCTGACCCTCCTCCCTCTCATGCTCTCTGTCTCTCATTCTCTCTCTCTCAAATAAATAAATAAAATCTTAAAAAAAAAAAAGATTCATTGGTGTCTTCAGATGCTCACATAACCTCAGACATCTGTTTTGTCCATTACAAAAAGACGAAGTTAGGTTTGAGGGTGCATTGTTCCTTGTACCTGTGAGCCTATCATGAGGGTATACTCAGAACAGCTGTTCAAATTGTTGAATTGATTGGTTTTGGTACCCTTGAAATCCACCATGGTTTCTATTCAAAGATGATTCATTTCAATACAGCTCACTTATCCTTTGACTAACTGTTGGGCACTCGCTGCGTATTCAACTGTCCAGCCTGTAATGTGGAGAGTGTACCCACATCTCACAAGACTGCCAGGTTGCAGTAATTGCCTTGGTTTAATACTACCCTCTCCTTCAACTGGTAAGAATTACTGTACCCTTTTCTTCAGATGAACTGTTTCATTAGGCAATATGTGACCTCTGGATGGAGCTTATTATTCTAATTACCCAGAAAGATGGATGAAACTGATTACCTCAGTCCTTTTAGTGCCTTTATTCTTTACAATGAACTTTTGTTGCTGCTAGAGTTACTAACATGCCATAATATCCCTCAAGTTTGGCTTCTGTAGCTATCAGAGAGAGAACCACTGTGGCATTTGATAAGTTTTATGCCATGGCCACAAATCTTTTTTATGACCTATTGTTTGCTCTATTATGATAACCTTAAGAATAGCATTGTAATTTTATTTTAGTATGGCAGACTGCTTTTACTGCATTTTCAGATATTTTCATTTTTCAAGCACAAAAATGAGACTGTCTACAGACTGCAGCCGTACTACATGTGAATGAGTTTGGGTCTTGTTTAAGTGACTGTAGAATAAATAACAGCAATCATATAGTACAAGGAAACGTTAATGAGAGGAAAGGAAATATTTCAAGCGATTCCTATAATTTTTTATTTAGTTTGTTTCTGTATACAAAGCTTAATAAGATTTCTGCTTCTTTCTCACCACCGCTGTTTCCTTTGCAACAACTAATTTCTCCTCATCAGGCTTTGCCTGGATAGCAGTGTCAGTAGTATTTGTACATAAAGGCATTTTTTTTCCTTTTGACAAAACTAGCAAATAGCCAAATTCCCACTTGGTATAATAAATAGCTAAAGGACAAGAAAGACTCACATGCAGTAAAAAAACTAGTTGTACATTTTTGTGCTTTGGTCGTTTTTTTCAGATGCAAATTTTGTGACTGTTAATAAACAACATTTATTAATAACAGCTATTATTTATTAAGCATGTACTATGTGCCAGGCACCGTACCATCTGTTTTATATTAATTATTTTTGGTGGATGTCATCCCCATTTACCCAATGGGGAACAGAAGCTTAAAAACTCTACTTTAGGGGACCTCACCTAAGTTTTGGAGAACAATCTATTATAGGCCATTGGAAGTCATTGAAACAAAGCATATCTTATTGCCATATATTCCCTCGTGATCTTCTAACTCCCCAATGCAATTAAATCAGAGAAAAAATGTAGCCTAAGCTAAGTATTATTTTAGGGTTTTTTGTCCATTGCTAGTTATGAATTTCATGTAAATTACAGTTATTTGATGACTTATGACTTTGAAATCATGTGACAATCTATTTTAACCAAAGTATGATAATATACAGCATCCAGAGAGTCATGTCTCTTAGCTCCAGTGGTTATTTATGACGAGTTGTATCATAATGCAAAACTTTTTGTGGCCTCTTATGATGGGATCGCTTCCAAAGCTTTGCTCACATTCTTTAGAATGTCCCCAATAATATACAGCTTTATTCATTTTTTCCAACTGGTCAAAGTTAGCCAAAAGAGATTATAACCGGGGGCGCCTGGGTGGCTCAGTCATTAAGCATCTGCCTTTGGCTCGGGTAATGATCGGGTCCTGGGATCAAGCCCTGCATTGGGCTCCCTGCTAAGCGGGGAGTCTGCTTCTCCCTCTCCCACTCCCCTGCTGTGTTCCCTCTCTCCCTGTGTCTCTCTCTGTCAAATAAATAAGTACAATCTTAAAAAAAAAAAAAGAGAGAGAGAGATTATAACTGTAAAATCCTCAGTGCTGTACTTGGCATGTAAAATATTCAGTGAATCTGAGTTTTGTTACTATTGTTAATATTTTAAGGGTATGACTATTAACTGCATTGAGTGCCCAAATTGGAAAATACTGTTTGCCACACTGGGAGTAATGAGATTAATTTTCTTATTTGGCTTTGAAGGACTCTAAACGCAACTTCCAAGGAGAAAATCCAGAATTTATTTGATTAGTGACAGTGTGAAGTAAATGTATAATTTCTCAAGTGATACAATGAAGGACACCATTCTTTTGAATAATTAGGCTTAATGTGTTGTATCAAACACAATATTCAGTGCTTGACAATTTTGCAATCAATAATATAAAAACAAAATAGTAATGTCAAACAGTTACATAGAATTTATTGTGTCCCATGCACTGTGTACCCTACATAATTTGTTTCCTCACAACGATTTCATGAAGTAATCTCTATTATTATCATCCCCATTTTACAAATGAAAGAAGAGAGGACATAGCTGAAAGGTAACTTGAACAAGATAGCAGAGCCAGCAAGTTGTAAAGCAAGGACTAGAGCCCAGGCAATCTGGCTCCAGAATCTATGCTCATGATGAAAAATAAGGCAATCAAAAACAAACAAACAAACAAACAAAAACCCCCAAAACAACAACAACAACAAAAAACCCGAACAAACAAATAAACTAGGAACAATCAACAGAAAGCACTTTAAAGTAAAGATGGAACTCATTGGCTAACTTAAAGATTATGAGGTAAAGTTTAAGAATAATTAAATAAATATTAAATTGACTGGCAATTGTGTTTATGTTTTAATCAAAACTAGTAACACAATTCCATTAGATATTATATTCATAAATACATTTGTTTTCTACTCACAGGAATTTTAATAGTCCTGCAAGACTTGTAAGTTTTGTTTAAATAGAAAAATGGAGAAACATTTGGTTGTTCTTGACCCTTGGCAGTTTAAAATATTCGTAAAAGGAGGGCACTCATTGTGTTGAGTACTGTTATATGTGATGAATCACTAAATTCTACTCCTAAAACCAATATTAAACTATATGTTAACTAGCTAGAATTTAAATAAAAACTTAAAAAAAAAAATAAAATATTTGTAAAAAATTGTCCAGCATTTCAGAAAACTATGTTTCTTTATAAATGTTGTTATTTTAAGGTAAAACATACATGAAGAATGTTATAAAAATATCATTTGTCTCATTTTCAAAAAATACACTCAAAAGGCATTAATTTTCAGGTCATTGCAGATATTGAATACAGTTACAGAGCAATTGTGAATGTTCCTACTACATATATAGACTTGTATATTTTGATATTGTGAGCAATGAGTGGCCTTGAGTTGTTAAAAAAAAAAAAGGGAAAGAAAATTTAACTTAAAACATACAAAGATGTTTTAGGTCTCCTCGGTGGCTCAGTTCGTTGAGTGTCTGACTCTTGGTTTTGGCTCAGGTGGTAATCTCAGGGTCCTGCGATGGAGCCTTGCATTGGGCTCTGTGCTCAGCAGGGAGTCTGCTTGAGATTCTCCCCCACCCCCCTCTCTCTCTGTCCCTCCCCTCCCTCTCTCTAAAATAAATAAATAAATCTTTTAAAAAAATAAAATAAAAATGTTTTAAATATGTCTCTCAGGAAAACATTATTTTAGTTTTGTTTTAAAGAAATGAATCAATTTATAATGGTCACCTGTGATTTAGGACTTATGAATTTTTAAGTTTTTACTGAAGAAGTGGAAAAAGGAATTTGAGCATTTTTTTCTTATGTAAATAAGTAAAGTTTCTATATAAGTTTCTATAAAATGTTAATTCCATTTTTTTGGAAATTAAAATACACTGTGAACTATTTTGCTGCATCTATCTGAAATTTGGATACATATGTGAATAAGCTTCTAAATTATTTAAAGAAAAGTAAATAAATAAATTGATTAATTAATTAATGAAGAAAAAAGTATATGCCTGCCCAGAAATAGTTTTTGCTTGTATGAATTTAACCTAGTGCTTTCACTTTAAGTTACTAGCATCTGCTATGTTCCCTCTTAATGATAATTTCATATATACTGGGATTTGTTGTTGAATTATCTGTTGTTGTGCGTCGAGATAATGAAGGAAATATCACTTACATATTTAGATTCCATTATGAGTGAATCTTTGCTGTTTTGGCTTGGTTTCTTGTTTGTCCAAAGGCGTTAGTCACTAGAAATCTTCCATGAGTCAATCCCCGGAGATTTGTGACTCAATTTTACAAACCATTTCAGAGAAGATACTAAAAGGTTGGCAGATTGCTAGAAATAAATAGCTCAATTCCTTTATAACTACCTAGAAAGAAAGAGAATCTCTTGTTGGAAAAAGTCAAATTACATATACTAAATTACTTTTTTAAATTATTTTTAGGGGCTCCTGGGTGGCTCAGTCAGTTAAGCAACAGCCTTTGGCTCAGGTCATGATCCCAGAGTCCTGGGATCAAGCCCTGCATTGGGCTCCCTGCTCCATGAGGAGCCTTCTTCTCCCTCTCCTGCTCCCTCTGTTTGTGTTCTCTCTCTCTCTGTCAAATAAATAAAGTCTTTATAAATAAATAAATAAATAAATAAATAAATAAAATTATTTTTAAAGAGACAAATATTTGTGCCTTCAAAATTCACACTACTTTAGGCTCTCATCCAAAATGGATGTGATTTTAATATTTTCTAAAAAACGTTTTCTCTCATTTTTTCTGAAATGAATCATTAAAAATATCAATGACTGTTTAATGAGCTTAAATCATTTCAATTCATTACTATGTTATGATATTGTTATAATGTGAAAATGTGTTCGTAGATAATTTCTCATGAAATTACTTTTATTTCTAAGGCAATGTCTAACACTGCTAAGCTTTTAATCTATGATTTCTTTTATTAAAATGTTACCAAGAGAGATCATTTTTTTTCCAACCACTGAAACACTGCTATTTCAGGACTTAAACATAATTTTAATTACTGAAGCCTGGTGGAGCAGGAGTTGCCAAGGGAGGGAAATACTGCTGAATTAGAACTTGAACTAGAGACAAGAGTTAATCATTTTTAGAAATTGTGCTGGCTTCTTAATGGTGCTTAGTTGCAATTGCTGGAAACACATTTCCATCTTAACCCCATCCAGGACCATTGATTGATGACTAAATCTTAAGTGCCAGATAATGAGTGATGTGCATAAATACTGATTCTGGCTTTACTTTGCTTTTCTTCTGCAGAGGTATCTTTCTAAGAATGAAAAGTTGATTCTCTTACCCTGTGGCTTCTATGGAGAAAAATAATCTGTTAGCGCATTTAATGAAAATCCTGCTGAACAAGACTGCTTATTCTTGGCAACTGGGCAAAGAAAATAGGGTGGATTTTTTTTCCCCCTTCAGAAAAAGACAGGGAAAGTATTGTGTAACATCTTATGGGGCTCATTACAAATCTGAACTTCAAAAGACTGAACTAGCTATAGAAGAATGAACCAGTTAGGATTCATAGATCAGAACTTTGAACTAAAACAAGAAAATAGGACTTATAAACTCAATGAAAATGGCATGGGACCAAAAGCACTAATTTATAAATATGCCATTTTTATCCTTAAGATGCACAGGAAAGATTTGTAAATCAAAAATATTTCAAATTTAGGATTTATTGGCATGATTCATGCCTCTCCTAGATTTTATAAATCTGCTGATGATCTTATAAAATACAGCAAAATGTTTGAAAATTTATTTAAAGTGTATTATATAAAGCTTTTGAGGTTATCTAAGCTATGTCATTTATAGATCATTTCCTTACAATTCTTAGCTTTAAAATGGGGAGTCATCTTCCTTATATCTCCTTAGTTATATGTTACTTTGATAATTCAAATCATAATTATTTTATGAGGAATGTTAATGAGCTTTGTGGGAATATGTTTAATTTTTCATATTGAGCATGAATCTCGTCTTAGAAGGTTGTTTCCTTTTTAATAGCTCTTTGTTGTTTACTCTATGTCCAGCTGACTCACTTGAGTCATCACCTTCTAACTCTATCTTACCCCAGGCAGACACATTTATATTATCTTTTCTAAGAATGAAACTTTTACAGAGGTTGTTAAACAATTTACAGCATCTTCATGTTGCAAAACTGCCTTATTTTGAATTGGATGTTACCTTGCCTTCCGAGTAAAGGGGAAGTCAAAACATCATCTTGACACTAAATGGAGATGGACAACTATTATAATATTATTCATGGGAAAATAATGTTTCTGCTCTTTTATCAATCACGAGGATTTATTTATAAGTTCTGCCAAGGGCTTTTGTTGTTACATCCGCATACCAGTATAACCATAGTCTTTGGAGTAGAGTTGAATCTCAAATTTCAACTGGTTTTAAATATTAATGACTGTAGTTTTTTAAATCTTTGTGTGTGTGTATGTATGTAAATTTGATAAAATCCCTAAAGTAATGTGAACTTAATTTGCCTTTTTCAAACAAGATTCAAAATTCTAAAGTTATCAAGAGTAGATTCTCAACAGTCCCTTCATATCCATGCACCTAATCATTTGCTTCCTGTTCTCATTGAAACCAGTGTTGTCCATACCCTCTGGTAGATTCTTCCTATAATAACTTCAATCATATAAAGATTAAAATATTAAAAAGTTAACCCAAATCCCACCCTCCCATAACCATTGTTAAAACTTCATGAGCAGGGGTGCCTGGGTGGCTGAGATGGTTAAGCGTCTGCCTTTGACTCAGGTCATGATCCCAGTGTCCTGGGATCGAGTCCCACATCGGGATTCCTGCTCAGCAGGAAGCCTGCTTCTCTCTCTCCCGCTCCTCTTGCTTGTGTTCTCTCTCTGTCAAATAAATAAATAAAATCCTTAAAAAAAAAACAAAACTTCATGAGCATTATTTTAATAGTCTCTCAAAGAATATATACAGTTGGAAAATAGATGAATAGGCAGCAGTATTTTAATGAAATAATTATTTACACATTAATTAAGAAAAGAGGCAATATTTGATTTTGCTTCATTACAAGATATATTTGTTTCTAAAAGAGCCCTAATATGTTATGAGAAAAAGAGAAAAAAAAGATCCTGAAAAGATCTGAGAGCTTGAATTCATTATTCATTATTTTTGCTGCTCTGTCCACTTAAGATGAAATTTCTTAAATTTCTGCTCCTAGGATGTTGGAAATAGCATACTTCCTAAATCTCCCTTTAAGCCCCAAACCTTGATTGCTAATATTTATTAATTTATTGTTATTCATGTTTTCAAGGACACATTTTGTTGTGTAACAGTAATTTCCAACTGTTTACTAGTTCCTTTTTTTCTCCTAGGAATGTTTACACTGCCTTTTAATTTAATTTTATTTTTTTAAGTTTTCAATGCTTAACACCTGTTTTATTCCCAGAATTGCTTCATTTCTATGTGTTTTTTGAGTAATCTCTTATTTGGCCAGATTATTTTCTTACGTTTTAGTAGTCATTTTAGTTTTTATGTTTAAAAAAGCAGATCATTTAAGCAAAGTTTTGCATAATGTCATATATGTATAATAAAATACAATTTCCACTGAATTCCATCTTCAAATTTTTTTTATTGGCAGGCCAGGCATTGACTTAACTGTATTTCAAAAACTGTACATTTATTACTGTGAAAGTACTACCTGTGCTGTCTAGTGCAAAAATAAAATAAAATAAAATAAAATTTAATTTAATTTAAAAAAGTGTTTCAGAGTTATAAAGATATGTCCAACTTAAATAGCAAAAAAGTGAACTATAATACTACTACACTGCAGTCATTTCTGCTTTTTAAAATAACTATTTTATGTGATAACATCCAATTGAAAGAGCAATTATGAACAACAGACATCCACTATACTTTGAAAGCCTTATTGACAATATCCCATTGCCACTGGATACCAATCATAGGTGGAGCTACAGTTAATAGCACATGCATATGCTTGCTGATTCATACCATGTGCACCTTTGGAAATTTCATTCCATATTGCTGAGTGTTGTCGTAGCTGGTAAGTCCCTGTTGAATCACCAGTTGTGAAGCTGGTCTGTATACTGACTGACCCGAAGTGACTTTCAAAGCCCTGATGTCATTTGGAGTACTGTAAACACCATTTTGAGTTCCTGCCCTGAAATCTCTTTTAGGCAGACTAGAATGATCTCTGATATAGTTCTCCCTGTATGTGAAGGTATTAAACCTACCCCTTTTGTGTGAATAATGAGCCTGATGGTCATCCACTGTGCCTTCTCTACCTCTGGTAGAGACACGTTCCTATAGAGAGCTCCCAGATAGAAAACAACATTGGACATTTCCTATGCTGTCAAAATCACCATAGGCCATTTTTTTGGTGTAACAGTGAAAGGCATTTTAAAGAACTGAACTATCAAAAGAGCAAAGCCTTTCCTGAAATGGGATGTTTCCATACTTATTTCCAGATAGGGGCTCTTTCCTACTTCCTCCTAATCAAAGTGCATTAAACCCTATATCCTGGCCATAATTCGGGGCATCCAAGTAGGCAACCATGATGTCAATGGTTGTGGTTGGTGAGGAAAAAGCTGGAGAAAGTCAAGTGTCATGAGTTCCCTGGAGGTGGCTGCAGTGACAGAGAAGCCTTGAGAGAGTGGAAATGGTGATATCTAATGGATGACTTGACAAGAATTGGAGCTACTTGACAAGAGACCAGTGGAAATAAATGGGGCTGTTTTATTTTTTTAAAAAAGAAGGGGTTTGTAAGTACTTTATCCCTAAATTTTTGTGTGCTCTCTATTGCTTTTAAAATTGAAGGATCATGGACTCTTTTGATAGCCATAATTATTATTAAATCATTAAATGTATTAAAATTCATTTATCAATTTCTAGTGGCTGATAAATGTACAAGGGTTTGTGTGTGTGTGCATGTGTACAAGATTCACCTACAGCAGGGTCACTTGGATGGGGGGTACATCTTAGAGAATCAGCTTATTGATATAGTTTATTCTTCTTTTCCCCATCCTTACTACCCCCACTGGGTATTCCCTTATCTAATTTTCTGGGAACAATAGTTCATTAAACCTATGAACCTATTTTTACAAGTAATCAATGAAGTATTTTGAAAATTCACAAATATTTGGGATGCCTCGTGTGTGTATTTTGAATAGCAACAAGGCTGTGTCTTCATTGGCAAAAGAAGTGAAGGAGTGAGTTAACAAATTTAATTATTATAGATGGCCAATCTGAATAGTTCAAGCAAACATTATCTCTTCCTCAGCAGGAAATTTTTCTGCTTGAATCGCTTTCATAATTGCTTCAGGTTTCCACTCTACCTGAGTAGGCGGTCTTCAGCTGTCTCTATATAGTTATAGTTAAATTAGACTTGACTGAAAGGCTCGGCCTCTCAGGGATTTTTTGGAGAATTTGGAGGATTCAAAGGGTTGGCCACTGCCTGCTAGCTGGGCCACTAAACAACAAAATGATAGCATTGTTGTAGTTTCAATTAAGGTGTATGCTTCCATCCAGATGTGTTGTTTGTTGTTTTAATTTTGCTCTCTTAAAAATGTATTCTTTTACTCATTGGAAATATAAAAAAGAGCATCTTGTAGCAGGGAACAAAATATTCTGCTTAAACTTGATATTTGACAAAATATAAATGAGTTCAAGTAAAAAGTAGTGGCTTATTGCCCTCTTCTGTCCCCTGGCCCCAACAACATAGTTTGTGTACTTATAGCCCTGTGAGATCATTTAGCAGTGGAAAACACAACAGGAGCTGTAGAAGGAGACCTTCAGAGCCGGCTCGAAGAGAGTCTTGTACTGAATGTCTGCTATTGTGGGTATTAATTGTTGTTTCTAGAGGATTGCACCTGACAAAACACAATTGCTTTTAGAAAAAGAAGTGAGATTTGAGTTGTAGGCTGATGGCTAATAAATGAATGATTCTAAAGTGAAAATGAAAATTATAGCAATAAAATGTGTTTTTTGTGATCTAAAGTCTACTTTGGTTTTTCTGTAAGGTCTTGTGGAGAATGAACTCGAAACATTGTCTATAGTGTGGAATTGCTTGTGAATTGTAGCAGAATGTAAATATCTGTATGCCACTGCATCACTGCTTGTTTTAACTTGGGGCTCCTTTTAGCAATCTTAATTGGAATACCGTAGTCCTGAGTCAAACCAATCAATATGAAATCTATTTTGCCCATGATAAGCAAATGACTAGCTCCATTAGCATCAGCAACTGCTGTGCCTGAGAAGTGAGGGAAGGCTATATTTGCTAGTGGTTTTCTTACCATGAAAATTGCCTATGCCATGCATGTCAGAGACTCAATTTGAGCAAAGATTTCTCAGTGAAGAGTATAACAAATAAACAGAAATAGAATTTAAAACTTGGGCTCAGTTGCCTCAAGATAGTACAGTATAGAATCAAGTTGATAGGACGGAGAATGTGAGAAAAAATAAAAGATAACTTCACACACATTTTCACCTGCTTGAAAAAGGAAAAGGAAATGGTGAGAAAAAAATGATTCTCCTTACCTTTGGATGAAATTATCATCCCTGGTACCAAATCTCTGAGAGCTTTGAAGAGCTCAGAAGTGCCCTAAGGTTTATAGCAATTTGCTTTGAGATGTTATAGGTTCAGAGGTATTTAACCCTAGCACCCTTTCAGGAGAGCCTTGCTCTTTTGATAGTTTAGTACTTTAAAATGCCTTTCATTGTTGCACTAAAATATGTACTATAGTAATTTTGACTGCGTAGGAAATCTCCAATATTTTCTGTTTGGGATCTCTCTATAGGAATGTGTCTGTGCTTTCCACTCATTTATTTATCTGACCTAGACACTGTGCTGGGCATTGAAGAGTCATAAATGGTCTTTCCTTGAGGAACTCGTGTTCTAGTGCCAGTGACAGATGGGTATATACATATTACAATTCAGAAATGTAAATGGTAATAGATGTTTACATTATATTGAAGGAGAACAAAATTGTTTATTAATTTGCTCCATTTCTCAACATAACTTTTTTTTTTTTTTAGTCTTAACCTTGTGCCAGGCACAGTGTTATGTGCTTTACATATTTGATTCTATTAACCCTCACAATACTCTCGAGAAGTAGATATAACAGTTATCCCCACATTACAAATAAGGAAACTGAGGTTAAAAATGGCTACATCTCTGAGCCACAGCCACACAGGTAGGAATGTCCAAGACAGGATTCACATCCAGGCCTGTTGAATTCCAGAACCAAGTTCTTACTTACTAACTTAAATTTCTTCCCTGTGCAAGAATCATGTCATGTAATATGCAAGCATCAGTGGGAATTCAATAACGAATGTCCTTTTTTTTAAAAAATATTTTATTTATTTTTACAAAAGAGAGAGAGCAAGCATGGTGGGGAGGGGCAGTGGGAGAAGGCAAAGCTGACTCTCCGCTGAGCAGGGAACCCGATGTGGGACTTGATCCCAGGAGACTGGGATTGTGACCTGAGCCAAGAGCAGATGCTTGACCAACTGAGCCACCCAGGCACCCATGAATGTCCTTTGTACTCCTTATCTAATTTACTTTTTATTCTGAATTTGTATCATCTACTTTTTACATTTATTATTGTGTTATATCACAATAGATTTGAGAATTGTTTATTTACAATATTTTAAAAATGGATACCAAATATTTATAAAGTAAGTATGATTTATAGTCTGACACATATGTGTTATAACTTATAGAAATATCCTTTATTATGTTCTTCAGAACATTTCTAATTTTAATGGAATATTGATTTAGTTCAAGCCACCATTATACTTTATAAATATTAGAATTTTAATGATAGTTTTAATACCATAATAAACTGACAAGTGGTCTGCAACATATTTTCTTTTTTTTTTTTTTTTTTTTTTTTTTTTTAAAGATTTTATTTATTTATTTGAGAGAGAGAATGAGACAGAGAGAGAGCACGAGATGGGGGAGGGTCAGAGGGAGAAGCAGGCTCCCCGCCGAGCAGGGAGCCCGATGTGGGACTCGATCCCGGGACTCCAGGATCATGACCTGAGCCGAAGGCAGTCGCTTAACCAACTGAGCCACCCAGGCGCCCCTGCAACATATTTTCTTGTATGAGTTTTTATTATAAAATCTTAAAGCCATGCACATGTATTTGTGTGCTTCCTTAGATTATCCTGAAAGAAATATTAGAAAAATACTCAATACTTTTGTTCACAAAAGCTCTGTTCTCATTCTTTGATTCCTTTACTCTAAACCCACAACAGATCAAATATGAAAACAGAAAACTAAAAAGTCATACCAACACAGACATTAGCTATAAGAAACTCATCTTCCACACGGTGTAATTATCTGAGCATTTGAAAGCTATTGAAAGGGATCAAAACCTGACCCAGTGCTTGAAGACAGGGCCTGATGTGGAGTTCTGTAGCAAGTGAAATTAGGTTAAAAAAGCCAAGCCCTGTTACCAATTTTCATGTGTGGCTGTAGCTTTCCATAACTTGTAAGCCTAAAGAAGTTAGTAACTGAATAAAATTATCAATTGGTTTAGAGATTGAATCTTCCCAAAACTGATTTTTTCCCGTATAGTAGCCCCGCTTATCTGTGATTTTATTTTCAATGGTTTCAGTTACCCACAGTCAACTATAGTCTGGAAGCAGATGATCCTCCTTCTAATGTAGCCTAACGCTACATCACAATGCCTGAGTTATTCACCACAGTTCATCTCATCACATAGGCATTTTATCATCTCACATCATCACAAAAAAGAAGGCGACAAGATATTTTGAGAGAGAGAGAACACAATCACATAACTTTTATTAGAGTATATTGTTATAAGTGTTCTATTATTAGTATTGTTAATCTCTCACTGTCCTAATTTATAAGTTAAACTCTGTCATAAGCATGTGTATATAGGAAAAAGCATAGTATATGTAAGATTCAGTTTTGGAATCCACTGGGGGCTTGGAGATGTATCCCCTGCAGATAGGGGGGGAACTATGGTAACTTCATGAGGGCAAAAATGCCAAAATGCCATTATAACTTCAGATCAGGTTTATACGGCACTAACCATAATACCCCTGGACTAGAAAGACTCATCACAGAGAAAGAAAAATAGGACAAAAGCCTTTCAGTCAGATGAACTTCAATCTAGAAACCTAGATTGCAAGTGAGAAGAGGTATAATTTCTTAATTTCCTAGTTTCTGATTATGAGACAGCCAAAAACATTTAGAATATTGATTCTCTATTTTACATACAATTGTTATGTAACTTTCTAATACATTTATAAATGTTTATTCTAAATTCAAGGAATAAATGGATTAAAAGTAGGTAAATAGGAAAAGAAAGTACTTAACAAAACTTGGGGATAAAAATATACTCATTGAAATTTAAAAAGTACAATAGATTTTTATATGACTAGACACCCTTGCAGAAAGAATTCATGAATTGGAGGTTAGCACTGAGGAATTAATACAGAATATAACTCTGAGAAATGAAGGCATAATAAATGTAATAAAGCAGTTTTAGTAGATTGTGGGATAGATTGCAGTACTCTAATATTTACCCAAAGCAAGTTCCATAAATGACTGGAGACAATGGCAGAACAGCATTTTAAAATATAACACAAAAATAACTTAAAAGTGACATTTTACAAGTCAATGCATAGCCACTTAACCATTTTTTAAATCAGCATTTATTATCTTCAGTTACTTTTTTCATCTTTAGAGATTTATCTCTGTCTATGAACTAGATGGAATTAGAAATTAGGAATTTGAAATATATTGATTCAGTCTTATAATTTTCAGTTACTTGTTCTAACTCTTATTGTTAAAATTCCAAATAAAATTCCTTCATTCTTTCTTGAGAAAAAAAAATATTCACAACTTATTTAGATGTTACTGCATGAGCTGAATATATAATGCACTTAGGGAAACATGTAACAAAATCAAAAGAAGATCTCAAAGTAAACCAATACAAAAGTTAATAAGCTGCATATAATGCCCTTGTGTTTGTTGGAATACAGGTGGGTGGAATGTTGACAGGCAGCCCAGAGAATTATAAGAGGTTAGTAGGTCCCGGAAAGCAAAACTGAAAGCATAAGGTATAACAAATGGCTATATCTACGTAGCCAAATGTTTTTGAAGGAACTTAATAATCCAGTAACCTATCAAAAATTCATATTGAATGCTTGTTCATCAGAGAAAGAATATAAATATCTATCTATATATTATAGATGTAGATTTACAGAGTTTCCAGTAAATCTAGATTTAGATTTAGATCTAGCTGCACATATATAGGTATCTCTTAATTTGAAGGATGTCCAATGTTAGAGAAAGACCAAAATGAAACAGAATGACCAAAGTTGCTACAATTCAATTACATGGTGTTTACTATGAACAAGTTCTGTTCTATATTTTCTATAGATATTATTTTATTTAACCTCATTCTATGACATTTAAAGTATAATTATTCCCATTTTCACATGAAGAAAAAAATCAAATCTTAGAGTTTGAGTAACTTGTCTAAGTTACAAAGTTATAAGGTGGCAGGGCCAGAGTTTGAATCTACATAAATTCTACATAAATTATTTGCTCTAATGAGAAAAGAAAATTTTCTGTAGAGAAACTGTCAAAAACTCCTAAATAGTGACATATTGATATCTTTAAATGTTGAATCTTACTCTGAAAACAATAACAAGTAATATGGAATAAATAAATTATAATTTGGTAAATAAGGCAGATAATCCCTTACAAAATAAGTAATTTGATAAATAAAGCAGATAATGAAGTTGGGTATTGCAAATTAAACTTTTTAAAGTAAGATGTAATTCTAAATTAATAAAAATAACTTTCTCATTTATAGATTATGAAGACATTTGCAATGCAGTGTGGCCAAAATTTTTTTGAGTAAACCAGTATTTCCCAGAAGGATAAACTGTTGATCACGATCTGATTGTAAAATTTCTAGAAATTTACAAAAGAAAAAATAGTCATATTAATCTATGGTCACTGATCATAGGTTTTTCTAAGTTATAGTTCTTTTACAGTTTGTTCCATTTACCCTGAGAATGTAATAATGATGAAATATTGATGATCATGTGATGATCAATACATGGAACATAATGAGCTGTATTCGATTCACTATTCCAAGTGCCATATATGTATTAGCACTTTTAGTTGATAACATCTTTGAGGGAGATATTATGTCATTGTGGCCCAGAGAGATCAAATGTACTATTACTAATATCCATTAAATATGTTATTGTTTATTCATACACTTATGAGTATCAGAATTTCTGACAACACTTAGCAATTTACATAGTAGCCCTACCTTTGAGGCAGAGGGTCAGGAGTGATTACCGACTGGTTCTAGGTTATAGGCCTAGCAAGTAGAGTCAGAATATTGGGTCTAGGCTTATACTGTTTCCATGCCCTACACTGTCTTTTTTGTTTTTTTTAAAGATTTTATCTATCTATTTGTCAGAGAGAGAAAGAGTACAAGCAGGGGGAGTGGCAGGCAGAGGGAGAAGCAGGCTCCCCGCCGAGCAACGAACCTGACGCGGGACTCGATCCCAGGACCCTGGGATTATGACCTGAGCCGAAGGCAGACGCTTAACCGACTGAGCCATCCAGGCGTCCCATGCCCTACACTGTGTTAGTATTTGTTATATATAAGTCTGAAGAGTAACAAGATTCTACAAATTAATATTCATCATGTTTAGGAATCCTAAAGTTAAGTAAGATCCTATATGAAAGTTCTGTCAAGTAGAATGAACTAACTTTAGAATGATGAAGACTCTGTGGGTTTCCTCAGATGACAAATTAATGAACACTTCTTGTTGATGCCGTAAAAGTAACCTAAATAATGTCGTTTTTTTTCTCAGTATTTGTTTTCTCAATATGTGTTACATTTCCTAAGAGGAATTAGACATTATTTTGAGAGGTTAGCTGTATTTTTGTGTTGGGGAAAAAAAAAAAACAAGGTCATTGAGTAATATTTTAGATTCTTATGTTAACATATTGTCAGTAGCTTAGCTAAGATGAGAGAAACAGAGCTGAACTGTTAGCTGTTGGAGTAGCCAGTTAAAGCAACAAGCTATAAATCAAAGACTTAAGATTTTAGTCACTTACTGTGATGATACAAGCAAGAGTTTTGAGCCCATGGAGAAGACAGATTCCCCCTCTTCCATTTTCCCCCATGGAAGAGTACACTGGTCAAGGGTCAGGGAGGATGAGCACAGATGTGGAGATAGTTTCACTGTTGAGGGAGCCCAGAACAAAAGACTTGGGCAATTTTATGGGCCTTGGGGTCAATGAGAGGGCAGGGAGGAAGGGCTAGAAGTGGAAAATATTGGGCACTCAGAGTGAGGAAAAGTGTCTTCAAGTTTCCTTTTTTCTCTTCCTTCTCTCTCCCCCTCCCCCCATTGTTGCCCCAAGGAGGCCTCAGCAGAGGCTTCTAAGAGGACCTGTGCCCAAAGCCTCAGATAAAGAGGCCTAGGAATAAAGGCACCTGGGCTAAGAATTAAAAATTCAAAGAACATGACTGACAAGGGGGCCTGGGTCCCCTTCATGGAAACCTTTCAGGGACTGCAGTGCACTGACCGTGCACCAAGTCTCTTGTGGTGAGGGCAGCTTCCCCCTTGAGGCCTGACATAAAAAGCCATACGAGTTGCTTATGCTCAGGCCTAAGAAGTCACGCGAAGGTTTTTGAACCAGGAAGCAGACTCCTTGCATATGACTTCAAATATATGTGGTTGGTCAAACCCTACCTATCACTTGATTCTCTGGCAAATAAATGCAGGATTATTCTTTCTAGCCACTGAAAACATTCCTAATGAATCCTGCTACAATTTAGTGTAATTTGCCAGATGAATTGACTTAAGTGTTTCCCTTTTTCTTGATAAGGAAAGTTGTGCTAATCTCTGATATTTAGAGAACAGTCGTTGTGACATTTGTATTCTTTACTCAGACCTTTTTCCAAAATCTCCACAAGCTTCAGGCTAAAAGAACCTGTGACTTTGAAATGCCCCATTACCCACTGGGCACTATTAGCTACATTCCCTGAGTATTTATTATGCCTTCTTCTCCTATCATTTTTAGCTTCCCTTTCTCTTTCCAATTCTAAATTCCTTCTTTGGAATTACTATCAACTGAACTTAATTGCATTATTAGACAAATATATTGAAATGCCCTTCAAAAAACCTTGGGGATTTAGTGATACTTCCTCCACTGAGACTTATGCTGAGGAAGAATTTTAGTATATACACAAAATGTGCAGAGAATACAGATATAGTGACTATGTAAATATACATAAAAGGTTTAATTCCATAGTCCTTCAGGGCACCTGGGAGAACTTTTATTCCAGAATTCCTACTCTGACTTGTGACTCGCTCATATTTGGCCAATTAAAAATGTGGCTGTAAATATAAAAGGTAAAACACAGAACAGTAGTCTTGTGCCTTTAGAGGATAAGGAAGTGGAGGAAGAATATCCAGGGCCTTCAAACTATATTCCCACATCTATTAAGAGTTGAGGAAGATAAATTAAATTTTAGGAGGGTGAGAAGGCATGTACTATGATTACATAATCTTATTATCACACAGCAAACTTTAGAAAAATGTATTGGTTATTCCAAATATGCTAATTGAAAATAACTCCAAATTGTCATTGTTGCTATTTTTGTGTTTTATTTCATCTCAGCCATTCAAACTGTATTGCTCCTGGATTGTGATAGAACTCAAGACACAGGATTCAAGAACCCTGAATCATAAAATCAGAAAGGATGTGAACGTTTAGAGAACCGAATATGGGGTGGGGAGAATCTCTTAATATGCACCTTCTCTGAAACTTCAGAAAATGAATGTTTAAAATTTCCTTGGAATTACAGCGGAAGGAGATTAAGGCAACTTTAGCAGTTGACGGATGATAAATGGCAATTAATTACATTAACAATTTAGGGTGTATAAAAGCATCATTCATAGCATTTTACTGAGCAAGCTGCCTTTATTGTTTTATTTTAGTGTAAAAACAGTGATAAAGGTTTTTTTTGTGGATTTTCTCATTATCACAGTCCTCAAACTAAATTTTCTCTATAAGATCTTAAATACCTCCACTGTCAGTTCTCCTATGTTAGTAATTTTTCAAGATCCCAGCTCTCATATTTGAAAAAGGCCTATTATTGATCCACAAGTTGCCTGTGAAATATGCCTTTATACTTGAGCTTGGATCACTTTGTAATAATTGCATTTATTGAGTTAAGGCTATGAATTACACATTTTATATATATTCTTTCATTCAGTCTTTAAAACAATTCTGTAATAAATATTATTATTCACATTTAACAAATGACGAAATTGAGGGTCAGAAGAGTCAAGGTACTTGCCCACATTCTGCACATAGATTATGTCACAGGATTGGTACTCGGGCCAAAATGACTCCAAAGCTCACTTATACCATGTGGTACACGTCCCCTTTCTCAACTACAGTTGAGAATAAAATTGGTAAGCAAGATGAAAGGGTTAAAAATACATACTCTGGACTCAAATCATACAGGTTATTTGGAAAGTGTCTACCTTATGAAAAGTTTTCAGTGAGTGAATCCCAAGAATTTATTTGCTCTTAGTGCTGCTTCTGTGTTCCCTTTTATAATATAAGGATTTTAATGTCGCCTTTTCTCATACCAGTTGTTGCAGATAAGGATGACAAATCTTGGGGGGGAAATGATCTAATAATTCTGAGGTGAGCACCAAATGGTGGGGGTTGGGTATTTCAACTTGTTGAAAATGGGAAATGGGAAAAAAACCACGTGAGGTCAGGAGATGGGTATGACTTTTACAGCTGCATAATTTCGTGTACCCTAACCCACAATACATATTGGGTCAGATATGGACTCATAAAATAAGCATTATTTTTATGTGAATTTTAGCAGTATCTTACAGAGGTAAAGTTCCGTATCTGTATTTCTTTCTCTGCTCCAATGAAGAATGCAATTTTCATTGGGAGACTTTAAATTTAGCTTACTGGGCCACCCTTTAGGTTTACTCCCATGTCTTGGAAATATTTCTCTTTCTCTCTTAATTTCCAGGTTTTTCTAAAACTCTGCCTAATTCAGAAATCTTTATTTGTCTAGAGAAAAGAATACTATGAAGTAGAAAAATGACTTGCTAACTTTGCTATTTAAAGTGTAGGACAGGGGCGCCTGGGTGGCTCAGTCCTTAAGCATCTGCCTTCGGCTCAGGTCATGATTCCAGGGTCCTGGGATCTAGCCCTGCGTTGGGCTTCCTGCTTGGCGGGAAGCCTGCTTCTCCCTCTCCCTCTCCCGCTCCCCCTGCTTGTGTTCCCTCTCTCGCTGTCTCTCTCTCTGTCAAAGAAATAAATACAGATCTTTAAGAAAATAAAATAAAATAAAAAAATAAAGTGTAGGACAAGGGCGCCTGGATGGCTCAGTGGGCTAAATGTCTGCTTTCTGCTCAGGTCATGATCCCAGGGTCCTGGGATCCAACCCCACATCAGGCTCCCTGCTCAGCCTGCTTCTCCCTCTCCCTTTGCCTGCCGCTACCCCTGCCCCCCCCACCCGCCGCCCCAACTTGTGCACTTGCTCACATGCTCTCTGTCTCTTTCTCTGTCAAATAAATAAATAAAATCTTTAAAATAAATAAATTAATAAAGTGTAGGACATAACATTGGATTAAGATACTACCTTTATAATTTAATAAATTATTATTTGTGTGTGTCTAAGAATATGGCAATTTTTGAATTTGGACTTCTCCTCTATTTAACTTTATAATTATTGATTATTAATTATTTAATTATTATAATAGTTTTTAATATCTGGCAAGAGTAACCTGTCTATATGGCTTTCCTTTTTCAGTATTTTTCTGGCTAATCTGCTTTTATTTTTTAATTAATTTGCAGATCAGCACATCTAGTTAAATAAATCAAAAACAGAACTAATCTTTTGTTAGTTTTATTGGTGTCATGTGATATCTATTCTTACTTTACATTGAAAGGATGCTTTTGATATGCTAGTCTTTCCCCCCCAAAGAACATGGTATATCTTTCATTGTGTTCAAGTATTCTTTTGTGTCTTTTCATACTATTTGAAAATTTTCTTTGTATAGATATTGCACATTTCTTGTTAAATTTATCCCTAGGTATTTTTTCTTTTCTTTTATAGTTATTGCTTTCATTATACATTATGATTAGTTGTTATGTATATGTATATGTGTGTGTGTGTGTATATATATATATATATAATGTGTGTGTATATATATAATTTCTCTCTGTAAAAAGTTTCATATCTTATGAAACTATTAATTTTGGAACAAAAGGTGTTAACTGAAATGCTTATCTTCTTTTCCAATTTTAAAACCATATCATCTATTTCCCTCTTGCTTGTCAATTTTTATATCACTAATTTATCTCTTTCCTAAGTGTAGGCTAATGCCTATAGGAAATAGAAAAATAATGTGCTGATACTAAACATTTTGACCTATTTCTAGTTTCAGTGCGAATGCCTTTAGTGTCCCTCATCACACATGATACTGTTTGCTAATATGTTAGGATTTTTGCAATAACATTTACAAATTAAAGTGGCTTACATTTTTTTTTTAAGATTTTATTTATTTATTTGAGAGAGAGTAAGAGAGAGCATGAGAGGGGAGAGAGGTCAGAGGGAGAAGCAGACTCCCCATGTGGGACTCGATCCTGGGACTCCAGGATCACGACCTGAGCTGAAGACAGTTGCCCAACCAACTGAGCCACCCAGGCGCCCCAAAGTGGCTTACATTTTAATAACATAATTTTTTAAGGTTTAAGGTCAATGTTAAACTTATATCATAAAAATGAGAAGTTTTTTTTCTTTATGTGTACTCTGAAATAGTTGGTACTGAAAATTGCTGCTATTTAAAGGCCTTGGCTTGTGCATTTCAAGGCAAATTCCTCACCTTTAGGAATTATATTTTGCCACTATTTTAAAAAAAAATTATTTGATTTTGGTTGACACGCAATATTACCGTAGTTTCAGGAGTACAATAGTGATTCAACTTCTCTGTACATTATGCTCTGCTCACCGCAAGTGTAGCTTCCATCTGTCACCAGACAATGCTGTTATAATATCACTGACCATGATGCCTATGCTGTGTCTTTTATTCCCATGACATTCATTCCATAACTGGAAGTCTGAACCTCTTACTCTCCTTCACCCATTTTGCCCATCCCAGAACCCATCCCCTGTCTCCCTGCAACCACCAGTTTGTTCTCAGTACTTATGGGGGTCTGATTCTGCTTTTTGTTTGTTTCTTTGTTTTATTGTATTTTTTTTAGATTCCACTTATGTGTGAAATCATATGGTATTTGTCTTCTTCAGTCTTATTTCACTTAGCATTATAACCTCTAGGTCCATCCACTGCTGAAGTCTTTTACTACTCTTCCTAGTTCTCTTCTCATTTATTTTTGTATAGATTCTGCCTGATCTCAGGTTTGGTAGCCCTTCTAAGAATTTTTGGAATCTGGTATTTTATGTCTCTGGGATTTTTCTGAAAATGATGTTTCTAGGCTTTTGTTTATTTACTTGCTTGGCTTTCCTTATGGTTACATTTCAGTTATTTCCAGAACATACTTATTGTGACTTTACTTATTGTGACATTCTGAATTGCATCTTAAATGACATAGAGCCTGTGCCTGGAAGTGGAAGTTTACTAGCATAAAAGCTAACTACCTTTGTTCATAAGCCAGTTTCTGGTAACTAATGGGATTCTACAGTGGACATTGTGGTCAGCTCTCATATATCCATTGTAGCCCTCACCCATTGTGTGGCAGTTCTGAGGTTTCCATGGGACTGATCCCACAATTTATTTTAGCTACAGATCTAATTGGCTGAACCTAGTGAGGGAAGGTCCTTATCCTGGCCATAGTGATTTTTATTTTCATAGAAAGTCAGTATAATTAGATTTTTATTTGTGGTTAGGAATCCAGTGGTGGGGAAGAAAAGACATTCCCTCTTTCTGGATTTTTATTAGGATATTTTCAGCCACATGAGAAAAATTCAGGCTTAGGGTGAAGCAGATAAATTGGAGATAAAGTGGAAATATGGGGGGGAAAAGTCTTTGGTGCCATCATTGAACAATGGGAATAAAATAAACCTGAAATTCCCTTTGTTTTGAGTTTTTCATTAATGTTCGCTAATAATAAATCTTGTTTAAATCCGTTTTTTGGGAGAGTACAAATTTAAAGAACTGTCCAAGGGCGCCTGGGTGGCTCAGTCGGTTAAGCGACTGCCTTCGGCTCAGGTCATGATCCTGGAGTCCCGGGATCGAGTCCCACATCGGGCTCCCTGCTCTGCGGGAAGCCTGCTTCTCCCTCTCCCCCTCCCCCTGCTTGTGTTCCCTCTCTCGCTGTGTCTCTCTCTGTCAAATAAATAAATAAAATCTTTTAAAAAAAAAATAAAGAAATAAAATAAAGAACTGTCCAAAAGACCCCTTTCATTTCTTTTTTTTTTTTTTAAGATTTTATTTATTTATTTTACAGAGAGAGACAGCGAGAGCAGGAACACAAACAGGGGAAGTGGGAGAGGGAGAAACAGGCCTCCTGCTGAGCAGGGAGCCCGATGCGGGGCTCGATCCCAGGACCCTGGGATCATGACCTGGGCCGAAGGCAGATGCTTAATGACTGAGCCACCCAGGCACCCCAAGACCCCTTTCATTTCCGACACCAATTATAATTTTGGGGCTTCCAAGATCCCCCCACCACTAACACTAATTACATGTTTAGGAGTCCCCACCAATCTCATGTTTAATAATTTAGTAGAAGACTTGCTGAACTCACTGAAAGCTTTTATACTCACAGTTAGTTTATCACAATGAAAAGATGGAGGTTAAAATCAGCCCAGGGAATGGAGCCATGGAACAGAGTCCAGGCATTTCCAAGTGTGGAGCTTCCTGTGTCCTCTTGCATTGGACTCATGGAGAGTGTTACTTTTCCCAGTAATGATGTGTGGGAATATGCATAGAATATTTTATTGCTCACCAGGGAAGCTCACTTGAGCCCAGATGTCCAGAGATTTTATTGAGGCTCCATCATTTAGACATAGTGGCTACCCATGTGGTTGATATCCATCCCCAGCCCCTCCAGAGGTTAAGCTGATCCCATAGACTTAAAAACACCACCCTAACTCACATTGTTAGACTATCTGGTATGCGCAGCCCCCACCCTAGCTCACATTGCTAGATCATCTGGTATAACCCAAGGTACAAAGACAAAGACACTTCTATAAGGCACAGCATTCCAAGAAATTAGATATTACCTATCAGAACTCGAGGGCAAAGACCAGACGTCCCTTTAGGCAAAATTAAATTCTTTACTATGTGGTGGCCAGAGGTGGAGTTCTGTTCCTTGAAATGTGTTATACTTTTTTTTTTTTTTAAGATTTTATTTATTTATTTGACAGAGAGAGACACAGCAAGAGAGGGAACACAAGCAGGGGGAGTAGAAGAGGGAGAAGCAGGCTTCCCGCAGAGCGGGGAGCCTGATGTGGGGCTCGATCCCAGGACCCTGGAATCATGACCTGAGCCGAAGGCAGATGCTTAATGACTGAGCCACCCAGGCGCCCTGCAATGTGTTATACTTGATACATGACCTGACTAAAGCATATTAGGGAAGAGACTGATAAGATACATTGCTACAATTAACTTTTGTGGTAGGTAGTTCCATTTAGAATGGAAATATTAAGATCTGATATAAAGAAAGATTCTCAGCAAAGTGGAAGGATTTTTTTTTCACAAAATCTTTTGAAACATTTCCTTTTGAAACAATAAGATTTTCATCTCAATTGATCTAATTTGTTAACACATTATTCTTTATCTTCACTGGTGATCTCAATAGATATTTGTGTTTTAAGAAGAAAGGGAAAGATAATTTAAACATGACTTGATATTGATACTTGATAGGATTCAATGTAGAAGTTGATGGATAAATTCTTGACATTGAAAGGAAAACCTTAAAGGGATGGGGAATAGAGCCAATCCTGGAAGAAATATGCACTTATTCAAAAAGAAGTATATAAATCATTACCCTATTTACACTGCATTAGACTGGATTACAAAAACAAAATCAAACAAAAAGCGATGACCACAGCCCCCCAAAACAAAACAACTCCTTAGAGTTTTGTGTTTACAAATAATACAGATAATCTGTTACCGCTTGGATTAGGAATACATTTTGAAATCAAGTTAATAAATTAACAGTTCCTTTGAAGCATAGTTACTGAAATCATTTTCATTGTCCCTTCCAGGTTTTTCATATTTAACACCAAAGCAAGAAATTAACACAACAGAAAAACCCTATGTATGCATGTATTCCCTACCTTATGCCAGAAATAATAAAAGTAAGATTATAAAAAAACATACATGTAAAAAATAAAATTAAAATTAGGAAAAAATGGACATGGAAAATTGAACATTGGGAAAGTATTGTTTAATCAAAGTCAGATGTTAGATTAATATATATAATGCATGCATATCCCCCAATTAGAGTTGGGTAGTCAGTGTTGAGTAAGAAAAAAAGAGTAGATAAATATGAATGGTTATTGGCAATTAATTCTGGACATTTGATTCTGTTTTTAATGTTTTACTTTTGGTGATAAACTGTCAAATAAAAGATTTTCAATTATTTACAGTCCACTGATGTAGATATCTATTTCCAGTTAAATTATAAATCCATAGAAGTAAATGAAATTTTAAATTGAAATGTAGACAATATTGTATACAAAACATATTTATAACTGTGTTGAATAAAGAAACTAAGGTAAATATAAAAATGAAAGATGTGGGGAAACTATGTGTAATCTTTTTTTTTTTCCCTTATACCTCTACATTTAAAAAATTTCCTTTAGGGGCGCCTGGGTGGCTCAGTCGTTAAGCGTCTGCCTTCGGCTCAGGTCATGATCCCAGGGTCCTGGGATCAAGCCCCGCATCGGGCTCCCTGCTCAGCGGAAAGCCTGCTTCTTCTTCTCCCACTCTCCCTGCTTGTGTTCCCTCTCTGTCAAATAAATAAATAAAATCTTAAAAAAAAAAATTTCCTTTAGTGTATATCGTTGTAATTAAAAAGTGAACTAAGGGTGCCTAGGTGGCTCAGTTGGTTAAGCCTCCCACTCTTGATTTCTGCTCAGGTAATGATCTCAGGGTTGTGAGATCGAGCCTAGAGTTAGGCTGGGTATGCAGTGCAAAGTCTGCTTGAGATTCTCTCTCCCTCTCCCTCTGCCTTCCTCCCCACTCTCTCTCTCTCTCTCTAAAATAAATAAATAAATCTTTAAAAAAAAGTAAACTGTAAAGCTAAGATTATTGTCTAACTATATGTATAGAAAATATAGCAGTCACTGATAATTTTATGAGTAAGACATATGCTAAATTAATATAATACTTATTTATATTCTTAAGCCAATGAAATAAGTTTTATTAACTGCACTACATAAGTATATTACACATATTACCACTTTTCTCTGTATCTTTTTATAAAACTTAATTATGTGCCCATGACATAAACTTATCCAAAAATTCCAACTATTTAGGTAAGCTAAAATATCAATTATTTAATATTTGTGTTGTAACAACCAGTATTTTAATCAGGTTATTCTGCTTTTAGAGAAAATATCTAATGTCACAAAAACAAGTAAATGCAGTACAAAAACATTACTATTGAAAAATCTATTTTATATAGGGTTTTGTAAGAATTAAAAAAAACCTCTAAGAAATATATTTAGAAGTTCTCTTGGTGAGCTAAAGAAAGTAAATTCAAATAAATCTGCCATGAATAAATAATAATCTCTTTAGCTTTAGTTCATATTCCATGAGTTTTCACTTGTTCCAGCAGACATAGCAAACATGATCCAATATAAAGTTACAAATTAATCCACTTGCACAGCTTATCTAATTCCTTACTTTTAAAATATCAGTTTCTTTTATAATAGGGAATTATGTTTTTTCTAGTAATTAAAGCTTGCCTAAGAAGTCAAAAAATAAATCGTAAAGTGAATGTTCTTGAGAGCAGCTGCGATGATTGGTGCGAAGATACTGACTGAACAGTGGTAGAAAAATACAATATATAGACTGAAGTGTTTCATGATCGTTGTTTAGGGAAAATGAATTTTAGTGGACATTCATAGTGAATTTTAAGAACTCCAGTACTATGCACGTTGTCTCAATATGTCTATTTTGTATGCGATTTGCAGTTTCTTGGAGATTAGGAAGGAATTGACATTGAAGAGAGAGGGGAAAGAACTTGGAAGACACCTCTGTGAGATGTCCATACTGAAAACAAAAAGTAAAATCCTGACTTTAGGGATTCCTTTTGGTATCATCTTTGAGTCCATTGTCCTTTGTCAGTATTTAATAAAAGAATTGGTCTTCAATATTCCCTTTCACCTATCAGATTTTTAAAAATCTGCTAGAAACAGAGAACCAGGTAAATAAATGATTTAACCCAATGACAGGTCTTTCCCAATAGTGTGTGTGTAAAGCTTTCGGGGACTTTCATCAATGTAATTGGTAAACATAAAATTCGATTCAGTACTCTGTTGTTAATGAGCAGTTTCACCTTCATTGCTGTTAGACTTTCTGGGCTTTGCCGTGTTTGCATTGCCTAATTTGATGTGCTTGTGCTGAGATCTGTATAGATGCCTGAGGAAAAAAACCCCATCTCTGGGATAATTGAGCATTTTTGCACAATACACACTTGCAATTTTATCTAGAGTGATTTTTTTCAATTATATGTAAACCACGGTTTCCAACGAGATCCCTTCAGGTTTTGAATAGGAACTTTTTTGTTTTCCCACTCCTTCCATCAAAATACTCTCAGATTGTAGACTCCACATTGTAATTTTGTCGTTGAAGTTTACTTTCCAGCATCTGTTGTAGTGATTTTCTTAGTGATGTTTAAGAGAATACTTGTTGAAAACTGCATTGCATTCTTAGTGTGGTGGCATCTGCTGAGCTCGAGCAGGCAGTCATCACCCCTTTTAATCTGCGCAGGTGCAATTACTGCGGTTTGTTCCTTTAGTAGCAAAGCTACTGTAATGAACAGACACCATCTTTTTAGCAACAGTCCTGGGAAAAAAAAAGGATAAAATAATTTTTTAAAAAATGTTTCCTTCGGATGGCATAATACTTCCAAAAACAGATTTAAACACACAGGAGGTATTTTTAGATTACTCTTTGAGGAGTAAACAACTATACGTCTCTCAAATTTGCAATAATTAAGCTTAGTAATATCTGATGCTCAATACTCCATTGATGCTGATACATTTTATTAGTAACAATTAGCTCAGTGGTCCCCTAATGAATGTAAAATGGTACTATAATGTCATGCTTTAAAAGAATCAAAACACAGAGGAAGCTATTAACTGGCTATCTCACTCGGTATATAAAATAGAAAACAAATTTGTTTTCTGTTGTTATTCTCCGATCTTGATATTTGTTAAGTCTGCCTCTGAAAGAAGAGTATGTTGGAACATTTTCTAGTTCGGTCATTTTTATAGCAAAAGGAACAAATATTCTGGTTAATCTCCAAATCTTCAAAAGACCGGTCTGCTCCACAGTGTTCCCAGGGAACATTTCTTATCCCAAAACATTTATTTAATAGGTTTTACTGAGCATCTAGAATAGACAAAGAACTTTGTTAAATGCTGTGAAGATAAAAATGAGCCAGACAGGTTGACAAAGTTAGTATTCTTGGAGGGAGCTGAGGCTCACACACAAAACTATAATATAGTAAGAAACGAGTCAGTGTTATGAAAAATTATATAAATAAATAAAAGGGACTCCAGGAGAGGAAGTCTTGTGTGTGTGTGTGTGTTTTGTTTCTCCTCCCAGCTTGGGGGATCATTTGGAAGTACCAATTAGCTAGGGTTTGAGAGAAAAGATTTAGGGAACAGTGAGGTAATTGTTACTCCAGGCAGAGGAAAAAGTGAACAAAAGCCAGAGATGTGAATACATGGGATGTGTTTGTGGGATACAAAAGTGGCTGTAAGGAACATAAAGAGGGAAAAATAAGAGATAATATTAAAACTGAAAAGGTGTGTGTTGGCCAGGGCCAGACATTCTTTTAAGGAGGTGGG
Organism: Mirounga angustirostris; assembly: GCF_029215605.1. NCBI lineage: Eukaryota > Metazoa > Chordata > Mammalia > Carnivora > Phocidae > Mirounga > Mirounga angustirostris. The sequence goes on along the minus strand of NW_026991709.1, from coordinate 88,814,273 downwards.
CTACTTACGAATGGTTTCTACCCTATCCAGGAGCATTTTGGATGTGTCAATCAATCTGAAGCCCAAATCAGCCAGGAAAGCCTCAGCCTTTAGATCTTACGGGAGGCTCAAACTAGGGCTCCATAGCTTGTGGCTCTGCCTGCTTTCTTGAGCCTGTGCACCTGGAATGCAGGGAACAATAGAATGCTAATAGGTATGATTCCTCCCATGCCTTAGAGGAGCAAATAGAGGATCTTATTTTCACACAGTGTTTTATGGGTAGGGTTTGCTAGCCACTTTCTGCTGAACAACTACTCACAATGTGCTAGCATTAAAATTGCACAACACACTGCCTGTGAATGTGTGTTATTTTTGTTCCTCAGATGCAGAGATTGAGTTGGAATTGTGGGGTAGCTCCGGAATTTGAAGTAAGATTTGACTCTAAAGATTTGACTCTAATCTGCCCACCATTCTAATATCAAAATTTTGTAAATCATAACTGTTTCAAGGCCAAGTTCTCGACTGAAGTGAAGAAACGACAGCAAATCTCACTGATCAATAAGTCAAAGCAGAAGATGTATACACACACACACACACACATATATGTATAGTACAAGCAAAATTTGATGAAAATAGAAAGTAAGAAGATTGATTCTGATGAATGGGTGATGCGTGCCCAGAAAGAGGAGTAAGATTTTTACATCCTTTAAGAGTTAAGTAGAGCCAGCCTTTTTAATTCCATGTACTGTAGACAAATTCCTTAAAAATTAAAATATATGGACTTTTGAAGTATTCTGTGGCATAGTCCATGAATTACAGTTAAGATACAACATTTTAACCATTTATCCACACGAATGTGAAAACCTCTACTTCATAATCTTCATGAGAACAGAGAATTCAGTCAAATAATATTTGGTCTCAAAGATCATAAAGCATGAGATTCCCATTAATTAAGATATTACTTCAAATACATATTTACAATTCTGCAGCAAGAAAGAAATGAAAAAAAATGCTAAGAGTACTAAGCACACATAAAATGATCCGATAGAGGTTCAGATATATATAACAACCCATGAAGCTCAAACTTTTAATTTTCAGGCTCTAAAGTTTCAGATTTCTGGAGCCAAATATTGTTCTGTAGAGAATCAGTATACATAAAGTCTCCCCCAGAGTACAATTTTTTCTTTAAATTTTTAATTTTTGTTTATATTTTTCAATTATGTGATTAAAAAATAGAATTGTTTCAAGAAAGGAATATTGTAGCAGTGTCCTGGCTCTAGCTGTGCAAATTTGCTAGAAAGATCTGATTTGAATCCATTAGTTACAAATTCAAAAAATTAGAGGATCCACAAAACAACACTGAGGACAGTAAGTGTTAACATAAAACATTGCATATAATTGTTCTGAATTGAGTTTTGGTGTTTTTCCTCTTACCCATATAAATGACAGGCAACAAGGGAGTACAAATAGAGGCTGTTTTCTCCAGTAGTTCTCTACCTTGGTTGCTAACATACATGAAGCACATTCAGTAGTTTTTATCTTAATCTTTATTTAAGAGCAATATAGGACATCAGCTCTAAATTTAAGAATATGTCTGGAGTCTTCCATTGAGATTCTGTAAGGCGCTCCTGCCCCACTATCCTTCCATCTTCCATGTCTACTTGAGAGGCTAGAAATTCACTTCTATAATTATCTGCCGGGAGATTAATACTCCTAAACTTTGGTCCAACACAAATAAATTCTATTCAACAAGTATTCATAAATGTCCACTCTTTGCCCTTTCTGGAACTAGACAAATTAAATACAGGGTTATGATAGAAGACACACACACACACACACATCAGTGTTATTATTGAGTGCCACTGAGTGACAGAAAGATATTTTTATATGCTATAATGCATATCATAGGATTTTTTCTTAGCATAGTCATTATTGTAATAGGTTCTTTTAAATAATTGATAAATGCCAAATCCTTTAATATTTAGTTTCAAGACATTTTAAGCAATGTTGTGCTTGTAATGTCAGAGGACAGGAGATTCAAAGACTTGGCAGAATGTCTAAGGGCATTTTTCTATAGTCCAGTTAGAATATCAGAAATAGTAAACTTTTATGATTTCCAAGTTGTATTTTGGGATTTTGCTTTTAAAGATAAAATGTGTCATATTAATTTTCTGCCTTCAAAAGGATTTGTTTTCCTTTATTAGTGATCAATTATATACTGCTATCTTGAGAGCAGAAGTGATAGTGTCTGTGAAAACTTTGTTTTATTGTAAATATCATCTATTGGATTATGTTTATTCAAACCTAAGTAGTTGTGTGTAAAAATAAGCCTGGCTTTTAAAAAAATGCTAAATAAGTTTTCCCCAGCTTCAACTGAGCCAGTTGATTGGAAGAAATTGAGAAGTACCAATATTGTCATCAGGCCAATGGGATATGAGTTCAGAAAAAGCTCAGGAAACTTCCATGAATGAGATTTAAGATAGTAAAATCTTATGTGTTCAGAGAAAATCTCTACTGAAGAAAATTTAATTAGAAGACAGAGATTTTCCTTTAGGAAAAGAGTTACCCAAAGCCGTTCTAACAAAGGTAACTGACTGTTCTGAAACTCAAAAAAGAATTGGAGAAGTATTAAAGATCTTGTTATTCTTTGCAATGAATGTGAGATGGGCATTACATATGACATTTCAAAAGTCAGAACTTTTACTACCTAAAATTGTTTACAGGAGGCTGTAAAAAGTATGAAAAGAAAGTATGGAATCATGGGTTTTTAGAGCAACCTTAAAAATCTCATCAACTTCCCTAACTCCCTACAGGAAGAAATTATTACAAATGATATAAAATAAGCTTCAATCTGTGTTTCATCATCCTTTCTAAACTCACTCTTGTTTGTGTTTCTGTACTCAATTCAGTTGTGGTTGATTAAAATTCTTTTACTTTTTATATGAGATGCATATTTATCTTGAAAAAGTATTGGGGCACCTGGGTGTCTCAGTCGTTAAGTGTCTGCCTTTGGCTCAGGTCAGGATCCCAGAGTCCTGGGATTGAGCCCCGCATTGGGCTCCCTGCTTGGCGGGAAGCCTGCTTCTCCCTCTCCCACTCTCCCTGCTTGTGTTCCCTCTCTCGTTGTGTCTCTCTCTGTCAAATAAATAAATAAATCTTAAGAAAAAAAAAAAAGAGAAAGTATGTAAAAGCAGTGCCATAGTTATTGAGCCTTAAAGTGTGGTGTTGGTTATATCATCTAACACGCAGTAAGGTGTTGCTTGGTGAAAATGGAAAAGCAAAAAGGTGCATGAGACAAGAGACTTCATGAGGGTTTTAGGGTGCTCCAGACTAAGCACTATTGGTCATGAAATGTTACTACTGTGGAAATAAATGAAGACAACCCAAATGAAAACAAAAAACAAGAAGAACTTGCTATAGCAAGGGACCACACACCATCACTTGCCTTTGGCAGAGGCTCTAATGCAGACAGAGGGCTAAGAAAGTCTTATAGTGGAAAGAAGGGAAGGCTTCAGGTAAGCCCCAACTGGAGGATGTAGGCATAGGGATGCCAGAGGCATGCTAGCTAGAAGTGGGTATCTTATATAGCTTAGCAGATCATATTTGACTTTTTCTGGTAGATCCCATGTTGGAAGTGGGGGCAAAAATTAGAGTTATCAATTGATAGTTATCAATGAAATCTGGCTTTTGGAGGTTGTTTGCTATAGAAGTTATTGTTTGACTTCCTGGACTTATTGTGGCAGATTGGGGGTCAGTGTGCTACTTATCATTGTATATTCAGTCTCTGATGTCCTTTGTGCACATTTAATAAGCAGCTGATTCCATGTATGTGTTTATCAACTATCATGTGTTCCACTGAAAAATTGCCCCTGGAGACATGGGACGAAAAACTGCACCAGCTGGCTAGTTGACGATGATTCTGCCATGTTAGACATATGAAGCAGAATGAAATTACAGGGTAACTCTGTAACAATGGGTAATGTTAATATCATGATTGTGTTTGTAGAATAAGAAAAAAAAATTTCTGAAGCCCAATTTTTCTTATAAGTAGTGTTTCCATTTGTATTTCATATTTTAAAAAATGTGGTTAACATGATGGGATTATTGTAATTGAACCAACTTCCACATTTAGTTAATATTAACTACCATTCAATTTTTCTATCTTTTTGTTTCAAATTGCATGTTTTTCAATTTTATTATATGCTTCTATTTTTAAAACTAGATGAATACCACACTAATTTATCCAAATTTGAATTTCCTGAATAATGGACTTTAGCTGCCATGAGAGCTAATGTATTCAGTTAAATTTATTAAGCCCTCCAAATCTCCAGTATTTATTTACAGTTTCCTCTGAGGTCCTTTTCCTTGAGAAAATAAATTATAAATATGTCAAACATGCTAGTTCTAACATTTAACAAGATAATAAATGGTCTTATAAAACTGCACTAAAGAAAAGAAATACAAAGCTAATCTTGTAATTCTATTCTAACAATAGTTTTAGAGGTCTGGAGCCGAAGTTTTGGTGTTCCCTCTCTGCAGATCACAAAGCACAAAGTACACTCTTATTCAAAAATGAAAATCTGGGGCACCTGGGTGGCTCAGTCGTTAAGCGTCTGCCTTCGGCTCAGGTCATGATCCCAGGGTGCTGGGATCGAGCCCCACATCGGACTCCCTGCTCTGCGGGAAGCCTGCTTCTCCCTCTCCCACTCCCCCTGCTTGTGTTCCTGCTCTCGCTATGTCTCTCTCTGTCAAATAAATAAATAAAATCTTTAAAAAAAAATGAAAATCTGTACATATACCATTAAAAAGGAATTCTCACTGAATTATTTGGAAGATTGAGTTAATTCTAGGGTTTTCTTCAAAGTAAATTATCTTAAAAGTGTTGATTTTACTCTTGTTACCAAATAAATCAATCAAAATATCCTTAGAGAGGACCTACTATGTCGAAGGTATACTAGGCTTTATGGGAAAGAGGAAAAAAGAAACCTAAAGCACAATCATTGCTCACAAAAATACAGAATAACAAAGATACTTGAATAAAAAGAAAAAGAGTACTATATTAAAAATGTCAAATAAATGTGATCTTTGCATTTCACTTATTGTAAGATACATAATAGAATGTGTCTTCCAGCCCATGGAAGATTCTGATAGTAGTTTTCAAAATGTTCCTAATGTTAAAACCTGAAGTTGCTAAGAACTAAACTTTTTTCAGTGGTCAAAGGATGAATTTAAGAAAAGCAGTAACTTCATTTCTATTTCAAATACTTAAGAAACTGGCCTACCTGTTAAATATATATTGTGAATTAAGTTGTCAGCAAAAAAAATGTCTAGAAGAAAATATTGCTATGGGTCAGAAGAGTAGAGCCTTAGATTGTGTATTTAAATATTAAAAGGAACACATTGGAGAAAAGAAAAGAATACAAAATAGAAGTGGATATGAAGTGTTTCTTATAACTAGAAGAGGATGAGGATCCCACCAGAGTGCTACAAAATATCCTGTGGGATATACTTGCTATGATTTATCTCCTCTGTAAATTATTTTAATTAAATGTAGATCCACAATTGGCATGTGTTTTGAAAGTTTAGAAAAAATGTTCCATTGGAAATCTAATCTAGGGTTTGAATAATAATCAAATAAATTAGAACTCACAACATTCCTTTTATAAATAACTCAATATAAAGGATTCTTGGACTCTTATTTTCTCAGCTCATAAATAGATTTTTTATGTAAAAAGAAATTTATTTTGCAAGTGAATCATTAAAACCTGGGTATAAGTAGAGTAATTATAAAATACTTCAGGAGGTCCATCAAACTGTCTAAAGATTCCCCAAGGTGCTATAATGTCTGACAGCTTTGGTATGTTTTACTAGTCTAAGGAGAAACTGGACAATCTCCAACACATATACTGTAATTAATGCTTTCCTTAAGTATCTTTCTTTCCTTATTATTTAACCTAAGTTGATAACTGAGAGCTAAATAAATCAGCCTGTTTACATTTTCTTCTTTTTTTCTTTTTCATCTCTCTACTTGACGTGATGAAACATTTTATTTTTATATTATTTTTCCTAAAATGCGTCCATTCATATAGAGTAATATAACATGGGTTGGTCTAAATACTTAATTGACATTTTGGGTAGGGGGAGGGAGAGTGGGAGAGAGAGAATCTCAAGCAGTTTCCGTATCTGTTGTGGAGCCTGATGAAGGGCTCAATCTCACCACCCTGAGATCTTGACTTGAGTCCAAACCAAGGGTTGGGTGCTTAACCAGCTGAGCCACCCAGGAGCCATTTAATTGACTCTTGAGTTACTTTTAGAAGTTCAGGGCCAGGCACGAATATGATTCTGATCTTGTTATCACTGAAAAGTAAAACTAAATAGGTTTGGATTCTTAGCTTAAGAAACAAAATAATTCTGATGACTAGTGTCTCTATGAAAAAAAAAATTACACTTATTCTATTCCTTTTCTAAATGCATTTTCCCCAGAGCTTTTTAGAGTTACTTCTGGTATTTTTTTTTAATTTTATTTTATTCTGTTCTGTTACTCACCATATATACATCATTAGTTTTTGATGTAGTGTTCCATGATTCATTGTTTGCGTATAACACCCAGTGCTCCATTCAGTATGTGCCCTCTTTAATACCCATCACCAGGCTAACCCATCCCCCCACTTCCCCCCCGCCGAACCCTCAGTTTGTTTCTCAGAGTCCATAGTCTCTCATGGTTCATCTCCCCCTCCGATTCACTCCCTTCATTTTTCCATTCCCACTACCATTTTTTTTTTAAACATATAATGTCTTACTTGTTTCAGAGGTACAGGTCTGTGATTCATGTCTTAAACAATTCACAGTGCTCACCATAGCACATACCCTCCCCAATGTCTATCACCCAATCACCCCATCCCTCCCACCCCCACCACTCCAGCAACCCTCAGTTTGTTCCTGAGATTAAGAATTCCTCATATCAGTGAGATCATATGATACATGTCTTTCTCTGATTGACTTATTTCGCTTAGCATAATACCTTCTAGTTCCATCCATGCCATTGTAAATGGGATGATTTCTTTTTTTTTTGATGGCTGCATAATATTCCATTGTATATATATACCACCTCTTCTTTATCCATTCATCTGTTGATGGACATCTTTGCTCTTTCCATAGTTTGGCTATTGTGGACATTGTTGCTATAAATATTGGGGTGCACATACCCCTTCAGGTCACTACATTTGTATATTTAGAGTAAATACCCAGTAGTGCAATTGCTGGGTCATACGGTTGCTCTATTTTCAACTTTTTGAGGAACCTCCATACTGTTTTCCAGAGTGGCTGCACCAGCTTGCATTCTCACCAACAGTGTAGGAGAGTTCCCCTTTCTCCACATCCTCACCAACATCTGTCATTTCCTAACTTGGTAATTTTAGCCATTCTGACGGGTGTGAGGTGGTATCTCATTGAGGTTTTGATTTGGATTTCCCTGATGCCAAGTGATGTTAAGCACGTTTTCATATGTCTGTTGGCCATTTAGATGTCTTCTTTGGAAAACTGTCTGTTCATGTCTTCTGCCCATTTCTTGATTGGATCATTTGTTCTTTGGGTGTTGAGTTTGATAAGTTCTTTATAGATTTTGGATACTAGCCCTTTATCTGATATGTCATTTGCAAATATCTTCTCCCATTCTGTCGGTTGTCTTTTGGTTTTGTTGACTGTTTCTTTTGCTGTGAAAAAGCTTTTTATCTTGATGAAGTCCTAATAGTTAATTTTTGCCCTTGCTCCCCTTGCCTTTGGCGATGTTTCTAGGAAGAAGTTGCTTCGGCTGAGGTCGAAGAGGTTGCTGCCTGTGTTCTCCTTTAGGATTTTGATGGACTCCTGTCTCACATTGAGGTCTTTTAACCACTTGGAGTCTATTTTTGTGTGTGGTGTAAGGAAATGGTCCAATTTCATTTTTCTGCATGTGGCTGTCCAATATTCCCAAACACCATTTGTTGAAGAGACTGTCTTTTTTCCATTGGACATTCTTTCCTGCTTTGTCGAAGATTAGTTGACCATAGAGTTGAGGGTCCATTTCTGGGCTCTCTATTCTGTTCCATTGATCTATGTGTCTGTTTTTGTGCCAGTACCATACTGTCTTGATGATTACAGCTTTGTAATAGAGCTTGAAGTCCGGAATAATGATGCCACCGGCTTTGCTTTTCTTTTTCAACATTCCTCTGGCTATTTGGGGTCTTTTCTGGTTCCATACGAATTTTAGGATTATTTGTTCCATTTCTTTGAAAAAAGTGGATGGTATTTTGATAGGGATTGCATTAAATGTGTAGATTGCTCTAGGTAGCTTTGACATCTTCACAATATTTGGTCTTCCAATCCATGAGCATGGAACATTTTTCCATTTCTTTGTGTCTTCCTCAGTTTCTTTCATGAGTATTTTATAGTTTTCTGAGTACAGATTCTTTGCCTCTTTGGTTAGTACTTATTCCTAGGTATCTTATGGTTTTGGGTGCAATTCTAAATGGGATCAACTCCTTGATTTCTCTTTCTTCAGTCTTGTTGTTGGTGTATAGACATGCCACTGATTTCTGTGCATTGATTTTGTACCCTGCCACTTTACTGAATTCCTGTATGAGTTCTAGCAGTTTTGGGGTGGAGTCTTTGGTTTTTCCACATAAAGTATCATATCATCTGCAGAGTGAGAGTTTGACTTCTTTACTGATTCGGATGCCTTTTATTTCTTTTTGTTTTCTGATTGCTGTGGCGAGGACTTCTAGTATTATGTTGAATAGCAGTGGTGATAGTGGACATCCCTGCCGTGTTCCTGACCTTAGAGAGAAAGCTCTCAATTTTTCCCCATTGAGAATGATATTCACTGTGGGTTTTTCATAGATGGCTTTTATGATATTGACATATGTACCCTCTATCCCTACACTGTGAAGAGTTTTAATCAAGAAACAATGCTGTACTTTGTCAAATGCTTTTTCTGCATTTATTGAGAGGATCATATGGTTCTTGTTCTTTCTTTTATTAATGTATTGTATCACATTGATTGATTTGCGGATGTTGAACCAACCTTGCAGCCCAGGAATAAATCCCACTTGGTCGTGGTGAATAATCCTTTTAATGTACTGTTGGATCCTATTGGCTAGTATTTTGGTGAGAATTTTGGCATCCATGTTCATCAGGGATATTGGTCTGTAATTCTCCTTTTTGATGGGGTCTTTGTCTGATTTTGGGATCAAGGTAATGCTGGCCTCATAAAATGAGTTTGGACGTTTTCCTTCTATTTCTATTTTTTGGAACAGTTTCAGAAGAATAGGTATTAATTCTTCTTTAAATGTTTGGTAGAATTTCCCTGGGAAGCCATCTGGCCCTGGGCTCTTTTTTTCTTTTGGAGATTTTTGATTACTGCTTCAATTTCCTTAGTGGTTATGGGTCTGTTCAGGTTTTCTATTTCTTCCTGGTTCAGTTTTAGTGTTCATACATCTCTAGGAATGCATCCATTTTTTCCAGATTATCTAATTTGCTGGCGTATAGTTGCTGATAATATGTTCTTACAATTGTTTTGTATTTCTTTGGTGTTGGTTGTGATCTCTCCTCTTTCATTCATGATTTTATTTATTTGGGTCATTTCTCTTTTCTTTTTGATAAGTCTGGCCAGGGGTTTATCAATCATGTTAATTCTTTCAAAGAACCAGCTCCTAGTTTCATTGATCTGTTCTACTGTTCTTTTGGTTTCTCTTTCATTGATTTCTGCTCTGATTTTATTATTTCTCCTCTCCTGCTGGTCTTAGGCTTTATTTGCTGATCTTTCTCCAGCTCCTTTAGGTGTAGGGTTAGGTTGTGTATTTGAGACCTTTCTTATTTCTTGAGAAAGGCTTGTATTGCTATATACTTTCCTCTTAGGACCTCCTTTGCTGCCTCCCAAAGAATTTGAACAGTTGTGTTTTCATTTTCATTTGTTTCCATGAATTTTTTAAATTCTTCTTTAATTTCCTGGTTGACCCATTCATTCTTCAGTAGGATGCTCTTTAGCCTCCATGTATTTGAGTTCTTTCTGACTTTCCTCTTGTGATTGAGTTCTAATTTCAAGGTATTATGGTCCAAAAATATGCAGGGAATGATCCCAATCTTTTGGTACCAGTTGAGACCTGATTTATGACCTAGGATATGATCGATTCTGGGAATGTTCCATGAGTACTAGAAAAGAATGTGTATTCTGTTGCTTTGGGATGGAATGTTCTGAATATACCTGTGAAGTCCATTTGGTCCAGTGTGTCATTTAAAGTCTTTATTTCCTTGTTGATCTTTTGCTTGGATGATCTGTCCATTTCAGGGAGGAGGGTGTTAAAGTGCCCTACTATTATTGTATTATTGTCAATATGTTTCTTTGCTTTTGTTATTAATTGGCTTATATAATTGGCTGCTCCTGTGTTAGGGGCATAGATATTTACAATTGTTAGATCTTCTTGTTGGATAGACCCTTTAAGTATGATAGAGTGTCCTTCCTCATCTCTTATTACAGTCTTTGGTTTAAAATCTAATTTGTCTGATATAAGGATTGCCACCCCAGCTTTCTTTTGATGTCCATTAGCATGGTAAGTGGTTTTCCACCCCCTCACTTTCAATCTGGAGGTGTCTTTGGGTCTAAAATGAGTCTCTTGTAGATAGCATATCGATGGGTCTTGTTTTTTATCCAATCTGATACACTGTGTCTTTTGATTGGGGCATTTAGCCCATTTATATTCAGGGTAACTATTGAAAGATATGAATTTAGTTTCATTGTATTGCCTGTAGGGTGACTGTTACTGTATATTGTCTCTGTTCCTTTCTGGTCTATGTTGCTTTTAGGCTCTCTCTTTGCTTAGAGGACCCCTTTCAATATTTCTTGTAAGGCTGGTTTTGTGTTTACAAATTCTTTTAGTTTTTGTTTGTCCTGGAAGCTTTTTATCTCTCCTTCTATTTTCAATGACAGCCTAGCTGGGTATAGTATTCTTGGCTGCATATTTTCCTTGTTTAGTGCTCTGAATATATCCTGCCAATCCTTTCTGGCCTGCCAGGTCTCTGTGGATAGGTCTGTTGCCAATCTAATGTTTCTACCATTGTAGGTTACAGACCTCTTCTCCTGTGCTGCTTTCAGGATTTTCTCTTTGTCTCTGAGACTTGTAAGTTTTACTACTAGATGTTGGGGTGTTGACCTATTTTTGTTGATTTTGAGGGGGGTTCTCTGTACCTCCTGAATTGTGATGCCTGTTTCCTTCCCCAAATTAGGGAAGTTCTCTGCTATAATTTGCTCCCATATACCTTCTGCCTCCTCTCTCTTTCTTCTTCTTCTGGGATCCCAATTATTCTAATATTGTTGCGTCTTAATGGTATCGCTTATCTCTCGAATTCTGCCCTCGTGATCCAGTAGTTGTTTATCTCTCTTTTTCTCAGCTTCTTTATTTTCCATCATTTGGTCTTCTATATCACTAAATCTCTATTCTGCCTCATTTATCCTAGCAGTTAGAGCCTCCATTTTTGAATGCACCTCATTAATAGCCTTTTTGATTTTGACTTGGTTAGATTTTAGTTCTTTTATTTCTCCAGAAAGGGTTTCTCTAGTATCTTCCATACCTTTTTCAAGCCCAGCTAGTATCTTTATAATCATCATTCTGAACTCTAGTTCTGACATTTTACTAATGTCTGTATTGATTAGGTCCCTGGCAGTCGGTACTGCCTCTTGTTCTTTTTTTTGAGGTGAGTTTTTCCATCTTGTCATTTTGTCTAGAGGAGAATAGATGAATGAGAGATCAAATGCTAACAGGGTAACAATGACCCCAGAAAAATATACACTAAACTAATCGGAAGAGACCCAAAACCAGGGGAAAAGAAAGGGAAATAAAGAAAAAAGAAAAAAAAAGAATATGATCAAATATGATCAGGCTGGTGCATAGATCTGTGCCACACACTAGATTTTGGGTGTATTTTGGTCTGCTAGAAGAAAGTGCATCCCAAAATTTTAAAGAAAGAAAAACTTATATATGTACAAAAATAAGGGTAAATACGATGAAGGGATGGAATATGACTGTAAAGATAAAAATTATAAAAGATTTTATAAAAGGAATTGATAAGATAAGAAGTTGGTTGAATAAAGAAGAAAAATTAAAAAAAAAGGGGGGGCTGAGAATGTGATCAGGCAGGAGACTAGAACAAAACCATACACTAGAGATTTAGGTTATATTTTGGTCTGTTAGAAGAAACTGTATCCCAAAATTTTAAAGAGAGAACAACTTATATATATACCAAAAATAAGGTTAACTACCATGAAGGGATAGAATATGACTCTAAAAAAGGAAAATAAAAAAGATTTTAAAAAACGGGATTGATAACATGTTGGTTGAAAAAGGGAAAAGGAAAATTAAAAAAAATTTAAAAATTAACTTTGAAAGACTAAAGAATCATGGGAAAAAAGCCATGAACTCTATGTGCTGTATTCCCCTAGCACTGGAATTCTGCCATTCTCATTGATTGGTAAACTTGGTCTTGGCTAGCTGTTCTTGCTGATCTTCTGGGGGAGGGGCCTGTTGCCGTGGTTCCCAAATGTCTTTGCTGGAGGCAGAATTGCCCTACCCTTGCCTGGTCCGGGCTAAGTAATCTGCTCAGGTTTGCTCTCGGGAGCTTTTGTTCCCTGCATGCTTTCCACACAGGTTTGGAGGATGAGAGTGAAAATGGTGGCCTCCCAATCTCCTCCCCAGAGGAGCCGAGAACTCGGAGCCATGCTCCTCAGTGTGCCCCCAGAGAAAAGCAGTCAATCACTCCCATCTCCCCAGTCTCTGGCTGCACTCCGTGCTCACCCAGCCTGTGACCGAGCGTTTCTATCTCTGGCACCCGACCCCATTTGGAGTCTCCAAACCCAGCAGAGTCCTGCAGTGCACCCCTGTGCCACTCCTCCCTGGGGAGGAAGGGGAGTCTCCGTGGATCTGCCACTTGTTGGGTCCCTGCTGGAAGAGCAGTGGCCCGACTGTGCCACGGATCAGTTTATGGCAACCCCGAGCTGAGAGCCCACGCCTTGGCTCCATCTCTGCAGCCAGCTTCCCCGCTCCGATACCTGGGAGCTCTGCTGCACTCAGGCACCCCCAGTCTTTCTGTTACCCCTAAGGTCCCGAGACCACACTGTCCCCAGCAAGGGTTCCGCCCCCTGCTTAGCCACTGGAGCGATGTTCCTCAGTGGAGCCGACTTCTAAAAGTTCTGATTTTGTGCTCCATAGCTCTATCACTTGCCAGTAGCGGCTGACAGAGGCCCCCTCACCCCACGGTCTATCTTCCCAAATATCGCCTCAGATTCACTTCTCTGCATGTCCTGCCTTCCAGAAAGTGGTCACTTTTCTGTTCAGAGAGTTGCTGCTATTCTTTTCTTCCATCTCCTGTTGAGTTCGAAGGTGTTCAGAATGGTTTTATACCTATCTAGCTGAATTCCAGGGACCAGACAAAATTTAGGTCTCCTACTCCTCCAACGTCTTGCTCCCCTACTTCTGGTCTTTTATAAAATAGTGTCCTGCTCCAGTTTTAGCCCCTAATCATGTGGTTGATGTCAAGCAAATCACTTCCCAGGTACCCAGGAAGTACTCCTCAAGTGCTCACTCTGGGTCATAAGTTGTGTGCCAAGAGTGTTATATCATAACAAAGGATCCATTTTTGAAAATGCTTTCCAGGCACTACATGCTTACTGTACACATATATTCTTTCAATTTTTCTACACAGTTATATTATGAAGTAGGTGCCATTATACTGATTTTATAGATGTGGAAACTGAGGTCTAGAGAAGGTAAGTTGTTTAGCCTAGGTCCCAGAACTAGTGAGTTACACAATGGGAAAAATGGGAATTGGTTGTCAACATCTGTCTCTAAAGCCCATTTTCTTAAACAGTATGATTTGTGTCTCTTTTCCCCATATGTGAAATATGGAAGTCAGGCTACAGGAGATTCTCATATAAACAATGATTTCATAGAAGTGAGTTAGAATAGATCAGTAGTCTCAAGGGCCTCAAAATGTGATCTGAGAACCAGCAGCATCAGCATTACCAGGGAACATCTTAGAGATGCAAATGATCTAATTCAACCCCAGAATGAATCTAAAACTCTAGGTGTGAGGCCAGCAATTTGTGCTTTAACAAGATCTCTGGGGGATTCCACTGGTATGGAGTGTAAGAGCACTGACTTCAAATCATATTATCTGTGCTTGAATTATGACTCCAACATGTGTCATATTAGCTGTGTGATGTAGTAAGATATTCTACCTCTCTGCCTTTCTCTCTGTCCTTCTCCAAAATGGGGATAAAATCATTTTGCCTCATAAAGTTGTGAGGATTAAAATAGTTAATATATGTAAAATGCTTAGCATTGTACTTGCAATAAACTAAATGTTCCTTAAATATTAGCTATTATTATTTAAAAGTGGAGCTGTAAGCTGTGGGAGGAAGGGTTTCCTCTGTCCTCTGTCATTAGGTGCAAACATTTGAAAGGTCCTAAAAGATATAATCTGTAAAGTTCATTCCTATTCTATGAATTCCAGTAACAGCAATGTTTATGCCATGCTTATACTACTACTTCCCATCAAATTTCTTTTCCTGGAGACATTTAACTTCTCTTTATGACATATGAATAGGCTTAAAATAATTTTTTTCACAGATAATCTTTTACCGGAACAATAAAAAGAATATGTACCAGGCAGCTATGTAAAGTTTTTTTTTTTTTTTAATTTCTCTCTAAATTCCTTTACTCAGTCCTGACTCTGTTCTTCATTTAAATCCCAGATGTGTCAGATGTATGCTAACTGCTCACAGACTCTCTCTACAAAATCTTTCCTCAGGCAAGCATCTGTTTTTCACTGATCTATACAATAGTTTCCCCAAATCTTTAGAATTGGGATATTTTAATGACTAAGTATTGCTAAGCATGTTTACATTCCCCCCTGTCTTATTTGAACAGAGATTTGTGTACTAAAACTCTCCTAGATACTGAGGTATGAAAGCTGAATGAGCCCTAGAATCTGGCCCTGAAAGCTGGATGACATGGGTAACTAACAATTCTATTTAACCAGGCAGAAACGAGTGAGAATATTAGGCACCAGTGACTGTGGGAACAAACAAAGAAGGAACAACTCTACCTCAGAGGGTTAATGCTAAAACCATCTTCTAGATGATGAATATTTACACCTGTATACGAAAGATGGATCCAATCCTGGGCTAGAAAGACATATCAGGTGCAGGAAACAAATTTTTCAGAGACATTTGCTTACAAACCTCAATAATCTGGAGAACTGTGTCTGGTGTGGCTGGAGAGAAAGAGCAGTAGGAGATAGGCTAGAAAGAAGGAGAGGGTGGGAATCATGAGAGGATGTCACATCAACCTGCCAGAACTATAGGGCTGGTTTTATCCTAATTTTGCAGGAGATGAAAATGATCAGCCCAAGTGTCCACGGATAGATAAGTAGATAAAGAAAAGGGGACATATATATTATTTAAAGAATGGAATATTATTATTCAGCCATAAAAAAGAATGAAATCTTTCCATTTGCAATAGCAAGGATGGAGCTAGAGAGTATGATGCTAAGTGAGATGTCAGTCAGAAAAAGACAAATACCATATGATTTCACTCATATGTGGAATTTAAGAAAACAAATGAGCAAAGAAAAAAAAACAAACAAACGAACCAAGAAACAGACTCTTAACTATAGAGAACAAACTGATGGTTACCCCAGGGGAGGTGGATAAAGGGATGGGTGAAATAGGAGATGGGGATTAAAGAGTCCACTGTTATCATAATGAAAAAAATTAAAAATTTTAAGAATTAGAAAAAATAAATTGACCATAACCAACATGGAAAATAAACAGCAGAGCCCAAATTCAAGACCAGGTTTTCTCCCAGCTCCCATCCTGTACTCTTTTTACCACATTAAATATTTACTTAGAATTCCCTTAATCAAAAAAAAAAAAAAAAGAATATCCTTAATCAAAATATTAAATCACTCATTTAGATACAAGGCATTATACTCTGGTCCAGTATATAGAGGGGATCTTTTTGACAGAGCACATTTTTACCAGTGACCTGATAGTCCATTTGCTCATAATGAAGTATTATCCTGAACGTATCTTGGTGCTTTTCCCACCCTAGGCAACTGGAAGTGAGGAGAAAGGGAAGAAAGGAAAGAAACTGATTAATTGTCTACTGTGATTCAGGGAATATTCTAGATATTTCAGATGTTATGTGATTTGAATGCTCACAACATTCTTTAAGTTAGATATTATCCACTTTTTACTAATGAAGACTCAGAGTGAGATATAAGAAACTTGTCCAAGATCATGCAGCCAGTTAAGTGGCAAGCTAAGTTTAGAATCTTGGTCTGTTCGGCCCAGGCCAAAATTATCCCGTCTACTTATCCAACTCTGTTTCTCATGAATGACTCCCCAGTAAGCTCAAAACAAGGCCAATCAGTAAGCTAAAAACATTGATGGAGGAAAGTTTTAGATAGTGTTGTTAAGAAAGGGCATTCTTAGGCAAAGAGAGTAGCAGGGCATTTTCAATTCAATCATATAAATAACCTTGCATTTTGAATAGCTTTTGGATTCCAAATTTACAAAAAAATAAGAGGTCAAGGGAACATATGGGTGACAAAAAAAGGGCATGAGGCAGCATGAGGAAGAAATAATAAGTGGACAGGAAGAAATACACTGTATAACTAGCAGAATCTCTGGTTCTCAAGGGCTTCATTTGCCTGCTTAAATTATATTTGCTTTGTGAATGTACCCAGTACCCATTACTCCACATTTCCCAAAGGATCAGTGTTCCAAATGATCAGATTTTTTCCCAGATCTCAAATATCTAAACATTTAAAAATTACCATTGTTGACCAAGCTAACTTCTACAACACATTTATACTTCAGCAGAGGAGGCTATTAATTCAAGCTCCTAGGCTGGAATCCATTATGTTAGAGACTGTTCTCCATCAGAGAAAGAGGGCTTCAATACCTCTTTGAGCCTCTTCCGGGCTTCTTCACAAATCTTGGATACTCAAGTTAATTCTTCAGTGTTTAGCTACCTTTCGTCAAGACCCTGATCATATCTGTGGTAAATATTTATTATACAAAGCTGGAAAGTGAGAGAAGTTATAAAAAGTTGAGTTACCATTTTTAGAGAATCATATGCAATTCTTTAAATTTATATTAGAAGTGGCTTATCTTGCTGAAGGAAAAATTACTTCATTACTTGACTCTGTATTTAATGTATTAGTTGGAGTAATAACAAAGAAACTTGTCATTGTAGTTTTTTATTAGCCAGATATTTTGCTGGTAGATGAACTACAAATCACTTAGACTAGGAAGTCATTTGTGATGGTTTTTATTATTAAAAATAGTACTAAAAATTGTAAGCATATCTATTGAATACTTACATTTTTCTAGACCAAGGCCAAAGAATAAACACTTTGGCTTTGCGAACCATATAGGATCTATTGCAACTACTAAACTCTGCTGGCACAAAAGCAGATAATATATAAGTGAATAAGTGTGATTGTGCTACAGTGAAACTTTGTATACAGAGAGTGAAATACAAGTGTCATGTGACTTTTACATATTATGAAATGTTGTTCTTTGATTTTTTTCAGCTATTTAAAAAACATTCTTAGTTCATGGTCCTTACAAAAACAGGTAGTAAGCTAGATTTATCTGTGGGTCATAGTTTGCTCATCACTGTTCCAGACATTTACTTTTTTCATCTCAAACTGTTTCCTTCGTCTTGAGGTAAATGTATTATCTCAGTTGCATAGATGATGAAACTAAGTATCAGAAACATTTAACTGACTTGAACATTACATAGCAAGGCAAACCTTTGGCAATTTTCCTGACCTCTCTGAGTCTTAGTTTCTGCATATGCAAACTGCGAAAAAGTACCCACATTTATAGTGGCATTATGGGGATTAAAGAAAGCAATTTATTTATTCAAGCACTATTTAATTCTTCCTAGTTGCAGACTCTTCCCTGAAATACTCAAGTTCAGGGGATATGCAGTGTACAAAGCGGGTCTTGCCATTGCCTATATGAATCTTAGAGTTAAGTTTATAAGATATAAGATACACAGTAGGAACACCTGGGTGGCTCAGTCGGTTAAGCGTCTGCTTTCAGCTCATGTCATGATCCCAGGGTCCTGGGATCAAGTCCCACATCGAGTCTCACATTGGGCTCCCTGCTCAGCGGGAAGCCTGCTTCTCCCTCTGCCTGCTGCTCCCCCTACTTATGCTCTCTCTCTCTGTGACAAATAAATAAAATCTTAAAAATGATATACAATAAATAAAAATTATAATAGACATCAAGACATAACATAAACATCAAGAGATCAAGACATAAACAAAGCAGAGTACAAGAGATAATGCTAGAGAAGTAAGACATATAAAGGCACATTAATAAGTTTAGACATTATCCCAAGAATAAAGGAAAGTCCTGAAGAGTTTTAAGCAATGAGGAAATAACATTAAGCTTGCATTTCGAAAAGATCATTCTCCTGCAATATGAAGCGTGGATTGGCAAGTGGCAAGAATGGGTCAGGGATACCAGTTCAATAGTAGATACTGTGGTTCAGATGAATGATGATCGTGGCTTGAATTAGAGTAATGCCAGGAGAAAACTAAGAGAAATAGTCAGATTCAAAAAAATATTAACTAATTGGACTGATTTTAAAATACTTATTTCATGTCTACTTATACCACCCACTTTTTGAGGTTCTGGGGAGATAGCAAAACAAAAGCCGACGTGTCTGCTTTAATGTAAGAATGATGGGCAATGTAGAATCAAAACCTGGGTGTTATACGCAAACAATGAATCATGGAACACTACATCAAAAACTAATGATGTAATGTATGGTGATTAACATAACATAATAAAAAAACCCCAAACAAACAACAAGGTAATATGTAGCCATAGTTCTTATTACTTCACATTTTGTCCCCAGGGAATTTGTTCAACAATTACAGCTCAACAGAAGGGGAAAGTCTAAAGCACAGAAATGCTCACTTGTATATCATTTATTTTTTAAAAAAGAAAAAGCTTATGAAAAGTTGAATTGTATAATAGCATTGAAATCATACATTAATACAATTGGTATTACATATCTATTGAATTATAATTACTATAAAGAGTGAAAAGTTTTTATAAGGTTATATGAAATCATATAAAGTTATATTTATATGATTATTATAAAAAAAGTTATTTCCAGGTTTTTACTTTAAAATAAACTGTGTAGATGGTGGTAGCATGAAGTGAGATAAGAAAAAATAAAAGTACAAATGGACTTGATGTATATTGATTAAAAACTCTAACTAAAATTCTTTATAGTTCTTCCTTAGTGCATTTTCTCTTCTAAGGTTCTTTAGGACCACAACCAAAAAGAAAGAAACAGTAGGTTTATGGCTCTCTAAAACAGCTTTACTATTCTTTCAGCTTTCTTCTGCCCAGAGAATTAAAAAAAAAAAAAAAATGGAGGAGAAGGCATATATGACTGGAGTTACAGAACAGGAGCAGACATTTCTGATATGAGCAGTTATCAGAGGAAAACTATTAATGTACCATGCCTCTTTCCCCATCTTCCAAAATACACATTTTCTCCAGGGTAGCTGTTCTACTTTCTACTGTTCTACTGTTCTACTTTCAAATGCCTTATTTGGAGCTTTTATACCCTAATTGAATACAGCATTGACAGAAGCTTGGGTTCCAGGGGTGACTCTCTTCATCCAAGGTGGCTCCTACCAAGATCATTACCAGTCCTACAAAGAACACCCTACTTCTTTTTTTTTCTTTTTTCTGGGACCCCTTGAACATGGTTAGTACTGCCAATAATCTTCCTCAGAATAATATTTACCCATCAATAGAGTTCAATTGCTGAATATTTTTAGCTAATGATTATTCTGCCATCAAGCAAGTTGTTTCCAGCAGTGAATATATAGTTGAACTAACACAAATAGCTTTGTATTTTATGCCCTTTACATACAATAAACTATATTCATAAATGGTATTTTTCAAATACTCCAGAGCTGGAGGTGGAATCATTCTAAGGTCTCCTAGTTAGGTGATCTGAGAACTTTAGCAAATGGAGATATTCCTTAAATAAAACATATACAGAGAGTGAAATAAGTTATTTCTTGACATATTCTTTAAAGTGCCTATGAAGTCTGAAGTGGATCTGTCCACTAGGCAGTTGTATACACTCATGTGAACCTCAAGAAAAGGCTTTGAGGGATGCCTGGGTGGCTCAGTCAGGTAAGCGTCTGCCTTCGGCTCAGGTCATGATCCCAGGGTCCTGGGATCGAGTCCCACATCGGGCTCCTTGCTGAGCAAGAGGCCTGCTTCTCCCTCTGCCTGCCTCTGTCTCTCTCTCTCTCTGATAAATAAATAAAATCTTAAAAAAAAAAAAGAAAAAGAAAGAAAAGGCTTTGAGCTGGAGATAATAGACTTGGCAATTAGTTTCTTTGTATATGATTTGAAACTATGGTAGTGAATGAAATTACTTAATGAATTGTATGGAGAATATTAACATTTGAAAGATGTAAAAAGAAGACCTCAGCAAAAAGAATAGAGGAAGAGCCCCTAAGAGGTAGAAGGTAAGTTCAAAGCTGACAGCCACAGAAGCCAAGAAAAATGTGTTTCAAAGTGGTATATTGTACCAAAAGCTCCATAAAGGGCCATTGGATTTATCAAAGCAGAGTCTGTATTAGTGATCTTGACCAAAATGGTGTCAACAGTAAGGTTGGAAGTTTGCTGCAGTGAGGAAAGAAATGAGGGTGAAGTGAGAAAATCAAGGCCATGAGTATAATAGATCTTTCAAGAATTTTGGCCTCATAGGGGATAGGGAAAAGGCTAATAAATTATTGTTTATTTTTCATTTTTTTTCTTTAAGTTGGGAGAGACCTGAACTTGTCCCAGTAGGGATAGAAAAGATCCAGTGGGAAGAGATGTTGAAGGTCCAGGCAGAGGTGAATAAGTGATTGAAATCACTGGCAAAACAGAAGGGGAAGGAATCTAGGAAATAGATAGAAGGTTTATTTTCAGGATGATACCCTGTGCTTATGTTAAATAACAGTGAAGTAGGAAAATATGAATGCATGGTAGATACGCTTGTCGGCTAGGTGTCAGAGAGGGAAGATATTTCCTTCTAAACATTTTTATTACAAAGTAGGTAAAAGTGAGGAGGAATGAAGTAGGATGGTCAAGATATGGGTATTTATTTAATATTTTGTATTTGGATAATCATTTTGGAGAAGAGGACAGTATGATCTTGAACAGGAGAAAAGGCCAGATGGACACTGGTGATCATGAATTACTAGTGACATTAAATCTGCCTATTTCTACGATAATGAAGTCCCTAGCACAAGTGTGTGGCAAATATTATATACTCTATAAATACTCCAATGAGATAATTAAGTGATTTCTATTGTATATATGTAATATATATGATATATATGTAAATACATATCTATGTATATGCACACATATATACATAAAATAGTGAAATATAAAGACGTATTCTTCTGTATCTTCACCATTCTCTTAAAGTATATTTGTGTTCTTTGTACAATTGTACTCTTTAAAAGAAAGACTTGATAAATATGGAGTTGATCAGGGAAAATTATGCCATCATTTTGTTATTTTTGTTGTTCAAGAATGAATACAGCTCAGAATTATTCTTGATGTTTCTATGAATTTATGTGCCTACACAATATTCCACTCTGATGTGAATTTTGATGTTAATATATGAAAATATTAGTCAAGCGATTACCACTGTAGGTAGTTATGAATTATTTTCAAATTTCTCTTTGCTCAGTGCTAAAAAGAAAATATTGACTACGTAGTGCACAGAATAAGAAATACATTTACAAATGGTGGAAAAACCAGAATCACTTTAGAATAACTACCATGGGAAAATGATATCTAAGATTATATGCATTATTTTAATTAAGGGTGCTTGAAAATACATATGGCTTCCTTTGAATAATAAGCATCTATAGATGAGTATGATTAGAAAATGCAATCTCTTTTACAGGTTCAATTAAATCAACTTCGTTTCAATAATCGTGAGTGATTAGAGAAAAGCTATTGGAATCATACTTTGAGTCATCATTCAAAGAATCTATTTTTTTTTTAATTCTGCAATGTGGTTTACTAGATAATGACTACAGGGCTTAAAATTAATGAAAGAAGTTTAAGAGTGATTAAATTATATGTCTTAATCAGGCTATGATTTAATGTTACTGGTGGATTTAGAGAATTTTCATTTATTCACAAAAGACAACCATCTCTGTCAGTCAGCCTTATAATTAGTGAGAAATAAGCTCAGAAGTTAGTGTGTATCTCAAATGGAAAGAAGAAATTCAAATCATCCATAACCCATTGACCTTAATTTTTTCCCTTTCTCATAAAATTTATTTTTAGTTTATGGCATTTGACTGGGTAATACTTGAATGGGATTATTGTTGCTCCTGTATTCTGTAGCAAACAAAACCAGGATGATTAGAGTTATGAGAAGTATTACAGAATAAAATGTTTTATCTGTATTTGTCATCGAAAATACAAGGCTTTTATGGGCGCCTGGGTGGCTCAGTTGGTTAAGCGACTGCCTTCGGCTCAGGTCATGATCCTGGAGTCCCGGAATCGAGTTCCGCATCGGGCTCCCTGATCGGCAAGGGAGTCTGCTTCTCCCTCTGACCCTCCTCCCTCTCATGCTCTCTGTCTCTCATTCTCTCTGTCTCAAATAAATAAATAAAATCTTTAAAAAAAAAAAAGAAAATACAAGGCTTTTAGTATTAAAAAAATAAGGGTTAGCATTTGTTTTTAAATCAATTTCAAATGCAATTTCAATATGCATTTATCTCTAGGCAGTTAAAATACAGCACTCAACATTACTCTAGTGTCTTTCATTATATAGAAATATCCATTCACAAAAGGCTTATTTTTTAAAATTTATATATATATATATATTCTTAGGAGAAGCATACTTGTCATATTGATGAAATGAAACATACAGAATATTGCAATGAGATATGATTTGAATTTATAGAGAAATGCTAATATTTTGCTAGAATACATATAAAAATGCATTATGCCTGTATCAGAAGTTATAGTTAAGAAATAAAAGCAGGGGTGCCTGGGTGGCTCAGTCGGTTAAGCATCTGCCTTCGGCTCAGGTCATGGTCCCAGGGTCCTGGGATCGAGCCCTACCTCGGGCTCCCTGCTCCTTCCTCTCCCTTTGCCTGCCACTCTGCCTACTTGTGCTCTCTCTCTCTCTGTGTCAAATAAGTAAATAAAATCTTTAAAAAAAAAGAAATAAAAGCAGTATTCATAGGACATAATCAAATCATTTATATTGTAAGTATATAAAAGCTAGTTAAAAGTTTTCACTTAAATTGTTTCCTTCGTACCATGGTGATCGTCAGTTCATTGAGATCAATAAGTTATATTTTTGCCATTAATCTGCAAAGCAATATTGAAATACACTTTTTGTCTCTCATGTAATCTATGTAAAAAGGATACATAAAACATTAAATTGTAGTCCCTGTCTCTTTCTTGCTGTGATGAAGTCAAAATTTAAAAGCAGGATATCTCAGGGGAGGCAAGGAGATAAAGTGTAAAGAGTTGGTACACCAAGAACTTTTTCGCTGTCATGCAGGTGAACCAAGAGTCAATATGGGTTTTGAACTATGGGAGAGCCTAGTAACTTTAATAAAGGAAAAAGTACCATTGGTCTCTGGGCCCAGCAGAAAAGAATCAGGTCAAAGATGCTAATTATTTTTCTAATATGGTTTTATAGATATTATAGATATGTGCATTAGTGGTCTGCTATACTTCACAAAATCACTGACATTTCTCAGTCATGTCATAAGCTAAAAAGCTTTAAGTTCAAGAGACATTTGCTGAAAAGTCATTATGTTAAGTACGATGCTGATTTCTGAGAGAACAACATAGAAAAGAATGGTCTTTAATAAGGTTGCTTTATTAAAGTTACCAGGCTCTCACATAGTTTAAAACCCATAATGACTCATGGGCCATCTATATGAAAGCAGAAAAGGAGTCCTTTCTTTACCATCTCTTTTTAAAAGTAGAAAAATATGTAATATATCTATTATTGTTGATTTTTAACATTTTAGTGAAAAACACATTACATCTCCCCAAAATGCTAACAGAATACTAAGTACAAAGATAAACAAATTGTGTGAATTGTCTCATTTAACTTATTTTTAAAAAGACATATGTATTCTAGTCACCCATAACAATGGTAGAACTTAAAAAGGTGTTATGCAGTTTGTTGTAAGTTATCTAACTTGGGCATAGCTGGTGCGCAAATACAGGTCTGCCCGGTAGAACAATTTCCTGCTAATCCTACATCCGTGTGCTTTTTCATTTCACAGGCCAACTGAAGTTAGTTGGGGGTAATGGGACTAGTTCTAACTAATGTGCTATGAGTATAAGACACATCAATTCTGAGCCACAGCATTTAAGCTCAGTGAATGATCCTCCAGCATTTCCCTTCAGCTTCCACAACAACTAACAGCACTCCCAGTGGTGGATTCCAACATGTCCCAAGGCTCCAAACGACCATGTGTAGAGACCCCAGTGACCAATATTGTGTTAGGCCACTGAAGTTTGGGGGTTAATTTGTTACTGCGGCATCACCTAGCCCATAATTCTAGCTTTTGGGGTAATTAAGTCCCCAAATCTGTGCTCTTAATCTAAATGCTCTAACAGTTGCTGTTATTTAATAGGAAAACAATTCAAACACAACTTAATGTGTGATTTCATTCCTTCTACAGTCTGAAATTAGGAGTCAAACATTGGTTTCATTTTCGTATACAAACTCTGAATTGGTAGATTTCCTGTAAGGTGGTAATCATGAAGTTAAGATTTGCAGATAAGCAATCACTGTGTTATTGTAAATTGGTAAAGTGCTTGGTAGTTAAAAGCTACAACAATTTTGAGTGAGATAGCTTTGCAGGTTTTGACTTGCCCACCCAATACTTATTTTTCATCAACAATTTTGAACTCAATTCATTGTTTCTGTTTAGGAGAAAAGAATAAAATGTTCATGGCAGTTTGTGATATGACTCATGCTTTCTTGTTATTTAGAAATAGCTAACTCCATTAATTCTGCAAAATGTCTTCTACTGCCCCAAAATGCAACAGTATGAATTGGCTGCTAATATATATTTAACATAATTTCATGGCTTCTGGTATAAAGATTTTTTGAGGAAGAGTTTAACATTTTAGATATAAAGTATTTATGATGTTACTTAATAATTGATAAAGGAGTTTCTAAACAACTTTGACATTCTGTTCAAGTCAGGTTTTTAAAAGAATCAGTATTTTCTTTTTCCTAAATTATCTATTCACATTAAAAGTAAGTACAAATATTTAAGAAAGATCAGGTTCTTCCTAATATTCTTTACATTAGTGTTAATAGTAATAATGCTTTAAGCATATATAAATAATTTGTTTTGTATTATGTAAGTTACTCTCGCATCATCTTTCATATAGTAAATGAACCAAGGCCTAGAGAAGTAGTTTTGAAGTCACATGGATCTTGACAGAGTGGGGGTTAGAATCCATTTTCACTGACTGCTACCCTAGTGTTCATTTTACTCTTATTCTGTTCGATCATGTGTGGAGGAGTCTCTAGGTGATGTTTAAAATGCTTAATACAATATTAGTGTCATCAAAACTTCATATTCGTTCCTTGATCTCTCTCTAATTAGTAAATATATGAATGGTAAGTACCAAAATTATTACTAGAATATACCTTGAATTTTATTTTGCATAGACATCACAAATACTCTTATTAGATGCCTTTATGTATTTTTCCAAAGCCTTTGCAATCTGGTAATAATTGATCAAGGGATGTTGAGGAGTCCAAACATTCAATAAATGAGTATATTATCATATCCTGTCAACACTCAAATATTTGAAAATATAGATGTGACTAGCTTTACAAATCCTTTGTTTATTCAGGAAATGTTCATTAAACACCTAGTGTGAAGAATGACCTGTGGTAGGTACGGGGTATATAGTAGACAGCTAGCTGCCTTCAAAGAACTTATATTTAATACATGGTGAGCTAAGATGGCAGAGAATAATAGATGGTGACAAAAACCAAATAAGTAAATATACACATATACTGATAAAAGCTCTATGAAATTAGTAAACATAAATCTCTAAAAGAGAAAAATGCTGAGGGAGGTAGAGAGGAATCCTACTTCCCTGTGGTCCACATGGAAGCTTGACTAAGAAGCTTAGATTTCAGCTAAGGTTTAAAGAGTGAGAAAGTCAGCTCTGCAAAGAATCTTAAGTAGAGCACTACCAGCAGTAGGAAGAGTATTTGCAAATTCTGAGGAAGACCTTAGAATGTCCTGGGAAATAAAGTGAGAGGGAGAGTGGCTCAAAGTGAGCCTGAAGGGCCACATTGCCATTGGCCTCTCAGATGCTGGCTGGCATTGGGAGTGCCATGGGAAGCCAGGTTTTAATAGAAAAAGGGAACAAAGAACACTCAAACTAATAGGCTTCAAAGAAGAGGAAAAGGAAGCAAAGAGAGAGTTCATTGTCTAGAAAACATACTATGAGGTAATAGAACAAATGCAAATATATCTGTAGTTACAGTAACTATAAGTAGGTTAAATCAGTTTAAGTTTAAATCAATTTGTCAGGCTGGATTTTTGAATTTTAAGAAAAGCAGTGTGTACTGATATCAAGTTATACAAAATCCTACAAGACAGGAAAGCTGAAAGAAAAGAAAGAAAAAAGGAAGATATATCAGACAAATACTAACCAAAGAAATCTGATATAGGGTCATCAACATCAGACAAAATAGACAGTAAGGCAAAGCTCAAATTTAGAGGCTTATTTAACTAGAAGATTATCTCAAAAGGATAAAAGGAATAATTAATCAGGAAGATACAGCAATTCTGAATATGGAGGCACCAACAACATGCACAAAATAAACACTGATCAGATTACAGGAAGGAATCAATATATCCACAATTATAATGTAGGATTTTTAATACACGCTTTCAGAAAGTGAAGGATGAAAAATTATCTGAGGGTACAGAGAACCTGAGGATAAATTGGAATAGGACAAGTAGTAGGATGGAAGGTAGGGTAACTATGGGAGAACACACCTGGAAGACAGATGTGGGTGCCTGAAAGAGGGACTTTGAGTTACTTTTGGAGGCATTGGAAAAGAATAGACTGAGGAGATTATTTTAAAGCATTGTTATGGATATGCCTGGTAACACACAGGGCAAATTCCATGTCCACTATTGTTTATGTACTTTTTGTGTATTTGGTGTGTTTACCAAACTTATTTTTCCTCCACATTTTCCTCTCTCCCTCTGTCCCTCTCTCTTTCTCTCTCTCTCTCTCTCACACACACACACAAATTGTCTTCTATTTCTAGCATTTTACTGTGTAAAAACCAATGTATTGAGAGTTGTAAAATCCTAATCCCAGTTCTAGTTTTGCCTCTAAAGAGCTGTGTGATGTTAGGCAAATCATTTCAATTTTCAACCCATATTTCCTTAACTGAAAATTGAGGTGATAAGATCAGGCAGCCAAGATTTCTTTCATCATTTGCTGCTCCATAAATTTATGTAAAATGTTTGCCCTTTGGGGATTATTTTTGTTACTTATAAATGTATATTTAAATTATATATTTCATAAGGGTATATTGCCCAGCAGTTAATTTTTTTCCATTAAGAAATGAGGGAAAATAAAATTACCTTATTTATTACATGAATTGCATAATACAGATATGAGATAATAAAACTCAGGCACTTCTTAATCTGCCTAAATATATGAGATAGTTCATTACAGCAAGAGCCCAGTTTGTGTCCCCAATCTTCTAAATAAGTTGAATGGGGAACTGGATACCCTGTCCCCTTTAAAAATGATATATTGTTAGCAACTTATCATATATGAAATGAAAAATAAAACAGGCACATTACTAAGTGTAGCCTTTTTTGATCCTGTTTTCCACTAAACAAATTGTATTTTAAGTAAAGAAACTTATGTTTTTATTACATGATACATTTTTCCATTGTTAAAAATTACCTGAATGCATTGGTAAACTTTTCAGAATTGCTGTAATTGCTTTGTTCTCAGGCTGAATGTCTTCTTATGCATTCTCTTATTTATATATGTACTTTGCCATAAAACAGTTATGACATCTTATTCACATTTTCAATACTTTCTACATGAAAGTTTGATAACATTATAAAATATATACTTAGAGAAATATATAAATCTCATTATATCAATTCCCCACACAAATATCTTTTATTAGATTCTTTTGTCTATAGTGCTGCCATAATCTGATCCATCACCCACCTGCATCAGAATCATCAGCAGTGCTTATTTTAAAATGGTGAATTTCAGCATCTCTATGTAGATCAACGGAGTCAGAACTGTGTGTGTGTGTGTGTGCATGTGTGTGCGTGCATGTGCACATGTGTGATGGGGTGAGGTCATGTTTGAGAATTTTTATTTTAAAATCTTTCACAGGTACCTCTGATGCACATAGTCCAGGGACCAGACACTGGGATATTCTGGTCAGCAGTACAAAGTCCAAAATCTTTCTAGTAACCTACCAGGCCCTTCACAGACTTACTCTAAGCTACCTTGCTATAGTTACTGCCATCATTGCTTAATGTTTGTTGGTAGGATATGATGGTGAGATTAAATGAAATCTGGCAGGGGGGCACCTGGGTGGCTCAGTCCGTTAAGTGTCCACTCTTGATTTTGGCTCAGGTCATGATCTCAGGGTCCTGGGATTGAGCCCTGCCTCTGGCTCTGTGCTCAGCAGGGAGTCTGCTGGAGGATTTCTCTCCCTCAGCCCCGCCCCCATACACAGGCCCTTTCTCTCTCTCTGTCTGAAATAAATAAATAAATCTTAAAAAAATAATAAATGAAACCTGGCAGGTTTGTTAGTAGGATTAAACAAAATCATGTATTCACAGTTCTAGTGAAAGGCACATAGTAGATTTCCAATTCATACTTGCTCCTTTCCTGTATCCTTGGAACATGTGAAAACCATAAATTTACCATATCACCTCTTTATTAGACTAGTTTCTTTGCAAAGAGTAAGAAGACATATTATACAGTGGTGGATAGTAGGATGGTCCTGTTTTCTCTGAGGAACTAAAACATTGGGATCAAACGAATTTCAGAAAGCAAAGAAAACAGGATTCCTGAAGTTTGTGGAAAGATCTCTTGCTCTACTTTTCAGTCAGCAGCTAGTGTCAGGCTCTGCTAAGCCCTGGCCTTTCTACAACACCCCCCCCTTTTATTTATTTTTTATTTTTGTAAAGATTTTATTTATTTATTTGACAGAGAGAAAGAGAAAGCACAAGCAAGGGGAGTGGCAGGCAGAGGGAGAGGGAGAAGCAGGCTCCCTGCTGAGCAGAGAGCCTGACGTGGGGCTTTATCCCAGAACACTGGGATCATGACCTGAGCCGAAAACAGACCCTTACCCAACTGAGCCATCCAAACACTCCAACCCTCCCCCTTTTAGAAGGGACTGCTCAGGGCGCAGCATCCATAGAAATGAGCTGCCTACAAAATATGGAGTTTGTTATAGCAAACATGGCGATTGGTGAAAATCCGGTTCAGGTTCTAAAAAAGTGTCACATTAAGCTCTTTAGACAGTCCCAAACTTTTATGATTAGACTGAGTCCCTCAATATTCTCAATACCCCTCGATAACCAACCACATGTTAGAAATTCAAGAGAATATTGTGACAGGGTTTTAGAGAGTAGGATCTTACGAATAAGGAAACCAAGGCCCACAGAAGTGCAAGGACTAAATCTATAGATTTTAAAGTGAAGGCTGTTGTGGTTTCAACAACATGCATTCAGATATTATGATTTTTGGCAAAGCGAACATGGAAGCACAAATTACCAGTTGCTAAATGAAATGCTGAAATGAAAACCTTATCTTCACCTTTCTGGATCAGGCCTTGCTTTGGCCTTTTACATACAGAATAGCTTTAGTGTTTTTCTAGGTTAATTTATTAATAATCACAGTAATCCTTGGAAGTTTTTTTGACTCCTTAAGACCTCTCAACGTCCTTTTCCTCCTGTAATAAGGAACTCATTGACAAGGAAAGAAATCTCTTACAACATAGTTTACTTCTCCAACTTTATTTTTCCTCTCTCCTTTGAAAGAATCCTCTTCCATTCAAAACTAACTTACTCAGCGGTCGGAATGTGAACTTAAATTTGCCTGTTCATCTTGTGGAAAAGACTGCCTTCAAATCTCACCACCTCCCTCAACTGCATCCTTTTTCAGGGTCCAACAGAAGTAAAAATATCCAAGAAGTATTCTTCAACTATTGCTGTCCTTAGTGACCACTGTTCTCCTACTAATTTGATCCCTTGGATGCACCATTTTATATACTCTTTTGTTTTCAACGTATAAACTCCTTTACTGCAAGAACTGCTTCTCATTTTTAGCATTTATCCCAGGAATCTTGAATTGTAGGTGCTTTACAAGCGCTTATTCAAAATAAATATCTCTAAGATAAAATGTTCTAAAATTAATTATAAAATTAAGGATCATGTTATACTGGTTAACTGGTGAATGATAATATTTAAAAAAATTCTGAATTTTTTGGTCTGTGTTATTCTGTGGGACATCCTGGGATGTCTGAGAACAAGGAGTTATAAGAGCCCTCTGTGTCAGCAACATGCAAAGACGAATAGAGAACTTGTGGAAAATCTAGAGCTGGATAGTGTGCTCTGTTTGTGCAATTCCTTATTTACATGTATATTTCTGTATTCAACTGAACAATAGCATCTAGTTCAGAGACAGTTGATGTAAGAAACTTGTCATGAATATAATCACACATCAAAGAATCTAAAGCCGTTGTGTTTCTTTTACTATTTTTAAATTTTCAAGTCTCACTCTGTAGGATGCAGTCTAAAAAAACAGTTATTGCATTAACAGCCAGACAAGAAATTGCATTAACAATATAATTGCCTACAGTAAGGGTCACATATAGTTTGGCCATTATTCAAAGTATCTCTAGGTAGGAGCAGCCAAGTTCAAAAAAACAATCTGTTTATTTTTTTTCATTCTCATCTCTCTAGTTCCCCATTGCCCTTGAATTGCCTCCATAGTGTAGAAACATGATGTCATTATTTTTCTAAGTTAGTATTTTTGTAAAAAATGAAACAATATTCTGAATATATTTTTAGAGAAACAAAATTTTATCAGATGTCCAAACTTAGAGTAGAACAGAGGTTTAATTTATTTTTTGTTGTTTTTTCAACTGAGACATAAGGAAATAATTATACTAACAATTTATATCAAAATGCTAATATTGATCTACCAGCTAAATAAATGACTTCATATGTATTGAATCCATTATTACAAAAGTATCCTTTGTTTAATGATTGGGTGTTAGGAATAAATGTTATCTTTATCCTTTAGTAAAGCACTGTTTTATTAAATTCTTAAAGAGCAGACTGAAACCACCTTATTTTGCATGTACAGAAATCCAGCATTATGATCTGAAAATGCAGTCTCTAAAAACAAACTATAAATAGGAAATCACTGGCCTCTTCTGTCTTACTGCATTATGTATATTTGATGTGTTTTCTTTAACATTATTACAAACTCTGCTTAATCAATTCTCTAATCTTTCTCTCCATGATTAATTACTTTGGATAATATACCGAGTACATGATTGAATAAATGCACAATTACCCTTTTAAAAATAAACAACCCCTACCCTTTTTGCCATATCAGAGCTGTAGTGGTTTCTGCAACAGAGAACTTCATTTCTGTTCTGCTAGTGATATGGGGGCAGTTAGGGGGAGCTGTGTCTACTCGAAGATACACATTTTCCTTTAGAAGAAACCAGCATGAAATAGATGTAAGATAAATAATAAAACCCATTTTTAACATTTTAATTTTATTGTTGTCTAAAGATACGTAAAATCCAGCGAAGCAACCTTGTGTAAACTGAGGTAAGGGCATATGCTTTGTACCAAATCTGTTTCTGATTTTTTTCTTGTATGACATACAGCCTAGCCCAGGGACTTCCCCACAGAAGGAATTTTCTCAAGGAAGCTTTCCTGATCCCCTCAGATTCAGAGGACTCCGGTATACCCTCTCACAGCACCCTCATTTAAATATTTAATAATTGTAGTCAATACCTGTTTCCTCTCATATGAAAAGCCTGGAAATTCCCAGTACTCCACACAGTCTCTGACATACAGCCAGTGCCTTCTAAATATGTATTTTATACTAGAAATGCCCTGAAGCAGTATGACTATGGATGGAGAGGTGATCACCATTTGGTAAGTGTTCATGTTAGTTTTTAAGTATTTTCCCCAAACCTTGTTCAAAGAACCTAAGAGCGGAGTAATAATAACCTCTGGTCTACTAAGATAGATAAATACCAATCATTGTGCATACCAGCTGACCCTCCTACTTTATTAGCCTCGCTTTTCCAGATGTACTTTAGATCTACTTAAGCAATTCTGCTCATTGTAAGGAAAATGATAAAATTATATACTCAGGGCATTTTAGAGATTTTTTTGTTTGTTTGTTTGCTTCATAAATCTCTACATCCATTTTTCTAGTCTGAGTATACAAATTATGATTTCCGATAGGGCCACATGCTATCTTGCTATTAAATGTGCCTGATAGGTGTAATCAGCCCTTAATTATTCCTGAGAATCATATGGGCAGATTTGGTCATTGCTGTCTCCGTGGCCACTGGGTTTCCTGATTTGTTAAAATTAGGAAAGGGATTGGAAATGAAAGAAAAAGATGCGATTTAGTATGAGTCCAGATTCTGCAACTGGAATGCCCAGCCCCAAGTCTCAGAATAGCATGTAATACCTAAGTGGCTCTGGGAAAGTGACTTCACTGAGCAGTACTTCTGTTTTCTTATCTGAAAAATAAAATAAGGCTATTATAAGAATTAAATGGATTAATTCTTGGAAAGAATTTAGAGTAATGCCTGACATATGGCAAGAGCTCATAAATGTTAGTTGCTATTGCAGTTTTTATTATTGTTAACATTGTGCTGAAATTAGTGAAATATAATATATTAATTTTTAATTTGTCGATGAGCATATATGTAGTCCAATTCAAATTACTACCAGATGTGATATAAAAGAAAAGTTGGCATCTTAAAGTGTCTTTCTCCAGTGTGCTAAGAAATGCTAACTGGGTTTTTTTTCTCTAAGAACAATATGACTAGCAGAAGATACAACTGTATTACAAAGTCAAAATTATGACTTCATGTACTAAAAAAGAATTACCAAAAACTACCAGTAAACTAACTTTATTTCCAAATTAATCTGTGTATATATATATATATACACACACACACATATACATATATACGTATATTCTGCTACAATTTAATAACAGATGGGTGATGACACTCACTGAAAAAGGAAAATTAACATTGAAAAAAATTTATGGGCTCCTGGGTGGCTCAGTCAGTTAAGCATCTGCCTTTGGCTCGGATCATGATCCCAGGGTCCTGGGATCGAACCCCGCGTCTGGCTCCCTGCTCAGCGGGGAGTCTGCTTCTCCCTCTCCCACTGCCGCCCCTCCCCTCCCCCGCTCTTGCTCTTTCTCTCTCTGTCTCTCAAATAAATAAATAAAATTTACAAAAAAAAAAAAAAACACAACTTGGAGCAGTTACTTTTGTAGTCTAGGCATAGAAAGGAAGCATTCGATTTTAGCAACAGATCTCCATCTCTTTGCCTGCGGTTTTCTTGTGCCATGGAGAGCTGCCATGTGTACAACAGTCCAGAAGAGTTAAAGATTTAATACCTCCATGAAGCAACCTTAGAAAGTTCTGAGGAACCTATTTTATTTTGGCTTTTGGGTTGTTCCCGGCAGGATTAAGTTCCAGTCACACACAGCGACTGCTGACTTGACAAAATGCCTAGTATTGGCTGTCTTCTCTGTCTTGCCTCTCCTCATACTGCTCCCTCTCCTCTCAATGAAACACTTGCACTCAGATTTTGTCTCACGGTCCATTTCTGAGGGAATCCAAAGTAAGGCTCATGGTAAACTCCTGGTTAGTGTGGTCGGAGTTGAGGTTGAGTACACAGAGAGGAGATGGGGCTCACAGCAGGAGCAGAGGCTGGAAAGGAGGATTAGTATCCAGAAGCTTGTATTACTAGCCAATTAGTTTCTTGCCAGCAGAGGTTGTCTTCTTAGTTCTTTAATGGCCTGGCATTCACGGATGGTTAGTGTGTATTTATAAAAAAATAGACCTTCATCAGTTTAGGGGACAGATTGAGAGCCCATCTATTTAATAATCAAATTAAATTACTGTGGAGACATACCCTGTTTATGCCTCCTTTTCTTTATTCCATAGCTCCTCAATCTCCCATCATGGCCCCCAGGGATGCAGAGAGTTTTTGCAGAATCTGTCAGTTGCAGCGGCTCTGCAGTGAAAGCACAGGCCAGCCCCCAAACTAGGTGTCCCAGAATCCGTGCTCAGCCCTTGGTAGCTGTAGGGGGCGTGGTGATAACTTTAACAGAATTTTCTCAGATGCTGTGGAGAAAACGGCTTTCTCTCCTCCAGTGGTGTATCTATGGGCATCCCACTGCACAACCGTGCTGGGTTCCCAAGTCTACCACCATTTGCTTAACGCAGGTGTTTAAGTTCACCCATACTTTCCCTGCACTAGGCCCATGGCCCAGACAGGATCGGTCACAGGGAATTCCTAATAGAGGCCTCAAGTTTTAGGAACGAAATATCCCGTTTATTTTTCTTGGTTAAAAATCCTTCTCCTCCTTAACATGAATTTCCTTCCCAGTAGCTTTTGGAATTCTGCAATGATTTTTTTTGAAATCCTTTGCTACAAGGCAACTTCATTTAAGACGACCTCAGTCCGGGTGCCTGGGTGGCTCAGTTGGTTAAGTGATTGCCTTCGGCTCAGGTCATGATCCTGGAGTCCCGGGATCGAGTCCCGCATCGGGCTCCCTGCTGAGCGGGGAGTCTGCTTCTCCCTCTGACTCTCCTCCCTCTCATGCTCTCTGTCTCTCATTCTCTCTCTCAAATAAATAAATAAAAAATCTTTAAAAAAAAAAAAAGACGACCTCAGTTCATCAAACTATTTTAATGTCTTTGAAATCTTAAGAAGGAAAGGGTGGGATCTTGAACTGTTTCCTTCCTGGAAGCTTAGGAATTCCATAGCAATTTTCCTATATCTGTCTCCCCCTACCTTGGAGCTTCACAAATGTATGTGCAGAACAGTGGGCACGGGGCTCTGGCAAGGCCTCCTAAACATCATACCCAAACCTCTCCACAGAAGCAGCCCTTGAGCCGCCCTTTGACAACCACTGGAGCTCCCTTCCAAGGTGACTGGGTGTCTTCACTTTCACATGCCAACTCTTAACAGGGCTGTCTCCGTTAGCACCAAGGGAACAGTGGTGGCATTTAAGTTTTGTGCCCTGCTTTCTGTGATGTAAGTTTGGTCTGAAGTGATATGCTTTGATAGTTGTGGGTGACATATATAAGTCCTTGATTTTCTAAGACAGTTTTACTTTCAAGTAATTTTTTTTCTGTAAATAGACTTGTCAGATCATAGGTTTTTGAGTTTAATGTTGCCTACCATCAATTTTCCTAGCTAAAGAAAGCAGTAGAAAGGAGGTGACATAGACAGGTGTTTTTGGGGGGTGCATAAGAATATATTTTGAGTAAACAACTGCACAGCTCTGGCTGTAATGTGGAGAAGGGGTTAGAGGCAGATATTTAGATCAGTTAGGGAGTTTGTGGAATATTTCTAATGACGGGTAATGAGAATCTTAATACTGAATTTTAGCCATGTTAAGGGTCTGTAGAGTTTATGTGCTAATATTGTGTAGTGCCATTTACTTTCTCCTTTTGTCAAGAAAATAGGCTGTGTACGTCAGGAGTTCATCCTTGCTTTTTTTTTTCCTCTGCTGGCATCACAATTTTGGAAAGCAATCCCGAGGACTGGAAGGCTGCTTCTTGCTCTGCTCACCTCCAGGGACATCGAGGCCCCTTGTCCATAGCTGGCTGCCCTGAGGTTTGTTATCCACAGGGCGTTTGTTGCTAAATTGGGGGTTTTCTACTATAAAGTGGCATAAATCAGAGTCAGGTCGCTTCAGGGTGAACATAGCAGCCCAAAGGGCACCATACACCACAGAATCATGTTATGAAGACTTTCACTAGACCATAATTTATTAGCTATTGCCTCTGCCCTGAAAGTTAAGGGAATGGGGAAAGACTCCCTATAGATCACTAAATCATGGCCATATGCCTTGGTTGAGTTTTAGGGTTTTCTGACCCTTTCACCCCATACCCCACATGCAAACTTATTTCCCACTAACCAAGAACTCCACTCCAGTTGCACTGGTTTCTTTATGTTTCTCTAAAAATCTGTGCTGCTTTCTGACTCAAGGTTTTTGCTCATTTTATTTCCCTCATCTAGAATATCTTTCCCCCTTTACACTCTAGCTTCTTGAACCCAAAATACGTACATGTGGCAGAATCCCATGGTATGTTTAAAGTGGAAGAGAAAATGGTACTTTCTAGGAAACAAAAGATTCACGTTTATGAAATTTTCTACTGTTAACTTCTTTTTCCATTTGTGTGAAAGTGATATGGACTTACCTCTCTCAGGGAGGTAAGTCATAAGGGGAGAAACTAAACTGTCTTATATTTCTCTTTTCTCCCAATTTCACAGGGATGATAAAAGCTCAGTAGATACTAGAGAGATGGTTCAAGATTCATCTACTATTTGTCCTATTGTGTCACACCATGCCATAGCATCCCAGTCTCTCTCAATTCCTTCCTCACACTAACCTATAAAGTAGGTGCTATAATTATCTCACAGCACTACCTTCTAGAATGGGGCTTGATTGCACTATAAGTCTGACTGAGGACATAAAAGCAATCCCACAATGGTAGTTGAACTTACGGCTTAGGTATGAGGCATAAGCTATGGTTGCTTTAATTTGGAATTATAAAAATGGAGCAAATCACATGTTTACTGAGTGTCTCTGCCTATAATTAAAAAAAATAAAAATTACATTATAAAACTATGGTAATGGTACTGCTTTAATAAATCTGTTTTTGTCCAACTCTATTTTTAATGAATTAAATAAATTCATTCAAAGCAATCATTACAGACACAGTCATCATACTTGCCAATGAGATATAATAACCGGGGGGGGGGGGGAGTGTTCCTACTGTAGATATTCACAATTTTGTAAATAAATATCTTTTTTCCCCTCTAGAATGGTAAGAAAAAGATTTTTGGCAAAATCAAAGATTATAAAAATACCTCCCTACACGGTAATAAAGCAACATATTATTACAAAGTTTAACCAAAAATTACATGTGCATGTTTGTATGTATATTTTCTTGTATTAAGTTTCTAAACACACTCTTCTAAACTTTTAAGTACAACTAAAATTATTTTAGGTTGAAGAAAGAGAAATTTTTATATGGCAAAAGATAATTTCCCTTTATTACCCTTAAAATCTAGAAGGCTGTATTAGTAATTATTATCTTTCAATAATATAATCTTGCCTAATACCAATGAAACCAACTCCAGAAATACCCATATTACCTAGTGAGAGAGGAAAGCCTTTGCGGTGTGGGTCCGTTAACTAATTTTTCAATATAATAATCCTTTTATTTTTTGGACACTTTCACTTCTTAAAATAATTTTGTTGTCGTTCTAATGCATTCTTCCTTTATCCTCTGCTCAGGGGTAGGATGGTCTGGGAAGAATAAAGAAAGGACACAAGGTCTTGAGGCAGACTGTGTGCTTATAAGGTTATTATAATGGAATTTCGGATAGCTCAGGGGTGTGACGTCACCAAGATGGTAGGGCAGAAGATCTGGGCCTCCATCTTCCCACAAAGAACAATTGGACAGCTGCCCAAGAATGAAAATAGCTCTGGGGGATCTCAGGAGCCCACCTAAGAAGTTTCAGCAAAATAGCAGAGCAGAATAACCTGCAAGTAAGCCCACGAAAAGGGTAGGAAGAACAGCTTCATGTTGCCTGCATCATCCTGTCCCCCAGGCCGGCACTGCTCAGTGCCAGGAGAGAACTTCCTAGCCAGAAAGAGTTCTCCCTGCAGGCACAAAGAGCGCACTATGAGTGATTAGATGCCCTAACCTTTTGGAATTACACAAAGGATCTGGCCCTGCACTCCTATCGCTGGCCCGCACGGCCGCGTACCAGCAACTAGTCCCTGTGAAGACCTGCACGTGCACCCAGCTGGTTCCAGTTTCCGTAACCAGCGTTGACCGTGTGTGCACCCATCGCTAGCCTCTGCGGCCACACGAGTGCACGTGGCAGCCAAACCCCCCACAGCCGCGTGTGTGCCCGAAGCCAGTCCTGCCCCCTGTCACGGGCCCGGACGGCTGCCGGGACTTGCAAACAGCCGCTGTAGCCCACACCTGCGGCCGCTCCGGTTCCCAGGCCCTCCAAAGTGCCCGGGCCTGCAACTAGCCTCCGCAGCCACCTGGGTACAGGCTGACTGCCCACGGCCTGCAGCTGCTTATGCACCACAGTTGGCCCCAGCCCCTGCTGCTGGCCAGGGCTTTTGCCAATGTGTGTGTGCCTGCAGCTGGCCCCTGTCACCATGCAGGCACCTGCAGCCGGCTCCACAGCCACGTATGTGCACACCGCCAGCTCCGGCCACCGCTGCCACAAAACCTGTTTCCTTTCCTCTGAGAAGCCCAACAGCCGTTCCAGCCAGTCAGGGCCCCACACAGCTCTTGCTGTCAAGGATCATGCAATTGTCGATGTCGTGTACCTCAGCTGCCTAAGCCAATGAGATACTTTGCCACCTTAAATTGCCACATATTTGTGAATTTTAGTTTTCATCTTGCCATCGTGATCAGAAAAGATGCTGGTTATGATTTTGATCCTCTTAAATTAAGACTTTTTTGGGGGTCTGACACCTGATCTATCTTGGAGACTGTTTCATGTGCCCTTGAGAAGAATGTGTGTTCGGCTGCTGTTGGATGGAATGTTCTGTAAATGTCTGTGAGGTCCATCTGGTCAAACGTCTAGTTTAAGTCCAATGTTTCCTTACGGATTTTCTGCTTGGATGATCTATCCATCCAAGCTGAAAGGGACATTAAAGCCCCCTACGGTTATTGTCTCACTCTTTTCTTGCTTCAGGTCTGTTAATATTTACTTTATATATTTAGGTGCTTTTATGTTGAGTGCCTAAATATTTACAAATTTTATATCCTCTTGTTGGTGTCTCCTTTACCATTGTATCATGATCTTCTTTGTCTCCTATTCCTGTCTCTATCTTACGTAAGTTAAGCTGACTCTGCTTTCTTTGGGTTTCTGTTTACATGGAACTTACTATTTTTCCCTCCATTCACTTTCAGTCTGGGTGTGTCGCTAAAGCTGCAGTGAGTGTCTTGTGGACGGTACATAGCTGGGTCTTGTGTTTTTATCCATTCAGCCGCTCTATATCTTTTCCTTGGAAAATTTAGTCCATTGACATTTAAAGTAATTACTGACAGGCATAGACTTACTATTGCCATTTGTTAATTGTTTTCTGGCTGTTTTAGAATTCTTTTGTTTCTTTCTTCTTCTCTTGCTCTCTTCCTTTGTGATTTAGTGATTTTCTGTAGTGGTATACTTCAATTGCTATCTTTATTTTTGTGTATCTATTATTTTCCTTTGTTGTTACCATGAGACTGATATAAAGCATCTTATATTTACAATAGTCTATTTTAACTTAAATTCAAATGCACACTAAAACTTGATACTTTTACCTTCCCACTCCCCCCACATGTTGTTTTTGATGCCATAATTTACATCATTACCTTGTATATCCATTAAAAACTTACATAGTTATTTTTAATATTTTTGATTTATGTGATTTATCCACCACCATTAAAAATTAGACTATTCTGGATTTAACTATATATCTGTCTTTATTGGTGAAATTTATCCTTCCATGTTTTCCCGTTACTGATTATCATCCTTTTGTTTCAGATTGAAGAGTTCCTTTTTTTTTTTTTTAAGATTTTATTTATTTATTTGAGAGAGAGAGAATGAGAGACAGAGAGCATGAGAGGCAGGAGGGTCAGAGGGAGAAGCAGACTCCCTGCCGAGCAGGGAGCCCGATGCGGGACTCGATCCTGGGACTCCAGGATCATGACCTGGGCCGAAGGCAGTCCTTCAACCAACTGAGCCACCCAGGCGCCCTGAAGAGTTCCTTTTAACACTTCTTGTAAGACTGGTCTAGTGGGCGTGAACTTCTTCAGCTTTTGCTTGTCTCAAAACCTCTATCTCTCCTTCAATTCTGAAGGACAAATTTGCTGGGCAGAGTAGTCTTGGTTGGCTTTTTTTTTTTTTTTCTTTTTCTTTTAGCACTTTGGATATATTATCCCAGTCTCTCCTGGCCTGAAAAATTTCTCTAGAAAAATCTACTGATAGTCTTATGGAGGTTCTCTTATATGGAATAAGTTGTTTTTCATTTTGCTTCTTTTAAGATTCTCTCATTGTTTGTAACTTTTGACAATTTAATTATAATGTGTTTTGGTGTGGTTCTTTTTGGATTCATCTTATTTGGATCTTACAAGTTAAGGAAGTTTTCAGCCATTATTTCTCTTTTTTAAAAAGATTTATCTATTTTAGAAAGAGAGAGTGCATGCCAAGTGTGAGTTGGGGGAAGGGGCAGAGGGAGAGAGAAAATCTCAAGCAGACTCCCCGTTGAATCTGGAGCCTAACTTGGGGTGATCCAGAGTTCAGTCCCATGACCCTGAGGTCATGACCTGAGCCAAAAATCAAGAGTTGGATGCTTAACTGACTGAGCCACCCAGGTGCTCCACCCATAATTTCTTTAACTAAGCTTTCTAATACTTATGATTTCACTCATATGTGGTATCTAAGAAATAAAACAAATGAAAAAGTGAACAAAAAGCAGAATCATAAATACAGAGAACAAGCTGATGGTTGCCAGAGGGAAGGGGGTTTGGGGGAATGGACAAAATGGGTGAATTGGAGTGGGAGATATGGGCTTCCAGTTATGGAATGAATAAGTCATAGGAATAAAAAGCACAGCATAGGGAATATAGTCAAGATATTCTATTAGTGTTGTATGGTGTCAGATGGTAGCTACACTTGTGGTGAACATAGCATAAGGTATAGAGTTGTTCAATAACTATGTTGTGCACCTGAAACTAATGTAACATGTGTGTCAACTATACTCAAATTTAAAAAAAAAAAAAAGGTTTTAAAGCTTTCTGTCCCTTTCTCTTTCTTTTTTTTTTTTAAGATTTTATTTATTTATTTGACAGAGAGAGACACAGCGAGAGAGGGAACACAAGCAGCGGGAGTGGGAGAGGGAGAAGCAGGCTTCCCGTGGAGCAGGGAGCCTGATACGGGACTCGATCCCAGGACCCCGGGATCATGACCTGAGCTGAAGGCAGATGCTTAATGACTGAGCCACCCAGGTGCCTCAGTCCCTTTCTCTTTCTTTTCTCCTTCTGGGACCTCTAGAATGTGAATATTGAACAGTTTGATGGTATCCCATATGTCTCTTAAGCTGCCTTCACTCTATTTTATTTTTTTTCTATTTGTTCTTCTGATTGGATGAATTCATATCTTTGAGTTTGCTGATCCTTTCTTCTGCTTGATCTGGTCTGCTATTGAAATCATCTACTGAATTTTCCAGTTAGTTATTGTATTCTTCAGTTCTATGATTTGTTTGGTACTTTTTAAATATTTTCTTTATCTTTATTGAAATTCTCATTTTGCTTATGCATTGTTCTTCTTATATCGGTAAGCAAATTCATTACTTTCAACTCTTTATCAGGTAAATCACTTATCTCCATTTCCTTAAGATCTGTTTCTGGAGTTTTATCTTATTCTTTTGTTTGGAACATATATCTCTATTCTTCACTTTTCCTCACCGTCTCTGTTGGTTTCTGTGCACTAGATAAAAAACTGCCATTCCTATTCTTGATGGAATTGGCTTGTGTAGGAGACTAACTGTACTATTCAGCCTGGCTCTAGCTCTTGGTTTTCTCTTAAACCTTTGTGATTTGGCTTACAGTAGTTGAGGGTGTGCCAAGACCTGTTAGTGTCCCAAAGGGGAGAGACTCAGTCAGCAACTATATGCGGGCTGATTGTAAGCAAGATCCTCAGGCAGAAGCTTTTGAAGTATGCAAATAAACCTCTTTCAGGGAAAGACTAGGAGACAGGCATTTCTATTGGCTGCCTTTTTTTTTTTTTAAGATTTTATTTATTTATTTGAGAGAGAAAGTGAGAGCACAAGCCAGGCAGCAGCAGAGGGAGAGGGAGAAGCAGGCTCCCCTCTGAGCAGGGAGCCCGATGCAGGGCTCGATCCCAGGACTCTGGGATCATGACCTGAGCTGAAGGCAGACGCTTAACTGACTGAGCCCCCCAGACACCCTTCTATTGGCTTCCTAAGTGCTGAGCCCTAGAGGGATAGCCAGTTAAGAAGTATTTCTTTGTTTGCTACAGTCCTGTGAAACTTGTGAATGCAAGCTCCCCTGGTCTCCATAGCCAGGATATCAAGGGGTGTGTCCCCTGGGTGGAGCTGCAAAAGCTAGGGTGCCAGATATGTATATAAACTCCTTCCAGGAGGATAGTGGTGGTTTGGAGCAGACTATAGGGAGAATGCTAAATTCATGCCTTTTGGCTTCCCAGTTTTCCAGGGAAGATCACAATCTGTTCCTGGATGCGTGTTGTATTAGGCACCTAACCCTCAGGCAGCAGGTATAAAGCATGCAAATAGGCCTCTTTCAGGGAAAGACTGGGAGATTGGCAT
This sequence comes from Mirounga angustirostris, assembly GCF_029215605.1. Lineage (NCBI taxonomy): Eukaryota > Metazoa > Chordata > Mammalia > Carnivora > Phocidae > Mirounga > Mirounga angustirostris. Next base: position 88,771,459 of record NW_026991709.1, on the reverse strand, counting down.
TTCTCTCTGCTCATTTTGCACTGAGCCCTGAGGGGATAGCTGATTAAGAAGTGTTTCGGTGTTGTTGTTGGTGGTGGTGGTGGTGTTTACTATAATCCTCTGGGAATTCAAACTCAAGAACTCAGGCCCCCCTGGCCACCAGAGCCAAGCAATCAAGGGGTGCATCGTCTGGGTGGCAGCTACAAAACCCGGGCACCAGACAGGTGCACAAGCTCTTTTTCAGGAGACACTGGTGACCTGGAGCAGGGCAGAGAGAGAAAGTGAGGGTGGTAAAGATGGAACCTGCCAGCCGCCTCAGTCTCCAGAAAGAATTGCAGTTGGCCCCTAGATGTGTGTTAAGTTACAAGCCTGACTCTCAGGCTGTAGCTTTTAAGATATGTAAATTGACGTCTTTCAGGGGAAGACTGGGATATAGGCATTTTTTGCTTGCTACCACTTCACTGAGCCCAGGGGACTCACAAGTCCTCACAAGCCCCATAAGAGTTGTTTCTTTGTTTGCCGTAGTGTTGTAGGTCTTGTGGACACAAGTCTCATTGGCTTTGGGGGCTAAGTGTTTTGGGAGCCTGCCCCTCGGGTGGAAGTCTTAAAAGGTAGAGCACTCCATGTTGGACCCAAACCCTTTACTCCTCAGGGAGAAAATGGGAGTTGTGAGTTTTCTCCCAATTGTATGTTGCTATGATGTGGTAGTGTTTATGGTCAGAGTGTGTTTCAGTCTTTCTTACACATTTCAAAGTGGGGCTTTTCTTATTTGCCTGATGTGTAGGAATCATTCAATTAGATTTTTTTTTTCCCAGACGGATTTGTTTTGTGTGTGGCTGTAGATTCGGTGTGTCCATGGGAGGAAGTAAGGTCCTATATTACCATCTTGGACTGAAACCCAGTAAGGCTTATACTTATACCTATGTTTTTAACATAAAATTAATTCCCCCACTACCTGCCTCTAGGTTTGTCAAGATAAGATATTTAAGTGTAAAGCACTTTGAAAAGAGTGGGGCTTTATATAAATATAAGGGAAGGTTGCTTTGGCTTGCCTGAATAAGAGTGAATCCAGAATAGATGAGAAGAGTATGAGTATGGCTCATCTTCTCCTACTTCATGGCAAGACCTATGCAAATCTCCCTCTTGCTTAGGAAGCTGCAAATAAAACCAGTTTAGTCTAAGCATTCTCTCATGGGCCAGGTGCCTTAGAAGTCCCAGTATTTGTTCTCAGGTTCTTTTTGAAAGAAATAGCAAGGTGGCTGGCTTATATTCCAGTTGTTTGAGCTGCCAAATGACTCTTAAAACAAAACAACTTTCTCCAGCAGCACACAGTGAAGTTGCCTTTCTCCTCCCTCCCCATTCTTTCATTTTAATCTCTTATAATGTGTGGTTTCCAGATTCCAAAACTGTAAACAAAACATGTCTGTTCTGTAGTTTCCATTATCCAGTGCAAATTGAAAAAAGAAACCATAATGCTTCTTAATCTTCTTTAAAAATTCCTTTTTACAAATAATTTATTTCCAGATATCAGCATTTCTTACATGATTTGGATGTAGTGAGGTGGAATAGAGACAGAATTCATATCAACCTATTGCAGATAAGGTTTTTCCCCTGAAAAACAGCATAATCAGAGTAGGCAGCTTCCCAGGATTTTTGTGATCACTATTCTGGGGATAATACTCTGCAAATAAACCGTAGGCATTGGGGAAAAAGTGGTTGCTACATCTGGGAGAAAAATATCTCAAAGAAATAAAGGAACACCAAAAGCGTTTCTTCTTCCTCTTTCTTTCTAAGAGATGTATTTTTTTCAAGCATTTAGAAGAAGATCAAATTGAACTGTATTTTTATCATGACTTAAATTGTGCAAACACCTGGGAATTATAACTTGTAAATAGTAAATGGAATTTGACTCTTGTTGAATATGTAGATTTGAATATTTAACATATTTTCCTTGTAAGTTGTATCTTTTACGTGTTCTATAATGTCTCAAGCTAATTTCCCCTGTCTAGTTTCACAAGAACATATTTTCATTTACTAACAACATTTCATAGTACATTAATAACATCAACGCACCCACATTTCCCTGTGTGCCATCTTCAGGGTGATTAGAGATGTAGGGATATTTGTTAAGCCTAGGTAAATATTAAATATCAGTTGAGAGAGAGGGAGAGTAACAGTGGCATTTGCCACCAGCCCTAAGTTCCTTTGAGATGTATATGAATGCATATGATTTGTTCAGTCTATAAAGCAGATGCTGGTTTAGCTGTAGTGCGTATGTTTGTTTTCAAACACAATTTTGGAGCATGGTGGGGGTTGATATGCATGCATGAAAATTCCAGGTATGAGTTTTGGGGATGGCATTAAAGTTTTTTTTAACATTAATTTAAATGACCTCAAAGACATATAAATGATACTAGTTTTGATAGATTTTGGAAAAGTAATTAGAAATAGAGTAAAACATTAAGGAAAATAGTAACTAAGATTTTAATGGAATTTTTCAGACTAAATTATATATATATTTTTTCTAGTTCCTAGTGAAAACAACAGTTCATTTTATTTTTCTTAAGTTTTTATTTAAATTCCAGTTAGTTATGGGGCACCTGGGTGGCTCAGCCGGTTAAGCATCTGCCTTCAGCTCAGATCATGATCTCAGGGTCCTGGGATCGAGCCCCACATTAGGCTCTCTGCTCAGCAGGGAGTCTGCTTCTCCCTCTCACAGTCCCTCTGTGCTCTCTTTCTCTGTCAAATAAATAAATCAAATCTTAAAAAAAATAAAAATTAAAAATTAAAAAAAATAAATTCCAGTTAGTTAACATATAGTGTAATATTAGTTTCAGGCATACAATTTAGTGATTCAGTACTTACATGTAATACCTGGTGCTCATCGTAACAGGTGCACTCCTTAATCCCCATCACCTGTTTCACCCACCCCCCTGCTCACCTCCTGTCTGGTAACCATCTGTTCAGACTAAGTTATATTTTAAATGAAATAAATTGATCATTAATTTTGTCTGGAGTTTTACTTAGTCCCCTAACCAGATATTGATTTTCAATTATTTCTCTCTACTGTTTGTTTTATTGTGTGATATTCTGTACTGCTTTATAAAGAATTGTTTTAAAGTTTAAATATTACAACTTCTTCAACTAGGGTGCTATTTCTTAATATTTTAGCTTAAAAAAAGAAGAAAATGTTATATTCCTTTACCCTATTTTGAGACACGAAAAATACACTGAATGTTTTTTCTTTCTTTATAGAAAAATAAAATTAAGGGTACCTAGATGGCTTAGTCGGTTAAGCATTTGCCTTCGGCTCCAGTCATGATCCTGGGGTCCCGGGATCCACGCCCAGCATGTAGGGCTCCCTGCTCAGCAGGGAGTCTGCTTCTCCCTCTCCCTCTGCCCCTCCTCCTGCTCTCTCTCTCTCAAATAAATAAATAATTTTTTTTTAAGTAGAAAGAGGGGTGTCTGGGTGGCTCAGTTGGATAAACATCTGCCTTTGGCTCAGGTCATGATCCCAGCGTCCTGGGATAGGAGCCTGTTGGGTTCCCTGCTTAGCGGGGAGCCTGCTTCTCCTTCTCCCTCTCTGTTCTCTCTCTCTCTCTCTGTCAAATAGATGAATAAATAGATAAATAAATAGATAAATAAAATCTTGGGAAAAAAAGTAAAAAAGAAATTCAAAAGGCAAAGATATCTTATAAAAGTATATTTTACCCTCTATGTTTTTGCTACTGTGGTGAATTCTTAATCTCAGGAAACAAACTGAGAGTTGCCGGAGTGGTGGGGGGTAGGAGGGATGGGGTGGCTAGGTGATAGACATTGGGGAGGGTATGTGCTATGGTGAGCACTGTGAATTGTGTAAGACTGTTGAATCACAGACCTGTACCGCTGAAACAAATAATACATTACATGTTAAAAAAAAATAAAGAAATAAAGAAGATAGTAGGAAGGGAAAACTGAAGGGGGGGAAATCGGAGGGGGAGACGAACCATGAGAGACGATGGACTCTGAGAAACAAACCAAGGGTTCTAGAGGGGAGGGGGTGGGGGGATGGGTTAGCCTGGTGATGGGTATTAAAGAGGGCATGTACTGAATGGAGCACTGGATGTTATATGCAAACAATGAATCATGGAACACTACATAAAAAACGATGTAATGTATGGTGATCAACAACATAATAAAATAAAATTTAAAAAAAGAATGTATGAAATAATGAAAAAACAAATCGGAAACCCTTAATACTGAATGCTAGCATCTTTTGTGTTTTTTTCTTTCAGCTCTCAGGAGAAGTGATTTTGCAAATTGCCAATGAACCAGTTCTGCCCTTCAATGCTCTCGATGTAGCTTTAGAAGTTCAAAACAGTCTTAAAGGTAAAGGTAATTTTTCTTTGAATTATAGTAATTTCAGCAAATGAAAGATGTCTCAACTAATTTTTAACAAGCAATGGATAAAATCATATGCTATCTCATTAGCTATGGCAATACAATGACTCCCTTCCTGGAGAGGAATATCATGAGAGGGGCTTAGAAGAAATTTGACTGCCACGTCAACAGGAACGAAGTGTATTTATATGTGAGCACAAAACGAAATATCAGATTATAAAGGATGTTTCTCCTACTTCCCTTTATCAGAGAGATTTATAATTTCAAACTTCTGTTATCATTTATAGGTTCCACATGGAAAAATATAGTTCAGGTATTTTTCCAAAAAAATAAATAAGGAAGTAGGTAAGTAAGTTTGTAGCTAACATTCAGTCAGTTCAAGCAAGACTGACCCAGAAGTCCTTCACGTTTAAATACATCTCTTTCTGTAGAATTCTAATACCACCCTAATAGTTACCTTCATTTCCCTTTTATCTACATACAAAGCTTTAAACTAAACTTATAATTTGTCTTCATTAACCAAATACAAAGAGCAGTATTGTAATTAAAGAATGTACCCTCCTCCTCTTTGAGTCACACATCTTAGTGTCAGATTTTTAATATGTGATTTGTAGACATTACTTCTCAATACAAAAGTCAATATTTTAACTACAGTACAGTAATCCTTAGAAAGTCGTTATTCTTTTTGGGGGGGGGTGAATTATTCTTAGCCAAATATTTCCAGTATCTGAAAGTTTAATTTTTTTTTTTCAATCTTGACTATCAGCATTGCTTCTTAACCTGGAGAATACTATAACACAATTTTCCCCCCTCGATGATTCTTATTATATTGGCTGTAAAACCATAACCCTGAAAACAGTTGAGCTGTCTAGGGTTATTTGTTCCCATATGAAGTGGCCTCAGATAGCTCTGTTTTTGGTATATTGAAGTTGGTCTCTATACAGTTTTTCACTTTTGTCAAGCTTCCATCTTAGACTTGCTCGATGCAGGGTTTCCACAAACCTTCAATTTGTAAAAAATGTAGTTTCTGTGAAACTCGGTAAAGCAAAGTGCAATGAAATGAGGTATGCCTGTATTTTTGGGCAGCATTAGAGCTCAGAAGAAATATATATATATTTTAATGAGATAATTCAACACAATTATTCAGCCTTCAGCTGGGGATTCAGATACAGCACAGAATAGGATTTAATCAGGCTAGAGCTCTAATGGGAGAGGGACAATGAACTAGATAAAATAAAACTGAGAGTATGTGCGAAGGAGCACCCATGGGGGTGGACCAAAGTATCTAAACTGGGCATGGAATAAAGTGAGAAAATGAAGGCAATGAAGGGAAAAAGGAAGGAAGGAAGATTGACAGATGCTACTTCTTGGTGCGATCAAAGAATTTGGAGTGAGTGAGCTAAAAAGACTCCTCTGCTCGTGGCCAGCAAATGGGATTGTTAAAAATGTCATCGTACAAAGAGTGGAGACATAGGTAATGACAGTGTTCAGGCAAGGACGTGACCATGAAAGTGGGATAGGAGGAAAAGAGGCTAACGGAAAGAGAGTCTAGAATATGTGGATATGGAAATTGCCAGAACTAAGACAGGAGTAATTCTTGTAGGAAGGAGTGACAGAACCAGGAGCTAAAATCTTCAAAGAATGCGCAGTAACGTAGAGGCCCCTCCTAGTGTTTGCTTAGGGCGAGTGCTACAAAGTGCGCGAGAGAAGGAACCGCGGGCGGCCAGGGGTTGCTTTGGAAGCAGTATCATTAGGGGAGAGTCAGGTTTTAGTTAAAGGAAGAAGGTACAGAAAATATACTGAAAATAGGCCAGGTTAATAATTCTTTCTTTAATAGTTATATCTAAAGGTGTGTCAGTACAAGGGGGGAAAAAAACTACAGTCATTCTACAAAGATTTCCACTACGGGCTGATGCTACTAAGGCTAGATGCACCGCTCCCTAAAAATCACGTTTCTCAGTTGGATGAGCGAGGAGCATTTTGGCTTCTTGCTGTTATATTGGACTGCTTCTGCTCTAGGTAAAGAACTTTTTCTTTGGTTGTTGGTTTTGTCTGAGCTTTGTTTCTTTTGATGTGAATCTCCTTGGGTCTCCCTCTACTTTCACTCAGAAAGATGTGAACCGACTTAAGATGTACCCATACCTAGAAGCACAAAACAAAGCAAAACAAAATGTAATAAAAACATTGACATATAAGCAAAAAATTTTCTTTTTACTATGACCTGAGTATAAATATTTGTTCAAAGTAATATGATTTGTCACCTTTAAGCTATACATTTTCGTGTTTTAGTCATCATGATTCGAAGTTATTTGCTCTGTATCAAAGTGAAGATCATTCAAATGTCTGCTAAATTGTAGGCAATTTGATGGACCTGGTCTATTTTGCCTACTCTGGTAATAACCTTATTACTAAAATAAAATAATATGCTAATGTGTGAATAATGGACACCACTTATAACAACTAAATAAATACTTCAGTTTCAATTTTAGCTACCATATGAGATGATTTCCTTAGCTAAACAGAGTTCCTATACCATGTTAAATGAAACATCTAATTTTACTGCTTAATACAAGCTTTAATTGTTGATATGTTTTCTTATTTTGTTATGACAGCTAGTGGTGATTAGTCTTAAGTTCTCATTCACAGCTTTCAAAAAAAAAAGTGACCTTCAAGGCTGGACTATAAAATACTGTTTCTCCCTACTGCAAAGAGTTTACGTATGAAGGTCTCTGAAACCCAATTGCATTTTCAACGGTGTAATTTTTACCCCTTGACAACCGGCCATCTTGTTTATTTATTACTCTAGTTTACAGTAGCAGCAGACCATTCTCTACCGTTCTCACAACCACCAGAAAGAAGGATAATCTACCAGTGAATAATTTGTTTGAGCTGATTTATTGGATAGTCTTAAAAGCTCATTTTGACTGAGTGACCTTGGCTCTTAATATTTGGTCAATGCCAAACACATAATAGTTAGAGAATGAATATTTATATGTGGTACATGGAGATATAGTGTAAATAGTGACTGATAAGATAATGGATATGCTTCAGGGGTCCTTGTGGCAAATAAAAGTAAGTCCAAAAAATGCACACGCAAGGCACTGGTCCTAGTGTTCGGGTGGCAGAGGCAGGTGCCAAGAATAAACCAAGTACCACCACACCCTTGAACCTGGAAGCTGACTAAGGAGTGAGCATTTAATAACCTTTCTAAATTTACTCTTTCTCACTTTATCCACTTTTTAGTGTTTAAATCAGCACTTCAAAATAGCTAATGGACTATGTGTGTCTGATGCTTTCTGTTTAATATCTGCTATTTTTCTTTGTTGGAATTCTGTTATTTACCGTTATTGTAAAACCTACAAATGACCAAATAGAGTAAAAGTCACTTTCATTTGATCTGGCTACGTACACATTTATTTAGTGCAAGCCAGACTCAGCAGGAAACAGTTTCGAACTGTGTGGCTTGTTGCCACCTCCTGATTGTCTCACTAAATGTAAAATGGTTGTTGGCAGAATTTCCTCCTGTTGTTTGAAAAACCGACAATGGTGACTTTATCTGACTTTTTTTTCTTTTCTTACTAGCTCTGATAATTCATTAGCATCAATCACTTCATTGTAGAAGGAAAGACAGTATTTCAAGGTGATGATGTGACCAAGCCAAGTACACTGTGTTCCTCTAGATCTGTAGTTTCGTATTTTCAATATGTGTCACTTCAGTTCTTTTCCACAACCACAAGTGATTAAGACCCATCTGATGTCTTTTTTTTCTTCCTGAGTAATTTATTATGAATGTCCCAAATGGAAACATTAAATATGTGCTTTATAAATTGCATGATTTTAGTCCTCAGCCCATCTATCTCCAATCTTGATTTTAATTACCACCAATTCCAACTTTGGACTGCCCTAGAGATAGTAAAGGGTGGGGCCACTAGGTACCTGGCTCTGTGCCCTCCCTAAAAAATCCAAATCCATCCATCTAAAGTCCAAACAATTCCAAGAAAAGATTTTGTTCCCATGGAAATTCCGAATCATGTTAGATTTCTAGTGGTTTGACCCAACCTGGCATTTCTGGAACTTACCATTTTGTGTGAACAGGACTTAAAAACATTCTGTCAGAAGTAGCTTACCTTGCTTGCTCAAATTGAGAGAAATTCAATTAGGGATTGGCCATCCATTGGGTACAAATTCCTAAAAATGTGTTAGTATCAATCCCCAGTGTATTTTTGTATGGACTCTGACTACATAACTATATTAGAGATTGTATTTCATTAACTGATATTTCACATCTAGTTCAAACAAGGAGTTGAGACAGCTGGGTCTGCAAGAAAATCTGGTTGTCTCTATAGTATCAGAGTTTGTCTCCTGAAACTAGTTTTTCTTTCCTCCCACTTCTTTTTGAACTCATATTTTTATTGAATAATGTCCCTTATTATCCAAAGCATGTTGTCCCTTTTGTATTCCTTAGAATTATACTTTCTTTTCTTTTATGTCCTGTGTCACAATTTGTTGCTGTTCCTACAGCTTCCCTTTGTCATCATTTCCTTCATTATTCTGAGTACTTCATTCAAATTTGTTTAAAGTTTTCTTTTCAGTACCTACGTTTTATATGTGTCACTACATTGATTGAAATATGGTAATAACTTCTTACCATTTTCCTACTTTCCCATCATAGTAATGGTCTATTATATTGTGAATTTTTTTCCTTAAGTGCATTTTTAGGATAAAGCCCCCTGCCCATGACAGGAAAGTACTGCAATCCATTTTTCTGTGAATATTGCCTCTCTGGCAACAATTTTTAAGTTTTTTAAAGATAATTTTAATCTTGGCTCATAATAGAGCATAAAGTATCCTTGCCCTCATACTGATTAATTTTATTCAATCTTTTTTTTTTTATTTTCTTGGCTTGACCAAAACATAATTAAACTCACACATGTTATTAAATATACAACTCCAACTTTCTGCCTCAGGAGGAGACTGGTAAAAAAATAAACCACACATGAATGTAATTCACTCAAGGAAGTTTTGCTCATTCTTCCAAAGCAGCCAATAACCAGATCAGTTTTTGCACCAGGCAGACAAACACTGTTGGGAGAATGCATTCCATGCAATATGTTCAAAATCTTGCTGGATTTTCATCCGTGTTGGCTATCTGGATCATTGGGCAATATTTAGAACATAAGAAAATTTTCAGAATGCCTTGCCTGTTTTTTAAAAAGTGGCCAACCTGATTCTTCTAAGCATGTCACTTTGGCATCTTTGCAAGAAGGATTTCTACTATATTCAGTTTAGACATAGTTATCCACTGTCTTCTGTCATATTGTACTTTTAAATAGTATCCTTTTATCACAAGGATAAAAGGATAAAATCAGTGTTAGACTATTTATCAGCAGTGCACTAGCTCGCACACTTCTTTCTCTACCTGCGTTTTTGTTTGTTTAACTTCTTTAAATAACCAGCTGAGATGATTCATTGTGATCATACTAAAGAAGCCAGCATGAAGGATAGAAAATGTAGGATAATAAAGGACTGTTGTTTCCCCTGGATGGAATCATACTGGCAATTTCTTCTTTTCTCTTTAGCGATGCCACAAGATATTTTTTAAATGACATTAAGTAACATACATTTTTCCCCCAAAATAATCTTCTGTTCTGCTCTTAACCACTGTGTTATGTGGAACATAAATCATACTTTCCCTTGTCACTATAAATCAATGAAGTCTAAGCTATGATTGTGCAATTGTTAGCACCTTGAAAACTGTGATAAGCTCATCCACAGAAGAATAGGTTCTGTGAAATACTATTAAAATAAAAGGCTATGTTTGTTTGATGTGGTTTTAGAGTATAACCAGTACATTTCATTCTTAATTTAAGATGAAATTGAGTGAGTCTTTAAAAATATAACCACAAAATAGAACGAAAAGACAGAAAAGTGGAAATAAACTGAAATTTTAAACTTTTTGGAGTATAAAACTCTGAAGAAAGACCACAATAGTAAGTAGTAAAATCATTCTTTAAAATCAGACAGTTATGTATTTGTCTAGGAAGTTGTAGAACAGACTTAAACACATGGGTTTATGCCAAGATGAAACTCATCAAGATATGAAGTGCCTCAGGAGAAGAGGTAGTTTGGGCAGGTCCCAGGTCCTGGCAGGTAGAACAGAACATACAGATTCAGTGGGGGCAGACAGCACTGTGGTTACTAGTCTTACCCAGATGTCTTAGAGACCTGATGGATAGGACATGTTTGAAGCGCCTTTGAGTTTCTGATCTACTATTGGAAGTTGTTTTAGGATCCTATATCAATGGTCCTCAAGAGGAACAAGTTTTCTGAGGACACTGTGGCACTTTTGGGGTCACTCCACAAAGCCCCAGGTAATGTGCTAAGTGTCTTATATCCATTGTGACATTTAACCTTATTCTAACCACATGAGCTGAACTGGATATTGTTAAGAGCAATTTAGAGATTAAGAAACTGTGAGTGAGGTGGGGGAGGGTGTGTTTATATCTTATTCAGGTGTATATATTTAAGCAGGAGGTTTAGGGCTTGAATACAGATAACTCTGTCAGATTCCAAAGCCCTTGCCCTTTCCACTACACCACACTGCCTCCCAAATGACTTGAAGGGGAGAATGCTGCAATGTGATGATTGGCTAGAAGGCAGGAGTAGGGACAGGTTTCCTTCATTATGTTTTAGAGCCTCTCCTGAACTGGCCTCCATAAATCTCAACACTATCTCACTATCCACTGGCTCATAATTCCTCCTTCCTTCTCTCTTTCTCCCTCCCTCCTCTCTTTTTCAGTTAATATTACTACTACTTATAATATCCAGCTCTGTTCTTTGTATAACAAGATGGAAAAATGGAAGGGTTGAAGTTAGAGGTAGATTCATCCTCTAGAAAGCTGAGGACTGAGGGAATAGGAAGGGATTAATTAGTAGCAATTAATATTGTTGTTTACAGATGGAACATCCTCAACTGCTTTAATGTAGAAAGAGGCCCAGGACTTCCAAGAGGTCCATTTTAGATGACCCTCATTTCTGGGCAATTCCATGATCTGTCTTTCAAGTTTCACTTCTCTGGATTTACTTAGGGTATTTTTATACACAATAAACTCTTCAGTCATTCTCCTGAGCATTTATTTTATTTGATCCTTATTTATTCTCCATTTGTGTATTATTTCTAGCTAGATTAGGAATTTATTAAGGTTAAACATTTAATCTTATGTCTTTGCCTCTCTCCTAGTACTTGTGGAACACCACACAAAATAGGACTCAGAAAGTTACTTACTGAGAATACGTTTGTATTTTACTTTGAGACAAAGGGAAAAATGCATTGTTTCTGTTTGAAATTTAGAAGTCCATTTCAATTGTCTCTTGAATAGTAAGATAATTTTACTAGGCAGTCTCAATTATTTTATATTATACTAAGGTTGATTTTCAATATTTATCACATATCAATATGTTCTGATATGCTATAAAAACTTATTAATGATTGGCTTTTCACCAGAAGCGAAGATGTAAAAGGATCATTTTTGAAGGCTGGTGGTTTAATTCCTTAACTTTTATATTATCCCTTTCCTTGTTCTTCAGAAGTTTGAGATTCAGTCCATGGAAAGAAAAAATGGCTCCAGATTCATAGTCACCACAAAATAAAATTGGGAATCTTTATTACAGTGTATACAGGGAAGAATGTAGTACAGTTATGGAGAAGTAGGGGCACAGATTTGAGGAAGTGAAAAGTAGCATCTCTGAGAAAAAATCATTAGTTACGGTATTTTTTGCAGGTCTTTGAAAAATGAGTTGGTAGTAATTTATATTGTGTATACTTTGTGTACTCTGATAATAGTAACTTCCATTTACATAGTGATTTATATGCTTAGAGAGTGAAACGACCATTTTCTGTGTTTTCCCCAGGGAAGCTGAAGGACAGTAATATTAAGTAATCTATTCAAAACTACATTGGTAGTAATTAACTAGATGGAGCTCTTACATGTTTTTTGATACCAAGACCTTGGTCTTTAGACTCTATGTGCATATAACTTCAAGATAATTGTATTAACTCTCACGGAGAGAAATCTCTAACTCTCCGTTCATTTTCTTTGGTCAAATGGACTTACTGCTTATTAAACCTGAACTGCTAAGAGGCTCAATTAGTCCTCTGTTCTCTGACATTCACTGTGACTTAAATGAAGTTTTATATATTCTTAGTTTTATGGATTATTGGCAGGACATATTTTAATTCAATTTAGTTGAATTTAACTTCTCATTACCCTAAAATAGCTTCTTTTCTTATCTTTTCCTTTGCAACTATTATTGATTTTTATCAAAATTAGTTGGTTCTCATTATATGCCAAACATTTCCCTAAGTGACTTTGTAGGCATTATTTAGTATGATATCTCAAAACATTATCTTATAATTCAAAATTCACTCAACAAAATTTTTAATAAATGACAACCATATCTCAGATATTGTGCTAACATCTAGAGATACAAAGAGATAGAACATATTTGCTGACCTTGTGGGGTTCTTTTCAGTCAAGGAAAGGAGATAGACAAGGCAGATAAGGATAAAAATATTACAGATGCTATGATGCTATGATCAAAATAGATAATTCAGTGATATGCCAGGCATAGTGTTAGTCTGAGGAAATGGCAGTGAACAAAACAGACAATGATCTTCCTTCACAGAGGTGACATTCTAACAGGGATTCTAAGATCATGGGGAAAAAATCATTTAAGGTCACAACTTACATAGAGTCAATGATGTTACTTTATGGGTCTTATTTAAATGGACAAACAAGCTCGGATTGGCATTAAAATGGTTATTAAGGAATCTTTGGAACATCAGTTATGTATACAAATGATTGAGTGAACATTGAAAGTAAAGCTACTTTTCAATTTGTAACCTTATACCCTGGAAGTAATATATAGGGTATTGTGTAGATGGCAGGTGTTCACTATCAGGGTTCTTTCTGGAACAAGACAGTTCTTAAAGATGTCAGTTCTCTACATCCTTACCACCATGAAATATAAATTCATTTAAAGCTAAATAAGGTAGAATGGTACAATTTGTCTCACTTGATTTGGTGGTAATGTCTTCAATTCTGTAGTGTATGTTAGATCAGAACAGATTTTTCTTTCTTAAATGGAAGACTCTCAAGGATGTCAAACTTGCTTTTTCTGTTGTACAGTCTTTCTATTCCAGTACAATTTAAATGTGCCTTTTTTTTTTTTTTTGGTCTTATTCTTTCCTTGTACAAAGGTATTTCCTGTAAGTTCCCCATATATTAACTTCAGTGAACCATCATAATTTAAAATAAGCCATAACTTCATAAAATGGCATTATCATTATAATTGTTATTTAGGTTGTTAACTTTCTCAATGAGCAAAAATTTCTCCTCTTGCAACCTCAAGTTTTGTTGTGATATCAAACAAGATAATTAATGAATGTAGAATGTACTTTGAAAACATCAAAATGCCAAAACCTGTGAACTCCTACAATTGATTTTATTCATATTGTTAATTCAGTGATCAGAAAGCATGTAAGTGGCTATCTCTTTATAGCTCTCTTGAAAACCACTTACCTCTACATAGTTTTCTTTTATTGTTGGATTTTTTTCTAAAAATACTTTATTGAATCTCCTTTGTTTATTTAGTAAACAATTATTGAGTGTCAGAATTGTGCTGGCCTCTAAAGACATTGACATGTGAAATAGCCCCCATTAGATGAAGGGGAAAGACAATAAAGATCACTATGTTAGAGGTTGGTAATTCTATGAAGATGTATTTTATACATCAGCTATAATTCTAACCCAGATTTTCTTTCCTTAGCACATCACTTCTCTACAGTGCTTCTTAAACTTTAAAATGTGTGTAATAATCTGGGTAGCATGGAGATTCCTGGGCTCTACCCCTAGAGAGATTCAGCAGGCCGGGGAATCTGCATTTTCACAAAGGCGAGGTGTTTGGGGATCTGGTAACCCTTGAACTTCACTTGGAAAGAGTCCCTTTGTGATCTTTCCCTTTTGCCTGACACTTCACCAAGCAAAGGTCCCCTTTGGCTTCCTCATCTCTCCATCTGCTTATATCAATGCCATGCTTTCAGGACAGCCAGTTTAGATCTATCAGGCCCATGGTCATTTCATCACCTTGACTTGACATAATTCTCTGTATTGAGTTTCTGACCTTGCTGGAGTCATTTGTACCTAGTGTCCTGAGAACGACACCACTAACTGTTGCCTCACCCAGAGACTGACTCAAATGACGGGGAATATCGGGAAGATGATGAGGGAATGCCCCTCTCATGGTATAAAAAAAGAATGCTTTTTAAACAAGGTGTTAAGTCACATCAGCTAGTAATTGCCTACCTGTAGGGAAATACTTTTGTTAACACTTTATAAAGTATTCATTTAGCCCTCATAAAAAAATCTATGAAGGAGATGCTATTATTTTATTCATTTTATAGATTAGGATTCTGAGGTTCCATAACTTGTCCAACATCACACAACCAATAAGTGGTATAGCAGGGATTTGAACTCAGGTGGTCTGGCTCCAGGGTCTGGTGGCCATAATCAGTATACTAATGCTGCCTTACTCTTAGTCAAAGGAATGTCCTATGTTTGCTACCACCATTCATATCAAAATGACTTCCAGTAAGTTACACAAACAAATAGGAACAAAGCATAACAAACAAAAATTATCCCAAAAGCAAAACCAAGCAATGCAAACATTACATAGGATAGTTTTCAGTGTATTTTCAAATCAAAGATGTATTTCAGCTTCAAATTACAGGAAATTGTTAGTAAAGCAAAAGACCCCTTCACAACAGAGTAACGTATCTCATCCTCTCAGAAGATAGTTTCTTTTACAATCTTTTTTCCCATAGAAATACAGGATACTCCATGAAGAGCATGAATTTTTGAGTCAGAAATCAGGCTTCTGATTTTGGCCTGTCATTTATTTGCTTGATGACCTAGGACAATTTGCTTGCCTTAATTAATTCTCAGATGCTATGAAATAGACATGACAATACAAGCTTTGGTGAATATTAAACAAGATAAATATGTAAAGCGCTCAATACAGTGCCTGGAACATAGCAGTCTCTCAATCAGTACTTATTTCCTAGTATTAGTAGTAGTAGTAGTAGTAGTGGTAACAATAAATTTAATACTCTTAGCAGAATATAATGTTCAGACAAAATATTTTTGGTGGATTTAATACATTATAAAAGTTTAACTGATGTTCCTTTTTGACATCATGATTGCAGAATGCTTATTTTGCTCCTTTAAGGATGTCTCTTCTGAGATGGACTCATTTATATTCACCAGGTGATCAACCCAACACTCAACTGCTAGCCCTGGCCTCACGCTTGCGGGAGAGTGCTGAACTCTTCCAGTCAGATGAGATGCGTCCTGCGAATGATCCGAAGGAGAGAATTCCCCTCCGTGTCCGAATGCTGAATGACATTCTCCAAGACATGGAGAAAAACTTCCTGGTACAGCAAGTGCCACCGGGTTTTTATAGGTAGGATATGTGTCTTAACCTTTATTTGTTTTTGCCCCTCAATTAAATTTATATGTTTAACTTTCAGAATTTGTACCTTCTGTGAACATGACACTATTTTTTAAAATTTATTTAATTAATTTTTTTATTATGTTATGTTAATCACCATACATTACATCATTAGTTTTTGATGTAGTGTTCCATGATTCATTGTTTGCATATAACACCCAGTGCTCCATTCAGTACGTGCCCTCTTTAATACCCATCACCAGGCTAACCCATCCCCCACCCGCCTCCCCTCTAGAACCCTCAGTTTGTTTCTCAGAGTCCATAGTCTCTCATGGTTTGTCTCCCCCTCTGATTCCCCCCCTTCATTCTTCCCCTCCTGCTATCTTCTTCTTCTTTTTTTTTTTTAACATATAATGTATTATTTGTTTCAGCGGTACAGGTCCGTGATTCAACAGTCTTACACAATTCACAGCACTCACCATAGCACATACCCTCCCCAATATCTATTACCCAGCCACCCCATCCCTCCCACCCCCCACCACTCCAGCAACCCTCAGTTTGTTTCCTGAGATTAAGAATTCCTCATATCAGTGAGGTCATATGATACATGTCTTTCTCTGATTGACTTATTTTGCTCAGAATAATACCCTCCAGTTCCACCCACATTGTTGCAAATGGCAAGGTTTCATTCCTTTGATGGCTGCATAACATTCCATTGTATATATATACCACATCTTCTTTATCCATTCATCTGTCAATGGACATCTTGGCTCTTTCCACAGTTTAGATAGAACTCATACAGGAATTCAGTAAAGTGGCAGGATACAAAATCAATGCACAGAAATCAGTGGCATTCCTATACACCAACAACAAGACAGAAGAAAGAGAAATTAAGGAGTCAATCCCATTTACAGTTGCACCCAAAACCATAAGATACCTAGGAATAAATCTAACCAAAGAGGCAAAGAAAACTATAAAATACTCATGAAAGAAATCGAGGAAGACACAAAGAAATGGAAAAACGTTCCATGCTCATGGATTGGAAGACCAAATATTGTGAAGATGTCAATGCTACCTAGACCAATCTACACATTTAATGCAATCCCTATCAAAATACCATCCACTTTTTTCAAAGAAATGGAACAAATAATCCTAAAATTTGTATGGAACCAGAAAAGACCCCGAATAGCCAGAGGAATGTTGAAAAAGAAAAGCAAAGCCGGTGGCATCATTATTCCGTACTTCAAGCTCTATTACAAAGCTGTAATCATCAAGACAGTATGGTACTGATATAAAAATGGACACATAGATCAGTGGAACAGAATAGAGAGGCCAGAAATGGACCCTCAACTCTATGGTCAACTAAACTTCAACAAAGCAGGGAAGAATGTCCAATGGAAAAAAGACAGTCTCTTCAACAAATGGTGTTGGGAAAATTGGACAGCCACATGCAGAAAAATGAAACTGGACCATTTCCTTATACCACACACAAAAATAGACTCAAAATGGATGAAAGACCTAAGTGTGAGAGAGGAGTCCATCAAAATTCCAGAGGAGAACACAGGCAGCAACCTCTTTGACCTCAGGTGCTGCAACTTCTTCCTAGAAACAAAGACAAGGGAAGCAAGGGCAAAAATGAACTGTTGGGACTTCATCAAGATAAAAAGCTTTTGCACAGCAAAAGAAATAGTTGACACTATTTTTTAATGCAGTTATTACATGTAGTTATATGAGTAATTATTATATGTACAATTTGAGGACCATTCTCCTACCCAAAGGAAATTTCAACTGCATGAGTATAGAATAAAAGAAAATGGCTTAGCGGTTTCATACAGAAAATGACTAAAAATTTTTTTTGACATTAAGCTCAGTGAGTCAGACATGATATGGCTACGGTTAAACCAAATGGAATTATAGGTTGTATTGGGAAAAATACGCTTTCTTGAATGAAGCAGGAGATAAGCTTATACTATTCTTCCTAGTAAGACCACGATTAGAGTATTGCGTTTAGTTCTAGAAGCTCCCTGTCAAGAGAGAGCTAAATAAGTTTACTATTCAGAGGAGAGTGGGATTTAGATGGATCTGGAAACAACCAGATTAGAGATATTAGTTGGAGGGTCACAACAGAGTGATTTCTAGAAACATTTTAGCAATTTAATAGATACTTTAATAAACCCATTTTTCGATATGGAAGGGGGATTCAATTTTGGCTTTTAGAGGATGAGAGAGGAACAACATGGTTTTTATTTTATGGTTCCTAACATAGTAGAAATTAAACAGAGAGGGAAAATGGAGTTTGAAAGATTATAACTTATTTTATATATTCTTATTTAAGTTTTTGATTTTTCTACAAGACACAAAATATAAATACACATGCCTTTCTGTGTAATAGATGCATATGTAATGTGTGTATGTGTATAACAGCTTAACATATGTGTGTGTATTTATGTCTCGTGTGTGTATATATGCATGTGAGTATGTGAGAAAAGGCAGGAGGCAAAGAGGTATTGGACAAATAGTGAAACAGGAAAACTATTTGGCCTGAAGCTCTCATTCATAAAGGACATCAAATTTATACTTTTGCACTACATCACTTTACATGTGTGTGTTTGTGCATGTATATATAACATATAACATTAAAAATACCCTGGACTAGACATACTGTGCGTGACTGAAGGACACAACTAGGACTAAAGAATCGAAGCATAGGAATACACATCTCAATTACATCTAAGAAAGAAGTTTCTGACAAATAGTGTTCTTAGAAGATGAAATGTGATGCTTTTATAGGGTAGTGAACTCGCCAGTGATAGTAAGTTCACTACCACTGCATGCATTAAAGCACAGCCTAAGTAGCTCTAAGTATTTTGACTGTATGAGGTTTAAGGTGGCCTTTAGTACCAACATTCTATGATCTGACAAAACACTTGATCTCTCTGCATCTTAGCTTCTACAGTCATAAAATGAGATGGTAGAATGAGACCTGTTTAAAATAAAAAATCTTTCCTAGTTTTGATATTTGGTGATTTTCCTTTGTGATTTTAAACTCAAAATTCTCATTTAAAATCCTTATATTGGGTCACCTGGGTGGCTCAGATGGTTAAGTATCTGCCTTTGGCTCAGGTCATGATCCCATGGTCCTGGGATCAAGCCCCGCATTGGGCTCCCTGCTCTTCAGGAAGCCTGCTTCTCCCTCTCCTGCTCCCCCTGCTTGTGTTCTCTCTCTGGCTGTCTCTCTCTCTGTCAAATAAATAAAATCTTTAAAAAAAAATAAAATAAAATCCTTATATCATTTCTTCTAACACTTTGACTCTGCAGTATAAGACTTTGGAAAATGTTAACTTATTACAATAGATACCTTTAAGATATTCTTGTAAGCACCAGAGACATAGAAGTTGCTTCCAGTTAATAACACCTACTCTGATGTGGTTATATTCCAGAGGTGGGGATGGAGAAATAGAACGAACAAGGTAACTAAGTAAAATATAGTGTATGGTAGGTATAATACCGGCTAAAGAAACAATTAAGCCACATTATTAAATTCAGCATTACTAAAAAGTCATAATCAGAATAGGTAAATTATATTTTAGAATATAAAAATTTCCCTCACTTTTAATTTATGAAAAATTCAGAAATTAATAAAAATCATACACTAAGAATATAGTTGTATATATCATGATATAATAAACACTTTTACCATTTGCCTTCCTTGGCACTTGCACTAGTTATAGAAGGCCCCTATGGTCTGAGGTATATGTCCAGAGAACTTTGCATTACAACTTCAATAATATTTATTTATCATACATTTTGAGTGGAAAGGGAAATATTGATCTTGTCTTGAGTTAACAATGGTTAAGAAAGTGATTCTTTTTCCTGTTAGTGATATGATTACGGTATAACTTGTATCCCAGTCCCAGTGTGCAAGCTTCAAAATGTTGATTATGATAATGTTCTAACTCATAACAAACTTCCGAATTGAAAGCTTATGGTTCAATATTTTGACATTATTTTAAAGTATTGCTACAGTTATTGAAGAAATACATGTATGCCATTATTCTCTTTGGCCCTATTAATTTATATATATGCCAATGGCAAATAGATTTAATAGATAGATGCAAATAGATAGCCTCATTTTGTTTTATCTGACTGACATTTATCCCAAGATTGTCATTAATTTTTACTTCATTTCTGAAATATGTAACAAATCATCCTATTTCATGTTTTCTCTTAGTAGAGAATTTGTATTTCTAAATATTCTTGAAGCAAAAATTTCAAAATTACAGTAGAATTTCTACTCTCAATCCTTGTAAGCTCTTCCTTTATGGGGGAGGAAATGTTCAAAGTACAAAAATGGGTGTGACAAGATCATATGCAGTTTAAGAAAATGGAAAAATTGATTATAATGATAACCATATGGAGTAAAGATAAAATTGTTAATTACATCATATAAAAGAACATTTGGTGAACAAGATTCATTTTTTCTAACATTAAATAACCTTTAGAGATGTTATTCATGTAAGAATCTCACTGTTCAACCTGATGGTGTTATGACAATTCTCATCAAATATACAAGGAGGAAGTCAAAAGTAATTTGCTTTTCAAGAAAGTTGTTGACAGAAGTTCATTGTATAAACCTAAATATTTCATTTAGAATTTGGGTTGTGTCCCAAAGGATACTGCCTCAACCAAAGTGTCGCTAAACACTGAAACATTATTTTTGGAATATGTGAAGAAATTTTCTCCATAATTCAGCATCAGAAGATTCAAAGATTTTGAAATCCTATGATGTTGCATGTAAAATGTGTTGTCTTTCTCATAAATAAACCCTCATCGAACATTGCTTTGTGTAAGCATATTGACAGAAACTGGCAATATAAGATCCCTACATTTAGGAAGTTTAAAACGTAAACTATATAAATCAAAAATAAAAAATTTGAAGAATACTTATGCAAATTTCCTAATGAATACTACAGGCAAGAAGTGTTGTTGGGTTTCAGTGAAGAGAGAAGTTATTATCTTGTGATGGTCCAGAATGACTCTTTAGGGGAAGGGGGAAATTTATTTGGGCTTAAGGGAATGGTAGGATGTCCATTAAATTATGGAGTGCTAAATTATGGAGTGCTGAATATTTTTCTTCCCCCCAAATGTATATGTTGAAGCGTGATCCTCAGTGGGATGATATTCAGTGGTGGGACCTTTGGGAGGCTCTACCCTCCCTCATGAGCGGGATTAGTGCCCTTGTAAAAGAGACTGCAGAGACCCCCCCCTTGCCATTTCCTGCCTTGTGAAGACAAGATGTCTGTGGACCAGGAAACGGACCCTCACCAGATGCCAAATCTGTCAGGACTGTGATCTTACACCTTTCATCCTCCAGAACTGTGAAAAATAAGTTTGGGTTGTTTATAAGCCACCTAGTCTGTAATATTCTGTCATAGTAGCCCAAACTGACTAAGAAAGGAAGCACTTCCAGGAGAGGATGGTGTGAAGCAAAGCACAAAAGAGAGATTGTACATCGTGTACTGCAGAGTAGAGAACAAGAAGTGGAATAGTTTGAATGGCTATTAGGATCATAACTATGGAGAGGTATGAAGGAATCAAATTGTGGAGTACTTTAAATTCTCTGTTGAGAGGTTTGAACTTCATTTTTTTACACAAAGGAAGCCATGAAGAAATCTGCATCGTTAGGAAGATTTGTCTCGTGCTCCAGATCAGATGCCCTGCAGCTGGAAGAGAGCAGAAACCTTCAGGAAGACTCTAGGTATAAGAACTGCATGGCGTGCTGAGAAACTGAGCGTATTAGTGTCAGGAATGAAGAACAAAGGGCTGATTTGGGAGATGATGCTATGGAAGAATTAATGAATTTCGGGATTGAATGGCTTTGAGAATCTTATTTTGGGTTGTTTTTTAGGATTCCCCTCAGCCTAGGCTGATGAAGCAAGGATGTGCCTCTTCTCTGTCCATGTCTCCAGCCGCTTAGTTAAGTCACTCGGAATCTCTGGGTCTCAGGGTGATTACATGATCACTTGTTGATAAAGATAATTTCTAAACTCCCTTTTAGCTCCAAGAATCTGATTCTATGGGCACTCACACACAGTATTAAGCTTCACCTCTATAATCAGGGAATTCTTCTAATCCTGAGGGAGGGGAGCAGGAAACAATAACAGTGATAGATTGCAATGATATAATGAAAAGCAGCAAAGTTCTCCAGAGATACTGAGCTTAGTAGGCAGCGGGGAGCAGATGAAGCAATGTATATGATCAGGGACCCTGTAAGAGAAAGCACATTAGAAACTACAAAGCTTCTCAAATTTATTACTACTATCAAAATCCCACAATGTAAAATTTGACTCATTGCCCCTGAAAAGGGAAAAGATTATGCATTTTCTTAAAAATTCGGAGTCTTTCATCTCTCCTCTTCCTTTACTCTAACTCCAGTACGTACTACTCTACTACTCCTGGGAACGGGCATCGTCTGGAGATGGGAGCTTGTGGCATGTTTTGTTGTTGGATTCTTTTTAACTCCCAGTAGTTATTATTCTGCAAAGGCAGAGTAAGCAGTCTGACCCAGTGAACCTATTCATTCTCTACTACAATATATTTAAAAAAAAAAAAAAAAAAAAGGAAGAAAGAAAGGAAGTCTTTCTTAGAGCAGTTTTAGGTTTAGAGAAGAATTGAGCAGAACGTACAATTTTCATATAACCTTTCTCTCTCTCTCACGTGCACACACACACACAGTTCCCCCACCCACAAGGCACAGTTTCACTGTTATTCCTATTATTAACATCTTGCTCTAGTGTGGTACATTTGTCACAGTTGATGAGCCAACATTAATATATTAGTACTAATAGTTTATGTTAGGGTTTACTCTTTGTATTTTACATTCTCTGAGTTTTGATAAGTGTATAATGATGTGTATCTACCATTACTATATCATACAGAATAGTTTCACACCCTAAAAATCTATGTTTCACCTTTTATCTCTCCCTCCTTCCTGCCTGTGCCTCTGGCAACCACTGGCCTTTTTCATGTCGCCACAGTTTTTCCTTTTCCAGAATGTACTATCATTTGATCATACAGTATGTTAGTTTGGCTTCCTCAGTTAGCAATGTGATTGAGTCTTTTCTATATTAATTTATTTTTATCACTGAATAAATGTTTCATTGTATGGATATACCACAGTTTGCTTATCTATTCACCTATTAAAGGGCACTTGGTTTCTTTCAACGTTTGGCAATTATGAATAAAGCTGCTGTATGTATTCATGTGCAGGTCTGTGTGGAGTTACACTTTCAACTGATTTTGGTAAATACCAAGGAGCACAACTGCTGGGTCATATGGTCAGCCTATGTTTAGCTTTGTAGGAAAATGCCAAACTGTTTTCCAAAGTGGGTGTAGCATTTTGCAGTTCCCCCCGAGTAGTGAATGAAACTTTTGGTTGCTCCATATCCTCACCAGCATTTGTTGTTAGTATTCTGGGTTTTAGCCATTCTAATAGATGAGTATTGGTATCTCATTATTTTAATTGCAATTCTCTAATGAAATATGATATTGAGAATCTTTTCATATGCTTATTTTCCATCTATGTAACTTCTTCGGTGAAGTGTCTTTTGACTCTACTTAAGTTGTTGGCTTTCTTATTGTTCAGTTTTAAAAGCTCTTTCTATATTTTGGATACGAGTCTTTTATCAGATATGTATATTGCAGTATTTTCTCCCAGACTGTGGCCTGTCTTTTCATTCTCTCATCAGTCTCTTTTGTGAAGCAGAAGTTTTAATTTTAATGAAATCCAACTTATCAATTTTTTCTTTAATGGGTTGTGCTTTTAGCATTGAATCTAAAAGTTCATCATCAAACCCAAGCTCACCCAGATTTTCTCCTATGTTGTCTTCTAGGAGTTTCATAGTTTTACATTTTATGAAAGGTCAATGATCCATTTTGAGGTAAGTTTTGGGACTAGTGCAGGTCTATATCCAGATGCATTATTTTTGCACATGGATGTCTAGTGGTTCCAGCATTAATTGTTGAAAAGACTATCCTTTCTCTATTGAATTGCCTTTCCTCTTTTGCCATACAATATACTTTAATATTGCCTTTTACTGTCAATAGCTCACTTGTTCACAGAATAGCTTTCAGAATTAAAACCATCATGCAGCAGTGATATTGTTTGGGATTTATAAAATGATTTGGGATTTATAAAAGTAGGAAGGGGTTTGAATTGGAAAACTTGTCTTTTACTACTTGCCTGGCTTAGAGCAAGCTAAATAGTGACTCTGAAAGTCAGTTTCTCAACAAAATAGAAAACCTCAAAGGTCTATTCATATTAGGATAAATTTAGATATAATACTGGGATAACACTAGATGAAATGAGGATAAAATATGAGAAGATAATTTTTAAACACTAGAATTCTATACAAATATTACAAAATAAAAGTAACTTTTATTCCATTCTGTTGTTTTTACTTCTGACTTTGATAGTGTTCTGGATTCCAAAACTTCTTCCTCATTATCTCTTTTAACCAAAGGAGAAATATTTAAAAATCCAGTAACACACATTCTCTTTCCCCAGGGTCACTATGGCAAAATTTTTCTTTCATTTTTAAGTTTTATTGTACAGTCCTTTCCCTTAAACATTTGCTAAAGTCTTCCATATTGAGGAATTACAAGATCCCACAGAAAATAAAAAGGTTGGGAGGGGATAGAATTAAACATGCAGTTTTTAAAAAGAGTGGATATAATATTTAAAATAGTGTTAGCTTCCAAAATAAATGTGGATACTCTAAATGACAAACCTTTTCCAGTAGGGAAGCCTTCTTTCAAACCACATGTTGTTATGTGTTTAAGAGACAGCATTGCAAGCAGCGTAGTCATTCAGGGCAGATTCTCCCTTTTAAGTTTTGAAGTTTTGAAGTTTGAACGACTTTTTAGATTTGGGCACCAGCCATTGCATGCTTGAAATTTAATATCTTATAAAATATGCATTCTTCCTAGCTTATTTTAGAAAATTTCCCCCAAATGTTTGGCCTTGTCACAAATTTTTAGAATCCTTTTTTTTTTTTTTAAAGATTTTATTTATTTATTTGATAGAGAGAGAGAGCACAAGGTGGGGAGCAGCAGGCAGAGGCAGAGGGAGAAGCAGGCTCCCCGCTGAGCAGGGGGCCCAATGGGAGACTCAATCCCAGGACCCTGATCATGAGATCATGACCTGAGCCGAAGGCAGATGCTTAACCAATTGAGCCACCCAGGTGCCCTTAAAGGGCATGAGTTCTTGAGGCTACTGTTCTGTTTCTATACCTCCTTTCTTCACTTGCCCCTATACCACGCTAAATAGTCTTAAAAATAGGGGTGCCTGGTGGCTCAGTCAGTTAAGCTCAGTCTGCCTTCAGCTCAGGTCATGATGCCAGGACGAGTCCCGCATCAGGCTCCCTGCTCAGGGGGGAGTCTTCTTCTCCCTCTGCCTGTGCTGCTCCCCCCATTGCTTGGGCTCTCTAACTCTTGCTCTCTCTCAAATAAATAAATAAATAAAATCTTTAAAATAAATAGTCCTAATAGGAATAGGAAAGAGGAAATAGGAATTCTGGGAAATAGGAATAGGAAAAGCCTATAGGAAATAGGAAAAGCCCTAACTACTGCTTTCTCCTTTATTTTAAGTGACTACACTAAACTGCACAGACATAGAAAGATCTTTGATTTTAAACTTTTAGTGTACAAATAGAAAACCATGGGATGTTAAATTTGCTCTCAGCAAAAATGTGATTGGCAAAGATTTTCTATTAATAGACAGCTGCAATGTATGAGTGTGAAAGACATTACCATGGCCTCACATTCGTACATTGGAAGAGGTTATCTGGGTAAGATCCCATGTTTAGTCTCTACATATTTAAAGAGTCAGCAGTTAAACAACAAAAGCTAATAAGAGTTTCTCTCCCTCCCCATTATGAAATATACAGACAGACAGACAGACAGACAGACAGATAGACATATGCATTACTGCACTAGTAACTGATTATATGGGATTAGAGGATGATTTTACCAAAGGATCAGAAATTTGGTGTCGCTTTGGGGAAGAGATTCGATAATTCATCCATTGCATCTGTATTGCAGTATTTTTTTTTAAAGATTTATTTTTTATTTATTTGAGAGAGAGGGCAGGCAAGTTGGGGGTGGAGTAGGGGGAGAAAATCTTCAAGCTGACTCCCCCCGACTGAGAGTGGAGGTGGGGGGTGCTGGATCTCAAAACCCTGAGATCCTGACCTGAGCTGAAACCAAGAGTCAGATGCTTAACGGACTGAGCCACTCAGGTGCCCCATGCACCTGAGTTTTGATTTGAGAGTGTGGGGAACTGAGAAGGAAAAAAGCATGAGTCAATGTTGAATGCTAGCTGCTTGGCAGAAATGGAGCTCTAGGAAAGTGAACATCCTCAAGCACCATCATTTGAAATAAATTAAAGGCTAATTATGATGCTTAAAACAAAACTGCTGGTTATACTGTAATATTGTCCTATTGTTCTTTCTAAATATGTAGTATTTCAGCTACATTGCCGTTAAATAGTCTGTGAGTGCTATGTAAACACCTACGTTTATAATATTATTTCTTTGGGGGATTCATGTGAGTTCCAAACAATGGTCTTAATCAGGAGTTTTGGGAACACAGACCTATTTGTAAGTTGAAGGACAGTGTGTACATCTGCTTGTACCTGTGTGGGGGGGTCTCTGACTTTGTGTCCTTATAAAATGTGGGAGCAGGTTCATAAAAAAGGAATTCCTTTCCAAGATAGCTGGAATGACCTAGAAGAAGTTCAGAGGACAATTTCAAGCTAATCTAAGCCAATACCATTTTTTGTTAGCATCCTTGAAAGCAGGAAAATAGCAATGTAAATGTCAAGATGCTTCTGCCTTGAGCTAAGAATAAACAAAGCAAGCAATCCATTAAAAGTACTTTTCAAACACATAAGCTCCCAAAACTTTGCTTTTGAAAGATGTTAGAACTAGTTTACACTTAGGCAAGCGATGACATTAGACAGAACTATTATAAAACACACTTCCCAGATACCCTATAATCAGGTTTATAGCTATGTATTCTGTACATACATTTGATTTTAAGAATTTTAAGAGCTTGAAGGGTGCCTGGGTGTCTCAGTCAGTTAAGCATCTGCCTTTGGCTTAGGGCATGATCCCAGGGTCCTGGGATAGAGCCCCACGTTGGGCTCCCTGCTGAGCGGCAATTCTGCTTCTCCCTATGCCGGAGAGTGAGAAGTAGGCTCTCCAGTGAGCAGGGAGCCCGATGTGGGGCTCAATCCCAGGACCCTGGGATCATGACCTGAGCCGAAGGCAGATGCTTAACGACTGAGCCACCTGGGCGCCTCTAAATAAATAAAATCTTAAAAAAAAAAGAATTTAAAGAGTTTGAAATCCAACCCCCCCCCAAAAAAAAAACACATTTTAGAATAAAGGATTTCATTACACAGTTTTCATGGTGTTTTAATTAGAGTTAGCTATATAAATACTAATGGAACCTCATGTTCAGTGTTTGGGATAATAACTACTTTGTTCGGGTCGTACTATTTCTTTTGGCGAGGTGTGGGTGATCTGAATGGAGCTAAAATCCGACCATTGTTTCTGTTGTCATTAATTCTATCAGAAATGCCTCTGATTTCTTTAGACTATGAAAAAATAACTAGTGATTAAGAATTACCATAATGCTTTTAAAATATTTTTCATAGCGGCCACTTGCACAAAAGAATCTATGTATGAATACAGTTTTATAATCTACACAATGTAAAATTTCCAGAAGAGGATTGAAGACCTGGCTCATGTACAAAATCTTTATAATGTTGATCATTATATACGTTCTCTATTACTCTTTTATGATAAACATATACATTAGCTTCATAATTATGTATCCCTTTCATATTTTTAAGGTTTCTACTTCTAAACTCCCAAATTAAAACAAAAATTAATATAATGCAATCCAAGCCTCCTTTTTTAATAGCTCATTTTGTTAATATTGAAACAAAGAACATATCCCATTTTGACTGATAATGTTCACTACAATTTGATTAGACATTGAAACACTTATTTAAAAAATTTCAATTGACAATAACCACTTTAGGCTAATTGGTCTAAAACTTAGTTTGCTAGGATCAAAATAGAAATTCATGTGTGCACAACTGTTAAAATTTTATAAAAATGTTTCTCAAGTTTGAGGTTTATTTCTATACTAGGTGAGAAAAATTACTATTGTCATATTTGCAAAACAAGACACATTGCCAGTCTGAGAGTGAGTTGTGATTTTATGGTATATTTAATAACATTATGAATAAGACTAATAACCATATTCCTCATGGATGAGGATTTACTTTGTACCAGGCACTGTGCTGTACATTTTCATATATTATTTATAGCACTTCTAACAAAATTGCAGTATCAGTCCTATTATCCCCTGTATACAGGTAGAAAAACCTGAAACTTAGGAAAAGCTAATATGTTGCATAAATGGGATTTGAACCTATCTTGTTTTCTCTAAAACCACTGGTCTGGGGCACCTGGGTGGCTCAGCCATTAAGCGTCTGCCTTCGGCTCAGGTCATGATCCCAGGGTCCTGGAATTGAGCCCCGCATCCGGCTCCCTGCTCAGCAGGAAGCCTGCTTCTCCCTCTCCCACTCCCCCTGCTTGTGTTCCTTCTCTCGCTTTGTCTCTCTCTGCCAAATAAATAAATAAAGTCTTAAATAAATAAATAAATAATAAAACCACTGCTTTTCCTATTAGGTAGTGCTGCATATGTTTGATCCAAATTCTTCCTAGTTTTCTCAGAAGTCACCAATAAATTTGTTTAGATTTTGGTGCAAGTCTAGCCAGATATTAAAAGACTCAATTTTCATAAGTGCTTGTTAAGTTTCATTTGTTCTACATTGACAGTTATATCTCCTAGCCCTAAAGTTTGCAAAAGTGTTTCTGTGAGGCACCAAGTCTATCCCTACTTCTGGAAAAAAAGATATGCCCTATTGTCTGAATCAAAAAAAATATTTTTTCCCAAGATATTGCCTACCCTTTCTGTTTTCCATAAATCTTAAATGCAGTTAAAAGAGAGGGGACATTTGTCTGTTAAATCTCATATATCATAGTTAGAAATGTTTTTACATAAATAACAGTGCAATATAGAGAAGGAATCACTAGACTAGGACTTTAGAGATATGGACTTAAGCCCTAAAAGGCCACTGATAAGGTAATCCTATAAGTCACTTCACTTCCATGAGAGTCCTTCTTTTAATTGATTAAGTCAGAGAAGATAAATAGGCAGATCTCTAACATAATGGAAATGCTAGTTGAGTAGGTATTTATATATATATATATATATTTAAAGAATTTATTTATTTATTTGACAGAAAGAGACAAAACGAGAGAGGGAACACAAGCAGGGGGAGTGGGAGAGCGAGAAGCAGGCTTCCCGCAGAGCAGGGAGCCCGACGCGGGGCTCGATCCCAGGCTTCTGGGATCATGACCTGAGCCGAAGGCAGATGCCTAACGACTGAGCCACTCAGGTGCCCCGAGTAGGTATTTATAAACTAATGTGAGTCAGCTTTTGATTCTCTTTAAAAATAATTATTGAAATAATTATTTCAATGAGGGAAGAAAAATAATAAAATTTAAGTTCTGCATGAAACCATGTTAAACATTTTAGCATTTGTGTCTCTTTTATCACCTATTTCATCTATCAGTATAACATATTTTAGCATTTCCATGTATATAAATATCTTGATTTAATATGATGCAAAGAGAATTAAAAGAAAAGATCATGCTCAGAATTTTCTTTGTACCCACTACAGCACATAATATTTTATTTTGCTACATAATAGAAACTAAAGTACTTGATTGTGGTGTAGATCATGTTTACTAGAGCAAATGCCCAGAAATCATTGTGTTTGCCAATATCTAGATTATTAGTAGTAACATCTTACTCTTACAATAAGGAAGTAGATCTCTATACCATATACACACACAAATATGCAACAGGTACAGCATATTGAGATGCACAGGTAGAAAGGATTGAGGACTCATGGACACGGTTGTGTAGAGCGCATATTTGTTCCTGGACCCCACCCCGGTGTAATATTTTCTTCAAATGACAGCTTACATGAGTTACTCTAGTTGAGGAGGAAACGGATACAAATGTCCTTCCTTCTCCATGGCCACCACAAGATTTGCCAACCACTATGTTTGGTTTTGTTGTTTATCCAGTCTGCTTACCAAGGTCACAACAGTATAACATTTTCATCTCATGGACCAAAAATAAAAAGGAAGCTGTGAATTTATAACCATACTGAAATGACATCAACCTGGAAAGTTATAAGGACAATAGGATGAAATGGAAATAGAAATAGAGCTAAATATAATCTATAATTTTTTTTAAAGATTTTATTTATTTATTTGAGAGAGAGAGAATGAGATTCAGAGAGCACGAGAGGGAAGAGGGCAGAGGGGGAAGCAGACTCCCTGCCGAGCAGGGAGCCCGATGCAGGACTCGATCCCGGGACTCCAGGATCACGACCTGAGCCGAAGGCAGTCGCTTAACCAACTGAGCCACCCAGGCGCCCCTATAATCTATAATTTAATATACAATAGATATAATCCTAATAAAAAGTACAACAAATTCTCAAATTACATATGGTGGGATTCTAGTATTTCCTTTCAATCTATCCTAATCGGACAAGTTTTAATGAAAAGACTAGAAGACAGTTTAGTAATTCAAAGTAGGACTAGCTTCAATCGAAAGAATTAGAGGCTTATATGTTCATAGGAAGTGTCAGAGATGTAAAGGTCAAGGAAGCTTCCACTAACATTCATGGAATCAAGAACTACCAGAACTGAAAGAAAAGCTTCAGTAACAGTACCAGGTGCCTCCAGGAGCTCTCTGAGAAACTCTGACTCTCCTTTCTGCCATCTACCTACCCGTCTGTCTGCAACCTTTGCTGAAGAGGATGGTTTCACTTCTTCTGCCTTCCAAATCCTGTGTGATGTTTGGGTTGTGTATCTTTTCCTGTGCTTTGATAACACTGTTGACTACTTGATCCAGAAAAACCAACTTGGTCTTTTATGCTGTTGTTCCTGTATCTTAGAGGAACTGGGATCTGCCTTGGGCTACAATTAGTGGTGGTGGTAGTGGAAGTAGAGGTATATCTCACACCAGCATTTATCGGAATTGTTCAATTTGAAATATATTTCTCTGCCAAACAGAGATTACAAACTCAAAGATACTGCCTGTAAGAATTTTTAAATGGGGGCACCTGGGTGGCTCAGCCGGGTAAGCCTCTGCCTTCGGCTCAGGTCATGAGGATCAAGCCCCGCATCAGGCTCCCTGCTCAGCAGGGGGGTCTGCTTCTCCCTCTCCCTCTGCTGTTCCCCCTGTTCATGTGCTGTCTCCCTCTCTCGCTCACTCTCTCTCAAATAAAAATAAATAAAATCTTTATTAAAAAGAATTTCTAAATGAATACTAATCACATGTCATGTCAGACATTTAATATACTTGGTGCTTTGTTCTGATCTTTACAACATACATAATTATTGTGGGAGCTGGTAGTTTTACCCAGTGCTTTCTTGCTTCAAAGCCCTCTCTCTTACTCTACCATACTCTCCAAGGTCACATATGGAAGGTTCCATTTTTTTCTTCAGTGTTCTCTATAGAATTTTTCTGATCTGCCAGTCACTCAGCTAGGTAGGTATTTTCCCCATTTTTCAGTTAAGAACCCCAAAGTTTGAAAAAAAATAAATTTCCCCCAAGTTTCCAGAGATGGTAAATGACATAAATTAGTAAGCAATAAAACCTGGTTACAACCATTCTGAATTTTATTTTTTAACTAAATTAATGACCACTTTAGTAGTAGCTTCACCAAGAGGAGTAGAATAAAAGGAGATTAGAAAGAAAAAAAGTTGAAGTGAATAAAATGATCCTATTTCAAACCAATAAAGAGAAGCAGAAACAAAATATATTTTATCTCAGAAAAAAATGGTTATTTAATCCTTTGCCACTACTCAGATTTCAGCTGTAGGACTAATGCCTGTGGGCTGGGTGATGTTTTGTTTCTTGCATTTCCTATCTTACTGTCTTTCTAATCTGTGAATTAGAAATTGGTGCCACTTCTTCAGAAATACTTATCTAGGTTTACTACTAATGCCATTACTACTGATTCCATTTATTAATTCAAAAAAGCCTTACTGTTCACCAAATGCCAGAACTACTGAGAATACCATGCTCAAAAATATAAATATCAACCCTACCCTTGCGGACCTCACCCTTTAGTGGGAAGAAACAGAATAGGCAGACAACAAACCAACTAAATATATAATTACAAACTTTAAAAGTGTCTAGAAGTACAAAATAATAATAATAATATTAATATAATAATAACAAGAAAGAGAGAAAGAGAAAGAAAGAAAGAAAGAAAGAAAGAAAGAAAGAAAGAAAGAAAGAAAAAGAAAGAAAGAAAGAGAAAGAAAAGAAAGAAAGAAGAAAGAAAAAAAAAATCCAGGACTTTTTTATTAAGATGGCCAAATGGATTGGAGGAAAGCAACTTGGGTTGAGACTGAAGAATTAGACAAGGGCCTAGAGGCCATGATGTTATTTTCAGTGCATTTGAAATCTGATTTTAAGCAGAGGATAACATAATTCTGTCTGTTGGTTTGAATATCTATCCATCTATCTTCTATTCTTATCAGATATGTGGAGAGGGGATTATAGAAGTAATGGAAGAAATGGAGAGATTAAAAATGATGTGATATTTTAATGATCTAAGTGTATCAGTCAGAGTTCTCCAGAGAAATAAAACCAATAGGATGGATAGATGATAGATATAGATAAATAGATAGATAAATAGATAGATAGATAGATGATAGATAGATAGACAGATTTTAAAGAATTGGCTCATGCAATTTTAGAGGTTGGAAAGTCCAAAATCCATAGGGCAAGTAGGCCGGAAACTCGAGGAGAAGTTAATGTTGCAGTCTTAATCTGAAATTTGTAAGGTAGGCTAGAAATTCAGGAAGGATTTCTATATCACAGTCTTGAGGCAAAATTGCCTTTTTTTTTTTTTTTTCAGGAAATCTCAGTTTTTGCTCTTAAGTGTTTCAACTGATTGGATGGGGCTCATCCACATTACCAAGATATTCCCCTTTACCTAAAGTCAACTGATTGTAAATGTTAATCACATCTACAAAGTACCTTCAGAGTAACATATAGATGGTGTTGGACCAAACAACTGGACAGCATGGCCTAACCAAGTTGGCATATAAAATTAACCATTGCCAAAGGTCATATTGATGGAAGTAGAATCTACTGAACCTCGTAATGGATTAAATGTGAGGATAAAAGGGAAGGGATCATGAGTTACAGATTTCATACATGAGCAGTGGATTTTAATAGCTATGATGTGGACCAAATGAGATTCTCTGTTTTCTAATTGGGGTTCTTATGATTTCAGCTTAAATAATATGACTGAGAAGGTGAGATTACTTTTGGTAAGCACTTTAAATGGAAGTCTTGGGAAGAAATTCTGTTTGTATCTGTCTGGCTATATTTGGCTAATCCTAATGTAGACTAAAAATTTACCTTGCCTTCTTTTTCTCATCCAGAAATAATTACATGCAAATAGTAATTGGCTCTTTATACAATAATTTGAAATGGGAGGAAGCATGGCCAAATATTTTTGGAAGGAACAGCCCCCTAATGTGCCAGTTAAAGTGTCTCCAATTTTTTTTTTTATTGCTAATCATAGTAGGTCTCATTTTCTAATCAAAGCTTACATATGTTCCACTAGGGGGTTTGGAAGATATGCTAACTCAATCTAATTTTACAGAATATCATTCAAAATGTAGCCTTGTCAGATACACAAGTTTAGGAGGAAAGAAAGTAATATATGCATCAAATGTTAAGTACTCTCTCTGAAAGTTGTTGCAAATTCCCCATGTTCCCAATTATGTCCTTTTCTTAGCTATTAACTATGAAATTAAATGGACAGTTTTGAAAAAATAAAAAGTAGACATTTTCTCAAAGCTGATTACAGTGCCAGTTTTTTCTTTCTAAAATGGAATATCAGGGTGCCTCGGTGGCTCAATCAGTTAAGTGTCTGCCTTCGGCTCAGGTCATGATCCTGGGGTCCTGGGATCGAGCCCTGAGTCAGGCTCCTTGCTCAGTGGGAACCTGCTTCTCCCTCTCTCTCTCTCTGATTACCGTTCCCCTTGCTTGTGTGCACGTGCTCTCTCTCTCTCAAATAAATAAATAAAATCTTTTAAAGAAAATGGAATATCGAGGGCGCCTGGGTGGCTCAGTCATTAAGCGTCTGCCTTCGGCTCAGGTCATGATCCCAGGGTCCTGGGATCGAGCCCCACATCGGGCTCCCTGCTCAGCGGGAAGCCTGCTTCTCCTTCTCCCACTCCCTCTGCTTGTGTTCCCTCTCTCACTGTGTCTCTCTCTGTCAAATAAATAAATAAAATCTTTAAAAAAAAAAAAGAAAATGGAATATCGAATGAATAAAAAATCATTCTGGACATTGGAAATAAAGAGTTAAAAAATAGCAAAATATTTTTCCAGATTAATTTCTAGAGGTTGATGAATACCTTTATTTCATTTCATAAAATGTTTACTTTTCTATTTATTACCATAAGTCCCAAATGAGAGCC
Organism: Mirounga angustirostris; assembly: GCF_029215605.1. Classification (NCBI taxonomy): domain Eukaryota; kingdom Metazoa; phylum Chordata; class Mammalia; order Carnivora; family Phocidae; genus Mirounga; species Mirounga angustirostris. The sequence goes on along the minus strand of NW_026991709.1, from coordinate 88,736,924 downwards.
TTGATAATCCATAAAGTCAGATTTCTTCTAACTGTTAAATGATTAATTTGCATACAATTTAGATTAGGTTTAGTCAAATTTCATTGCTCTCAGGCTGCTAGTGATATTTTATATTGGTAAATGTTTTAAATAAATGAAACTTCCTCTAAGTAAATTAAAAGTTTTATGATTATTATTTTGTCTCTTTATTATAAATTGTATGAAGTATCTCTTATATATAAGGCATAAACTAAGTTTATTAGTTTCTTGTGGCTGTCTTATAAAATTACCAGGCTTAAAACAACAGAAATTTATGTTCTCACAGGTCTGGAGGCCAGATGTCTGCAATCGAAATTTGAGTAGGGCCATATTCTCTTCAGAGACTCTAGGGGAGAATCCATCCCTTGCCTCTTACAGTTTCTAGTAGCTGCCAGCATTCATTTTCTTTCTTTGGCCACATCACTCCAATCTCTACCTCAGATTCCATCTTGCCTTCTTCTCTTCTTTGTATATCTATGTAATATCTCTCCATCTCTCTCTTTTAGGGCCCATCCAAATAGTGCAGGATGATCTTCTTACCTAAAGATCCTTAACTTAACCACACCTGCAAAAACACTTTTTTTTTTTTTTTTCCAAATAAGGTAATATGTATACAGGTCCCAGGGATTCTGATGTGGACATATCTTTGGGGCCACCATTCGGACTACTACACCAGATAATGTAAAGGATACGAGTGTGGATTAGACAATAGCTTTGTGTCCGTAAATGTGCCAGTTATTAAGTTTTAGCCTTTCAGTTTCAACCCCATCCTGTTACTACTATGCCATGAACCTGGAGCTGGGAATCTGCAAACCACACTCTGCTTGTCCAGACTGACTCCTTGTTAGAGTCACTAAATTGCATACAATTTAGATTAGGTTTAGTCAAATTAGGGAGGCACTAAGGGAAAATGGGAACCTGGAAGAGGAAGAGATGTCGTGTCCTATTTTCATTTTATTCTTGCTTTTGCTTCCTTCTCGTGTCACGGACACTCTAGCAAGGCTTCTTCACCCTGGTAGTGACAGTTCACTTTAGTAGCAGCAGTTAATTCTCATCTGCACTTTTTCCAGCGTAAATTAAACCAGTCTCAATCCTCATCAGTGAAAGCAGCACCAACGGTCTAGAAGCCCTTCCTCATAGGCCTGGATCCGAGTTTCACAGGTTCCCACCCCAGAGCTCAAAGACATTAATAATAGTTGAGCAGTGACCTCTGTTCAGAGTCTGAGTTTCGGCTTCATAGGACACCTCCTTGAGGTTTTAAGATTGGATAATTCCAACCTTTCTGCCTCCTTGGGATTAGTGGCCCCTTCTTACTCTTGCAACCTCTGTGGTAGTTTAGTGTTTCCTCTATTCTTATAATCCACTACAGATATAAAATGTCTTTAAAAATAACTGTCAAAGTTAAAAGTAATATATCCTGAGAAAGAAACAGAGTTGCCGTTATTCAGAAGAGTGATTTTGGTTTTTGTTTTCTTCATCTGGGTAAGGATCTAGGCAGAATCATGGGGAGGTGGTAATTCAGTAGGATCTTACAAATTAGTAGACTGGTCTATAAGAGATGGGAATGGAAGCATGGAAGGGAATTTCTCAAGAAAACATTTCTAAAAGGTATCAGTTTGTTTCTCAAAGTATGCGTATGTAATAATATGTAGCATTCTCTTGTCCAGTGAGAGTCATGGAAGTTGTGCATTCTCGTGTAATATTACAAAGCCCTCAAAGACTGTTGAGTCATTTGTCCCAATGACCAAATAACTGTAGATGATCTGCCGCTGCAAATTAGAAAAATGGGTGAATAGTTCCGTGTTTTGTTGTTTATCTTGTTTACTACTGCTTTTATTAGTACTTCTAATTGATGTCATTGTGCTGAGCTGCTGGAACCTGCTGGTGACTGCCTCAGTTATTCAGTATTACTCCACCTCCCTTCATAGACAGTCTTTTGCATCTTGTGATGGTTACTTATTCATCCAGACGCTATTATAGCTTACTTTAGCTTGATTGTTATGTTCTAGAAGCATGATCTCAGAGTAAGTAAAAATATTACTATACATAAATAATCATCTCTAGCTGAGCTTTCCCTTTCTTGTACAGGAGAGTGTACTTTTTGACTTTTCACGTAGTTCAGGGGTATTCCTCTTACACTGATAATCAGAAAAAAAGTTTACTAAGAGACCTTTGAGACCTAAATATTGTAGACTTACTAGGCTGGTATCTAAGTTTCTCTAAAATGAACCTACATTATAAGATCATAAATAATAGAACTGAAGATAAACATTAGCTACTTGGCACTGACTGAAAAGTGATGTGTTAACATAAGTGAATTTTGTCTTAAGGTTGACTGAATTTGAGGCAATGAGGCCAGCTATATATCTCCCTTTCCCCCAGGTAACATATGTGGTTTATTGTGTCCACATAGTCTTTTTTCAGAGATTGTAAATTATATTATTTATGGACTCTTGATGATCAAAACACAGTTGGAGCTTGAAGGTCAAGGCAGAAAACTACATCCTAAATTCTTATTTATCGATGATGCATGGTGCACATAGCAGCACACTTTGTGCTGCTACAATGAAAGATCTGTCAACATTTTGAACATACACCATTATTTCAGGCTTTGATAATGTGGTCATTTATCCTTACTCTTTCTTGAATTATGTGATGCAAGCCCTCAGCTGTGGGAAGACATCTTTAAATTCTTTCAATAAGATTATACGACATTTATTTCTTTTGGGGATTTTTTTGTTATTAAAATACTAAATAAAACTTAAGATAAGCTACCTTTAAGCAGTCTTGTAACTCAAAAACAACACCTATTTATCCTGGCCACATATTTTTTACCCCCAACTGCCTGACTTATATGGATGTTATGAAACGAACTGTTACTTCAGATTTCAGTTGTTACTTATATTTGTTTTAAAAGAAAACCTTGGAATATTTTTTTTAGTAATCATTTTTTAAAATGTCTGCCTTCTTCCTAATCTGTTTTCAGCTATTTATATAGAGCTTAATAATACAGTAAAGTAGAGATAAGTTTGACTCATTGGTTTGTTCATAGGGAAACAAAAATATCGTGAATAAAGTTTAAAAAAGTCTCAAATAATTAGCTGTTTAATTTAAAAATAGTTTGTAATTATGTAATCTGAACTTCTAGGTCTATGCTATTCAGTATGGTCGCCACTAGCAACATGAGAGTACTGGTAACTTGAAATATAGTTAGTCCACGTTGAGATATTAGAAGTATAAAATACACACTGGATTTTAAGACTTACTACAAGGGGCACCTGGGTGGCTCAGTCGTTAAGCGTCTGCCTTCGGCTCAGGTCATGATCCCAGGGTCCTGGGATCGAGTCCCACATCGGGCTCCTTGCTCAGTGGGAAGCCTGCTTCTCCCTCTCCCACTCCCCCTGTTTGTGCTCCCTCTCTCACTGTCTCTCTCTCTCTCTCTGTCAAATAAATAAATAAAATCTTTAAAAAAAAAAAGACTTACTACAAAAAAAATAAGAATGAAGTGCAAAATATCACATCAGTAACTTTTATATGGTTTCATGTTGAAATGATAATATTGAGTTCGGTAAATATAGTAAAATTAATTCACCTGTTTTTTTCTTAGTTTAATAGAGCTAAATTAAAAATTACATATGTAACTCATATTATATTCTATAGATCAATAGATGTTCCCAAGGATCCTACATCTTTTCTTGTAGATGAAACACTCCACCCATTTGAATTGACTCACAGCAGTATAGTCTTATAAAACTTCCAAGAGAGTAATAAGCACCCCCCCTTTTTAAAGAAATTCTCTCACCCCACCCCTCAACCACGGTGGTGATTCTGTTGGTGGTATCTGTGATGGTGGATGACAAATATAGGGTAAAGAAAATTTTAAAAGAAAAGTTAAATATCGGAGACCATAGGAGTAAATGAAGTATTAATCAAAACAAAACTCAAAAACTCTCAAAATATTTTAGTTAAATATAAATCTACTCATCTGTAATGCTGAATAAGATAGAACAAAAGAATATTTTGTTTATCCTTGAACAATGTAAATATATTTTAGGTGAAATTACTTGCAGTAATATTAATATTTAGATTACTCAAAATTCACCTTGTACCTACTTAACTTTGAAAACTGTAATCTGATTTTTCTAGAGTCTCACTAAAACAAGCTGGCTATTTGCTTCATTCATTAATTCATTAATTCATTTATGTACCTATTCTGATCTGGGCATATGCTTAGAACTAGATGATTCAAAGATAAAATATTTTCTCTTTCCATCCTCTTTAGAAGGTTCTTTCATATTCCTCTGCTAATTTGCAACATCTGTTAGCCTGAATTCATCCAAGTCTCCACTTGCCATGAAATTGCTCTGGATACCACATCAGAAAGAATCACATGCACCTACGGCGCCTGGGTGGCTCAGTTGGTTAAGCGACTGCCTTCGGGTCAGGTCATGATCCTGGAGTCCCGGGATCGAGTCCCGCATCGGGCTCCCTGCTCAGCAGGGAGTCTGCTTCTCCCTCTGATCCTCCCCCCTCTCATGCTCTCTCTATCTCATTCTCTCTCTTAAGTAAATAAATAAATAAATAAATAAATAAATAAATAAATAAAAATAAAAAAGAATCACATGCACCTAACCCCAGTGTGTTATGCAAGGATGTCACGAAGGTCGATTGAGAAGTACCAAGGTGCCAGCACCATGGGAGGCCCTGTGGACTGGGAGAGCTTCAGCAGTGTGTGGGCAGGATATTTCCATACCTGGAGTTCTTAGTGAACAGTAGCAAGTAAATGCTAGATTGCTTTAACTGAACTAGCACATCCACTTCCAATGCTTTTGTTCATCCCTTAATTATTCCTTACTATATAAATCTTTTTTTCCCTCTCCTTTCTAAGATAAAATGATGACTTCCAAACCTTGCCAAAGCTAACCTGGTCACCTTTAGTTTTGATCTCTTCTTCTCTTACGCTCCTAGCTTTGATCCATCAGTTTTCCCAAATCTCTCAACCTCATATTCTGCACATTTTTAATTAATCTTGGTTGCTGCAGTGATGTCTACCCCCTCCTTTGAAAACCTACTCTCAAGACATACCTTAAAACAGATAAAAAGTCCTCCAATCAACTCTTCTGTACTCCCAAGCTTGCCTGTCTCCATTTATTGGCACATTTTCTCAAAGGTTTGCTTCCTTGTTGCCTGCGTCACCATTTATTCTTTAATCCTGTCACATGGGCTTCTCCCCCTACCATTCTAATCTGTTATTTCTTCCATATCACCAATACTTCTACACAAAAAAATGCAATCTTTTTTTTTTTTTCCGGTCCTTATTAGTTTGGATCTCTCTATTGGACTCTTTTGGAAATGATTTCATCCTAACAGTGGACACAACTTTTAGTTGTCTTAGTCTCCTCATTATATCTTCAATTGCTTACTTTATCTGAGCAGATTTTTTCTTCAATTTACCTGTTGTATTCCCTTTAAATTAAGAAGCAGTTATCCAAAAATCTACAGATTAGACTTTCATATCAATTTTACTTCAGGTAAATTCTTTGAAAGCTTTTATGTTACAAGTCTCTAAATGATTAAAATCTCAATTGGGTGATGTTTCTTTTTTTTTCTTTCTTTTCTTGTATCAAAAGAAGCAGGCATTTAATAGAGATACAATAGGTAAGAAGGGAAGAGAGAGATTATGAAGCACATATACAATGGTTTTATCTTTTTTATTTCTTGCTTGATTTTAGAACAATATCCTTATTATGCTCTAAAAATACCTGCTGGTTCAAGATGATGTTGTTACATTAAGAGAGACACAGATTTTAATTGTTTAGGGTGGGAAGAGATGTGTTTAGTATCACTGATCAACTCCTTCTTTTGTTAGAAAACATCCTCAGGCAAGTATCTCTGACCATCTAAGTTGATTTTGAAAGGGAATCATTGTCATTACATACGGAAAAACAGTTATTTGCTGTTTTCCTATTGATGAAGCTGTAAGCTATAGTGAAGTGGGGTTTGCAACACTGGCAGGCTGGCAAAAGTTTATTTTGTTATTTCCTTTGGAAGTTTTATCTATATACCTGTCATCCATGAGTTTCAAGTATAGTACTTTTTGGAATATGTTTTTATTTTTTTGTTTATTTTTTTTAAAGATTTTATTTATTTATTTGACAGAGAGAGACACAGTGAGAGAGGGAACACAAGCAGGGGGAGTGGAGAGGGAGAAGCAGGCTTCCCACTGAGCAGGGAGCCCAACACGGGGCTCCATCCCAGGAGCCTGGGATCATGACCTGAGCTGAAGGCAGCCGCTTAACTGACTGAGCCACCCAGGAGCCCCTGGAATATGTTTTTAATAGAAGTCGGAAAACAGAAACAGATATTCAAATTAAAACCCTTTCAATCATGTACATTTCTAAATCTTGGCTCTCCTACTTAAAGGTAGTGTGGCATTGGGCAAGCCAATCTTTGTGTCCATTTTCTTTCTCTATAAAATGGATATATTAATGTTACCTATTGCATTAAATTGTTTTGAGGATTAAATGAGTTAAAATATGTAAAATGCTTAGAATATTGCTAAATATATTATAGGGAAAAGAAGAAAAAAATTTTTTTTCTTTACCTTTCTAGGTTCTCTGACTAGGAAATTAGACTGACAAAAGACTGATTAGTGAGAGAAAAAACAAACAGACTTTATTAAGATGTGAAGCACACATGCACAGTAGAGAAACTCAGTGATGAGTAACTCGAAGGAGGGGTTAGAATGTGGGCTTATATAGAATCTTAACGAAGAACAATAAATTTGTAAAGAAGTAACAAGACCCTCAAATAAAAGGGTCTTAGGCTCCCAAGGACAACAAACTGTATAGGAAGGTAATAAGGGGGAAAAACTAATAGATGACCAGAGTTGTTTTAGTAAGGTTTGTTATACATATTCCTCTTGGTGCTGTCTCTGGGCTGATAAGAATCTAGATTCATCTCCAGTGATTGAGAGTTTGGAGAGGATAGAGAACTTTTCTGTGTCTATAGTTTCTCAATTATCTTCAGCTCAAAATAATTCTTATTCCAAAGTGGCATGTTTTAGGATGACAGATTCTTTTTTTTTTTTAAGATTTTATTTATTTATTTGACAGAGACAGCGAGAGCAGGAACACAAGCAGGGGGAGTGGGAGAGGGAGAAGCAGGGTTCCTGCCGAGCAGGGAGCCCGATGTGGGGCTCGATCCCAGGACCCTGGGATCATGACCTGAGCTGAAGGCAGACGCTTAACGACTGAGCCACCCAGGTGCCCCAGGATGACAGATTCTGATGCCTTATAATATATTAAATGCTCAACAAATATTAGCAATTGTTATTACTACCATTATTGATTTATGTAGTCAAATTTATTCCATATCTACTTGTTAGAAACATGGATAAATACACAATGAACAAGAAACTGTTCTTGAATTCTGCCTAAGGACAGACATGTATCCATCAAAGAGTAACAATGGTGTGTGATGAGTGCTGTGATAAAACCATTAACCACATGCCATGGTTGCACCAAGAAGAAATCAACAAAGTTTAGCCTGGGGTTCTTGGCAAAACATGAGTAGTTGGGGTCCTCTCTGAAATTCATCAAATTCATGTTCTAGTTCCTCCAGACCATAAGAAACCTGTCCCCTCATTAGTACCTCTCATAGCCAGTAGCTGGATCTCTTCCCATACTCCAAGTCAGAAGATACGAAATTCTTATTCATTAATTTACCATGATCCTTTAAAAATGACAAAGAGCCTGCTTTTATTAGTTTACCAATGTACCAAGGTACATTTCCCATAATAGTTTAAAATAATGTTTAATAACATGTATTTTCACAAACGTGTGTATATATGTCCGTGTGTGTGTCATCCCTATCAGCTAATTATTCTGACCTGCATACATGTTGTAAAATAATCTTCCTCTTTCAAATATATTTACTGCAAAAAAAGCAGCGCTAGGAAAGTAGAGTGATTATAACAAAAGTGAATGGGTGGCATTTTCGATAGTTAAAGGTATGGTCAAATATAAAAAGGCAAGTGGTTTTCTTGGTACAGACTCTTCCATGGGGTGATATATATCTTGGTAAACCCTTACAGTGGTCTTTCCCTTGTTCCCTGAAAGTTCCTTGTGGATGAACTCTTTCCTGGGCAGGAGAAATCATCTGGTGATCTCACAGTTGTATGATACTAAGGACAAAGTCAGTTGAGAATTAAGAGGGGTGAGGGAGGAGAAACCCAGAAATGTCAAGTAATAGTAGCTACCACTTAAAAAATATTTACTGTATACACCAGGCACTAGCTAAGCACTTTACATGTTTTAGCTCATTTAATTTTTTATAATAATTGCAAGTAATAACTGTAAGTAATATACCCTATTTTACCAATGAAGAAGGAGAATTTCAGGGAATTAAATATGTTTAATGAGCTACAAATCCTGGAGCTAAGAAGTGGTAATGGGTCAAGAAGCTTAGTGTTGTGGGAAAGAGCATGGATTTTAGACTCAGATAGGCATGGTTTTTATATTGACCATTTAGTATTTCCTTCATATTTTTCCATTTCTCCTTATTGTTGTAATTACTTTTTGAATGTGATACCTATTTTCTTTTTTTTTTTTTAAGATTTTATTTATTTGACAGAGAGAGACACAGCGAGAGAGGGAACACAAGCAGGGGGAGTGGGAGAGGGAGAAGCAGGCTTCCCGCCAAGCAGGGAGCCCGATGTGGGCTCGATCCCAGGACCCTGGGATCATGACCTGAGCCGAAGGCAGACACTTAACGACTGAGCCACCCAGGCACCCCACCTATTTTCTTTTCAAACGTTACCCTTTTTAGTTTATCCTTCCTCCCTCAGCAAGGCAAAGATCACAGTGGGTCCTTTATAGCATTGAGCATATCCAGGTGACCTCATAGTATGAAATCAAGTAGGATGATGATAAGTAGTATAATTAGTATGTCTGTAAAGAAAGTCCTATTTTGATAAAGTAATTATAATGAGAATTAAAGTTGGGAAAAATGGGAAGAAGTGTTAGTAATTTGAGAATAGATACCAAGACGGGCTGCTATGAAATTGTTCTACAGCCTATAAATAATGTAGGGTTTTCTATTTTCACATAATTACTTTGGTGCCCATAAAACAATGTAAATAGCCCTTTATCTATTAGAATATAAAACATTTGTTCAGTTGCATTGTCTTTCATTCTTATTGATTTGTATTACTAATAAATGGAGTTTTTTGTAGTATAACAAAAAGCTTCCTATTCAATTATATGATTTAGGAAGAGGACATAAAATTTAGACTTTTTTCATCATAGTCCAGTGTGGGACAGATTACATACCAATCTCTCTCTTTCTTTCTCTGTATGCATGTATATTGTATATTTATATATGTATATACACACATATTTGCAAATATATATCTATTTATATATGTATAGAAATTTTTATATACATGTATTTATATATACACACATATGTGTACATACATGTATCTCAAAAATGTATAGACAAATTATATATACTTAAGTAGCAAGAAAGGAGAAGAAATGATTCCAAAATACTATCAGACATAAATTTTTTCCCGAATTGATGCTTTATGTGTTAATAAAACCATAGGAGTGCAGAGCTGGTATGGTTTATCTTCAAAGTCTTCATTTATTCACTGATGTTCAATAGTAGCAATAACAACTGATATCATTGTACCTCATCTCCATTTGGGAAAGGAATAACAATTTCCAAATTCCATTGAAAAGGAAAAGCAAAGTTTACCTGATTGTATGAGATCTCTTTTTAAATATGTAACATCAAAACTGTACAAGATTAAGACTAGACATGATTAAAAATATTCTGTGATGAATGTGTCTATATCACAATTATTTGATTTACTTACAGATTAAAAAATCATTATTTTTGCTCTTGTCATAGGTTTACCTTGTCTTTAGTTTCAACTGTTCGATAATCTTCATTATTTTTAATAGGTACATAAGAGATTCGTGTTGCCAGCATGCTTTGTTCTGATAAATAATTTTCTCTTTGCTTTGAAATAAGTAATTTGAATTTTATAGTTAACACTGATTTTTAAAGGATGAAATATCTGAAAATTCAGTTAAAAATTAAAATCTAAATAAAATTGCAGGGCGCTTGGGCGACTGTCTGTTGAGCAGCTAACTCTTGATCTTGGGTCAGGTCTGGATCTCACGGTTGTCGGTGTCAACCCTGCACTGGGTTCTGTGCTGGATATGGAGCCCACTTAAAAAAAAAATCAAAATACCTAAATAAAACTGGTTATGTACTTTTTGAAATTTATATCCTCTTCTAATTATTTCTCAAATTAGCAGAAATTATATATATACATATATATTTACACATTTATATACGTTTCCATTTACTTTTAATTGGATTTTTATGAGTGTTTCTAAAATAATGGAGAAAAAACTAGATCTACAGTATATTTTAATTCTAAGCTAGTAGCCATAGTATTAGTAGTTACTGCTATTTGGTTTTTTTTTGTTTGTTTGTTTGTTTGTTTTTAGTTTCTGCTATTTGGTCATAAGATAAATTTCTTGGAAACTATTGACATCTGACTCTATATAAGGTGAAGAATGATCAAATGTAATTAATTATGGAAAATAAAACAATATAAAGTTACATAATAGGCTATGATGTCCTTTTACATCTTTATCAGTCTATCAATTTTGGTATCTTTACATTTTAGACATGATCTCCAACATCTCTGAATTGTCTCTTTCTGAGGGGAAGGAGACAAAATATACAAAATTATTAGAAATTTATTTTACATTTTGAGGTCTTCTGAGCAAGAAAAACTGGTAGAATTCTCTAACTTCAGAGTTTTGCTTTGATTTAAATAGGTTATCCACATATGCAGAAGACAACAGCTCTGAAACGACTCACTCTTCTCCATTTAAAACTGTGGAATGGAGAGCACTTTTCTAATTCTTTTGTATCCCACGTAGTCCTTGCTGTTTCATAAATACTTCCTGAGTGAGCTCTCAAGGGAATTACTTTTCTTTGATGTCTATTATCTTCTACTCTAAAATTCTTCCTAGATTTTTCTTAGATATTATGAGATTAGTATGGCTGTTACCACATTCTTTCTCCTGTTTTTATCCAAAGGTAGATTTTCTTGGATCTGTCCTTATATAAATGTTAAAGATACTAAGATTCTATAACCTAACCATCACATATGATTTAATCATCTTAATGTAATTTATGGACTTGAACAATCCTCTTACAGATTGCCCAACATTTACATACTTTAGTCCCATTCTACCACTAGAGGTCTTTGCCTTTGTATGGCTCAGAATTCACTTAATGATATTTTCAGAATATTGGATTAATGTGTCTGCCAGAACATTTATTAAGTTTGGAACAAAATTTCAAGATGATTGGTATCTGGAATTCCAGTGCAAAGGACAGATTACTTTTCTTCCTCTCTATTTGGGGCCACAGTTCAAAGAGTTTAGTTAAGAACTGCATGCAATGTTTTTTGCATATATTAAATATTAGGATTCAAGAAAGAAGGTAGATATAGATTAATGTAACTGAACTCACCGAATAAAGTCAGTTACTTCAAAAACTAGTTTTTAGTTTTATTTTATTTATACCTTGCAAAAGAGCTAATATCTGTGAAAGTTATTTAAGAAAAATACATAAATGTTAATTGTTTTATTTAAATATAATTGATCAATAACAAATTGGACTATTGCTTAAAAAAACAGAAGTCCACAGTCTAGAGCACCTAGTAAAGGAAAAATTTAGAGAGAATTCAGTTAATTCAAATTCATAAACAGGAAAACTAGGGAAGTTAGAATATAAATTAAGAACAGATTACTGGAGTTGAATATATGTGAATTAGCAAAACCAAATTATTATGACTTTCTCCTTCCTTTGTGATAGCTTGGTTTATACATCCATTGATTACTTCAAGAAACCTATGCATTATTACCAAGAGAATGTGCTAAATATCATAAGTGAAGGAGGGTCTACAAATAAGAGTCTAAGTAATAACAGATCTCTTTTATTTCGGGGCCCAAAATGGTCACCAATCCATTGTCAACCTAGCATTTCAAGCCACGAGCACCAGTCTATGAGAAATGGAACTCAAAACGATACCTATTTGCCTTCCTATTTTTAGGAGTAAAGGTTTGATTAAATATTGTCTAAAAGGTACACATCCTTTTATCTAACATAATCAGAACCCATCAATGGGCAAATGATTGAAAGGCGTTTATTTTAACTGAAATATTTCACCAATCTTTGATATAGGACCAGGGACTTTTTTTGAGTACTGTTCTAAGAGTTGAAATTCTAGATTTACTTTCCTGTTTAAGCCACACTAAGGATGCATCATTTAAGATTTCCAGGTTGTCTCCTCATCTTGGAACAGGAAATAGTTGCTTGTAAAACAATTTGAGGGCAGATTTTTTTCCCCCTCTGTTGTCAGTATATTCCTCCCTTCCCTTTGTTAATAATCTCTTCAGTTATCTCTTCAAATATAATCCAACATTTTCATTTTATCAATTAAAATGTATGAGCCCAATGCATTCAGTTTTATTTTTATAGGAATAACTTTCTTTTACATTTAGTATGTTATTATTTACATAATGTTAATTACATGATGTAATTTTGTATATAATGGCACATGTCACTGGAATAAACATGTTTGGAAACAAAACAAGACCTCCTAGTAAAGGTAAACTCATTGGAGGGAATTGTTAAGGGTGTATGGGTATCTCCCAATTGGTTTAAGTAACAGAGTAGGAAAAATGCAGACTCCTCTAATGTATCTCAGACTCATTGCATCTGAATTTCTTCAGCAGATTTAAAATTTCCTCAGGTTATTCTTATACACATTCAATTTGATAACCACTGCTGGAATATTATAGAGCACTTGCTAGCTTTTAATAGAAGGGAGAAAAGTGCTATGCAGTAGAACAGCAATATAGAGGATAATTCTAAGAGAACCCTGTTGGAATATACTTTCCCTTTCCATCATTAGTGTAGTAGATATTTGTTAGGTTGACATTCTAAAATTTATTACTGCCTAATATCAGAACTTCTTTCCTATATGAGGGCAATTCCCTGTGAGCTTGGTAGGAAGCAACGCTTATCTCCCTCAACGGAAGTTGAATAGGTCCAGATAGTTTGTTCCAGAGTGAGGGGACAAGCATGTGACCTAAGTTAGCCAATTGGATGGTCTCTCCCAGGTCCTTAAATCTGAAATAAGTGACACAAAAATGTAAGGGCAATTCAAGATTATTCATGCTAGTTGCGGATCAAGACTCTGACAGTGGCAGAGTGAATGTTAAGAGACAGCAATGCTGCCATGGTAAAGGAATGTTCTCAGTGCAGTGGTGATGGTATCACTGTGTCAAATAGACATCAGTGTCATAAACTTGTTCCTATGGCAGAATCTTAGAAGTACTCTGTGATACTTAGCTTCTCTTGATTAGTGCCTGGGTCTCAATGTGTTTCATTACTTCTGTAAATTATAATATATATATAAATTATATATATATATTTATTTATTGTAAATGTGTGTGTGTATATATACACATACTTTTTAAATATTTTACTTAACACATTTATTTTCTCCAGTTTTATTGAAATGGAATTAACATACAATATTGTATTAGTTTAAGATGCACAACATAATTAATGCATTTATATATTACAAAACGATTACCACAATGACTTTAGTTTACATCCATCACCTCATATAGTTACAGATTTGTGTGTGTGTGTGTGATGAGAACTTTTAAGATCTGCCCTCTTAGAAACTTTCAATTATCCAATGTAATATTGTTAACTATAGTCACCATGCTGTATATTTCATCCCAACTTATTTACCTTATAACTGGAAGTTTATGGAATTTTGTACCTCTTGGTCACCTGCACCCTTTCCCCTCACCACTCCCTCAATCCCACCCTGCTTCTGGCAACCACCAATCCCTGTTCTGTTTCTATGCTTTTGGGGTTATTTTTTTGGATTCCACATATAAATGAGATTCTACAGTATACACATTTTTAATAAATTTATATTTTCTTAAATTATACATGATTAGTTTTGATTGGTGTCCAAATGCACATGGACTTTGATTTGGGTATCTGTGGACCATTTTCAACCCTGACACCCATGACTAAGAGTGCAAATGAATACATCTTCTTTTCGAGTTCCCTAAGCAAAGAATAGATATTTCTACTATTTATCCACAATGTGTATTTTTTTTACATCAACTTCAACATAATAGAAATTTGCCTATCCAGTACGTACATTTTGAAAACAATTAATAAGACTGCAAAATTAGGTGATTTTAGTTTTTTTTTTAATTTGCATAGTAAACTGTATATGGATCCATTTGTTTACAGGTACAAACCACAGCATTTTATTTCCTTATACTAGCAAAAATAGTTACAGACAGTAATACTCCTGTAAATTGTGAACAAATTTACACAGCTAAGGAATAGCACCAGAGTTCCTTTAAAACATTATTTTTTGTCACATTTACAAAGTGAATGTTTAGTAAGTTAACGTGTAACAATTCTGTAAAATATGAAAGGTAATCCTCCTACTTTTTTAGAGTAATTTTACGTCAAAACATTCATTCCTTCATTATATACCTCCAACCTTTGTGATCAACATTCATAGCTCAGATAGTCACTCTACTTAGTTTTTTTTCTAGCTAAAGTTAAACACTTTATTGTTCTGTTAATTTCTACATTTTCAAATCATCTCAAATAAAATACTTGTTATTTAGGAAGGCCATGCATTTTTTAGCTCAAGGAGGTTATTTTCAAACATCAACTAAATAAGTTATGTAAATCTTCAGGTTAAAAAATATCTATAGTTATTAAGGAAAATATGTATGTGTTTTTAATAACTATGTAATTAATAAGTATTGTATATCTGGATACATTTGATGGAAAGTAGCATAAAACCCTACACAAAGTAGTATCTTCACTCACATAATTGAAAGTCAAAGCAGATTTTAGGTTCAGCATCTCTATTATATGACCAGGGAATATGTTTCTGTCTCTCAGCTCTGCTTCCATGGTATCATGTCAAAGCTGATTTTCCTCCTGTTGGAAAAAGTGGATGTACCATTTTCAGATTTCATATCCATAACCCATACTATTCAAAAGCAGAAAAGGGATTAACTTTTAGTGGTCCTTTCAAAAAAGCAAGGAACCACTGCTCTTAAAGTCCTGCAGAAAGTCTCCCTTCAAATTCAATTCCCAACATATGCCCATTGTTGAAATAATCCATTTGATTAAGGAATTACCTTATGCTGAATTGATTAGGACTATGTTATCTGAGTCAATATTACGGTGATTGGAATCAAATGAGCCAAGTTTAACTGATACTATCAGGATCTACCCCTGGAGATTTTCCCACAAACCATAAGACATGTGGTGAAGACTGCATAGAATATTTATAGAAATTGTACTATATCCCCATAAAAAGTATATGACATAGATAAGATACACAAAAACATTTATAACAAAGCCAATATTTTCTAATAGTCTAAGATATATATGTATATATACACATATACATAAAATAAGGTGAAAAGTTTTGTAAAATATGAAATTAAATAATCTCATACCATAGAACGCATTCTAAATGCATTAAATAATAATTTATTCATTATGTGCTTAGCTTTCAACATAGACTGTAAACTCTTTTCTATCCTTGAGCGCCTAACACAGCAACTTACTCATATTAGATGTTAAATAAGGGCTGTTGAGTAGAAAAAGCAAAAAGATCAATATTGGCTCAATTACTTGCTTTGTTTAAATAGACACAGCCTAAATTATAAACCTTTGCCTTTAGAGTGAACTTTTCAAAACAAATAGTTCACATCCCTTTCACTATTGGAATAAAAAAAAATAAATGAAGAAAAACCTGAATTACTTATTTTGTTTGGTTTTGTGGTCTCAGCATTGCTGTTTACTAAAGGTAATGAAGGTAAGGAAAGAATAATGGAGAAAGGGAAAATGCAAATATTTGGAGTACAGATTAAAGGAAATGTATTGTTAAGTTAATTGACAAGAGTCTATAGGGCATTCAAATGAAATTGTCCTTGGAGGGTGCTGATGATAGAAACTCCCATACTAAGAGAAAATGACTTCTAAATAAGTTAAGAAAGAAAAGTCACCTAAATATTGAGGTCTAAGCCATTCATACAGGTGGAAGTAAGATGGAAAGAAAAAAACAGTGATGAAGTTAAAGACAAGAAAAAAATTATGTGAGTGTGGGAAAAAAGTGGTTAAATTCTGGAAGGTGCTAAGGATGTGTTAATCTTTGATTTCTCGGACCCCTTTTGATTCAGTGGGAAATTCTGGAGTGCAGAAATACAATTTTTCTTTATTGGTAAGCCATTAAGCACTGCACCATTCAAGGGAGTCTTCCTTGAATATCTTAAAAGATATCCTCTTCTCAGGGAACTTCTCTTGAGAAATAATATAGCTAGATGGACTGAGAAGTCTTGAGACATAGAATACAGTTGTTAAGTCATTCTACTGTTCTCTGCTTTCTTTTATATGTAATTTTAATGCAAACAGAAATATTTTTGTTCATTTCTTGGGCTGTACCTCAGCAAGATGATCCATATTAAAACAAAACAAAAAACAAACCAAAAAAACCAGTAAGCTATAACGATTAACTTATTTTTTGTTTAGTGGAAAAATCTCACCTGCTACTCCAAACAGATTTTAAAACTTCGAACAGATGAACACAGGTATCCTAATTTTGTAATGCATACATCATGGGGACTGTTTCGCATGATTTTTCAACAGTGTCTTCCAAACGCAGCTAGTCACTTAAAAAACTGTCAAATCCACAGCATACATTGTACTCTGTCAATGTTAATAAGAGAGAATAGAGACCTGATTCCTATAGCAACATTAACCTTTCCCTTCCCACAGGGAAGTAAAACACTACAACTCATATCAATCATTTATTGCCCCATTGAAAATCACCCCCAAATTTAGTAGCTTAAAACTACTATTTATTTTGTCTGTAATTCTTCAGTATGGCCACCTAGGCTGGACTCAGCTGGGTGATTCTCCTGATCTGGGCCAGGCTGGGTATCTCTCGCCTGTGTTTATGTCTGCAACCAGTGCTTTGGCTACCAACTTGGCTGGGGGCTAGATAGTATAGGAGGGCCTCACTCAGCTGAACAGCTCCTCTCTATGTGTTCTCTTTTTTTCCAGCAGGCTAACAGGATCATTCACATGGTGGTTTGGCAGGATTCCAGAGAAAGAGAGGGAGCATGCAAGACCTTCTAAGGCATAGGCTCACCACAGAAGCCACATTCTACTGGTCAAAGCAAATATTAAGGCCAAACCAGAATAAGTAGGCAAGGGAATAGACTCCATTTGTTGATGGATTGGAGCTACAGTCATATTTTGAGGAGGCTTGCATAGAAGGAGAGGAATAATGACAGCCATTTTTGTAAACTATCTACACGTGTTATTTCATTCTCAGTTGTCTGCGGAGTGAGTTTCTGGCTTGGCAATATCACAATGGTCTTAATTCTCATTCTGCTCTTGCAAGTATAGACCAAATTCAAATTTAGTTGAAAAGATATGTGTACTATAAGTAGTGCAGCCGTGTATTTTGTGAATTGTCATGGACATAGTATCCAAGTCAAATGGTCTTTCCTAATGTTGATATACCTACAGCAGTCCACTGTTAACTATGGAGTACAGTTAGTATAATCCTTAAAAGTAGCCACAACTGTAAATATTGAGCTGGCTTTTTGTCTCTGCATGCAGCATGTATGCCTAATCAGTTTTGAAAGACATGGTTTATTATTTACTGTGATTTCATTTCAGAGTTTCTCAACATGAAGTATAATGAATGTTAACTCAAGTTTAAGATGGGTGGCATCCTATGCCCATTTCTTAATATAAGAAGGAACATTTGAAAGAGAGTCATCATTTCCATCATTAATTTGCTAATTCACACACAAGGAAATGACTCATGAAGACTTTAGCTCACTTTGTTTCAAAATTCATTTTCTTCAGTTTTCCTTTGCCTAAGCTGAATGGGAAAGATTTGTCAGTTGAGTAAAGATGCTTCATCTCCTTCACTGATGCTGTGGGAGTTATTAATTAGGTTTCTGAGTTTGGCACTGCTCTTTCCTGGTCGCCATGATGTGTCGTTGAAACAGACCCATTAAGATGAGTGATGTGTGTTGTAATTTCATTAGTGTCATCAATAATGTATTACACTTTCCTTTTAGTAGTCTCTTTGTGTTGTGTGTGGGTCAGGATGACTGTATGAATTACATTTTAAGATCCAAATTGTTACAGATGAGGGAAGATAGGCATGAGGGTGGAATTAATGTTATTTTAAGCACGATAACTACAAAAATGATTTCAATTAAATAATATTTTAATTAGGTCTGATGTCTCTACATGCCATACTGAGATACATGTTGTGTGTATGCAAATAGGATGGTGATTTATTGAATTAATAACACAGTCCATTCTCTCTACAAGGAAACTTTCTGAACTGGACTACACAGGTGTATATAAGAGCAGGAATGGTTCGTTAAGGTATATAATTCCTTGTGATTGTAAAAGGCAGACTCTTGACATGGAAACTCTTCAAGTGTATTTTCTTACTTTCTTTCCACCCTACTTTCCTGCCAGACATGAGTCTTTTGACTGGCTATTTGCCAATTCCCAGTCTACCCTACGCTGAAAAATATGACCCATCACTGAGAAAGCAAGACATATTTGAGTACTCTGATATAGTATATATTGTTGAAATCTTTTAACTCCATTTACTGAGGTTTAATGCTGATGACATAAATGGGAATACAAAGAGCTTTTGGCTTAGAAGCTGCCATCAGAATCATTGATCTAATTTGAAATATTTTCAAAGGCAAGAATAATTTGCATATTAAAAAATGGTACAGTAGTTTTGCCCTCCAAGGATGATCCTGGAGTACTTAAAGTTAATGATTGAATATGAAAGAAAGTTCTCAGAACTAAGAAATGTATGGAAATGTATGTGATGAAATGTAAAAACATGGCTGGGTTTTGATTTTTGTCTTCCATTCAAATATTAAAACTGAAATACTATGAGGGTACTTTTTTGAAAAAGGGCTCCAAATACAGAAATTTATTTTATATAAGTAGGAAGCTAAATGGTACACATTTAGTACACAAAAGAAAGATAGGAAAAGATGAGCTACTTCTGGAAATCAGTAGGAGAAATTTTTCTTCTCATGAAAATTTAAAGATATTTTTGTTATCCCTAATTTGTTTATAAGATAAAGCAATCTATCCAGGTAAAAAAAAAAAAAAAAACTTCTATCACAATAAAGATCAACTAACTTAAGTTATACCAGCAGCTCCCTAAAATGAAAGTTTTCTCTTACATTATGATGAAAGAATCTGGTCACTTATCTTCAAGTAGAATCTTAATATCTGTAGTTTTATGCTGATTTGTATCCCGTTTGGGTAGAAATGGATATGAGTGTTTATCTTACATAATAGCTTGCCACAGCTTACTACTTGAAATATGTAGCATATGGAAAATGTGTTTAGCTCCTTGTGGAATTTCACAAACCAAAAAAGGATCCATTTCTATTCACATGGCTTGTTTACAGTCATTATAAAAGTATGTTACTGTGTTGCTTACCACTTAGAAAAAGCAAATATTGGCGCACTGTAGACTCTATTGCATTGGTCTTTAAGAAGTATATGTATTGCTTTCCCGTTTAAAAAAAAGAGAGATTATATTTCTTGTGTTTTAGACCTAAACATTCTTTTAAGGATCTATTTTTAGTCTTCGACCTTATCACTCTTCTAGATACTTTATAGTAGTTATGCTGAAATTTTACATATATATATTAGAGATTGTGCTCATGCTTAAATGAATTATCATTGAGGGATTAATCTTGTAACCTTTTATGAGCATGTTTTATTAATATCTTATCATTAAATTTAATATTAATAATATTTAACATTTAATAACCATAGAATGTGTATGTAGGAATATATTTTGTGCCAGTGGGTTTTGAAAATGTGCAAAGGTCACTATACTAGTATAAAAATTATTAAACATGCTCCCCATAATATATTAATTGCACTCATTCAGTTCATTTAAGAGGCAGTTCTGGATAACCAAGATTATAATACTTTTGTTTGTCAGCATGCTTAACAATATGCCTTCCAGGAATGGAAGTATTTGGTATAGCTTTTCAAAATATCTGTTGCACTCTTACATTCTGGAAATATATTTCCCGAGAAATGATTTATAATTAAACAGAAAACTGATAAAGTAGAAGGAGAGAATTTAAAACTATAACTATTATACTAATTTAGTTATTCTTATTGGTAAAGCAGTATATGTTGTCTATAAAAGAGTACCTTTTAATTGATTGAATAATTAAAGTATATTTTAAACTGTTTTTATCTTCAAAAGATCTTAATTATTAAATCATTTACCTTTCATATATATATATTTGTTTGTTTGTTTAAATGGCTCACTATGAATTTAAACATTTGGTAGGTATCCTGACACTAAAAATCCACTCTTTTTTTAAAAATGGCAATTGAAAAAGATTATGTAAAGATGAAAAAAATAACTTTTATATAGGCTATGTCAGGTAGGAGAATACATGTGACTATCTGAAGCAGTTTTATCTCCATTTGGAAAAATTCCATGGTGGTATCAAGGTTCCTCTGTATTATTTGGTTTCTTTTATTTCCCACCCCCCCTTAATGATGCAAAACGAGTAAAAATATTTAGGGAAATTGTCTTTAGGTATTTCACTAATTCTCACTATTTTAAGTTATTTTAATAAAATCAAAACTTATACATAGAAACATGTACATACGGATACTGTACATATGTACATGTATAATGGCTTGCACGATTACATTAGCATGGTTGAATGGCTACTTCTGACAATCCCTTTAATTTTATGAACACTATGGGAATGGCAGAAGGGAAATCTCTATTCTAAAAAGAGTGTTCTAATTATGGAAACAGATCCCAATTTTTGGATCGGAGTACAACTTATGACCAGAGAATTGTACATGATCCACTTGCTACTCCATTTGGAAGATGTTTTTCTCCCTCCCATATTCAGGGAATATATGTTTCCTAATACAAGTTTTATACCTGAATTCAAGAATATTTGGAATCTAGAGAATACCTTTCTTGCTCTGGGGTTTACTAGTTTACTAGTTTACTCATAGGCACAAAAATCAAGAATATTAGATCATTAGCGATAGTTCTCATTTTAGATGATCTTTTTTGAAAATTCATTGAAATAGCCTCAGAGTTTAAAGATCTTCTGCCCTACTGCCACCCACTATGTACTTACTGTCAACTTAGATTTTTCTCCAAAGACAGAAATTTAAGACAGTTTTATTCTTAAATAGTTAATGCTTAAGATGCAAAATAAAATGGATTGATGTAATTTACACCAATATTATTGAGGATCTACTAAGTTCCCATCACTGAACTAAGCCTGATAAAAATTTAGGTAATTAAATCACCATGACTGAAGATCTCCTATGTTCACAACACTAAATGAGACCCGATAAAGAAGTAAACCTGGTGTGTAAAGCAATGATATCCTGGCATATCCTTTAAAATATAGGGTACAGGGTCCCACCACAGAGAAGGAAAGACCCTGAAAAGATGGGGAAGTCACTATCATCAGAGACCAGTTATATACATAAAGAAAAGAGATGACTTGCAGGATTCTGGTGTGAGTGATTAGGTAGATTCAGTACACCACAGAGTACAAAGTGGGAAGTTCAGGAGAAGCTGAGATAGAGGAGTTAGGATGAGATAGGAAACAAGAATTCAGAACTCTCTATAAATGGAGGTTAGTTTCAGGGAAGGTATAAATTAGTTAAATCTGTACCATAGCCCTCACTTCATCTTCTCAAAATTAACCATCACTGTGTAACTCACATCTTTGTCCCCTTTCATCTGGACTAAGTGGTTCTCCAGGCTTTGTATTACAAAGTGATCATGCCAAATAAAATCTCATAACCTTTCTCTTTTGCTTAAAACCTTTCACCGGTTTCTTATGTCTGTAAGAAAAAGTGTGATTTCCTCCACTTGGTATGGAAGGGCCGATAGGATGGCTGGGCTCCCTCTCCCAGCTCCGGTACAGCTGCCCTTGCTGGCCTTGCACATTGTTCATACAGAAACTCTGGTATTGATCCACTGGGCAGACCAAGCTATTCTATTTATATCTGCCTCTCTCATTAGACCATGGAATTTCAGTTAATTTGGGCTGGGAATAAGTTAAATGATGTAATAATCCATAGTTTTCTGCCAAAATGCATCTCTTTCTATCTATCAATGATAAAAGGGAGCACTTTAGATTTGCCCAAGGCCAAATTCTTCTTTCTAAGAAATTTGGATAAATTTCAGGGCACCATTTAATATACACTCCACACTTATGAGAAGATAGCATTCTAAATATCAAATATATACAAAAGAAGAGAGAATGTATAATGCATTCTATTATCCAATTTCAACAATTTTTAACTAATGGTCAATCTTGTTCCATCCATACTGTCCATGGCTCTACTCCCCTTTTTCTTCCCGGATGTTCTGAAGCAAAATCCTAGACATGATATAACCTTTCATTCGCAAATATTACTATATGTATTTCTAGAAAATAAGGACATTTTTGAAAACATACTGAAAATACCATCATCACACCTAAAATATTAACAATTCCTTAATATTAACAAATCTCCAATTAGTATTCAATTTTGCACTGCTTCTCATTCTTTAAACACTTTGAGTAAAAACCTGGTGAAGTCTCTACTTCATGACTGGTTGATATGTTTCTTTTGGTCTAAAGCAGTTGTCCATCAGGGGCAATTTTGCCCTGTAAGGGACAATTTTGGCAGTCTGGAGACATTTTTCATTTTCACAACTGCTATAGACTGAATGTTTGTATCCTCCCAAAATACATGAGTTAAAACCCTAACCCCAATGTGATGGTATTTGTAGGTGGGATCTTTGGGAGCTAATTAAGGTTAGATGAGTTCATGCAGGTGGGGCCCTCATATTGGGACAATTGCCCTCATAAAAAGAGGAGAAGAGGGGCGCCTGGGTGGCTCAGTCGTTAAGTGTCTGCCTTCAGCTCAGGTCATGATCCCAGGGTCCTGGGATCGAGCCCCACATTGGGCTCCCTGCTCAGTGGGGAGCCTGCTTCTCCCTCTCTCCCTCCCCCTGCTTGTGTTCCCTCTCTCGCTGTGTCTCTCTCTGTCAAATAAATAAATAAAATTAAAAAAAAAAAAAAAAGGAGAAGACACAGGATCTGTGTGTGTGTGTGTGTGTGCACCAGGCAAGGACTTGTGAGAACGGAAACAGGAAGAAGACTCCAACCAAGAGCCCAGCCGTGCTGGCACCTTGGTTTCAGACACCCAACCTCAGAACTGTGAGAAATAAACCTTTGTTGGTCAAGCCACACAGTGTATAGTATTCTGTTATAGCAGCCTGAATTCACCGACACAACTAAAGGGGAGTGCTGCTGGTATCTAGTGGCTAGAGGCCAGGGATACTGCTAAACATCCTGCAATGCATAGGACAGCTACACAATAAAGAATCACCCAGCTCCAAATGTCAAGAGCCCGAGGTTGACAAACCCTAGTCTGGAGGTTTTCCTTCACCTATATTTTATTGCTGTTATTTGTTGAATAAGCTGGATCATTTGTCCTACAGAGTTCCCCGCAGTTCACATTTGCTAATAACACATCGTTTTATCATTTAAGGTATTTCTCTGTCTCCTGTATTTATTGGCAATTAGATTTAGAAGCTTCATCAGATTCAGATTCAACTTTTTCAGCAAAACTACTTTATTCTGTTTCATAGATAGTATTGTACACTTCCATGAGGGGGCATGTAATGTCTAACGATCTCTCATCACTATGGGAAGCTTGATGACCAATGTCGTATCCATTAAATCATTAGAAGTTGAAAAAATGTTGATAAGTGTATTTTTATAATTTCTTCATTTACTGCAAATGTCACTGTTTCTTGGAAATAGTTATTACAATGTTCGATATGAAAAGACTATTGTGCCTAGGACATTTACACATTCCTTATTTCTTTTTAGAAATATACTGTACCACCTTGATGAGAAGACAAGCCAGTTTTCAATCCTCCTGGAGGCGCAGGAGCGCTGCAAGTTACTTGCCTCAAATGAGACCCTTCAAGAAGCCCTGTCAAAGGTGTTGAACAGCATTAATTCAGCTCAGGTTTACTTCAAAGCAGGACTTGATGTGTTCGAGAGTGTCTTGGTTGGAAAGAACTGAGAAAACTCTCAGCATTTTAAGAAGTTTGTTTACAATTCCTCAAGCAAAAGCTCTAATCTAACAGGATTTTCTGACATTGAAGACTTCCCCCCAGTGACTTTTTATACAAGTCTAAAGCTATTATGACATTGTGTTTTTAAATGTACATTTAAAAGAGCATTTTGCACATTTAATATTTTCTTATATCGACATCTCTGAATATGTCAAAGCAAGTTATTGAAATAATCCTTAAGATTTATCTATTAAAAAGAAATCTGCTGTATTTTTATATATATAAAATATGTGGGGGGAAAAGTTCCAAGAAGTTCTGGACAATCTTCACTCCTAGGGATAAAACATATAGGAACAGAAGTTATTCCCTATGTTACAGCTTTTAATGACCTAGTTTCTATAATAGATGTGGAGAGTTGATATGGTTTCAGATTAACTTCACTAGTAAGTATTCAATATGAAGAATCCAAGTATTCCGACTGACTGATTGGTCGACCAAAACCACTTTGAATGTTTCTATTTTATGAAATGAAGTGCCTGTTTGTCATACAACTAGATGTAGTAATACACTGGTTATGAAATTGTATTTTTTAAGTATTAATGAAAAAAAGAGCCATAAACATTCCAGGGGAATATCTCAAAGTAGTTGCACAGAGCAATTTAAATGCAAATTTTTTCCTAACAACTTATAAGGTGACTAGCTTTGAAACCCCTAATTTGCCTCAGTTGATTTTGTACAAATTTCAGGAGTGATATAAGTCTTATGAGGGAGAAAATATTTCTGATTTCTTCTTCTGTTGGTTCTGTTGGAAGCACTGAAACCCAGCTACTCTGAAATGAAAGCATTTTGCATCACTCTTCCTTCTTGTATCTTTTCTGAAACTCCTTCTTATAAGGCGGTTTTAACAGAATACCATGTAATCTCCACAGGAAAGTAGCAAAATGTCTCTTTGAAAACCCAAACTATCTTAAAAAGCATCGAATTGCTATTTCTGCCACTGACAAAAAGGACTTACAATGAAAGAAATAGTTGTTTGATCAATGAAAAACTTCTTAATTCTGTGAAGAAACTTTTGATATTTTTCCTTCTTTATGCTTCCTTGTGACTAAGATGAAAGTAGCAGATATTCATGCTTCTAATTTTATGCAGAAAATACAGTGTTACTATAAGAGTGTGTCTTCCCCACACTTCAATTCTTCTCTCATGTGGAAAATGAAGTTTTTCCTATTGACATTGTCATGAAATGGCCCGAGCATCCACTATTTCCCCCAAAGCCTAAAATTCTGTCTGTTAGGTGACAGTTTAAACTTTGAGCTTTACCCTTAGAAATGTGCTTCTGGTATTGAATAAAGCAATTCCCCTTAGGAAACATATCCTCAGTATATTTTATGTGCATCATCTCTACCTAACACAACACCCTCTGTAGCTACTCCACCAGAGCAACATTACAGCCAACGCTTGTGTGTCGGAGTCTCCAGTTTTTATGGATAAGCATAAACCTACTCTTAGTTTAAAGGAAAGCTACAGTTGAGGAGAAAGAATTAATCAGTATTGATTAATTGATTTATAAGGGTCAGCTGTTCCTATCATAAGTAATGTTGATATGCTCAAGGCAAAGAGGAGAATTGATGCAATTAGCTAGATAATTCGAACAGAAATCCATTTTCCTATGAATTGCTTGTGCACACATATTTTTAAGTGACCAATGAAGCTACCTTACAAATTTTTTAAAACCAATGTGCTTGTTTGAAAATATTTCCCATGTTGAGGAGTATCTACACGGAAAGGCTAAGAGGACCAGCCTCCTGCGTGCCGCCACATCAGTGCCCTCGTTCGCTCCGCAGAAATCAATAGCAGAACAGAGGTGAGAAGACACATACAAACACCATTTGTGGCCAAATAAGAGAATGCTTTCTGCCAAAGGATCTTCCATATTTAACCAAGCTTCAGTGTGTTCTTCCAGTTTTTCATTTAGAGTTGAAGTTAATTTAAAGCAAGCAACATTTTGGCATCGAAGCTGAATTTAAAGCAAGCAAAAACAAATAATTATTAGTTCAGTAGTTTATCATTTTAAAACAAAATCCTAAGGAAACTTACTCCCTTAGTCTGTAAGACTGTCGAAAGCACAAAATACATGTTTGTACTTTTTTGTCTAAAGATTGCGTACCTACGTAAACCACACTGCATAGATAAAAATCTCATATTATGTATTCTCCCTTCTAGATTATATGATATTTGCTATTTGAAAAAAAACTAAAGTTAACTATGTACTAGTGTGTTTTTATTAGTCTATTTAAGAGATTATGTGAAGAAAGTAAATTATAGTTAAAACAGATGTCCACTAAATCTATAGATGCTGCTTTAGATCTTTGACTGCAACAAACCTCTTAACTAGAACATCACTGCTATGGGGTTCCTCTAAATTTATATCATTTTATTTTTTTTCCCTAACAAATCCAAGTAAATAAAATCCTATGGAAGTTAATAACAACTGTTTTTGGTGAATTGATAGTAGGTTTAAACTGTTGTGGAGATATCTGGGTGCCTGGTGCTTCTCACAATCTGTACATAGAATGGCTCCAGGGCATAAAGAGTCACAAATGGTTATTCTCCCAAGAAAATGTGGCAGATGTTCGCCACTTAAATTTGGGTTCAGGAAGAGTATACGTGAGCTACTGCCCTTTGCGGAAAAGCAGAGGTTCTGTAAAAAAAAAGCGTAAGTGACATTCTGGTCTAAGCCCTAGGAAATTACCTTCAGCCAGAGAAAGAAAGCATTGTCACTCCGATCAGATGCAGTGAGTGAAGCCAAGGTGATTAGGAACATGGATATAGTCACAGGTTTAGTTAGAAAAAACACTAAACTAAAAAGCACTGGAATTTAATTTCTCTGCTTTCCCATGCAATACATTCAACTCTCTCCCTGAGGTGCT
The DNA here is from genome assembly GCF_029215605.1 of Mirounga angustirostris. NCBI lineage: Eukaryota > Metazoa > Chordata > Mammalia > Carnivora > Phocidae > Mirounga > Mirounga angustirostris. The sequence continues at coordinate 88,709,654 of NW_026991709.1, read as the reverse complement.
AGGGCTGCACATGACTTTTTCCAGTGCATTCTATGTAACTAGCCATTCAACCAGAGGCTATATGGGGTGGAATCACTGCTTTTAAGTAAGGGCTAGCTCATTCTCTAACTACACATGAAAAACAAAACTGTCTATCCCAGGGAACCCAGGAAAAGGACACCAAGACTGGGTACTTTGAGGAAATGGGGAGAGTCTTTACATGACAACAGAAGTCAGGAAGGAGGGCACTGAGTAAAGTGCTTTTCTGAGAGGACATTTTAGCTCTATATTAAATCAGCAATCTAAATCAGTGTTTCCCAAAATGTGGATTTGGAGGAGTGAGGCTTAGGAATACTCATCTTTAGCAAAATTGCCCAGATAATACTTAAGTACACTGAAATTTAAGAATTTCTAATCTACACTGATCCTGGCTCTTCAGAAAACATTACTTGGTAATATATACACATAAAATAAAAGTCACAATAACAGAAAGGACCTAAAACTTTGCTATTAATGGCACCATTAGAAAAAAAGAGAACCCATTGCGTCTCTCAAGAAAGGATGCAGACACAGCTAACATCTGTGCTTACTACATGTCAGGCAGTGTTACAGAATTTTTCACAGATGTGTTTCTTCTAATTGAACCACCACAATAACCGATTTTATTTTTTTTATTTTTATTTTTTAAATTAAAAAAAAATTTTAAGATTTTATTTATTTGCGAGAGAGACAATGAGAGACAGAGAGCGGGAGAGGGAGGAGGGTCAGAGGGAGAAGCAGACTCCCTGACGAGCAGGGAGCCAGATGTGGGACTTGATCCCGGGACTCCAGGATCATGACCTGAGCCAAAGGCAGTCGCTTAACCAACTGAGCCACCCAGGCGCCCGTCACAATAACCCATTTTAAAAATGAAGACATTTGGTTGAGCGACTTGTCCCAAATTCCACAACTAAAGAAAATGGCTGAGGTGTCTCCCTGCTGGGCTATCTGGTACGCAGTCCCGTGTTCCTCACACTGAGTGCTGCAGAAAACATCCAGAGAATCTTTTGGTTATAGAACATGATGCAACTGAAAATTTTAATGTATTTCTACACAACTGATCAGACTGTGTAGTCTGCCACTTTACTGGTTTAATTAAAGAGTTTGAAGAAACAAATTACATCGTTCCCCATGATGTTTGCCCACCCTAGCAATGGTGGGCGTGTGTAGATAAATTAGAAGCTATCTATAAAAGCATTAAGAATAAGTGTACCATTATAAAATATCATGGTACTAGATGAAACAACATAAAAAGATATGAGAAGCCACATATTTCACAATTGCCTCCTCAAAATATCTGTATAATTTCACTGAGGGAAAAAAAAAAGAGCAGGTGCTGGGATTTACAACCACGGTTTTGTATCATCCTTAAAGAGTCAGAAAAACTAATTGATTTTTTAAAATAAATATATATATATATATATATATATATATATATATGGCATACAGTAGATTTCCCCATTGAAAAAATAGGTGCATGAAAATAAAATAAACAATGAATGATCTGTTACATCTGCCTAATAATGAATCAGCAACTTTGCCTCAAATGAAAAACTAGAATTATTTGCACAATAAGTTGGTAGACCCAGGCAAAAATGTTCTCAAGAGACATTCTGTGGAATGTGTAATTAATTACTCCAAAAATTAATCTTTCTCTGAGGGTAGCACATTGTCATCTCATTGGTTTAATAGGCTATTTAAATGTGCCTTAGCCACACGTTCTCCTAGTAGAAAAGAATTATTTTAAACTGCCAATCCATGTGTTGAGCGGAAGGGAAATGGATCCACATATTCCAATAAATATATCAGCAACATAACTGTTCCATCACGAGATCATGGATGTAACCAAAGGGAAAGCTAAACAAACAATGTGAAATTTAAAGAAAAGAAATACTCTGCCTACCTGCTAGTGAATCTGTATTTCTTGCATAAATTTAAATTGCAGGCTTAAAAAAGCCTCAGAATCTGCAATTCTGAAAGATGTTTTAAAACTTCACAGAGTGCTAGGCACCCCATCAAATACAAATATTTTTCAGTTAAGTGAGTTTTGTGCAATTCAGAATCACAGGTGGCAAGAACTTGAAAAGACAATTGCAAAAAAAATCTTTAAAATGTAGCCTTTTCTGGTCATCACCATATCCGCTCAATTTTCTGTTTTCTTTTTCTAGATATACACTAGCAATGGGATTAGTAATTTTAGGATCTATTCATCTCAATATATATTTATCTGTTAATCAGCCAGTTTTATTTCCATAATTCCTTTCCATTATCCTTTGAAGATACACACTGAAATGCCTTTAGCATACCTGGGACTGCCAAGAATCTCAAGACCTTGCTCATTATGAGATGACATTTTTCTTAAAGACATTTATAATCTCATATGCAGATTGTATCTAAATTTACAAAGCAAAGGATTAAATTGAGGCACTTTCAGGGAGCATTCAAGAAAAAGGAGTTGCTTCAAATTTTAATATACTTCAGGTTAGATTATTTTGTGTTTGAATTATATAGTTATATAATTTTCTGTAACCAAAATGGTAATTTTGATGTTTTCAGCCAAAATCCAATCAATGAAGCCAAGGAACTGCGTGGCTACTCTAATTTCTTAAGCAGGATTCCGTCAAGAATTAATTCAGGAGCAGTAGATTCAGTGCCTACATCTAGACAATGCTTTAATGAGTATAGACAGAGCCTAGCAGTATTCCATCTACTTCCTTTGATGTCATAAGCCAATAAGCATGGAGGTAGCTTTTCTCAGAAGGAAGCAGATTTTATTTCCCAGGGGCTAATTAATATGCACCACCTCCGTCCCCAGAGAACCCCACAGGTGGTTGTACTATGCCATATGTCAGGTGCTATGTTCCAGCAAGCTCAAGAGATTAATATACAATCATTATTATGAATTATGTTGCATTGAAGTTAATGTCGGTCTTTTGTTCTAATTAAAGTACAAACTTGGCATCTGAATAGAAGCTTAGCTAGAGAAGTGGAGTTAAAGAGTCTCTGTTTTAATGAACTACATATATTTTTCAATCAAAATGTGTAATTATTTAATTATCTGTTCTACTAAGTATATAATTCTTTCTTTAAAGAATCTTTCTTCAATATGCTACTATGCAGATGAACACTACTCGGAGTGTGTTTTATCTTTTGAAATTCTTAGCCATTGTCGAATCATGCTTTCATTACGTATGCGGTACTGTTTTATTCATATTAATAATTATTATTTCTTTATCTTTACATCAAGCTGCTGCACATGGACTACCTTACTCTGAAAGTCAGAAAAAAAATGTGATTACAAAGACAGTTTTATCATATCTGTTTAATAAGAAACAAACACATAAACAAGCAAAAAAAATATTTTACTATACCATTGCAAATTGTCTGCAGGAAGCAAAATACCCAGATGGTTAAGTGTAGCTCATATCCTTATATTCCAAAGATGTTATAAATAATCCCATTTAAAAGCTGAGATAGGACTCTATTAGGTGATTTAGTGTTTACATTTCACACAAAAAGATTTAGTGGCAAATATATCCCGCACATTTTAACTTGCTACTTGGAGAATATGAATAGATTATATTCAGAAAAGAAAAAAGATTTCTAGGACACTTTGAAGGGATAGTTTGTTTTTGTAGACCTCTAGAAAATCAGCTATTATCATTTTGATAATAGTTTCATATATGTGTTTAAAATGTTAACGTATGCCAGGCATTTTTAATCATGCCTTCAGTGTAGCGATATTTAGGTATATAAAACATTATAATAAATAAAATGTCTCAATTGTATAACAGTAAAAAAAATATGGTCTTTAAGAATGGTGATGAGCAGGGGAAGATTTAGAAATTAACGGGATAAATTTGGAAGACAATCTCTCCAATTAAATTTGCTTTGATTAAAAACAAATATCTCTCAAGGGGTATCCCAGTTACTAAATTGCACTAAACTATTACAGTATTGAATATTGTTCAAAATAATTTGATTATCATTTGTGATTCAGAAATCTTTTCTTCATACAGAAATTTCATTGTCATTGTCTTTGCTGTGATTGATTTTTTATGATGTTGATTTAAAGGCACATGTCTGTGATTTTTTTAAATTACTATATAGGGTTGAATGTCTAATTTCTATAGTGTGTAGATGCCCACCAGGAACTTAGTGCTTTCTATATTTAACCCAAGTGTGATCTCTATTTATTTTACAACATGTTAATGTATTATTCCCATGACTCAATATGCAGCTTACAAGGGAAAGTATATTGTGATCTGGAGTGACAAAAAATGGGTTGGAATACCACATCCATTAAGAATATGAATGAATATTTTATATTTCAGTTGCTTAATATTTGCACATAATTGAAAACATAGTACTATGAAATAAAGTCATCTTTCAAGAAATATGTTCTGATTCAGAAATGCAGTATGTGCAGTGAAATGGTAATGCTTAAAACACCCATTTAAAAATATTAAATACAGGTGAAAACCATTGCTATACTGTGTTTTGTTATGACAAGATATGTAGCATTTTAAATATGCAAAATGAATATTAGTTATTAATGTGTATTCTTAATGGATTAACTTTATGTAATGCATATCACACCCAAAGAGGAATAAGCCTTGCCCAGAGAACATTCTATAAGGTTTTATCATGTTCTTCTTTGCCTTCCATTCTTTTCTCAAACATGCAGTTCTCATACCGGGCCATTTAGGTTTGCAGGTTGTGCCAAGTTTTAACATCAGGTAGCGGTATTTCTATCAACTCCCATGCTAAAGAGTTTTGTTTCCTCAAATTAGCTCAAAAAAAGACTGTCAGTTATTCCTCACACAAAAAGTGTTCTCTGTTTGCATGACACAGATTTCACTCATTCAGTCATCAAACACTGACAAAGAGCCTATTCTAGGCCCGGTGCTCTATTAAGTGCTAGAGATATAACGACAATTAGCACAATTTTACCTTCTAGGACTTCATAGGATATAACACTTCAGTTTAGCTAATGACAATACTAGATACAGAGGTACTCACACATGGTGTATGGCAAGGATATTGACAGAGAAGATATGTTCAGGATACAAACCCATCTCAGTGGGCCTTTGTTGAGGCTCTTTAAGGAAAAGTGAGTTTCTCCCAAAGCCTTGCTATATGATAGCTAGTATTTATTGGGGGCTTACCATAGAGTCAGGTATAGATATAAAAGTTCAGAAAAAAACAATCTGCAGAATAATATATTATTCTATGCATGAAGTAAAAATGTACAAAATTATATATTATTCATGGGTATGTATATATATATATATATATATATGTATATATATATATATATATATTCAAAGTATGAAAATACAGACTAAAAAAATAAATACCTAATTTAATGCATGGTAGTAGGTGGGAAATAAGTGCTAAAGATAGGGGTACAGAATACAATGTGACTGTAATGTTTTATTTCTTTTTTACAGAAAAAGGAATCTAAGCAATATAATAAAATAGTAAAGTAGTATATTAGGTTATTATTCTCATTTCTTTACCTCCTCCCTTGTCAGTTTGGATGGTGGACATATGTGCTTGTTATGAAATTCTTACTAGCTTTCTGGATTAAAAATAAAATCCTCAAAGGAACAGAAACTCCCAATAAGATAGTCTGATCCTGGAGCCCACACTTAACAACCATGAACCTAACCTGCCTTTCTAAATGACACAATTTTATAAGCACAGTCCCTTTCCTCTCCTTCTTTCAACTATACTAATCTTACAAAGGCAGAGCATTATTATAAGGCCTTCTGATATCCTAAATGCTCACAGACATAATTTCAGCAGTTATATTTTTTACCCATTTTTTTTTTCTTTTTCAATGCTTCCCTATCTCAGTAATACACCGGACTCTCTAATCAAAAGTGGTAATCATCTTTGATCCTTTCATTTCCCTTTCTCCCTACATCCAGGCTATCAGACCGTTGTGTTGGCTCTGCTGCAAAATACAGCCCGAACCTGCACACTTCTCCATCTCCACTGCTACCATCCTACTCCATGCCAACTTCTCCTGCCCCCTGCCCTGCACTAGCTGGTATGAGTATTTCAAGCAAAGGGGATTTTATTTTATTATTATTTTTTAAAGACTTTATTTATTTCTGAGAGAGAGAAAGAGAGAGAGCGCACAAGCAGGGGGAGGGGCAGGCAGAGGGAGAGGGCGAAGCAGACTCCCTACTGAGCAGGGAGCCTGATGTGGGGCTCAATCCCAGGACCCCGGGATCATGACCTGAGCTTAAGGCAGACGCTTAACCGACTGAGCCACTCAGGGGTCCCAACAAAGGGGATTTTAAAATAGGAAAATGGTTACAAAATTATTGCAAGGGCTAGTGTAACCAAAAGGTGAAGGTATTGCTTCTTAGAGATCAGTAGGTGAATGGGAGTCTTTCGATTGGAAGAATGTCACTAAGAGATCAGTAACTGCAGGAACTGCTTCTGACCTTAGGGCTGGAACAGCTTGAAGGCAGAAATCTGTGATAAACCAGGAGCCAACATTCTCCTGACAATTGGAAACTTGGTTGCTGCAGGTGGTGGAGCCACTGAGCACAGAGCTTAAAGAATAGCCACAAAGTTGATCTGAAGTCTAGGAGCCCACACACCCTCTGCCTCTTCTACCAGAAGCGTGGAAAAACAAAAATCTTCCATACTTTCTAGACTTCTACTCCCTTGCAAGGGCCGGTCATTGGCAAGGTCAAACTGGAATCCAGCAGGCAGAGGAGGCTCTGAAATGTGCGTTCGTGCTTCTAGCCTCAGCATTATGGGGGCGTATATGGGGGGAGGGGGTGGGTGTGGGACAGAGTCCACACAGACCATGGCTACCACAGTCTCCAAATGAGCCTCTATTTTTCTATGAATGAATAAGTGAATGACCTCTTTTATCCACATGTTTTAAGATTCCTTGAATTTTTCTCTAGTCTATGGATGTCACTTACCCACATGATCTCTAATAAAATAACTCAAAATGACTTTAGTGTAATATTCCTACACCATTCCATAACCAACAAAATGGCTAGCCCCAATGCAGAGCTAAGAGAGCACAGACCTGTAAACACATAGCTACAGTGAAGCCTTAAGTCTTATAATGGAGGCTAAGAATGATAAAAAGAGAGCAGAGAATAAAAGTAATTAAATCATGTGGAACCCAAGAAAGATTTCTCAGAAAAAGAAATATTGGAGTCTGAAGAGTGAATAGAAGTCCTTCAGAGGAGAGGAAGAATGGCATCGCTGAGAAAGGGAGCAGTGTATGTAAGTCACACAGGAGAGAAAGCACAAGGCATTCCCATAATTTTCTGCTTTGAAGTTTCTGGGTTTTTTTTCCCCCCTCAACTTCAGTAGAGCTTATGATTTTTTATTGTGCTTTTTGTGCAAAGAGCAACCTGCAGACTGCTTATTTATTACTTTAGACACCATTTGATTTTATGAAATCCCTAAGTTGGCTAATTTACATAGGGTACATACTGAACAGATTTCCATCAAAATACAGAAGGTGGTTTCCCATTATCTAAAGCATAAAATCCAATGCCTTAGGACAATATCTGAGATCCTGCATGGGGACTCCCACTCCTACTATTCTTCCTCTATTCTTGCCGCATCTCCCCCCACATCTCCTTTTCTACCCAAGCTGATGGGCCTGATGTTTCCCGTGTGTGCCATCCTTTCTCATGTCTTAGTGACATTCTTGCAATCAAAAGACTCCCATTCACCTACATATGATACCCATCTCTTTTTTCCAAAATAAAGGAAGTCATCTTATTAATGAAGTCATCTCAACCTGACTTTCTTTGAAAAATTATTCAAAATTGCCTCATAGCACATGATTTTATCACATGGGGTTCTTATATTTCCTGGGATCTGATGAGTCAGTTCTTCGTGGATTCTGTGGGCCACCGTGAATTATGTCTCTGAGGTGGTCTTTGATTGAGCAACTCAGAGTTGGTTTCTTTTTTTTCCCCAAAACAAAAACAAAAACAAAACAAAACAAAGAAAAAGTAAAAAAAAAAAAAAAATACCACCAGATTCCTAGGCAAAACTGATACAAGGCCAGAAAGGTGGTGGTGATGGGTTGGGTTGGGGAAGGATGAAGTAAATGAACACTGTATTATTGCCTGCAGCTTCAGTGCCAAATCTTTTTGCATTTAAGCTTCTTAGCTAGACTAAGAAAAAGTTCTTCATTTGATATGTTTTGGGCTGTCTGATCAAGGAGGCAGAAAGTTATGCTCTATTTAATATTAAAAACCCAAACTACCTAATACTTGACTATTCGAAGTGCCCTTCTCTGCTTACTTCAAATATGTCATAACCTCTTGCTTCCTTTTCCCTTTCCTCTCAGTGGATCATCTCACTTCTTCCTTCTTCAAACATAGAAACAGAACTATATTTCCATGCAAACTTTCCTCCTTCCTTCCTGCATGTTAGAGCAGTCTTGCATATACAATCTCATTTAAGAAAAGACAAGATCAACAATAACAGCAAATATCAACAGCCTTTCTCAGATCTGTATCTCTCTTTCAGGCACTTACCTTGCCTCTCCTTTATAATTAAACTTTTTTTTTTTTTCCAGAGTTGCTAAATACCACCGTCCTCTTCCCCTAATCTCCCAAGTATGCCTCATTCCTTGACAATCTGACGTTACTCTATTCAACATAATTTTAAATAGTCACAATGTAAGCCCTCTAAGCAAGGTGAACTGTAATTTATTGTACAAACCAGGACTCCTTTTAAAAAGTAAAAGGATGCATTATGAATAATTATGCTGGGAAATCAGGCTTCTGGAGTATCTGGTTCAGGAAATGCGATCAGCCTTTTACCTTTAAGGCACTGTGTGCAATGAATATGTTTCAATTCTCATCTTTTATGACTCCAATGATACTCAAGTCTTCCGACATTTCTACTTCCTTGGAATAATATTTTCCCTTGGCTTCCATAAGACAGCATTCATTAGCCTGTTTTTTTTTGTTGTTGTTGTTTTGTTGTTTGTTTCCATCTACTAAACTTTTTCTTTATTTCTGGGTTGCCCTCCTTTATTTAATATTAAGTGCTGCATTTCTGAAGGTTCATTCCCAGGTGCCCTTTTCTTCTCACGATACTTGGTAGAACATCTGGAAATATCTAAGCCCATATCTTTTAGGAAAGTTATTTATAAGCAACTAATAAATTTCTATCCCCAGCCCAGATGTTTCCTGCTATCTCTAACCACAAATACCTTCCTCACATCCTTAGCTGACCTCAAAAGCAGCTGAATTCAACTCATGAATACTCCTTTCAGGATTTCTTGTTTGTCTAAGTGACTGGCTCCATTATCCATTCAATTTATAACTTAGAAGCATAGGATTCATCAGTGGCACTGCCTTTTCCCTCACCCGCCCTCCCTCCAACCCAGTATCAAGTACTGGTGATTTTGTGTCTTAAATGTCTTAAGAATCCACTTACTTCTGTTTCTCTAGCTTTTCATGCCGCTTCCCAATCTTTCAAACTACTTGCTCTTTCATTTGGATCAGTACAGAAATCACTCAACTAGGAGTGCCAGGATGGCTCAGTCCATTAAGCAGCCAAGCTGCAGACTTCTGATTTTGGCTCAGGTCATGATCTCATGGTTGTGAGATTGAGCCCCGCCCCCCTAAGATTCTCCCTCTCTCCCCCTCCCTTTGCCCCTCTCCCTGCCCATTCGTGTGTGCATGCGCATGCACTCTCTAAAAAAAAAAGAAAAAAAAAGAAATCACTCAGTCACCTTGCACAGATTCTTGCCCCACTCAAATTCATCCTTCTCATTGAATCCATAAACGACTATCGATCTATCATTTATCTATCTATCTATCATCTATCTATCTATCCTGTATTTGATTTGAAAAATGAACCAAGTCATTTTTATTACTCAGTCTTTGAACAGTTTCAAAGACCATTTTTGCAAGACCTAAAATTGACCCTTTGAGGAAATAAGACCACAGAAGAAAGGAGGAGTTTTGTTGAGGGCTGTGGATTCACTACAGATATTATTTCTCTCCTTCACTGTTACTTTAAAACAATAGTTCAAAAAATGTCTACAATAATAACCATTTACAGGTAAAGTAGAATCAGAGAATAAGAAGTTTCAACATTCCTCCCTGCTCCACCAAAATGATTCTTCTCTTAAGAAATTGAGAATTGGGACAGTTAATGTATATATTTGTATCTTAATGAAAAGATCTCTGCATTCTGGTATTTAATGGTCCCGTAAAACAATGACTGATTTTTTTTATGTGCATACTTTGAGCAAAATAAGCTACTGCACACTGTACCCAAGATGAAAAGGGCTCACAATAAGATCTTTATGCACTCGTCCTTAGATATAGAGAGAAAACAAAGAATCACCAAACTGTTAAGAGAAGCCTAAAACAGCTAAAGAAATAAAAACCAACAAATGCCTAAAGAAAAAGAGAACCTCCCCAATTTTTAATCAATATATTATGATATATTTGAGAAGATGTTATTTTCATAAATGTATAATTGGGAAAATCAGAAAGCAAGAAAAATTCTTGAAAATTAAAATAGGATTGTAAAAATAAAATAAATCATAAAATGAATATGAGAGGTCATTTTCTCAGGGAAATAAGACCAAAAACATAATAGAGAAAAAAATATAGCAGAGAAGAAAAAAGATAAGATCAATCCAAGAAGTCCAACAACAATAATAAATAAATATATCAACTAATGCTTGTATCCATTAAGAATTAACTGTTTTGGAAATTATTCTCCCACTGTAAACAACTAGAAAACAGGATATACCATATGAAACAATTGTTTTGAGACATTAGACAATAAGCAACCACAAAATGAGATATCTGAGGGAAGTCAAACAAATAAGGTAAGCCCTATAATTGCCCCAAATCACTGCCAAAAGGCAATTTCCAGGATATAATACAAAGAGGAAAATGATAATAGAGAAGAGAATATTGGACAAATACAGCTTTCAATATCTGAGACATGAATCTTTGCCTGAATACTGGAATTCTAAATATTGGATAGAATTCCAAGTGGCTACTAAAAGAATCACCAGAAAACAGGAGGCTGAATGAGCTCTGGGATGGGAATAGTGGAGAGAAGTTGCAATGCTCAGGGACTTGGGTAGAATCTTCCAAAGTCCTCATTAGTAATGAGCAAAATGAATCCTAGGCCAAAGGCTGCTCTGGGCACTTCCAAACCAAACTGAAAGCAAGACTTGAAAGGATTAAACTAATCCAATGTAATTTAACTGCATGCTTGAACAAAGTACATTTTTTAAAAGAATACAAGAAAATCTACTACCTAACAATGTAAAAACTACAATGTGAAGCATCTAGTAAAAAATTGTCTGTGTGAGGGCGCCTGGGTGGCTCAGTTGGTTAAGCGACTGCCTTCGGCTCAGGTCATGATCCTGGAGTGCCGGGATCGAGTCCTGCATCAGGCTCCCTGCTCAGCAGGGAGTCTGCTTCTCCCTCTGATCCTCCCCCATCTCATGCTCTCTCTCTCTGTCTCATTCTCTCTCTCAAATAAATAAATAAAATCTTAAAAAAAAAAAATTGTCTCTGTGCACAGGAGCAAGAAAATATGACACTTAATTACACTAAAACGAGTCAGTGGAAAGAAATTAGAAATAACAAAAGTTATGGAATTAGTAGATAATTATATTAAAATAGTTATCATAATATTCTCCATATGCTCAAAACTATAAAAGAAAATACAAAAATGATGAGGAGAGAAATGGAAGTTATTTAAAAAAACCTAAATAAAACTTCTAGAAATTTGGGGAAATAAAAATATATATACCCAAATGATTACCAGTAAATTATACACTGAAAAAAAATCAATGAAATTAAAATCTTGCAAGATAATCTACTCAAATTAGAGACAACAAAGACTGAAAGAGATAAATAAACGAGCAGCAGTGACCTGTGGGTCAATGTCAAATTATCTAACATAATAGAACAGGAACTGGTGGTCCAGAAGGAGAAGAAAGACATGGGGAGCAGGTGAAGATGTTTGTAGAAATAATAAAATGACCAGCAAAAATATATCAAATTTGATGAAAACTATAAACCTATAATTTCAAAAAGCTTAAGCAACCCACAAATGGGACAAACATACAAAAAAGCACACTAAGGTCCATCATAATCAAACTGGTGAAAACTAATGATAAAATATCTTAAAAGCAGTTGGAGGGAAGAAACTAACACAAAATAATGGAGGTTATTTTGATAAAGTGAAAGCATGTTCATTATGAGTTCTCACTGATTTTCCAACAAAATAATGAACAGTTTATCACCATACATATGCTGTAAAATTTTAAAGCACCAAGTTCAAATAATCCTAAAAGTTCTAGAAAGTAAAACAAAACACAAAGCAAAGCAGTATTTTTTAGAAAGCTCAATTATAAATGGTCCTCTATAAAGGAATGAGTACTGCAGTGCCTGGGTGGCTCAGTTGTTAAGCATTTGCCTTCAGCTCAAGTCATGATCCCAGGGTCCTGGGATCGAGTCCCACATCAGGGCTCCCTGCTCAGCAGGAAGCCTGCTTCTCCCTGCTTGTTTTCCCTGTCTTGCTATGTCTCTCTCTCTGTCAAATAAATAAAAAATAAAATCTTTAAAAAAATAAAGGAATGAGTACTAATGAGTACTAAGCATCAGACTTTCATCAACAACTCCTAAATTTTATCCTACAATTCTATGAGCAATTAACTCCTTTTTTTTAAGTTTTGTTTTATTTTGTTTTGTTTTTAGAGATAGAGCTTGTGCTTGTGAGCATGCACAGAAGGGAAGGGGAGAGAGAGAATCTTAAGCAGGACCCACCCCCAGCTCAGAGCCTGACACAGGGCTTAATGTCACAACCCTGAGATCATGACCTGATCCAAAATCAAGAGTCAGACACTTAATCAACTGAGCCACCTAAGCACTCAGCAATTAACTCTTAATATGATGTATTAGGGTTCTCCAGAGAAACAGAAACAATAAGAGATACATATGTATATATATCCAGAAAGCGATTTATTATAAGGTATTGGCTCATGTGACTATGGAGGCTGAGAAGTCCCATGATCTGCCATCCGGAGCTGGAGACCCAGTCAGTGAGTGGGTCAGTGATTTTCTTAGAAGGCCTGAGGGCTGGGAGGTACAGATACAGATTCCAGTTTGAGTCTGAAGGCCTAAGAATCAGGAGCATCCAGGGCAGAAGTTTGATATCCCAGCTCTACAGTCAAAATGAATTTAATTTTTCTCTGCCTTTTTGTTCAGTTTAAGTCCTTCAGGAATTAGATGATGCCCGCTCACATTAGGGAAAGCCACCTGCTTTACTCAGTCTACCAATTCAAATGCTAATCTCTTCCAGAAACACCATCATAGACACATACAGAAATAATGTGTATGTAACACAGATAGGGCATCCATGGTCCAGTCAAGGTGACATAAAAATTAACGACCACACATGTCTTAGGCTGCCATATGTATTTTGGCCCTTCCCGCATTTCTAGTTTTCTGTTCTCTAGTCTTACTGGCCTTTTGTTTTAAGTTTGAACTTTCCTGGCACCTCCCTGTCACAGTGCTTTACACATACTGTTTCCACTGCTAGGGGTGCTCTTACCTTCTCTGTTTACTAGTTAGCTCCTCCTGCTCATTCTTCAGATTCCAGTTAGATTTTCACCTTTTCATGAAATTGTGCCCAAACATAACAAATACCTCATTGTTTGTTCCCATAGCAACATGTACTTGTCTGTCACAGAATGTATTACAGCCGTAATTTTACATTTGTGTGAGTGTGTGATCAATCGCCCCACTAGAATGTAGGTTTCGTGAACATTGCTTCAGTCTTTTACCGTTTTATCTCAAATGCCTCATGTGTGTGGCACCAAGTACTCATCCACTATATATTTGTTCATTAAATGGTTAAAAGAAAATATAAATTAAAAACCTGCTTGAAACAGTCCACATGGTCTTACTCCCCTTGTCTGGAGTGAGGAAAAGACAGTCACACACCTCTTTGTGGTTGAACATGTCGACAAGCCCAGGGAAAGTTTTGTCCCCCTCCCGTGATCTTGTCCACTTGGCTGAACACTGTGTGCTCCCCCTCGTGGGAGAGGTGGTAAGAAGCAAAAAGTAAGAGAGCAGTGTCTGTACTTCCTTCGAGTCATCTCTAATGTCACTTCCATCTTTAAAGTTAGATGTTTATGTAGCTTTTTCTTGGAAATCACTCCATTTTCTACTTTAAGATATTTGTGGAAAACTCTTGTCCAGGAATGCATTGTTTCTATTTTATTTGTTGCTATAAAATTTCATCTACTTCTAACTCCTTTTATCATTTTGATGGAGTGTTAAAATGGTAAGGGGAAAAATGTTTTATCCATCATCTTGAAATGGAAGATCTCCATTTAGTCTACATTTCAATGGTATTTTTTTTTTAATATTTTATGTATTCACTTGAGAGAGAGAGAAGATGAGTGAGGGGAGAGGTGGAGGGAGAGGGAGAAACAGACTCCCCACTGAGCAGGGAACCTGACACAGAGCTTGATCCCAGGACCCAGAGATCATGACCTGAGCCAAAGGCAGATGCTTAACCGACTGAGCCACCCAAGTGCCACTCAATAGTATTTTCAAGTTGCTTTACAAAAAAATACCAATTTCTAATGCAACTGACAGCGAGTAAAAAAATGCATATTTTCTTCATATCTGACAATAAATGGGAATTATGGAAGGGAAGAGAGGTTATGAGGATATTAAAGTGCAAAAAAATATTATAAGGTTAAAAAATAATAATATAAGTTGGAATTCTAAAGCAAAGACCACTGTGAACAGTTGTAGGATAACATAATCTGAAGTAACATTAGAACTTGAGCCATGTAGGAAGTAAATAGATTTGAAGCTATAACCTCTTTCAATTTTTGCTAAGGCAAAGTAATTATTTGCAAAAGACACCTACATCAATATATATACTATTGCCCCAATTTCTCTAACAGGAAATTATTTAGATCATCCAGGATAAAAGAGTCAGGAGGTATTTCGATCATAATCAAAGTAGGTATAAAACATATTGGCTCTATTTGCTTAATGGGTGCAACTAAATTTATGATGCCCATAACACCATCAGCTTAATTAGGAAATATAATTCTTACTTCCTTAGGTTACCTATGGCTAGGGATCCTTGATGAAATTATGTTTTGAAACCTTAGTCTCTTTAGGGCACCCTGGTGTGTGAAAGGCTGTAACTAGAAATTGTTCTGGGATTTTTCTCAAGTTACCTATACTGAAGACTTTTTATGAGTACATAACACCACCACTGCCTTAAAACAAAAAGACAATTATTTATTAGAAATAGGAAATACATTCGCTTAAGCATTGTCTATCAGGTCTTCTTATTTAATTCTCTGCAAAACAATATCTCACTGATATTGTTTTTTGAAATGTGTGTATAAGGCGAAAGATTTGTGCGATCTGAAGAGAAACCAGAGTTGCACCCTGAATGCGCCCGATCTCGTCTGAAATGTTTGTATAGATAATCTCACCCCTCTCACCAACAAACTCCATGAGAACATGAGAGTTCTTTTTTCTTTCGACTTGCTCTATTACCAGAATCTAGAGCTTGACTTGGTACTCAATAAATATTGAATGAATAGTTTCCCTAGAAAAGTATTGAAAATAACAAAATATAATTATTTAGTTGATGTAATGAATGAGTTGTGTATTCAACAAGAAAATGTAGTTGTCCTTTAAAAACATTATTTTTAGGTTTGTCATATTGATCATAATTTATATAAAAATGGGAAGTGATAGGTAATAGGCTATATAACAAACCAAATCCCAAGAGACTGGACTAAAAGAGTGAAATGAGTGAAAAATATAACTCCAAAAATGCAAGATATAGGATACTTAACTTAGCATCAGTATATCTATCAAGAAATATTAAAAATAAAAAAGGCCTAGTGGTGCTAGTTGATTTAATTTTCATAAAAGCAAATGTGATGGAACTGTCAAAATGTGTTAATTTATTTTTATACTGTAGTCATAGGGCAAGGGAGGTGATGGCCCACCTATTTTTCATGACAGAGCAAGGAGAGCATTTTACTCAGTACCATGCACCAATTTAAAAGAAAACTGATAAGCCATACTTTATACAGAGGAACATGACCAGAATGTTGAAAAGTAAAGGAAACGTGTTGGTTTCCAGCTAAAAGATAGAGATCTAAAGATACACTATAGCTTTTCTGATCCATCGTGAATCCTCAAAAAATGGAAGGAAAGAAATTAATAACAAAACAAGGAAAGGAAAAAAAAAAAGGTAATCTAAGCTGGAAGAGTTTCCCTGAGTGGATCATGAACCATGAAAAATCCCAGAAATCCAACAATACATAGAGAAGAACAATATTAAAAAGGTGGCCATTATAGCCTCAATGGGGATAATCAGAGCTAAAGGAAAATCAGAAGCAATTTAGAGGGAGAAATTTGGGGACCAACAGCATTAGTTTCCAGGTGGGTCAGCATCTGCAAACACTACCACCATTTTCTCCATACAGCCCCATCTGGGTATCTGCCTCCATGTTTAAGCCGTGAGTGGAGGAACATGAGTCACAGAGACAGAAGAGTGCTCTTGAGGATTGTCCATACCAGGGACATGTGGAGAGAACCCATTCTCAGAAGAAAGGTGGTCTATACCTCCACACCAACATATTTTGCCATTCCCACAAACTTGCCTTCTGTCCACCCCCAACACCCAGTCTGTAAAAATTAGTGGTAAAAGGGTCAAAAAGAGAATTTCAACGACCAAAAGTAAGCAGACTGGAGTGTTATATTAAATATTTAAAGTTGTGAGAGATATATGAGGATATTGCAGTCATAAAATTCAATTAAGTCATGTGCTTCCAGTAGGAATATGGTGGCAGCTGAGATTTGAATATCTTCATATTCTTCTGAAAAAAAGGAAGATGAAAAGCACAAACAAATTGTATGTTTATTTAAGGTTGAAGAAAACTTAGAAGCTTCAAACTGCAGGTAAGTGAAGGAAATCAGAGGCTGGCCGGAAGCCCATACAGGAAGTTGAAATGATACTGTGAGGAAAAAGTGGACTGCAAAGACTCTAATCAATGGAAAATCTCAGAAATCTCTAGAAAATTTTCACACCCAAAAGGAGTAGGAAAGCCTATCCTGAGAAGCAAGTGCTGTGAGTTCAGCTGAGGTGGAAGAGTTTAAGCACTGGGGAAAGAAGGAATAAGCTTGCAGATTGTTCAGGGGACTCAGAGGAGGTGGAGCTCAGAAAACATCAGAAAATAAGTGACAAGTTCTGGATCACTTGTTGATGGCAGCCTGTGAGAAAATCGTGAAAGAACAGAGCTGAAGGGATAAGCTCTGAACCAAGATGGGTTCTGAGAATCAGGGAGGGGAGGGGTGCCTGGGTGGCTCAGTTGGTTAAGGTAAAGTGTCTGCCTTCCACTCAGGTCATGATCCCAGGGCACTGGGATCGAGCCCCATGTTGGGGCTCCCTGCTTAGCGGGGAGCCTGCTTCTCCCTCTTCCTCTTCCACTCTGCCCCATTTGTGTTCTCTCTTGCTCCTGTTCTCTTCTGATCACTCTGCTTTCTCTCTCTCTTAAATAAATAAATAAATAAATAAATAAATAAATAATCTTAAAAAAAAAAGAGTCAGGGAGGGGAGACTCAATGATGCCATATTATCAGAAAAAAATAATCTATTGATGTAGAAGGAAGTGGGAAACCTTTGAGCCTTAAGTCTGAAAAACCTCTCAGGCCTCTCCCTGCTTCTCTGCAGAAGTCTTGTGCTAAGAGTTCAAGAAAACCCAACTCATATATTTATGAGAACAAAAAAGAATATGCATACAAAGATGTGATAAGTAAAAAAAAAGTTGATAAAAGAGTTCAACTTGTCTACAGATTATAAAAAATTCTGTAGAAAAAATTCTATTCTCTAGCTATGGATTGATCAATTTATCATTCTATCTGCCTTGTCTCACAAAGAACACCATGAAAGGAAAAAGAAAAGAAGATGGAGGACAGACTGGGAGGTACCACCCAACCTTCTCCTCCCTTCCCCTTCTGTTCCATGATATTGGAGCTGAAAGTCTATGTATTCCTAGAGGAGATAAGCTTTGAGTCAAGTAGATTATAATTTTTTTCAAACTTTGAAACAAAGTCTCTGCTGTAATGAGGTGGGTTTTTTTGTTTTGTTTTGTTTTGATTTTTAATAAAAGTAAAAGAAAAGATAGGAATCACAAAGATGTCTTTTCAGAAGCTCCTTATTCAGCTGTTGACAGGAATTTGACAGAGCACAGTAGGAAGCAGTAATTGGGAAAATAAAAGTTTTACCTTAATCAAACCAATCACATGATCTCATTTGATTTCACAGCATGAGTGCAGGTTTTAATATTATCCCCATTTTATGGTCAAGAAATCTTGGGCTCAGAAAAGTTAAGCTTGATCATAAGTGAACTGGCTGATACAAAAACTGAAATCTTCCAAGCTCAAATGCCATGCTATTTTACTGTCTTGCTAGCTTGAAAAGTGTACAACCAATATAGGCCATTTATGTCTTTTATTAATATAATAAAATTTCACTATATCCCTACATTTCAAAGTACTTTCTATATTTTTAATGTTGATTTCAAATACTACCTTTTCTCTAAAATCTATAATCCTCCAGTTAGAATTCATCTTCCCCTACAGAATTGACCTCTTCTCCCACAATCTCATAGAATGTTAAGAGTTTTGTTCTAGTCTGCTTGTGTCAGTGTATGTATGTCTGCTCGGTTCCCACTAGATAGTTTCTTAGTAGTAAAGGCACAGTATAATACTTTTTTATATTGCTAATAGTACATAGTACATTATTTTGTTCCTATTAAGTATTTGAGTTTGTCTAAACTAAATAATACATACAAGTATTTTAAATGTCTTGAAGAATAAGGCTATTGAGTGTCTAATCCTGGTTTGATTTACAGACTTTTACCCATGGTATTAGTTGTTCAGTAATTTATTTATTTGAAAGGATGAATCGGTGTTAAGGGATAAGGAAAATTAAGAATAGAGAAATTTAATATAAATATTAATACAAAAATAACAATAAACTATTAGACATGTAGACAAACCCTGGAACTATTTGTTCATTCTCTGCAATGGATTGGGCATTATCTTAAAGCAAATCCCCTAGTATCTGCATAAAGTCATCTGTTATCTCTCATAATGGTTAATTTATATGTCAATTTGACTGGGACACTGGGTGCCCAGATCTTTGGTTAAATCTTACGTGGAATGTGTCTGTGAAGGTGTTTCTGGTTGAAATTAACTTTTGAATCAATAGACTGAGGAAAGTAGATTGCCCTCCTCAGTGCTAGAGGGTTTCATCCAATCCACTGGAGACCTGAGTAGAACAACAATAACAAAAAACTAAAAGGGTATTTCCTCTCTCTTACTGACTATCGTTGAGCTGGGACATCAGTCTTCTACTCAGACTCAGAATTGAACCTAAACTTACACATCAGCCCTGTGAGTCTCCAGCTGCAGATCTTGGGACTTCTCAGATTCCCTAACTATTAGCTCTTGTCTCTGTCTCTTTCTGTCTCTGCCTCTTTCTCTCTATATATCCTATTAGTTCTGTTTTTCTGGAGAACCAAGACTAATACACCCCTGATATTCCTATGTGAGTTTTTTATTAGTATAAGCAAACTGCCACAAATTTTGCAACTTAAAATAACAGTCATTTATTATCTCACAGTAGATCAGTAGTCCAGGCACAACATAGGTGGGTCCACTCCTGCAATAAGACGTTCGCCATGTCTACAGTCTTATTTGAGGCTTGGAATCCTTTTACAAGCACATGTGGTTGTTGGCAGTATTCACTTTCTTGCAACTGTGTAAGTCATGGAGGTTTGTTTCTTAAGGCCAGCAGGAAAATGTCTCCAAACTCAAGGAAAGACTAATCTCTCTTTTAAAGGGTTCACTTGATTTGGTATACCCACTGGATAACTGCTTTTTGAATAAGTCAAAGTAAAACCAACCAGGAACTTGAATTACATCTGCAAAATCTGCTCACTTTTGCCACATCTTAAAATTTTGCTTCCCTAGCCCAGTTAATTGTTTTAGATGGTCTCTGAAATGTTCTTCGAATCTTCTTTGCCTTTAGTGTCTGGTTTGTTGATATAAAAATTCTAGGGAGCCTAAGAACTTCAAAAATGAAATGGTTCTCAAAGTTTAAGATCCATAGAAGTATCCAGAATGGAACTTGAAATATCACAATATCAGAAAAAAAATAATAAAGCCCCAGAAAAGACTGAAAAAACAATGACAACGACAGCTTTATTTCTTACTATTTGTTAGAGCAAAGGGTGTTCTATAATCTACATAAAGTGAGGTTAAAGACATTTAATATATCCTGTCAAATTAATTCATGCCCCCTTAAAACATAAACGTGTAGTTAAGACATTAAAAATACATTTATTCTTTTGTTCCTTATAATATTGAATGAAAAAGTTACATAGAAGATGGATTTCTATCTCACACTGAATATTTTAAGACCAAGAAAAATGATTTTATAGGATACTCAGATTGTCAAGCACATAATTCAAACCATCACCATGATTTCTATTTTGATGATGACAGTAACTTCATGACATGCAGTGCTTTTCGTTATGTAACAATGTTTATGAAGAACCATAGCTATTTCAATTTCCAGGAAAAGGGAATATTTTCTATCCTAACTCTTTGCTTCCAGCACACTGTGTGTGACATACATCACCAATTTGCGTAGAATAATCATTTGTCAATCATCTCTTGACTTATTTTTTTTAAAGTCTCATGTGGAAAATAAACAAAGCAGGCTGGCAAATCAGTTGGATCTTTTCTAGGAAGTATTAGCATGAAAAGTTGAATTAACTTCACTTTCTTGGTCTGCCATCTTGTCTCCATCCCTTCTCCTCTACGGGAGAAACACATGGCATATGCCAGCTTATCCAGATGAAATTCAATCATTTAGCAGTTAGTTAAGCTCTGATGGCATCTGACCACAGTGAATTTCCTCCTCATTCATTGCTGGTAAAAGACTGTAAAGATCTTTCCAGAAATTTGAGTGGGTAGATCACAAGAAAACCCATTAATTTTCGGCTCAGGTCATGATTTCAGGGTTGTGAGATTAAGCCCCATGTTGGGCTCTTTTCTCAGTGGGGAGTCTGCTAGAGATTCTCTCTCTCTCTTCCTCTGCCCCTCCACCCACTCACGCTCTCTCTCTCTCAAATAAATAAATAAATAAATAAATATTTAAAAAAGGAAAAAAGAAAAACCCATGGCTAAAGGGATTTTGAGTACTGATTACCTATAGGACTTTGGTGATTGCTTAAAAAAAATAAGAAAACAATGGATGGAAAAGGAAAGAAATGAGAAAATGATGAATATTTTAATTACTTGAAAAAAATCATATCAAATTAATTATATCCAGCCATCATTCTCTCAAGAACTAGCTCACTAGGAATAACGTTTACAGTCTTACATAGGACCATATCCTTGGAGAAAACTTTCAGTTTTTTTCTCCAATCCACAGTCACTTGTATATTACATAAATCTTTATATACAGTAATAGTCAGGAACCCAAGCAATCTATCATATTTGATCAAGACAAGCATAAATCACTTATTCATGATTTACCATTCCTAACTTGATTCATTGATTCATCTCCAGACAAGACAAGGTCAATAAAAAAAAAAAATGATTAAGCTTCTTGCCCTTAAGAGAGAACAGCTTAACCAACAAATTCATCTTCACATCTGACCTCATGAATTTTGACACTGGGAATACTGTAAAAATAGAAATAACCCTTATAGATGGTCCCTCAAATGGAAATGTTGGTGTAAGAGATAAAATAGTAGAAAGATTAACAATGAACATACCATGGGTGTGTCACAGCCATCCCGGTTGTCAACATGAGACAATCTGAATCAGCTAACATGGAATCACCTATTTTATCACGATTTATTTTCAATAATTTTTCTGCTTTAATTAATGGTTTTTCTTTTCACTTTTATTTCTCCCCAATTTCCTACCCTGGGGCATCCTAAGTTTTCACATATACCTTCATCACACATATGTAATGGTGTTTGACCATGGATTTGTACATAGTCTTGGCTCAAGCTGCTACTAAAAAAAAATAAATAAAAAAGACTAGGTGGCTTAAGCAATAGATATTTATTTCTCATAGTCCAAGGCTAGGGTAGGGCTAGGATGTCCAAGATCCAAATGCCAGCAGATTTGATTCCTGGTGAGAACTCTCTTCCTGGCTTATAGGTCATTGCCCTCTTGCTGAGTCCTTAATGGCAGGGGAAAAAGGGAGCTCTGGTCTTTCTCTTCTTATAGACACTAATCCTATCACGGGGCACACCCTCATCTAAACTTAATTACCTCCCGAAGACCTCACTTCCAAATACCATCACATTGGAGATTAGAGCTTCAACATACAGATTTTGGGGACACAATTCAATATGTAGCATATACCCAGGTAATATGGTGTATGTGTTGTTTAAATGTAGAAAATAAATCTGATAATTATACTCTGTTAAAAAATGCCTAGATGGCTGAATTGATTTTTCGTGGAGTTCTGGGTTATTTTCAAATTTCTTAGCATAAAATTACAAGATACTTTCACTACCTGACCCCAATCTATGTGGTTTCTATATTCTCTCCCCTCTGGCATTCTGCCTTCTAGCTGTGATGTGTTTCTATACCCTTCACTCAAAATGTCTGATTCTTTCAACTGCTTTTGCACATACTGTTTCCTCTGCCTGAAATGTCCTTCATCCCTTATGCATTATGATAAACCCTTATCCATTGTTCAAAACCAAGTCCCACCAGAGTCTTTTCTTACCCACCCCCCAATAGAGCTAATTCCCTTCTCTACTTCCATTTCATCCTGTTTATACATCTATCACAACATCAAAGCCATGACTTTTCCAATTATTTGGTTATGTGTCTATTTCTTCTATTAAACTGTGACGTCCTTGGGGACAAGGGTAATTGATAACAAAACCTTTTAATTCAGCGAAATCAGAACTGTGCCTGACCCACAGTAACACTCACTATATGAAGAATGAATGAATGAATGAATGAATGAACTATTAATTTAGGCCACATAGAGCAGTAGGAGACCAGTTGCTTCTCATTTCTTCTTGTCCTATAAATACTTGTCCCTGTTTCACACAATCTCCACTTTCTAGTCTCTTTAGAGTTGCCGTGGTTATACTACTTCAGCCTTGCAAACCTGCTACTTAGTTTCATCCTTCCCTGATGCCTGCTGCCAGAGAACTAGATGTTCTAACTCCTATAACACCTAAGTAGTGTTTTCCAAACTTGCTTAACTATAAAGCTTGCTGATGGTCCTTATTAAAAATACAAATTCTTGAGCCCAGTCTCAGACCTACTAAATATGAGGCTTCAGGAAATGAGCTCAGTAATCTGCATTTTTTTTAAAGATTTTATTTATTTATTTGACAAAGAGTGACACAGCGAGAGAGGGAACACAAGCAGGGGGAGTGGGAGAGGGAGAAGCAGGCTTCCCGCCGAACAGGGAGCCCGATGCGGGGCTCAATCCCAGGACCCTGGGATCATGACCTGAGCTGAAGGCAGATGCTTAACGACTGAGCCACCCAGGTGCCCCGAGTAATCTGCATTTTTAAACATGTTTCCCAGATGATTCTGAAGAAGGTAAGTAAGAATACACAAACAGAGGGTAAAACGGGCTGTTCCTTCTGTTTTGGGACAACTTCTTCCTCTAGTGGCCAATGTCTTAGCTTGGGACCTCAATAAGCAATAGTTCAGCTTCCTGAGACCTAGAAAGAAGCCTCACTTGAATGTCTTCCCATAGCCGGGTACTTCAAGCTTTTAGGAAAATTGGAAACCCCTCCAATGGACCCCAAACATCTCCATACTCCTTCTTCCATGCACAAGTTAGTGTAGAAACTTGATCCTGCTGCCTCTACTCTTAGATGCTCTCTGAAGTTCTGTTTCCTAGGTGCTGCAGCTGCTGCTGCCAAATCCCAGCCCAGCTCTGGGTGTTGGCAGTCTGCAAACTAACTCTGATGGGCTGTGACAGCTCATGCTCTGTCGGTTTATCCTTAATCAGACTAGACCCTGAGGATGTATGGATTCCCTGTAGAAAGTACAGATTGAGTGTCACTCAAGTTAAAAATGAGAATGAAGACTAAGTACTTAGCATAGAGTCTGCTACAGACTAAGCATTTAATAAATATTACCAATTACTATTATTTCTGTTGTTGGATAGACTGAATGTATTTTTCTTCCTTTGATCCCAACCCAAGGATATCTGTTTTATATAGATTTTTAACATAATTCTCAGAAATATAAAAAAAATCCTAATTCTTTAAATGAGTTTGGTTATTTAAATTGGTTTTGATTAATCATAAAATTATGGGAGTGTAGGTATTTTCCACAGAATGCCAAAACTCAAGGTGTTTAATTCATAACATGCAGATTGCAGAGGTCACATACTTGTTTTGATGATCCAATAGGCATAATAGTGTTTTAAAACATTTATGAATACTAAATATTAATGCTTGTATTAATTATTAGACTATAACAAATTGCTCCAAAACTTAGTAGCTTGAAACAATTGCCATTTGTTATCTTTCATGAATCTATGACTTGGCTATTGCAGTCTGGTTCAGGCTGAACTTTGCTGATCTAGACTGGGCTCACTTGTATATTTGTTGTTAGCTGGAGGGGTGATAGTCTCTAGCTGTTCTAGTGTTGCCTCAGCTAGATGGCTTGTCTCAAGGACAAGGAGACAAAGTTTGTTCAAATGGGTACAAGGGAGGAAAAATACATGCAATGTCTTTTGCACCTAGGTTTGGTCAAGACCAATGGTCAAAATGACTAATGACTTAACTAAAATAATAATACAATGCCATTTTTGCCATATATTATGGATCAAAATGAATTATAAGTTCAGCCTAGTAAGGGGTAAGAAATAAACTTCACCTTTTGATGAAAGTTGCTGAAAAGTATTTTTTCAAAGGATACAGGGAGACTGTTATTTGGATAATCAATGCAACAATCTGCTACATTAGTCATTGTGGCAAAATATCTCATTTTTGGAGTTTTCTGAAATTAAAAAAAAAGTTAGATTCAGAGATATGATCAAAATCATGTTATTCACTCCATTATCAACCAATTGGTTATAATAAAGCCACATAACTATCAGATAATCATTTGTTCATTTTATTTATTTTTTTAAGATTTTATTTTTAAGTAACTTCTACATCCAATGTGGGGCTCGCACTCACAACCCTGAGATCAAGAGTCACAGCCTCCACCAACTGAGCCAGTCAGGTACCCTTCATTTGTTCATTTTAGAATAATGCTAGCATTAACCTCATATGGTTGTTAAGACTATTATATAAGATATCACATCAGTAAGCACCTAGCAGTGTGCCCAGCAAAAGGGAAATATATACATATTTTGATCTAAGTAAAAATAATGGACTGTTATTTTTATTTGCCTTCTTTGTATTATTTATTAACTAGAGTCCCCATTTTTTTCCTGTGGTTTCCTCCATGTATCATCATTACACTGGTTTTTCATGATGTTAAAATTATTTGGTAATCTTTAGCAACTTTTGTCTTTTTAAAATGTGTTTTCCAACTGATCCTTTTGTCTTGACTGATGGGTAAGTATCTTTGTTGTTATTGTTTGGGTTTTTTGTTATTGTTGTTACTTTTTATCAATCGGGCTTTGTATTTGTAAGAAAGAAAAGCTATCAATGGCTAATTTAAGTTGAACAAAATGTTTTCAAGGAATATTGAAATACAGAGTAAACAGAAGTGTTGGAGAACCAAAGTCAGAAAATGAGGGCAGAAATGCCCAGCAAAATCATCTCAGAAAGTCTCCAGTAACTCCAGCCAAACTCACAGGTTTCTTGACTACACAATGGGTGCTCATGAACAATTCTGAACTCTCTTCTGAGCTTGATGTCAAACACTCAAGATTCAAAAATCATATACTAGAACATCTGAACTTATGCTAGGACTTGGTCATATAACCTCATCACAGCTACCAGCAAACTGAACGTGAGACCATCTGCCTGTTTTCCATTGTGGAAAGCAGGGCTTTGCCATTAAACATTTTTTGGGTTCCAATCAAATAAAAGTAAGTTTGGATGCTGGGCAGATTAAAATAAATGCCTATGGGGGTGCCTGGCTGGCTCGATTGGTAGAGCATGTGACTCTTGATCCCAGGGTTGTGAGCTGGAGTTCCACATTGGGTGCAAAGATTACTTAAAAAGAAAATCTTTAAAAAATAAAAAAATAAATAAAATAAATGCCCATGAAATCTACACCATTAGTTGCTCAATATCTACAATACTTGTCTTCACACATTTTATTTCAAAAATAATTCTATACTCTGGCATAAGGCAACACTAAAGCTTATATACACTTACATTGGTCCCAAAGAGAAACACTCAATAGTTTGTCTCTGATTAATATACATTTCTTCCGTACACCTATTGTGATTCCCACCTCAATATTCTGAAACTTGTGTGTGTGTGTGTGTGTGTGTGTGTGTGTTGGAGTCAGGGAGGGAACCTGTAAAGTTTATCAACAACAACCTCTTATACTGGTAAAGACAAAGAAAAGTAAAATTATCTATATAGAATATGTAATATGCATTTTTAGTAAGAAAGAAAATACGGTTAGATGCTATAGTTTCCTTTTACAGAATTGATTATAAATCATAATTAGTATTTATAATTTTCTTTCTACATTACTTATGTTATATTCACATTTTCCCAGCCAAAACCTGACCTTCTTTTTGTCTGTTTGCCAAAAAGCATGTGAAACTCAAAATAGTATTTAACAACTAATGTTATGAACCCTGTGAAAGTATTTCTCTTTTGAGTACTTTGTGTGTTATCTATTGCTACATAAAAAAAGTTGCTGTTGAATTTAGGCACTTAAAACAATAATATTCATTCATATCTCATATCTTACAGCAACTCAGGTAAAGCTTACCTGGGTGTCCCATAAGGCTGCAATCAAGGTATTGGCTGGGTTGGAGTCTTATATGAAGTCTCTAGTGAAGGAAGATCCACTTTTAAGCTGATTCATGTGGTTATTGGCAGAATTCAGTTATGTATAGGCTGCTGGACTGAGGGCCTCAATTCCTTACCATGTGGTGTTCTCTATGGAGCATCTTACAACATGGCATCCACCTTCCATCAGAAGCAAGGAAAGGAGCAATAAAGGTAAGCAAAATTGAAGCCAGAATATTTTTTTAAAGAATCTATTTATGTATTTGATAGAGAGATAGAGAGCCAGAGAGTACAAGTGGGAGGAATGGCAGAGGGAGAGGGAGAAGCAGGCTCCTCGCTGAGCAGGGAGCCCTATGTGGGACTCAGTCCCAGGACCCTGGGGTCACAACCTAAGCCAAAGGTAGACATTTAATGGACTGAGCCACCCAGGTGCCCCAAGCTAGAATCTTTTTTAACCTAAGCTAGAAAATGGCATCCCACCACATTTGGTGTATTCTGTTCATTACAAGCAAGGTATCAGGCCTAGCACACACTCACAGGGAAGGGATCAAAAGAGGACACTAAATACCAGGAGGTACGGATCATTGGGAACCATCTTCATAGCTGAATTCCACCAGTACTTAGACCAGCAGAACCCAGTCTTGGACACAAAAAGCAAAATTTCCTCAAGCAGGTCATTACCTACAATTATGACAGACGACACTCCTATTTATTTCCATCCTCTGGTTCCTAGACACAGTTTTTTGACTTTGGAGAAACAACATGTATTATTTCCTGGTTAAAAGTATTATTTCCTGTTATTCATCATGACAACAATTCAAACGAGTGTCTCAAAGCTGGTGAAAGAAGGGCAAGAAGCTATTCTATCATTCTCTAAGTCCAATTATTTCTAGGAAATACGATATAAGAGAAGACCATGGCTTCCATGAGCTCAAAACAATACCTTATTTACTTCATGGTTAAAATTAATTCCTTTGAAGAAATATTTTGTGATATCCTGGATGATGGATAAAGACATTCAATTAGTCCACATATTGTGGGGATGGCAGAAGCCTGATGGGCAGGAAAAGTAAATCTAAATCCAGTGTCTATATCAGTAAAGAAAAACTGTTTTGCTGCCCCAAGACTCTGGTGGATTTAAATGATCACATCAATATCACTGGGCTGGTCTCCATGGGAGAGGTGCTGCCCTAGAGAATCGGGCTTGATTTCTGCTTCTGTCAAACGGAGCACTCACTGTTGGTGGTGACAGTGCCATTTAGGAACCTGTTACCCCTGGCATCTCTGGCCATTTATTCATGAGCCTGTTGAGCGAGCATAAGCGCTAAGGTAAAGACTTGGGAAGAAACAGTATTGACTTCCACAACATATGTATCATCTCACTCTAATTATGAACAAGCTTTCCGGAAGTTTAGGCATTTTTAAAAACAGCGTATTGACATGGCTCCCAGATATTCTTACACTCTGGGCCTGTTCTAAAAGTTAAATCCATATATCTGTATGCAAACTTTTTTGTAAAACCCATCAAAATCACTCCAAGTGCCTTGACTTTGGATGAACCATCAGCCGATTACTTGCGAATTGTTAAGGATCTTTAAATGAGGCCTCACCTCCTTCTAGGAAAGGTGGATGAAATATGCATATGCTTTTTGAAGAAACATCACTGTGAGGATCACCTTATCCTTTCTCTTTCAGAATCACACAAAAGTGTTGTGGCACTATTCCTGGGAAGATCTATACTCATGTAGTTAAGAAAAAAAGAAAAAAAAATGAACATAATTTACAGATGGCCCTACAGGATATACCAACACAAGTTTGTTATAGATCACCACACATTCAAAGCTGGAACCTCAAATGTGAAAATATTGCAATACCACCAAATGTTTCTTCTTGACTGAAAAAAGATAAGCAGTTGTAGTCATGCTTTTTGAGTTCCTATCTCCCTGCCCCCAACCCCCGATGGCCTCCCAGACCCAGCATGGCCACTGCTGCCAAGAAGCCCAGCCCAGTGGGGGTCCAGCCCGAGACGCTGTGCGCAACGGGTGACAGCAGGAGCTGATAACCCTCACGATGTCTGGTGACTCAGGAATTTCTGCCTTCCCCGAATCAAACTTTTTAGAAGGGTAGGGACCATCCATGGAGCAGATTGCACAATATAGGAATACCTGAGGTATAAGCTGTCTCTGGAGTTCCTCAGCAGCTACCCTTACAACACACCCACGGCAAAATTCCTCGCACCCTGCTACCACCCCAATGTGGACACCTAGGGTAACATCTGCCTGGACATCCTGCAGGACAAGTGGCTCCCTGGTAGGACATCAGGACCATCCTGCTGTCCATCCAGAGCCTGCTAGGAGAACCCAACATTCATAGCCCTTTGAACACACAGGCTGCTGAACTCTGAAAAAACCGCCACATATTTGAGGTAACTTCAAGACATCTACTCAAAGCAGGTCAAAGTCAAGAACTCTGACTCTCTAGCCTCTCTCTTTGTATTGTGTTTAATTTATCCTTAGATGGTCTGTACTTTCCTTCATTTCTCACAGGTCTCTGTATCTTAAGCTGGGGTGTCATTTTTGTTTCTTTTTTATTTTTTTACTTTTTCTTAAAGATTTTATTTATGTATTTGACAGAGAGAGAGTGTGAGCAAGCACACAAGCACAAGCAGGGGGGCAGGTGGCAGATGGAGGCAGAGGGAGAAACAGGCTTCCTCCTGAGCAAGGAGCTCAGTGTGGGGCTGGATCCCAGGACCCTGGGATCGTCCTTGTATCATGACCTGAGCCGAAGGTAGACACTTAATGGACTGAGCCACCCAGGTGCCCCTGTTTCTCTTTTTTAAAATTAAGTGTCTGGTTGAGCCCTTGTGATGAATATATTAAATACATTTTTTAAATAAAGTAAAAACATTTAAATAAATAATGAAGGGATACAAAATGCATATTCTGTTTTGAGGGGATAGCCTGATTGTTTCTGCATTCCTTCCATCACTTCACTATTTTGGCAGATCCCTGTGTTTTCATAAAATTTAACCTCCATCCCTTAGTAATTGATGTATGTCTTTTCCTAAATATCATAAAAACTTGTTAGATTGCTCTGTCAGATTGGAAATGTACATTGGCGTATTTATCTTTCCTTATATGAATCGTGGTAAAATAAAAGCATGTTACTCAGGAAAAAAAAATTAACTTCTACCGTATGCCAGGTCATACCCAGTCATTCAGGATATTTCCATGACTTGTTTATTTATTCCTATCAGAATGATGGCATTAATTCTAAGAACCACTATATTCTATTGTGAAATTATCAGACGGTTACCTTTTTTCCCCAGAGCTGAGGATGTGAAACACACTGAGGCAAGATGGTGAAGGTATAGCAAAGCTTTCTAGGCAAAGGCATAATGCTTCTGGTACTTTTTATTTAATAAAATAGGGAAAAACTAATTTCAAATCAAAAGCTGTGTAACATTTATCCAGAGTTGTATTCATTGGGAAACAAACTCTGGAATAGCAGGTATAATCAGATTAATTTCTGATTAAGTAACTAACGTCTAGTGTTATTTTTCGTGACACACTTAAATTTTGTACTCAGTTCAAATTCTGAGTAGAGCAGAACTGTGATAAGAATCACTATTTTGTATCTTCAAGTCACTAATGATAATGTTAAAAATTTCTTGTGATTTACCATTCTTTTTGTAGAAAAGGGGACTCTATTTGACATTTTCTATCAAATACTCCCTCTTCATCTTTTCTACCAAAATAAACCTTTTTATTATCATACTGCTCAGAGAGCCAAAGTGGGGATCTCTTAAATTCCCTAGGGGTATCTTCTAAACATGTTTATTTTGCCTCTCTACTCTGGAGAAATATTAAAGAAATGTTCACAGTTCAGCTGAGCCCAAATTCCAATAATTGCTTAATCTTTATGAGTCCATACTCTGCTATGAGATCACAGTGGAATTCTGTATCCCTAGAAAAATTCTGTTAGTTCACAGCTAGTGATCAATATTTTTCAAAAGGTTTGGATATTTCCTATTTCCAAATACAGAGCTCCCCTAGTGAAGGATTACTGATCTCTAAGGAAGGATCAGAGGAATGTTCACCAAGCGTATATTTGATATGATTTCAGAATGTTTCCCAAAGGATCTCGCTTCCTCATAGTGTAAGAGACTTTGGGTTTGACAACTCCTCCAAGTATTGGGATGAATGCCCAAAAATGGTCTAAAATTGTGATTCAAGTCAGGCTTCTCTCATTATAATAATAATAATTATTATTATTTCTAGTATAGTAAATAATTATTTTAGTAATATAATATTGCTGTAGTATTATAACTGCTGTCGTATTTATAATACTAATAAAGTGAAGGACACTTTATTCCTAAAGAACACAGTTCATAACTGAATAGAAAATGCATCTGTAAAGTCATAGTCTGCCGACTTTCATCCTTGAAAGTCATGGTCTATAAGAAACCAACACGATCTTGTTTAGCTTCAGGACCAAATTTAAGCAAGATAACTATTTCCAGATTCTTTGAGCATCCATTGCCTGTCCTCTACTTAATAATATACCTGTCATAACATCTCTGGTTAACCTACACAAAGAGTCAATGCATGGGGTGACTCTGGAATGGTACAAATATCAACGCGAGGGCTAGAGAACTGGTTTTCAGAAGAGGTGGAGACAAAAGGGGACAAGCACAGTTGAGATTATGTCTTAGGCATGTTTCTTCTGGGCACCACCTGCCTCCAGCAGCACTACCACTGGACATTCCCTGAGTTCCTGAGCTGCTCCATTGCAGTCAGTTCAAGAACTGTACCACTGTACTCAGCTTCCTACTGTAGATACTTGAAGTCATCTGATTCTCCTTGCAGGGGGTATTACTTCCAGATGATAAGGCATTTCCATGAGGAGGAGCCCAAAATTACAAGTATCCACTACAGTAACTGGGTAATGGAAGAGTGATTGTGTACTAGATGTTTTCATTCTTTTATTATCATTTTGTCTAATTGATGACAAATGCTCTGATTGTAAGTGAAAATTCCAGTCAAATTAGTCCAACTGTAACTGTCATGAATCAAACAACTGTGTAGGAACTCTCACCCTACCAACTTTCTAGCTTCTTCCCCATGGAGAAATGGCTATTTAGGTAATAGTACCAGATATCAGTCATGTGTACTGCAAGCATGTGAAGTCATATATGTACCTTCTCCTCCCTGTCTCATTTCTTCAGGGGTTCACGGTTCCTTGGGTGTGCTCATCCATACTTCAAGGATTACCTAAGGTGATATGACCTCAAAATCTGATTTAAGGATTAAGAGAGAGGTCCCACCCACTTAGGCCTCCTACTAATCCTATACCCTATCGGGAAGTATCAAATACTTTGCTTCTCAGTAAAATGGTAACTTTGCCCTGTTGTTTTTTTTTTTTCCCTGTTTTTTTTGGGAACTCTATGGTGATGAGGAGTGATTGTCCAAACATAATTACATATTCATGGACCCTCTGATGAAATAAATATTATCTAAATGTCACACACACTACTGGAAAACTTCCTTACTAAATTAACCAATGACTTTCATCTAGAATTCTGGCATAATGCACAGAGCTTCAGACTACTTCGATGCATTACTCTTTTGATCCCTTTACTGTCCATTACTGCCTGAAAGGAATCACTCAGTACGTTTTTTTTTAAACAAAATGATATTTTGAGATATTTGAGGTAATTATAGACTCACATAGAGTTGTAAGCAATAAAACAGAGTAAAACTCGGTTTCCCCCAATAGCAATATTTTAAAACCCTAGATCAATATCACAACCAATATACTGACATTGAAATGTCAAGATGAAGAATTTTCCATCACCACAAGGATCTCTCATGTTGCCATTTATAGCTTCCCTCTCAGTCTTAAACTGTCAACCAAAAATTTATTTTTCATTTCTATAATTTTGCCATTTCAAGAGTGTTATATAAATTGAATCAGACAGTATTTAACCTACAGGTGTTAATTCTTTTTTTTTTACTTAGTGTATTTATGTGGAGATTTGTCCAAGTTGTTATATATACCAATAGTTTATTGATTTTTTAATCCTGAGCAGTAATTCGTGGTATGAATGTACTACAGTGTGTTTAACCATTCAAAGCACAGCTTTGTTTTTCTAATTTGGGGCTGATAAATGAAGCTACTATAAACATTCATGTACAGATTTTCATGTGAACATAAGTTTTCATCTCTGGAGTAATTGTACAGAAGTGAAATTGCTGGGTAGGATGGTCATTGAATGTTTAATTTATTATGAAACTGCTAAATTGTTTTCCAAAGTGGTAGTAACATTTTATGTACCTACCAGAAAGGTATAAATAATCTAGTTTCTCTGTATCCTTGCTTTGGGTTTATTTTGCCTTTGTCTAGGTTTTTGAGGTGTATGCTTTTATCATTCATTTTAGACCTTTTTTTTTTTTTTTCTAATGTACATATGCTATTAATTTCCCTCTAGCACTGCTTTAACTGAATTCCACACTTATGTGTTCTATTTTATTTCCACTCAGTTCAGTTCATTCACTTAGTTTCAAAGTACTTAGAAATCTTCCTGTTATCCTCATATTACTGATTTCTGGTTTGATTCCAGGAAGGTAGGAGACACAGTTTATATGATTTCACTTCTTTTAAATTTGTTGAGGTTTGTTTTATGGCCCAAGATATGGACTATCTTGGTATAAGGTTTTTGTGTGTGGTTTTTTTTTTTTTTAAGATTTCATTTTTTAAATTTATTTGAGAGAGAGAGAGAGAGACAGCCCGAGCATGAGTAAGAGTAAGGGGAGGGGTAGAGGAGGAGGGAGAGGAACAAGCGGACTCCGCCGCGTAGTACAAGCCCAACTCTGGGCTCCATCCCAGGACCCTGAGGTTGCAACCTGAGCCTAAACCAAGAGTCAGACACTTAACCAACTTCACCACCCAGGTGCTCTTATCTTGTTTTAAGTTTTAAGGGCACTTGAGAAGAATATGTATTCTGCTGCTGGATGGAGCATTCTAAAAATATCAATTAGATCCTATTGATTGTGTTGTTGAGTTCATCTAAATCCTTATGGTTTTTGTTTGTTTTTTCGTTACTTGGCTTGCTTTATTTTTTGTTTTTTGTTTTTCTGTCTAGTTGTTCTACCATTGTTGAGAGCAGAGCATTGAAACCCCCAATTAAAATTGTGGATTTGTCTATGTCTCCTTTTAGGTGTATTGTTTTTGCTTCACATGATTTGCAGCTGTGTTGTTTAGTGAAACATATCTAGGATTGCTACATCTTTTTGGTGAATTAACCCTTTTATTATTTCATAAGGTAGCTTTCTGTCTCATAACTTGCCCCAATGTCTACTTTATCTGATAGTAATATAACTACTCTTTATTTTTTTGATTAATGTTTGCATAGTATATCTTTTTTCATCCTTTTAATTTCAACCTGTCTCTATCATTATACTTGAAGTGAGTGTCTAGTAGGTAACCTAGAGTTGGGTTATGATTTTTATCTACTTTGTCAATCTCTGTCTTTTATTTGGTGTATACAGACTATTTATATTTAATGTAGTTATTAATGTGTTACAGGTTAAGTCCAAGTCGATCATTTTTTTTTTTTTATGTTCTGTTTATACTCTGTTTTTCATTTTTCTGCTTTCTTCTTTCTACTTTCCTGGGGGCTTATCTGAAAATTTTTATAATTTAATATAAATTTATTGACAATAAATCCACAGTGTTTTTTAATGCATCTTTTAGTATAGTTTTTTTAGTGTTGCTCTATTTAATACATTATATATACAAAACTGTCACACCCTACTGGTGTTGCCAGTTCAAGGAAAGTATAAAAAACCTTACCTAATTTTATATCTTTTTATTCTCCATTTATAACACAATTATTTTAAATTCATTTAGAACCGTTTTAGACTGTGTTATAATTTTGCTTTGTCAATCAAACATAATTTAGGAACTCAAGATAAATAGGGAAATTTATTGTATTTATTCATATGTTTATTACTCACATTGTTCTTTCTACCTTCTGATTTCTAAGATTCCTTCTCTTATTCTTATGTTTTAAGTTTAATAAGCTCTCTTTAGCCCTTCTTTTAGAGTTGGTCTAATGACAATTATCTTAGTTTTCCTTCGACTGAAACCACCTTAATTTTCTCTTTATTCTTGAGATATATTTTCATTGAATATAGGATTCTGGGCTTAAAGTTATTTTCTTTCAGCCCTTGAAAAATGTTTGTCTTTTCTTTTTGATTTGCATGGTTTCTGATAAGAAAATGATTGTCATTCAAATTGTTTTCTGCCCACAAATAAGGTATCATTTCTCTCTTGCTGCTTTAAAATTTTTCTTTCTTTCCTTCCTTCCTTTCTTTCTTGTCTTCCTTCCTTCTTCCCCTCTTTTCTTTCCCTCTTTCTTTCTTTTCTTTCTTTGTTTCTTTGTTTCTTCCCTTCCTTCCTTCCTTCCTTCCTTCCTTCCCTCTTTCTTTCTTTTTGTCTTTAGTTTTCAGAAATTTGGGTATAATGACTCTTGGCTTAGACTTCCTTGGATTTATACAGTTTGGGGTTAACTCAGCTTCCTTGAATTGGTAGGTTTATGTTTTTGTAAACTTTGGAAACTTTTTAACCATTATTTTTTCAAGTACATTTTCAGCTCTTTCTTCTCTCCTTCCAGGATTCTGATGGCATAATGTTATCTTTTTACTTATAGTCCCACAAGTTTACAAGGATCTTTTTTTTTTTCAGTCTTTATTGTTATTGTTCAGATTGGGTAATTTTTATTCTCTCTCTAAATTTATTACTTCTTTCCTCTGTCCCTTTCATTCTTTTGTTGAGCCCATCTGTTGAATTTTAATTTGGGCTATTACATTTTATAGTTCTAAAATTTCCACTTGGTTCTTCATGTCTTTTATTTATTGGCTGAGCCTATCTGGCTTTTGGCTGAGATTTTTCTATATTTTCATTTGTTTTTACTGTGTTTATAATTGCTCATGGAAGCATTTTTATGATGGCTGATTTAATATTTTTATAATTCTAACATTTTTATCACCATGTTATTAATGTCTATTGATTATCTTTTTGATTCAGTTGAAGGTCTTCCTGATTCTTGGTATAAGGAATGATTTTTTGTTAAAATCTGGACCTTTTTTCTTATGAGACTGAATCTTAATTAAACTTTTTGTTTTAACTTCTTTCTTTGACCCTGCTCTAACAGGGGACAATTGGGGTAGAGCCTTATTACTGCTAGTGGAGGTAGAAGTTCACATTCCCCACTAGGCCTCCATTTACCCTTGATAGAAGAGACTCCTCATTATAACTGAGCATGAATGAGAGTTCTGCCTCCCTACTTATAGGTTTCCACAGATGCTTCCCTAAATGGGATTGCTTTGTTACTGCTCCCTATGTTGCCTCCACTGGTGCTTCTGTGGGGTAAGTATAGGGGGGTAGCTTTATTACCAATAGGCAGTAATGAAAGTTCTGATTCACTAGGCTTCTTCTGACATTACCTAAGTAGGGAACAGGAAGGGCTTCTTATTTTTACCAGGATAGATATGGAAGCCCAGGCTCCCACGTGTTCCCTGACACCTCAAGGGAGGGGACGTTCACTCTCACCAGGTGGGGATGAAAGTCTCAATTACCCACTGAGTCTTCTCTGACACTATCCCCATGGAGGTGTTAAGGTGTCTATAGCCTGGAAAGGGTGTAACTAGATTCCTGACTTAACAATGGGATGAAGACTGCAGACTTTGCTGTAGTTTTTGTCTTGCAAGTTTTGTCTTGCAAGGCTGTCCCTTTCTTGGCTGGAAAGATATATATATTTTTTTCTTTTCTCTCATTGGAGTGTCCAAATTGCTGGCTTCATCAGGTTCAAGACTGGGATATATGAATCAAAAAGGAAACCCAGGAAACTCCCCATCATGTCATTTCTTGTTTCCCAAGATCACTAGCCTGTCTGATTTCTTCTCTACACCTTGCAGCATCTTTTTTTCTTTAATATATACACAGTTTCCAAGGTTTTTAGTTGTAGTAAGTGGGAAAAATAGGGAGAAGTATTCCATTTTCCCAGAAGCAAAAATTTGGCATGTTTTTTAAAGTAATAAATTCTTGTTGCACTCTAAATATATATTTTCCATAAATATTAAGTGTTCACTACCTCTTTTCCTTAACTGGAGAGGTATAGTGTCAAGGTGTCTTATAAATCTCACCTTTGCCCCTTTCTATATTTCTGGCAGCACTTAGAGGAAAAACCTATATTTAACAGTATTACTGAAAATGCATATGCCCATAACATTTCATTTGAAACATATCTTTAGTTTCATTTTTTTAAAGAAGATGCAAACTCATTAGATATCATGAGCCTATCAGGTTTTTTTCCTAGAAATATTTAAAATAACAGTTTTGTGAGATACTAAAGCCAATTAAACCACTCCCAAACTATTACTCCAAGTGCAAAATTAACAATGGTATAAAATTGAAAATACTTATTATGTCTGCAGTGATGTAAATTGA
The DNA here is from genome assembly GCF_029215605.1 of Mirounga angustirostris. Taxonomy (NCBI): domain Eukaryota; kingdom Metazoa; phylum Chordata; class Mammalia; order Carnivora; family Phocidae; genus Mirounga; species Mirounga angustirostris. Next base: position 88,672,075 of record NW_026991709.1, on the reverse strand, counting down.
GTATAGATGATATTTTGTCCAATTATTCCAAATTTATTTTCTCTAGAAATGACTTTATTTTAATGTTTTGAGTGGACAATCACCTACTCATTTATTAGTATTAACATAATGGCTTATAAGCTGAGCTTGTGATATTTATAAAAAGTTTGAAGAAAAATTGAACCTACCAGTGAGTCATCATTGAGTGTTATAGTAAATAGCATTATTGTTACCTGATGACAGTGTCTGTTTAAAAAGAGGTTTAAGTCTGTCTAAACCAAAAAATTCAATACTCATTTACATTTTATTAAGTTGTTTCTTCACTCTTTAGAGTGGCAGTTGAGTTAGAAAGTAGTGCATGGACTTTGACTTGACAGGTCAATATACAAATCCCTCTCCTTTTACTAATATGTGACTTTGTGCCTTATCTATAAAAGATAACAATATCTGTGTTGTTGAATGGATGAAGATGCAAATTATCAAGCATATAATAAGAATCAATTGTTGATTATTATACACTGGCATTGAAGAAATAATTTATTGAATCTATTTTGTGCAGTTGAGTTAGAAAGTAGTGCATGGACTTTGACTTGACAGGTCAATATACAAATCCCTCTCCTTTTACTAATATGTGACTTTGTGCCTTATCTATAAAAGATAACAATATCTGTGTTGTTGAATGGATGAAGATGCAAATTATCAAGCATATAATAAGAATCAATTGTTGATTATTATACACTGGCATTGAAGAAATAATTTATTGAATCTATTTTGTGCTACCTCATGGAAATGTGTGTCCTGAAAGACAGAATCTGTTATCTTAAAAACAGCTTTCTATTCAATAAGAAAGTTATAAATGTGTAAAGAAGTATGGTGCATGGTAGCAAATAATAAGTATTATAAGAAACTTGAAAACAATATGCTTTAAAATACAAAAGAAGAGAAACACACTTTTTGTTATTAAGTTTAAGGACACTTCAGGAAACAGGTGATATATGAGTTAGGTCTTAGAAAGGTTAAAATTTCAAAATACAGTGATAAGGGAATCCATTTGTATTTGAGAAAACAGAATGAAAGGTTACATGTACAGATATTTTTAGGGTATGTTCAGCAAACAAGAGATGCTTTGACTTGATTAAAACACAATCTATGCTGTTCTCTAATAGCAAATTGGGACCACATTATTTTACCCCTTAATTGCTAGTTAAGAGAACTATTTTATGACTTTAAAAGTAGGGCAATATCCTGATGACTTATGATGTTTCATCTAAATGAACATGTATTCTACATTAGAAGAGTAAGAAAATGGAGACACGGAATTAAATTAATACAAAGACTTCCAGACAGAAACATGTAAGATGATTTGTATTTTCTGCAGAGGACTTGGGTTAAAAAGGGTCAAAATTAATCATAATATTAGTACTAATTTATAAAAATAAAACAAAAACAATCTTTGTGGTTTTATCTAAAATTTGTATCTTTAGCACTAAACCTCTCTGGAACTCTTCCCACATTTCCAAATGTTATTGAAAATCATGACATAAGAAAATATCTTACCTTTGAAAGCTTTTTTAGTGTTCTAAACATCAAATTACTCACTCATTAGTTAACTAAATTAGTTAATTAGTTAACTATTTTTTTAAATTTAATAAACAACTAGTAATTTCTATGACATAGATCTTGCCTCCAGTAATAATATAGTCTAAGAATGAAATATATAAATTACAAAACAGTGTGAAGGGATTAATGTATTCTTACAGATTGGTTAATGCCTATATACTGCTTCTCTCTCACTGTAACATAACAAGCCCATAAATAATTTATAAATACTAACTCTTGTTCTCCAATGACTATTTTACAATGAGACCTGTTTTTCATGTTTATATTCTTTACTATAAATACAAAATATATTCTTTACTATAAATACAAACTACATTATATAAGTTGTATAAACTAATTTTAAAGGGTATGATTTATACTTTATTATTGTTTCAAGAGACACAGTCTTTCTTTTTATCAAATGTACGAGAACAAAATCATTCTATATTAGAATTGGAGAGGATTTTAAGGAAAACCAAGGCCTAGAATATGGATGAGATCTGGTTTTTCTAAATCACAGTATAATACTCATCTCTCATTAATACACTAAATAAATATTTATTCAGTCCTTAGCCACACTGAACTTATTTTGAATAAGATAGGATATAATACATTTCTGGATATCATGTTCTTGAAGTGCTTCTGGTCACATAGTTGTGTGATGTTCTCCAGGCATCTCAATGTAGCCAGAATTCTAAGATAGCTTATCCTGTGATGTACATGCCCTATAATATCTCTTTAGTGTAAGCAGAAGGGTGAATATGGTGAGATATCATTCCCATCATTAGGTTACTGATCAGTTAACTTTGATTTAAATGAAAAGAAACTTATGCTGGGTGGGCCAGACCTAGTCAGGCCAGCCCTTTAAAAGAAGATAAATGTCAGAGAGACATTCTTCTACTAGCATCAGAGATAGAGTAAACTGCCTTGATTTGAGAGGAGGGGGCCACATGCCAAGGACCTGAGGGATGCCTCCAGGAGCTGAGTACCTAGCTAATAGCTGATAAGAAAACAGGGACTTCCATTAGACAACAATGAGGAAATGAATTCTGCCAACAACTAGTGAGGTTGGAAGAACACCCTGAGCCTCAGATAAGATTGGAGTCCTGGCCAACATGCTAATTTCAGTCCAGTGAGCTCCTGAGCAGTGTATCCAGCTAACGCTCACCTGAACTCCTAACCCTTGAAAGTTGTGAACTTGTGATTTGTGGAGTTTTTTAAGCACTAAGTTTGTGGTAATTTGTTATGCAACAATAAAAAGCAAATACACATATTCAACAGTCCATATGTTGGAGAAAAGATAGGAAATTTTTGTCTGATTTTTTTTTCCTGTGGTTTGAAGATAAAATAATAGCTCAGTAGAGAAGGAAATTAAAGAAGGGCATTTATAGTGAAAGAAAAAAGAGAGTTAAGAAAGAAATAATCAAAATGAGGGTGAAGAAAAGGTGTAATAAGCATAAAGCTTGAGAGAATTAGAAGAGTTGGAAGCTTTGGTTGGACAGTAGGCTCTAGAATGCATAAATGCAGTGGTGAAATAGTTGTGAATGCTACCCCTGGGAGTCAGCAGTAGAAGTGAACTGCTAGAGTGAAGGACAGGTGAAGATCACTGCGATAGAGCCATAAACTTGAAGTCATTCATGGTGATGGTGGGAATGGGGAAGAAATAAGGATTATGATCTAAGTGCCAGCATCTTTGATAGGTAGGGAGGTTAGTATAGGTCTATAACTGAAGGGAGAGTGCTATGGACTGAATTGTGTCCCCCGAATATTCTTATGTTGAAGCTGTAACCCCCAGTACCTCTGAATGCGACTCTCTTTGGTGATAAGGTCTCTATAGAGGTCATTAAATTAAAACAAGATCAGGGCCCCTGGATGGCTCAGTTGTTGGGCATCTGCCTTCAGCTGGGGTCGTGATCCTGGGGTCCCTGGATTGAGTCCTGCGTCAGGCTCCCTGCTCAGTGGGGAGTCTGCTTCTCCCTCTCCCACTCCCCCTACTTGTGTTCCTGCTCTTGCTATCTCTCTCTCTGTCAAACAAATAAATAAAATCTTTTTAAAAAATTAAAACAAAGTCTTTAGGGTAGGCCCTAATGCAAGATGACTGATATTCTTATAGGAGGAAATTAGGACACAGATAGACACAGAGGGAAGACCGTGTGAAGACACAGGAGAAAACACAACCATCTACAAGCCAAAGAGAAAGACTGCAGAAGAAGCCAACCTGCAGACACCTCAGTCTCGAACTTCTGGTCTCCAGAACTGTGAGAAAATACTTCTGTGGTTTCAGCCACCAAGTTGTGGTACTTAGGGCAGCATTTGAAAAGTAATACAGAGAGTAAGAGATTCCTGTTGATGGGCCAAAATGTTACACAGCTTTTGAGACCCTGACTAGGCCCTAGGTAAATACATCAAGTCTTGTTTGCCCATGCTTGCATATAAGCAGAATCAGTTGTAGAGATAATTATGAAGGAAAAATAGTGGCTTTGGTGGGTCCCACTTCCTCCCTTCTGCATTGTTTGTCTATTGTAAGTGAGCTTCATCTTTATATGAACTTTCATGGGTGACTTATTTTGGTTCATCATTGGACATAGAAGACTTTGTCCTGCTCCCTAGAAAGCATATTATCACACATTATCAAAATACTCAAACAGAATTTAGGTGGTTGGATGTAGAAAATAGAATAATTATTTCAAATTTAGATGTTTGAAATATATCACAGCTATTGTTCTGGGCTAGTTGAGAAAATCTGATGACTTCAATTCCATTCCATGCTCAGAAAAATACATGGAGAGATGATCATTTTAAAAGTTTTTTTTACAGGTTTCAATATAGTGGCTCCCTGTATGCACTCTTTTAAATGCTGTTTCAGGCTGCTTCCTGAGCTACAAGGTCTGTCATAACTCTAGAAAAAAGATTAATTTCCCCCAAATATATCCACTATTATATTGGTAACTATGATTTGGTCCAAAGTAGGAAAATCTTTCCTGATTTATTTTTTCCTTGTGGCTTGAAGTCAAAACAATGGCTTAGTAGGGAAGGAACTAAAGGAAGAAGATTGATATTGAGAGAGAAAAGAAAGAGTTTAGAAATGAATAATCATAATTAGGGTTAAGAAAAAGTGTGATAAAGTTTGAGAGAATTAGAAGATTTTGAGAAAATTTTGGTGTGTCAGTGAATGTGTGTGTATAAATCCATGTATATTTATGCTATGTGTGTACTGGGTCATAATGTTGAGTATATTTTTATATTTAATGCCGCAAGACGTTTAATGTTAAAAGACTCTTTCATATTGCAAGGGAAAGCAGATTTCTTCAATTAGAGGAAGCTCATTATCAGGATGTGCAACAGGGCTTTAAATTGGAAAGCTTCGACTAAGACATCAATCTCTAATAGATACTTCATTCCAAAGGAGGTGCTCATCAAAAGCAAAGTTTTGAATTAGATAACCAGAAACTAGTTATATGACTTTGAAACCTGTTACCATTAGCAGCTGTACATAAAGGTAAAATGTGTAAAAAGAATCTTTTTGGAAGGAGTGATTGTAATTTCAACCTCCCCACTCTGTACAGACACACACACACACACACACACACACACACACCATCTGAAGCCCTGCATGATCACAGGGGATATAACTGCACTTTGATGGCAGGTCAAAAGTAAATGATCCGGGGGAAGAAACATGGAACCCGTGGTAGAAATTTCAGTCTCCAGTAATTTTTTTAAAATCCTGACAGGACCCCAGCAGGATACAGGGTTATTTCTAAAATGTCACCCTCTCCCTCCAAACCATTTCCTTAATGGTTGTCAGCCCAGGGAGCAGAGGTTGAGAAAGTAATGGTAGTGGCCAATTTAAGATGTCCTGTCTCCACAAAGAGAAAACCAGCTAAAAAATCTCCAGCAAATCCATAAGAGTGCCGCCATGTGTGCATCAGCTTTAAATATTTGCCAGGCCCAGGATAAATAAACCCCTTGACATTGGTACCCCTGCTGTAACAGTGAAAAGGTCAGAAAGAAGTATTTGCAAGCCAGGCAAGGAGGAGTAGGGGCAGGTGGGTAAAGGGAGAAAGACTACAACACTTGTCCTACTACAAGAAGCTAGTTCCAAGCGGATCTGAAATTGGTGAGCAAGCGAGGGAAAAGAAGATGTAGCTTTCGATCTACTTGGAGTTCTGGTTATCACAGGCAACTAGACTTTTTCTTTTTGACTGCTTTCATTGAGGCTAGCTTTGCATTTTAAAGTGAGAGATGGCTAAGAGTGCTCGGAAGCCTGAGTTTGTATGCGGGAGCAGAGGAATGACTGCACAAGCAGGTATAAAAATCAGTGGGACACAAAACTAAAGTGCCGTTTATGATTTGTTTTCTCCCAGTTCTGCTTGAGTTACAGGTACACAGGAAAATAAGGAAGAGCGGGGGACGGTGGCCACACACATGGGCTTCCCTGGAAGTTGAATTCTCTCCCTAAGGAAACACAGCAGCTCACTTTCAACGCCTCTCGTGGCACCATCAAGGTCAAGGAAGGGGTGTAGCCGCTGCTCAGGGACCTGGCCGCTGTCTGTACTCCCACTGCTTCAGGACGGGCCTGCTCTCCCTCTCTCATCTGTTTGCCACCATGTCCTTGGCACCTTCATCGTGTCTTTATTGCATTCTGGCTTTCATTTGCTCCTTCTCTGTGTGAACTTCTGTCTTCCGCATTCTGTACCGGTAGAAGGCCCCTCTCAAACCCTCCCAAACCAAGGACTGGATGGGCAACAAGTCACACTATTCAGGGTAGGAGTCTCTCAGGCCAAGAACCCTGACCCTAGGTCATTTCATGAACTAATATTTAGCCCAGAGGTCCTCAAACTTTTTGGTTTCAAAACCTCTTTACATTGTTCTAAAGTATTGACGTTTTGGAAGATGTTTTGTTTAGATGGTTTATTTCTATTGATACTTATTGTATTAGATATTAAAACCGACAAATTAAAATATATATGTATTTACTTATTTATTAAAGTAACAAAAAAAATCACATATTGATATAACTAGCATATTTCTATAAAAAAAAGGCCCTATAATTTCCCAAACAACAAGTTGAGTAGGAAGAATAGCATTGTCTTATAGCTTTACTAATCTCTAATTGTTTGAATTCTCGTATCTCCTTCTGATTTCAATCTGTTGTATAGGTTGTTTTATAAAGAAAATTTAGCTTCACACAGATGTGAAATTGGAAATGGAACGACCTCATGGACCCCTGAAAATGTCTTTGGGACCACTAGATCCTATATATATATGTGTGTGTATATATATAAATGGATTGTTAGAACCCCAGAGCATATTATATTAATATAGTAATGATATATAATTATACTATATATCAACACATTGATAAAATAAATAAGATACATTAATATGGTATAGTTATATTAAATATAGGCAACATTTTTCCCTACACATGATTTTTAAAGCAGCAAAAGAATATCAAACAAACTATTTTGGAAGACTGAACCTGAAAATTTGACTACAGGCTTGGAAGTGGCAGTGGGCACTATCCAGGGGTCAGTTTGCTTCCTGCCCTGTCACTTCAAGTCTCACTCTCAATTTCTTCATTAAAAAAAAAGAAAAAAAAAAAAAAAAGAAGAAGCAGCCGAAAGAAAGAAAGTGATAGAACTGGACTCCAGAGTCCCTCAGGCCCCCATCTGTCCTAACATTTAATCATTCTCATAGATCAAGTAAATGAAGCTTGTGCCTCACAGAACTGACAGTCTGGTTTTAGGTTAATTTAATGGTCCTAAGTCTCCTTGTTCAGATTCCTACTGTAGCGATAATGCATGACAATGAATTAATCCAATAAGATTCCTTCGGTTAAGGTTTAAGAATGCATATAAACGTGGTTCAAATGTAGAGATCGTCTTTGGAAAAACTAAAACTGCTTTCACGGTTAGGATACTTTATGACTCTTAACTCTTCAAACATTTCACGTCGTGTGTTTCTTCCACGTCTGCCCATGCCACAGTCCCTTCACTGAGCAGTCCCTTTACCTGTCCGATGTGCCAGTCATTCCAGCTGTGGAAGACAGCTCACCACCGAACTGTGTCACCTACCTATAGCCATGCATTTTAATTTCAAGCTGTGATTTCCGGGGCTGCAAAATGCTGTGTTCAGTTCTGTTCGTACTTAATAGCTCTGTTTGCTTGTACCATGAAACTACTCGAATACTATTTTGTTTTCTGTCCTTAGCAAATGACCCAGGCAACAAAGCGGCCATTCCACACTGAAAGTGTGAGTCACTGAGCCTGATTTTGTCTGGATTCGAGATCTTGCAAGTAACTGGTTCTATGTGCTCCTTCCTACGTTCTTTTCAGACGCTGGCAACCATTAAGGAAATGGTTTGGAGCGAGAGGGTGACATTTTAGAAATAACCAATTGAATAATCTTATAACAAAGAACATAGAAATAATGCCAGTGCAACTTTCTTTGGCAGAGTAAAGCCAGATACTAACAGAGGAGTTTGGGTTTGGTGTTTTCCACATGCCTCACAGGACCCATTATTGAGGAAAAACTAGACGTCTTATAAGGAAATGGGGAAAAATGCATAAAACATGATATGCGTAAATCAGTGCTTGGAAAATAAACCCAGAATATGCTGCTGAGTGACAGTTTTGGTAAAAAGAGAGAGAAAAACAGAGAAACAAGTAGCAAACTAAATTATTACACCGATGATGGTTTAATTAGGTCAAGGCCATTTTTGCTTATTTCTGACCTGATAATTTTTCTTATATGATTGGACTTCATAACTGATTTGCAGTTTAATGCATTTACAAAACTGTACTCCATACTGCCTTCATTATTTTATTTTCTTGACACTTGAAAAATTAGAGGCACTGGCATCATTTTAAATCAAAAATGCATTTTACTCCTCTCCTATGCAGATTTCCCTTGTACATTCTGAATCTGTGTTATGTACAAAACTTCTGTCGACATTGTCTCAGATCCACGCTCAGCATACACAATATAGGTCAGCGTGGCTTATAACCCATTCAAGGTGCAGATCAGACAATTGTGCTCCTTGGGAGTACATCTGAAACGAATTTTGAAAGGCCTGGAGGTTTTGTTTGGCAAAGAATTGAGCAAGAAACCTCTTGGGCTTCTTCTCAGGAATTTTCCTGAAGGAAATCTTTTTTTGTGTGTGTATGTGACATTTAGAAATGAAAGTCAAACACTAAATCTTTGGTAAGGTCCATAGTTTTCTTTATCTGGATTAGTTCATATTCAGAACATCTGAAGAACAATATGGGTATAATGTATATTTTAGAAAAAGATCAATGCTGGGAGGCTAGTTCCTTCACATAATAAGAGTATTCTTTTGACAACATGATAGGTAGAGGTCTAATTTATTATTAATAAAAATAATAGCTACCGTGTACTGAATTTTCACTATGTTCCAACAGTCTTTTAATCCCTGCAGGAAAACTGAGATCCCGTTTTTACAGCTCTGAACACAAGAGATTAAAAAACAACAGCAACACAACAACAACAAAATGCCTTTTATTCTTCTATACAACCCTATGAAATTGATGTTTTTATAGGCAAACAATGACCAAGTATCACAACCTCATATGATTTAACTTAAATAATAAAGTGAGGCTACCAGCAATACATACAGTTATGGATTTTCCTTATACTTGTTTTTCGCTTGTGCCTAAATGTATTGTTATTTAACTGCTGGCTTCTAGTCTTATGAAGACCACATACCACATCAAAATAGTGATTGTAATGATGTTGATAAAGAGATCAATTATTCCTGTATTTCTTATTGCTTCCTTAGTTTGATTTTTTAATAATTTAAGCCCTACTTATATGTGGCCACTACCTTGGGTGAAAGTCTTATTATCTAAATGAATTGTGATGCAATGAATAGAAGTAAATACAGACATGATGCATTTTATTTTTACTGATGGACATTAAGTAGTCCATAACTTTTACCTGTGTTTATTAGTGGTTGTTAATGTACAATTATGTTAAAGACATTCCGCATTATAAGTAAAAACATATGCTGCACATTTGCGTTTGAAAAATATTATACAATGTCCCAAATGTGAATTATACTGCTATTCATACTTAGCTCTCTATTTGACCCACATATAAAGCTATTCATCAACTCAAGAAACATTCATTGAAATCCCAGTCACTGTAGCTGTGGAAACAAAGCAAAATAAGACATGGTTCCCATCCTCAGGGTGCCAAAGAGAAATTTCATAACACAAATTTATTTTCGTGCATTATCCAATGACAGAAAATTTTGAAGATTTAGAACTGTATGAACATGAAATTAAATGCCTTTTAGGCAGTGAACTTCTTGCCACTGGAATTCTTCATTGTTTCATCCATTTTGTTCTTTCAACAAAATTCCAAATAAGTACCTGTGATTGGTGAAAGCATTGTTTTAGGTACCAGTGAAACAAAGAAAAACACAAATTAAGGTGTGATATTTACCCAGATGGTGCTCACTTTCCAGGGAAGGCAGTGTAATGCTGTGAAAAGAAAATGGATTTGGTATCAAATAGATTTAAGTTTGAATCCCAGTTGCTTCATATATAATCCATGTATCACTAAATAATTGCCTTCTTGAGCCTTTATATCCTTTGCAGTAAGGTGGGAAAAATACTACTTTGCAGATTGGTAGTTTTGAAGGTTGAGTATGAATGCCTTGTTTCCACCAATAAAACAAACAAATAAGATCTTAGTGTTATGGCCAGAAGATATTTCGTTGGGAGGCTACCTACTTGTAACACAAAATTGTACTAGGTCAGTGACTACATGTGCTGCTTCTTTTCATCTCTAACTCTTCTCTCCTTACTTCTCTCATATATACCATGTTGAGAGTATATAACTCAAAATATTATTTTTTTAAATATTTTATTTATTTATTTTTGCGAGAGAGAGAGAGTGTGTGCAAGCAGAAGCAGAGGGAGGGGCAGAGGGAGAGGCAGACTCCCTGCTGAGCAGGAAGCCCGATGCGGGGCTTGATCCCAGGACCCTGGGACCATGACCTGAGCCGAAGGCAGGCGCTTAACCAAATGAGCCACCCAGGTGCCCTCAAAATATTATTTTGAATGATACAATAAAGTTGACTAGTAATGTTTTCTTACCTTCCAAAAATCTTTCCCTTTCATAGTTATATGGGCACATCATCTATGTTTTATAGACCAGACAACCCATGTTTGATGACATTCTTTTTATTAAGTGAACTTTTGTCTGTATACAGTGAATATCTATGTTTTTTACGCTGCCCTTTCTTAGATATAATTTTTTTCTTTGGTGAACTGAATGCAGCAATTGACAATTCTGAATTGCAAATTAAATTTTTATGGAATCTTGAGGTCACAGGGAAAATTAGAGGTAACTTACACCATTGCGTGTGCAACATATGTTTTTTCTGCCTACCTGTACCATTTTTTCATGTGCCAAATTCATCTTATAAAGACAGATGTTAAAAGCATGAACTAATGGATAGCACGGGTAATCTGCACGCAATTCAACCAATGTTTTGCACATACTACCTTTAAAAAATGCCAACAACTAAAAAACAACATTGATTAAGCACTTACCATGTAGTAAGTAATCACTATCTGATTAATCAGCTTATATGCACTATGTCGATCATTACAATTATATGAGATAAGACTTATTTAAAACACATTATAGAGATTAGGAAACTGAAGCTAACAAAAGTTAAGACAATATAATTAAGAAGCAGGTTAAGTAGGATGAAATAATGAAATGTAGAACCCATCTACAGTGAGCAAGCTTTTAGCTTGGATCAGCTGCTTCTAGGCATTTTGAAAAGCTTGATGTCAATCAACTGTCTTCAATTACTGAAAAAATGACATTCAATCCTGAAGTTGTAAAGAAGTCTGGTCTTAAGAGAGTACACTGTGTTCAAGAGTGCTGATGAAAGGCTCAAAATGCTTTCACAGCCCATATACTATCTAAAATTAGAACACTGAGGAACTTATTCATAGGCCTGAAGTTCACTTATGGGATCTATGGCCCAGTGAAAGCATTTCTGCTTTCACACCACAGCACCTGCATGTCTCTTTACTGTATCTGGTGAGGTTATAAACTGCTCTTGCATGCAGCTTTTATGATAAAGCTCTCTAGGAAGACCTCTTAATTCAACCAAAATCTGGGAAAGCTTGTAGATAGTGAAACCCCAGCAAAACTTTCAAAGTGTAGGCTTTGCTGAAGAAAGTTCTCCATAAAATAACCTAAACTTTCCTGGCAGAATAAATAGCACATCCACAAAGTAGATGTTTTGCTTTCTAGCACTTTTCATAACTTTAATACCCTTATTCAAATGAAAGTTTGCAGATGATAGGCTAATTATTAAGCAGAGTAAGGAAATTACTTCACATTGCAATCTGCAATCATCATATTTAATTCTTTTCAACCCAAATGTCTTGCAATAACAGAAATATGTATATATTTATATACATACATGTGTGCATATACATATATATGAATATCCATCTGTTAGTCTACTTAACTATATCTATCTGTATAGTATGTGTATATATTTTAAAAAAACTAAAAAAACAAGAAAGGTACCATTTTGAGAAATTCCTGAAGATATAAAGACATGGAAATAGTTCATAAAATAAATAGAAAAAGAAGAAACAATAGCCGATACATAGACTGAAGAAAATCACTATAAAAGAATTACACAGGGAAAGAGTTACTAGAGTGGTTCCAGAGAAATTACCCTCTCAGACTAAAGCACGAATGTGACCTAGACCAGTGGTCAGGATCAGCAATGGACTAACAGATATTGGAATAATGATGTCGATTGGGTCCACCCTGCTGTTCCTCTCCCTAACAAATTCTGAAATCTAAGAGGGAGATGGATTACGAATGAGATAAACAGGAACTCATGATACACTCAGGCCATCAGCCTTAAAAATATAGGACTTTGCCCTTGGTAACTTAAAACACTAAATAATGATAAGGATCCATAACCCTAGAAGGAAAAATAGCCAGCCCCATTTTCAAATTTTATTATTCTCTGTAAATACAAGGAGATTTATCTGGGATGTCAATCTGTGTTACTGGACAATGCAGTTAAGTTTACACTGTTTCAGTTGCAAGCTTGACCAGACAACTCTTGAACACCAAATAATTCAGGAAAACTAAAACCATTTAAAGAGCCAGCCCTTAGAATTGGACCCATGATTCCCCACTTGAAAGGGTGTCACACAGGGCGCCTGGGTGGCTCAGTTGGTTGAGCGACTGCCTTCGGCTCAGGTCGTGATCCTGGAGTCCCGGGATCGAGTCCCGCATCGGACTCCCTGCTTGGCGGGGAGTCTGCTTCTCCCTCTGATCCTCCCCCTCTCATGCTCTCTGTCTCCCATTCTCTCTCAGATAAATAAATAAAAAATCTTTAAAAAAAAAAAGAAAGGATGTCACACATTAAAGTTTCCTGCCATGCTGCAGAGTATATATGGTACCTCTCAGATAGCAGGAAACTTTTTTTTTTTTAAAGATTTTATTTATTTATTTGAGAGAGAGAATGAGAGACAGAGAGCACGAGAGGGAAGAGGGTCAGAGGGAGAAGCAGACTCCCCGCCGAGCAGGGAGCCCGATGCGGGACTCGATCCCGGGACTCCAGGATCATGACCTGAGCCGAAGGCAGTCGCTTAACCAACTGAGCCACCCAGGCGCCCCGATATCAGGAAACTTCTACACAGCTTTTGTCCCATACCCTCAAAACAAAAGGCAACTGTCTGAATGCCCAAATGCAGTGAAATTTTGTGGGTACCAGTGCCAGTGCCAACTTTTTTTTGAAGTGTGGCAAGGATTTGAGCTATAGAATCACATAGGGAACAGAAAAGAAAAATGGTAAGTCAATCCTTTCTCTCAGGTATCATGAATGTAATAGAATCTTACATAATGAATCGCAGTGCAAGGTCTTTTCCTTGCTTCGCTATATTTCAATTTGTGGTTCTGAAAGTACAATATTTGTGACTGAGAAATATTTTTTATATTAATTCATACTACTCTATTCATACATTTGGTATATTTTGGTCTAACTTTAATATGCAGGAGGCCCAATGCTAATTCTTTACATTGGCAATTTGCTAGACATTGAGTGTTAAAATTATGAATGGTTTTATATTTATAAAAATAATTAACATTTAATTAAATTTTTTATTATTATTTCATTTTATTTTAATTCCAGGGTAGCTAGCATACAGTGTTATGTTAGTTTCAAGTATAAAATGTAGTGATTTAACCGTTCCATGTATTACTCAGTGCTCATCAAGATAAGTGTACTCTTAATCCCCTTCACCTGTTTCTCCAGACAGGGACACATATGATAATAAATATACAGCAATCTTTGATATTTTACCAACTTTAGTCATATAAAAACCTAGTGTTACATGAGTTTTTCAATTTTGTATTTGTGAAGGCATAGTTAGTAAGGTAGGGGTATGGAACATAATGTATTTAACAGTTTGTTAAATGGATGAAAAAACTTCAAATACTTAGACATATAGCATATGGGCCTCTGAATATGATAATTATTAAAAGAAGGCCTGAAGATAACAAATTCAATAAACAGAATTAGTACATAAGAAGAAAGATTCTATAGGGCAAACAAATACAAAAGAATAATGAGAAGAGTATAATTAACATTCTCAGAGAAATTTGAGAGGGTACCACATCCATAACACAAGAGTGGCTGTTATGAAAAAAAAAATATTCAGGGTCTTGGAAATTACAGCTATGATCATCAGGATTAAAAAATACTAAGTGGACTCACAATGCCATGGCTCTTCAAAGTCTTGTTTTCATTGAAATGATATATAGCTTCTTGTTTCTTTAATTCTCTAATACCATTTATTTCTTATTACATTAACCTCATGATATTGTAGGACTTCTACTATTGCCCATGATTATTGGCTTCCAGTTACTCTCTCAAAACTGATTACTATGCTTTATTTAGGATGACCACAATATCAAGTCTCGACCAGAATATGCAGGAAATGTGACTGATAATTTAAAATCTGGCCATATTAAATTTGTCATTTGGAACTTTATAGTAAAAATATAGAACAGCTCACCTTTCAACCATTTCTTCTCATGAACTTTTTGGGCCACAATCATGTATTCCAAGAATATATTTCTTATTTTTCACAAATTGCTATTAGCAAGGCGGATAGGCAAGGGCTCTATGGGTGGATTGAGAAAAAAGTTTCCATTCACACAAAGAATTTCTGCCCCTCATCTGTTTAGTTCTTAAGACTGACCCAGGAAAACATGACATAACCATAGCAACTAGAGGCAACAGAAAGTATCAATCAGAAGGGCTCATGGACATTACCAAAAAATGGCCTTGATAATTTGTGGCGATAGGCATAACTACTTCTGGAGAACTGCTTTGTACATAGTGTGCAACCTGTGAAAGGGGTAGAGTGACAATGTTGAATGCCAGTGTGGGGAGTGTACAGATTAAGGATAGCTATTACCACTTCTACTCTTAGGTGACATAGATAGGAGGCAGCACTGTGGTCAGAACATGCACTGGTGAGAGCTGATGCATGAGCCCAGAGATGTGGCTGATCCCAAGGATCAGTAAAGAAATGTTGATAACCCAGAGCCCTAAATTTGTCCTGTGTCCAATATGAGTATTATCTCAAATCAGCATGTCAACATCATTCTGGTGGTATAGTTTTACACAAAACTGTGATAATCCATCATCGCAATGGATTAAAACAGGACTGGGACCCAAGGAGGTCCAGCTTGTATTTTAGGGTGCTTTGCCTAAATAGTTCTGCCATTCCCAGACAGTCCCAGACACTGGAGGCATACTTAGAAAAAATTGTAGTAGGCATATCTGGCACCTGGAACCCACATGGGACAATTCCATTCTTGGGTAACCTAGAAACTTTCAAGGAAGTTATGACAGTATGTGGAGATTCAGAGACACAGAGTGCAGGACAAGGGACCTCGTTGCTTGGTCTAAGCGTGGTATTGCTCAGGCCAGTCTTAAAATCTTTCTATTACTTACACAGACCCTGGACATTTAAAGTTCCAAACTCATAATTTATTATATTCTTTCTTTAAATTCTCCTTAAGAAACCAAGTTGACTTTTGTTGTTAATATCTATAGCAGTCAGGAGAGCAGAGCCACTTATGAGTATTGTAGGAATGAAGTATTTATTATAGAATTACACCTCACAGAAGTCAGCTAGGGAAATGATGGTCTCAAATGGGGATTAGAAGGAGCAGAGAAACACTCACTGACTAGTACTCCTGAAACACTGGCATAGGTAGACAAATAAGAACTTTTAGGGAAAAGGTGATCAGCTATATATGTTCAGCAACCACAATGAAACCATGGAGGGGAGCACTGAAGCAGTCCCTGAGAACCTGTTATCTCTGGGGAGCCACAACCTCTGTAGGTCTGTGTCCAAGCATGGGAGTATGAGCTACAAATCAAGAAGATTAGCTGGACACAGGGTGGAGAGGGAGAATAAGTTGACTCAGGCACTCGGGAGGCTGCACTACATCATATATGATCCTAGTGGTTTTCTGAGAGTAATGTTGTTGCTTCATCTTTGCCTTCAAAATGTAGTGAAACTTCCTCTGTGACCAACTCCAATGCACAGCCATAAAGGAAGAATATTTTGGGAAGTGCAGTGCCTGGCTGAATGAAGTCAACACAGCACACTCCTCCGTCCTTGATTTAGTCTAAGCAATGCTTTTATGGTACTTTGTCTATTTTGTGTAAACGGTCTCATTTGCTGGCTCTTTTTGGAGACCTTTGACAACTTTAAGCTCATATCTTACACTTCCATGAGAAAAGAAAGAGTTGATCTCCTTAAGAAATCAGAGGGGGACGAACCATGAGATACTATGGACTCTGAGAAACAAACTGAGGGTTCTAGAGGGGAGGGTGGTGGGAGGATGGGTTAGCCTGGTGATGGGTATTAAAGAGGGCACGTATTGAATGGAGCACTGGGTGTTATACGCGAACAATGCATCATGGAACACTACATCAAAAACTAATGATGCAATGTATGGTGATTAACATAAAATAAAAAAATAAAATTAAAAAAAAGAATTTAGTGACAATAAAGATGTATCTTTCCCCCCCTCCAAAAAAAAAAAAAAAAAAAAAAAGAAAGAAAGAAAGAAAGAAAGAAGAAAACTGTCATTACATCTTCTTGGCTCTGATTGGCTTGAAAATCTATCTCTGAACCAGTCACTGTGTCTGTGATGACCTAACGTAATCACTACTCACTACTGAAGCTGGCAATGAGGTCAGTCTGACCAAACATCAGGACTACCACTACGCATGCGCAGACAGCTCTATGTGGTCTATGAATGCTTCCCTGCCCAACACCGCTGAGAGAGTAGGAGAAGTGGTACCGGGTTTATTGCACCAACTGGAGAAAAATTTTCAGTGCTTATGACAGATGTGTCTTCATATTCAGAGGATAAACTTAGTAGCGTGCATGATTCATGTAAATAAACAAGCAAAGCATATATGGATATATACAGATGAAATTTGGGGTTTCAATAATAGAAATAAAACATTTAAAACTTCCACAGAAGAAAAAACAAGTTACTTACATGGAGAAAATGATTAAGTTGTCATCAGAAGTTCAAATAACTATACTGAATGCTAGGAAACAACAGAAAACAATCTTTACGATTCTGAGAATTTTAAACACGCTTCCAAACAAAAATTCAAGTCTGCATATTATAAAGGTATTTATGGATATGCAAAGGCTGAGAAAATCATCACCATCATCCTGCCTAGAAACAATGACTCTGGGACATACTCCTGCAAAATGAAATAAATTTAAGAAGTAAGACCTGGGATAAATGAAATAGTACTGGTAAGAGAAATTAGTTAAAATAAGTCATTATTGATACAAAATGTAAACATTATTTTTATACCAATCCATACCAAAACCTCAGAACTTATGTTAAGCGAGATGTAGAAAACAGATGGATTGTTGGGGCTGTGCTGTTTGATGGTAAGCGGATGTGCTCAGATGAACCACTTCATTTAATACCATCAACGGATCTATGATACACACATTATTATCCCCATATATAAATGAGGATATTGAAGCTAACAAGGAATAAGTAATATGCATAAAGTTAACAGCTTATAAGTGGCAATACAGATACTAGAATTTTATGAAGTTGCATGAATCAGCTACATGAGGGCCGCATTCTGCCTTTAATACAATAATAAAGTGAAAAAACAGTGGATGTGCAGCTGCCAGTGTAATCTGATAAAGTAAAATGGTAGAGACATCTGATCTACCGTCGGCATTGACTATTTTTCAGCTACAACTTCTATAGATTCATCCATTTTCCCTGAGAAAGCAATGGCCAAAATGAAATCCTTTAATCGAGCTGTATTATGCAGTGGTTACCCACTTACTGGTTAAAAGATTATGCTAGCTGAGGAGTTGTAGAGTGAATATGTTCACAAGGGAGCTCTATAGTTTACTACTGGTACTCTATTCCTTAGTTCATTAGTAATTTATTAACATTTTATTAGAGATGTTCTTTTCAATTTCCTATAGTGGAGTACTGCTAAGATTTAGGGTGAAATTAACTTGGATAGTTTTATTCTAATAAAAGATTGCCCCCCCCCATTTTCTTTTCATTATAATCTAATAGAAAAGTTTACAATCGAGTTGGAAAATATCCTATGTATACATAAAATGAGAAATAAAAACATAAGTCCAGGCATGAAAATGGTTAAAAGTGTTACCAAGTATGTTACAGAGATAGGCACTTGCAATTTTAAGTTACAGCTTTCCTTTTATTCTCCATATTAACATTCATGATTTGTGACTCTTAGCAAAGTGTGGACTTTAAAAGTGTTATCAGGACTGGAGTAGAACAGATATTATTCACTTCACTCCCCTCTTGCCCTCTGTGAATACTTAAACAAGATACTTTCATGCATCTAAAATGGACAGCACTGACTTATTTCTGTATTAGTAAGTTTCACAACTTTTGTCTTCATTAGGTCACAATAACTTTCTAGTTTTCTCAAACAAGGCCTTTGCCATGATATATTGCAGCTTCAATGAAGGCATGGAAAGTCTCCTATGTCTAATTTAAGAGCATGTATTTTATGTTTGTAGTTAGTGTTCCCTATGGTATGTTCAATAAAACTAACTAAGCAGCCATCTACTTAAAAAAAGAAAGAAAGAAAGAAAAAAGAAAAGAAACAAAACACATACAGACAAAGGACTATTCATTTGTACAAATTTCTCCTATATAAATCTTTCTCATGGAGGCAGAAAGAATAATAAGTAAATAGCTGAAATCTCTATAAATATTTATTGTTAAATCTGTATTTTGAGGGATAGTAGGTAGGTGACATTCTTTATTCTATTGAAAAATTACCACAGTTGCAACTCTTTTTAATGAAATATTTTTTGAAATGTGACATAATTCATAGCTGATTCATTCCACATTGAGTAGAGCATATTTTATCTGTTATTTGTTATGAGAAGATGTAAGTGGATTTTTAATATTCTGTATACGAAAATGCATGCAATGCCATGGCCACCACACTCTTTTGCTCAGATTATATTAAAACAAATTTAATTGTCGGATTATATCACAAGTCACTTAGCATAAAAATGAAATAGTATTATTACTTTATACAGATCACACTAACATAAATTAACTTTAACAAACAACCCTAGTTTTTACTTTACAATCTGGAAATATTGGCGTTATACAGTACTATATTAAAGAATTTGGTGAGCTCCTCAAAATAAGATTTAAAGGCCAGATTTAAAATTAAGGAAAGAGGGGAATCCAAACATCCATCTCCCTGAGGAATAGCAAACTGGTGGAGAGCTGGGAAGATTTCTGATTTTCTCAGAACCACAAAGCAGCTAGCAGATGTATTTTGTGCTGAGACAAGTTTCAACAACAACAAAAAAGTATTCATACAGTTTGGGTGTCTCTCTGTTATCTATTGCTGTGTAACAAACCAACATGACACTTAGTGGCTTAAAGCAATGATTTATTATTTCTCATAAGCCTGTGGGTTGAATGGTGCTCAGCTGGGTGGTTCTCATGATGATCTCTCTTGATGTGCCTCCTCACCTGAAGCCATCTGGGAGCTTGGCAGGGCTGGAGGATCTAACACAGCCTCATTCAATATCTGGAGGCTTGCTGCTGGCTATTGGCTGGCCACCTTTCCACAAGGTCTCATCATTTGAGAGTCTAGTCCAGCCACTGCGAAGGAAGCTTCCAAGTAGGGCAAAGAAGGAAGGTGGAGAGTCTCCGGAGGCCTAGAATTTATGTCTCAGACAATATTACCTGCCACGTTCTATTTGTTAAAACAAGTTTCAAGTTCAGTCCAGATTGAAGGGGTGGGTAAATAGACTCCAGGTTTTGATGGAAGGAGCTACAAAATATTGTGGCAATTGTGTTTTCATCCAATCCACAGTGTCTCACTCTCCCTGTTTCTCTCTTTTGGTCTCTTTCTCTTCCACTGCTATTAATATATTAACAAACAGAAGGCTGGCTCTAGTCTAATGCAGATGTTAGCCAACTTTTTGCATAAAGTTAAATAGTAAATATTTCAGATTTTAAGGAGCCTTATATTCTCTGTCACAACTATTCAACTCTACTGTTGTAGCTTGATAGCAATCATAGACAACACATAAAATAATTGGTTGATTTTGTTACAGTAAAGTGTGATTTATTGAAACAGTGACTGGATTTGGCCCATAGGTAGTTTGTTGAACCCTGGTGTTACAGGTTGAATTTTATTCTCTCTCCCCTGCTTCTGAAAAGGTCTTAAACTTCAGTACCTCAGAATGTGAAGTACTATTTAGAAATAAGGTAGGCTCCTAATTCAATATGATTGGTGCCCTTACAAGAAAATGGTTGTATAAAGATAGGGATATGGGAGAACACCATTTGATGATGAAGGCAGAACTTGGTGTTATGTAGCTAAGCTAGAGGTTGCTAGTAAACCACCAAGAGCTAGGAAGAGTCAAGGAAGGATTCCCCTACAGATGTCAAATGAGCGTAGCCTTGTGGACACCTTGATTCAGACTTCTAGTCTCAGAACTAAGTGAAAAAAAAAAAAAAGAACTTAAGTGAAAATAAATTTCTGTTGTATTAGTCCACCTAGTTTATGGCACTTTGTTTTGGCAGCTTAAATATACCTAGTCTTGTGTGTAATCTTGATGGATTGCAAATATTTTTTCTCTACATCTTTTCTCTTTCTATTTTATCTCCTGGTTGCTTATGAATCCTAGGCAAAAGCCACCCTCCTGAAAATGGAATGAATCAAAAGCTTTGCAACTTTCCTTCCGTGACATCAAAATTGACAGTCTGTGTCAGACCTTGATCCAATGTGATCAAATTATTCCTATTAAGGAGTTCATAAATAGTATTCAATAGGATATTCTGTTCTTCCTACCTAATGCTTACATTTCAATAGAAATCTTGAATGCATTTATTTTAAAATTTTCTTAAGCTATTTAATTTTTAATAGCAGTATAGTTTTTTGTGGGTTTGTTGTTGTTGTTGTTGTTTGTTTGTTAGTTTTTAATCCATAACAAAATTTTGTCTGGAGCCTCAATGCATAAAACGTAAGCTAGGTGTGGTTGAAGCTGGTATGGGAAGCTTGGAGTTTTACTTCCTAACTCTCCTCCTTACGTGTGTCTTCTCATTTCTGGAAGACTCATCAATGAATACAAGAACCTTAGAGAACAGAGTTGAAAACAAGTGTTGTAAAAGGAGAATTGTTGTGGAGAGTTTAGACAAAGGGGAGAAGACTCAGAGAGAACAGGCTTATTCCAGGTCCTCAGGTTTCATCAGATAGACACATGTTTATCAGAGTCAAGCATGAAAGATGGAAACATCTGACCAGGTGGTCTACTGAATGTATAAAAGTATACCAGGTTAAATAAGAAAGGTGAAAAGTTGTTTTTTTTTTTTTTCGTAATTGACTAGATGTCATATATACCCATCCTTTTCTCTAACGAGAGATGCTGATTTTGACAATGGCTGCCCATATGCCGAAAGAAAGAATTGGAAAGTCTCTGCAGTAGTGGGCATGTTCCCAGCAGTAGCACTACTATAAGGTTCATGGTTGCAAACCTAACTCATTGTTTCAACTGCCGGCAATATGCTCTCTCATCATTTTTTTTTTTAATGTAGATATGCTATTTTTAATCAAGGTCCTAGAGAATGCCATAAAGCCATGAGTATTATGCATTTAGAATTTTAAAAAATCATTCTTCTTAATTATATTAGAGCAAATTCAGCCAGATAAGCTACTAGTAATGATGTCACACATTTTTTTGTATAAAACAAAGACATTATCTAACAAACACAAATTTAATTATATAATAGTCTTTGTTATTTGCCTTAAGCAAGGAAGAAAGCAATGCGGGTAATTTCACAATAGCCTGATATTTTTCTTAAAAAGTCATTGTATGTTTGCTTTTAGATTGAAGTCATGCCTTATTTCACAGATATCTTTGCTTTCATACAGTTGAGTTACTCCCTATCAACATGGCTATGATTTCCTTTTCTCACTCATTTATCTAGCTTATTTCTATATTACTGTCTTGTCTTTTTTTCTTCTTCTTTAATGCTTTATTTTGCACATCTACATACCACTCTTTGAGCAGGAACTAAAGCAACTATGGAAAGTACTGTTAATGTGAGATGAGTTAGGTATGGATATGCATGTAGACATATAGATATCTGTAAAATGCTCTCCTTTTTAAGATTTATTTATTTATTTTAGAGAGAGTGAGAGCATGTGCACACGTATGTGCTAGTGGGGGGTGGGGCAGAAGGAAAGGGAGAGAGAATCTCAAGCAGATGCCCCACTGAGTGGGAGCCCGACATGGAGCTCAATCCCACGAGTCTGAGATCATGACCCTAGCTGAAATCAAGAGTCTGTTGCTCAACTGATTAAGCCACCCAGACAGCTCTGTAAAATGCTTTCTAAGGCACAGTAATTGACTAAAACCAGCTGTTTTAAGAGGAATAATTGCACAGGAGGGCAAGTGAAGAAGGAAGGCATAGATAAATTCAATTTGCAGTTAAAGAAAAGCAAGTCAAATATTCTATAAATTGTATTTTATTGAAGTCATTCTAGGGATGTCTACTAAAAGTGCAAAAAAAATTATGTTTGTTTAGATATACAATAACATGTAAATCCTCTCTGTTATAATAGTATGATTTTTCTATTTCTTAGATGAACTCTCCTTTTTTAAGAAAATTAGAAAAATCTCACAAAGTCTTGCACTAGCTGTTAGCTCTCAATATTGCAAGCATTCCTGGCTCTCCACCCACCATGCTCTCAGGACTCACTGCCCCATATTTATCCCTATAGAAGTAAGATTACTATTGCTCAGGATTCTGAGAGAAATCAACATATGCATTTCTTGAAGTTCAGGATATGGAACCATAGGGATATGTGTGTTTCCTATATTGATTATCATAGCATAGTATTGTTTTTAGATATTAGGTCCATATTCAATCATGCTAATATATTTTGAAAAATAACTTGAAATTACTTTATTTTGCAACAATATTGTACATGAGACTCCCCCTACTCTGTCTCTCAAACTGAGGAATTCACAAATGATTATAAACAGTTTTATTTGGGACTGGAGAATGCAACTCTATGAGGTGGTAGGTGTTATTTGTTCTCTTTTGTTTCTATATTTTCTACAATAACATAATTGCTTACAATCAAATTTTTATAAAATATTGACAGGCAATGTATGCCATTATTGTCATTGCCATTCATAAATTTTATAGCATTCTCTATTATATAATGCTAAATGGAATGGAAATACTATGTTTACATTGTTAAATCACAGCAAAACATTTGTAAATAGTCCTAAAGCCATTGCACTTACTTGTCTTCACTTAAAGTATGAACATGACATGTATTATTTATTGCTTTAAATTTAAGAACTACACATTCTCTGGAACATACAAAAATCAAATTGAGTTGAAATTGACTTTTTATACCTTCCTAGAACTAACAGCTGTAAAGAAGACCATCATCAAAATTAATTTGCAACATTGTGGCTCTTTGATGTTGTAAATGCATGAAATACATTTAAAAAGCTAATTGAATTTTTAAAGACCTCATGCAAGCCTCAGATCAGGTATTTTTCATATCAAATAAATATGAGCGTCTAAGATAGAAAAGGAATTCAGGATGAAACCTAGTCATGAAAATCTTACAGCTTTAAAGAGCACATTTATTTTAAGGAAGAAAAGAAAAGATTTTGAAACAGTTAATTAGAATGTGTACTAATCCCATCAAAAAGTGTACTAAAAAGTTTCAAAGTAAAAATATTCACTCCTGGAACTCTAGAAGTAGGAGTATGAAGGAATGTGTACTTTATACAGATCATCGTAACGTTATCCTCTTGAGTCTGCACTGACAGTTATTTGTTTATCCTCTTAAATTCTCCTAAGTGACTTTCTTTCTAGAAGTATGGCAAACTTGATATCCTTTGTCCCATTGAAAATCATCAACAAGCCTGGATTAAAAAAAAATACAAAACTTTCCCTAAATCATCAGAAATGAATCCGTTGGAGCTATAAAACGAAGAGGAAAGCCTGCTCTCTATATAGCTTTGTGTACTGCTACTGGCGTTGGAAATTTGGTGACCTTCAAATTCAGTTTTGATGGATATGCAAGGTCGTTGGAAGCAAGAGAAAAAAAATCCTGCGTTCAATATGAAGATAAAGTACAAACAGGAGATCCCTCCAAAATTGGGACCTAAAAGAGCTATAGTTTTAGTAAAAGAATGAACTAGAAAGAAAGCCAGTCTGAAGAAGAGGAAAGCCAAAACTATGGAGAGAAATAAGATATTGACTATTCCACTTCCAAACAGGTGGAGCAAATAAAATCTCAATATAAAAGAAAGAAAATAGATGGACCTGGAGGGTTTTACGCTAAGTGAAATATCAGACAAAAAAAGACAAATACCACATGATTTCTCCTATATGTAGAATCTAAAAAACAAAAGAGACAAATAAAACAAAACAGAAACAGACTCACAGATACAGAAAACAAATTGTTGGTTACCAGAAGGGTAAGAGGTGGGGGTTGGGTGGAAAGTAAGGGCAGGGCAGGGATTAATTAATGTTGGGCAAGGATTAAGACCTGCAAAACTCCAGGGGTGCCTGGGGTGGTGCAGTGGATTAAAAGACTGACTCTTGGTGTTGGTTCAGGTCACGATCTCAGAGTCCTGAAATCAAGCCTCTTGTCCAGCTCCACGCTAAGCGTGGAGTCTGTTTGGGATTCTCTCTTCCTCTTCCTCTGCCCCTCCCACTTGTGCGCTCTTTCTCTCAAATAAATAAATAAATCTTAAAAATGAGACCTGCAAAATTCCAGTTATAAAATAAGTAAGTCATAGGAAGGTAATGTACAGCACAAGGAATATAGTCAATGATATTGTAATAACTTTGCATGACAATGGATGGTAACTGGACTTAACATGGGGATCATTCTGAAATGTACAAAAAAATCAAATCACTATGATGTATACCTGAAACTAATAAAATATTCTATATCAATTATAATTTAATAAAATCAATCAATAAAAGAAAGCAAGCAGAAAACAAATCACAGAAAAAGTTAAACAAATAGAAAGCCTAAAATTTGATGATAGGAGTAAATCCATATATACTAGAAATCACAATACATATAAAGATATTAAAACTGGTAGTAGAAATGAAAATTGTCAGAAATGATTTAAAAGATTATTTATACTATTTATGAGTGTGATACCTAACTCATAAGAAAAAAAAAGGATAAAAAACATGAATGGAAAAATCATACAAGATAAAACTAATGAAATGAAACTTGTTATAGCCATATTAATATCAGGTAAAATAGAATTTATGGCTAAAACATAAGGAATTAAGAATATAATTACATAATGATAGAAACTTTAGATCATTATAAGATAAAATCATCTAAACTTAAATGAACTTTTTATAGCCTGAGTAAGTAAAATTTAAAAAATGTACAAGAAAAAAAATTGAGAAATCTACCACCAAGTTAACAGATTAATGGAGATATATATATATCTCCTGGGTGTGTGTGTGTGTGTGTGTATATATATATATATACACATATATATAATTATATTATCTATATAAAATGGTACAATATTATACCTATGCATTTACAAATGCACATATGATATGTGATGTACATGGTCACATCATATATACTATATAATTGTGTGTATTTATATACAGCTATATAAATATATTTATAGAATGTTTCATTAATTTTTAAAAAGTTTTGGTATATACAAATATTCTTTGATCAGAGTGCAAACAGGTTAAAAATGAGTACCAGGGAAAGAAAAAAGAAAAGGAAAAAAGCATTCATTCTGGGGAAAAAATACCTCTAGATAATTTATGAGTCAAAGAAGAAATCATAATTAAGATTAGAAAAACATTTAGAAAGGAGCCATAAAGAAATTGTTACACTGAAAAGTGCCTGATTTATGCCTTCAACTGTTGTTTCTTCCAGCTTCATTTCACACAATAATCAATTCTTCCAGGCTGCAGCGTTGTTAGAGAATTCCACCAATTCCTACATGCCCTCTGTTTTCTCTACCATTTTCTCAAACATACTTTGAGGAGCCATGAAAAAAAAAAAATACACACACACAAACCACACACAGAATGCACTCTAATAGAGGGATATGTCATATTTTACATATTACATTGTTAAGGTATATTATATATATTTTACTTCAGGGATTATATGTTACATGTCACGTATTATATGATTATATATTATAAATTATACAGCATACATTATACACAAGATATACGTGTATATGTAATATATGTTTGTTATATGTCATGTTATATATTATACCATGTGTATGTATCATATATCATATATTACATATTTTTCTAGAAAATTTTGAGACAGTAGCATTTTAATAACAAGAGCTGTCATGTGGCATTAAATAAAATATGTGCGCTATTCCTAAGAGCGGTTTTCTTACCTCAGTTGTTACAGTAGTAACTATGCTTTCAGGGATAATTCACAATCATGATCATCATCTCTCTTTCACTGTGTCTTCTGTCTTCTGCAGAAGATTTAAGATTGCTTATAAAAATAAGTGCAGTACTAAAGGATAAGCTAAATAAATACGGGATCTGAGTAAGGGATGGAACATAGGTAAGCCAAGGGCAAACTGAATGTGCAGAAGTGTTTTCATAATGCTTAACATGTTTGCTAGAGTTTGACCACAGATTCTTGCCTTTGCTTCTATGTTGCAAAGGCAAACAGGGAAACAACCAGTGCTCATAAGACAGAAACAAACCTACTCTGGGGAAGCACAGGTTTTTCCTGATTTTGAGAATAGAAAAAAAAAAATCTAATAATGCTATTGCAATATGCTCAAAGCACATCAAATTATATTCACAGTTCAGGCTAATGGAGTAGCTAATCATTGTGTGTGTGTGTGTGCGTGTGTGTGGCTTACTGGAGAGGATAAGGTTTAAGAACGGTTCTCATAGAATCATGGATATTCCTAACAGAAAAATCCCAGAAAGCCTATTGCTGTATGCCTATGCTGGGTGTTCTGTGGGGCATCACTCCATACAGTGTAATGCGTGATAAAATGCAGGAGGAAAATATTATTTACGTAGATGTTTTAAAAATCCAAATTTAGGGACGCCTGGGTGGCTCAGTCCTTAAGCGTCTGCCTTTGGCTCAGGTCATGATCCCAGGGTCCTGGGATCGAGCCCCGCATCGGGCTCCCTGCTCAGCGGGGAGTCTGCTTCTCCCTCTCCCTCTGCTGCTCCCCCTGCTTGTGCTCGCTCTCTCTCTCTGACAAATAAATAAATAAAAGTCTTTTAAAAATCCAAGTTTAGATAAATGTTTACTAATATACAGGATAAAGATTATCAGCTACACCCTCATGCTAATCATACTTCATATGGTGACACATGAAGAACTAAAACCAGTTAACTATATCTCATTACAGTTTAGATTGAACCCACCCTAAACATTTGGGGAAAATATTAAATAGCCTAAACCAAGGGAGCTTAATAAGCTTGGGAGAAATAGTAAAAGAATAAATATAATGATTGCATATTTAGTAACCCCTGATATAAACTGTGTGCTATTATTTATCCAACATAATGAGTGAAGCCTGTGCCAGCTTCTTGGAAGATTTTTTTTTTTTTTTAAGATTTTATTTATTTATTTGACAGAGACAGAGAAAGCGAGAGCAGGAACACAAGCCCCGGGAGTGGGAGAGGGAGAAGCAGGCTTCCTGCTGAGCCAGGAGCCCGATGCGGAACTCGATCCCAGGACCCTGGGATCATGACCCCGGCTGAAGGCAGTCGCTTAACCAACTGAGCCACCCAGGCGCCCGGAAGATTGTTATAAGGTAACAGTGAACACCTTCCTCATTAATCTCTTACCCAAAATGATTCATTCGACAAACACCTTGGATCCCTGGAGAGCTTTCTGTGTTTTCATGGTACCACTTCTAGCTTCCATCTTACCTACCATTCCATATTTCCTTTTATATCCCTCTCATTTTTTGTGAAGCGAGGTTCCACCTTGGATGACACACTTGGTTATGTGTCATGTCAAAACACAGGCTTCTGGGCATGGAGACACTGCCATAGTTTGAACCAACAACATCACTTACCACTAAAAAACCATACAGCTGAAGTGGTAAAGGGTTTACACCTTATGAAGATAGACTTAGTATGACAGCACGTATTCCCAGATGAACCCTTCAGCAGACTGCAGCGAATGCCAGATGATCTGGACTTTCTATATACATTACAATATATTGTAATTGTTTTCAGCAGCTTTCATAGTAAATTTAATTAAGTAATTATCTAATTAATACTTACCCCACCAATATCTGTCTTACTTATCATCAGATTTAAGTAGTACATAATAGGGACTTATAAAATTTTGTTGAATGAGTAAATTGGTTACTTAATAAAATTTGCCATTCTCTGTAACACCTTCAATATATCAATATTCCTTTAGAATTTTGGCTCCTAGTATTTAACACAATAGTACAAATATTTAGTGATTCAACAAGTCTACATGGTTTTCTATGCCAAGTTTAGGCCCAATGGTTGACTTATAGATTTGCTGTTCCTTCAATAAAGGAAGAAAATTTGTCACTAAAAAAAAAAAAAAAAATTACAGGTGTTTACAGAGTATAGAGATAACGTAGCCTACCTTGAACATGTAGTCAACCAAAATCAATAACTTTCTTTTCTTCTTATAAACTTTTGAGTCATATTTTTCTCCTTAGATCTTAATGTATTTTTTCAAATGTAAATTATTATTTTTATTATAATACTTTAAATATATCTTAAAATTTATCTAGCTTTATGAGAATATTTTTGCTATTTTTTAATATTTTTAATATTGTAAGTTTTGATTTATTTGGAATCTAGTATTGTCATCCAAAATATAAACTATCTTTCTCAGCTTTATGACATTTGAAATACCTGCTATCGAGGTCATTATCCATATCAAAAATATGTGTTGAACAGGCAGATTCTACCGTGAGTAGTAAAAATCACTTTCCAGTTAACCATCTATCTATTATTTAGCACTACTTGAATACAGGAATCAGAAATTACAAATTTACCTAATGGCATGCTCATTCCATCCACATTTACTCATGTTATTCATAAGCATGTCAGGAGATAATTTGATAACTATATTTCTAGATTCCAAAATCAGAATCTTTTTTTTTTCTCATCAAACTTTTGTTTTAATGGGTCTCAAAACTCTGTGACAGATTTTTGGTCAAGTTATTTCCATTAAAAAGTACTGATTTTAAAAACTAATAACTTAAAACTGCCACACACAAAAAAAACCAGCAAATGGTCCACAAAACATTCTCCTTTCCTTCTGAAGGTTTTACGATGCATTGTTATCATTAACCAGTCTTTTACTATTAAACTTAAATGGCCAATTGACACAAACAGTTCTGAGACCGTTCTTCCACCACTGATTAAGACTGGGGTGCAGGTATTAGGGATAATATTCATTTAGCCTTCTGAGCTTTCTGGGCAGACTCGGTGACCTTGCCAGCTCCAGCTGCTTTCTTGTCCACTGCTTTGATGACACCAACAGCAACCATCTGTCTCATGTCACGAACAGCAAAATGGCCCAGAGGAGGAGAGTCAGAGAAGCTCTCAACACACATAGGCTTGCCAGGAACCATATCAACAATGGCAAAATCAGAATCTTAAAGATAGTTACTAAAGTTAAGTAGGAGAGTGCTGCATGATTCAATTGTTGAGAAATTTTAGACAAATAACAATGGTGTGAAGAGCATCATCTTGTAGGAACATATCAAATCAATAATTATTAGAGATGACAGTATTTACTATTAAAGCAGTAAAATCTGTATAGTATAATAAATATATTTCTACTTACGTTTGCATAGTACCTTATAAACATTTTCTCAGCAAACATTTTCTCTCATATATCCCCATCTATATTATTATAAAAATAATTTCTTCAGTAAAAGGAATTGTGTTTGGTTGACAATACACTGACCATACACAGAAGTATATTTTATTTATACTTTTAAGAAGTGTACTTGGAGTAAACCCTGCGATCCTACTATATTAAAAATTCTTTTTTTATTAAAGAGTTTCAGTGACTGAAGCGTGTGTGTGTTTAAAAGCACTCCAATTTTTTCCTCTTCCTGATTTTGTAGTCAAAATTGCATTTTTTAAAAGTTTTTCAATCCATTGACTCATATTCTTGGAATCTTATGCTTGGAATTATAAAAATTTTCTTAATACCTATCTTTCTCCTGTCCAGAGTACATGACTGACTTTTTTCCAGAGGGCAACTGGAAACAACGTTCTATAGTTAAATGCAACAATTTCACTTATTCTCACGTATTCTTTATTACATCACTGAATATCTCTTCTAGGGTGGTTAACTGTATCTTTTAGTTGGTTTCAGCAACAAACAAACCAGGTTGCAAGCACATTAGCTTATGCTAGAAGGGAAGATATTGGTGGAATCAATTTGTCTGGATGGATGCTCTGTTTTCAAAGCTGATATTTCAGATACTCATAAAATTACTGTTTCTTCCCCCCTGCTTCCTCTCCCCCTGCCCCAGTTCTCATTTAGATCTTAATGCTATTTTGCTTTCAGTTAAAGAAAGTTCATTGTTCATAAAATCTCTTACATGTTGGACAAATCATTATATTATACGGTGGTGAATGGATAAAGCTTTTTTTTTTTCTTTAAAGATTTTTATTTATTTAACAGAGATAGAGAGAGAGCACAAGTAGGTAGAGCGGCAGAAAGAGGGAGAGGGAGAAGCAGGCTTCCCGCTGAGCAGGGAGCCCGATGCGGGGCTCGATCCCAAGACTCTGGGATCATGACCTGAGCCGAAGGCATCTGCTTGACCGACTGAGCCACCCAGGAGCCCCATGAATGGATAAAGCTTAAGTAAATATTCTATCTTTGGCATGCTTTGGGTCTCATTTAAATAGAAGAGGATAATCCAATTAAGTCTCTATCCTTTTCAAGTTCCCAAGCTCTCAGGGCTGAAGTTTATACATCAGTTCATTTGGTAGTATATTTCCTTATGCTACATGTATATTAAATATCAGAAAATGCCAGAAACACGATGTGTAGTAACTAATTAAAATAATAAAAGTAACAACCAAATATCTTAGGTTTCAGTGATGAAGGGAGAAATGGTAATCAAGATAGATTAATGAGATGAACGATCATTCTCATACTATGGAAAGGGATGAATTTTCATTTCTAACAAGTGAAGAGGATATGCCTACTGAGAACATAAATAAGAAAAATCAAATATCCAAAATTGAGTGTGAGGATTATTTGTTTTTATCAGATAATGAACTAGAGCTTGGTGATGAGAATAATAATGATTCCATTACTGATGCAAAGAAAATAAAAATAGAGTTGAAAATAGGCTCATCAAATGGCTTCCATAAATTCTTAAGGAGAAAAATAGAAAAATCTAAGGATAAAAGAAATGAGTAGAACCTATAACAATGTCTGGAGAGAAAGATTGATATTTTACAAAGTTTTATTATTATTGACATCAGATAAAGAACTGGTATGATTGAGGAATTCCTTTACAATTTTAGTTCAAATCTCTCATGCTAATCTCAAATACAGACCATAGTAATAAATCATGAGAGTTTCAAAAAAGCTTGTTAAATGAACCAGTTGCTAATATTTTATTCTTCAATGCATCTACTAATCTTTTTGAAAGATTTATTGGATATATGTCTAATTTACCTAAACTGAGAATTTTTAAATCTAAGAAAGTATTCTAAATTTAGCATACATTTTAAAGTGAACATACATTATATAAAAAGAAAATACAAATTCAAAATATATAATGTATTCATAAATATGAATAAAAACAAATGTCAAATGTGTGCAGAGATAGAAAAGAGAGACTAGTTTCCTCCTTTCCTTGAGGAAGATAGGAGAATTGATTTCTATTCACAGCACTGAAATCATGCCATTGTTTCACTCTGTTTATAAAGGATAACCAGAGAGAAAATAAATCAGGCATTCTCCTAAATTTTAAGAAGGTGGACATTAAATCTCAGCAGATAAATAGCTAAGATTTCAAGGCTAATGCTATAATCAGAAAATTGAAGAGTATGGGAAGATAAAAACTAGTCTTTCAAGACCCAAGTTTAATAGGTTCTGGAATAGCTTCCAGTTCCACTTCGACTCTTGATTAGTCTATGTTTAGTCTCAAGCAAAAGCTTTTGAGAAGAGATGGGTATTGGGCATGGCAGTCAGGGAGTGTGATCCAGTCAGTTGGCCTGCTCCTTTATTAAAAGTAAAGTCCTTATCCTCTTTATCCATTCATCAGTTGATGGACCCTTGGGCTCTTTCCATAGTTTGGCTATTGTTGATAATGTATATACAATGGAATATTACTCAGTCATCAAAAAGAATGAGATCTTGCTATTTGCAGTGATGTGGGTGGAGCTAGAGTGTATTATGCTAAGTGAAATAAGGCAGTCAGAGAAAGACAAATACCATATGATTTCACTCATATGTGGAATTTAGGAAACCAAATAGATGTACATGTGGGAAGGGAAAAAAAAAAAAGAGAGAGAAGGAGGGAGGGGGAAGCAAACCATAAAAGACTCTTAACAATAGAGAACAAATTGAGGGTGGATGTAAGGAAGTTGGTTGGGGATGGGCTAGATGAGTGGTGGGTATTAAGGAGGGCACTTGTGATGAGCACTGGGTGTTACATGTAAGTGATGAATCACCAAATTCTACTCCTGAAACCAATATTACGCTATTTGTTAACTAACTAGAATTTAAATAAAAATTTGGAAGAAAAAAAACAAAAAGACAACAAACAAAAAAACAAAAAACAAAGCAAGGTCCAAAGTTAATGCATAAATCCTCCCATGGAAGCAGAGCTCCAAGTCAGACCTCCCATTAAGGAAGAGATGGTGGTAGGAAAAACAAACAAACAAACTTACCCACACAAAAGGAGAGAAAAGCTACCGTAGCTCTCAATTTCAATAGCATAGGCCTTTTTTTTTTTTTTAAGAAAAATGGGCAAAAATTTGCTGTCTAGGAAACCTACAGAACAAATGAGAAGGACTGTAATGACTGAAAGAGTAACCACAGGAAAGAGTGAAGACATAGATGAAAGGACATTCAAAATAAAATATTTAAATTCATGTTGTCAGCAAGATAATGCTTTTAGAAATTAAAATATTCATGAACTGAAAAGTCAAAAATAAGGACTTGGAAAATAAAATTGAGACAATCTCCAGATTATAGATTAAAAATAAAAGAAAAAAAATGGGGCGCCTGGTTGGCTCAGTGAGTAGAGCATGTAACCCTTGTCCTGGAGCCCCACATTGGGGGTAGAGTTTACCTTACAAAATAAAAGAAAAGAAACTAAGGATATGAAGAGTAAAAATTCGGTGGCACAGGGGGTAAATCCAGAAGGTCTAACAACTTCTAAAAGATTGTCAAAATAAGATGATAGAGAAAGTTGAGATTTAGCTATAATCAAAGATTTACTGAATTAAAAACTCCGAGAGCTGTGTACAGAAAGACAAGTGTTCAGATTGCATGGACCCTCCAAATGTCATGCTTTTCTTGGAGCTAGGGAAATAGCTATACACGAAACAGACCATAACCTATGAAAAGTCCTTTTCAAATTTCAGAAAAACCAGGAAAGAAAGTCTCTAAACCATCTGGTGCAGAAAGCAGGCCACCTCCAAAGTCACAAGCACCGACAGAGGTACTCGATTTCTCATCAGCACACTGGTGTCAGGAAAAAATATGCATTGAAGATTTTAGAGTTCTGAAGTCACGGGAAGATTTCTGGGAATCCAGAGACAGAGATGCCAGAAGCCAAGGCTGACAGTAAGAGCTCATTTTCCATATCTGGGGATGAAGTAAATAGAAACCAAGTGTTTGTCATAGTGATTTGGTAAATTCTTTCACGTTGTGTCTGGGCTTTGTCTGGGCTAAGTGCATGAAAATTCTCACTGTGCTTTCCTTCAAAATGTGCTAACAAGCAGTGCTTCCAAAACACATTGAAGCCTTTCTTCAGTATGTGAGAAGCAAAAAGAATCCTCAGCTGCTAATCAAGGTCCTCCATGAATTGGCCTCTATTTATCATTTCAAATTGTTAAGTTTTTAAAATACTCAGCCTCCAAAGAGTGTCAGGCTCTGATTCCTCAACATCTTTGTGTATTATGTTCTTTCCTTTCTGCCCCATGACCCCTTCTCATAGTTTAACATTCATATTAAATGTCATCTTCCCTAAGAAGACTTCTATGATGATGTTGATTTAAGTGAAGTAGTCTCTGTGCTTCCATAGCACATGGTTTATATTTCTAACCCAGGACAAGAGACACTATTTTGGGTCATTTGAGGACAAGCATGTGCCTTGTGCATTTCTGCAATTACAGTAATTAGCTAATTTCTTGGTCCCAGAAGGTTCTGAATAAGTGTTTACTTAGTGAATCAATAAGGGAAGGGCTGGTCTATTATTTGGGACTGATGAATAATTGAGAAAATGTATTAGAAGTAACAGATTCTTGAGCTAGTCTTTATCCAGTTCAGATCTTTCCAGATTCTACAATACTTGTAAGAAGTTTATTTGGGAAGTTAAGAAAATAAACACCCATTAAAAAAATAATGATTGAATTAATGTTACATGACATTTAACTTCAGCATAACTGTATATGATGAGAAATGGATCCTCTTTTTTGGGATCTGATACCAATATCCTGTTTTCTCTCAACCAGGAACTACTGACAACACTTAGGTAATGTCTCTGTTCCTAGTCTGATTTGGATTCTTCTTCAAGGTTGACTGATCCTCTACTACATGAACTACAATTTTTCTCTTCCACCAGATCAACACTGGTGGTTTCAAAGGCTCTAATTTTTATTTGCAGACAATTCTTCTTTAACAACCTAATTGCTTAAAGTTTGCTCTAATTACTTTGGCTGAAAAAATTAATTGATTTCTACAAAGGTTAGCATCTTCCAATAATGCAAATTTCTGACTAAGAATCTAGGCTCAGTTGCATCAGTTTGCATCTCTGTGTTTTCTGTTTTGTTAGAGAGATCCATTTAGCCCCCAAATCTCACATTCACAGGACCTCAAATTTAGGCATCTAATTTTATATTTAATACAAACCTTCAAAGTATCTAGTGGATAACAAAATTCCATTGTACTTTGAATTGTTTGTGTATATTAAATGCATGACTATGTTAAATGTAAACATTTAAAATATTCCATGAGTTTTATATCCTTTTTTATTATTTCTTTGTTTTTTAAGCTACCAGGAATCTCTAAGAATTGAGTATGTACATGTTTTCTCAACTGCAGAGAGGCCTTCTACGGTCCTACATTTATGTTTTCTGCCTAACCTGTATGATCTTCTACTTTAAAATAAAAAGAAGGATGGGGCACCTGGGTGGCTCAGTCAGTTAGGAAGCCTTAAACTCTTGGTTACGGCTCAGGTTATGATCTCAAGGTCATGGGATTGAGCCCCGTGTGGGGCTCCATGCTCAGCAAAGACTCTGCTTGGGATTCTCTCTCTCCCTCTTCCTCTGCCCCTCTCCTGTTCATGCTTTTAAATAAATAAATAAATAAATAAATAAATAAATAAATAAATAAATAAATCTTTTAAAAATAAACAAATAAAAGAAAAAGAAGGTTATATTCCACCCACTTAAGTGGGAAATATGACTTCCTGTTTGGATTTGACTTGAAAAATTTTGCCGTTGGATAATGTTACTACATCCCCCTTATCCAGTTCAGATCTTTCCAGATTCTACAATACTTGTAAGAAGTTTATTTGGGAAGTTAAGAAAATAAACACCCATTAAAAAAAATAATGATTGAATTACATCCCCTGTATAATTGCCTGAAACTGTCCCATTTTGGCTTTTCTTGCTTGATCAATTTATACTCACAATGTGAGGCCATCAAGGGTAGAATTGTTAACATCCCTTTTTGCTTACTTGTCTGTCAAGAAAAATTATCTGTACATTGAAAAACAGAAAGCAAATATTGGAAAACAAATTAATCAAGCCCAACATAAAGACAGTTTAGTTGTTCCGGTTGGAGTTTTCTATGTAACTTAGCATAGAAAATTGAAAAAATGAAGTAAGTAAAAGGAAAGCTTCCACCTGTACATCCAATTCCAATCCAATATTGGGTTCAATCTAGTCTTCCCTTTTCTTCTCTGTCGGTACCCTCTCTAACAAGGTTGTGACTATACATCCTTTTCCTTGGTACTGCCACCATACAGACCAAGTTCTTACAAGCCCCTAATCCACTTCAAAGGCTAGCCAAGGAGGTGTTTTGGTTTTAAAAATTACTTTGGTAGACTCTCAACTGCCATATTCCCCCAACGCTGGCATACTTAAGAATGCCTGATTCTTGCCTTTTAATCAAAGGAATTTATATTAGTATACATTTCTTGAGTTATTTCTTTTTGCCTTAAAACTTCTTAAACAATGGTCTAATTGTTTCTTGCTTTTATTTCTGTTTCTCATTAGATTACTTACAGGTTTCTTTATTCCTGAAGTTTATTCAGTTTCACTAAGATATGTCTTACATTTGATTACTATGTGTATCTTTTTGCCCTTCAAAATAAAGTTTTTAGTTTAGGAAATTTTTCTTCTATATCGTTTTGAATATATATTTTATTGTTTCTTTTTTCTATTTTCTTTTTTAGAAACACAATTTTGTATGTGTTAGAATTCATTTGCCTATCTTTCATATTTATCATTGCCTAAATTTTTTATATATGCATTCTCTGTCCCTTACTACTTTGATGATTTCTTCAGGCTGATTATTACTTTCACTGCCATTTGTATTTTTCTGTGTACTTTTGGTTGCTTCTGTTATGACTATTTTGTTTTTCCATTCCTTTCCTGAGCTACTAAGTCCTATCAGCTTCTTTTTCTCCTTTTTTTTTTTTTTTTTTGCTATTTTGATGGTTTATTTAACAGTTCTATTTTTTCCTCTGTTCTTTTAGTCTCCCTATTGTGTTTGAGAATGATTTGTATTTCTTTTCAGTTTTCTATAGTAATTAATAACTCACATTTATTGAACTCTCTAGATGTTACAGAAATAATTCGAATCACTTTGTTCTTATTTTGTAATACTATTCATAATAAACTTAGGAGAGTAGATACTATTATTATATTATTTTATAGGTAAGTAAACAGAAATAGTTCATAACTTAGTTATGAGGGCCTTTCTATTGGATCAGGCCCTTGCTCAAGAATATTGAAAAAAGAAGAGAGTGAGCTAGTGTAAGTCAGAGCTTTGGTTTAGGGACCATGACTCAAAACATTCTCTTATCAATACTGTTTTCTCTGGAGGCACATCTCTCAGTTTTGGTATTTAGCAC
The DNA here is from genome assembly GCF_029215605.1 of Mirounga angustirostris. Classification (NCBI taxonomy): domain Eukaryota; kingdom Metazoa; phylum Chordata; class Mammalia; order Carnivora; family Phocidae; genus Mirounga; species Mirounga angustirostris. Next base: position 88,634,507 of record NW_026991709.1, on the reverse strand, counting down.
CTAAAAGTGAAAAACTGGAGACTCAGTGTCTCCAGCTTCACGACTACTGCTATGAAAAGCAGTAGTCCCATCTTCATCCCATCTTTGCTGTTTCCATGTGCCAGTGTATAAACAAAAATGGTGTGTTAGCTTGATTTGATACAAAGCAAAATCAATAAAGGGCAAAGGCACATGGGGCAAAGTCCAGATAAAATCAGGCTCAAGCTTCTAAAACTCCTCTCTCGGGGGAGTCATGTAGACATGCTTAAGACTTCCAGCAATGACTATGACGTGTGAGATATTGTCTACCAGGAAACTCATTAGAAACTGATTGGCTAGGGTTTTTATTGAGGATTGGTCACATAAGCACCCTTGACCTTGCATGTATAGAAGTTTCAGATTCTCAGAAAGAAGGCAGGTGATCAGCATAAACCACATTGTTTACACAAATAGTTTAGGTGTGGTGAGCTACTGCACTGTTCTGGGAATGATGGGAACCCCCCAAAATCCAGCCTCCCAGATGCTAGTCACAGAAGCTGGGCTTTTTAAGAATAGCAGTCTTAAGCTTGCTTTGTTAACTCTTTCCTTCCCAGAGATAAGTAGCAAATGATCATGTGTTTGTATTACTTTATTACAATAATTACTTTATGACAATTCAATGATTTGAATTACATATATTACCTCCCTTTCTTGACTAAGATGTCTTTGAATGCATCACTGAATTCTAAAAACTTTTATCATAATGACTTATATTTGGTAAGGATTCAATAAGATCTTATTAAGTAAGTGAATGAATGAATGAATGAATTTGACTAATGTTAATGTTAAAATAGATTTTCATTCTTGGATTTTAAAAGGAAGAGTTGTTTTGTGAAGCAAAATTAGAGTTGTTCTGTATAGCTGACCTCAAAATGTAAACTAGGTTGAAAGGGTCAAAACCTGTCAATCCTATTGTAATAGTGCTCTATGGTGACAGATGGTAGCTACACTTGCGGTGAGCATAGCATAATGTATAGAGATGTTGAATCACTACGTTGTACACCTGAAACTAATGAAACATTGTGTGTCAACTATACTAAAAAAATTGAAATAAAACTTAATGTAAAAGAAGACTTTCTAAATTTAAGAGATGCCTATAGACAGAAGCCTGCTCTTTGGATATTGTGAGTTCAAACACAGATGAGTGGTGGAATGGATGTTTTAGTTTAGGCATTGGTTGGTTAACTGGTAGGCTACAGTAGATTGCCCTTAAAGTTTATTCTGTCAAAAATCTATGACAAATTATTGAACCCTATCTAGTTTATCAGCAGTGCAGATGAGTTTAGGGGCAAGACGAGCAAAGGTCCTATTGCCATATGTATAATCAATTGCCTGTTAGGGATTTTCCTACCATGCAGAGTATAGTAAATGATTCTGAAAAAAATTTTTTTGAACATCAATTGGCCAGCTAATTTATTTCTCAAAATTTAGGATAAGTAGTTCAAGAGTGATAGAAATCAATGCAAGGGATGACTTTCTGAAGATATTAGTTATCTATTACTACATGAAATATTGCCCATGAATTTAGTAGGATTTTCCATAGTTACCGTGTTTAAAAATTTGTTATCTCACAGTTTATGTGGTTAGAAAACTTGTGAGTGGCTTAGCTAGTTGGTTCATAGTTATAGGTCTCTTGGAAATTTTAATTAAGTTATCAGCTGAGCTGAAGTCATCTGTAGGCTTGACTAAGGCTGAATCATCTACTTCAGAATGGCTCACTCATGTGGCTTCATTTCTTTGCTGGCTCCTGGCAGGAGGCTCAGTTCTTCATTATGTGACATGGGCCTGATTGAGTATCCTTATGGCATGGCACCTGGATTCTCCCAGGGGACCAATCTAAGAAAGAGATCAAGGAGGAAGCCATAGTGCTTTTTATGACTTTGTCTCAGAAGTCATACATTATCACTTCTGCCATAATAGATTTTTTTGTTGTTGTTGAGTCACTAAGTCCAACCCATTCTCAAGGAAAAGAGAGAGGATATTCTCCACTAATTTTGGTAAAAAAATATGGCACTATTTCTACTTACAGCTCCCATGATACTACCATAGTTCAATAGCAGAAATGTAGTCAATTGTCTACCAGTGTTGACATCATCCAGTTCTTAAGTATGTTAAAATTTGAATTTGTATCTCTTCAAAGACAACAATACTTATTATTTGAATATTTCCTAAATCAAAATCACATAAAATATGACCCAATGTACCAAATAACAGGGTAAAATGTATAACATTTATCTTTATTCAAAAGATGCTATCGCTTTATGAAACTTCTGGAATACAAATCTGAAGAGGAATTGGATCAATTTAGCTAAATTTCTCAATCCCTGATTCCTAAGTTTCAAAAGTAGGAACTCACTGTAGTAACTAGCATAGCCTGATCAGGACCTTTAAAAATAATCCCACGAGGAAAGGAGAGTCTAAACTAGTGATTCCGGCTAATGCATTACCCTAACAGTTTGTTGGGAGTGGCTTAGTTCTTTAGAGCTCAACTTGCCTCATACTGTGTTCTACTTTGGAGAACAGGGAAAAGCAGATCAGACCCTAAGAAAATTGTGTGTAATCCCCAGTTTGGGGACACTTTCAGAGGCTCACTATAGATTATAAAAATGACTATGGGACCAGGCAGTTCCAAGTTTCTGTAGCCTTACCTATTGTCATGAGAAACATCTCAAGTAGGGGACTTTCTGTCTGGCTTACAGAAATAGGAGTTTGCCTTCATCTTTGGATGGCTTGAGCACCAGATTCATAAGCAATAATGTGGGAGTAGTGGGTGAAGAGAGATACTAGAATTCCTACAACCAATACCAGTGGATTCTTAAGCATTAGAAATATAAGAGATGAGAGCATATTTACAATCTAAATTGATGAAGTATGTTGTTATAGTATTACGTTGTAACAGTTTGTCAGGTAATGTGATATGGAAACTCTAAGGTGAGCACTGTTTTAATAGGTGGAAATGTAAAAAAAAAATAGGTGGAAATGTTTTTTTTTTTTCAAGATAGAGATAAAAATTTACAAAAAAAGTGTGAGGAAAACAGGTTTTTGGTAAATGTAGCTGACTCCTTTTTGGTGTGTGTTGTCCTTACTTGTATTTTAGGTGAGGAAGAGATTTAACATCTGTTTTCTTCTTTATGTATACTTAAAGGTCTGCATGAGGCCTGTCAGGAAGAACTCAAAGAAGGTAGTCAGTTATAATTTAAGACTCAAGTATAATGAAAAAGGGAGAAATTACAATTAAGAAAATCACTTCAAGTCACTATGGAGCCTATTTCTAATGACTGTATAACTGGTGTAACCGCTGAATTTCCTATTTATTTTTCCAGGTTATTGCAGGAGGTCTGCAACATTAGGCAAACCTGCACCTGAATGAAATTGCTGAATCAGTTATGCTGTTTTAATAGCACATCTAGTGAATTGAACAACTGTCAAATCACTTTAGTTTTTAAGGGAAAACCATAAATACTCATCTTAGACTGAGTCTTTGCACACAAACCAAACTGGAGGATTTGGGTCATTACCTGATATTTCAGACCAGAAAAGAAAAGAAAATAGATTTTTCACCTGAGACATTCAGATAATTAAACCAAGGGAAATGTTTTTTCTTGAATTATCTTGGTATTTTCTTTCATCCTTAGTTTCAGGTTCAGGTTAATTCAACATATATCTGTCTATTGTACAAGGCATTTAACTAGCTATTGTTGAGATATGGAAATAAGTAAGACTCAATCTTTGCCCAGGAATATACGGGGGCCAGGGATGGAGTGGAAATGGCTACCATTATTTGGAAGCATACTATACATCTGTAGCTGTGTTAGTGACCTTTTTATCTTCTTAAACCAATTTCTACCTCCTCTTAAAAGGCTTTAAGTATTATTTTTCCTATTTTAGAGCATAAATCTGAGAATGTAACTGAACTAAGAAACTTGCATATCTTGTAAGTGACTAAGCTTGGATTCAAATTCAAATCACTCAGATTCCAGAACTGGCAATGAACAATCATCTGTTGATGGACAAGTCAATCATATGTGGATGCATCTGTAAAAGTAAACACTCACTGAACAGATACTCAACTGGAATTCATAATCTCAGCTCTCCTAATTTAAAGAACTTTTTAACAATGTGGATAATATATAGTTATTTTATGACAGTATCATTACTATTGTTTATGTTTCAATGATACACTTCCTGTACAACTAATCCCAGAGTTATATGTAATTATCTGATCATGATGTACATTTTGTCTGCATTCCCATTTTATTTACATGCCACATGGCTATTGAACACTGTAATATATGAGATCAATTATTTTAGATAAGTAAAATTTAGAGAGTTTAAAGTGGGGTTTGTGGGTCAAATGACAAATTCTGGCGGCTCCCATCTGAGTTATGTACAAAAATAGTTTGCTCAACTAATGAATCTATAAGAAGGAGTGGGCCAAATGGATGTACCGACATCTTATCCTCTGACCTGGTGTAGCTGTGTACAGTGTTGTGCCAGCAGTTTTAAATCAACTAGTTATAGAAGCCAAATGCAAATAATTATCTGATTTTCAACTCCTTAAGTTTAATTCTGATTAGGTTTTACCATGGAATCAAGGCATTTTAAAGAATCACTGTTATAAAAGAATAAATATATAGATAAGACAGCCTCTGACTTTGATTCATAATAGTCTTGATCCAAGTGTGGATAATTTACCTCAACATGGTTACCAATGAAATTATTTATGTAACTCACACATATAAGGACACCTCTTCTTGTAGTCTATCACTCAAAGACTTGGATGTTGCTGATTGATACAAAAGCTTGAATTCTTTCATTATCCTCTTTGTCTGCAAAAAGCCTTGGGTATAGACTAAGCACATGTTCTTTGTTTGTATGTATATATCTTTATTACATAAAGAAAATCAACCACAACATAATTCCCTAAAAAGTTGGCTATCCTGGGGTTGCCTGGGTGGCTCAGTTGGTTAAGCATCTGGCTCTTGATTTTGGCTTAGGTCATGAACTCAGGGTCATAAGCTCAGGGTCATGAGATCTAGCCCATTCGGCCTCTGTGCTCAGCCATGAGTCTGCTTGAGATTCTCTCCCTCTCCCTCTGCCCCTCTCCTGGCTTGCACTCACCCATGCACATGCTCTTTCTCTCAAACAAATAAACAAACAAACAAATAAATAAAAAGTTGGCTGTCCTGAAGAAGTAGAACAGGTTTGATAGAAGCAATGTTTTGATTCTCAAAAACTTTAATAGGAAACAAATGGCACCAAAGTAGCAACTATGCATAACGTAAGCATGAAATAATAATACTGAACCAATGCACCGTAAAACATTAGCATTATATGTTTATTCAACATACTGTTAGTGTAAATTATGATTTTGGCAGTGTAAGTCTTCCATATCTATTTGCTATGTGGCCTGCTGGGACTTCCAGGTGTTCATCGGAGCTCAGCTACCCAGTTTCCATAGTGCTCAGATTATCTGTAGGTACATAGCTGCCCACCTAGAATGCAGTCTGTAGTCTCACCTGAAGTTAGATGTGACTGTGCAATGAAACTCAACAGTAGGATATGAGTGAGTGTATCCAGTGCCCCTTTGGATCTGGGCCTTTAGATGGAAGACACTTTTATCACATACTCTCTTTCCCCTTCCTCTTGGTAGATATATTTGAGGCAGTTTCTCATCTTCTGCCATGAAGAAGAAGAAAATACTGCAGGAGGAATTGGAGCAAAAATGACAGAAACCTGGCTTTCTGACAAAGTGAAACAGAGTTTCTCTGATGATCTAGGCCTTTCACGTAAGAACTGCACAGAAAAGAGAGGAAAAAGGTAGCTTTTTTATAGTTCCCTACTTTTGGATTTCAATCGCAGTAGCTTGTCTGTCACCCTAACTAAGGTACATGGGAAAGACCCCTCCTTAAGCTCTGATTTCCTTATTGACTTAAGGATACTGGACTAGAGGGTCTCTGAAGTCACATCCAAATCTAATACTCTATGAAATTGACTATTTTGTTCTCTGACAAATTGTTGTTAAGAAGCTGGAAAATATAAAAAAATAAATAGATTTTAAAAAATGCTGGAAAATAAAAGCTGGAAGAGATCCATACCGATGAATCAATTGTTATACAAATATGGAAAGTGATTCCAAATTTAAAGAGCCAATGGAGGTAAACACTGATATTGTGTTGACAGACTCTAGTCCACTTACATTCCTTTCATTGAACAGAAAAATTCCTGTAGAGATTCCACAAGAGACAGGCTTCAAATTATTACTCATCACGAACCTTCTCCTTAGAGCTGTAAAAAATTGAACATTCAGTACTATGCAGAACGGATTGGAGAGGATTATAGAAATAAGAGTGAGGAGTCTGTACAATAATTCAAGAATGAGAAGCTCCCAGACTGTTAGGAAGATAAAAGTGGATCAGGAGGGACACGACTTATGCTGTAGGGCCTGACTACCCACATAGGTACACACCAATGATGAAATTTCCTGGTGATTATGTGACCTTGGGCAAATGACTCCACCTTTCCCAATCTCAGTTTTCTTGTTGGTAAAAGGGGTGGGAAAACAGAACCTACCTCAGAGGATTGTAAGGATTAAAAAATAAAAAGACAATGTAAGTAAAGCACTAAAGTGCCTGGCGATAGTAAGAGCTTGATAAATGCTAGTTAACTTTGTTATGATAAAAAATATCATTATTTGTGGTAGTAGAAATATTATATTATTAATAGTTATCAAGGATAGTGTGTTCCCAAACATTGTAGAAGGCAAACACCAAGTAGAACAAGATGAACTATCTTCAAAGGTTTGCAATTGCCTCATATAACAAGGCTCAAATATGGAAAATTAATTCTTAATTAACAGATTATATACTACTTCATAGACATGCAGTAAGTATTCAGAAAGAGAGGACAGTGTGAAATGGGGTAGGCTTTGTGGGGAAAATAACATTGAAAGCCTGTGCTAAGGATAATGAAGCCTCGAGCTTACTGTGTGTTGAATATTATTCTAAGTGATTTACGCACCTGGCTTCTTAATCCTCACAATAATCTTATGTGTATGTACTTTAATTATCTCTATTTTATACATAAGTAAATCGAGGGATAGAGAGTTCAAGTAATTGTTACAGGTGATATGGGATGAAAGCTGCAGGAGAACTGGCAGACCAAAGTGGGGAACAGATCACCGAAGCAGAAGTGACAGTGAGTTCTTAGAAAAGATGAATGAATGAAAAGGCCATGCTATTCTAAGTAGGGAAGGAAATAAAGAAAATTAAGGAAGAAAAGTTTGAGTATGTCTTATGTCTGAATCAGAGAGGAAACATGTTATGGGGCAGTGACTGAAATAATTATGAGTGCCCACTTACTCAATTCTGTGAATTTACACATTACAAAATGATATTTTAATATGAAGGAATGTGATCTTTGTAGAAGCCTTGACTTTATATCATAATCATTTAATAGTGTTGCTTATTTGTTTCTGTAATTATAGTAATTTAATCTACTCTTTGGCAGACCTGATATTAAGGGAAAGGTAATTCTCTCAGAATTCCGAATATGTCGTTCTCCCAGAGTTCTTCTGAAAACGCTATTCTTCCCAGAGACTTTCTGAATGTGTAAAGAATCAGGACAGGAAACTGATAAGCAAGTTTTCTACACTCTAATAGAAATGGCATTAAAACATTTCCTTCTTCTGAGTTCATTTAAAAGAAGTTTTTCTACATGAATAGCATGAAATGAAAAATGCAAAAATTTTATTTGAGGAATTGATAAGTACAAAACTATCACACAAGGCTTAAAGTGAAGTTTCTGCTTATATTATGAAATCCTGGCCAAAAAAAAAAAAAACCAAAAAACTTCACTTTTAACTCAAGTTAATTTTATAAATCAAATACACTCTTGAGAGAAGAGAAATAGCATCTGTGTCATTTTTAGTCAATAGTTTTACAGCTGAATATTTAAAGAGTGAGTCTTGGCATCCATGAAGGAGTTTAAACATCATCACTTCTTTAAGAAGCTGACCAAATGACAGTGAGCTGTGGCAATCCTGCTACCTTTTTAAATAAGAAATATTCTGAAAGAGGTCTATGTCCTTTTTCCTTTACATGCTACATTAATACACTGAACTTTTTATGTCCTTTATATGCTATATTAATACACTGAAAATTTCATCTTGATTAAAAACTTTCTCAAATAATGAGTCTCCTTAGCGGAAAAATGTAAATTGGTGTTTAGTAACTGGATTTAAAATGTTGTCATTTTAAAAGTAATTCTGGTTATGTCAACATGATGAAAGACTTCCTTTATTTTATAAATATAAACCAGAGTACTCAATCTTCCTTAGTATATATTAGCAAACCTCTGTTAAATTAAAGTAACAACAAAATGTTGAAGATGTCAAAACTAACAATGCTCAAATTCTTGCTGGATTAGTTTTCATAAATATCAAACTGAGACATCAACATTCATCAGTTTCTCATAATTTAAATGAATAAAAAAATCTCTAATCCATCTTCACTCTTGTTATTGCATTTAAATTGTCACTCAAGTTTTGTTGCTCTCATTCTGTTATTGACAAATAAACCTGTATTTTCAATGGAAATGGATTTATTCATTCAGGAATTGGTTAGGCTCTAGGTCATAGAACTGAACAAGAGAGCAATGATAGTTCCCAAAATGAAACTTCCAATATACTGTGAAAGGTTATTTTAACAATAATAATTTTGAAAATCAACAATTAAAAAAGACTGGATATGCCATAATGGTATATTCTGAAAGGCTTTTATAGAAATTTTTCTAAGTAGGTTTCATATTTATACTACAAAGGTTTACTAGGGAAATATAATTAGGATTTTTTAATTTCCTTATATTTATTTTCTAATTTTTGGATCAGAGAATTAGAGCTTTTAATCTCCTATTCTGATTTCCTTTTATGTGAAGTACCTAAATACAAAGGTGCCTAGATCGACAGAGTGTTTCAAGGGGGGCTATATTTGTGTTCAGTCCAGAATCCTTCGGACTTATTGGGATTTATGAAAAGCACATATAAATGCTGAATTCTCATAATCAGGAGTAAGAGCTCAAAAAAGTCTTTAACACTTACAAAAATGTCAGTCATAGGCTTTCCTGCTTCTAGAGATGTTTCTATTCACATTATTCCAAACAATGGAAAACTATAGATAAACTAAACTTAAACCGTGAGTAAATTTTGATAATTCTATTTTGTTCTATTCTGAACTATATGTGTCTTTCTTTAAAATACACATTTAAAAAAATAAATTTAATCTAGATGTTTGGTATTTCAAAAAGAATTTCTATTTTCTCTTCCAGATATACTACTCAAGAAGATTTATGTTATTCATGGAAAAAGTTGACTGCTTTGTTCTCTTCAGAAAAGAAGGGATGGTGGATGCCTATCAAGACACAAGAAATGCAGGGGAGGTTTTAAGAGTGGGGAGGGGAATACTGGCCTTAGGCTACCCTTGATGACTTATGAAGTTATTGGCAAAACCTCCATACAGAATTCATTCAGCTTTCCCCATTCCAGGCATATTCCTGTTTCACATTTTCTTGTTGCCCCATCTTTCTGTAGTTCTGTCTGCTACTGAAACTTAATGACTTTCATCATTCTCCAATTAATTATGTGAGGTGAGACTCTAACTCAATTAGCATATATCATGTGGAGAGGGCTTTATGTATTTCTAACACTGCTAACACTTTCCTGTTCCAAGTAGATTCATAGCAGAGCAGTCAGAAAGTCTTTTTGTTTAAAAAAAAAAAAAAATTATTTATTTATTTGACAGAGAGAGACACAGCGAGAGAAGGAATACAAGCAGGGGGAGTGGGAGAGGGAGAAGCAGGCTTCCTGCTGAGCAGGGAGCCTGATGCGGGGCTCGATGTGGGGCTCGATTCCAGGACCTGGAATCATGACCTGAGCCAAAGGCAGGAGCCCAACGACTGAGCCACCCAGGTGCCCCGAGCAGTCAGCAAGTCTTAAGGACTGTTCTCCTGAGATCTTTTTCCTCTCTTATTTTTTATTAAAAAATTATTTTACTCACTCAAAACTACAAAACCATAGTATATTTACTTATAAAGACTGCTTTCCTATAAAGAATCAGAAGGTTGTTTTGTTTTGTTTTTGGTTATTGTTTGATCTTTCTGGGTTTGGGGAAGGTATGTAAATTTTTGAAGACTTAACAAACTTTTCCCCCCTAACCTGATCGTAAAAAATCTTCAAAATGATTAAAATGAGTAAACTTCATATGTAAGTAATATATACTTCATATGTAAGTAATATATACTTCATATATAAGTAAAAATATGGAATTTTAAACATTCTCAAATATAAAATATTAGAAATCAATGGGTGAGCCACTGAAAATAAAATTAAATACTCAACATATACTTAATTAGATAAAAATAGACAAAAATCTAATTCTAGTGGCATTGAATTCTTCAGTTGTTAAATGATCATGGTATAATGACACTTTTGTCAAAGGGTTTACCATCTCTAGTCACAAAAAAAATTTAAATGTATTGCAGTATTAGTAATATATGTTTAAATAAGTTCATAATAGTTTCAAGTTGTAAAGAATTCAAGATAAATTCTGTTTACAACTTAAAATTGAATTGCCTCACCCAATATTTTTAACTGAATAAAACTAAAAGCGTCACTCACTCTTGAAGGAAATTTTGAAAAGAACCTATATGGAAGCAAAGAAAATTTTTTTAGATTTATAATTATTATTTCTACCTTGTTTTTCTTAGTAAGGATACTTTTGTGTACATGTATCTTAGGACAGTATGTTGGTATGTTATATAACTCCAGGGGCTGCCATTCAAATGCCATTCATACCAAGTATTACGTGAATAGTAACCTCGCGGTTGGATGTCATGGAGGTCTGCACCGGGATCTTATCTGGTTATTGCGAGGTTGATGGATACAGAATCTGCTGTGTCACATGGTATGACTTTAGGTGTATATTGATATGACTGCCAGGGCCAGCTACATAATTTCTAGGGCCCACTGAAAAATGAAAATGTAGTGTTCCTTGTCCAAAAAACAAGAACAAAATGTTTTTTCCTTTCTTCCAAGGATTCTCTATTTACCTGTCTGGTGTTTTGTTGTTGGTGGTAATTCTCTATTTAATAATACACTTCTCCAGGCACAGAGAAACTCAGGAGTGCAGACCCTGACAGGTACTTGGGGCCTGTCTTGAAACTTATTGCACCAGATTTCAATCCCCCATGTCTCTGTCCCAACCCTCTGCCATGAGTGGATGGTGGCAGCAGCTGCTGGGCAGAAGCTAGAAGCAGATGGCCAAGAACCCAGCCCAGGGGGATGCTAAGAGGGGACAATGTGCATGAGTTCCAAGTAACTTGGTCTCTGTCCATTGTACCACCGGGCTTCACTTAAAATATACAAGGTTAAAGATAAAATTATTATGAATTTTAAGACACAACCTCAGAGCATTAAACCCTAAGACAAGCATCCTTCCGAGGGCAAGGTCCTGTGCTACCACACTGGTTGAATACATGAAGTAGGCCATGATCATTACATAATTTATCATCCAAACCAGCACAATTTTGATAATGAAAGGGGCACAACTGTAACTTTCCTGGGACAAGAGTCATTAACCAACCTGATTTGGGACAAATTGTGATGAATAATCACTCTACAGAAAATACAACTCAGATTGGCCTTTAAAAATGATAAATTCCTAGGCACCCATGAGTGAAGGTCTAACAGTGGGGGTGGCTTAAATCTAGTAATTCCTGTTCTATTTCTGTATTATTCTCTTCTGTCTGTTCCCCTTCATGTCCTTTCATCCCGAGACACTGACATTTTGATAATGACAGCAGGTCCAATCACACATCTGTTTAAGACAAAATCCAGAAGAACAAAGTTCCCTACAACATCCACCCTAGGTACTTCCAGAACACAAAAAGCCATTCTAAAAATCTTAAAAAACCTCCCCTTGAATTGCCTTGACTTAAATTGAATCACATGCCTATTTCTGAACCAATTATTGTCAAAAGAGATGAATTAATTTTAAGCCTATCAGAACCACCCCTGGAGATGGGAGTGGGGCCACTAGGGGGCCCCAATGAAGAATATGGATACCAAAGAAAATCAAGAAATCAAGTTTTATTAAGAAAGTTCCCATTAGCAAGGTACAAACAGTGCAGATGCAGAATTGCCAAGTAATAATGTTGACCAAATATATAAATAGACTGATTTTTCCTGGGTGAACAGAGGAGACTGAGTGATATGAGCCCGGCTCACATATGCAGTGACATGTATGGAGACACAGCTAAGTCAGACAGACAGTTTTCAGACAAGTTTGGCGCTCTTAACAAAGCTCTCAGGACCCCTTGTGATTTTTATTACTGCTAATACCTCATTACTGTTGAAGAGGAAAATTTTACCTTACATTCTTAAAGGTTTTTTTTTTTTTTTTTTTTTTTTTTTCAGTAGAGCCTGAGAATTAAATTGATGTAAGACATCCACAGGAGAAAGGCATACAAATTTACCTAATGCAAGTTTTATGTGACACAGGAGACTTCAAAAGGAATGAAGACCCAAAGAAATGGCGAAAATTACATGCTTTTATATCAGGTTGAACAAAGAGAGGCAATTGTGGAAAAGCAGGTAAACTACGTGGAGAAGCTAAAGGAAGATAAAAGAACTATTTTAACAAAGTCTGTTTGTATAGAAGTCTCTCATTCTCAACTTCTCCTCCTTGATGATAAGAATGTTACTTTTCTTCTACAATTGGGAGGACATTTTTCACATGGAAATTCCATTTCCTTCTTTTAAGAAAAAGAAGGAAGGCTAGAGTGCTTTTCTTACATCTGCTGTTTTTCAAGTGCTTTCAACTCAAAAGAGTCAAACTGTCAGAGTGGAATATTTTAGTGGTATTTAGAACTCCTTCACTACCTACACAGCACATAAGAAATCAGCCATAGAGAAATACCTGAAATGGTCCAAATGTGTGATGCTCTATTACCTTGTGTTGCATCTCAAGTTCCTAGCATTTACCAAACACTTAATACATATGCATTAAATTAATTAAAGACAAAAGCATTATTAAGGCTGGAAAGTATCATTACATTTTTACAAAAGTTCAGGAAGACATAATGACCAAACTTAGGTGTATCTAAAAAATTAGTTAAAATATATAAAGAAAAACTAATAGAAGTACAGAGAGAAGTTGACAAATTTATCATAGTGATGATCAAGTCTTCCAAAGTCTATCTATAGATCAAATGTAATTCAAATGAAATTTCCCCAAGTATTTTTCTTTTTAATATATGGAAAAGCAAAGGGCCAAGAATAGCCAAGATACATATAGAAAGGAGCAAGGCCAGATGAGGTTCCCTGCCAAATATCAAGATTTACTTTACTTTCAGTAGAGTAAGAAAATGATAGAAAAATTGACCAATGTAATTTATTCCAGTCCTGATATATGGCAAAGATGGTTTTGAAAATTCCTAGGAATTAACATCAATCTTTTGCTAAATGATGCTGGAATAATTTACTGTTCATATGGAGAAAAAAAAAAGTAAATGCTTACTTTACTCCATATACAAAGGTCTATTCCAGATGGAATAAAAACCTCAAGGAAAAACTGAATTACTTAAGAAAATGAGTGGATAGCTTTATAACTTTGGGACTGGAAAAGATTTCCTAAACAATTTACAAAGACACCTATTAATTCAATTTTGAGAAATTTGTCTACTTGAAAATTAAGAACTTCCTGAAGGAAGCTGAAAGAAATCACAAAGAAAATGGGAATATATTTTCAATAAAGAACTATTTTCCAGAATGCATAAAGGACTCTTCCAAATCATCATGAAGATCATCAATGGGAAAAGAGATTTATGACATGAACACACATTTTGCCAAAAAAATATAAATGGTGAATAAGCATAAAAAGATGTTCAATCTTATCCATTATCACAAAATGAAAATTGAAATGAGGTGAGATATTATTTTTCACCCAGTAGATGGACAGATGTTTGTAGTCTGGCAATACCAATATTTGGAGAAGACATTGATCAACTCACACACTACTGATTGGTGTGACAATTGGTTTTCAACCACATGTAAATGATTTTTAACATTAATCAAATATTAATATTTTATATTATATTATAAATTAGAGTTTTTGGATACTCTCTGAGAAATTGTTCCATAAATGTGACATATAAGAATGCTCACTCTCACTAGAATATAAGCTTCATGAAGACTGGGAAACGTATGTGTGTGTGTGTGTGTGTGTGTCTATTGAAACAGTGCTTAGCAGCTAGTAGGTGTTCAATAAATATTTGCTAAGTGAAAGAATGAGGAACCAAAAACCAACAAGCTATATCTTCTCAGAACAATAAAGTATGGTGTATTCACAGAGTATCAAACAGCATCAAAATTAAAATTGACAAACTAATTAAGTAGTGCTGGGTTTAAAAACAATTTTGAAAAAAAAAAATTTGAGTGAAAATAGGACCTAGGAAACTACATATAGTACATTATGTTTATGGAACTCAAGGGCAAGAAGAAATAACATCTTCTAGGGATATAAACGTATATGATAGCGCTGTTTTTGAAATCTCAACAGAATGATAAACGTGGGGGAGGCACAGCAAAGCAATGAGGAGGAATACACATGTGAAAGCACAAGAACTGATGATGCTCTGGTTCTTAAATCGGGAGGTATTCAAGGAAAGAGATGTCATCATGTATTTTAATTTATAAAGGGTATATATTTTTTGTATGTACTAATGATCATATTAGAATAATAAAATAAATACAATTTTAAAAAGCAAATGAAGACAACAGATTTAAAAATATGTACATAATTCTTCAGTTGGAACATTTAGACAAAACCTGTAAAATGTGTTTGAAATTGTATAGAGAGCCAATGCAGATCTGGCACAGAGACAGAGTTTCCCACTAGCTAACCTGGTACATTTTCAAAAAGTACATACCTTTCAATAGCTGGATTAATAATTAGAACTTTGTAAGATTTATTTTTTTTTAAACCTAGAATTAAAATTCTTAAGCTTTGAGGCTACTAATTTGGATCTGACAACAATTCAAAGTGAATCAGGCCAATGTTTACCTTTGTACTATTTAAAATGAATCTACTTTAAACAAATATGGGTGCCTGGGTGGCTCAGATGGTTGGGCGTCTGCCTTCGGCTCAGGTCATGATCCCGGGGTCCTGGGATCGAGTCCCACATCGGGCTCCCTGCTCCTTGGGAGCCTGCTTCTCCCTCTGCCTCTCTCTCTCTCTGTCTCTCATGAATAAATAAATAAAATCTTAAAAAAAAAAAAAATAAACAAATAAAATAAACAAATAAATTGTGTTAATGTTGAAAGTTTTTTTTAAAAAAGAGGATATCTTTTTAATTGTTCAAACTTTTCTTGGATATAAAAAACACTGACTTAACTCTAAATAATCACTCTTCTAACCACATGTGAGGCTTAGCTATTCCTTTGAGCAGGATCTGAGAACTTTGTTCTTAAGAGATGATTTTTTCTCCAGAAACGTAAATGTATGAAACCCTAACTGTTTGTAAAATATTCATAAGCTTTATTTTCCAATAATTCCAGTCACCTTTCTTCATGTTTGGAAAATGGGTTCTTTTAACGCACAATTCCCCCTTTAAATGATTTGTTTAGGAATTAAAACAAAGCAAAACTGGTTACTCAGAAGACAAACACAAAACATTTCCCTCTCCTAAATTCTACACCATAGCCTGGATGAGGATTAATATGCCTTGTACCAACATAATTAAAAGTAGCCATAGAAAAGACAGTTGGAAAGGTTCTAGAAGAAGAATGATAGAAAGAGGAGAGTAATTACATGTTTAATGTTCTGAGAAGAAAACACATGAAGAAAGATTTCTCTTATTCCCTGGAACATAAGTATTCTCTATGCTAAAAAATGACTGAAAGAAATGTTGGATAATCTAACTCGGTGAAGAAAATATCATTTAAATATAATGTGTTAAGGCACTTAAAGGACAGAGCGCTTAACGAAGTGTATTTAGAGTATATTGATTACAGCCATAAATTTATATACTTCTTGTGTAGATAAATTCGTTACCGTGATCCATTCAAAATTACCATTTTAGATGGTATTACTCTATATAGAATGCTGGCAAACTCGAGTGAAGCTGATTTATTCAAGAGAATTATTCATTTAATTTCCACCATTTAGTATTTATGTTCCCTTTCCATTCATTTATTCATTTCATCTTTATTCATTTATGCATTTATCAAATATTCATTTAAATGAGTTTTATTATAACTACAGAAAGTGTAGGGCGACATTTGCAGTAAATTTATTTTTTAATAGGTTTATTCTTGAAAAATCCTCTGAGCAGATAAAGTCTGCTTGACCCATTATGTTCACATCTCTTTAAATTTTTTACAACTTTTCCTCTATCCATTTCATTTCTTAATTTGGATGCTTCCCTTGAATTTTATTAAATTGCCTGGAATCAACCTTGGTAATCTATTTAATGTTTGACATACTAAATATTTATTTATGCAATGAGTATGTTATATGTTATGTTGTAGATTTTATAGAGTAGTCATTGAGGAAATTTTACCATTCATCAGTTAAGCAAACTTATTTCACACTGGATAATACAGTAACATGTTGAGAGCTTTCCCTTGTTTAAAACTATTCATATGTCGCTAACATTGTCCATGGTCATTTGAGATTTTTTTTTCTGCTTCATGATGTTTTTTCGTTGTTGTTTCACTAAAATTAACTTGCTATTTACAAAGACATAAACTAATTAAATTTTACATTGCTAGTAGAACTGTTATTATTATTATTTGTTTGTTTAATGATGATTGTGCCTCTAGTCTTGCTAGTCCAATGGAGCCTGAAATCCTGTTTTCCTCTGAGCTTTGGCTGGGCCATATGGCTTCCTTTTTCTGCAAATGAGCATTTCCCACATATGCCAAAATGGGACAGGGACAGAGACAAAGACAAAGACAGATATACAGAGAGAAAGCAGTTTTTGTTTTGTTTTGTTTTAGCTTTCCATATTTTTAATTTGGTGCTCAGTATTTTAAAAGTAGTCAATAGCTAAATTCTTTCTTTTTTATGCCCAGTCTTATCATTCCTGTGCTCTTGTTTTTTATATCTATTTCTTCTCACCATCTTTACCTTATTTTGGTTTGGTTATTCATTTTGGCTCCCTTTCATGGGTTACTGATTTTGGCTTCTTACCTAGCTTTGGTTTTTCACCCTTCCTTAGTTTTATCATCTCTGAAAAGTTGGGGTCAGAGTCCCTTACTCAGACAGTTCTATAAAACAATGAGCAAGCAATAGACTTCTTCCCACTCCTCCTATTATAATTTTTGAAAATCATGCAAGGATATCTGCTTAAAATTATTGTATGGAGTTTCTTCTCCTTATAAATTGATAACTACCAAAAGTAAGTGAGTTAGTATCTTTTATGCTAGCCTACATTTTGAACACCAGAACATGGAATATTTCTTTTTCAATTATTCAGGCAGTAGGCTTTCTTTTAATATTTTTAAGTATTAAGTTTCCTGTTAAAGGGTGGGAGGAAAAGAGTACAAGATGAGAGGGGGCAAACAATTATTGTTTTCCCTTTGAGATTCAATTTTGTTTGAGGTCCGCATGGACGTACAGGTAAACTCTACAATGCTAATAGCAACAGTAGTATGGAAATCATGGAGAAAAATAAGCGTCTATATAGTAGCCAGCTGATAAAGAATTGAACACAAAATTCTATGTGCCATAAATCACTGTACAGAAATATAGTCTGGAAGAACATTGCTGAGGGGGGCACAGTGTTGAAACTTAAAAAATTTAGAAAAAAGGTGAGACAAGATTCCATTTTACATATATCATGGTGTTTATCTTAAGTCATATTCAAAACAAATGTCCTTGGGTGAGAGAAAGGGCCTTAATAAGTGCATTGCCTATTTTTTATTTAAATTGCTTTTCCTGAAATTATGACCGTGTTCAAGCATTTAAATTAGGGATATTTTGAGATTATGGTACTTGTTATTTTTAAATACAAATGTAGTTTTAGTTAACATGACATGTTTAATATAAGCGATCATAATAATGATTAGGTAAGTAGTAAACAGTAGCTTTATTATAAATTTAAATCTGTGATGTCAGTAGTCAAACCAGAAAGAAAACTTCACCTGAAGGACATCTACCCAAGAACCTGATGAAAACCTGAAGTAGCGAAGAGAGAGGTTGGTAAGATTTGAAAAGGCTTCTTGAGACTCTGCTTTGCTATTTTTGTTTTGGGAATCAAACTTACGTATAAACTGCCACATACATAACTACATATCCCTCATGTTTTATTCTTGCCACAGTTGAAGTATCACAAGTAAGTTCCTGCCACCCATCTGTCACCTACAATGGGCCATCTTTCTTTTTTTTTCTTTCTTTTTTATTTTTATTTTTTTAAATATTTTATTTATTTATTTGATAGAAAGAGACAACAAGAGAGAGAACACAAGCAGGGGGAGTGGGAGAGGAAGAAGCAGGCTTCCTGCTGAGCAGGGAGCCCAATGCGGGGTTCAATCCCAGGACTCCGGGATCATGACCGGAGCCAAAGGCAGACGATTCAACCAACTGAGCCACCCAGACGCCCCATACAATGGGCCATCTTTCTAATGCATACTTTCTCCCTTTAAAAGACTCTATTTATTCTCTGTCAATTATAAATTCCACACACAGTCCTTGGAATAGCCCTTCACAAGGTACAAGGCCTGTCTCCAGATTTATCAGTGTCCTGAACATGTATCTTCTGTTTCAACAATTGAATCAGAACAGATGACATTCTTTGTATTGTCTCTACACCTTTATACCTGTTGTTCCTTTACCTAGAAGTCTCCACCCTCCCTTGCCCCGTAAATTCCTCATTCTCTGCACCAGCTCTCTTGTCACCTCTTTCATGAGGCTTTCCTTTATGGTGTTAGTTCCTAAAGTGAATTCCTCCCTTCTGTTGCTCCAACATAGTTGTATTTACATCTTTAATAGTGCTATGTTATATGATACATAAGGAGTACAATATAGTAGTTAAGATCCGGACCACCAGAATCAGACTGAGTTCACCCCATGACTCAGCAATTCCCAGAGCATAACCTTGGGCAAGTTATGTGAGCTCTCTGGACTTCAATCTTATCATCTGTATTACCCTTTTTTTCATCCGGAAAAGAGGGTAATAATGGTAGGTCAAAGACAGTTGATTACTTCCTGCTTCTGCTTTGAAATGTAAAGAGCTCAGAAGCCACACTTCTGTGCTCACATGAAAAAGTTAAACAAACTGGGCGCCTGGGTGGCTCAGTTGGTTAAGCGACTGCCTTCGGTTCAGATCATGATCCTGGAGTCCCGGGATCGAGTCCCACATTGGGCTCCCTGCTGAGCAGGGAGTCTGCTTCTCCCTCTGATCCTCCCCCCTCTCATGCTCTCTCTATCTCATTCTCTCTCTCAAATAAATAAATAAAATCTTAAAAAAAAAAAAAGAAAAGAAAAAGTTAAACAAACTGAAAATCAATTACTTTTCTTGGACTCATCAGGAGAACTCAAGTTGCAGGCCAAACTGCCATCTAGAAATCTGGAGAGACAGGCTCATCCAGAGAGTCAGAGACCAGAACTGCTTACCTGGAGCAGAAATCACTGAAGCAATAAACTTGGAGGAGCACTTAAATGGTACTTTGGATGAATTGTGAGACCTGAGTGTCGACTAGTGTGAGAATGAGAAACTCCTAGGGTCAGCAGGCATTGGGAGGCCCACATTTTTTAATAGGCTTCACATCCATGTAAAGAACAAAGGAGACAACTTAAAGAGCTCCAAATCCCCAGAGCTGAAACAATTTGAGCAACAAAATAAAGTAGCACTGGACTACAACCCAAAGTATAAAATAAATATCCTGAGTCCATAAATGACAAAAATAAATGATAGAATAAATAAATAAATGGTGGAGAATAGACAAATCTTTCATGCAGAAGAATTCCAAATTATTATGTAGCTACTCTGATCTTGAGGAGGTAAAACATAACTCCCCACTAATTAAATGTTGGCTGTGCATAGAGCCTTTCTTCAAAAAGAAACCTGAAAAAAAATTATTGTAGCCTGGTGATCAGGGTTAATAACAACAGTGATAAATCATTTTGATATTCTGTACCTTTGATATGATGCAGTGAAAACGGTAGTTTGCCTCTGTGTTCTTCCACTCAGCAACCCATAATCCCAGTCTAATCACAAAAAAACATTAGACAGATCCCAATAGTAGGTCACAAAACACAATACCTGACTGGTACTTGTCAAAATTAAGTTCATCATAAACAAGGTAAGTCAGAGAAACCATTAAAGCCAGGAGATATGATAACTAAATGTCATGTGGCATCCTGGATAAAATTTTGGAATTGAAAAAGAACCTTAGGCCAAACATGAAGGAAATCCAAATAAAGCAGGGACTTTAGAATGTAATTAGGAGTCAATATTGGTTCACTAAGTGATGGTTAATTTAAAGTGTCAATTTGACTGGGACACAGGGTACCCAGATATATGGTTAAACATTATTTTGGGGTGTCCATGAGGGTATTTCTGGATAAGATTAACATACTAACCAGTAGACTAAGTAAAGTGGATGTCCCTTCCCAATCCCAGTGGCGTCCCATCCAGCCCATTGGAGGCCTACATAGAAGAAAAGGCAGGATAAAGGAGAATTTACTCTCTCTGTCTGACTTTTTAAAATGGGACCTTGTTCTTCTCCTGCACTTGGACTGGAATTTACACCACCAGCTCTCCTGGGTCTCTAGCTTGTACATGGCAGATGATGGTACTTTATAGCCTTCATAATCACATGAACCAGTTCTTTATAACAAACCATGTATCATCTAGCTATGTATGTATGTATGTATGTATGTATGTATGTATGTATGTATCTATCATCTATCATCTATCTTTATCCTATTGGTCTCTTTCTCTGGAGAACCCTCACTACTACACATACTAATATGAGATGTTAATAAGAAAAACTTGGTGCGGGCTATATGAGAACCCTGTCCTATCTTTGCCATTTTACTGTAAATCCAAGCCTATTCTAAGATGAAAAGTTTATTTAAAACAAAGTTTGAATCTCAGTAATTTAATAAGGGTTGGCTTAGTTCTTCACAGGACTGTGATGCACAGTAAGAGGTTAATCCATGTAAAGTTCTTAGAACAATGACTGGCACAAAGTAAATGTCAATAGATGCTACCTATTATTATTAATGTACCACGCATGTTTATTTTATCAGTTTTTCACTGTTTTCCAATCTTCTTCTCTCATTGAGCCTTATTATTTATTTTTGTAATCTCGGGAGATCAATTTTATTGGTTATGCATATGGCAGGCTTTGGAAATTTAATAGGAATGACCAGGATGATTTATTCAAAGAGTTACAGAGGATATCTTCTGCGTTTTATTCTATTATCTCTATTACAGGAGTAGACAAAGGAATAGAAAATGTTTTTAAGAAAACTATAGCTTATCTGGAGAGATTTTAAAAAATGTTCTTATCATTTATCTTGCTATTATCTATTCTGAACTTTTATTTACTCTGTCTTCTTCCAAAATGGAGCTAAGGTAATAACCGTATGAGATAACTAGGCAATAAATGGAAAGATAGGGGAGTAATAATGTGGTGGCTCTCCTGTAAATAATTCTCTCAATGCCATATACATAATCCCTCCTGCCAGACATGTTTAAGAACTAAGTGATCTAAGTCACACAGATACGGATTTGATTTCTAGCCCTTACAAGCCGTGTGCTTTTATCAAGTTTCTTCACCTCTCTGTTTCAGTCTGTTTTATTTATATATAAAGATAAACGTGTGGTTGTTTTAAGGAATAGACAAAGTAGATGAAGGAGCTAAAGTCAATAATGTGCGTTCAATAAACATCCACTGATACACAGTAATTTCAGCAGGGAAAATGTCTTGTTATCTTGTTCAGTGAGGAAAATATCCATTAATTGTGAACATTGGGTGTTGAAGAAAAATATATCACTGAGTGGGTAGAATGCTATTGAGAACATTCTATAATATCTGATTATGATGTTATATCCAATAAGTGAAACCAGACTGTTTTCTCATTAAGGGGTTTTCAGTGGTCTTTTCCCTCCATCTCTTTTTCAGGAGAATTGAAGTTCTATCTGAAACAATTTTTAAGTCCCTTATACTACTCTTCCTTAACTTTATTGATGCCTGAGATTAAAAATGAAAATATCCTGAAAATAATACCAGGTCATTTATTTATGGACTTTTTTTCTTCTTTCATTGTAATTTCATTTCTCAACTGACGCACCTTTGTCATTAATTCCCTTCATTCCATCTGGAGTATCTCATTTTTATTGTCACTCATATTTCTCTTTTATTTATCTATGATTGTGTGCATGCTAGACTGTCATCTTTCTTTGCCAATTTGGGTTATGAAGTATGTCTTCTATCTATTCAGATTTTCTCCCACAAATTGCTTCTTTTTAATCTTTGTTTTCATAAACGGTATATTATTTTCTTCCACAGATTTAGTGACACTCTTAGGACTAGAAGTGATTTTCTGTCTCTATTGGCTCCATTTCTGAAAGCATATAACTTTGAGATTAACCTATTTTTACTGAACCTCTTTCTCATCATTTTCTTTCTCTCTTACAACAATGTTGATGATAAAAAAAAAAGTACTCCTTAAAATCTTAGTTATCACTGCACTTGTATCTTCTTTCCTTCTCACTTATTAAATGTTTAGAGATATTATCAAAAACATGCTCAACAATAGAGTCATTTAAAGAAAAGAACAGAAAATACTTTAGACTTTTATTTCTGGTAGGGTTCTGATATTAAACTGAAAGTACTGACAGCAAGGTTCTCTGTTCTTCAAAAAAGCAACTCGATTTTATTGTGTGGATCAGTGTCAAGACATCTCCCGTCCCCAGTAGCCTCATTTCTCAGTTTGAAGATGGTCATCTATCAAATGCAATATGTATTATAAATCAAAGTTGGCCAAGACTTTACATTCTTTGGATGAAGTTGAAATACGAGTTGAAACAATGATCATTTGCATTGCTACAGGGAATGAAGATGAAAGAGGTAATACCTTGTTTCATCATACAGTGCTAAGCAGCAGCTATTAGTGGTCTTTGCTGGAGATTTTCCAGTAGCTCAGGTAAAATAGCAAAGCTCAACAACAATAAAATTCCTCCAGCTCACTAGTAAGTAGAAGGGAAAGTGGATGCTCTTTCACAGGGTGGAAAGGCACTTATCATGTTGAAAGTACCAATTTAGCACTGAAGATTGCTAATGCGTGCTGCAAAATGAGTCACAATTTATAAGCATTCCTGGCAGAGTGCTGAAAGGTTTATAGCTTAGAGAACTGGGGGTTGTGAGGGCTGTCTTAATTTCAGTGGAACTAGCAAAGATTTAACATCATTCTTTTTTTCTTATCAAAAGCAGAGTTTTACTTTTTTCCCCATGGAGTGTTGTATGTGTATCTAGCTCAGGTTAGTGATATCAAAAATTCCAGAGACCTCATGAATATCCCGGAGGTGGGTGCCTGCCCTGAGGGAACTGGTCCTGATCTGATATGTGTCATGGAGTTGAACCCTTCCTGACATGGTGTCTCTGAGGTCTGGTCCACTGCTGGTCTCACATGGCTCCCCAGACTCCAGGGAAGGTAAACCTAGTGTTCAGTGAAAAAGTTCCAGAGAAGCTTTGGAATTCTAAATCTTTATTTTTTTTATTTTTTTAAAGCTTTATTTATCTGACAGAGAGAGACAGTGAGAGAGGGAACACAAGCAGGGGGAGTGGGAGAGGGAGAAGCAGGCCTCCCGCCGAGCAGGGAGCCTGATGCGGGGCTTGATCCCAGGACCCTGAGATCATGACCCGAGCCAAAGGCAGTTGCTTAACCAACTGAGCCACCCAGGCGCCCTGAAGCTTTGGAATTCTAAATTGAGGTTTGCAGTCCTCTTTTTTTTATTTAGAACTTAAAAAAAAAGAGAGAGAGATTATATTAGCATCTCTCATTATGGCATAAAATAAACAAAAAGAGCTAGTATTGATTGTCAGTTGTGAGTTAGGAACTCTTTTTAATGTTTTACATACATTATTCCTTTTATTCTAGGAAAAGATATTGTTGTGTCCATTTTATGGATGGTGCAAGGTGAGGCTGGCTTTCAGAAGTCAAGCAATGCACTTGAGATCACTCAGCTAGTAAACAGTGGAGACTGGATTTAAATCCAGGTTTCCAACTGAAAAGTTTGTATCCTTACTGAGCTTTTTGCTGTATTATTAAAATCTAGATTCAGAACTTAGGTCTGCTCAAGACGTGCATGGCTCTTAAACTCTAGCCCTTAGGGCATACTGTTTTGTTATTCTCCTTGCATATCAATATATGCTCTACCAAGACATCAATGGGAGAATCTGTCTTCTGATTTCCTTTGCCTGGCAGAAACATCTGCATAATCTAAGCTTTCAAACATGTTAGCTGCGGCACACAGAGTTGTTCAGAGAAGAATGAAGATCATCAAGCACACGTATCTCGTGGCTGCTTTCAGAGTTTATGTCTGTGTCCTATCAAATATAATGCTTTGGGGACACGGGCTCTACATAAGCATTACCTGAAAAATTTCATGCTTCACTTCTTTCTTGGATATGGTAATATTCTGTGTCCACTCTGAGGTCAACTCTGAAGACTCTAGTGCAAACAGAATGTAGTAATTGTTTTAAAGAGACCAAAGTCAACTTCACGTCTTTCACTTTTATAAGTGAGATCTGTTTGAGAACCAGCAGATTTCTCCAGTATTGCCATGAAAAATAATGATCTCAAACTACTCATCTTTTTAGATCCTGCCCAACCTTTGAATCATATTTCTTGTCCCTACTTTTACCATCTCAGTTCCCTTCTGATTGAAATACCATTCTTCCTTCTTTCATTTTCCTGCCTCCCTGAGCAAATCCTAACCAGCTGCCTTATTAGTGATTACTGTATTCACTAATAGAGATGGAAGATTTTCTAGAGTAGTAGAAAGAGAACTGAATAGTTGAAACAAATAGAAAATATCATAGAGAGGAAGCAAGCTTATCGTTGGACGATCACCAGCAGTTTGCCATCAAGAATAAAACAGGTAAAATTTTGTTGAGAGACTAAACAACACAGAGTAGATATGAAGGTGGGAACATGTAGTAGAGCTAGTGTGAGCAAGGTCTTGAAAGAATGTTAGAACACAGTCAGTGAGAACCTTGCCTTTGGAGTCAGGTAGCTTGGCTCAAAGACAGCTCTGCATTTTTTGAATTCATGAATTTGGATATATTATTCATCTTCCACAGGCCTTGGTTTTCTCATTTATAAAATTAGGATGGTACTAATTCTCCCATACCCATAGGTTGTTATAAGCATTGAGTGAGCGAATTGTCAGAAAACAACACAGTGCGAAGCGTTCAGTAAGCAAGAGCAGTATAGATTTAATAAAGAATCCCTCTGAGATCAGATGCTTTGTAATTTACTTCTTTGTGCCTGGCACATAGTAGACATTCAGTAAATGTTGGCTTAATAAAGGAATCATGTATTTGGCAGAATGGATTGGAGAGTAAAAACAAGAGAGAAGAAACCAAAAATCACTTGGGTGTGAGGAACAAATTAAGAGCAAAATCTATTTCTTTAGTACTTTTGTTTGAAGTATGAAAATGGGGTAGTCTCTATCCATTAATTGCTAACAGTAGATTTTGTTGGTCCAAACAACCTTCATGTTCTTTGGTATCCTTCCCTGAGTTGCTACGGATCATTTGGTGTCAGAGTGAGCTTCATGTTAGGCTTAAGGGATTTCAGTGGGAACGACAGGATGTCTCTAATTCGTGATGCTATTATGATATCTGCTAAATGAGTTTTTCCAATGAAAATGGATATTTTTAAAAGATGGCTAACTTTAAAGCTGTATCATTGGGTATTTGAGATACTCTGTAGTAGAGAGTACTGTATTTGGAGGGTATAAGGAACAGCCAATTTCCACTGTTAGCTCAGTTGCTGATACCTGGGAGCTAAAATACTTTTTAAAAAAAAAGGTGCTATCAGGGGCGCCTGGGTGGCTCAGTTGTTAAGCATCTGCTTTCGGCTCGGGTCATGATCCCAGGGTCCTGGGATCGAGCCCTGCTTCGGGCTCCCTGCTCGGCGGGAGGCCTGCTTCTCCCTCTCCCACTCCCCCTGCTTGCGTTCCCTCTCTCGCTGTGTCTCTCTCTGTCAAATAAATAAATAAAATCTTTTAAATAAATAAATAAATAAATAAATAAATAAATAAATAAATAAATAAATAAAAATTTAAAAAGGTGCTTTTACACAGGGAATTTCTCACAGTGTATGCTGCCTTTGAGGAAAGATAAGGTGTTTTAGTCCTTGTCTTACAAAAACAGTGAACATTAGCTTACATTTAAAGGATTGCATCGATTCCACCAATAACTAGCATTTTACTGTAGGGTATTCACATATAATTTCAGTATGAATTACTGTTCTCCAATTATGACTCTAATTAATCTTTTTATACTCTGGATCAGTTCATTAAAACTGCTACTCAGTGACTACTCTTTTATCTTCTTCAGTACATCCATTGTCACAACCTTTTTTGCCAAATGTTCATCTTCACGCACTAAATCGAGGTTTGCCTGCAGCCTTCAACTGGCAATTTTATACATTTAGACATGTCTTTAGCCTAAGTGCATTCGCCGTACTTTGAGAAATCTTTAAAGACTTTAAGAAAATAATTGAAGGTATTACTAGCAATATACTAAAATGCATTTCAACACTATTGAAAAATGTAAATCTTTACTTCAAGGCTTAAAAGCTTTTTCCTTTTACCTAACAAGAAAACCACATGGTTTAGGTCCAAAAGTAATTTTGAAGGTAAGAAATATCATAGTGAGTAAATTTGTTTGATCTTGACATATACATAAAAGAAGGAGCAAGGAGAGAGAGAAGGTGCAAAACAATAAAATAATTTTGAAAAAATAATGTCTAATTTTATCTTTACTGTTTGGATTGAGTTTGGCTCCCAAAATGATAGGCCTACATCTTAACCCATAACATCTGTGACTATGACCTTGTTTGCAATGGGATTCTTATTGACCATATTTCCTTCTCGGGGGACAACATTTTATTCCATGTAAGCTTATTCAAAATCTGTTTTTCAATATTAAAGGTACACAGTGTTTGGGCACCTGGGTGGCTCAGATGATTTGGCTCAGGTCATGATCCCAGGGTCCTGGGATTGAGTCCTGCATCAGGCTCCCTGATCCTTGGGAGCCTGCTTCTCCCTCTGCCTCTTTCTGTCTCTCATAAATAAATAAATAAAATCTTTAAAAATAAATAAATAAAGGTACACAGTGTTTGAAAAAAATCTTTGAAGAATAAGTTATTAATTTTAGTGTTTTGCATTTTACCATTTACATCCATAATATATTTTTGCTCTAATGAAAAAACAGTAAGTTACTTCAGAGGATTACATTAATAGTTATTGAGAAATAGATTACTATCATTCATCTGTATAACACCTTAGACCTACAAAAGAGCATCTGTTTTATCTGGAAAGAAAGCTGAAGCATAAATTGTCTCTATATGCCTGATGATGAAGCTGAGGCTTTTCATTCATTCATTGATTAAATAAATATTTATTGAACACCAACTATATACCATTCTATGTAGTAGAGAGATAACAAATACATAAACAATCTTCATGAATCTTATAATTTATTGTGGATAAAAGAGGGACTTGCAAAAAACATAACAAATAATAAATTATGTTAAAGCATATGTATTAGGTTAAGGAGCAAAAAGTGCTGTGTTAGAAGGGTTTCAAATTTAAATAGAGTGGTCATATCTCTGATAAGTACTTGAGGAAGGTTAGGAAATGAGTCATAAAGATACATGGGCAAATGCTTTTTGAAAATAAAGTATAATCAAGAGGCGCCTGGTGGTACAGTTGGTTGAGCGTCGGACTCAGGTTGAGTTCTCAGGGTTGTGAGATGGAACCCCACACCAGACTCAGTGCCAAGCTTGAGATTCTCTCTCCTTCTCCCTCTGTCCCTCCCACTTGTGCCCTCTCTCTCTCTCAAAATAAATAAATAAATATATCTTTAAAAAAAAAAGAAAGAAAAGGAAAATAACATATAGTCAGTGCTAATATCTGGGCCTGGTGCATCCCAGAAATAGTAAGGACGTCAGCGAGAACAAAGAGGAGGCTGATAGTAAATGAAGTCAAAGAGGTAACAAGGTCAAGATATGAAGGGTTTTTATGGCATTTGAGGATTTTGGCTTTCTTTTTCTGAGTTAATTGCAAAAATATTGGAAGTTTCAAATTATGGTGATATGATCTAATTTATGATTTAAAGGAAACATTCCCTGTGCTGTGTAGAAATAGTAAGTGTAAAAAAGTATGATCAAGAAATTCAGGTGGCTCTTGGCATAATGTAGGTCCAGGTTATTTGTACCGGGACTGAGCAGTATAGGTGGTGAGAAGTGGTAGAACCAAAGATGATTTACTGCGGGATTGGATTTGGGGTGTAAGAAAAAGAATTCAAGGATGATTTTACATTGTTTATTTATTTATTTTTTATTTTTTATTTATTTGTCAGAGAGAGAGAGCACAAGCAGGTGGAGTAGCAGGCAGAGGGAGAAGCAGGATCCCCGCTGAGCAAGGAGCCTGATTTGGGACTGGATCCCAGGGTACTGGGATCATGACCTGAGCCGAAGGCAGAAACATAACTGACTGAGCCACCCAGGCATCCCAATTTTACATCTTTTAACCTGTCTAACTAGAAAGATGAAGTTGTCATTAAGTGGAATAGATAAAGTGGATTTGGAGAGATACATTAATAAACACGCTAGCTTTCAGATGTCTATTTGATATCCCAAATGTTGAGTAGGCAGTCAGAGATATACTGGACTGAAATTCAAGGGAGAGGGTCAGGCCAGAAATGTATATTTGGGAGTCATTAGCATATAGGTGATGGTTAAAGGAATGCAAATGAAGGAGACCACCCATGAAGTGATGTAGACAGAGAAAATAAGAGGTTCAAGGACTGAGAATGGGGAACTCCACAGAATTTGACCTCAGTGACATAGAAAGTAAACCACAATCTGTGGTTCCAGGAAGCCAATTAAAAAAAAAAAAAAAGGTCTTAAGGAAGAAGGCAGATCAACTTGACAGGCAGGTCAAGTATTATGATAGCTGTTAATTGAGTATTGAATTTAGCATTGTAGAGGTCATTGCTGAATTGACAACAAGTTTGATGGAGTGATGGGGCAAAATCAATAGTGGAGTGGATTCAGTGGACAATGGGCAGAGAAACTAGAGAGGAAAAATATTGACAATTCTTTCAAGGGATTTAGCTGTAAAAGGGAATGAAGAAATGGAGATGTGGTCGTATCAAAATTATTTTTTTAGAAAAACAGGTAGATTAGCAGGATAATTTCTCATAGAAATGATGCAGCAGAGAGAGAAAACTTGATAGAGAAATGAAACAGGAAAGCTGTAATGATATACTAAATGGGTGAAAGGGAATGAACTTTAAAACTTAACTTAAATGTTTGGCATTAAGTATAACCATGATCCGTTCAACTCTCATAATAGAAGGGAAGCAACTGTGTGGGACCAGATGATAGCAGGCACCAACGTCTGGTGTTGGGAGCTTCTTTCTGGTTGCTTTGATTCTCCTGGAGGAATAGAAAGCAAGACCATAAATTGAAAATAAAGATGGGGCAGGAGGTTTTAGGAGATGAGGAGAGGTTAAGGTGAAACACTCAGCAAGGGGTGTGAGTGAGTAAGTGAATGAGAAAATGTGTCACGACTATTGTACAGCATCAGAGGGACGCTTGATATTCCTGACTTTGAATCTGAGATGAGACCAGACTGCTTGTTCAACCATGTTCAGTGCTCTAGGAAGTGAAGAGGCTCCAACACAGGATCCCTCCTTGCATTTAGTCGTCATGTCTCATTAGTCGCTTGTCTGTCTCATTTCCTTGGTATTTTGTTCTTACACAGCCTTCACACTACTGGCCAGTTATTTTGTAGGTAGTCTCTCAACCTGAGTCTGGCTGATGTTTTCACAGGATCAGATGGAGATTGAGTATGTTTGCCAAAAATACCACTGAAGGGACATTGTGGACTCGCAGGTCATCATCGTATGAGGGGTCTATGATATAAACATGACTTATTACTTGTGTTGTTGCCTTTGGTTTCTTATTTCAGGTGGTGTGTGCCAGGTCTCTCCACTGGAGCTGCCACTTTCATCTTTGCAGATAATAGGTACGCTGGGTGGGGATATTCTGAGTTTACATGAAGATCCTATTTCTCATCATAATTTTGCCCACTAACTTTAGTACCACCTTGCGGTGACTCTTGTCTGCAATAATTGTTACCTTGATGTTGGCATAATGGTGATTCTCTATTGACATCATTCCTTGCATATTTATTATAGTACTACTGTAAGGAAAAGATACCCCTTCTGTCACATTTATTTCATCAATTATTTATATCAGAATGAATAAATATAAAGATAAATATATAGACTGTATATAATAAACACTTTATAAATATGCAAAATCTATTCTATATATACATATATAATATATTCTATAGATACAATTAAATACTATATTGCTGATAGAATTGTTCCATTTTTGGCCATTGTGAGTTACTTCAGGTTATCCCAACAGGCGTCTATCCTTTTCTGTGCACTTTGTTACTTTCTGGAACCACAAGATATACCAGGGTCATCTGGTATTATTCTCTGCCTCAGCCCTAGAATCAGTCATTTTTTAAGATCCCTGGTTCCTTTTATTAGTAAATGGCATTTAGAAACCAAAATCTGGATGTTAGTTATGTTTGTTGCTCGTAGGCCATCTCAGTGGACAGAGCTAGAAAATATAATGTGTATTTCTATATGTATTATCTGTGTTGGGGGGTTGGGGTGGGTGGGTGGGTGTGTAAAACTATGAGTTCATTTTGGTATCTCTGATTTTAATCTAATGCTACAGGGTTTATCCTAACTTCTTTCTTTCAATATGTGTAACTCCTTTTTCCCACAGTGAGAATTTACTTCTCATTGTTGGAAATGTATTTACTTATTTACTTAATCCTATTTTACTTATAAAGCAATTTTAGAATTGCTATTTCATATCCCTGTGGGAGAAAATACTAGAACACAGTATTTGTGTATAGTTCCTTTGAATTTAGCATTACAGTATACAGATTAAGTGTATAAACTTTGGTTTATCAAAGTTAAGTTAGTTCTTTTATTCCCACCTACTTAATTTTACTTACGTTATTCATTTGTAATACAGTTAAATTTATATTTTGCTGTTTGGGTTCCATTTTAAGTTTCCCTCACATCCTGGTTGATTTAAATTATTTATTTATTTTTGGGGGTATGTGAAATATTTCCATGGTTCTAAAAGCCAGAGCCATACAAAAAGTTATACTCAGAAAAGTTTCACCCTCCCTTCATCCTTATTAACATATTTCCATTTACAATTTTTTTCCCAGCCTATCCCCACCTACATCTTCAGATAATCAAACTCATTAGTTTCTTGTTTATCCATCTTGTATTTCTTTGCACAAATAAGTGGATGCATGAATACTTTCTTATATTCCTTTTTTTCTTACGTGAAGGATATCATACAATAGACACACTTTTGCACCCTTTTTCCACAATATACAGTTTGCCTTGGTTTCACAACATATATCTGAAATCTGTGTATCAATTCATAGACATACTCTTCACCCTTTCTATAGCTTCATAATACTCCATTTTGTGGAGGCATCAAAGTTTATTCAACTATCTCTTATGTAAGGACATTTAGAGAAAAGTAGATTTTATTTTACCTAGTGTTATAATTTTGCTAGGTGAGATGGTTTATATGACTCACTATACTGTGGTAGGTTATATATTTTCTCCCTTTCCCATTAGGAAGATTATACCTCCCTGATCTTCTGATGTAAGGGGTGGTTATGTGGTTTACTTTGGCCAGTGGCATGTATACAGAAGTCAAATGTGTAATTTCTTAAGTAGTTTTAAGAGTTAGCTCATAGTTCACCCTGTCTATTGATTCCTTTGCCACAAGATGGGCCATGTCTTTGATGGGGTTTGCTCTGTTGGGCCAGAATAAAGACAGTGTGGAGCAAAGCTTCAGCTAACACACAGTGGTTGTGACGTGTGATCAAGAAATAAACTATTGTAATAAATAAATAAGTAAATAGGCCATTGTAGTTCTATGCCACTAAGATTTTGGGAACATATGTTACCACAGTATAATTTTGCCTAACTCTTCTGAAGTAACTAGGTAACACACCACATATGTTTTAAAGTAATAAGTAGAATTCATGTCTTCTACATTAGTCTACTCATCTGCTATAATAAGATACCACAGTCCGGATGGCTTACACAACAGAAAGAGAAAATTTCTCACAGTTCTAGAGGCTGAAGTCCAAGACCAAGATGCTGGTTGGTTTCCTCTCTTCCTGGCTTGAAGTTAGCCACTTTCTTGTGGGCTTTTCTGTATGCATGTGCAGAGAGAGACAGACAGATCTGGTGTTTCTTCCTCTTCTTATAAGACACCAATTCTATTGAATTAGAGCCTCAGCTTTGCAATCTCATTTAATTACCCTTACTTTCTTAAAGGCTCTATCTTCAATTATAGTCACATTGGGGATTAAGCTTCAATGTATGAATTTTGGGGGCATACCGTTCAGTCCATAACATCTTATTAGTAATTAATTTGTTGAAAGTATACATTCAAATTATAATAATCATTAAATATTATTATTACTCAGTTTGAATTATTAGACTACTCCATATTAAATAATATAGAACTTTATCTTAAAATGATGTCTAATTGGCTAGAAATTATTAAAGTTCCCTGTATTATTGTTCTTGGATTATTTTCTTTATGTTAAGAAATTGCATTAGGTGCATTTCTTTTTGGAAATTCAGTAATGTAAATTCTTAAAATGGTGATCGGTGACTATATATAATATTATCTATTACACATCTAACAATGTGGAAATTGGTCTTGTCTTTACATTTTTTTCAAAGGAAATATGGAATGATATAGTAAACAAGGTAGCTCCTTAGTTATATAATCTTGAGCAATGTCCTCGGCTGTGAAATGGCAGTAGTATTATATACCTCACAGGCCAGGCCTGTTGTTGGGATGCAATTGGCTGATTATGTATGTAATGTCTGCACCTCTATGTGAGTGCTCCACAAAGTGATTTAAAGAACACAAGTGAGGAGCGCCTGGGTGGCTCAGTTGGTTAAGCGACTGCCTTCGGCTCAGGTCATGATCCTGGAGTCCCGGGATCAAGTCCTGCACCAGGCTCCCTGTTCGGCAGGGAGTCTGCTTCTCCCTCTGACCCTCCCCTCTCTCATGTGCTCTCTCTCTCTCTCTCTCTCATTCTCTCTCTCAAATAAATAAATAAAATCTTAAAAAAAAAAAAGAATACAAGTGAAAGTTACCTTGGGGAAAAAAAGTTTTCTTGGTTATAACAAACAAATCTCATTGTTTATTTAATCATATAATCTATAAACATATGGTAACTTAGAAATAACAATACAGTTTTTTAATATAAAAAATTATAACAGTTCTTAAGTCCGATGGGGTTTAACCTACAATATTCTCCATTCAGGGAAGTAAAATGTAATTGCAAGGAGAGAATACATAATATTTTGGAATCACATGGCCTGTGTCTTTTCAAAGATAATATTTAGTGTCCTAGACTAAGATATAGGGAAATTAGTGGTACAAGGAAAAATTTTTTTACTTTTCGTCATTACTGGAAGCTTCTGAAGGAATCTGACAAGAACTAGAATGTGATTGCCATCTGGATTTTATGTAGGTGTCGTCAGCTTGGTGGTTCCGTAATGTTGCCTAACTCTTTACACATTTTTTACCAGCTATCACTGAACGGAAAATGACGTCTTTTTCATTTATAAAATTGCAGGAGGTGAACGATGTCAGCAAAATGGTGGCATGAGAATTTCTAGTGATGGTGCCCTCCCAGAAATATCAATTTGAACAACTATATCCACTTAAAATACCTACACAAGAGCCAAGAATTACAGGTCAGGGATTACAGCACCAGGGTGAAGCACTGAAATTAAAACACACACACACACACACACGACACACGACACACTGAGGAAGGTAAGAAAGATAGATTCACACTACCCCCATTACTCCCCATGCCTGGGCAGCCCAGCATGAGGAGGCATCCTCTCATGGGAGAAAAGTGATATGAATGGCAACTTTACCACAGACCCCAGAGGGGCCCACCTGGCACCATGCTAACTCCCATGGCACTAGGTGATGGACTCTCTACAGGTCCCTACAAACTCAGGCTCCCAGCACATCCCAGCACTGACCAGCTCCTTTGGCCCTAGGTGGCTTTTGTGGCCCCAGCTTTCTAATCAGCCCACCCAAATATAGACTCCAGATAGGCACCTGAGAACCTGGTCTCCTAGCCAGGCCCAGTGTCAGACCAGCTACTGTGGTCCCAGCGCCCTGAACTACCCCAGCACCAGGCTGGTCCCTACAGACCTAACTTCTAGACTGGCGGTGGCTCCAGACTTGCCCTAGTGCCAAGCTGGCTCCTGGGGCACCAAACTCCAGGTCGGCTCCCTGGAAACTAGGCTCGGTTCCAGTACTGGACTCTGCAAAACTAGATGCTGAGCAAATTATCTGAATAAGCATTTCACAAAATATTATATAAAACGGTTAATATGAAAAGTTGTTTCAAGTCATTAGCCATTAAGCAAATGCATCTTAAAACCAAGCCCTGTAAAATGGCTATAATAAAAAAAGACAAGCAATAACAAGTCTTGTCAAAGATGTAGAGAAACTAGAACCCCCATACACTGCTCACTGGAATGTAAAATGTCGCAACTGTTTTGGAAAACAGCAACACCATTCCTAAAGTTCTATCAAAGAGAAATGAGGGGGCGCCTGGGTGGCTCAGATGGTTAAGCGTCTGCCTTGGGCTCAGGTCATGATCCCAGGGTCCTGGGATCGAGTCCCGCATCGGGCTCTCTGCTCCTTGGGAGCCTGCTTCTCCCTCTGCCTCTCTCTCTCTGTCTCTCATGAATAAATAAATAAAATCTTTAAAAAAAAAGAGAGAGATATGAGAATATATAGCCATACAGAGACTTGTACACAATTATTCACAAGAGCATTTTTTTTTTTTTTGAGAGGAGGGCAGGTGTAGAGGGGGAGAGAGAGAATCTTAAGCAGTATCCACACCCAGCAGGGAGCCCAACACAAGACTCGATCATTACCTGAGCCAAAACCAAGAGTCAGATGCTTAACCAACTGAGCCACCCAGGCGCCTCCACAAGAGCATTTTAAATAATGGGCAAAAAGTGAAAACTATACAAATGTTCATCAATGGTGAATGGGATGGACAAAATGTGTTATATCCATACACTGGAATATAATTATTCACTTAGAAAAAGGATAGAGCACTGATACATAATACAACATGGATGAATTTCAAAATATGCTAAGTGAAAGAAACCAGACACAAAATAACATAAATTATATGATTCCATTTATATGAAATGTCCATATACGAAATAGCCTGATTTGTAGTGACAGAAGGTAGATTAGTAATTGTCTGGTTCTGGGGTTGTGCTCATATATATACATATATATATATATATATATATATATATATATATATATATATATATATATAATGCTTCAGTAAAAATCTGACAGAATAAAAGTCAATCATGTATTTGGACCAAAAAAAATAAATCTTTATCAAGTAAAATAATTGACCATTTTATAGGGTTTATTTTCTGGTTACAGTCAAATACAATTAAATATAATTTTTGAGTCATTGGAAATTAAGAAGCATTTCATCATATATCATCTGTATCAACATAGAAATTAAAAAGACATTAAAATCATTTTGAAAGCAATAAAAGGTGGCACATGCCATATCATAATTTTGGGTCACAGCAAAATCTGTACTCATAGGAAAATATATCATGTAAATGCTTTTATTAGTAAGTAGTATAACAAAAATAAAAGAAAGTATCCACTTAAACTTTTTAAAAAACAAAGCAAAGAGAAAAGGAAGAAGACATTAATAGGCTTATAGCTGAAATTTTAAAACACTGGAAAGAACAAACTATACAAAGTTTAGGCAAATACAACATTTTTCTTTTGTAAAGATAAAATAGATGACCCCCAGTGGATGCTTGAAACCATGGACAGTACTGAACCCCATTATATACTAATGATGTTTTTTTCCTAAACATACAAACAAGAATACATTATTTTATTGTGTTCTGCTTTATTGCACTCTGCAGATAATGCACTTTTACAAATAGAAGGCTTGTGGTAACTCTGCACTGAGGAAGTCTATCGGCGCCATTTT
Organism: Mirounga angustirostris; assembly: GCF_029215605.1. Taxonomy (NCBI): domain Eukaryota; kingdom Metazoa; phylum Chordata; class Mammalia; order Carnivora; family Phocidae; genus Mirounga; species Mirounga angustirostris. The sequence goes on along the minus strand of NW_026991709.1, from coordinate 88,598,018 downwards.
TCCAAGAGACTTTTTCCAAGTCTCTCTCTAGACTTTCCAAGACAGCATTAGCTCTCTTCATGTCTCTGTATCACATTTTGGTAATTTTTGCAATATTTCAAACATTTTTCATTATTACTACATTTGTTATCATGATCTGTGATCAGGTGATTACAACTCACTAAAACCTCAGATGGTGGTTAAAATTTTTTAGCAATATTATGTACAGGTTTTTAGACCTAATGCCATTGCACACTTACTAGACTACTGTATGGTGTAAAGATCATTTTTACATGCACCAGGAAACTGAAAACTTTATTTGACTCACTCTGAGTTATTTACTTTATTACAATCATCTGGAACCGAACCCATAGTACCTCTGAGGTATGCCTGCACCTGTGATAAAGTTTAATTTCTGAATTCAGTGCTGTAAGAGATTAACAATAATTAATAATAAAAGAGAGCAATTATAACAATACTGTATAAGTTATGTGCATGTATTCTTTCTTAAAATATTGTGTTGCACTCGCCTTTTTTTCTTGTGAATCATCAGTGAGATGATAAAATGCTTACGTGATGAGATGAAATGAGGTGAATGATGTGGGCTTTGGGACGTAGCATTAGGCTACTACTGACCTTTTAATGATGATCAGCAGAGGGCCATCTGCTTCCAGACTTCTGTTGACCCTGGGAAACTGAAACTGTGGAAAGCAAGACTGTGGCTAGGTGAGGACTCCTGTATTGACAAAGGGCTAGAAAGTTGTAGAAAGATAACACAGAAACGTATTAAACTATACATTTAAGATTTTATTACTAGCAACAAACATTGGCTTCAACAGGTTAAGTTTCAATAACTTGGTTCAATTTTGGCTAGTCTCTGACTGCTTTCATGCTATATCAGTCTTTGGAGACCTGCTTTTTAGCTCCTGATGTAAAAGAGCTTCCATTTGCAGCAAAACATACGTAGGAAAGATCAAAACTGAATGCTGGTTCTAAGCAACAGCACTAAGTACTTTGAACACCTCAGAAACAAGGAGAGTTTCACACATCAAAATGGAAGCCTCTTTGCTGGTCAATAAACAAGAATACTTGTTTTAAATAAAGAGAGTAGACTTGTGTTCATTCGTCCCAATCCAAGGTGCAAGATGTGCCTTGCAAAACCTGGCAAAACAATAATTTATTCTTTCAATAATGTGAAAAACCTTTTATTTTTTTCCCCTCAAAAAATTGCTTTGTAAACTTCTTCACTGGTGTATGTTTTCATGCCTGGCAAATAAATTAAAAAAGGATGAAATGTTGCTCTTTGCAACGACATGGATGGAGCTAGAGAGTATTATGCTAAGTGAAATAAGTCAGTCAGAGAAAGACAAATACCATATGATCTCACTCATATGTGGAATTTAAGAAACAAAACAAGCAAGCAAAGGGAAAAAAGGAAAGAGAGAAAGCAAGCAAGCAAGAAATAGATTCTTAATTATAGAGAACAAACTGATGGTTACCAGAGGGGAGGGGGTGGGGGGGATGGGTTAAATAGGTGATGAACACAGGGTGTTGTATGCAAATGTTGAATCACTATATTGTATACCCGCAACTAATATTGCACTGTATGTTAACTAACTGAAATTTAAGTAAAAACTTAAAAAAATAGATCAATTCAGTAGTCACTGACTTTACTGTGGTCTCTTTATGGTTCAATACTGACACCTTTGTCAATGGAGCAGCTTGACTCTAATCAGTATGGACCCTAACATGCTATGGGGCAGAGTTTCAAAAAGATATGCAACCTATCATTTTGAAAACATTTCTATATTTTCAAAAATACATCAACAATACCATATATTATGACCCTCAATAATTCTAAAACATGGATTCAACTCAGTAAATTCCCACCTAAATTCAATGCTAGAACAGACATGTATTGCTTTCTCACACCAAACAGTAAGTCTATTAACCCAAAGTATCTTCTCTTTTTATGGTAGCTGCCATGATAGTCTGTGTTGAATTTGTTGTTCATCAATACTCAAAAATTCTTTTTTTGTGTCTGGCAATATTTATTTCTCTCTATATCTTTCAAGTATTTGTATATTGCCTGTTGTAAATGTTGCTGTTGATAATGTGTTTGATTTGTAGGATTACCTTATAATTTTATGTGCAGTAGATAGTTTAAAGCATAAATAAGCTATTAAATGTATTCCTTTTTTTGTTTATTACCGACAGACTGTTTGTTATTTTGACTGAAACTACAACTGGCTTGATTGTGAACAGACATGACCTTAATGTGAATTAAAAAGGAAGATGTCTAAGCCTAACTAAAAGAGGTAGATTCTTCTAGAAAAAAAAAATGTCTTTTACTCTTATGGCCTCTGATATTTAAGTTTGTCTCTTATTAGGTCACATAGGAGCTTATGATTTTCCGTTCAAATAACCATATAAGGTGTTTTTTTCTTTTCTTTTTTTAATTAAGAACATATTCCTTAAGCCATCAAAAAATTCAAAGTGGCTTTAAATGTTTAAAAGTTAAAAGCAATTTTGGCTCTTTTGTTTATTGTGATATTTATACCAACTGTTTTACAAATGATTTTTTTTTCTTTTCTGAAAAGGTAGTTTTAGATGATCTTTAAGGTTCTTTCTATCTTGTAATTTATTAACTTGTCTTTACTTCTAATTAGTTTTTAATATCTAATATAATGGTTTACTATCTTAATTCTTATATCTGCTTACTAAAATATGCACCATTAAATACTTTATTAATACTATAACTTCATGCTCATTTTCTTTTTTTTTTTTTTTTTAAATCGGAGGGGGAGATGAACAGTGAGAGACTATGGACTCATGCTCATTTTATATTTGACAAAATAAAACAAAACCTTTTCAAAGTTGGATTTTTTATTCAGTAATAGACTTAAAACTTGTCTTTCTTTTTCCCTGGCAGTTATTGACCTTTCTTACAAGAGATTATTAGCTAAAGGTCACCGCCTTTTTATTTTGTTACCTTAAAGCTACAGAATTTATTATCTCATCCTTAATACTGTGGCAGATCATTTTCTTCATGGGCTGTGTGGTACATAAATAATGCAAGATTTAGAGTATCAGAATTCCTTTATCAGCAGATAGCAAAGTACTTTAAAAAAATTCTCTTCTGGCTTGCGGTAACAGTCTACTTTTATGCTGATTCCACTCAAGGCTTTGTGAACTGATTATGTATGGGAGGCAAGCCACAGAGACCAGGCAGATCTGAGGATATACCTGCCACAGATTGAGTCCACCCTCCATAAAATTCACCAGAAAAGAGAATTGATGGAAACACAATTTCAGTTTTTAAGATTGTGAAAAACGACCTAAGTAGAGACATTTTTAAAATGGAGCCAAAGCAGCCATTTCGGAGAAGCTGCCTTGCACTTCCTATTTTGTAAACCTTCAAACTGGGCCAAACTGCCAACATTCCAAGAAGTCAGCAAGAATGAGAAAATCCAGTGTGAAAAGACCAATAAAAGCGAGCTTTTGCTGAGCGACCACTTTACCTGACTAATCAATGAAGAACAAATCTAGACCTCCTTGTCAGCACCAATATCCTCTTTTTTAAAAACCACTCGTCTAAATCTTTCTCTTTCCCCTCAAAATCCCGAGTCCACCTCCTGTGATCAAGATACTATTGAGGTTACAGGATGCCTGGGTGGCTCAGTCGGTTAAGTGTCTGCCTTCAGCTCAGGTCATGATCCCAGTGCCCTGGGATCGAGTCCCGCGCATCAGGCTCCTTGCTCAGCAGGGAGCCTGCTTCTCCTTCTCCCTCTGCTGCTCCCCCTGCTTGTACCCTTGCTCACTCTCTCTCGCCCACTCTCTCTAACAAACAAATAAATAAAATCTTAAAAAAAAAAAAAGACACTATTGAGGTTATTACCTAAATCTGTCTACCCCAAATTGCAATTCTTTGATCTCAAATAAATGCAATGCCTCTTGAACTGGTTTCTTGTTTTTAGGTTGACAAAAATTACTGGATGAAGGTTTTTGTTTTGTTTTGTTTCCCCATTACTGGTTTTCTGGCATGACTACTAGAACAGGAAAGAAATAAATTGGAAAGTGGCAATAGAACTGGGCAGTAAGAATGGGAAAAGAGACTGCATAACCATGATGCCCAGTAGAAACAGTTTTGTAATCTGAAACAGAGTGGCCACATATACGTTCCTTTGTAGATTTTAAGTAACATAGGAGACAGAAAGGTCCTGACTGACAGAAATGTAACACATTTCTCAAATGTTGCCAGTTCCATTACCACCCAGAGGAGAAAAAAAAAAGTCGATATTACACTTTTCCAAAATGCATGTACTGGAATACTGCCAAGTAATTATGTGGCAAATTTTGACCTGTTTCAAGATGCTTACCAACAGAGGGTTCAAAAGATCAGCAGTTCTGCCTCTAGAATTTCAGAGGCCTAATTTAACTTATTTATGTATTCTAAAAATCACTTTTATTTTTAAAGCACTATTAAAAGCTCGCTTACACATTTGTTTCCTAAGCCTTCCTAATTTTGACAGATGTTAAACTGCTATAACCCGGAAAAAAACATAAAAAACTTCAATTGACCTGGATCGTTTTCTGCATTAAATGTTTGAATGTCCAAATAATTCCATTAGCTGGTATTGAATAATAAAAAGAAGGGGAACAAAATTTCAGTATGAAATAGTATAAATTAAATTTCCTACATGAACAGTATAATGATTAGAGATATTCAAACACAAATAAAAACTTGTAATAAAAACTTTTACAAAACTTTGTTTTCTTTGCTTGTTTTTATTTCATGTCTCATTATAGAACCAACTAACAATAGACTACTGCTCATGTGTATTTCAAAAATCTTCAAGAAATGTTAAAAATGAACAAAAAGACTCTCTAGTAAACTGTAATTGAAACACAACATTCAGCCAACAAAATACACTGTGTTATGTGATATTTTTACCCTTTGGTCCTTATCTAAAGGTTTTTAGAGTATAGGAAAAATGGGAGTCACCAAAGTTCCCATTGAAGTTAGGAATAGTTTACATCCTTTATCCAGTCTAACTAACATTCACTTCAAAAAATAAAAGAAAATATTAACACATAGAGAAGTTGAATCACTACATTATACTCCTGTAACTAGTGTCACATTGTGTGTCAGCTACATTCAGATTAAAAGTTTTTCTAAAGAGGTGCGCCTGGGTGGTTCAGTCAGTTAAGCGTCTGCCTTCGGCTCAGGTCTTGATCCCAGGGTCCTGGGATTGAGCCCCGCATCCGGCTCCCTGCTCTGCAGGAAGCCTGCTTCTCCCTCTCTTACTCCCCCCTGCTTGTGTTCCCTCTCTCGCTGTGTCTCTGTCAAATAAATAAATAAAATCTTTAAAAAAATAAATAAATAAAAGTTTTTCTAAAGAATAAAAGAAAAAATAAAGCCACTGTAATTTACCTCTCCACACCAATTAGTACCAACAATAAAATTTTTAAGTAGTTCTACATTTCTATCACAAAGTGTAAGATGGATATGATACTTTGAATAATTTAAGACAATAAAATTAAGTTGATATTATGGAGACAGATGCTACAAAATCCATTGATAATTAATTTACTGAAAGTAATATAACAAAATATAGCAAATAATTATTTAGCACTTAGGATAGGATGATGAGGCCTGGCAGATAAATAAGACAGGTGTTGGGTTAAAAAAGCAATCCACTGATGACGGAGAGATATCTGTAATATTAGTAGGAGGTGAGTAAAGATGCAAATAATGCCCCTCAAAATTTCTGAGCAAGACATAATTTGATGGACATGGGCAGGGATGCATGTAAGTGTTTAAATACTCTTGTGAATATTGACTGGCTGGCTATTTTTAATATATGAGTGAAGGAGTAAGCTATGGTGAAATACACTAAGGGACAAAAATTACGGACCTAAATATGAGCTTTATGGTTTTTCAGATAAAATAAATGCATGTTTATTTAAACATGGAAATATTGTCCTACTAGTATGATAATATCTCCAGTGGGCCCATTAAAATTTATTGTGTTAATCTTTGCTTCACACATTACTGATAAAATAGGACATAACCCTTAGGCTCTAAAAGAAATACATAGTGAGAACTGTTAAAAAAAAAAAAACCAACATGATCTTTCATGTAAATATGCTCTTAAACACTCTGAAGAAACAGGTCATTGACTTGGTGCAAAAGCTTTTCCAGTCTATCATGGAAATACATATTTAACAACTTTGTAAATTTCAGGTCAATGGTCCAGTAGACCAAAAAGTCTTGGAGCTGTTATAGTATATCCTGTGAATGCACATTTAGGGAATTTAAAATCACAGATTATTGACTTGATTATTGATGCAAAGTAGCCATTACAGTTTATCAGGTAATTAAATAGCCTATCATAAGAAGTGCATTTATAGGATGCAGTCATAATTTATGAACAGAACTAAATGTAATATTACTTTCAAAATCCTTTGGTTAATTTTGATAGTCTCTTTTGGTACCTCTTCTCTTCTTCCCTGTTACACATTTTTCTTCCATGTGTAGTGGAGGAAAAGCTTTTCCTTGACACTCTTACAGTCCCTGTCTGGACCTAAAAATTAAACTGACAAAGACAAAATTGATGGGAGAACACCATACAAATTTATTTAATATAAGTTTTACATGACACAGCAGACTTCATAAGGAAATAAAGAACCCCATTGTTGTTGTTGTTTTTTATGTTAAGTTTGATGAAGAGATTGAAATGGTGTATAAATAGGATAGGTTAAGGGGTATGATGTAAGCACAGTAAACTGGAGGAAACTTAGTAAGGCCTGTTTGATAAGATTTTTCTCGATGTCCCTTTGTCTTTGAAGTTAAGGATGCTCCTTTTCTCGGTATAGCGAGTGCATCTCTCACGTGGGTTTTCTGACCTGTTTCAGGGAAGATGTGCAAGGCGGGGAGGCGGTCAAAGTGACCTTCTTTGGCTCAGTCAGTTAAGCAGCTGCCTTCAGCTCAGGTCATGATCCCAGGACACTAGGATCAAACGCACACGGGCTCCCTGCGCTGCTGGGGGTGGGGTGGCGGTCTGCTTCTCCCTCTTCCTCTGCCCTGCTCCTCCCTCCTGCTCGTGTATGCACGCTCTCTCTCTCTCTCAAATAAATACGTAAAATATTTAAAATAAATAAATAAATACAGGATTTGAAGCTTATCTCCTCTGTACTGGTTGAGCGTTTGGTATGCTTCCTGTTTATGGCACCCATAACTTTTATTTAACCCTGTCCAGATGGATTATTATTTTTATTTTTTTAGTGATAGTTGCAATTATATCTGTTAAAACAGATCTAACTCATTCATTTGGATGAAAATCAGTCATTTAACTAGAAACCACAATATTTACCAGAAAACCTATACTGGTAAAAGTAAAATTAAAGTATGCTGTTTTGCTAAAATATCATTTTAGGATAACATTTGCTATTTTTGTCAATTTTATTTTTCTAATCCACACTTAACTTTGGGGCTATTGTGTACAAGTTCCGAATCAGGCCATGTTTAATGTTTGTGTGTGTTTGTATATATATACACACGTGTGTATATATATACATGTTTTTCAATTAAGTACAACAAAAAATTATTTTAGTCAAAAATTTGGATTACACGTAAACCTACTCTAAATAATTACACAAAAGGAAAATATTGGCATTTTCAAATCAAGGAAAATCTTAAATGTACTTGTTAAACACCTTCCTGAACTCTAAAAATAAATACCTAAAATTTCTACATGCTCTACTTGAATCAATATTTGATAGTAAAATGGCCCATCTTCCATTCCTTTTTTTCCACACTTGAACAATAAAATTTTTTTTTTAAGATTTATTTATTTATTTGAGAGAGAGATAGAGAGTGCATGGGAGGAGGGGCAGAGGGAATGGGTGAGAATCCTCAAGCAGACTCCCCACTGAGTGCGGAGTCTGACTTGAAGCTGATTCCAGGACCCTGAGATCATGACCTGAGCCAAAATCAAGAGTCAGATGCTTAACTGACTGAGCCACGCAGGTGCCCTGAACTATAAAATTTTTTTTTTTTCAAAGTTAGATAATCTGAATTGTTGCCTTTTGTTATTTTCAGGAAGGACTCTAAACCTTATAGAGGTCTCAATTATCTGAATTTCTTCAATAACTGGTTTTCAATTTAGCTTTCCTGACTTACCTTTTTATAGGTCCCATAAAACCTTTGCAGAACCAGCAGGTCCCTGAAGCTCCCCACTCTCTTATGGCAATGTGTATCTGCCTGGAATAGTCTTTATTCCATTTTTTTCAGCTGAAAAACTATTCTCAGATGTGCTAGACACTGATAATTCAAAATAAATGAGACACAATTACCGTTCTCAAAAGGACTTACTCTTCTTTCAGGGCTCTATTTGGTCATATTTTGAAATCATTCTTCACATCTCAAAATAAAGTTAAGTACATCTTCTGAATCCTACAACTTTTTTCCTATGCCTCTACTGTAACTACAAATTCTGTCATTCTGTAATGTAGTAATCTATTTATATCTCCCCTCTTCGTTGTTAGTTTCTTAAGGAAAAGGACTGTTGTATTCCCTTCTGTATCCTAAACTGGCTAATTGCACTTTAATAAATTTTGGTAAGTGAATTGCTAATGAATTATAAATTTAAGACTACTAGTTTTAAAATAGAATATACATAGTAGGTCATGTGTAAAAGAAGCATTGTTTTATTTTTTACATTTATTAAACATTTATTATTTATTACATTTATTATTTATTATTACATTATTATTTACATTTATTCAGAGAAGATTGTGAAGGCTCTCATCAATTTGCATATTTTTTTATTTCTCCTTTTGGTTCTGTTAATTTTTGCAGTATACATTTCAGGGCTATATTATTGTTGTACAAATTTAGGATTGTTAAATATTCTTGGTGGATTATTTTGTCATTATAAAATTTTCTCTTTGTCTTTATTAATATTTTCCTTTTTTTAAAGATTTTATTTATTTATTTGACAGAGAGAGACCCAGCAAGAGGGGGAACACAGCAGAGGGAGTGGGAGAGGGAGAAGCAGGCTTCCCGGAGAGCAGGGAGCCTGATGCGGGGCTCCATCCCAGGACCCTGGAATCATGACCTGAGCCGAAGGCAGATGCTTAACCGACTGAGCCACCCAGGCACTCCTCTATTAATACTTTCTGCTTTAAAGTTTGCTTTACCTGATATCACTACAGTTAAACTAATTATGTTTCTGTTAGTGTTGACTGGTATATACCTGTCTATTTTCAACCTTTATTTCTTAGTATTTAAGAATTTTCTTTTTTTAAGCAGCATATGGGTGGTTTTGTTTTTGTATTCAGCCATATAATCTTTGTCTTTCAATTGGAATATTAATCTGTTTACATTTAATGTAATTGCTAATATATTTGGGTTTAACTCTATAGACTTGCTACTGATTTTCCACTTGTACCAAATATTCACCATAACTTTTTAAAAATTTTTTTAAAAGATTTTATTTATTTATTTGACAGAGAGAGAGACAGCAAGAGAGGGAACAAAAGTAGGGTGAGTGGGAGAGGGAGAAGCAGGCTTCCCACTGAGCATGGAGCCTGAAGCGGGGTTTGATCCCAGAACCCTGGGATCATGACCTGAGCCAAAGGCAGTCGCTTAACCAACTGAGCCACTCATTAGCCCCCACCATAACTTTTTTAAAAAATATTTTATTTACTTATTTGAGAGAGAGGGAGAGAAACAAAGAGAGAGAGCACAAGAGGAGGTGTGGGGGCAGAGGGAGAGGGAGAAGCAGACACCCCTCTGAGCAGGGAAGCCCAACACAGGGTCCAATCCCAGAACCCTGAGATCATGACCTGAGCCAAAGGCAGACATTTTACCCTCTGAGCCATCCAGGTGCCCCTCACTATAACTTCTGATTCCATTTTTTATTTACTTTGGATTAAATATTATTATGATTTTTTCTGCTTTCTACTTTATTACTTTCTTAATGAAACAATATTTTACTGTAGTGAAAATAATAGGTATTATAAAATGTTATACAAATTTATTAAAGACTAATAATGTACTTTTACTGTCTTCCAGAAAATATAAAGACCTTTGAATATTTTTCCTGTAATTACTACCATCTGCCTGTATGCTAATATTGACATGTTATGTATATATTATATACAATTAAATATATATGTACATATATATAATTTTATCTATTTTAGAGAGAGAAAGAGCACAAGCAGGGGGTAGCTGAGGGAGAGGGAGAGAGAGTATCTCCTGCAGACTCCCTGCTGGGCTCAGAGCCAAATGTGAGGCTTGATCTCACAATGCTGAGATCATGGCCTGAGGTGAAATCAAGAGTCCAAGGCTTAACCAACTGAGCCACCAGGTGCCCCTATATACATAATTTAAAAACAAAACAAAACAAATCATTATTTTAGACAACCACTATTTATTTAAATCTAACTACATATTTGACTTCATTTTGTTCTTCATTTTTAACTATGTATTTCTACTTTTAATCTGTAATGATTTTTCTTTTGGCTAAAGGATTATCTGCAGTATTTAATTTAAATCTTCTAATAACAATGTCTCTCCATTTTTATTTTTCTTAATGTCTACAATATCATTATTTACCTATATATAAACATATAAAATGATATGCAGACATATAAAAGTAATTATAAATTTTAATAATCATAGCTTCTGATTTGATTAGTGTAATTTTGTCACCACATGGGTAAATAATGATTTATATTAATACCACAATCCTAAGTACATTTCTATTCAATTGGTTTCTTACTATCAATTTATTTGCTCCAAGGTAGAACATTCCCTCCAGCAAATTCATCCCCTGACCCCATGGTAAATAATTTTATCTTAAATATTGATAAATTTAACTTAATTTGTAGTATTATTTACAATATTCTCAGATCTTATATTTGAAAATTAATATCCAAAAGCCTCACTCAAAAATTTTTTGAATTAGATGAAAAAATCAAACCATTCTTGGAATTAACTTGACTGATTTTCTATTTAAAATATCTGGTGACACTAATAAAAATAAAACTGGTATAATTTAACAATTTGAAATTTCTTTATGCTAATGAATCCAAATAACAAAAAACTATTGCTTTACTTTTCTAGGTGCAAAAGAAAGCTTGGAAAAGAAAATCATTAAATGTATTCTCAAAAAACAATTCTTCAAATTAAGTCACTCTATTCGTAGAGAAATATGTAAATACATTTTCTAAAGACACAGGCAGTAGATTGTCATGTTCACTTATTTTTATAGCAATTATTTTATATAAAGTATTATGATGCTTTTGAAGCAAAAAAAGAAATTCCCATTTTTCTGGTTTTTATCTAGTCCTGAATACCATTAAGTCTCTTTGGTAAAAGGAAAATTCTTACATCTAATTGATGTAAGTTACATATTCATCATCAAATCTGGAAATTAAAAGCTGGTATGTATTTTTCACCAAATATGTAGTTTTGATTTTTTTAAAAATATTTTTATTTATTTATTTGACAGAAAGAGACACAGCAAGAGAAGGAATACAAGCAGGGGGAGTGGGAGAGGGAGAAGCAGGCTTCCCGCGGAGCAGTGGGGCTCGATCCCAGGGTCCTGGGATCACGACCTGAGCGAGCCTAAGGCAGACGCCTAACTGACAGAGCCACCCGGGAACCCCATGTAGTTTTCATTTTATTTAACAAATTGCTACTGAAAGGGATTATTGCATGTTTTTAAAATGCATTGATAAAAACAAGGCATGAAATAGTCTAAAATTTACACCATATACTACATGACAAAGCTATTGTAGCAAGAGCCTTCAGACTATTCTCTCCAAACACTGTTGTGGGAAGTCTCAGTCTCTATTTTCTACATGTTTCACATACATATAACCAGTATCTACCCAGGTTTCTCACTGACCTTGCTAAACAATAGCCTAGCAACTTTGTATATGACAATATTTCTTTAGGGAATTCCAGAATTACTTTTGACCAATGATTCCTTTATCTATTGTACTTACTTTTTTTCATTCACAAATCTCCAGCTCAAAAGAAACCTTACAAGATCTGGATTTCAAGTCTGATAGCATGATGAAATAAAACTTTTGAAGGTCTGGGGATGGGGGGATTAATAAATAATAAGAATGAGAATAATTGTGTTAGAGGGTAGCTTGTGGTAGACAGCAAAAAAATTCTCATTCTTACCCCTCCTTGTATCTGTGAATCCTGTCATGTAACTTTGTAGTAATCTTTCATGCGACTTAAGGTTTGTAAAGCACCAGCATGTACTCCTGTTCTTTTTCATCTGCCTTCACCATGAGAATATGCTTTAACAAGCCTGCCAGAGAGGTGGAAAGAGTGTGGAGCGGAGGACAGTCATCTCAGCTGGCAACCAGTTGATCCACAGATGCTTGAGTCCCCAGCCTGGACTCAGCTGACTCTCAAACATATAAGAAAGCCCATTTGAGACCCAAACCACCTAGCCCTAAATCTCTGACCTTCAGACACATGAGCTTAAATAAATTATTGTTGCATGTCACTAAGGTTTTGTGGTTCTTTGTCACACACAGTTATTGTGGCAATAGATCACTGATCCTGAAATAAGAAATGCCAGATAGAATTTTTCAGGTCAGGAAACATGTACAAGGTCTTCTAAATCTGTCTAATTATGAAGGCAGAACTAGGGATAAACCAACATTCTCTTACCTCCAAAATAGTGCTTTTTATCACTACATGTGTAAACAATCTTCTTGATTTTTTTTTTCTGAGGTGGTTTTAATATAGCTGTTTTTTGGTATTTAAAGGTAATTTTTCTAAAGGGACGTAAAATCACAACTTTCATTTTCTTTTCCAATGTAAGTCCCCTTTAAGTTCATACAATTTTCACATTCTTTCTTATCTTCTCATTCCATCTTCTATCATGACATAAGAAAAGAAAACCTTTGGAAAAATCTCAACAGAGGTCTTATCTATACTTTCCTCTTTAAAAAAATTTATCTTGATTTTACATTTAAGGATTCTAAAAATAGATATTTGAACTTACTATAAATTTAACAACTGCTTATGTTTGATGTAAGAAACAAGAAATAGTTCTTTGAATCCCCAAGGTGACTATCTTCGTTTAAAACATTTGGACTTTAACTGAAAAAATCTGAGGGGATTTATTGGTACTGATGTTTAGCAACAAGACAATATTGTGACTAAGGCTGAACACTTGTTAATGCTGTACTACAGAGGATATCAATAATCATATTCAGTAATTAAAGTCTTTCATGCCATTTAAATAAAATAATAGCAGTGAGTGTTTCTTCATTTTAGCTTGAATTAGAATCACTTGGGGGAACAGAGTCATAGCTCCAAGAATTTCTGATGTAATCGGCTTCAGAATCAAACATACTCGGGCTTCCCAGGTGGGTTTAATGTACGGCTAAAGGTGGATAAAAACTGTTCAAATTTTTGTTATTGTGTATAAGTTAAAATTCTTTGATACTTCATGAAAAACTTTGAATTTGAACATTGTGGCATTTTATAGCACTTTGTGAGTGGTTTTCTCACTGCTGTCTCTGAAGCACATATAGTGTCTTGTACATAATGAATGCCCAATTAATAGTTATTGACTTTATTTTTTTAAAGATTTTTGTTTATTTATTTGACAGAGAGACACACAGCGAGAGAGGGAACACAAGCAGGGGGAGTGGGAGAGGGAGAAGCAGGCTTCTCGCCAAGCAGGGAGCCCAATGCGGGGCTCGATCCCAGGACCCTGGGACCATGACCTGAGCTGAAGGCAGACGCTTAATGACTGAGCCACCCAGGTGCCCCAGTTATTGAGTTTAAAAGTTTATGAATGAATAAATGAGTGAATGAATGAAACACGTATACTCAAGCTAAGCTGTGGTGATTATTCTAGCAAGTGACAATATCTCATGAAACATTAACAGAGCCATGTTTCATAACTTTGTGAATCAAGCTTTTGTTTGTTTTCTTTAATGTAATGATTCTCAATCTTTAGTACATATCAAAATCATTTGGAGCTTCAAGCTTTAAGGTTCTTAAAATGTAGATTGCTGGGCTCCAACCCCAGAGTGTCTGATTCTCTGTCTGAGGTGAGGCTAGATAATTTACATTTTTAACAAGTTCCCAGGGGATTCTAATGCTGCTTGTCTGGGACCAAGCTTTAAGAATTGCTTCTCAAATTCATATGCAATCCCTCTTTTTGAAATCTCAGCAGTTTATCCAAAGACCTTGTAAAGTTCTAACATATCCCATCTCCCTGATATGCTGGCATCACTTGGCTCATATCATATTGCCCAGTGGGAATTGGAACACCAGGAACCTCTCAATGATACTCTGGTTACTGCTATGCTGTGACTAATGCCATCCTTTGTCTCTGACCCAGGGGTCTCATGTCTTCTGCCAGTATTCATTAAACTGTGAATTTGAAAGTAGGCTAAAATCTCTGATCAGTCACAATTCTTGACAGTACATATTAAAATATAAAATCAATTTCAGGACTTCTTTACAGCATGGTGAACAGCAGTTTTCCTGGCATGTTGTAACATTGACATTGAAAAGATCTATAGCATTTTTAATTGGAAGTCCTGAATAGAGAACCTCTCTTCAGATAGAAGATAGATAGATATTTCCCATATACTCCCTACCCCAATACATACATATCTTCTCCTATTATCAACATTCCCCACCAGAGTGGTACATCTGTTACAATTGATGAACCTACATTGGCATGTTATTATCACCCAGGGACTATAGTTTACATTAGAGTTTTCTCTTGGTGTCATACATTCTATGCATTTTAACAAATTTATAATGACATGTATCACCATTATAGTATCAAACAGAGTAATTTCACTGCCATAAAAAAAAACACCTCTGTGCTTTGCCTATTCATCCCTTCCTCCCCCTAACCAGTAGCAACCACTGATATTTTCACTGTTTTTCAATATTTTTGCTATTTTCAGAATGTCATATAGTTGGAATCATACAGTATACGGTCCTTTCAACGTGGCTTCTTTCACTTAGTAATATGCGTTTAGGTTCCTCCATGTCTTCTAGTGGCTTGTCAGCTCATTTATTTTTAGCACTGAATAATATTTTATTGTTTGGATGTACCACAGTTTATTAATCCTTTCACCTGATGAAGAACATCTTGGTTGCTTCAAAGTTTTGGCAATTATAAATAAAGCTGCCATGAACATCCATGTGTAGCTTTTTTGTGTAGGCATTCAACTCCTTTTGGTAAATATCAAGGAGTGCAATTGCTGGGTAGTATGGCAAGTGTATAATTAGTTTTGTAAGAAACTTCCAGACTATCTTCCAAAATGGCTACACCATCTTCTATTTCACAAACAATGAATGAGTTTCTGTTTCTCCACATACCTGCCAACATTTGATGTTGCTGGTGTTCCAGATTTTGGCCATTCTAATAGGTGTGTAGTAATATCTCATTGTTGTTTTAGTTCGTATTACCACAATGGCTTGTGAAGCATCTTATCACATGGTTATTTGCCACCTGTATATCTTCTTTGATGAGGTGATTGTTCAAATATTTGACCCATTTTAAAACTTTTTTGCATGTAGATGTCCAGTTGTTACAGCCACCATTTGTTGAAAGAATATCTTTTACTCCATTGCATTGCCTTTGTTCCTTTTTCAAGGACCAGTCAATTGTATTTATGGGACTCCATTTCTAATCTGTTCTATTAATCTCTTTGTCTATTCTTTTACCAATGCCACATTATTTTGATTACTGTTGCTTTATAGTATGCCTTGAAGTCAGATGGTGTCAGTCTTCCTACTTTGTTCTTGTCCTTCAATATTGTGCTGTCTATTCTGGGTCTTTTGACTCTTTATGAAAACATTAGAATCAGTATGACAATATCCACAAAGTAACTTGCTGGGATTTTGCTTGGGATTGCCCTGAATCTAGAGATCAAGTTGAGAAGAACCAACATCTTGACAATATTGAGTCTTCCTATCCATTAACATGAAATATCTCTCCATTTATGTAGTTCTTTTTTGAATGCTTTCATCAGAGTTTTGTAGTTTTCCTCGTATAGATCTTCTACTTTCATAGATTTATGTCTAAGTATTTCTTTTTGGAGCATGCTAATGTAAATGATATCTTTAATTTCACATTCCATTTCTTCATTGTTGGTATATAGGAAAGTAATTGACATTTTATATTAATTGTGTATTCTACAACCTTGCTATAATTGCCTCTTAGCTCCAGGAGTTTTATTCAGTTCTTTCAGATTTTCTACATAGACCATCATGTTATCTACATTGCCTTGCTCCTGACCTTAGTAGAAAAGCTTCAAGTAGGTATGCAGTTAGGTGTAGATTTTTTGTATGTATGTTTTATTAAAATAGGGAGGTTCCTACATGATTAAACTTTCTGTCCTTTCTTGGTATATCAGTATACTTATTTTTTCACTTTTTTAGTAGTTGCCCTAGGGTTTGCAATATATATTTACAAGTAATTCACATCCATTTTCAAATAAGACTATACCATTCCACAGGTACAGTGAGTATCTTTAATAACAGAATAGTCCTAATTCCTTTCTCCTGTCCCTTGTACCATTGCAGTCCTTCATTTCACTTATATATAAGTATACATGAGTATACATATACTTATATAATATGTACACATACACATACATAATTGTATGCATTGTTGATATTATTTTTGAACAAACTGCTATCTGTTAGATCAATTAAGAATAAATAAAAAAATTAATTTTACCTTCACTTACCCCTTCTCTAATGCTCTTCCTTTCTTTATGTAGATCCAAGTTGCTGACTTTTATTATTTTCTTTCCCCCTTAAGAACTTTTATTTAGCATTTTTTACAAGGCAGGCCTACTGGCAACAAAAACCTCTCAAATTTCTTTGTCTAAGGAAGTCTTTATTTCTTCTTCACTTTTGAAGGACAATTTTGTAGGGTGTAGAATTCTGGGTTGGTGGGTTTTTTTCCTCTCAACACTTCAAAAAATTTACTCTCTTCTTTCTTACATGGTTTATGAGGGGAAGTTGACTATAAGATATAATTCTTTGTTCCTCTATAGGTAAGGTACCTTCCCCCCAGCCTTGCTTCTTTTATAATTGTTTCTTTACCTTTGATTTTTTTATAATTTGAAAATGATATATGTTGTTGCAATTTTTTTTTTTTTTTTGGTCTTAATCCTGCTTGGTGTTCCCTGACCATCCTAGTCTTGGATTGGTGTCATTAATTTGGGAAAATTCTCAGTCATTACTACTTTAAATATTTCTTCTTTTCCTATCTTTCTTCTCTTTCTGGTATTCCCATTACATGTATGTTACATGTTTTGTAGTCCCATTCTTGGATATTCTCTTCTGTTTTTTTGTTTTGTTTTGTTTTGTTTTTCCATTCTTTTTTTCCAGATGCTTACCAATTTTGGAGGTTTCTACTGAGATACCCAAACTCAAAGATTCTTTTTTTAGCCATCTCAGTCCAAAAAACACATAAAAATATTCTTCATTTCTGTTATAGTGTTTTCGATCTCTAGCATTTATTTTTGGTTCTTTCTTAAAAATTGCCATCTTTCTGCTTACATTGTCCATCTGTTTTTTTGCATGCTGTCTACTTTATCCCATTAGAGCCCTTAGCATATGAATCATTGTCTTTTTAAATTCCTGGTCTTAAATTCCAACATCCTTGTCATACCTGAGTCCAATTCTGATGCTTGCTCTGTCTCTTCAATTTGTGTTTTTGCCTTTTAGTGTGTCTGTGATTTTTTTTTTTTTTTCTTGATAGCCAGGCATGATTTACTGGGTTAAAAAAATGTAAATAGACCTTTAGTATTATGGTGGTAATATGTAGGGGAGGAGAGGCATTCTACAGTCCTATGATTAGGTCTCAGTAGCTTTTAGTAAGCCTGTGCTCCTAGACTGTGAACTTTACATGTGCATTTCCTTTCCTTCTTAGGTGGGGCAGGATGGCTAGAATGGATGGAATTGGGTATTCTCCTTCCTCCAAACAAAAGGCTAGCACTAGCTGGGGTTGGATATGTCCATTTCCTTAGGTCAGTGAGGCTGTGATAAAACCCCAGCAGTCAGGCTCTAGTTAAATACTTTCTCCTAAGGGAAGACTTTGTTAAAAAAAGAAAGAAGGAAACTAAGAAGAAAGAAAGAAAGAAAGAAAGAAAGAAAGAGAAAGAAAGAAAGAAAGAAAGAAAGAAAGAAAGAAAGAAAGAAAGAAAGAAAGAAAGAAGAAAGAAAGAAAGAAAGAAAAGAAAGAAAGAAGGAAAGGAAAAAAGAGAAATGTTCTGGTGTATTTCTGGTGTATTTCAAAATGAATCCTTCCCCCCTGCAGGACCCATGAGGGAATTTTTATCTGATATTCACTGTGAGAACCTGGTAGAACTCCAGGAGGTAAAATTCATAAAAGTGTATGGACACCCCATGACTTCATCTCCCTGAAGTTCTTAACTCTCAGAGTTGTCCTCACTGAGCCTCCAGCAATTCATCAATTACAATTCAGGTTTCCCTACCCCTGCACTGGTTCTCACAGAGGTTTCAGGTCATGGGTTTCTTTTCCAGTAAGTTGTAATTCTTTGTATTCACCTGTCTGTCTCCAATATGGGGGCAGTAGTTTGCCCTCTGACCTAACTTCTCTTATACATCTAAGAATGGTTGTTGATTTTTCTTTTTTCTTTCTTTCTTTCTTTTTTTTTGGTTGTCGATTTTTCAACTTATTCAGTGTTTATTTGTTGTTAGGATAGCGTGGTGACTTCCAAACTTCTTATATACCAGACCTGTGTTACTTCTTTTTCAAGTAAACAAACCATTTGAAGTTAAAAAAGATAGTGTCTTTTTTTCCTATTCTTACATTCCCATGGTACATTCTAATAAAAAAAGAGATAAATCTCTTAATTTTTTTTCTTGCACTTCAGTCTTCATTTTCTTCTCATTAGCCATTCACAACAGCCAGCTTGATCAGCAGGAAATGTTGTAGCTGACAAATGAAAATGGTTAGACATATTTTCTTCATTATTTCCTTACTGATCCCACCCCCTTTCCTTTTGCTTATGATGAATGATCACCAGAGAGGTAAGTTTAAATCATGTTTAAGTATCCTTCTTGTGCTCTCTTGCTGATTTTAAGAAAATTTGACTTTGCTGATGTTGGTTTTTCATCTCATAATTATGCTAATATTTTTCATCCAGAAGTATAAACTTTTTATTTTAAGAGTTTTGAGTATATTGCTCATTAAAAAGTGCCTCACCATTTAGACAAATTGAGTTTAGAAATATGAAATTATAACATATATTATTTCTCACTTAAACAGAATCTCTCAGAAGACAACCTATTATTTTAGTAAGAGCTGTTCTCATAAGCAATAGAAAATAAAAACATATAATCATATATTGTATTAAAAAATAAGTTATGTGCAAAAAAAATATAAGTTATGTGCTATCCATTATGATGTAAAATTTCAAAGTCCCCTCCTACCTTAAATTTGACTTAACTTTTTACAATATGGGCTTTTTTTAAAAAAAGAAATTTAATTGCATTTCTCTTTTCAGTGTCCTCTCAGTTCCAAAAGTTAATGGAAACTTCAGACTTCCTCTTTCCATTTAAAACAGTAATTAAGTTTATAGTATATTTGAAGGTGCTACAAAATTTTGTACATCACCTTGTTAGGTGGATGTTAAGCAGAAAGAATCAAAAATCTTCTTGTCCCATGTTTCTATTTTCAGGGATGGGACTTGAATAGACGCTGTGTGCCTAAAGCACCAACTTATCTTTCACCTCAACCCCATTTCCTTCCCCTTTCTTTTTTTTTTTAAGATTTTATTTATTTATTCGAGAGAGAGAGAGAGCACGAGTTGGGGGAGTGGCAGAGGGACAAGGAGATTCCCCACTGAGCATGGAGCCACACACAGGGCTTGATTCCAGGACCCTGAGATCAAGACCTAAGCCAAAATCAAGAATTGGATGCTCAACTGACTAAGCCACCAAAGTGCACCACTTCTCATTTCAATACCAATTTCTCTTTTGCCTAAGATTCTATATATTAATCTTTTTTTTTTCTTAGCATGTTATTTCCGAGACTCCTTATTCAGAATTTTAAATACTTTGAGTTATTTAGGCTCATGTCTTGAAAAAGTTTCCAGAGAACCTTTTTCTGCATTTTGAGCAACAAGAACAAAGAAAGGGGCTGGCAAATAAGCTTCTATCAATAATAAATGTGGTTGGAGAAAATTTTAGACTTTATTTTTTGCCATGAATGCTATGATGCAGACCATTACAACATGTCTACCAATATGGTCATGTAAATTTGCATCCATAATGATTCTGTTGCTACAGGTTGATAAATATTCCACAGTAAAAACTTTGTTTGCTTTGTAATAAAATTATAACCAGGCAAGGATAAGAGCCTCTAGGGCAATAATTGATTCACAGTAGGGGGCATCTACATCTCAGATTGCTTGGCATCTGGCCTCTAAATCATCTGTACAGAAGATAGTATGGCCAGCCAAGAAAACAGGAAAAGCAAGGACTATTTATCAACATACAGAACACAATGTATTTAGGGTATCTATAATTTATTAATATTTTTCAAACAAAACCAAAGGAAACTAAGCCAGGCTTACCAGTTTTAAAAAGGAATACAATTTATGAATCTGGGACTGTGCTAGAAAATCAAAGTGCTATTGTCACTACAGGTAAATATTTCTGTCTTAGAACTTTTCTAGATGAGGGTAGTTTCATAACAAAATGTATAAATAAGAGATAACCCATATTTTTGTCTACCATAAGCTAGGTACTCAGTTATGAGCTTTAGGTTAGATAGAACATTTTATTCTCACTCTAAAACTGTGACATAGATTGCTTAGTATATTGCTCTAATTTATAGGAGAGAAAACTAAGACTCCAAGAAGTAAGAAATTTGTTCAAACTCACACCTAGTATGTAGCCACTTGGTAAATCAAACTGTTTTTATCTGATATCTAAGTTTATTTATTTATTTTTTTAAAGATTTTATTTATTTATTTATTTGAGAGAGAGAGAATGAGAGACAGCACAAGAGGGAAGAGGGCAGAGGGAGAAGCAGACCCCTTGCTGAGCAGGGAGCCCGATGTGGGACTCGATCCCGGGACTCCAGGATCATGACCTGAGCCAAAGGCAGTCGCTTAACCAACTGAGCCACCCAGGCGCCCTAAGTTTATTTTCTTAATGGCTGGGACATCTACTCTATTTCTAAATATGCATGGACTTTATATCTATTCCAACACTGACACAGCTCTCAGAAACAGTAAACAAATAAACATATAACAAATTCAGCTCCAATTTGAGTTATTTACTGATATTCAAGGAGGAGTGCCCATTCCAGAATTAGGAAAGGTATACTATTGGTCAGCATGGTAGTGCATTTACAGAAGTCATCAGGAAGACAGAACTGACCAGGTCATCTTCAAGGCACCATTCCCAAGCATCCAGGGACCCTGGCACTTTTCTACCAAACATTACCCTGTTTTATTCATTGTTAAGTGAACTTATATGTATCGACTTATATTTTACCCTCTGTGTACCTCCTCTTATATGAAAACAAGTTTCTTATTATGTTATTCTCAGCCAAATCCTCAGGGTTTAGAACAGTAATGGAAACATAGTAGTCACTCTACAAATACATGCAGAATAAATGAATGAAAGAAATAATTCTTGGAGAAGCTGTGAAGAGCTGTCTATATGGTAATGAAGAGCAGCAAGAAATCATTTCAAATGACTTATTGGATATGTTAAATTTTTCTTACTGTTTGTCTCCAATATGAAGTTGGAAACACTACTTGTAAAAAAAGAAAAAGGAAAAGACAGTGTTAAACAATTAATTGGGGTCAGTTTATTCAGAGATGATGGAGAAATAATTCAAGAGCAAGCCTCTGAGAAGAAAGCTACTCGATAGGTGGTAGGAAACCAAAAAATGTCAAGATATTGATAGAGAGGATTTCTCTCTTAATTACTGAAATTCTATACCATCTAAAGATATTTCTATCAAGAGTAAATATGGCTTTTTTGAATACATAATATTCCACATTTCACATAAAAATTTAAAACTTTGTAAATTTGGCGAGGCTTGAAGAATACTTGTGAGAAGAGATCAAATATGAAGATTGCTGATTTCTTTTCCAGAAGCAAACAGACTCAAGGCTAATCAGTTGACAGGCACCGGGCTATCTTCTGAGAACATGTGACTAATATGTGAGAGATATCTTCCCCAGGATTAGAACAAAAAATTCACTAAACTTTTACCCAATTGGGCCAAAACACAGGAGACTTATACTGGAGCTTAAAAAAAAACCAAAAAAACCCTGGAGTCTGTCATTACTGGTTTTCAAGTATTATGTAGGCACCTGAAGGGCATGGAGTCCAGGTGGTGTGTTCATCTTTTTTTCCCCATTTGAAGGTCATACCTTTGGAATAGAAATGAAGATATGAGAAATGAACAGCTGGTTGCATAAATGACATCAAAGAACAGGATTTGGTTCTTTTGGAATTATGCTAACAAAATCACTAGCTCCTGCAGTGAAAAGTGCATTTCATGGGTCTGCGGAGGACATATTTTTCAGGACATTCACTGACATAATCAACAGGATTCTTAAATCTCAAGAGGGAAAGCAATTGCCATGAGGAAAATTCAATAATAAATAAAATGATGTATATCAAGTAAAATCCGGAGAGGAAAAACAATGGTGTAGATACCTACTATTTCTAAGGAAAAACCAGTAAATGCATTTAGAGTTCAACTTAATGTCTTTATATTTCTAAATAACAATATTGAGGTTAAATATAATAAGATACATATAAGATCTTAATGTAAAGAAGGCAAATATGGCATGGGATGTAGATCTAAATTGTTATAATGAAAACTACACCATCCCCAGGAGTAACAATCCTAATGCAAAGAAAAGAGTAGGATTTTATCTCAAGATTATGAATAATTATTTGTAAATTCACCTAAAGGGAAAATCACTTAGAAAAAAAATATTGAAGGCATTTTATTTTGAAAATATACTATATCTGCCTGTCTAACCACAGTGATTTCCTACTAAAGGTTACAAAATAGGTGAAGTGGCCAAGGTCTTAATAATAGGGTTTAAAAGGAATTCCATTTTAAGAAAATGCAATATGTGATCAATTTTTGAATTGTTTTGCCTTGATAATAATTTCCTCTTTCAAATATATTTTTTTAAGATTTTATTTATTTATTTGACAGAGAGAGACACAGCGAGAGAGGGAACACAAGCAGGGGGAGGGGGAGAGGGAGAAGCAGGCTTCCCGCGGAGCAGGACGCTTAACAACTGAGCCACCCAGGCGCCCCCCTCTTTCAAATATTTTAAGAAGAAACTGGAAGATGTTTTTATGAAGATGTAATACCCTATATGGACAAAAATTGGGAAAAGGATATTGTAAATGATAATAACTTTTTAAGACATTTATCACACCTTCTAAAAATCTATCAAGACTTTGGCCAAAGAAGAGAATGTGGTTGACACTATCACCAAAGATTTTGGGAACACAGGAAACAGCTTTTGGGAAAGGAAAAAAGGTATGATCCTATGACCCGAATTTTGTAAAGCAGTGGCTCTAATCCAGGGGCAATTCTGCCCCCAGTGACACTTGCCAATGTCTCAAGCTATCCCTGATTGTCCCAACTGTGGGATACTATTGGCATCTAGTGGGCAGAGGTCAGGAATGATGCTAAACATCCTACAATGTACAGAACTGCCCCCTTACCCCTTGCTCCGACAAATAATTATTCAGCACAAAATCTCAATAGAATTTAAGTTGAAAAAGCCTGCTCTAGGTGATAACATAGCTCCATGAATATGTGAGATTAGTTTTTTTTTTAATTACAAATTACTATAATGAGAAAAAAGGGGAAACATCAAAACAATGTATCATGGCTATATGTGAAATTTCCTGTTGAAACTAGAAAGTGATGTTTATACTTTAAAAATGTCAGATTTGGGGTGCCTGGGTGGCTCAGTCACCCTACGGTCCTGGGATTGAGTCCTGCATCTGGCTCCCTGTTTGGCAGAGAGCCTGCTTCTCCCTCTCCTCCCTGTTCATGTTCTCTCTCAAATAAATAATAAATAAAGTCTTTTAAAAAAATGCCAGATTTGGATTGAGCAGGATTAGTATCTAGTTCTGTTTTAGCTACAGACTTTTATAATATTGAAGTGAAAGAACTCTAGTAGTCATGTGTTGGAGTTACAGAATGCAAGAGTAGGATTCAAATTCTCAGTCTACATCAACAAGGAAACAATGGCTTTGAATGACTCATTGGACCAGATGGACCTGACAGATATATTCAGAATATTCCATCCTGAAACAGCAAAATATACATTCTTTTCTAGTGCACATTGGACATTCTCCATAATAGATCATATAGTAGGTTCAGAAATCAGGCCTCAACAAATACAAAAAGGTTGAAATCATACCATGCACCTTTTCTGACCACTATGAAACCAGAAGTCAACCACAAGAAAAGATTTCGTAAGACCACAAATACACAGAGGTTAAACAACATGCTACTAAACAATGAATGAGTCAACCAGGAAATCAAAGAAGAAATTAAAAAAAAAAAATACATGGAAACAAATGAAAATGAAAACACATTGGTCCAAGATCTTTGGGATACAGCAAAAGTGGACGTAAGAGGGAAGTATATAGCAATACAGGCCTACCCCAAGAAACAAGGAAAACCTCAAATAAATAAGCTAACCTGACACCTAAAGTAGCTTGAAAAAGAACAACAAACAAAGCTCAAAGCCAGCAGAAGGAAGGGAATAATAAAATTAGAGCAGAGGAAAAAAAAAATATATATAAAATCTATATATATATATTCTCAATCTACCAACTACTAGCTGATCACCTGTGCAGGTACTTTTTATGAATCCCTTTATTTTATCTATAAAAGAAGGATTAAAAATAATATCTGCCTCATAATATTTTTTGTGGATATTAGGTGCAATAATAAAATTAAACCACTTAGTAAAATACTTATAATGATAAATGTGGGATAAATAGCAGCTTTTATTTATTACTATTTTCTTAGCTTTCATTTCCCCACCTGTAAATTAAGAACACTTGATAGGATGATCTTCAAGATAAGATTTAATATCTGAAACTTCTTTTCATATCTTAAATCCTATGAAAAATAAACTTAATAAAGTGATTGATTAAAAAGACCCTATTTAAAATAGAGAAGTGATCTATTTAAAAGATCCTATTTAAAATGGAGAAATAAACTTGCAGTACACAAAACACTAAAATACAGTAAATTTTGAAAATAATACCAAAAAGACAAAAGAATTTTTACATTTAGTGCTGGGTTTGAAACGAGAAAAAACAAACTTGCAATTTGGGAAGTCTAATTTCTACTCCAATTTAACTTAAAAAAAAATCAAACATGATTAAGAAGCTAATTGAATTGGAACAAAACTAAAATCAATGTTTAGTATGTTGAGCTAAAATCTGATGACCAAGGCACATTGAAAACCAACATGGGAGACAAGATGCTAGGCAAGAACCATCAGAAACCTTCTCAAAGTTTTGTTTCCAGCCCTAGATGATAAATGCTTCAAGCTTACTAAGTAGTACCTCAGATAATTCAGAATGCAATTTTGAGAAACCTAAAGTAAGAAGACCTGAGAAGTATCATCCTGATATTTCTAAAAGAAGAGATAAGTTGATAGACTCTAGTGCTCCAGACTACTACTTCCTAACCATCAGTCCATTGCATAACTGTCAGGACTTCGGCCATTTCTGTGTACTATCAGTATTTGTGGAAGCAGAGTTAAGGGTCCCCAGAAAAAGACAGACACAACTTTCCTGACACAGAGAAGTCATTGTAGGCTGCCAGCTATCTTCTATGATCTATGTCCTACTTGCCCAAGCACACATCCTGCAGAACTTCCTAGGAGGTATCAGAATCACAAAGAAATGCAAAAATATCAGAAGTTAAGGATTTTAAGGGAACAAAAGGAACACAGAGACTGACAAAAGTCTAGCTAACCAACAAGACAGAAGAAAGAGAAATTAAGAGGTCAATCCCATTTACAATTGCACCAAAAACCCTAAGATACCTAGGAATAACCAAAGAGACAAAGAATCTGTGCTCAGAAAACTATAAAATACTCATGAAAGAAATTGAGGAAGACACAAAGAAATGGAAAAAACGTTCCATGCTCATGGATTGGAAGAACAAATATTGTGAAAATGTCTATGCTACCTAGAGCAATCTACACATTTAATGCAATTCCTATCAAAATACCATCAACTTTTTTCACAAATATGGAATAAATAATCCTAAAATTTGTATGGGACAAGAAAAGACCCCAAATAGCCAGAAGAATGTTGAAAAAGAAAAGCGAAGGTGGTGACATCACAATTCCAGACTTCAAACTCTATTACGAAGCTGTAATCATCAAGACAGTATGGTACTGGCACAAAAATAGACCCATAGATCAATGGAACAGAATAGAGAGCCCAGAAATGGACCCTCAACTCTATGGTCAACTAATTTTCAACAAAGCAGGAAAGAATGTCCAATGGAAAAAAGACAGTCTCTTCAACAAATGGTGTTGGGAAAATTGGACAGCCACATGCAGAAGAATGAAACTGGACCATTTCCTTACACCACACACAAGAATAAACTCAAAATGGATGAAAGACCTAAATGTGAGACAGAAGTCCATCAAAATCCTTGAGGAGAACACAGGCAGCAACCTCTTCAACCTCAGCTGCAGCAACTTCTTCCTAGAAATATTGCCAAAGGCGAGGGAAGCAAGGGCAAAAATGAACTATTGGGACATCATCAAGATAAAAAGCTTTTGCACAGCAAAAGAAACAGTCAACAAAACCAAAAGACAACCTACAGAATGGGAGAAGATATTTGCAAATGACATATCAGATAAAGTGCCAGTATCCAAAACCTATAAAGAACTTATCAAACTCAACACCCAAGAACAAATGATCCAATCAAGAAATGGGCAGAAGACATGAACAGACATTTCTCAAAAGAAGACATCCAAATGGCCAACAAACACATGAAAAAGTGCTCAACATCGCTTAGCATTAGGGAAATCCAAATCAAAACCTCAAGGAGATACCACCTCACACCAGTCAGAATGGCTAAAATTAACAAGTCAGGAAATGACAGATGTTGGCGAGGAAGCGGAGAAAGGGGAACCCTCCTACACTGTTGGTGGGAATGCAAGCTGGTGCAGCCACTCTGGAAAACAGTATGGAGGTTCCTCAAAAAGTTGAAAATAGAGCTACCATATGATCCGGCAATTGCACTACTGAGTATTTGCCCCAAAGATACAAATGTAGGGATCTGAAGGGGTACGTGCACCCCGATGTTTATAGCAGCAATGTCCACAACAGCCAAACTATGGAAAGAGCCAAGATGTCCATCAACAGATGAATGTATAAAGATGTGGTATATATAGATACAATGGAATATTATGCAGCCATAAAAAAAATGAAATCTTGCCATTTGCAATGACATGGATGGAACTAGAGGGTGTTATGCTAAGTGAAATAAGTCAATCAGAGAAAGACAATTATCATATGATCTCACTGATATGTGGAATTTGAGAAACAAGGGAGAGGATCATAGGGGAAGAGAGGGAAAAATGAAACAAGACGAACCAGAAAGGGAGACAAACCATAAGAGACTCTTAATCTCAGGAAACAAACTCAGGGTTGCTGGAGTGAGGGGGGTGGGAGGGATGGGGTAGCTGGGTGATGGACATTGGGGAGGGCATGTGCTGTGGTGACTGCTGTGAATTGTGTAAGACTGATTAATCAGAGACCTGTACACCTGAAACAATAATACATTATATGTTTAAAAAAAAAAAAAGTCTAGCTAACCATATCAGAGACAGTAAATCAGTGGTAAAAACTCCCAGTGCAGTTTCAAAAGTAAGCAAGACTTACCTGAGATAAGGAGCCCAGGACCCCATCCAATTTATACTGGCTTTTGGAACATGCCCATAGCCTCTTCACCTTGTCTGACAGTTACTTTGCTTCATTATAATGCTAAAATCTCTGCCTAAGAAGGAGCACAAATATACATAATAAACAATGTATGCATAGTCATGTTTCCTTAAGACATATGCAGGACCTTACGGCCACCTCCACCCTGATGACAAATCTCCCCTTTCTGAATATTCATCCTAACCCTAAATAAAAGAAATGCATTCGCCCTTGCTTGGGGAGTCATGGCTTTGGAAGTCATTCCCTGTGATCTAGGTATTTGCTGCTGATAAAATTTCCTTTGTTTGACAATTCCACCTGGTTGTAGTCTGTACCTGCAATTTTCCAAGGAGCAAACTCATGTTAGTTTGGTCACATTTGTTTTATGAAGGGTGATTTGATTACTTCTACAAACAGAAACTAAGTGTCACTTCTAATAGAAATATTATGATGAATTTCAAAACCACATTAAAACTCTTTCTAGATGCTTCTCCCTGCCAAAACTCTGTGTCTGAAATCTTTTTTTTTTTAATTGGAATATCAGCAAATGTTACTAAAAGTGTTAAATAAATACTTATAACAAATGGAGACATCCTTCTTGATGGAATATAATTTCACAATTGAAAAGGGAATGGTGCCTGGTGGCTCAGTCGGTTAAGCGTCTGCCTTCGGCTCAGCTCATGATCCCAGGGTCCAGGGATCGAGCCCCAGTTGTAGTCAGGCTCTCTGCTCTCTCTCTCCTTTTGCCCCTCCCCCGCTCATTCTCTTGCTCTCTCTCTCTCTCTCAAATAAATAAAATCTTTTTAAAAAAAGAAAAGGGAATGATTCAATATCTTTTAATTAATATCATTTATTCAATTAATAATCATTTAAGTCAGTGTACAACATGAAATAATTTGAAGTTTGGCTAAAGTCAACCAGAAGTACTGTGCTTTGCTTTGGGCAAAAATGCCCTAATACACCACCGGAATCACCTGGGGAATTTTTAAACTCTATCAGTACTCAGGGCACCCTAGCTGAGGTTCAGATTCGGTTAATCTGGGTGGGCCTGGTCATCAGTATATTCTCCTAACTCCCTGCTGATTCTCATATACACCCAGGATTGAGAACTCTGTTCCAGAACAACACACTTAATAGAGAATATTAGCAAATTTGAGGGCACTTAGAAAATGAATTATCTAATACTGGGATACAACTTCATTTTATTTTTTGATAAAATTTGCCAACTAATAATTTAGGCAAGATCACAGACATACTGAATGATTCCAGCTAGACATTTAATAAATCTTTATTATATCGCAGGAAGATTTTTTTTAATGAGTGCTACATGATTAAGAGTAGCTTGATTTTTATCTTTTTTAAAAAGATTTTATTTATTTGTCAGAGAGAGAGGGCACAAGCAGGGGGAGTGGCAGAGGGACAAGCAGGCTCCCCACCCAGCAAGGAGCCTGATGCAGGACCCAATCCCAGGACCCCGGGATCATGACGAGAGCTGAAGGCAGATGCTTAACCCACTGAGCCACCCAGGTGTCCCTGATTTCTACCTTGTTAAACTATTATTCAAAGTATAACTAAAGCTGTGTGTGTGTGTGTGTGTGTGTGTGTGATGTGCTCTATATAGTCTAATTCTCCATTTTGGCAGTTAAAGAATCTTTATCAGTGATGTGACTAGGACTTTGACTTTTAAAAAATTACAGTGTCATGATATTAGGAACCACATATAATATTTGGCATGACAATAGTCTACTTTTAAAATAGTCTTATTACTGGAATGGTAATGATAATGTTTAATAGAGAAAAAAAGCTGACTCCTGGATCTTGAGTTAAAGATCTGACTATGAAAGTACAAGATAATGGTCTTGTGGTTTAGCCATTCATGTGTTAAAATATGTAGGAATATAGCAGCGCTCATGTTCAATGTGAACCACTGGAGTATTGTGGCTACTAAAACAAAACAAAACAACCTTCCCTAATGTAAGTTCAGCTGCATTAAAAGACTAGTAGTCACCATATTGGAATATGTATTATTCTCACTCTGCTCAAATCATACTGGACTTGGAATCGTGAATGCCAATTTTTTTTTAATATTGTTAAACAAGGACAAAAAAGGATTTTGAAGTGTGGTGATGTTAAAAAAAAAAAAAAAAAAAAAAAAAAGATTCAATAAGCCAGAAACTCTTAACAGGGAAAATAAATTTGTGTGAAGAATCCATGACAGTTTTCCATGATAATCGTCTTTAAATATTTGAAGGGCTCTCATGCCAGAGAATTTTTGACAGATTTTTATGTGAGTGTGGTGAACACAACTAGAAAATATTTTGTTAGGATGAGAACTACCTTCAAATCAAGCCTCAAATTGTTCACGTGCAATGAATGGCCTGTTCTTAAGATAAGGGCTCTCTTACAGCTAGAAATGTTTACCCAAAGGAAAAGGGATTTCTTTTGAGAAATAGTGAAGATTTGGGTACTGACAGTGCAGTGAGCAGTGGACAGTGTTTCCTATTAGCTTCCTTACAGTTCCAGAATTTATTTAACACAGTTCGGAGGAGCAAGCAATTTAAGATTATGAAGGTACTTAATATCAGAAATGAAATTACAAGAAAGGACTTCTAATCCTTCTCCAATATGAACAGTTGGTTTTTCTTGAAGAAAAGTTATATATGCTGATACATATATATATATTTTTATCACCATTGTCCTTCTATATTCTATTTCATATGGCTACAGACTATGAAAAGTAGAGAAGTGTGCTTTCTGCCTTGCAAGAAGAATTTAATATACATTGTCAATTTTCAAATCATAAGCAATTCAATCTTAACCAAGAACTTGAACTGGGAGTCAGTATATATATGTATATATATATATATATATATATATATATATACATATACACACACACATATGGTAAAAATTACATCTCATACCATCTTATAACAGGTTATATTTGACAGCTGAAGGAGTGCTTTAAGTTCTATTAGAATATATTAGTCTGCCACAAAACTAGCTTTAGAAATGATAGCCTTAAGCAAGTTCTTCTTTCTTTGAATGAATGAAATAAAAGATTGTTGAAAAGAACTCCTTAATGACTTCCATTTATTTTTGAAGTCTGTAAACATGCTGTGAAAGAGAAATACACTTTGGCATTTCCCTACAAAAAAAAAAAAAAAAAACTCTTCAAATTGTGGATAACTACATATAAATATTGCCTTAGTAAACTAAGGAAGAAATAGATGTTTTTTCCATGGCTCAGGACCTCCTGACCATAATCAAATTGAATGAGTGAAAGATCTATATCCCACATCAGATTTTAAGTCATCCAGCTCTCATAAAATGCCTGAGACGTGATTATAAAATGAATTAACCATAATCTTTACAGAGGTGTCAGTTGCACATATTTAATTTTGCATATTTTTAAAGGCTAATAAATCAGGTGAATGGAAATATATGCCAAAAGCCATAACAGTTTTTATGCACAGTTAGATGAGGTGTTTTTTCTGTTACTTTAATAAACACTCATTTAGCCAAAGTTTTTGACAGTGAAACTCTATAGTTATGCAAACACCCTAAACATAATAGTGACATTTAAGTGTTTAAAACTATCAGTACCTCTCAGATTTTCATTGTATATTATTTAAATAAAGGAATGAGAAATCATAAACACTGAAATAAGATACCTTTTATATATTCACAAATATAAAGTCCTTCTGTGGATCTCTCCCTTATCAGCCATGTGATTGGGCATGCTACTTTTTGTTCATATTTTCTCATCTGTAAAATTGGAATATTAGTAATAGTATATTCCGTATTGGATCGTTGCGATAATTAAGTAGAATAATGAATGTAAAGTGCTTAAGACAGGCCGAGCACATATAAAATGCTCAATAAACCTTAGTTACCTCTGCTGTCATTGTTGTTATACTATCATGTCTTCTTTTGACTCTTCATTTTAAAAGTTTAGAAGATAAGTATTTGGTAAAAGCCTATAAAATGGAACCTCCCTTTGTTTTCTTACAAAACATTATAGACCATTTCTGTCAAGGACTGAATGTGCATTCCTCTCAAATTTATATCTTAAAACCCTACTCACCAGTGTGATGGTATTTGAAGGGGGGGTGGGCTTTGAGAGGTAAAATAGGTTTAGATGAGGTCACAAAAGTGGTGCTTTCATGATGGGATCAGTGCCCTTATAAAAAAGAGGAGCAGACATGAAGAGTTCTGTCTGGTCATGTACTGAGGAAAGGCCATCTGAGGACGCAGCGAGGAGGAGGCAGCTGCCTCTAAGGCAAGAGGCCACACCTCAGGAGACACCAAATCCGCTCACACTTTGACCTTTGACTTTCCAGCCTCCAGAACGGTGAGAAATAGCATGTTTTTGAATCTGCCCAGTGTGATATTTTGTTACAGCAGCCCAAGTTGACAAAGACAATTTCACTCTCCTACCCACTTACACGTGTGCATTCTTACACTATACATAAAAACAGGTGTCCAAAAGACTTAGATCTAGAGGAGACCTTTCGTGAAAATAGCAATGATTCATTTTAGGTTATAGGTCCTCCTCTGACAATGTAGTGTGATGACATGATCTGTGTTTCTAGGGCAGTACTACCCTCAGGCAATATCTTAAAACATTTCTTGTCATATGGCTGCTCTGAAAAAAAATAATAAAAGCAAATAAAAGTAAAGTTTCAGTGTGAAATAAACTTAAGAAACAACACCTACAAAAATACTCTTGGGAATCCCGTGTTGTAGTGAGCTTTATTATATTTAAGGTTATCCAGAATTCCCTTCCTTTGGAAAACAGCACCTCGATCTATTTTCTGCTGTGACTTCTCCTCTGTTATGTGCAGTCTTGATGGAATTGTAAATAAAAGAGCCCTTTATTTATAAAAGGGGTGAATAGGTAACCCAAACTAGCCAATTGAAGCCTATCTCCTAGAGTTTGAAACTGAACCCGCAGGCTTCCAGGGCTGAAACAGTCAACCAAAAGACAGTTTGAGCTCATGCATTTTGGGGGTTTCCTGACAGGATTTTTGACAAATTCTTACTACCCCAGTCCTGGCTTCTGTATTTTCCAAACCTATTCTCCATCCTTGTCAATTCTGTGAACTACAAGATATACTTTATAATTATAGTCCAACTCCGCTTCATTTAGGCAATGTCTTTCTCTTGCTTGCAATGAAAGTAACCTGATAAACATAAACAAAACAAACAAAAAACACATGCGCAACCTGCCAAACTTCCAGGAAAGAAATGTGTGTGTGTGCTTTTGTGTATACATCTCTAACTTTACCTCTCTCTCTCTATCTCTGTATTTTATTTCTATCTCTCTATCCACCTATCATCTATCTAATCTGTTTATATTTTACCCAATATTTCTCTACCTGACTTGACCAAACAACTCCTCCCCCCGTCTCCCTGCCTTATCTCCTGTCTCCTGAACATCTATTAGCTCCAGTTACCATGCTTTGAGCAACATGTTCTGATGCATTAACTGTATCCATGAGAATGTGTTAAAACTGGGGAACTGTCTGACATTCCATAGTCGATTACTGCTTCCACAACATTCATTTCCTCCCCTTCTTCATATCATCTCCATTGCATTGAAATGATTGCATACATTTCTCAAGTATTGAAAAATTCACATTTAGACAAGAAAACTCATTTTAAACCATAGTATCTGGGCTTTTGCACAGAAATGTAAAGAAGTGCTATCTTTCATTAGGTTAAAAAATGAGATCAGAAACCTATCTAAGTTACTGTATGTTTTCCCCCGCTTTCATTTATATTGGCTTAAGGCAATTAATCGATAAGCAAGGACAAGGGGTGAAAACATATGGTCTTTGATATTTAATAAATGAATTAGTGGTGTCCCTTGCTTAAGCATATAAATTAATAAGCATTGGGTCCTTTACTTAATGAGGAATTTCCCTTTTAAAACCTGAATGAATTATCGAAAAGACCATGGCATAAATTCAAAGGCATTTTCTGACCTTCTTGTATTCTGGCCGGCATGAATTTTTAACAAGTGCTCTATATCTGTAAGTCTATTAGAAATTGTTCATATGAAAACTTTGCTTAAAACAAAGCTAAACTAGGGAAGCAAAGAAAGCACCTAAGATAGCAAGAGAATATTTAACTTGTGGGAGACTGAAGTTTTGAAAAAAGTGTTTACGGTCTCACATTTTGCTGTAAAATATTAACAAAGAATGATCAAACCTTTTATTTTTATTGATGATTTTAATCTCACATTTTAAAATGCTTAGGACTGGAGGAAATAATGGGATTACTGTTAATGTGTATTTTAAGAGTAAAATTCATGGGTAAAGTAAAAGTTTCTATGTCTTTATTTTGTATAATGCTTTCTGAAATTCTATAAAATGTTTTCCAAGATTTTTAAAGTCAAAAGAAAATTCCTACACTAAAATGTGTTACAAAATATAATAATTTTAAATTAAAATATATTTTAATGACAGCAAAGGTCAAAAAGCTGCACATGGTCTCCTAACACTAATTCTAAATGTGGTCATTGACATCTCAGCAAAGGTATTACAGATCTTTTATTAACCCTGGGAGAAAAATTGTCAATAGACAGCTAGTCTTGGTGTGTATTCTAGGATTTTTGACTAAGATAGTAGTCCAGAATCTGTGAAGCTGCTATTTAATTGTGTGGGGCTACTTACTCTAATAGTTCTTGGAAGTCTTTCAGTAGGCAAGTGTATAAATTTTCACCATTTCTCTCCCAAAGAGAAAAATAAAAATAATATAGTAAATTGTTTATGAAGCTAGGTTTACTCAATATAAAGGATTGACCTTTTTCTCTCATAGTTTTGCTTATTACATTTTTAAATTGAATGATAATGATAAATGATACTGCTTTGTAGATGAAATTAGTTGTTTTCCCAATATTTCTAATGGCAAATGAGAACATTGGTGCCCTTGATATTTTTTTAAACACACTTTGAAATTTGGAAAACTTAAAATCATGGCTTTAAAATTTTTGCCCTGTAGGATTTAAAAGTTTTATAATTTTAAAATCTTAAGTTTCACTGAATATAGATAACATTTAAAATAAGGTAACTTCTAAAATACTTAAAATTAAATATTAAAACATTTCTTTCCAACTCTGTACAGAAATAAGCTATTTTAGACAAATAAAAATTATTAATATGAAAGATCCCTAATAAATCAATTTCACAGTGGCCTATTTTACTGATTTTCAACAAGAAAATGCATATTCATTCCTTAATCATTGATCCTTCATTCAGTTTGAACATTGTGTATCACAATAAATTTTCCTGTTTTTTCTTCTTGTTTAAAAAATATGGAAAGCACTTTTAAAAGTCCTTCTTTTTATTATTATTTTTAATACGCTGCCATACTTATTGTGCATACTTAAAGTGGTTAAGCTTAATGCTATTGAGTGGAAAGTTTTTATGAATAGCATTCAATCTTCACAGAAGCAATTAGGATCATCCCTCCCACTATCAAGTATTGCAAAATTCAGGTTGGGTCTCCAGTATGCTATTGAAAGTGGGAAATTAAATGTTAAGTACAGGAACATGATGGTTGATTGAAGACATACTAAGTTAAAGAACCACCTAAGTGTTACTGAAGTGTAAGTGCAGAACCATTTGAAAAGAACTTCTTAAGTTCTTCGTAAGTTGTACGTGCATGTATGTATGTATGTATTTAAATATGTAATTTATTTATTTTAGAGAGAGAGAGAGAGGACGCACACATGAGCATGAGCGGGGGAGGGACAGAGGGAGAGAGAAAGAATCTTGAGCAAATTCCACACTGAGCACGGAGCCTGGAGCCTGATGCAAGGCTGGATCTCAGGACCCTGAGATCATGACCTGAGCCAAAATCCAGAGTTGGAGCTTAACAGACTGAGCCACTCAGGCGACGCAAGGATTCTTATATTTAACTTAAATCATTTTGGATTAACTTTATGTGAGTATGTATAAACCTAAAATGAATTACAAGCTCTTACTTACAGTTTTAAAGAATTCTAGAAATAAAACAAAATTACAAAATAAATATAAAATGTTTAATATTCCAAATTGAATTAAAAGTAAAAATACTAATCTGCTCTGACAGATGATGCTGTTTAGCTAAAACCAAATAGTTGATTACACTATAAATGTGGTGCTGACTATGGTCCAGCTTCTTTTAAAATTACAGGTCCTAACTATGTATATTATACAAAACTCAGTTTCTCATTCCATACAATTAGGGAACTAGTGAAAACTTGTGTTAATACACCGGATCAAAATCTACTTTTGCCTTTTCTTGGCATGAAGGCATCTTTAATTAATTAATTTATTTATTAATTTATTTATTTATTTATTTATTTATTTATTTATTTATTAAGTAACCTTGGTTCTTAGCTATTTATCCTCAAAAATTCGAGAAGAGCTGCATTTGGTATAAATATGATCTGAAATCTGCATCCAAACTGTGACTAAAATCCTGCAGCAGTATATGGCTTTTTGTTTTCAAGTTTATGAAGAAATTTCCCTTTTAAACTTGCATATAGATTAACATAAAAATGAAATAAAATAATTACAGTCCCAGAGAAAACGTTTGTGCAACCACTTTGAAAAGCATCATTGGTCCATTCATATCTCCTGTCTTATGTTATCAGATCTCCTTGAAATATCTTTGATCTGGGATTTTCCGGGAGACCTAAACAAAAGTGGGGAGCTAAGCAAAAAATGATTTTATAAGTCACAAGATGGAAGCCCTGGCAGAAGCTTTGTAGTACCAAAGGTCATCAAAAAAATCACAGAATAACTGGGAACAGTTAAATTGTTTGAAACCTTGCTGTCATATTTAAATATCTATCTATACTCAATAATATGTCTATATAGACATGCACACACATATTCCTACACCTACACACATATATATAATATGTATGAATATACTTAATTAACCCCTATGCTTGTCTGTCATGAATGGCAGTAAGTCCTTAAAACCAAAAAAGACCCAGAAATTTATTCTGAGGAGCAGCAAAGGAACAGGAAACTGAAGGGATACAGTACAAATCTGTGGCCAGTTTTAGGTGGAAAATGTATTATGTGGAGACAACTGTGAGTATGAAAAGTAAAACAACAAATACAAAACAAAGACTAACAGCTAATCTCCGGGGATACACACACACACACACACGCACACAGCCATACCCTGGCTTCTGTTAATTCGTGGTCACATATGAGAGATTATAGAAAGAATATTCACATGATACATAGCAGTAAATTCGCAAAAAAAAAAAAGGGTTTGGGGGGGAGTGTATATTCACCATCTATAAAGGCTGCTGCTTTTTCGGCTGTGAGAACTACCTAACAAACAAGTACAATTCTCTCATAAGATTAAAAAAGAAAGGCCTCTTTTTCCTGTCCCTCCCAATCCCAGTTACCCCACTACAAGCCACCAATGCTAACAGCTGGTTGATTCTTTCTAGCACTTTTTGGCATTCATTTATGTGGAGGTAATTTCCCACACTATTGTTATTTTTCAAAAATTTCTTAACTTTTTGCCTTTATACTCTTCCTGAAATCCCTTAGCAACAACTGAATTTATGAATTATTTGAGGAAAGAATAGACAACTATATTTTGTCTTAACATCTAGGTGACTCTTTTTCTACATTTTCAGAACTTTTTTTAATTAAATTTTTTTGTGTGTGGCTTTTCATCTTTCACTATTGATTTTTGGTACTATTCAGAGGCTCTAGATGTACTTTGTCAAATATAATGAAAAAGTTTCCAATCTACTCATTTTTCATTTAGTATCATTTATACTGTCTTTTATCATAAAAAAGATATATTTTTATACAGTTATGCTGTCAAATTTTCCTTTTGTATTTCAGGTTTCTGTCATTGTTAGAAAGTCATTATAACCTTAATAATTGTAAAAGTGGTCCAATTTTAAAATTTAATCATTTTATATTTTATTTAATATATTTACATAATTTATTGATGTGGAACTCACTTGGTATAACCTGAGAGGCAAGAATATAACTTTATTTCCTTTTCAACGCTCCATCTTACTCCTATTTTTCTCAATTGTTCTAGAGAATTTAGTAAATAGCATATTCTTTCACTTTTGATACTAAATGTCACTTTCATAATTTATCAATCCGACATTTTCTTGGAATTACTTCTGGACTTTACTTAAATTCCACTGATCTATTTCCTTCTTTGTGGACCATTATCATGCTATCTCAATATCTATAGCTATGTAGTATGCTATGGTATCTAGCAAAGCTAGGTCTTCATTTTTTTAAAATGTCTTAGCATTTTTAACATTTATACATTTACTAAGAAACCCAGAATCAGCTGAACTTGTAAATTCATTTGGGCAGACTTGACGTCTTTCTAGAATTTCATAAATAATGGAATCATATAGTATGCATGCTTTTTTTTGGCCTGTCTTTTTTTACTCAACATATTTTTGATATTCATACATACAATTATATTTATCAGTAGCTCATTCTTTTCATTGCTAAGTATATGGATACCCTACATTTCGTTTATCCATTCAACCTTAAACACTTGGGTTGTTTCCATTTTTTTGTCTATTATATATAAACTTCCTATACAAATTTATGTATAAGTCCTTATGTGGACATATATATAGTTGACCCCTAAATAACACAGATTTGAACTGCACAGGCCCACTTATACACAGATTTTGTACAGTACAGTACTGTAAATGTATTTTCCCTTATGATTTTCTTAATAACATTTTCTTTTCTCTAGCTTACCTTATTGTAAGAATACGGTATATAATACATATAACATATAAAATATATGTTAATTGACTGTTTATGTTATCAGAAAAGCTTCTGGTCAACAGTAAGGTGTTAGTAGTTATGATTTTGGGGGCTCAAAACTTATGTGCAGATTTTCAACTGGTAGGGAGTCAGCATCCCTAACTTCCTGTGTTTTTCAAGGGTAAATTATATTTTTGTTTCTCATGAGGAAGTATCTAGAAATAGAATGGGTGGACTATAATATGACAGGGGTATATTTAACTTTATATTCTAATGAAGATGTTTATCAAAATGATTGTAGCATCTCACACTCCCCCTGTGTGCATGAGAGTTCCAGTTACTACAGATCTTCACTAACATTTCTTTTTGTCAGTTAAAAAATATTCAACTCTTCTAGCAAGAATATACATACTTATTGTGGTTTAGTAGTATTTTCTTAATGACTAATGGTACTGAGCATCTTTGCAAGTGCTTATTTGTCATCCATATATCTTTTTTTTAAAGTGTCTGTTTAAATATTCTATTTTTAAAATGAGTTATTTGTGTTATTACTGCATTTCAAGAGTTCTTTATACATTCTGGATACAAGTATTTGACAGATAGTTGTATTATAATTATTTTTCTCAATATTTTTATTGACTTTCTGTTTTGTTAACAAAATATTTCAAAGAGCAAGTTGTTTTTTTTTTTTTAATTTCAGGGGTTGAGAGGGAGAGCAGGGGGAGGAGCAGTGGGAGAGGGAGAGAAGCAAACTCCCCATTGAGCATGGAGCCCCATATGGGGCTGGATCCCAGGACCCTGAGATCATGACCTGAGCCAAAATCAAGAGTCAGACGCTCAACTGACTGAGCCACTTGGATGCCCCCAAAGAGCAAGTGTTTTAATTCTGATAAAGTCTAAATTATTAATTTTGTATTTGTGTCTTATATGATTAATATTTGCCTACCCCAAGGTTGCAAAGATTTTCTTCTATGATTCCTTCCAGATACGATACTGTTCTAACTTTCAAAATTAGGTCAATGATACATCTCAAATTAATTTCCCTATATGATGTGAGGTAAGAGTCAAAGTTGATTTTTATTCAGATAAATAGATAGTTTTCTTAGCATCAAATATGTCAAAGTCTACTTGTGGATTTCCAATTCTCTTCCACTGATCTAAATACTTGACTTTTTGAAATACCAGGCTGACTTTAGAGTGAACTTTAGAGTAATTCTTGAGATCAGTTAGTTGAAGTCGTCCAAGTTTGCTCTTATAAAAAAAGATTTTGGCTATTCTAGATCATTTGCATATTCAATTGTGGGAGAATTGGTGTCTCAACAATATTGAATCTTTCGAACCATGAATATATCTC
The DNA here is from genome assembly GCF_029215605.1 of Mirounga angustirostris. Lineage (NCBI taxonomy): Eukaryota > Metazoa > Chordata > Mammalia > Carnivora > Phocidae > Mirounga > Mirounga angustirostris. The sequence continues at coordinate 88,557,877 of NW_026991709.1, read as the reverse complement.
TCCAGTTATTTAGGTCTTCTTTAATTTTCCTGTGTAATGTTTTATAGTTTGCAATATCCAGGTATTGCAGCTATTTTGTTACATTTCCATTTATTTGTGTTTTTGTTTTTGGTTTCTATTTGTCTTCTGACAATTTCTATCTTACCTTTCATTTAAGAGCATATATTTTACCTTGATAACTTTTCCTTTAAGAATGCTTTTGTTCTTTGTATGTTGATTAATTTTGGATTGTGTCTCAGACACATTTAGTATGTTGTGAAGTCTCTGGGTCCTGTACAAATCTGACTATGGTGAGTCTTTTGTTTTTGGAAACAATCTACCCAGTTAGGTAGAGACAGAGCTGTCTTCAGCTTCTTGGGTTCTAATGTCACATCATGTTTCAAAGCTTTTGCTAGACTACTTTGAGTTTGTCCCATACATGCACAGCTCAGGGGTAAACTGAACTTCTGTTGGTTCATACACTGAATTAGGGGATCCCTGCACCCACATTCTGACTCCCAGAGGTTGCTTTTCCTGATCCTCCAGCTTGAAAGATAGGTTTTTTTTGGAGTTGTAGTCATGTGCCCTTCAGTGCAGTTCTGCATGACTAGAGACATCTCTGGACAAGCACCAAGAAAAAAATGGGAGTTTCTCACACACAGTGATCACAGGACCTCTTTTTTCTACTCTTCTGGCCAAAAAGATATTTTTCCCTCAGGATTTCAGGTGCCTACACCTGAGGGAGGTCCTTGAGGGGGGTCACCCATAGGCAAGACTAGTAGCTTTTAGGTGACAATTTGCCCAGTCATAGCTTATAGTCTGTTTCTTTTCTATTTTTTTTATGTTATGTTAATCACCATACATTACATCATTAGTTTTTGATGTTGTGTTCCATGATTCATTGTTTGCATATAACACCCAGTGCTCCATTCAGTACGTGCCCTCTTTAACACCAACACCAGGCTAACCCATCCCATCATCCCCTCCACTCTAGAACTCTTACTTTGTTTCTCAGAGTCCATAGTCTCTCATGGTTCATCTCCCCCTCCGATTTCCTCCCCTTCATTTTTCCTTTCCTGCTATCCTCTTCTTCATTTTTTTTAACATATAATGTATTATTTGTTTCAGAGGTACAGGTCTGTGATTCAACAGTCTTACACAATTCACAGAGCTCACCATAGCACATACCCTCCCCAATGTCTATCACCCAGCCACCCCATCCCTCCCACCCCCCTCACTCCAGCAACCCTCAGTTTGATTCTTGAGATTAAGAATTCCTCGTATCAGTGAGATATATGATACATGTCTTTCTCTGATTGACTTATTTCGCTCAGCATAATACCCTCCAGTTCCATCCACGTCATTGCAAATGGCAAGATTTCATTCCTTTCGATGGCTGCATAATATTCCATTGTATATATATACCACATCTTCTTTATCTATTCACCTGTCTATGGGCATCTTGGCTCTTTCTATAGTTTGGCTATTGTGGACATTGTTGCTACAAATATTGGGGTGCACATACCCCTTCAGGTCACTACATTTATATATTTAGGGTAAATACCCAATAGTGCAATTGCTGGGTCATATGGTAGCTCTATTTTCAACTTTTTCAGGAACCTCCATACTGCTTTCCAGAGTGGCTGCACCAGCTTGCATTCCCACCAACAGTGTAGGAGGGTTCCCCTTTCTCTGCATCCCCACCAACATCTGTTGTTTCCTGACTTGTTAATTTTAGCCATTCTGACTGGTGTGAGGTGGTGTCTCACTGAGGTTTTGATTTGGATTTCCCTGATGCCAAGCAATGTTGAGCACTTTTTCATGTGGATGTCTTCTTTGGAAAAATGTCTGTTCATGTCTTCTGCCCATTTCTTGATTGGATCATTTGTTCTTTGGGTGTTGAGTTTGATAAGTTCTTTATATTTTGGATACTAGCCCTTTATCTGATATGTCATTTGCAAATATCTTCTCCCATTTGGTCAGTTGTCTTTTGGTTTTGTTGACCGTTTCCTTTGCTGTGCAAAAAGCTTTTTCTCTTGATGAAGTCCCAATAGTTCATTTTTGCCCTTGATTCCCTTGCCTTTGGTGATGTTTCCAGGAAGAAGTTGCTGCAGCTGAGGTTGAAGAGGTTGCTACCTGTGTTCTCCTTTAGGATTTTGATGGGCTCCTGTCTCACATATAGGTCTTTCAACCATTTGGAGTCTATTTTTGTGTGTGGTGTAAGGAAATGGTCCAGTTTCATTCTTCTGCATGTGGCTGTCCAATTTTCCCAACACCATTTGTTGAAGAGACTGTCTTTTTTCCTGCTTTGTTGAAAATTAGTTGACCATAGAGTTGAGGGTCCATTTCTGGGCTCTCTATTCTGTTTCATTGATCTATGTGTCTGTTTTTGTGCCAGTACCATACTGTCTTGATGATTACAGCTTTCTAATAGAGCTGGAAGTCCGGAATTGTGATGCCACCAGCTTTGCTTTTCTTTTTCAACATCCCTCTGGCTATTTGAGGTCTTTTCTGGTTCCATACAAATTTTAGGATTATTTGTTCCATTTCTTTGAAAAAAATGGATGGTATTTTGATAGGGATTGCATTAAATGTGTAGATTGCTCTAGGTAGCATTGACTTCTTCACAATATTTTTTCTTCCAATCCATGAGCATGGAACATTTTTCCATTTCTTTGTGTCTACCTCAATTTTTTTCATGAGTATTTTATAGTTTTCTGAGTACAGATTCTTTGCCTCATTGGTTACGTTTATTCCTAGCTATCTTATGGTTTTGGGTGCAATTGTAAATGGGATCGACTCCTTAATTTCTCTTTCTTCTGTCTTGTTGTTGATATATAGGAATGCCACTGATTTCTGTGCATTGATTTTGTATCCTGCCACTTTACTGAATTCCTGTATGAGTTCTAGCAGTTTTGGGGTGGAGTCTTTTGGGTTTTTCCACATAAAGTATTATATCATCTGCAGAGAGTGAGAGTTTGACTTCTTCTTTGCCTATTCGGATGCCTTTTATTTGTTTTTGTTGTCTGATTACTGTGGTTAGGACTTCTAATACAATGTTGAATAGCAGTGGTGATAGTGGACATCCCTGCCATGTTCCTGACCTTAGGGAGAAAGCTCTCAGTTTTTCCCCATTGAGACTGATATTCTCTGTGGGTTTTTCATAGATGGCTTTTATGATATTGAGGTATGTACCCTCTATCCCTATTCTCTGAAGAGTTTTGATCAAGAAAGGATGCTGTACTTTGTCAAATGCTTTTTCTGCATCTATTGAGAGGATCATTTGGTTCTTTTTTTTATAGCAATATTTTATTAAGGTATAATTTACATATAGTAAAATCACAAATCTTAAATACACAGCTTGGGGAATGTTGATAAATGTATGCATATGGTTCTTGTTCTTTCTTTTATTAATGTAAAATGTAAAATCAATCACATTGATTGATTTGCAGATGTTGACCAAACTTGCAGCCCAGGGATAAATCCCCCTTAGTCATGGTGAATAATCCTTTTAATGTACTGTTGGATCCTATTGGCTAGTATTTTGGTGAGAATTTTTGGATCCATGTTCATCAGGGATATCGGTCTGTAATTTTCCTTTTTGATGGGGTTTTTGTCTGATTTGGGGATCAAGGTAATGCTGGCCTCATAAAATGAGTTGGGAAGTTTTCCTTCCATTTCTATTTTTTGGAACAGTTTCAGAAGAATAGGTATTAATTCTTCTTGAAATGTTTGGTAGAATTTCCCTGGGAAGCCATCTGGCTCTGGGCTCTTGTTTGTTGGGAGGTTTTTGATGACTGCTTCAATTTCCTTAGTGGTTATAGGTCTGTTCAGGTTTTCTATTTCTTCCTGGTTCAGTTTTGGTGTTTATACATCTCTAGGAATGCATCCATTTCTTCCAGATTATCTAATTTGCTGGCATAGAGTTGCTCATAATATGTTCTTATAATTGTTTGTATTTCTTTGGTGTTGGTTGTGATCTCTCCTCTTTCATTCATGATTTTGTTGATTTGGGTCATTTCTCTTCTCTTTTTGATAAGTCTGGCCAGGGGTTTATCAATCTTGTTAATTCTTTCAAAGAACCAGCTCCTAGTTTCATTGATCTGTTCTACTGTTCTTCTGGTTTCTATTTCATTGATTTCTGCTCTGATCTTTATTATTTCTCTTCTCCTGCTGGGTTTAGGCTTTATTTACTGTTCTCTCTACAGCTCCTTTAGGTGTAGGGTTAGGTTGTGTATTTGAGACCTTTCTTGTTTCTTGAGAAAGACTTGTATTTCTATATACTTTCCTCTTAGGACCGCCATTGCTGCATCCCAAAGATTTTGAACAGTTGTGCTTTCATTTTCATTTGTTTCCATGAATTTTTTAAATTCTTCTTTAATTTCCTGGTTGACCCATTCATTCTTTAGTAGGATGCTCTTTAGCCTCCATGTATTTGAGTTCTTTCCAACTTTCCTCTTATGATTGAGTTTTAGTTTCAAAGCATTGTGGTCTGAAAATATGCAAGTAATGATCCCAATCTTTTGGTACTAGTTGAGACCTGATTTGTGACCTAGGATGTGCTCTATTCTGGAGAATGTTCCATGGGCACTAGAGAAGAATGTGTATTCTGTTGCCTTGGGATGGAATGTTCTGAATATATCTGTGAAGTCCATTGGTCCAGTGTGTCATTTAAAGTCTTTATTTCCTTGTTGATCTTTTGTTTAGATAATCTGTCCATTTCAGTGAGGGGGGTGTTAAAGTCCCCCACTATTATTGTATTGTTGTCAATGTGTTTCTTTGATTTTGTTATTAATTGGCTTATATAATTGGCTGCTCCCGTGTTAGGGGCATAGATATTTACAATTGTTAGATCTTCTTGTTGGATAGACACTTTAAGTATGATATAGTGTCCTTCCTCATCTCTTATTATAGTCTTTGGTTTAAAATCTAATTTGTCTGATATAAGGATTGCCACCCCAGCTTTCTTTTGGTGTCCATTAGTATGGTAAATGGTTTTCCACCCCTCACTTTCAATCTGGGGGTGTCTTTGGGTCTAAAATGAGTCTCTTGCAGACAGCATATTGATGGGTCTTGTTTTTTTATCCAATCTGATATCCTGTGTCTTTTGATTGGGGCATTTAGCTCATTTACCTTCAGGGTAACTATTGAAAGATATGAATTTAGTGCCATTGTATTGCCTGTAAGGTGACTGTTACTGTATATTGTCTCTGTTCCTTTCTGGTCTATGTTACTTTTAGGCTCTCTCTTTGCTTAGAGGACCCTTTTCAATATTTCTTGTAGGGCTGGTTTCGTGTTTACAAATTCCTTTAGTTTTGTTTGTCCTGGAAGCTTTTTATTTCTCCTTCTATTTTCAATGACAGCTTAGCTAGATATAGTATTCTTGGCTGCATATTTTTCTTATTTAGTGCTCTGAATATATCCTGCCAGTCCTTTCTGGCCTGCCAGGTCTCTGTGGATAAGTCTATTGCCAATCTAATGTTTCTACCATTGTAGTTTACAGATCTCTTCTTCTGAGCTGCTTTCAGGATTTTCTCTTTGTCTCTGAGACTCGTAAGTTTTACTATTAGATGTTGGGGTGTTGACCTTTTTTTACTGATTTTGAGGGGGGTTCTCTGTGCCTCTTGGATTTTGATGCCTGTTTCCTTCCCCAAATTAGGGAAGTTCTCTGCTATAATTTGCTCCAATATACCTTCTGCTCCTCTCTCTCTTTCTTCTTCTTCTGGGATCCCAATTATTCTAATGTTGTTTCGTCTTATGGTATCGCTTATCTCTAGAATTCTGCCCTCGTGATCCAGTAGTTGTTTATCTCTCTTTTTCTCAGCTTCTTTATTCTCCATCATTTGGTCTTCCCTATCACTAATTCTCCCTTCTGCTTCATTTATCCAACAGTTAGAGCCTCCATTTTTTATTGCACCTCATTAATAGCCTTTTTGATTTCAACTTGGTTAGATTTTAGTTCTTTTATTTCTCCAGAAAGGGTTTCTCTAATATCTTCCATGCTCTTTTTCAAGCCCAGCTAGTATCTTTAAAATCATCATTCTGAACTCTAGTTCTGACATCTTACTAATGTCTGTATTGATTAGGTCCCTGGCAGTCAGTACTGCCTCTTGTTCTTTTATTTGAGGTGATTTTTTTCATCTTGTCATTTTGTCCAGCGGAGAATAGATGAATGAGAGAACAAAATGCTAACAGGGTAACAATGACCCCAGAAAAATATACACTAAACAAATCAGAAGAGACCTGAAACTGGGGGAAAAGACAGGGAAAGAAAGAAAAAAGGGAAAAATAGAAAAAAAGATAAAACAAACAACAACAACAAAAAAAACAGAATATGATCAAATATGATAGGCTGTTGCATAGATCAGTGCCACATGCTAGATTTTGGGTGTATTTTGGTCTGTTAGAAGAGAGTGCCTCCCAAAATTTTAAAGAAAGAGAAACTTGTATATGTACAAAAATAAGGGTAAATACAATGAAGGGATGAAATATAATTGTAAATATGAAAATTATAAAAGATTTTATAAAAGGAATTGATAACATAAGAAGTTGGTTGAATAAAGAAGAGAAATTTAAAAAAAAAAAGCGTGAGAATGATCAGGCAGGAGACTAGAACAAAGCCATACACTAGAGATTTAGGGTATATTTTGGTCTGTTAGAAGAATTTGTATCCCAAAATTTTAAAGAGGGAACAATCACTGGAAAAAAGCCATGAATTCCATGTGCAGTATTCCCCTAGGGCTGGAGTTCTGCGCTTCTCCTTGATAGTTAAATTTGGTCTTGGCTGGCTGTTCTTGCTGATCTTCTGAGGCAGGGGCCTGTTGCCATGGTTCCCAAATGTCTTTGCTGGGGGCGGAATTGCCCTGCCCTTGGCAGGGGCCAGGCTAAGTAATCTGCTTAGGTTTGCTCTCGGGAGCTTTTGTTCCCTGTAAGCTTCCAATACAGCTTTGGAGGACAAGAGTGAAAATGGCGGCCTCCCAATCTCCACCCCAGAGGAGCTGAGAACTCGGGGCCCCACTCCTCAGTGCACCCACCGAGAAAAGCAGTCACTCACTCCCGTCTCCCCAGTCTCCAGCTGCACTTCGTGCTCACCCGGCCTGTGACTGAGTGTTTCTATCTCTGGCACCCGACCCCGTATGGAGTCTCCAAACCCAGCAGATTCCTGTGGTGCGCTCCTGCGCTGCTCCTCCTGGGGAAGGAAGGGGAGTTTCCCCAGATCTGCCGCTCGTTAGGTCCCTGCTGGACGAGCAGTGGCCCGACTGTGCCATGGATCACAGTTTATGGCAACCCCGAGCTGAGAGCCCGCGCCTCAACTCCGTCTCTATAGCCGGCGTCCCCGCTCCAATACCTGGGAGCTCTGCCGCACTCAGGCACCCCTGTCTTTCTGTTACCCCCGGGTCCTGAGACCACACTGTCCCAGTGAGCGTTCCACCCCCCACTTAGCCACTGGAGCAACATCTCTCAGCGGAGCTGACTTTTAAAATTTCTGATTTTGTACTCCACTGCTCTATCACTTGCCAGTAGCGGCCAACAGAGGCCCCCTCCCCCGCAGACTATCTTCCCGAATATCACCTCAGATTCATTTCTCTTCACATCCTACCTTCCAGAAAGTGGTTGCTTTTCTGTTCAGAGAGTTGCTGCTATTCTTTTCTTTGATCTCCTGTTGAATTTGTAGGTGTTCAGAATGGTTTGATCCCTATCTAGCTGAATTCCTGGGACCAGATGAAATTTAGGTCTCCTACTCCTCTGCCATCTTGCTCCTCCCCTATAGTCTGTTTTTTAATCTCACTATTGATGTCCACTTCCCCTTCTATTATTACTTAATCACTTATTTTCTGTATTTGGTAATTTTTCCTATTTTAAGTGTTTTCATATTTATTGCTTTTGTTTCTTTTTTTGATCACTAATGTTTGTTTTTAATAATGAGCCATATATTTTGCATTTTCAAAAAATCATTATCTAAGAAATTCTTTGAGATCTTTGGTATGATTTATTTTGTTTCTCCCAGGTGTCTGAGGGAACTAACAACTTAGAAACAGTTTAAAATATATTCTCAGCTGAAAGATTTCCAGAAGCCTTGAATGGTATAAATTTGGTTAACAGACTTACAGGAGGGCAGACTTTCAAAAAAAAAAAAAGTTAAATCTTGCTTATGGACACAACAATTTTAGGGAAAGTTATTTTTCTCTTTTATCCTTTCACTAGGGATTTTCCTTCTAGAACTCTTGTTTGTTTCTTTGCTTGCTTGTTTGTTTGTTTGGTATCTCTATTCAGATTTCTCATCTTGTGTGGGGCCCATGAAAACATGAAAACCAAAGCTTTATGCCACTAATGGTTTCCAGATGGCCTCAGAGCTGCTGGAAGCTTCAATCCTCCCATACCTTTTTGGATTTTAAGGGACTTTTCTTACACTACATTGCCTGTGCTGACCAAATAGGGGAATTATTAAAGTACATGAGATATTCTGGTTTTTGGAAACCTGTAAGTAGGCATAACCCACAGACACTATGAATACTTCACCTGCTCTTAAATGATTTTTCTTAATCTTTCAGCAAATCATCTTGTCTATTAAAAAACGGTTAAGGTCACATTCTTTGATCTGGAAAATAAATACTTCCAAGAACAGCACAGAAAGCTAAGTGTGTGATTCATACCTTCAGTGTCATTTACAAAATGGCCATGGTTATATCTGTACCTTTCTTAGGGGTCTAGAAAGAGGAAAACATGGAGAAATAGAAAACAGAATTTTTGTGCCTCTCCATTTGTATAACTTTCTGAGAAGTGTAGTTATAACTTTATATAGTCATATTTAGGACACTTTCATATACACAATAAATGTAAGAGAAATATATACACAGTTTAATAAGTATTCCAAGATCAAAGGACATAGATGAGTGCTTTAGGGAATAGAGAATGAAATGAAGTCAGAGTTAAATTTTTATTTAGAGAGAGGTTAAGGAATTCAAAAGTAATGATTTTGAAATGTATTTCAAGGAGTTTCTTGAAAGAGAAGTCAAGGTGGGCATGTTGACTTTTTTCTGCTTTTTTTTTTTTTTGATATCCTGCTACTGCACCAGGGTTTGCAATTTATTAAAATAAAGTGAGGATACACACACACACACCATATGTATTTCTGTTGAAAAGTATAAGTTAAAGCTTATTGCAGAGAAATTGTCTTTAAAAGAATTATGTGCTCTTTAGCTTTTCTCATAAAAGTTTGGAGTTCATAATACTCATATTGAGATAATGCCTTATCCCATTATCTAGTAGTAGACAAGTACCTGAGCTCTACAGAGTTTAAGTTATCTGTTAGAATTTCACTGTTTTGGTTTTTTTTAAAGATTTTATTTATTTATTTGACAGAGAGATAGAGAGAGAGCACAAGTAGGCAGAGTGGCAGGAAGAGAGAGAGGGAGAAGCAGGCTCTCTGCTGAGCAGGGAGCCAGATGCAGGGCTTGGTCCCAGGACCCTGAGATCATGACCTGAGCCAAAGGCAGCTGCTTAACTGACTGAGCCACCCAGGTGCCCCAGAATTTCCCTGCTTCTAAAAGTCTTCAATGTCTCCCCAATATCTTCATATAAATTTGCAAATCATCAAAACAACTTAAAATGTCCTTTATGACCTGATGCTTATTTAATTCTCCAGCCTAATCTTTGGCCAATTCTCAGTATACTCCAGCAATACTGAATTTTTTTTTTTTTGGTAGTTTCAAGTTTTTATTTTAATTCCAATTAGTTAACATATAGCATAATATTAGTTTCAAGAGGAGAATTTAGTGATTCATCACATACATATAACAGTGCTCATCAAAAAAAGACTCTCCTTAATACCCATCACCCATTTAACCCAGTCCTCTACCTACCTCCCTTCCAGCAACCCTCAGTTTGTTCTCTATAGTTAAGAGACTGTTTTATGATTTGCCTCTCTCTTTTTTCCCCTCATGTTCATTTATTTTTCTTAAATTCCACATATGAGTGAAATCATATGGTATTTGTCTTTCTCTGACTGACTTACTTCACTCTAGCTCCATCCATGTTGTTGCAAATGACAAGATTTCATTTTTTATGACTAATATTCCACTGTATATGTACACCACCTCTTCTTTATCCATTCATCAGTCAATGGAAAGTTGAGATTTGTCCATAATTTGGCTATTGTTGAAAATGCTGCTGTAGACATCAGGGTGCATGTATTCCTTTGAACAGTATTTTTGTATCCTTTGGGTAAATACCTAGCAGTGCAATTGCTGGGTCATAGGGTGGTTCTATTTTTAAATTTTTGAGGAACCTCCATACTATTTTCTAGAGTGGCTGCACCTGTTTGCATTCCCACCAACAGTGCAAGAGGGTTCCCCTTTCTCCACATCCTCACCCACACCTATTGTTTCCTGTGTTATTAATTTTAGCCATTCTGACAGGTATGAGGTGATATATTATTGTAGTTTTGATTTCCATTTCCATGGTGATGAGTGATGTTGAACATCTTTTCATGAGTCTGTTAGCCATCTATATGTCTTCTTTGGAAAAATGTTTATTCATGTCTTCTGTCCATTTTTTAATTGGATGTTTTTAAATTTTGAACATGACACCCTCTGGGTGCACATGCTGTTTCCTTTAGTTTTGTGTGCTTATTACTTCTTTTTCTCACTAAATATTATCATCTATCTCTTATCTTAAAAGTCACATAGTTCCATGCTTATTAAAATACTGTATTTTATTTGTGATAAGGAAATAAAAATTCAATATGTGGATAGATATGATTATGTGGATATTTGCTACCAACATATGCGAAGCTTCCTTAAGTATAGACTATGTGCTCTACAATGTGCTTACATAACACCCTGGGCTTCTCTATTTCCTAAAAATTTTCCATTTATTATATATTACTCTAATAATCTGTTTGCTAGTCTGTATTTTCTCCCTACTGTGAGTAATATCTATCATTTATTGAGTTCAAACCATGTTTCAAGCTCAGTGGTAATTGCTCTCTCTATATATTACTTTATTTAATAGAATGTGATATATCTTCATTTTGCATAGAAATCACTATCAAATATAATCAGAAGACATCACTGATTATGCATTACATTCTGATTTCAAAAATATTGAAATGTGAGTAAAAAGAGGGCCCCTTGGGATCAATGTATATGTTATTTACATGTATTCTTTTTTTTTAAAAAAAGATTTTATTTATTCATTTGAGAGAAAGTACGAGCAGGAGGAGGGGCAGAGCAAGAGGGAGGAGCAGGCTTCCAATGAGCAGAAAGCCTGATGTGGGACTCCATCCCAGGACCCTGAGACCATGACCTGAACTGAAGGCAGATGCTTAACCAACTGAGCCATCTAGGCACCCCTATATGTATTCTTTATGGCAACTGTATAAGATAGATGCCATTAAACCTACTCTATGAGATAAGAAATAAAAACTTAAAGAGATTAAATAACTTTTTCCAAAATAATAAGGTTGGAATTTCAACATAGGTAAGTTTGATGCAAAAGCTCATTCTCTCACCATTTTTATTTATATTATAAAATATGTGAGAACAAGAGTCAAACACAACACAAAATAGCAACTCAATGAATATTGGATGAATTAAATAATAAACACATTTAAAAAGTAATTTATTAACTGTGGTACTGCTAAGACCAGAGACCAGGTTTTCTGAGTCAGAACCTAATAACTTTGGCACTCTATCATGATGTTCAAAAGCACCCATGTGATTTTCTCTAGACTGAGCATTAATAACTTTCTGTACTCAATCATTTTATAAGGTTCATGAATAAATAAGATTAATACCTGTTGAATAACACTAACTGATAAGGGGAAAGAATGGCCACCCATGATTAAGATTAAGTTAAACTAGTATAATTGGGGAAGGGAATATTAGAAATTTAGGGTTTGAGGGGAACAAAGTAGGAAGCAGAATCTGACTAGTCAGAGGTCCTAGGAAAGGTATCTATCTCTAGGTTTGGGAGAACTAATAAAGTAGAGGTTCAGTGGCACAAAAAAAAAAGAAAACAAGAAAAAAATCTGGGGCGCCTAGGTGGCTCAGTCGGTTAAGCAACTGCCTTCAGCTCAGGTCATGATCCTGGAGTCCCGGGATCGAGTCCCGCATTCGGGCTCCCTGCTCGGCAGGGAGTCTGCTTCTCCCTCTGACCCTCCTCCCTCTCATTCTCTCTGTCTTAAATAAATAAATAAATAAATAAATAAATAAATAAATAAATAAATAAAAAGAAAAAAATCTGTTCATTAATCCATTGATTTGAATTGGATATTGGAACTGTGGAATATTAGAGTAAGAATGGCTAAGTAGGAAAAGACCATGATCCAAAAAGCTTTATAAGACAAACAAATCAGTTTATATTTGATAAGATAGAATAAAGTTTTAAGTCCTTCAAGGTTTAATGAAAGAAAGAATTTGGAAGATAAATTTGACAGGAATTGGCCTCATAGGTTGGAGAAGGGCAGATCCTGGAGTCAGAGAGTCAATTTTATGGCTCTTGTAAAAATCAAGATGTGAACAGTTGAAAATGATAAGGAACTGAACCATGACCATGGTTTCAGCGATACAGTTAAGTCATTTCATACCAAAAAGTAAAGAATTTCATACCAAAAAGTAAAGAATCTAGAACCTCTGGAACTGGTGAATATGGCAGATAAAAATTGAAGTGAGTAAAAGATGACTTACATTTTGAAATCAGAGACTAAATCATTCATTGTCAGAAATGTAGAAGACTGAAAAAAAAAGGGTCAATCTTCTGAGTTGTAGTTAACACATGTGAAACTGAATTGTTCTGAATGTTCCTATCTAACATCTAGCTAATCCATCTATCATCTATCTAAAGTCTTATTTACTATTTGAAACACAAATCACTACTTTGACATTTTCTACTATAAGCCCATTGACACCATCAGAATTATTTTTAACTATATGAATAAATGTGTCCTGTGTTTGTTAGAATACTGTGATTTATTTGTGATAAAAAACTGAAAATTCAATATGTGGAGGGGTATGAATATGTAGATGTTTGCTAACAACATCTGAGACTTTACCTTAGGACTTAGGTGATCATTTTAGAGTCATGGACATCACCTCTGATGTACAAATGCTAATTTTCTCTTATATGAATTTGACAATGATACTGTGATTTTTAGTAATGTCTAACCAATAAGTATATTCATTGGGTACAATCTCTGTTCCTCTGTTTCTGTATTGTAATCCTCTTGACCAATGAGTATACTTAATAAATTGAGTGAAAATATTATACAATACCTAAAGTAGCCATTTTTGATAGTATTTAATTCTCTAAAGTTTTTCTTTGGACTTCGTTTAACTATCATAAGGAAACATAATTATAAAGGAAATGTTAGAAGTTTAAAAATATCCTTTGAGGGAGTTGGCCAATAATTCTCTCATCTTTACTCCTCCTCTTTGACAATCATGTAGTGGTTCACCACACATGGACAAGCTCAATTTTCAGCAGAGGTTTTTGGCTTAGTCTGCACCTCACCCATAAATTGTGAATGACTCTTTTTATGGGCATGCCCTTTATCACGCACTTTAAGGATGAACAGCAGTAAACTTGTGTGTTCAAAAAAAAAAAAATTAGAAAAGCAGAGTTTGCTTTTAGAGTATCCATCTTGCTTTTTTTTATGTTAAAAACTATTATTATTTTTTAAAGATTTTATTTATTTGTAAGAGAAAGAGAGCAAGCATGTGAGATAGTATGAGCAGAGGGAGGGGCAGAAGAAGAGGGAGAAGCTGACTCCCCACTGATCAGGAAGCTCAACACAGGGCTCCATCCCAGCATCCTGGGATCATGACCTGAGCTGAAGGCAGACACTTAACCAACTGAGCCACCCAGGTGCCACCAAAATTGTTTTTAAATAATCTTTGACCACACTAAGGTGATACACCCGGCATACAAATAAAATATAAGTGAAATCAGAAAAAAAATTTATTTTGGCTACTTCCATTATTGATCAGAAAATGCAAATCACCATTTAAAAATAACTTCAAGAATTTTCTTGAGGCATACAAAAAACTGTACATATTTAAAGTACACAATTTGATGTTTTGACATGTTTATATACCCATGAAAGTATCACTCTAATCAAGATAATGCATATATTTATATCCCAAATGTTTCTTCATTCCCCTTTCAATCTCTCCTTTCCACTCCTTCCCATGCCCTGCCTTCCCAAAAACAAATGATTTGCTCTTTGTCATCACAGATTAGTTTTTGTTTTCAAAAATCTTGGATACATGGAGTAATACAATATGTATTATTTGACTCGCAGGTTCTTTCAGTCAGCATAATTTTTTGAGATTCTTCCATATTGAAGGAGTCAGCAAACTTTTTTTTTTTTAAAGGGCCACATAATAAATATATTAGACTTGGTGGGCCACATAAGATTTCTGTTGCATATTCTCCTTTATTTATTTATAGCCCATAGAAATGTAAAAATTTTCTTAATTTGTGGACCATATAAAACAGTCCATAGACCAAATTTAGCTCAGGGCCATAGTTGCCAATCCCTGTTAAAAGTTCTTTCCATTTCATAACTGATCAGTTTATGGAAGAACCACAGTTTGTTTATCCACTTACCTATTGGTGGACAACTGATCTGGTTCCAGATTTTGGCTATTAAAAATAAAGCTCGCTCATATACACATTCATGTGGAAGTCTTTTGGACATTTATTTCTCTTTTTCTATGATAAAAACTTAGTAGTAAAATGCCTGACAATTATATACTTTTTAGAAACTTCCAAATTGGTTTTCAAAGGAGTTGTATGATTTTTCCTCTGCATCAACAGTGTATGAAAGTTCCAGGAACCTTTACATTCTAGGAAACAATTGATCAGATCAATTTTTAAAATGTAAACATTTTGTGATTTTTGTTTTTATTCATCTAGTGGTTGATGATGTTAAATACTTTTCATGTGCTTATTTGCCATTTATATATCTTCTTTGGTGAAGTATGTATCTTAATCTTTTGCTTTTTTTTTTTGAATTGGGCCATTCATTCTCTTATTGGATTTTAATAACTCTTTATATATTCTAGGTGCAAGTTCTTTATCATATATGTTATTTATAAATATTTTCCCAGTCTTCAGTTCATCTTTCCATTCTCTTGATAGTATCTTTTGAAGAGGAGAAATAATTTTGGTGACAACAAATTTATCCTTTTTTTTTCCCTTTTATGTATCATGGTTTTTAGTGTCTTACTTATGAAGTACTTTTCCAACCAAGACACAAAGCTATTTCTCCCATGTTTTCTTCTGAAAGTAGTATATCTAGGTTTTACATTAAGTCTGTAGTCAAATTTGAGTTAGTATTTTGGTATACAATACAAAGTATAAATTTGTTGTAGTGCAGGTATACTGCTGATGAATCATATTAGCTTTTGCATGACTGAACACATCTGTACTTTGTCACTGCTTTAGAAAGATTTTTATTCAGTACAGAGTTCTAAGTTGTCAGATTTTTTTTCAGTACTTTGTTACTTTGCTGCCTTCCAACCTACATTATTTACAAACAGAAACCCCCTATTATTCTTATCTTCCTTCCCTTCATATCTTCTTTTTTTTAAGATTTTATTTATTTATTTATTTGAGAGAGAGAGAGCACACACATGCCCACACATGATGGGAAAGGGCAGAGGGAGAGGGAGAGCAGACTCTGTGCTGAGCCTGGAGCCCAATGTGGGGCTCGATCTCACAACCCTAAGATCTGATCTGAGCTGAAATCAAAAGTCAGATGCTCAACTGACTGAATGAACCACCCAGGTGCCCCTCCATTCATACCTTCTTAGAAAAAGCTTTTAAGATTGTATATAAATAATTTTAGGAGATTTGATTCTGATGCGCCTTAGCGTAATTTTCTTTAGATTTCTTGTATTTTGAATTTGTTGAACTTCTAAGACATATGGGTTTATAATTTTCATCAAACTTAGAAAATGTTCAGCCTCATTTTATTTATTTGTTTAGATTGATTTTTCACCTTATTTTAAAAATATGTTTTCTGTCTCTTTCCCTTTTGTCTCTTCTTTAGTTGTTTGTTTATTTGACCTTTTGAGGCTTTCTTACAGTTCAAGGATGCTGTGTTGTTGTTGTTTTCCCAGTCTTTTTCCCATTGGATTTGATTTTGGGAAATTCATATTGCTTCATGTTCCAGCTTTTTAATTTTTGTTTTTGCAGAGTCCAATTTACTGTTAATCATACTCAGTGTTTTAATTTATTTTTTACCCTGGACACTGTTGTTTTCATCCCTGTAAGTTTAATATCACATTTAAAGCCATGTTCCATGTGTCTACTTATCATCCTCAGAATTTCCTCCAGCTTCTTGAACATATGGCATAGAGTTAAAAAAGACTGTTTTAATGCACTTGTATATTAATTATATATTCTGGGTTATTTCTGGGTCTTTTCTGAATAACTGACTTTTCTTGTAATTATAGATACTATTTTCCTGAAAATTTTTTACATGCATATGATTTTTGATTAAACATAAAACTTTTATTTTTACCTTCTTATGTGCTGAATATTTTTAATTCCTATTCTTAAGATTTGTTCTGGGATGCAATCAAATTATTTGGAAATACTTTGATTCTTTCAAGTCTTGTTTTAAAGTCACTTTATGTAAGATCAAAGAAGCACATAGTCAAGTAGTCATTTTGCCCTGCTATTGAGGCAATACTCTTCCAAGCATTCCAGGCATGAATTAGGAGATTTTTCCACTCTACCCCGCGGGAACAAGAACATATGCACTGATCAGTTCTCAGTTGAAGACTCAAGAAAGTCTCTCTATAAATTCCAGAACTCTTGGTCTATGCATCTGTCTTTTTTCTTCTATACTTTATCCTGAGGATAGTAGCTACATTAGCTTCTCCAGTATATCAGCTCTGTCTTTTCTACCCAAGGAAAATGTTGTATTATGCCTGTTGCCATACTCTGTGTCACAGCCTGGAAATTCTCCAGGCACTGAAGTATATCAATAATAGGGCCAATCTCATTTGTTTTCTAAACCTTAGGCTCATTGACCTTTTGGCCTAATATATAATACCTTAAAAAACATTTTTTTATATGTTTTATCCTTTTTTTTTTTTTTTTTTTTTTTTTGTGGTTCAAAGCAAGAAAGTGTTTTTGGTGCCTATTACTCCATCTTGGCTGAATTTGGAAGTCCTCATTTTCAAATAATTTTACCAAGGGTAGTACTTATCTCTTTAATTATGTATGGTAAAGAATTCATCCTTTGCCAAAAGAGGTCTGTCCTTTGCCCTTGGCTTCTGGGAGATAATCTCTAAACCCTTGGAATTTCATGCCTTTTAGCATTGTCTTTGTTTTTCTGTGGCCTTGGGTGATCAGATAGTCTAGCAATATAATTTGGTGGGGGGGTGGGGGAGAGGACTGTCTATGCCAGGAAGACCAAGTCTATGATTTAGAGAGGGGGTTTGATGAGATCGGGCGCATTCAGGGTGGTTTGGATAGTGTGGTTTCAGTTGATCAGTAGGGGGACTAGAGACTGAGATCAGACATATGGGCAATCAATAATGCCTATGTGAAAGAGTGCTGGGATAGTAAGATAAATCTTGTGCAGATATTAGCACAAAGAAATTCATGATATAAAGTAACTAAAGGTTTGCACTCAAATCATTTCTGAGTTTCCTAAAGGCCAAGGCGAAGAAAGAAGTATGAGACATTACAAGATACAAAATTTTCCATGGAATAAAACACACCATTTTTCATAAAACCTGAGATATTAGAGCAATGTGTACTATGAGTCTTTAGGAAGGCAATACTCATCAGCCATAAAGTTTGCACGTTTTTTATATTTACCATGGAATGAATTGTGATTTCAAAATTGTGGCAATTACAAAGATAAAACTATCATAGTCCTAAATAAAATATGTTAGCACTTTGATTAATTCTTTAAGAAGAAAATATTTATTACAACCCATGAAGTTCTAAAAACAGCCATTGATATTCAGGAATTGTCCTGAGGGAGAAAGAGAGTATATTACAGCAAAGAAACATAAAGAGACAAAATCTGAGAGGGTTAAAAAAAAAATCCTGAAGAGAACTAATAAAAATGATTAAACAAGTACTTGTTTATCCTAAATCTCCAAGTTCTTTATTAATGAGACAAACTTCCCAATATATTTGCAACTCTGAAATAGAAAAAGAACAAACGACTAATGAGCATATGGAGAACAACTGTATAACATAGGAAAAGATCTTGCATATTAAATGTAACTTTGTTGTTTCACAAAATGTAAGTTGGTTTCATATAGAAGCCCATAGTAATGGCATAAGTAGTAAGACTGTGTAAGGAGCAATGTGGGCCATTCTTCATATTTTCATCATGGTTAGTATGAATGGCTAAATGGAAGACCTGGCCCCTGGAATGTCATTCATTAACATCTGTTGAAATGAATAACACTTCTTCCAACTCTTCTCCCATCATTCCTTCCAAAAACAACTGTAGACTGAGCAAGAATGAGAATGGAAGAAAGCAAAACAGACATTACAAGGATGGTGGGAGAGAGAGGGAGTTTTAAAAAGAGCAAGAGAGGGGCACCTGGGTGGCTCAGTTGGTTAAGCGACTGCCTTCGGCTTAGGTCATGATCCCAGGGTCCTGGGATCGAGTCCCACATCGGGCTCCCGGCTCTACAGGAAGCCTGCTTCTCCCTCTCCCACTCCCCCTGCTTGTGTTCCTGCTCTCGCTGTCTCTGTCTCTGTCAAATAAATAAATAAAATCTTTAAAAAAAAAAAAGAGCAAGAGAAAGGAATGATAGTAACATATCTTGCATTGCTTAGGAGTGTGTAAGAAGTGTATGTATAGATACAAATATCTGCATCCTGACGTGGGAGGTAAATTCTGCATTCAATCTGAAAAGTCGCAGCTCACCAGCGTACTAATAAATGCAAATTATTTGCATAAGACATTATGTTGAGAGAATAAATGAAGCACCATTCCTTCTTGTGGCCATCCAGGGGTAAATGTGCTAAATGTAGGATCACTGTCATTGGAATTACATGACTTGACTTGCATGCTGCTCTTTATCTGCCCCTCCAGGTACTTGAAATGTACTCCTTGCATATATTATCATGACACATAGCTCTCCTATCCTCCTCATACACTGAGAAATATTCTACCTAGCCAAATACTGTGAATTTTAAAAAATGAGTTCATGGTTTATTCAAGTCTGTTAGATAGTAGAAACACAATTGAATCACTGAGCATTGCAAACACACGTCATAAAATCACACATAATCAAACAAACAAGCAGAGTCAGTTGACAAGTGGAGGCTAAATCCTTGCAACACAGTGATTCAGTCCTATGTTTTGTATCTGAACTTCTTAAAAACTTTCTGGAATATCACCAAGACTCTCATCAGAATTCATTTCCCCTGCCAAAGCATTCCATAAGTGTGGAAGAGATAAAACTGCAACACAGAAACATATGGGCAGAAGATAAAAGGAGATCAGTGAGCAGGAAAATATGTTTCTTAAAATCTGTGCTGCAGTCATTTTTCTTCTCAGTTTTGTTGTTTGTTTTGCCATTGAATGCCCATAGCCAACATTAAGGATGTTTCTACACAACAGCAAAAGAATAAATTGATTCTGACCAAAAGGAGTCAATTCACTTAATAAAATAACAACAACAACAACAGAGAGAAAATGGAAATGAAGTTGTTCAGTATTTTATAATAAATTGGTTGATTTGTTTGGGTGTTGTGGAGGCACAGCTCAAATGACTAGTAACAACGGTAAGTTTTTCATGTAGAGTTTGCTTTGCCTGCAATCATGAGTCTTTTATCTTTTATTTTATTTTTACATATATTTTTTTACATTATGTTATGCTCACAAGTGTAGCTACCATCTGTCACCATACAACACTTTACAATACCATTGACTATATTCCCTATGCTCTACCTTTTACAACTGTGACTTATTCATTCCGTAACTGGGAGCCTGTATCTCCCCCTCCTCTTCAGTCATTTTGCTTATCCCCCAATTCCCTTATCTCTGGCAACCATCAGTTTGTTCTCTGTATTTAAATCATGAGTACTTTTAATATTTATGTTCCATTATGCTTTATACAATGTTCACTATCATGAGTTCTTTGCTTTCTACAAAATATTATATTTGAAAAGTGGGTAGATCTCCGTGAACAGGAAAATGCTATTTGAGAACTGATCTAATATTCTTTTTTTTTAATTATATTAATCACCATACACTACATCATTAGTTTTTGATGTAGTGTTCCATGATTCATTGTTTGCGTATAACACCCAGGGCTCCATGCAGTATGTGCCCTCTTTAATACCTATCACCAGGCTAACCCATCCCCCCACTCCCCTCCTCTCTAGAACCCTCAGTTTGTTTCTCAGAGTCCATAGTCTCTCATGGTTTGTCTCCCCCTCCGATTCTCCCCCCTTCATTTTACCCTTCCTACTATCTTCTTTTTTTTAACATACAATGTATTATTTGTTTCAGAGATACAGGTCTGTGATCCAACAGTCTTAAACAATTGAGAACTGATCTAATATTCTAATGAGGCAGGCTCTGGTGAGTTAGTGAAGTGGTAATAGATGTTTATCTCAGCAAAACTTTTCCTAGATACATTTGTTTTGTATAGTGTATGTAATGCCAAAATCATTGATTTAAACTGTTTTCATAGTTAAGTTTTACAAAAAAGTAAATTTTCAATTTTATTTGTCTAAGTTCTTTTATAATGGTACAAACAGTTGGACAAATTCTCCAACTTGCTGATTGTCACTTGGGATAGTACTTATTTGTCTTAAGTCCAGAGTTTCTAGAACAAGCCTACTTCAACCATTTTTTCAAATGGTGACAATACATTCTGAAATAGTCTAAACATCTAAATATAAATGAAATGAAGAATTGAATTAAAGAAGAACTGAATTAAATAAGCAAAAGCTTTAACAGAAATGTACACATTAAAAAAGTTGCTCATTATAAAATATGAAGATGCTGGTTGAAAAAATTTATAACTGATTAAAAAAACAGATATGCTCACCAATATTGGTTTAATTCCACAACTAAATACATAATCTGAATATTAGTGGTGCTTGTCAAATTTTCAAAAAGAAAATTATAAGAAACATAACTGACATCTCTTATATGAATGGCACTGGTTGGGCATGACCTTAAAATAAATTATCCTTAAAGTCAATTTTAGCTCTTAGGAACTTAGCCAACACATGGGTGATTGGAGAGATTAAAAGGAATAAAAAAAAGGAAAAAAAATAATGCAGCATTTCAAGAGAGGGGACACACCAACAGCAAAAATAATTCTATTTCTTAGTTTTTGGTTTTTAATTTCAACACTCAAGGTTCAACTAACAACTTGAAAATTTACAATGGCCTGTCTTATGTATTGCAAAGGGCAGACCCTCAATAAACATCTGCTGACCAAAAGAACGGATGAAGAGTGAATATGCGAAAAGCTAAGTATGCAATAAATCAGCTGGAAATAGAAACCCAACACTGTCTAATGGGTTCTTTGGAATTAGAACTTGAAATACAACTGTTAATAATAATTACAAATCAATCAATGTATATTTATTGAGACCCTAGTCCCATTGGTCCCGGAAATACTTCGAAAAATGACAGAGTAAAACAGAAAATCCCCTCTTCACCTACTAAAATGAGAATATAGGAGAGGATATCAGAAAGCCATAAAAGCTAAGCAGAGAATTAAACCAGGATCACGTCTTGTAGAATTGGATGGCCTTGTTGAGGTAGTGACATTTAAGGTGGAATCTAAATGATAAGGAGAAAATAGCTATCAAAAGATTGGGAAAATACCATGACAAGCAAAAAGAAAAGTTAGTAAAAAAGCCTTTGAGTTAGAATGTGTCTGAAATGTCTCATTGCCAAGCTGAGAAGAAAGTAGGCGAGTTCATCTAGAGGTTAGGCAGATAATTTATTAAAGGGCAAACAAGATGACAGGGTTCAGATCATTTAAACACTTTTCAAGAAAAGAGATAGGTGGGGTGATTTTCATCAAACAATTGGAAGAGTTTAAGAAAAAGAATGTCATTGATATTATATATTATAGAATATTATACTACTTATATATTATAATCACTGAATCTGGAGTTCTTAGAGAATTCAAGGTTGTAAATAAAGACAGTTGAGTCATTGCCATATGGGAGTTTAAATCAAGTCTAGGATTTAACCTAGAGAGAGTGTGGGATAAAGGAGAAAGGTATTAAAGAAAGGAGTCTTCAGAGAAAGCTGAGAAACTGATTATAACCACAAAGTGCAGGGAATATTTGATGATTTGGGGTTTTTTTTTCATTTCCCACTCAGTGTTTTTAAATAAGAAATAAAAATTATAAAATAAAACTGTCATAGTGTTCTTTAACTTACCTAGTGATTGTTTCAATAAAAAGATGGGTCAGTAATCTTGCCATATATATATATTATCTTCGTAGGAATTCACAGATTTGCACATTTTAGAGCAGGATATTCAGAATCCCAAGTTTTATTCTATTTTATTTATTTTTAAATCTCTCCTTAGGGAAAAAAAAGTACTAATGAGTCAAAAAGTATTTGTAGAAACTTAAATGTTCATTCATTGTTGATTGATTTTGATGTACATTCAAATAAGTAAAATAAATGTCAGCACACTTTCTGATTTAATTCTGAAGTTTTCACTAATTGAGAAATTGATTATTTAAGATAATATGGAGGGGACAAGACAGTATTTCCAATTGACTATGTGAATTGTTTAGAGAATTATCTAACTTAGACACACCAAATTGATTTGGTCAGTAAAAGTATGTAAAATTTAGGCTGACGCTTTTTTTTTTAAGGTGTTTATATGTTCAAATTGTCTGAATAGTAAAAAATTAATATTATGGCCAATTTTATCTGACCTGCTGATTTTTAATTGAAATATATTTAGGACTTGTTGAATATTCTCCCTTGATAAAACTCCCAAATCACTTGTGAAGGGGACCATGCAATGCAGTAGTCCCCCTTATCCATGGTTTCACGTTCCAAGGTTTCAGTTACCCACAGTCCACCATGGTCCAGAAGCACATGATCCTCCTTCTGACATATGGTCAGAAGGACAATGGTAGCCTAACGCTACAGCACAGTGCCTACGTCAGTCACCGCACTTCATCTCATCACATAGGCATTTTATCATCTCCCATCATCACAAAAAGGGTGCACAATAAGTACAATAAGATATTTTGAGAGAAAGACCACATTCACATAACTTTTATTACAACATACTGTTATAATTGCTCTAATTTTTATTAATTATTGTTATTGCTATCTAACTGTGCTAGTAATGAAGATCTAACTGTATCTAACTCTAATTGATAAATTCAACTTTATCATAGGTATGTATGTATAGGAAAAAACACAGGACATACAGGGTTTGGTACTATCTGTGGTTTCAGGCATCCACTGGGGGTCCTGGAATATATCCCCCAAGGATAAGGGGGGACTACTGTATGCCACATCACCCAAATACTCAAAGTATATTTTCTCTGTATCCAAGTTTTAGTATAATTTGGAAATAACCTTGATATTTAAGCATATTTTTATTTTATATAATGGAATGGTCTAATTTGGAAGTAAAATTAATCATTTGAACAATAATACCTGGGCATGGGGCGCCTGGGTGGCTCAGTTGGTTAAGCGACTGCCTTCGGCTCAGGTCATGATCCTGGAGTCCCTGGATCGAGTCCCACATCGGGCTCCCTGCTCGGTAGGGAGTCAGCTTCTCCCTCTGACCCTCCCCCCTCTCATGTGCTCTCTCTCATTCTCTCTCAAATAAATAAATAAAATCTTTAAAAAAATAAATAAATAAATAAAAAATAAAATAAATAATACCTGGGCATGTACCACATGGGTACATATTTCATCGTATTTGTTAGTATGTTGGCTATTGTGCAGTTAGAAATGAAATAGAATATGAGAAGACTGATTAAGCATACAGTATTTAAATGCATATTCTTTTTTTTTTTAAAGATTTTATTTATTTATTTAGGAGAGAGAGAGATAAAGACAGCACCAGCAGGTTGGAGGGACAGAGGGAGAGGGAGAAGCAGACTCCCTGTTGAGCAGAAAGCCTGACGGGGTTGGATCTCAGGACCCTGAGATCATGACCTGAGCTGAAGGCAGATGCTTCACCTACTGAGCCACCCAGGCACCGCTTAAATGCATATTCTATGTAAACAAGTTTAAATCTTCTGACATTTTAAAGTCTGCCATGGAATATACAGTTGTAAGAGAACTCTCAAATCATCTAAACTTATTTTCAAAGTATATGAAGTTCTCTTCTGCATCATCCTTGTTGCAGATCTATACATAGTCCAGAGCTGAGTAATGGCAAGTGGCAGAAATGTTCTTGGTAGAGCTGTTGTTCAGTAACTAGACATGTGGCAATTTTATCCTTACCTTACTAAATTGATTATAAGAGATTTTAGCTTATTTTTAACTATCCTTTGTTTATTTTCACTCACTTTAGACTTTTCTTCTGAGGATCTTAGAATGTCAATTTTACATTGTTACTCTACAGAAATAGTATTAATCATAATTTTGAAAATGTAAAAGAAGCCACAAGATTTCTATATTTTTGCAGTTTTAATTTTGTGTAGGATTTTAATTTTTTCTTGCTTTCTGTATTTGTAAAAGATGAGTGCTATGTTGTGTGTATTCTAAAACATATCTCTATCTTAATATTTGTATCGATGTCTATAAAATGACTGGATATCTAACTCCAAGGATGTACAAACTAATTATTTAATAATGTTTAACTTTTTTAAAAGACTAGAGTTGAGGGCGCCTGGGTGGCTCAGTTGGTTAAGCAACTGCCTTCGGCTCAGGTCATGATCCTGGAGTCCCTGGATCGAGTCCTGCATCGGGCTCCCTGCTCAGCAGGGAGTCTGCTTCTCCCTCTGACCCTCCCCACCTCATGCTTTCTCTCTCTCTCAAATAAATAAATAAAATCTTAAAAAAAAAAAAGACTAGAGTTGATTTAGATGTATGAAATTTGTTTTTTAAAACCACTCGTTTATTAGATTCCTAGCACTTAAACCTTGCAAATGTTGGGATCATGCTGATATTTTTTTTAATGAGGAAGCTTTACTTCCTGATTTATTGGCTATATCATTAAAGAATAGATGAGTTTGCATGTGGAACAGATTACATTTTATTCTTAATTTTATATTTTTGAGAATTAGAGCAAATTTTTAAGCTCCCAAGGGTTTATGCATTCATACGTCAATAGCCATAAAAGAAATAGCTCTTGCAGCTCTACATAAATGGGTTTATTTACATATTTAGTATTCAGAGAATATGGGGCTATTGTATGTCAAAGAGTTATAATATTTTCATAGAAAATTTAGTGTTTTTTCTTGCTGACTACTGTAATTGATGTGATAAAAATAGCAGGCCTGAACTTCAGCCTATGTACGCAGGGGGAATTCTTCCATAGAGTTACATTCAATGAGGTTTGAGCCCAGCATATCGATTGCCATGGTAATATGAAGAAATGTTCATATTCCTGCTCATATTAGATTGCCAAAATGTGAGAGTCAGAGCATTTTGTTGTATATCCATCTGTCAAGCCGTCAAGTGGCTCAGAGAAGAAACAAAGACATACAACCCAGATATTGCAGCAGCTTTTCTACTGTCCATACTTGACACATCTTTGGGCAAGGGCAGGAAGGAGAAATGAATGGAATGATATAATATTTGAAATCGAGAGCATCATAATTTGTTATCTGTACCATGAGCTTAGTATTAAAATTAGTGAGATACATGATTAGAAGTCCTGATGTGGACCTGTTATATCAAGGAATATACTGGGTATTTTAGTGGTCCCACCTACGATTTTCCTGAGGACAAATTCAAGATTTTTCTTTTTAAAGTTAGGAAAATCTTAATTTTTTTTTTCAGTGAATATGTTTTAATGCAGATAAAATTCATGAGCTTATCTGACCTAGGAACTTTAAAGATATTTTTATTTTATTTTTTATGATGTTTTCACTATCGTACCTCATTCACCAAATTATTTGTATTTATCAGTGTGATATGCACTAGATCTATTTATTTTATTATGATGCATGCTTGGGACACTTTGAAAAAAATATTATTTCACATGTTTTTCCAATAGCCAAATAAAATGTGAGA
Organism: Mirounga angustirostris; assembly: GCF_029215605.1. Lineage (NCBI taxonomy): Eukaryota > Metazoa > Chordata > Mammalia > Carnivora > Phocidae > Mirounga > Mirounga angustirostris. The sequence goes on along the minus strand of NW_026991709.1, from coordinate 88,531,707 downwards.
GATATAGACAGTGTGTCATAGTAATGAAGAAACATTTAAAATAATGAGTCGAGGGGCGCCTGGGTGGCTCAGTTGGTTAAGCGACTGCCTTCAGCTCAGTTCATGATCCCAGAGTCCTGGGATCGAGTCCCGTATCGGGCTCCCTGCTCTGCGGGGAGCCTGCTTCTCCCTCTCCCACTCCCCCTGCTTGTGTTCCCTCTCTCACTGTGTCTCTCTGTCAAATAAATAAAATCTTTAAAAATAAATAAATAAATAAATAAAATAAAATAATGAGTTGAAAAAGAAAAAAAATACAACACTGAGTCAAAAGAAGCAATCAAAACATTCCAAGGATGAAAAATATCTCTAAATATATTTATGATATAAAGATCACTATTCTCCAAAGAATTTCTACCAAATATTTCATGTTTGATGACTTAACTTTTGCATCTCGTCTGAAATATAGATAAAATTGATGATTTTGTGTGTTTGCCTATGACTTTCTAACACCAGGGCTTTGCATCAGCCCAGTTCCCAGGATGAGATTCAGCAGAGGGTCCATGCCATTAGGAATGAAGAACATTTCTGCAGATTGGTTCTTACCTGCCATTCTCAGTGATACTATTATCCTAACAACAGAACTGGGAGGGAGATCTTGTGATTCCTCTCATGTACTTATGACGACACTGAATATGGGTGAGACGTAGTGAATTCCCATGGATTACTGCAAAGAAATGATGGAGTCATGATTCAGTCCAGGCTGTTCTACCTAGAGTTAGCATTCTCCTTCCTTAGGCATGTGGCCCTGGTTTCACTCTCAGCATGTGTAATCTAACTTGTCAATGGCAGGATGAAGAAGATGTTCTGAAACCTGAGGGGGCTCCTTTCGTTTAAGTTCCTATCATCATTCACCTTCCGTTTAAATGCTTATTATGTTACAAGAAAGCTATTTTTTTTCCCGTAAGTGGGAAAAAAGAATGTCAGATTTGGCTCCAAAATTATGTAAATAATTGTAAGCAAACAAAGAACATTTGAGGTAGAGACTTTGTCGATGTCTTTTCTTCAAAACACTAGGAACATACCAGTAAGTTAACAAGTTGGATTTAATACTTGTCACACCAGACGATTAAATTCAATGAAATTTTGTGAAGACAGGAAGATATTATATATATTGTATTATATGTATATTATATTGCATGGTATTTTATTATATTATATATCACATAGAAAATTACACAAGGAAACATGCATTACCACAGTTCAATGCTTTGAAATCAATCAAGGCATCAAGTAATTGAAAATATATTTATTACAGCCTATGTTCCATATACTGAATTAAGTTCTGGCTGTCTATGCATCTGTCTGTCTGTCTGTCTACCTACCTATCATCTATCTATCTACCCCTACCTACCTATTATCTATAACCATTTTGGTTTAAAATATGAAAGAACTTCCTGACAGCTTTTATGTACACATTTTGACTTGGTGACTAAGATAATGATAAAAATTTTGTGCATCTTCACAGCTCTTTACATAATCAACACCCTACAATTTTGCCCCTGTGTCCTCTGATTTCTGCAATGGTGAAATCACTACATTACAATCCTACTTTCACATTAGCAGTAGTTCTCTGAGATTATGAAATTAAAATATAGTAAAGACATTGATCTTAAAGACTTAACTGACTAGAGTATACATTAAGAAGCCCAGTTAGCAAAAATCTAAATAACCTGATGAAGAAAGTGATAAAAACTACAGTAGCTGTAGGGTAGTAGGTATTTGACACTGATTAATTTGCACATTCCCAATTTACTTCTGTGGGTATGGGTAATTAAAGATAAGCTGGGGGCAAATTTCTTTATCCCTTCATTCTAAATCATCATGAGGCAGGTCTCATTATTTCTATTGTCCTTGTCTCCTGGTCCACTACACTTATCCTTGCTACTCTAATCCTTACAAAGTTAACCAAATCATACTTGTAGGCTGATAGATCAATTTTTAGTTATTTATACATGGGGAGGGGGCATATTTTAAAATATCAACTAGTCTTACAAATAAAAAAATCATTTTCAATGATTCCAGAAAATGATTCAACTAGGAGATTGCCAAAATAAATAGCATCTCAAGAAATGACGTGTAGAGATGAACCATGAGAGCCTATGGACTCTGAGAAACAAACTGAGGGTTCTAGAGGGGAGGGGGTGTGAGGATGGGTTAGCCTGGTGATGGGTATTAAGGAGGGCACGTTCTGCATGGAGCACTGGGTGTTCTACACAAATAATGAATCATGGAACACTACATCAAAAACTAATGATGTAATGTATGGTGATTAACATAACATAATAAAATTAAATTAAAAAAAGAAGTGACGTGTAATGTTACTGAAATCCTGTCTTAAATGATCAAAGGGCTATAAAAGTAGAGGAAAACTTATATAGGGGAGGCTATTATCCATCAAAGACAGGCCTTGAGAATTCCTTCCACATATAGTGCAGATAGGATCAGACAGGAACAGCAGGGATCTACTCACAATTGGCCTTCCTGAGAAGATGGTGCTTCAGCCACAGGATGTAAACAGAGCACAGTTTGGCCAAAGTGCTCCATACCTAGCATTTTCTTTTTGGGAGAGTGTGTTTGGCTGCTGACACTAAAGACAGACTAAAGGAAAGATAAAGGCCACTTTCCTTGCAACACCATACTAGCATGAATAAGCAGCTGTATTATGCTTTCCCAAAGCAACCTGACCCCTTCTAATTCAAAGCATCCCAGGTGCAAAGGATTTGCCTCGAAAGGCTTTGAACCTAGTAAAGCTGAAAATAGCCTCATAATGTACCTAGTATAGAAGATGGACCAAAGAGAAAAAATATCTTAAGTACATAAATAAAAGCTCTATCCTTGCATAGTGGCTTCCCTAGACCTCAAGAGGTAATTAAAGAAAGAAATTCCACTCCTGAGATGGTACAGCCCATGTTTTCAGCCTCACTGGTGTATGGATTACAGACCCGGTAATGGACTCTTTTGGTAACTAATCAGCTAGCCATATAGGTTGAGGACAAAAAAAATAAACAAACAAATACAAAAGGAATGGAGGTCACTGATACACACACTGAGAAAAGTAATATATCCACAGTGAATTTTGAGTTATATAAACAGAGTGCAGAGAATAATTCTTTTCTATTACCCCTGGAACATTACCAAATTTTGGTTGCATTACTTTCCTACATCCTTAAACTCAATAAATTTGAATAATCAACCCAATAAGTCACATATTTTGGTCAAAATGTAATAAAACTGGAAATTAATAGCATAAAATATGAAATATTACAACTAAGATATATAAAAAATCACTTTAAAAAATCTCATAAATGATAACTTACTTAGGTAATTGAATTCAGTGAAAACAATACATATAATGATGTATGGGATATAGCTAAATCTATAATCAGAATAAATAATCAGCTCTAAACAGTTTACTTATTAAGCATAAAAAATAAGTATTCAACTAAAAAAAGTTTATAAGTCTTATAAACATGGCTGGATTATAAAGGATAGACTTGATAGATAAATCCAAGGGCTGGATGAAGTATAAAGGGTAGAATTAATAAATATATCTAGAAATATTGAAATGGTCAATATAAAACACAAAAAAGAAATCTGTCAAGATTAATCAATGAAAATGAAAAACACAACACTGAGAATGAGAAAAAGCTTAAAACCTCAAATGAAGAAGCAATGAAAAAAGTCTTTAAAAAATACAATTTCTACTTCTGGTACTATGGCAGAGCAGGTACCCCCAAAGGTCCTTCTGCTAAGTATACCTAGGTTATGGATAAGTTACAGCAAACATACATTTTAACACTCTTCTAGACTTTCTAGAAAGTAATGAACCCCCCCCCCGCAAAAAAAGAACATGAAGCTGTAGATGAAACAGTAAGTACTAAGGGTGAATACAACTCAAAAAATGGGTTTGCCTTTTGGACAAAAGTCTACATCTGAACCAACATGGAAATCTATGCTTTGTGCCCTTGGGAAGGAGTTCAGGTGGAATTCTAGACTCCTTTGTACTTGGAACTTCATAGATGGAAAGTGGTCAATAGCAGCTCAGGAAAAAACAAACTCCTTGCTGGGAGAAGACAAGATTTAGATCCTCAGGATTACCACAAATATAGCTCATAACCAAAATAAAATAAAACAAAACACCAGAAACAAACAGACAACAAAGAAACCACTTTAAGTGACCATCCTTAGTTGAAATGTAAATGTTACAACCCCTCCAGAAATGAATATGGCTTTTATCTATATCTATTTTATATCTAATAGAAAATATATTTCCATTTTAACTATTTATCAAAGTTGCATAGTCAGGGGCGCCTGGGTGGCTCAGTTGGTTAAGCGACTGCCTTCGGCTCAGGTCATGATTCCGGAGTCCTGGGATCGAGTCCCACATCGGGCTCCCAGCTTGGCGGAGAGCCTGCTTCTCCCTCTGACCCTATTCCCTCTCATGCTGTTTCTCTCTCTCTCTCTCTCAAGTAAATAAATAAATAAAATCTTTAAAAAAAAAAAAAGTTGCTTAGTCAGGTACCTTTTACTCAGTCTATTTCTAGTATCCATATATCTCAAAGATACACTAGCAAAAATACATAATAACACATAAACAGAATATTAATTGTGGTTTTAATAACTAAAGACTGAGACTACCTACATTTCATCAATATGAACTACTGAAATAAAATCTGGTTTTTCTGTAATTGGATTATTGTGAATATATAAAAAGGATTGAGGAAGGTCTTTATATACTGTAATAGTGTATATATATATATATATACTATATGCTATATATACTATCAAATAATTGCTAGAATAATTCTTTACTGGACAAAAAGCATAAAAAGCAGAACAATGTTTGTAGTATTCATTATACAAAAACATCCTTTTTGTTTGAAAGAGAAATATATGTGTCTGTGTTTATAATGGTATGTGTATGCATTTGAATGGATGTATGTTTCAATTTGCTTATATTTTCTTTTTTTCTTTTTTTTTATTTTTTATTTTTATTTATTTGAGAGAGAGAGAATGAGAGACAGAGAGCACAAAAGGGAAGAGGGCAGAGGGAGAAGCAGACTCCCTGCTGAGCAGGGAGCCCGATGCGGGACTCGATCCCAGGACTCCAGGATCATGACCTGAGCCGAAGGCAGTCGCTTAACCAACTGAGCCACCCAGGTGCCTTCAGTTTGCTTATATTTTCTAAGAAAAATTATGGTAGGATAAGCAAAAACCTAATAAATATATACCAATATAAGGATCAAGAAAAAAGGGATGTGAGAATTCTATAAATTTAACTTGCTTTTGGTTTCAACTTTACAATAATTTAAATGTTTCACATAATTAAAAAGAATTCAAAACAGAAAATGAAGCAATGCTTAAAAAGTGAAAGTGAATAGAAAAAAGAGTCCAAATGTATAAGTAATAATTAAAAATTATTTTCCTTTACAACTGTGGCAAAATTTGACTTTATTTTCAATTTGATTCTCATTTACATAATAATGTGCCTTCCTCTTTTTTTGTTGGTGGTGTCATGGATGTGTTTATTTTTGGAAACTTTCATATATACATGACATTCTTTTTCATTGACTTTCTCATTTTTTCCCTGGAATCCCTGCCATCCAGATTTCTCTAACAAGTCATTGATCGGGCGCCTGGGTGGCTCAGTTGGTTAAGCGACTGCCTTCGGCTCAGGTCATGATCCTGGAGTCCCGGGATCGAGTCCCGCATCGGGCTCCCTGCTCAGCAGGGAGTCTGCTTCTCCCTCTGACCCTCCCCCCTCTTGTGCTCTTTCTCTGTCTCACTCTCTCTCTCTCAAATAAATAAATAAAATCTTAAAAAAAAAAAAGAAGTCATTGATCAAGAAATCATTGCCAAATACAATATCATGAAGCTTTTCCCCTGTTTTATTCTGAGTGTTGTATAATTTTATCTCTTTCATTTAGCTCTTTGATCCATGTTGAATTAGTTTTTGTATTGGTGAAAGGAAATAACTCAATTGCATTCTTTTGCGTGGGGGTATCTAGTTTTCCCAGAAAAGGAATTCATTTTTTTAAAGATTTTATTATTTATTTATTTATTTATTTATTTATTTATTTATTTATTTGAGAGAGAGCAGAGGGAGAGGCAGAAGGGGAGGGAGAAGGACAAGTAGACTCCATGCTGAGTGCCAAGCTAAACACAGGGCTCAATCTCAGAACACTGAGATCATGACCTAAGCCGAAACCAAGAGTCCCAGCTTAACCTACTGAGCCACCCAGGTGCCGCTGGAACTCATTTATTATTATTATTTTTTTATTTTTTATTTTTTTTAGATTTTATTTATTCATTTGAGACATAGAGATACAGAGAGAGAGAGAGCATGAGCAGGGGAGAGGCAGAGGGAGAGGGAGAAACAGGCTCCCCGCTGAGCCAGGAGCCAGACGTGGGGCTTTATCCCAGGACCCCAGGATCATGACCCAAGCCAAAGGCAGACACTCAACCATCTGAGCCACCCAGGCATCCCTGGAACTCATTTTTAAGCAAATATTTTCGTAGACAATTTTGATGCTCTGTCCAATACTTCATCTGCTAGAATGCACATGATTATTTCTCAGACAATGAGGATTTTCTGTAATCTTCATTTTATGGGTAAAAAATACAGAAAAATGTCTTTCCCACAATTTCATCATTCATTCATTCCTCCATTCAACAAAAAACTGCTGTGAAGCAGTTGCATAGAAAGGAGGGAGTCATCCAATTGCTCTCTCAGTTTAATGTTCATTCCTTTGCCTCAAACTACATTTCTTGTTATTCTTTCATTGTTTCTGAAATTGAAATATCTGAGCCTTGCTCCTGGGGAGGGAACCAAGGACAGTGCTGATTTCACAAAAATGGAAATTTCTGGATACAAAGCAAGCGACACTGTATATAGGGTTTAAAAGTTTAATAAGGTCAGATAGAAAGATATTATGAAACTGTATATTACTAGTATTAATATTCAGCCATTATTGGAAGAATAGAATTCTCTTTCTATTCAGCATTAAGATTTTAATTAATTTTATTGATGCATGAAAAGATTTTACTAATAATATATAATCCTGAAAAATTATATTTAGAGATTTTTGCTTTCTTTTCATGACTTTAAATCATCAAACTGTGTCTTTTTTTTTTCTAAGTAATAATTTTCTATATTATGGCTGTCTTCCCTATGAAAAGTTCTCATTAAAAAATAGATTTAGAAAATTGTGGTATTTGGAGTTCTATTATCACCTCACTCACTGGAATTCTGTAACATAGTTGCCTAACAGAATTTGGCTGATTGCTCAAACACCAGATCAAGTAAATGGAAAATAAAAACAGTAGACATAGTCTGATTTTCTTCTATATGGGCTTCCCAAATGTCATGCCATGAGTGAGACCACTTTGTAAAAGCAGCATAAGAAACTGTGTCTCTAAAATGCAAAATGGATCAAAGACAAGAGGAATCATTAGTGAAAATTCTCCCCTGGAGGAAAAGGAGTGGGTAGGCTTGAATAAATAAATGGGGGCAGAGCCAGGGCATGGGAGACTTAAGAAAACGTTCTCCCACACCTACACATTAACAGATAGACAGATCATACCTTGCCTCCTAAAGGCCTAGAGAATTTCAAAAGAGACAATCTCATGAAGACGTCTGTAGGACTGCAGCCCCTACTCAGGCCCCTCATGAAGTCCACAAACGGAGTCTGAAATGATGTATTTTCCTTGCGCCTGGACTTGATGGGGAAAATCCCTGGGGCAAGAGAAGATGCTCTTGTACTCTATAACCCAGAATAATATAAGGGGGAAAACTGAGAGTGTAATATACACATATTCTATAGTTCTATAATTAATAAACTACGTCCACAAAAGTAAAAACCCTCATTAGATATTTTTTTAAAAAGGCCGTACCAAATAGCCTCTCTTCTTATGCCTTAACACACTGAAGTTAGGCTCCTATTTCTGACTACTCATTAAAACACCTCTGACAGAGTTCATCAATGATTTCTTAATTAATTAATACAGTGGATTACTTCTAACTTCACTTTATTTATAATTATCTGGTGGCCTCTGACATTAATGTCCCTTCCTTCCTCTGAAAACTCTCCCTCAGTTTTTGAGTTAGCAGTCTCCCCCTAATAATTTTCTAATTATTTCTTCAAAGTCACCTTTGTGGACTTACTTCTCCCAGCTCCTTCTTAAGGATCCTGTTCTTGTCTATTTCATTCTCACTTTGCACAATCTTGGATGATAGCAACCAAACTTAGAGGTTCAATCAGTACATGCTGAAGATACCCAAGTCAGTGAGTTCAAGCCTGGAGTGCAGAGCCCCCGTGAGGAACTAGTCCCTAGGTATTGCTATCTGAATGTCCTCTAGGCAGGTCAAAAGGGGCATATGAAACTAGCCTACTTCTCTCCTTTACTCCTTAGCTCAGTTACTACCATAGGTTCACCAGGTTTCTAAGCTAGGAATCTGGGTGTCTGTCTTGAATTTATTCTTTTATTCATTCCACTACATTGTATCCATTGCCAACTCCTATAGATTCTAATTACATGTTTTGTGTAAGAATCCTCCCTCTGCATCTCCAATATTTGTGTGTTGGTTCAAATTTGCATCATCTTTCAGAGATTATTGTTCTGACTTCTTAATTCATGGTATCCCTTCCATTCCATCCTCCATCTGCACACTGCTGCTGATCTTATCTTCCTGATAATGTAGATCTGATCTTATGGCTGCCATGATTGCATACTTAACAATGGTTTCCATTGTCCATAGACCATCCACCAACAATTCTTGCTTTATATTTTGCCATGCCTTTCTCTTCAGATGCCTATAACTAGTGGTAAGCCTAGCTAATTACAGCTATTGTGATGTACCATGTTGTTTCATACCCCCCGTGCATCTGTCCATTGAACAAACAATGCCCACCCTTTCTACCTGCTTAGCTCCCTGGCATTGTTTAACATGTTTTCAAAGATCTATTGGGAAAAATTATGTAATTCCTTTGTGTGTCCCTGCTATCCTAAGACTAACTCCAGAATTTTAAATTCCCAAACAAGCAAGTATCAGCATCCAAGTACACCAGTTTGCATTTTACACAATCTGTTTCCAAGGCAACTAAATGCTTAAGATGGCAAATTTCATCTCAGCTATGTGGTTGGCCATCTTTGTTCATTTATATGCTAATCCAAATGGAAAGCAATATGATGTAATGATGATGGTTATTCCAGAAGACTGTGTGCCTAATACCTTTTTAACACATAATTTAATATTGTAATTCAGGGACCAGCAATAAAACTTGATGCTTTCTGTTGTTTTGCAAATCTGTTGATTATTTCCTTAAGGAAATAGTGTCAAACATTTACTTCTCAGTTGAAGGGGCAGCAAGATCTTAAAATCTGTTCTGGCTCATTGGGTTTCTTAGTTATACACACAAATGTTGGAGTAAGTTAAATGACTGTGTAAAACAACAAGAAAAAAAATGAATGATGGGATATAATGTGGAATTCTGTCCACTCACCATAGAGCATAGTATTCATAAGTAAAAGAAGTTTCTTTAATTATAAGGCTTCCTAAAAAAGTAATTATTTTGGTTTTAAAGAATGCTTTAATAAAAATCCATGATCAAAACATTTAACTAGTAATTTTTTACAGCACTAATGGGGTAATATTTTTACTAAATTACTTTATAAACATTAGATTGATTTTAAAACCCTGCCTATGCAGATAGTGAATTTCATTATCCCCCTTTTACAAATAGAGACTACATATTAAAAACTTCAAGTTCTTACAGATATCAGTTACTCATTTGGATGAAAACCAAAGATTTCTTTATTTTTTGGGTTAATATGTGTTTCATAGAGTAGAGCTGATATGAACAAATGTGCCATTATATTTCAGCATTTCTGACTTCCACTCTGCCAAAATTTCATATACTTTAAGTGGGGAGCATTCTAAATTTAAAAGATTTCCTGTTCTCTAGACACACTCACATCAACATTACTTGAGATGATTTTTAAAAGTGTCTGGAACATCATCCATAAAGAGCAGCCATGGCACAAAGATAGGACCACTTAGCCATCCCATTTGTGAGGCACCTATTTTATATTACCCTGTTCTTAACTGTAATTTGCCTATGCAACTTAAGTATAAATGACTGAGGTCAAGGACTGTGTCTCATATGTCTTGGTATTCCCAAAACTACTAGCATAAAACCTGCACATAGCAGGCCAAGACTAAATGTTTATTAATTTATTGCCTGAGATACAGAAATAATTGGAATAATATGGCTTTGTTTTGAAAGAGATGAACTTTAATAATTGAAGGAGAAAAAGAAGATGTTTAAATGGTTGGGATCTAGAAAGAAGAATTAGAAGTAAGAGCTACAATCTAGTGTACAGGGCTTATATTCAGCTTTGGGAGATCAAAGCCTGCATATGGCTAAAAAAGACAAAGTCACAGGATGCAAGGGACTCCTGAGTGGGAACTCTTAACTAATCTTTGAAATTTTACACGGTGATTTTAAGAAGTAGTGCAACAGGAGCATAAGCAGGAAAACATGTGGAATGAAGGTGAAAGGATTCAAAAACTTCAATCCTAAAAGCCTAGTTCTCTGGATCCATGAGTATTGGTCACCTGAGACCATTCTGATCTGGGTTAGGGTTTGCTGCCTGGGATATTGCTGAGCACAGGACATCATAAAGAACTAGAAGGATCTTCCATACTTGAGAATCCTAATATATTAATCAGCTAGGTAATTATCACTCAGAAAAAAATCTCAAGGTGTATAACAATGAGCATTTATTTCTTGCTTATATGGCTTTGGTTCAGCTAAAATGGCTTTACTTCATATTGTAGATCTTCTGCTTCAGGCTGTGGATGTGTGAATCTGTTGGGATGTCTCTCACTTCTGGTCATACTTCTCAAATACAATAACTTTGAAACTTCAAACAATTTAATTGAGAGGCTGGTGATGTTAAGAACAAAAATTAGTCTGCAAATGTTATCCAAAAAATGATTTTTTTTTTTACCATTAATGCAAGCTCAAATCTTAATTATATTCATTTTATCCATGCCTGGTAGATGTGTCTGTAGTTTATACACTGAATGCTTTATAGTGTGTGTATTTTACCTACCATGTTTGCTGATAATGCAATGGATATAGAAGTCATGGAGATCCATAAGAAAAGTAGCAATTTAAGTCTAAGGACTCCTTGTGGGCAAGAACAGACCTTTCATTTTCGTGTACCAATGTCTATAGGACTTCCCATGATGTAAAATCAAGTGATGGTTACATTAAGAATGCATGAATAAATGTAGTTTCACTTTTGCAAAAGCAAATTGGATAAAAACAGGGTAAATAATGCAATTTTCTATTGGGCTAGCTGCTTCTCACCAAGGTCAGAGCTGATGTTGCTCAGTTGTCAGTCTTTAAAGTCTTTAATTGGAGGCCCAATATAATGTTTTGGGATACCTGGGAGGAGGGGTGGTAATATAAATACTTTCTTATAATGTAATCTCAATGTTTTCAGGTATCATTAGTGTGCTTATTCATTTAACAAACATTTTTAGGCAGTTAATCTGTTCCAGGTACAGTTTAGGCACTTTCATAACTAGTGAAGAAAAGGTCAGGAAATATCTTTCTCAAGGAGCAGAAAGACAAGGGTTTGTAGTTGCTGTTGTTTAAATCAATAAAATAAACAAGAAATAGTTTAAAGGTATGGGTACTCTGATGAAAACTTGAAATAAATAGGTTGATGTGCTGGAGCATGGCTGGGAAGTTACTTTTTTTTTTTGGTGCAAAAAAAGTGCTTTTATTATAGCACAGGGACAGGACCCTTGGGCGGAAAGAGCTGCACTGTGATTGTGAGGAGCTATTGATTATATACTTTTAAGGTGGGGAGGGGGTAGAGATAAAGGAAGTCTCTAAAGGGATTTTCATAGGTTAAAGAAGACTTACAGGATCAGGAGGTCTGGCTATTGTCAAGCTAAGTAACTTTTGATCTCATGATTACAGAAAGTACCTTGAGAAGGTGACATTTGAGACCCAAGAGAAGGAGAGAGCCATGTAAAAACTAGAGGAAACACATTTCAGGCAAAAAAAAAAAAAAAAAAAGGCACTTTGTGCAAAAGCTTTGAGATAGAAATTAGGTTAGCATGCTTAAGGAATAGAGAGAAGGCCAGAGAGGCTGGAGCATATTAGGAGAGAAAAAGTGTGGAACAAGATGTGATAAGAGACAAAGAATGTTTTGTTATTTAGAGTTTTACACAGTTGGATAAGTTTAAATTGTATTGTGTGACAAGAGCATATTTGAATGGGGATGATTTTGATTTGACTTCTATTTTTAAAAGATGATTAAGGTTGCTATTTAAGGAGTCAATCCTTTTTAAAAGGATAGTAGCAGTCTGAAGAGGAGATGATCATGACTTTGACTTGAGTGATTAGGGATAGGCACAGAGAGAAATGTATAGTCTCAGAATATGCCCTATAGGCTGACTCCACAAAATTTGTTGTTACAATTAATATGAGAACTAAATGAAAGAAAAAGAAAATCAAGACTAACTTTTGGATATGTGGCTTTAACAAGGGGGTAGATGGTAGTGGGGTTTACAGACACAGAGGCAACTTTAGCAATAAGAAGTTTAGACAAAATTCTTATGTTCATGTTGACATGTTTATCAGAATCCCATGTGGGAAATCACATGTAGGTGGTCTGATCTGCATTTCAGGAGAGGTCAGATCCAGAGCTAAAGTATCATCTACATACAGTTGTTATTAAAAGTCTTAAGATTGGGGGCACCTGGGTGGCTCATTCTGTTAAGCATCTGACTCTTTATTTAGGCTCAGGTCATGATCTCAGGGTTTTGGGATCGAGTCTTGTGCTGGGCTCCACTCAAAACAGGGAGTCTGCTTGACATTCTCTCTCTCCCTCTCCATTTGCACCCCCTGCCCCCCGCCACTAGCTCTCTCTCCCCCCTCTCTCTTTCTCTAAAATAATAAATAAATAAATCTTTAAAAGTTACAAGATTAGATGACATCACCCAGACAAAAAATTTACTTAGAAAATAAAAGCAATACAAAAATGAACCATAGTGTACTTCAATATTTGGGAGTTGAATAAAAGAAGAGGAGCTAGTAAAGAGATTTAAAAGAAATCAGTGAATTAGGAGGAACACAAGGAAAGTAGGGAGTCCCAAGACCCAAGAGAAAAAATGGATTTCAAGAAAGAAAAAATATATCTACATATCAAATGCTGTCAAGGTGTCAAGGTAGAAAAGAACAGAAACATGACTGTTCAAATTTGGGTCTCAGCAAGAAATAGATGATATATGCAAATTAAGGTATTCAAGAAGGTTTAATAAAAGGACTCTATGTAAAGGCATGTGCTGAGTATAAGGTACAAGGTATAGAAATATTCAAGTTTGTTTTTTGTTTTGTTTTGTTTTAACTGTCTTTAGGTTCAAAACAACCAGAGGATTAACAGAATCTGGAGGGTGTTTCCTATAGAGAGGACTACTGTAAGGGAAGTAGAACTGCTTGAGGAACACAATTAACTCACAGGTCCTTGCAAAGAGGATGCTGAAGAATTAAATAATCCCACCAAACTCTCATATTGGCCTCTGGTCCTCTGCTGGTGTTCTTCATTGGCTAAATCCAACTGGAAAGAATAAGTTAAGAAATCTGACTACTAGCCACATAGGTCAAACTCCCAGGGCACAGAATAGGGTAGAAAAGGGTGGAGAAATAATCTGGAAGGCCAAATGGAAGCTATGTGGCCCAAAGACCACTAGATTTGGTAATATACACATTGTGGCTGACTTTTACTAGAAAAATGCTAGATTGCTTGGAACAGAAAATCAGTTAATATGAGTTGAAAGATTGTGAAGTGAGGATGTGGTGAAATGGACTCTGTAAGACCCATGGCTGTAGAAGAAATCAGAGATATGGGAGATGTGAGGGGTTACTACAGTCAGGTGTTGGGTCTACTGAGAATTCTTGTTTTTGTTTTAGTAGACAATATATGCCAAGAAGAATGATCTGATAGAAAACAACAGCAACAACAACAAAATAATTGAGAGACAGGGATAATGACAGAAGGAAAGATCTTAAGATCAGACGAAGTAAATCAAGAGAAGGGGAAAGTTTGGCTTATGATAGGAACAAAATAAACTTATACATACACACACAAAAAAGGAAGACAAATATGTGAATGGACATGGCTAGGCTTATTCTTTGTAGAATGAGAAAATTAGGGAAATCCTATAATTACTGAATTTATTTTCTTAGTCATCAGCTGAGAGTAAAGTTTGCAGAGGAAGAGTGAGAAGAAGAAGAAGATTGAAAAATTTTCTGGATAATGGGAAAATGAACATAGTAGGGAAATGCAGTCAGTTTGCCTAGAAGTTGTGAGTACTGCCAGATACTTGACCCTAAATTTAAATTGAGGCAGTCAAGGAATGCATATGTTCCCCTTTAGAAACATTTACCATCTTAAACTGAGGCACAAAAGCAATGGAATGTTATGTTTAACTTTAGTTTGGCTATTAGCATTCATGTTCAATAAAGGAGAAGCAATGAAGGTAAAGGGTTTTGCAGGACGAATGAAATAAATCATAGATTCTAAGTTTACAAGGAGTGTCATGAAGACATAAACTTGATTACTGAGCATAAGAAAGATAGGTAATGCATTAGTGCTCTCCATGAGGTAGAAGGAGGGCTACAGAGGTCTAATAAAGTATATGAACTAGAAGGTTAGAAGGTAGTAAGAAGGGAGGATAGTTGTAGGTTTTTTATTTGATCCATTTAGTGAAGATACCCATGTCACCATGAAGTGATAATGGAAGAGACAAGAAATGAAAGAACAGAAAGAGCAAGGTTCTGGAAGAATCATCCATGTGAGTGGCGAAGTTGCCAGAATGTTGATTACAGTGGTAGAAAGGCCAGCAGTGAGCAAGAGGAGGCAGTAGTAGATGAGAAACCTAAAATAAATGACTGTCAGGAGCCCTGGAGTTTGAAGAAGAAAGCAAAGAAGAAATTGTTTGAAAGAAGCAATAGGGAGCAGGGGTGCCTGGGTGGCATAGTCGGTTAAGCATCTGACTCTTGGTTTCAGCTCATGGCATGATCTCAGGGTCATGAGATGGGCTCGGCCTGGCATAGGGCGCTGTGCTCAGTGTGGAGCTCGCTAAGACCACTCTCCCTCTCTCCCTTTCCCTCTGCCCCTCCCTGCTGCTCCTTCTCTAAAATAAATAAATAAATAAATAAATAAATAAATAAATAAATAAATAAATAAATAAATAAATAAATAAATAATAAAATTAAAAAACAGAAGAAGAAGAAGCAATAGTGAGCAAAGAGAATTTGTATCCCAAGACCAGGACCTAAGGTAAAGCTGTGAAAGGGAAGAAAAACAGCCTTCACTCGAGAGGATTTTACAGAGCTCAGCAGATTTCATTTGGAGCAGGTGGGAAAGCTTCAGATGTGCTGTTAAGGATATAGACGTGTTTACGGATAGTAGGGATCATCGGTCATAAGGAGGAAAACTCATGAAAGAGCAGGGGACTGAAATTTGATCAGCTAAACATATGCACAGAGCGGTATGGGATTGGGAGGAGTCGTCTTCAGGCTAGGGTTTTGGTATCAAGTGAAGGAAATAGCAATGTGAGACATGAAGGGACTAATCCTGACAATCTCTTGGGGAAAGCTGGATCACCAACTTAAGTTGAATGTAAGGGGTCACAGACAACTTACACAACATTCTTAGGGATAAATGAGCTAACCTTAATATCAGGAACTCATTTTGGTGTCGTGCTTAGTGCTGTCTCACATAGAATATTGAATAGATCTTGAAAAAAATTCTCCACAATTAGGTCTAGGTTTCTCCAGGAGCAGTTCCATGTGGATCCAGACAAATACTCTACCTGATGCTCAAGAAATACTTTTTGAACAAGTGATACTTGTATGTGCTCTTCTGCTATGGCTTTCTAGATGAAATTGGCTACCTGTAAGCCATTTGAAAGAGACATTTTGTCCAACTCTCTTTCTTTCTGTTTTTTCCAACTCTGTTTCTGATGCCTTCTGTCAACACTGACCAAGTACCCCCTTGTTGCCTAGCCTGTCACCATTACTCATGGTGGCTCCATAGCCCTGCCCCTGAGTTCTATGCAGGAATGGAGGGGATGACCTCCTCTTCAATTCTCCTGTTTTCAGACAGCCCTGCTTCCCTCAGGCTTCTCCAGGTCCTTCAACCTGCATACTGTAACATGTGACTATAACTATGACCATATAGGAGTAGACAGGTGCTATATTTTCAGGCATGTCCTTCTCCCACTCTCCTCCCATCTCTCTTTCTTGCTGGCTTTCCCTCTCAGCAGCCACTCTCTCTAGTGACATCCTTGCCTTGAGTATCAAATCACGTAAATATGTATTTTGGAAGTCAATTGCCCACCACATCTGCTTCTCAGTTAGATTCATCAAAGTTTATCATGGGGACTTACTTGATAAAGATGCCTAAAAAGAAAAAAAAAATGTCTGTCTCATTTGTCTAATGTTTCTCCTAATTTATTGTACGTGATGGCCCACAGAAAGAACTTACTGCTTTTAATTTTTTCTCAACTGCATGGCAAGGGTTTTATTAGGATTTGGGATATGTCAACTTATTTTCCCCAAAGTTATCATATCTTGAAGTTCTTATAGTGATGCTAATAATAAAGGTTGATGGGGAAAGAGGATGATTACATGGGCCCAATATTCTTAATTAACAACCAGATCTAGATAGCCCTGATTTGGTGGGAATTTTTAACTCTTCAGTAATTTAGTTCAAGTCTTAAGAAATTCATAGAAATGAGACACTCACACAATAGGTTACACAATTTAACATCATTTCTAAATTAAATAAAATAGAATCTGATGAAAATGAAACCTCAGACAACAACAAAATACTTTTATTATATTACATATGTAGAATTTCTATTGAAAAATAAAAATACCAGATATAGGTAATTTATATTTTGATCTGAAATGAAAATTTTAATCCTCAATGTTTCAGAATTATAATCGTTATTAAATGCATATAAGACCTTTAATAATAAACAGAGAATATGAAGTTAGCAACATCATTTCAATCTAATAATTCAATAAGGCTATGAGGAATATAAAATCTTACATATCAGGGCAAGTCATTTAACTTGTTATGCTTAAGGGTTTTTTTTCTCTATTTACATTTTAAGTTAATACTATTGACATATTCACACGGTTGTTGAAAGGATGAATAATATAAAAATTGTGAAGCAGTTTAGAATATAAAGTGCTACATAAATGCTTGAAAATGGCTATCCTTCTGTAAAGAAAGCCTGCATTTCTATTTATTTCATCAATATTAAAACCAAACACTCCCATATTACGTGAATGTTATGAGAGAAAAATCAAATCCAAATTCTCTACACATAATGAAGAAATATTTGACACAAAATGAATTGTGACACAAAATTTACATATTTCAGCTCTTACCTGAACTTTTCATATTATCTAAAATCTTTGCCTACAATAAATGGCTACTGGGGCGCCTGGGTGGCTCAGATGGTTAAGCGTCTGCCTTCAGCTCAGGTCATGATCCCGGGGTCCTGGATCGAGTCCCACATCGGGCTCCCTGCTAGGTGGGGAGCCTGCTTCTCCCTCTGCCTCTGCCTCTCTCTCTCTCTCTCTCTGACTCTCATGAATAAATAAATAAATAAAAACATTAAAAAAATAAAAATTAAAAAATAAAAAAAATAAATAAATGGCTACTTAGTCATCTGGAAAATCAAATTTAGTTGTGCCAAGTACTTTGTAATAAAGCTGTCCCATAAACTAAACTGTCCTCTGAAGAAACTATTAATGAAAAGAAACGTAAGTGTCAGTTGAAATACTATCCCTGGGGGAATAATTTAAACTCATCCAGAGAATTATTTTATTGATCTCTGCTAAAACCCTCAGTCAATTGACCCAGTGTGTGACCCTGGATGCATTCTTTAACTCTGAGCTTCAGCTGCTACAATGAGAAAAGCAAGGAGAATAATAGCACCTGCCTTACAACTTCATAAGGTAATCGTAATGTGATCAGGTATGTGAGCATTTGTTAAACATACTTAATGGATGTTTATGTGTGAGGAAAAAAGATGCTGAGAAATGAAAATTGTCATTTTTTAAATTTGTTGACTTTGACTTGAGGAAAAGCAAAATGTCTAGTCCGTGTACCTACTTTACTTGCTCCCTCTTTCCTGGGGCAAAAGTTCATGACATCATTTAATGAAGAAACATTTGAATTAGTCTTTATTTACTTTCGTTTTAGGAAAAAAAAAAAACAAACAGAAAGAGTTCATCTGTAGACATATACATCTATAGTAAAACACTTATAACCCAGTGTGATTATTATGGTTTCATTGGTGGTATGTTGCAAACTATGTAAGTAGTGTACTCAGATTTTAACTAGTGTATCACTACATGTATCTCTGTTAACTGACCAAGGTAAATTTACTTTTTGGTATATATCTCAGCAGCCAATTTAGCTACTAAATATTTCCTGAGTAAGCCTTGTTTAGAAAATTTAATTTAAATCAATGTATTCAAACAACATAGGAGTAAAAAAAGAAACAGAATTATGATTCTGGGACTGTACAAGCAGAATCAACATCCGTTAAGTTTGGTGTATGTATGTATGCATGTTTGTGTGTGGGGGGGGTGGCATACCATAAATATATTATCATATTTATGATATTTGTGTATTTTTGTTTTTATAAAAATGGGATTATAGAGGCTGCTCTCTAACCTGTTTTTTTCATTTAACTGCCTCTATTATTTATCATCTTTCTATCATCTATCTATTTATCTATCATCTATCTATCATCTGTCTGTGATCTGTCTACCTATCTGCATGACCATCTTTCACAATTACCTTTCCCATATAAATTTCTACAGTGTGGTGGCATAAGAAACAGTAGAGCAGGGAATCTAGACATGCCAATTCTCAAAGCCAGGACAAGAAATGGGAATCTGAAAAGTGTATCAGCAGATAGCAGGACCCTAACCAGCAAGCTCAAGATCACTGGAACATTGCATTCCATTGGAAAGAGTATGGTAAATCAAGAGTGAATCAGTCAGCCGTAGAAGATTTAGTTTTTGTTTACTAGAAAACAGAAAATTAAATGGAAACCAAATGATCAAAACTCAAGTCTGAGGTTATATACAGGGCAGAGTGGGGAAGAAAGATGTTGGGATTCTGGAACAAGGAAGAATCCTGACAAAGAAAATCTTCATTCTTCTATTTCCTCAAATGTTTCAAACTCTTCCTCACTTTAAGGTTTTCACATCTGCTTTTCCCTCTGTCTGAATACTCCTCATGCCATTCTTTGGGTGACTCTTTCATATTCATCCTTTAGATACTTTCCTTAGAGAAGCCTTCCAGAACTCTATAAGCTAAATTAGGTCCTTTAACATGCTTTATATCAGTTAGCTTTCAATGCATAACAAAATACCCTGAATTTAGTAGCTTAACAAAAATCATTTGTTTAGCTCATGATTGTATGAGTCATTATTTGGGGCTGGGTTCAGCTGTGTTTATCTTCTGCTGGTGTCAACTGGGCTTATTCATGTCTCTGTGGTCAACCACTGGTTCTGCTACCGACTGGCATTTTGGCTTGAGGCTGGCTGGTCCCAAATGGTGTCATTTACATATTTGGGGATTGACTGGCTGTGGAATAAGATATTTCAATTCCTCTTCATGGTCTCTCATTCTTTAGTAGGCAACTTGGGGGTCTGTCTCATGGTGCTCTCAAAATTCAGAAAAGTATTTTTTGTCTTTTGTGTTCATTTCTTCCGCTTTCTTGAGATATAATTGACACATAACATTGTGTACGATTAAGGAATACAACATAATGATTTTATATATTTGTCTATTACAAAATGATCATCACAATAAGGTTAGTTGACAAATCCATCATTCACATAGTTACAATTCTGTGTGTGTGGTGAGAACTTTTAAAATCTACTTTCTTAGCAATTTTCAAACATGCAATACAGTTTTGTTAACTGTAGTCACCATGCTATACATTACATCCCCATAACTTATTCATTTTATAACTGGAAATTTTCATTCTTTGACCACCTTCACCCATTTTCCCCACCCCATACCTTCTGGCCCTGGCACTATAGATCTGTCTCTGTTTATAGGAGTTGTTTTTTGTTGTTGTTGTTTTTAATTCCACATATAAGTAAGATCATACAGTATTTGATTTGTTTTTCTCCATCTGACTTATTTCACTTAGGATAATGTCCTCATGGTGTAGCAAATGGCAGGATTTCCTTTATTATGGTTGAATAATATTCATATATATTATATTATTATAGGAATAATACATATTAATATTATACACATCATATTTAAATTATATATAAAATTACATTTTCTTAATCCATTCATCTGTTGGTGGACACTTAGTTTATTTCCATATCACAACTATTGTAAATAATGCTGTGATAAATGTAGGGATGCTGAGCAAGCCTTGATGTACAAATATTTCTGAAGTCTTTGCTTGCATCATATTAGTTAAATGCCAAAGTAAGGCATATGATCCACTTAGGTGAAAATTGACTCCATATCTTAATGGGAAGATCTACAATGTTATATTCCAAGGGCATGAATTCAGGAAGAGGAAGTATTTGTGACCATTTTTATAATCTACTGAATACTTTCTCATAGATCCTAGAATTTTTCTTCATAGTATTAATGTTTATACTAACATATTTATTATAAATACTATTGTAAGTCACTAATTTTATTTTATATACATTATATATTACAGATTATAATATATATTACAAACTATTTTGAACTCATCTATCTCTACTATTAATTTATAAGACTATAAATTTCATATGGATAGAATTCATGACTATGTTTTTCCACCACTTTATTTTAACTGCCAATCCCAGGGTCTGCCTGATATCAGGCCCTTTGTACTTAGCTATTCAATGGATGCAAGATTGAATCCAAACTGGCACATAAAATTAGGGTTTGAATTGTAGCATGGGTAACTCAGTAATGAGTCTGAGTGCTGCATTACAGATGCATTAAGTACTTCTTTCTTATAGTGCTCAGTTTATAGAGGAGAAAAATTAATTTGTTCTTGCTTATCCATTTATATTTTGGTTATAGTGGAATACCAGTTCTAACTGATATAGTAAAGGAAATATGTGGTATTGGTTACAAATAGATCTTTAAAACCTATAATGACAACATAATTTTGGTGATATCACTATTTGGGTTGTAACACAATTGCATAGAAAAGAAATATTCATACAGTTATGGCAGCAATAAAGTCAGTTTCTTCTTACTAAAATCATTGTTTATCCTTGCTTTTAAAAATGCATAATTAATCCCTTTTTTGTTCATTATCATCAGACCAAGGCATGAAGTCTCTGCTGCATCAGCAGGATAGGTCCTAGTTATTAGCCTACTGAGATTTTCTGATCTGGAACTTCGAATTTTGAGTGTTTGATTTGGTGTAAGTAACCAGATTTTTTTTTCTCTCAGTGACTTGTTTCTCACCATAGCATGAATTTCAATAAGAAACTGATATATAGATGTTTCTATGATATTGGTTGTTTATTTTTAAAAATTAGTATTTTAAAGAAACTGTAAATTCTCCTATGACCTATTCAGATAGGCCATCCCACCAAGGTGCGTGGTGGCCTCATGTACATTAATAGAGTCTTGTTGTCTCAGCTGACAACTGGCACTCAAATCACATCACATTAACCACCGTGAAATTGGAAATTAGTTAAAATTTCATTTGCCAACAGCCTTTCCTGTTATCCACCTCAAATAGAATTTTGTGCTTTGCAGATGAAAAATTACATGATGTAGTTGTCAATATTTTCACCGTAGACTCAGAAGTTCTAAAACATAGTTAGCTTTTGACAGTCTTAGTAAAAAATAAAAATTAAAAAAAAATAAAATAAGATCTCTTGAGTATTTGATCTTGGATTCTCCTTTTCAGTGTTATTTTGAGAAACAATTACTGTCCAAAGACCTAAGTGCTCCACTTGCAGTTCTATAATTGTTTCATTCTCACACCTCTGTTTGAATATAAATATGATTAATCAGATTTTGCAAGTATTAAAAAATGTTTTCCAAAAGGTCAAACTGAATTTTAAAGTTTTTAAAAGCAAAACAACATTAAAATACAAATTGCTCTCCTTATTCTGTTCAATTAATGTTTTTCTCTAGATGACACTTTTAAGTTGCAGAATTATTGAAGACAAATATAAGTGACATAAATTTAATTTTGTGCAGTCTACTTGACTTTTTAATACAGTTTACATGATTGGGAATTATGTAAATTATGAACAAGGCAGATTAAAGTTGGCAAAATATATTATCTTGGCTTTTCAATTAACCAGATAAACATGATCATACAACCTGGTGTGGATGGATTCTCAATACTCCAGGATCTTAATAATATAAGGTAATCTTTAATCGGTCACCCCAGCTCCCAGTCTCTTTACTCTGGATTTCATAGGCTTTAGTTATTCATAATTTTCTAAGTTTCCTTGAGCAAGGAGAACAGATTAAAAGAACATGGAGAAGAATGGAGGTGGGTTTAATCTTAGTTTTCAATAAAGGAGAGCAGACAAATCCTACAGAGAAAGAAAGAAGTTAGAATAGACCCTACATTCCTAGAAAAGACAGCAATATTATATACTCTAGTTAAGATGAATGAGTTAGGATATCAGTATTTTTGCTGAGGATAAGAGAGTAGGTCAGGAAGGGATTAGCTGAGCTGTACACAAGGGGGGAGGAAATGAGGGTGGGATACCTTCATTCATCAAAGTGTAAGCAAAAGCCTGCCTATCAGCGGGGTCTGTATGGGTGGGGCAAAGTGAGCAAAACCAAGAGCAGGAGGATGTGAGATCAAGTTGAGCTTAGAAGGGGAATGGGAATCAGATCTTGCAAGGCCTCCAGGCTAACTAGGAGCCAGGTTTCTCTGAACTGGAAAATCCTGGGAGAGTGCTGTAATCTATCTACATTTTAAAAGGAAAACTCTAGCTGCTGGTGGGAGAACAAGATAAAATCAGTGGAGCATGATTCAAAAAAGAGAACAGGATATAGAATTATGCCAGTTGAGCTTCTGCTTCATTATCATTTTTTTTAATGTTTAGGACTAATTTTGATGAATTATAACTAACAAAATTCCGTTTATTCTTATAAGAAAAGCAATTATGAAGCAGGTAACTTTTACTTGTATTAATATTTTTGTCAGATTTAAGAATCCAACAAGAGAGAAAAGTATAAAAAAGAAAATAGAAATTTAGAAATACATTAATATATTGTTTGAAATACTTAAAGAAACAATCCATTCAAATCTTATGATGAACTGATAGTGCAAAGGCATTTTGAATTGATTGGTGAATAAATAAATCTGTTTTGAAGAACCACTATAGAAATAAAAGTAGAAGAATTAAAAGTTTTAGAGAAACTGAAATACATTACTTGTAACCAGGTGTTATTTTTATTAGAAATTAACTCTCTGAAAAGGGAAAGTTGCAAGTGGAAAACAAGGTGAGATCATGTTAGTCACATTCAGAGAAGCATCCACGAGTTCAAATAATTATCTGGGAATAATGGGAAATCTATGTAGGACTGCCATAGAAATTCTAATTGGGATGTATCTTTTTTCACTTCCAAATCAGAAGATGTAAGATGTATTCACATATAACATATTATGTAACAGATAAAAAAATAATGCATTCAGCTACCATATAAGCACAACACCAACTTTTTTACGCGTTCATTGCTTGCCGTGGAAAAAACAAAAACAAAACAGGAAGACTAAACGCTGAGTATTTTAATCATTAACCTTTCTATTCTGGGAATAGAAGACTTTTAAAAAACCAAGTGCTTAGTAATAACAATAATAATAAAACATTTAGTACGGATCCCAACTCTTATTTCTAGCTTTATGGTTTTAGGCCAGTGAAGCCCTGTAAGCCTGTGTTTCCACCTGCACAATGACAATAGTAATGATGAGATCTGCCTCATAAATTTATCACAAATGATTATATGAGATAGTGCTTTTAAGGTGCTAGTACAATGCATAAATAATAAACATTATTATTGTTGTCACTTTTATTATAAATATTCAAAGAACATCAGGGAAAAAAGGCCATCCAAAAATGACACCACACCTATGGCCTTTAAAAGTTTTCTTTAGGTTTATGGAAAGGTCCAAGCCTTTTATTTTATATTCTCTAACTTAAAAATATTTTTCATCAAAATTCTACGTCCTTGCCAAAATAGTCCACGTATTTTGAGGAGCTATGATTCAATATTGTGATAAACTAAAAGGTTGTATTATTTATTAAAACAATGGCAAGAGTTGAATATCTTTTGTATTTTCCATATTAAAAATACTGTGCTGCTTTTGTGTTTGCTTAGGCATCGTTGGAAACTTTATTCTTACAGAAAAAAGGTAGCTCCTCCTATCTATCATTTTCAGTATCTTAAAGAAGGAAGCTTGCTAGGCAGAGCAAACAGCTGACAGTTTTCTCCAAATCTTGTCCTTCTATCTCTAATATTCTTTCCCTAAAGAAAGAACCACTGTCAGGCACTGTGACTTAAGCATTGATAAAAGGTTGTGTTCTCAGTTATGGGCCTCTCTCTTCTCTTCTAATTCATTTCTACACAAACTGTGGCCTATGGACACCCATGCCAGTCTATTAACTGGTTCTTACCAGTTCATAAGAAGAAAGTACAAAAAATGAGAGGAAGTGCTTAAAAACATAGATAACGACTTGACATTGTCACATATATAAGCATGTTGTCAGTGGATTCCTCTCCCTGGACAAGAGATAAACCAGTTTGCATCCAATTTGGTAAAGTTGCATTTAAAAAAATTTTTTTTAATTAATTCATTAATTTTTTTAAAGTAGGTTCCATGCCAAGTGTGGAGCTCAACACAGGGCTTGAACTCACAACCCTGAGATCAAGACCTGAGCTGATATCAAGAGTCAGATGCTTAACTGACTGAGCCACCCAGGCACCCTGAGTTGCATTTTTATTATGCGCAGTAGGGCCATCTAAACAGGTGTGCATGTTTTTAATACTTCTTTCTGAAACAAATTGAAGCTTACAGAAGACTTTCAAGAATCATATAAATAACTCCTATAGATTCTTGACCCAGAAACCCTGTTCATATTCTTCCAATAGCAAAAGGATACAATCCAGGCTCATCTGTTCTACCCAACTATCTTGTCATCCTAGTCTTTAATCTGGAAGTATTCCTCTGTCTTTCCTTGAATTTCATACCCTCAAAAATTTTTATCAAGATTATGGAGCAATAATACCACATACAGAATGCCACTCAATTTGACTTTTCTCATAATTAGACAAAGCTTATATATTTTTGATAGGAATATTACAAAAACAATGTTTTTTTATTGCATCCTATCAGGTGACATCAGAAATTGATTTGTTTCATTACTGGTGATGACAAATTTGATAATTTGGTATCTGAAAAGCTTCATTGCACAGTCGTCTTTTTAAATTTGTAATTAAGAAGTTTTTTGTAGAGATATGCTTTGAGATTATATAAATTTCTGTTTCTCATTCTATTTTTGCTTCCATTGGTGCTTCTTGCCTTGATTATTATTATGAATATTGCCAAAAGTTTTTTTTTCTAATTCCACATTCCTAGGTGGCATTCTATGGAAAGAAAGAGTTTTAATATATATACATGTGTGGTAAAATATAGTGTGTGTATAAATATATATATATATATATATATATATACACATATAATATACACATAATATAGAGAGTGTTGTGTTACAGCTGAGTGACAATGGGAGTTGGGGGGTTATTTATCATGCCTGCCTTTATCCTTGCTTGGACCCCTGATTATCTGATCCTTGTCTTCCTGGTGTCATTTGGCCTGGCTGGAGCTAGGAACAAGAGGGTCACTTGCTCAGAATCCACGTATTTCCCTAATGATTGCACCCCATCACTGTCATGGTGCCTGGATTTAATCCCCCCCTCACTCCACCTTTTTGTTTTGTTTTAAGATATATGACTTTATTAAATGTTTAAAATGTCATTGTGAGATAGAATAGAAATTTTACCTTGAAGGACTTTCAGTGGCTTCCAAGGTCACAAGGCAAGTAAAAACCACATAAATACACATCCTGTGAAACATGTCTGAACAGGTTGCCAGAAAAATCAGGGCTCACAGCAGCATCAATAACTTTTAATTCCTGGGTACAGAGTAGGTACAAGTAAGGTCTCCAATACCTATCTTTTATAGGTGGTCTTGAGTCAGAATGAGTTCACGTTGCTTGCAATCAGTGTTTTACCCTTCTGGTCCAGTCACCTGTGATTGTCAAGTAGGGAATTCTTTTTTATCAGAAGTCTATGAATTTCCTCATCAAATTCAGCTTTTTGCAGCCCAAGAACCTACAGGGCACACTCTGGATGTCTCAAGGCCTCACACAGCACAACCACTCCACTGTGGTCCAAACCATTTCAATTCAGGTTGAGCCTTTCCAGGATTTTATTGCCAGTGAGAGCAGAACAGAGATCCTTGCAACAGCCACTAGTTAACTTATATATTTGTCTATGTTATATCAGTGTGGACTTATATTTTATTCAATAGATTATGATCTGCTATTATCATTATTCAGTTTGATACTAAATTGTTCCAGATTTGGCCAGTGTAAATACCCTCAGGGCAGGCTGCCTTCTGTGTCTTTGTGACATGCATCAATTATTGAACACTTCCTTATATTCACTCATAACGAGAGTTTTGGGGACTTATACTATCCATTCCCTGCCCCAGCCTTGGGATTAGACGTTTATCCAAGGAGAATTGGTTCTTTTTGAGAAGAATGTATTCAGAAACCAATATCTGGGTACTATATATGCTCAATGTCACAAAAGTATATCTGCCCTCAGGCTATATCTGTAGAAAAATAAATATATAGATTCTCTCTCTGTTTCTGCTTCTCTCTGTGTGTCCCTGTCTCTCTACATGTGTGCATGTGTTTATATTCTCTATGTATACATAAACACATGTATATATATACACCCTTATTTGCATCTATATTTATTTCTATATCTATCTACATGCATGAACCATAGATTTATGCTGTTACTTCTGATTCCAATCCAATACCACAAAGTTCATTCCAGCTTCCCCGTTTTCCATATTTGTACCTCCCTTCTCCATCAATAAGAAATCTCTTTCTCTTGTACTTAATATCTTTAATTATTACAAAATCTCCTGTATTTAACAATCTCCTGATCATGTTAGGCTTCCCTTGAATACTTCTATGAAGCCATTCTCAGCAAGCTGCCTTTGCTGACTTTTATGGTACTACTTTGCTTGCCTTCTGAAGCCATTCTCATACAGACTGACAAGACTGGCTATCACAGGGATGTCCCTATAGCTCTGATCTGTAGCTATTACTGTCTGTCTCAAGCCTGTTCAGTGACTTTTGGACTGAATTGGGAAGGGAAGATTGGAGAAAGGAAGGAAGGAGGGAAGGAAGGAACGAATGAACAAATGAGCAAATGAACGAATGAACTAACAGGGGGAGGGAGGGAGGGAAGGACAGAGGGAGAGGAGAAGAAAGGGCAATATGTGATAGTTTTATATTAGTTTATCCATATAAAGAAATGGGTGTGTGTGTGATCCCTGTATGTATGTAAGTATGATCCCTCATATAATGAGTTGGGTTTTGTAACCATAATTGATAATAAATTTCTAAAATCACCATATATTACTTCTGGAAAGGTCCTGCATAATGAAGAAATGAAATCATCATTTAAGTGACATTCACAACTTCTTAAAGGATAACTTGTATGGGTAGGAAAAAACTTGGTTCACAATTTCTTAAGCTTTTGGAGGGAATGCTGCTTCACCATGACCTGACTTTGAGAAGTCTTGCCAATCTAAATATCTTGCTCCTGTAAGTTCATTTTTTTGTCTTGAAGCATCTGTAGATTTTTTCTTTATCTGTAAAGCCAATAGTTTTACTAGGATATGGCTTGGAATTGACCACTCTTTTCAAATTTTCAAATCACTTGATGGAATGCTTTAAGATATACATTCAGACTTCTTTCCTATCTCTGGAAATTTTTCTTGGGTTATAGTTTTATTTTTTTTTAAAGATTTTATTTATTTATTTGAGAGAGAGAGAATGAGAGAGAGCACATGAGAGGGGGGAGGGTCGGAGGGAGAAGCAGACTCCCTGCAGAGCAGGGAGCCCGATGCGGGACTCGATCCAGGGACTCCAGGATCATGACCTGAGCCGAAGGCAGTCGCTTAACCAACTGAGCCACCCAGGCGCCCAGGGTTATAGTTTTAAATGTCAGTTCTGGGGGCACCTGGGTGGCTCAGTCGTTAAGCGTCTGCCTTTGGCTCAGGTCATGATCCCGGGGTCCTGGGATGGAGCCCGCATCAGGCTCCCTGCTCTGCGGAAAGCCTGCTTCTCCCTCTCCCTCTGCCCTTGCTTGTGTTCCCTCTCTCGCTGTGTTTCTCTCTCTGTCAAATAAATAAATAAAATTTAAATGTCATTTCTGTTCCATTGATTTAATATAGTTCTGTGACTCCAGTTGTATAAAATGTTGGATCTCTCTTGCCTGTCTTCCATTTCAACTTTTTTTTTTTTTGCACAAAACTTTCACTAGAAAAATAGTTCATTACCATATTCTTATTTTAAGTTTTAAATTCAGTTTGGAGTGGTATGTTACACTTTTCCTCAGCTTCTTTTTTTGAGAGTAGCTGGTAGAAATTTAACCACCAAAAATGTTTTGATTTGCATTTATGGACTTTTTTTTACCCCAGTAGTTGTATATAGGCATGACTTACTTTCTTTGACAAGTCTCCTATTATGGGAATGCCCTACTCTGTCATGTTCTAACCTATTCTGTGCAGTTTCCTTTATGCATGTATTATTGGTTATGGCAGAGAGGTGACTGACATGTCTTGGTTCTTTTCATTTCTGTGGGATCCTTATTTTTCCCCCATAATTTCCTTCTTTTCTTTTAATTCCACTAATCCAAGAGGATTCTTTCCTTCTTTATAAATCTAATTCTGTCCCAGATATAACACTTTTGTGTGTCTGCCTCTAAGGGCCCTGTTGACTTGGAAGCCCCTCCTCTGAAGATGAATCTTTGAATTGCAGCCTCTTTTAGTTCCAGCCTCTTTTAGTATACTAAACTTCCAGCCTCTTTTAGTATACTAAAATTTAATTTTGCATTTCTTCTTTCTTGGGTTACTTTTGTTTCTACATCATCTAAATCCTTAGGGCATCTGCACTTGTTCCATAGGGTTTTTTAAGTTTTTAATTCTTTTTTTTTTTAAGATTATATTTATTTATTTGACAGAGAGAGACACAGTGAGAGAGGGAACACAAGCAGGGGGAGTGGGAGAGAGAGAAGCAGGCCTCCCACTGAGCAGGGAGCCCAATGTGGGGCTCGATCCCAGGACCCCGGGATCATGACCTGAGACAAAGGCAGATGCTTAAAGACTGAGCCATCCAGGCACACCTAAGCTTTTAATTCTTTTAAATTTTTAAGCTTAGAGTGATAAGTAATAGCAGATTTATTAGAATTTGGCTTATTTTTCTACACACAAGTAACTAGAATTTTGTGGTATATTTCTTTCTCCTATTACTTCTGATGGTTTGAATCATGCATTGTTTTGTTTTCTTTGTTGATTTTATTGTTTTGGTGGAGGTGTGTACAAGTGATTCAATATCAGGCAGTTATCATTGTCTTCCAAGTCCAGACATTCCTTGTACCTAATTTTTTTATAGTCAAAAATATTGATGCCAATATGGTTTTTGTTCACCTTCCTACTTCCTACAGACGTCACAAATATTTTTTGGTATACTAATTTTGCACCAGAAAGAAGCATCAACTTTCACATCATAATATTATAAACAGTCAAAAATATATAATCAATGATATGTATATTACTAAATAAATGTTATAAAGATACAAACTATGTGATACGTATAAACATACATAGACTATAACATATTTGCTGTCATGATGTTTATTCCATTCAATATTTCCTCATTCAAGAATAACATTTATGCTCAGAAAATATGAAGAATCAAGGAAACAACAATAATCAACATTATTAATCATTTGATTTCTAGTTTGATAGAATCAAATATCCGCTATCTTCTAATATTTGAATTTGTAAAAAAAAGACTGCTAAAAAGGAAGAGAAATATAAAAAATAAGACTGGTTAAGAGGAAGGAAGAGATGTTTGTATCACTTTATTGGTTGCCACTTCCACTTCAATGTGGTTCTAAAGCAGACCTTGAAGGATAATCAGCAATGAGCAGATAAAATTTAGTGGAGAGAAAAAATATCCAAACATAAGCAATTGGAAATAATGCATTTTCCATTATCAAAAGGTGTGAATATTGGAAAACTTTGTATTTAGAATGTAAACTATTGCCTTCATTAAAAATATTTAGGAAATAAAGCTAAAATTGTAAGTGGGTTTTTGTTTGCTTTGTTTTGCTCTGAAATATTCAGAATATTCCTTCAAGGGGCTCCTGGGTAGCAGAGTCAGTTGAGCACCAGACTCTTGATTTCAGCTCAGGTCATGATCTCAGGGTTGTGAGACTGAGCCCCAGGTGGGGCTCTCTGCTAATCGTGGAGCCTGCTTAAGATTCTCTCCCTCTCCATCTGCCACTCCCCCCAGATCATGCACACTCTCTCTTTCTCTCTCTCTAAATTAATAAATAAATAAGAATATTGCCTAAATATCCAAGTTCACTTTGTTATTGAAGATGTACACTTGTATAAGAATACAATAGGAAATAAAAATTTGGGGCTACATTTGAGTTTAAAGAAAGCTTAAAATGGTCAAACAGTGGACAACATTCCATATGTAAGAATATTCTAGTAGTAAAGAAAAAGAATAAAATTACAAAATAAAATAGTCTGTTCACTACATCATAGGGCAACAACATGAGATCATGGTAAATACTCAAAGTTAAAGAAGAGATACCTGGATTCTGACTCTAGATCTGGCACTTATTAAACTTGTATGATCACTGACAAGTCGTGGGATCTCTTTCATACTTAGTTTCCACATCTTGAAAATAAGTGTTAAAAAGAGCCATTGCCCTACCTTACACAATGCTATGCAGATTTAATGGTAAACTGTGGATGAAAGAGAGTAATAAATTTTAAAGTTTCATACACCTTATTGTAATGAATCTATGGTAAATTCTAACTAATGTATTTAAACCTCTGATTTTCAAACCCTAATTTGACAACATCTTTATTATTCTTAATAAAATTCATGGAGCAAATCACTTATATACATATATAATTTTGAAAATAAGTGGTGAAAAAAGATGGTGGAGGAGTAGGGGACCCTATTCCAACCAGTCCCCTGAATTGAGCTGGATATCTACCAGACCACTCTGAACACCCATGGAATCAGCCTGAGATATAAGAAGGTAGATCTGGATCTCTACAAACAGAATATCACAGGTGGTTGGTTTTGAGGTACGAAGCAGGGAGCCATGATTCTTCAGGCACATATCAGAAGAAAAATGGAAGGGGGAGGGAGCCTTTGGGATCCTGCACCATCTATGAGCTAAAGCCTCCTAAGCTGAGGACGTGGCACAGACTCGCAGACTGGTAGAGGTGGGGAAAGGACTTTAGGGCAGGCCCCTCTGGACGGAAACCCAGAGTGGTAGGCCACAGGTGCAAACTGGGGGTGGCTGGTGGTTTTAGAAGCACAAAGGGCAGAGATGTGCCCCGACCTGGGGGCAAGGACTGGGAGCACTGCTGAGGGGCGCACATCCCAGGATGCTGCAGTCTTTAGCAGCACAGACAGAAACGGAGGTAGTGTGGCCTGGAGAGCTCATTGAAGAACAGACTGTGATCCCTCTGTTCTGAGGCAGAGGGTTGGAAACAGTCTCTTCTGCTCTAACTCTCAGAAGAGATGCAGAAAGCTGCCAGGGAAAGCCGCCAGAGAACAAAAGCCCCCCCAAACCGGTTTACACTGAGCCCACCCCCCCCATAGGGGGCAGGGCAACTCTGTCCAAACAGGCTTGCCTGAGTAACAGCACAGCAGGCCCCTCCCCCAGAAGACAGCCTGGGAAAATAAGAGGCCAGCAAGGCAAAGGTCCCTAGAAAAGAGGTGCATCTTGCTCGGGTTGTGGTTAATAATTTGGACTCTGTACATTCCTTCAACCACCCCTCAACAGAATGACTAGGAGGAGGAACCTCCAAAATAGGAAAGACTCAGAGACTGTGACTTCTGCCATAGATACAAATGGATACAGATATAACCAAGATGTCGGAAATGGAGTTCAGGGTAACAGTTATGAAGATGATAGCTAGAATGGAGAAATCGATTAATGGCAACATAGATTGTCTAAGGGCAGAAATGAAAGCTGAACTGGCAGAACTTAAAAATGCTATCAATGAGATCCAATCTAACCTAGATACTGTAACAGCTAGGGTAAATGAGGCAAATGAACGAATTAGTGATCTAGAAGACAAAGTGGTAGAAAAGAAGGAAAAAGAGTAGGCCTGGGAAAAACAGCTTATAATCCATGAAAACAGAATTAGAGAAATAAGTGATTCCATGAAAAGTCCAATGTCAGAATTATTGGGGTGGAGAGAGAGAGAGGACTAGAAGATATATTTGAGCAAATCATAGCTGAGAACTTCCCTAATCTGGGGAATGAAACAAACATTTGTGTCTTAAAGTCAGAGAGGACCCCTCCCAAGATCAAGGAAAACAGACCAATGCCCCCACATGTAGGAGTAAAACTCGCAAATCTTAGAACCAAGGAAACCATCTTAAGGGCAGTTAGGGGAAAGAGATTCCTTATGTACAGAAGGAGGAACATCAGAATAATGTCAGACTTATCCACAGAGACCTGGGAAGCCAGAAAGGCCTGGCAAGACATATTCAGGATACTAAATGAGTAGATCATGTAGCCAAGAATACTTTACCTGGCAAGGCTGTCATTTAGAATGGATGGAGAGATGCAGAGCTTCCAAGACTGGCAGAAACTGAAAGAATATGTGACCACTAAGCCGGCCCTGCAAGAAATATTAAGGGGGGTTCTATAAAAGAAGAAAGACCCCAAGAATGATACAGAACAGAAATTTATGGAGACAATCTATAGAAACAAGGACTTCACAGGCAACATGATGACAATAAATTCATATCTTTCAATAATCACTCTCAACGTGAATGGCCTAAATGCTCCCATAAAATGGCACAGGGTTGCTGATTGGATAAAAAGACAGGACCCATCCATATGTTGTCTATAAGAGACTCAGTTTGAACCTAAAGATACATCCAGACTGAAAGTGGAGGGATGGAGATCCATCTTCCATGCCAACGGACCTCAAAAGAAAGCTGGGGTAGCAATTCTTATATCAGACAAATTAGATTTTAAACTAAAGTCTGTAGTTAGAGACACAGAAAGACACTATATCATTCTTAAAGGGTCTATCCAACAAGAAGATCTAACAATTATAAATATCTACACCCCCAACATGGGAGCAGCCAACTACATAAGCCAACTGTTAACCAAAATAAAGAGCCATATTGATAATAATATGTTAATTGTAGGAGACCTCAATACTCCACTCTCAGCAATAGACGTATCATCTAAGCAGAAAATCAACAAAGAAACAAGAACTTTGAATGACACACTGGACCAGATGGACCTCATAGATATATACAGAACATTCTACCCTAAAATAAAAGAATACTCATTGTTCTCAAGCACACATGGAACTTTCTCCAGAATAGATCACATACTGGGTCACAAATCAGGTGTCAACCAATACCAAAAGATTGAGATTATTCCCTGCATATTCTCAGACCATAATGCTTTAAAACTGGAACTCAATCACAAGAAAAAATTTGGAAAAAATTCAAACAGTTGGAAACTAAGACTACTCTGCTCAAGAATGTTTGGGTCAACCAGGAAATCAAAGAACTTAAACAATTCATGGAAACCAATGAGA
Organism: Mirounga angustirostris; assembly: GCF_029215605.1. Taxonomy (NCBI): domain Eukaryota; kingdom Metazoa; phylum Chordata; class Mammalia; order Carnivora; family Phocidae; genus Mirounga; species Mirounga angustirostris. Next base: position 88,497,623 of record NW_026991709.1, on the reverse strand, counting down.
ATGAAAACACATCAGTCCAAAACCTGTGGGATACTGTAAAAGTGGGAAATACATAGCCATCCAAGCCTCACTCAAAAAAAAAATAGAAAAATCCTGAATTGACCAACTAATGTTACACCTTAAAGAACTGGAGAAAAAGCAACAAATGATGCCTATGCCATACATTAGAAGAGAAATAATTAAGATTAGAGCAGAGATCAATGAATTAGAAACCAGAAACACAGTAGATCGGATCAACTAAACTAGCAGCTGAGTCTTTGAAAGAATTAATAAGATCAATAAACCACTGGCCAGATTATCCAAAAGAAAAGAGAAAGGACCCAAATTAATAAAATTATGAATGAAATGGGAGAGATCACGACTAACACCAAGGAAATAGAACAATTATTAGAAATTATTATCAACAACTATATGCCAATAAATTAAGCAACCTGGAAGAAATGGATGCCTTCCTGGAAACCTATAAACTACCAAGACTGAACTAGGAAGAAACTGACAACTTGAATAGGCCAATAACCAGTAATGAGATTGAAGCAGTGATCAAAAACCTCCCAAAAACCAAGAGTCCAGGGCCTGGTAGATTCCCTGGGGAATTCTACCAAACATTCAAAGAAGAAATAATACCTATTCTCCTGAAGCTGTTTCAAAAAACAGAAACAGAAGGAAAGCTTCCATACTCATTCTATGAGGCCAGCATTACCTTAATCCCCAAGCCAGGCAAAGACCCCATCAAAAAGAAGAATCTCAGACCGATATCCCTGATGAATATGGATTCCAAAATTCTCAGCAAAATCCTAGCTAATAGGATCCAACAATACATTAAAAGGATTATCCACCATGACCAAGTGTGATTTATCCCCAGGATGCAAGTGTGGTTCAACGTTCACCAATTAATCAATGTGATAGAACACATTAATAATTGGTGGGAGAAGAACCATGTGGTCCTCTCAGTTGATGCAGAAAAAGCATTTGACAAAACACAGCATCCTCTACTGATTAAAACTCTTCAGAGTATAGGGATAGAGGAAACATTCCTCAATTTCATAAAATCCATCTATGAAAAACCCACAGCGATTATCATCCTCACTGGGGAAAAGCTGAGAGCCTTTCTCTTAAGATCAGGAACACGACAGGGATGCCCACTCTTACCACTATTTTTCAACATAGTACTAGAAGTCCTAGCAACAGCAATCAGACAACAAAAAGAAATAAAATTATTGAAATTGCAAAGGAGAAGTCAAACTCTCTCTCTTCACAGATGACATGATACTTCATGTGGAAAACCCAAAAGACTCCACCCCCAAATTACTAGAACTCATCCAGCAATTCAGTAATGTGGCAGGATACAAAATCAGTGCACAGAAATCAGTTGCTTTCTTATACACTAACAATGCAACTGTAGAAAGAGAAATAGAGAATCAATTCCATTTACAATAGCAACAAAAACCATAAGATACCTTGGAATAAACCTAAACAAAGAGGTAAAGGATCTATACTCTAGGAGCTACAGAACACTCATGAAAGAAATTGAAGAAGACACAAAAAGATGGAAAAACATTCCATGCTCATGGATCAGAAGAATAAACATTGTTAAAATGTCTATGCTGCCCAGAGCAATCTATATCTTCAATGCCATCCCGATCAAAATTCCAATGACATTTTTCAAAGTGCTGGAACAAACAATCCTAAAATTTGTGTGGAATCAGAAAAGACCCTGAATTGCCAAGGAAATGTTGAAAAAGAAAAACAAAGCTGGGGGCATCACGTTGCCAGATTTCAAGCTATATTACAAAGCAGTGATCACCAAGACAGCATGGTACTGGCACAAAAACAGACATATAGACCAATGGAACAGAATAGAGAACCCAGATATGGACCCTCAATTTTATGGTCAAATAATCTTTGACAAAGCAGGAAAAAACATGCAATGGAAAAACGTCTCTTCACTAAATGGAACTGGGAAAATTGGACAGCTATATACAAAAGAATGAAACTCGACCATTCTCTAACACCATACACAAAGATAAACTCAAAATGGATGAAAGACCTCAATGTGAGACAGGAATCCATCAAAATCCTAGAGAAGAACATAGGCAGTAACCTCTTTGACACTGGCCACAGCAACTTCTTTCAAGATACATCTCCAAAAGCTAGTGAGACAAAAGCAAAAATGAACTTTTGGGACTTCATCAAGATAAAAAGTTTCTGCACAGCAAAGGAATCAGTCAACAAAACAAAGAGGCAACCTACAGAATGGGAGAAGATATTTGCAAATGACACTACAGATAAAGGGCTGGTATCCAAGATCTATAAAGAAAGAACTTCTCAAACTCAACACCCAAAGAACAAATAAGTCAAAAAATGGGCAGAAGACATGAACAGACACTTCTCCAAAGAAGACATACAAATGGCTAACAGACACATGAAAAAATGTTCATCATCATTAGCCATCAGGGAAATTCAAATAAAAAACACATTGAGATACCACCTTACACCAGTTAGAATGGCAAAAATTGGCAAGGCAAGAAACAACTAATGTTGGAGAGGTTGTAGAGAAAAGGGAACCCTCTTACACTGTTGGTGGGAATGCAAGTTGGCACAGCCACTTTGGAAAACAGTGTGGACGTTCCTCAAAAAATTAAAAATAGAGCTACCCTATGACCCAGCAATTGCACTACTGGGTATTTACCCCAAAGACACAGATGTAGTGAAAAGAAGGGCCATATGCACCCCAATGTTCATAGCAGCAATGTCTGCAATAGCCAAACTGTGGAAAGAGCTGATATGCCCTTCAACAGATGAATGGATAAAGATGTGGTCCATATATACAATGGAGTATTACTCAGCCATCAGAAAGGATGAATACCCAACTTTTATATCAACATGGATGGGAGTGGAAGAGATTATGCTAAGTGAAATAAGTCAAGCAGAGAAAGTCAGTTATCATATGGTTTCACTTATTTATGGAACACAAGGAATAGCATCGAGGACATTAGGAGAAGGAAGGGAAAAATGAAGGGGGCGGAAATCAGAAGGGGGAGACGAACCATGAGAGACTATGGACTCTGAGAAACAAACTGAGGGTTTTAGAGGGGAGGGGAGTGGGGGGGATTGGCTAGCCTGGTGATGGGTATTAAGGAGGGAAAGTATTGCATGGAACACTGGGTGTTATACGAAAACAATGAATCGTGGATCACTACATCAAAAACTAATGATGTACTGTATGGTGACTCATATAACATAATAAAGTAAAATAAAATTTAAAAAAAGTATAGAAGCATTGTAATTACCAAACTATAATATGAAGATGAAATAAAAAATAATTTATAATTAGATAATATATATTTCAGTATATAAATATTTGGTCATAACATTTCTAGAAGACGTGAGACATATAGTACAACTATATGTTGGATTATCGAGAAAAATCATAACTACAAATGCAGACTGATACAGCTAGGCTGTATAGGCAATTCTAAAACCAGAGGCAGTGTTGTGTTCAGTGATGTCATTTTATGAAATGATGAATGATTCTTATAAATTTTTGAATCAAGAAAATCTATTTATCTATTTGCAAGTTAGCAGCATTCCTGGAAATTCTATATCCATTAAATGATACAAAGGTAAGTTATCTTTATTTGCAGTGTGAAGTAAAATTCTAGGCTAAAATGGTTTTGAACAGGTTTTTCAGTTACATGAAAATCTGGTGGACATTCTAAATTTGTGCTTCTTGTGAGATAATTCTGTATTGTTTCAGGTCTATTGTAAATATTGTAAGTTGTCTAGCATTTCTGAGCACCATCCACTCTGAAAGCCAATAATATGCTTCTAATTATTTTGATAAACAAAATATATGAATTTTATTAATAATAATACCACCACCATTACAAACCATGAGTCTTTGTCAGAGAGAGAGCGAGAGAGCACAAGCAGGGGGAGTGGCAGATAGAGGGAGAAGCAGGCTCCTTTGCCTAGCAAGGAGCCTGATGCGGGACTTGATCCCAGGACCCTGGGATCATGACCTGAGTTGAAGGCAGACATTTAACTGACTGAGCCACCCAGGCATCCCTCAAACCATGAGTCTTTATACCAATAACACCCAAGTCATTTTTCCCCAATAGTAAGCCTAAGGTATAGAAATCTATCGTATTTTGTTAATGGTGGTTCATTGATTTGGTTCATATTTGATTGAAATGTTAGTCAAATGTATGTGAAAACTTTAATCTTATTTTTATTTTTGTCCATCAACCTTCATAAGGTCCCAATTTTAGTAGAATCACCCAATGTCTGGTATCCTATACTCTTCACATTCAATCCTTCCTGCACACACAACTTATTATGTGTGTTGCCCAGGACACCACTAGTTTTATCCTTTATAAATTTGGTCAGGATTATTATTTCATCCTTATTATTTTGACATTAAAATAATAATGATAATAATAATAATAGATATTTACAGTTCTTTGTACACCCTAGGCTAATTTATACCTATGTACCTTTGCTCACAATATTATTCTATGTGAAAATACCTATCTTAATCTCATTTCTACTGCATTCCAAATTTGACTCCAATGAACATAAAGTCATCTATTGTTGTGTAGCATAAGAGTTACCTTCTCGAGGGGGGCGAAGCAAGATGGCGGAGGAGTAGGAGACCTGGATTTCGTCTCTTCTCAGGAATTCAGCTGGATAGGGATCAAACCATTCTGAACACCTACAAACTCAACAGGAGATCGAAGAAAAGAATAGCAACGGCTCTCTCATCAGAAAAGCGACCACTTTCTGGAAGGTAGGACTTGCGAAGAAGTGAATCCGAGGCGATATTCGGGAGGATAGACGGCGGGGGAGGGGCCTCCGTCGGCCGCTTCTGGCAAGTGATAGAACCACGGAGCACAAAATCGGAACTTTTAAAAGTCTGCTCCGCTGAGGGATGTCACTCTGGTGGCTAAGCGGGGGGTGGAACCCTCCGGGACAGTGTGGTCTCAGGACCCTCGGGGTCACAGAAAGACCGGGGCTGCCTGAGGGCGGCAGAGCTCCCAGGTAACGGAGCAGGGAAGCCGGCTGCATAGACGGAGCCAAGGAGCAGGCTCTCAGCTCGGGGTGGCCATAAACCGTGATCCACGCACAGTCGGGCCCCTGCTCCTCCAGCAGGGACCCAACAAGCGGCAAATCTGGGGAGACTCACCTTCCTCCTCCAGGAGGAGCCACGCGGGAGTGCACCGCAGGGATCTGCTGGGTTTGGAGACTCCACCCGGGGTCGGGTGCCAGAGATAGAAACGCGCGGTCACAGGCAGGGTGAGCACGGAGTGAGGCGGGAGACCGGGGAGACGGGAGTGACTGACGGCTTTTCTCTGGGGGCTCACTGAGGAGCGGGGCCCCGAGTTCTCAGCTCCTCCGCAGCGGAGATTGGGAGGCCGCCATTTTCACTCTCCGCCTCCAAAGCTGTACGGAAAGCTCGCAGGGAACAAAAGCTCCGGAGAGCAAACCCGAGCAGATAACTTAGCCGGGAGGGGGCAAGGGCGGGGCAATTCCGCCTCCGGCAGAGACATTTGGAAACCACGGCAACAGGCCCCTCCCCAGAAGAGGAGCGAGAACAGCCGGCCAAGACCAAGTTTACCGATCAATGAGAACGGCAGAACTCCAGCGCTAGGGGAATACTGCACATGGAATTCATGGCTTTTTTTACCATGATTCTTTAGTCTGATTTCAAAGTTAATTTTTTTTTAACTGTCTTTTTCTTTTTTTTTTTTTTTAATTTTTCTTTTTCCCTTTTTCAACCAACATCTTATCAAGCCCTTTTTTTAAAAAACATTTTTATTTTTTATTTTTTATTTTTAGAGTCATATTCCATCCCTTCATAGTAGTTACCCGTATTTTTGGCATATATATATAAGTTGTTCTCTCTTTAAAATTTTGAGATAGTTTCTTATAACAGATTAAAATATACCCTAAATCTCTAGTATATGGTGTTTTCTACTCCCCTGCCTGATCACATTCTCTCCCTTTTTTTTTCTTTTTTCTTTTTTTAAATTCTCTTCTTTCTCTTTTCAAACAACTTCTTATCAATTCCTTTTATAACATTTTTTATAATTTCCATCTTTACAGTCATATTCCATCCCTTCATCATATCAACCCTTATTTTTGTACATATATAAGTTTTTCTTTCTTTAAAATATTGGGAGGCACTTTCTTCTAAAAGACCAAAATACACCCCAAATCTAGTGTGTGGCACTGATCTATATACCAGCCTGATCATATCTGATCACATTCTGGGGTTTTTTTGTTGTTGTTTTGTTCTGTTTGTTTTTGTTTGTTTTTATCTTTATCTTTTTCTTTTTCTTTTTTTTCTTTTTCTTTTTTCTCTCTTTCCGTTTCTTCTTCCACTGCTTCAGGTCTTTTCTGATTTGTTTAGAGTATATTTTCTGGGGATGTTGTTACTCTGCTAGCATTTTGTTCTCTCATTAATCTATTCTCCTCTGCACAAAATGACAAGACGGAAAAAATCACCTCAACAAAAAGAACAAGAGGTAGTACCGACTGCCAGGGACCTACTCAATACGGACATTAGTACGATGTCAGATCAAGAGTTCAGAATCATCACTTTAAAGATACTAGCTGGGCTTGAAAAAAATATGGAAGTTATTAGAGAAACCCTTTCTGGAGAAGTAAAAGAACTAAAATCTAACCAAGTAGAAATCAAAAAGGCTATTAATGAGGTGCAATAAAAAATGGGGGTGCTAACTGCTAAGATAAATGAGGCAGAAGAGAGAATCAGTAATATAGAAGATGAAATGATGGAAAATAAAGAAGCTGAGAAAAAGAGAAACAACTACTGGATCACGAGGGCAGAATTCTAGAGATAAGCGATACCATAAGACGAAACAACATTAGAATAATTGGGATCCCAGAAGAAGAAGAAAGAGAGAGAGGGGCAGAAAGTATAATGGAACAAATTATAGCAGAAAACTTCCCTAATTTGGGAAAGGAAACAGGCATCAAAATCCAGGAAGCACAGAGAACCCCTCTCAAAATCAATAAAAATAGATCAACACCCCGACATCTAATAGTAAAACTTACGAGTCTCAAAGACAAAGAGAAAATCCTGAAAGCAGCTCGGGAGAAGAGATATGTAACCTACAAGGGTAGAAACATTAGATTGGCAACAGACCTATCCACAGAGACCTGGCAGGCCAGAAAGGACTGGCAGGATATATTCAGAGCACTAAATGAGAAAAATATGCAGCCAAGAATACTCTATCCAGCTAGGCTGTCATTGAAAATTGAAGGAGAGATAAAAAGCTTCCAGGACAAACAAAAACTAAAGGAATTTGCAAACACAAAACCAGCCCTACAGGAAATCTTGGAAGGGGTCCTCTAAGCAAAGAGAGAGCCTAAAAGCAACATAGACCAGAAAGGAACACAGACAATATACAGGAACAGTCACCTTACAGGCAATACAATGGCACTAAATTCCTATCTTTCAATAGTTACCCTGAATGTAAATGGGCTCAATGCCCCAATCAAAAGACACAGGCTAACAGACTGGATTACAAAACAAGACCCATCGATATGCTGTCTGCAAGAGACTCATTTTAGAACCAAAGACACCCCCAGATTGAAAGTGAGGGGGTGGAAAACCATTTACCATGCTAATGGACACCAAAAGAAAGCTGGGGTGGCAATCCTTATATCAGACAAATTAGATTTTAAACCAAAGACTGTAATAAGAGATGAGGAAGGACATTATATCCTACTTAAAGGGTCTATCCAACAAGAAGATCTAACAATTGTAAATATCTATGCCCCTAACATGGGAGCAGCCAATTATATAAGGCAATTAATAACAAAAGCAAAGAAACACATCAACAACACTACAATAATAGTGGGGGACTTTAACACCCCCCCTCACTGAAATGGACAGATCGTCTAAGCAAAAGATCAACAAGGAAATAAAGACTTTAAATGACACACTGGACCAAATGGACTTCACAGACATATTTAGAACATTCCACCCCAAAGCAACGGAATACACATTCTTCTCTAGTGCCCATGGAACATTCTCCAGAATAGATCACATCCTAGGTCATAAATCAGGTCTCAACCGGTACCAAAAGATTGGGATCATTCCCTGCCTATTTTCAGACCACAATGCTTTGAAACTAGAACTCAATCACAAGAGGAAAGTCAGAAAGAACTCAAATACATGGAGGCTAAAGAGCATCCTACTGAAGAATGAATGGGTCAACCAGGAAATTAAAGAAGAATTAAAAAAATACATGGAAACCAATGAAAATGAAAACACAATTATTCAAAATCTTTGGGATGCAGCAAAGGCAGTCCTAAGAGGACAGTATATAGCAATACAAGCCTTTCTCAAGAAACAAGAAAGGTCTCAAATACATAACCTAACACTACACCTAAAGGAGCTGGAGAAAGAACAGCAAATAAAGCCTAAACCCAGCAGGAGAAGAGAACAAATAAAGATCAGAGCAGAAATCAATGAAATAGAAACCAGAAGAACAGGGTGCCTGGGTGGCTCAGTTGGTTAAGCAACTGCCTTCGGCTCAGGTCATGATCCTGGAGTCCCGGGATCGAGTCCCGCATCAGGCTCCCTGCTCGGCGGGGAGTCTGCTTCTCCCTCTGACCCTCCCCCCTCTCATGCTCTCTCTATCTCATTCTCTCTCTCAAATAAATAAATAAAATCTTAAAAAAAAAAAAGAAAGAAACCAGAAGAACAGTGGAACAGATCAACGAAACTAGGAGCTGATTCTTTGAAAGAATTAACAAGATTGATAAACCCCTGGCCAGACTTATCAAAAAGAAAAGAGAAATGACCCAAATCAACAAAATCATGAATGAAAGAGGAGAGATCACAACCAACACCAAAGAAATACAAACAATTATAAGAACATATTATGAGCAACTCTATGCCAGCAAATTAGATAACCTGGAAGAAATGGATGCATTCCTAGAGATGTATCAACTACCAAAACTGAACCAGGAAGAAATAGAAAACCTGAACAGACCTATAACCACTAAGGAAATTGAAGCAGTCATCAAAAATCTCCCAAAAAACAAAAGCCCAGGGCCAGATGGCTTCCCAGGGAATTCTACCAAACATTTCAAGAAGAATTAATACCCATTCTTCTGAAACTGTTCCAAAAAATAGAAATGGAAGGAAAACTTCCCAACTCATTTTATGAGGCCAGCATTACCTTGATCCCAAAACCAGACAAAGACCCCACCAAAAAGGAGAATTACAGACCAATATCCCTGATGAACATGGATGCAAAAATTCTCACCAAAATACTAGCCAATAGGATCCAACAGTACATTAAAAGGATTATTCACCACGACCAAGTGAGATTTATCCCTGGGCTGCAAGGTTGGTTCAACATCCGCAAATCAATCAATGTGATACAATACATTAACAAAAGAAAGAACAAGAATCATATGATCCTCTCAATAGATGCAGGAAAAGCTTTTGACAAAGTACAGCATCCTTTCTTGATCAAAACTCTTCAGAGTATAGGCATAGAGGGTACATACCTCAATATCATAAAAGCCATCTATGAAAAACCTACAGCGAATATCATTCTCAATGGGGAAAAACTGAGAGCTTTCTCCCTAAGGTCAGGAACATGGCAGGGATGTCCACTATCACCACTGCTATTCAACATAGTATTGGAAGTCCTAGCCACAGCAATCAGACAACAAAAAGAAATCAAAGGCATCCAAATTGGCAAAGAAGCCAAACTCTCACTCTTTGCAGATGATATGATACTTTATGTGGAAAACCCCAAAGACTCCACCCCAAAACTGCTAGAACTCATACAGGAATTCAGTAAAGTGGCAGGATATAAAATCAATGCACAGAAATCAGTGGCATTCCTATACACCAACAAGACAGAAGAAAGAGAAATTGAGGAGTCAATCCCATTTACAATTGCACCCAAAACCATAAGATACCTAGGAATAAATCTAACCAAAGAGACAAAGGATCTGTACTCAGAAAACTATAAAATACTCATGAAAGAAATTGAGGAAGACACAAAGAAATGGAAAATGTTCCATGCTCATGGATTGGAAGAACTAATATTGTGAAGATGTCAATGCTACCTAGAGCAATCTACACATTCAATGCAATCCCCATCAAAATACCATCCACTTTTTTCAAAGAAATGGAACAAATCATCCTAAAATTTGTATGGAACCAGAAAAGACCCCGCATAGCCAGAGGAATGTTGAAAAAGAAAAGCAAAGCCGGCGGCATCACAATTCCAGACTTCCATCTCTATTACAAAGCTGTCATCATCAAGACAGCATGGTACTGGCACAAAAACAGACACATAGATCAATGGAACAGAATAGAGAGCCCAGAAATGGACGCTCAACTCTATGGTCAACTCATCTTTGACAAAGCAGGAAAGAATGTCCAATGGAAAAAAGGCAGTCTCTTCAACAAATGGTGTTGGGAAAATTGGATAGCCACATGCAGAAGAATGAAACTGGACCATTTCCTTATACCACACACAAAAATAGACTCCAAATGGTTGAAAGACCTCAGTGTGAGACAGGAGTCCATCAAAATCCTAAAGGAGAGCACAGGCAGCAACCTCTTTGACCTCAGCCAAAGCAACTTCTTCCTAGAAACATCACCAAAGGCAAGGGAAGCAAGGGCAAAAATGAACTATTGGGACATCATCAAGATAAAAAGCTTTTGCAAAGCAAAGGAAACAGTCAACAAAACCAAAAGACAACCTACAGAATGGGAGAAGATATTTGCAAATGACATATCAGATAAAGGGCTAGTATCCAAAATCTATAAAGAACTTATCAAACTCAACACCCAAAGAACAAAGAATCCAATCACGAAATGGGCAGAAGACATGAACAGACATTTTTCCAAAGAAGACATCCAAATGGCCAACAGACACATGAAAAAGTGCACAATATCGCTTGGCATCAGGGAAATCCAAATCAAAACCTCAATGAGATACCACCTCACACCAGTCAGAATGGCTAAAATTAACAAGTCAGGAAACGACAGATGTTGGCGGGGATGCAGAGAAAGGGACACCCTCCTACACTGTTGGTGGGAATGCAAGCTGGTGCAGCCACTCTGGAAAACAGTATGGAGGTTCCTCAAAAAGTTGAAAATAGAGCTACCATATGATCCAGCCATTGCACTACTGGGTATTTACCCCAAAGATACAAAAGTAGGGATCCGAAAGGGTAAGTGCACCCCGATGTTTATAGCAGCAATGTCCACAATAGCCAAACTGTGGAAAGAGCCCAGATGTCCATCAACAGATGAATGGATAAAGAAGAGGTGGTATATATACACAATGGAATATTATGCAGCCATCAAAAGGAATGAGATCTTGCCATTTTCAACGACGTGGATGGAACTGGAGGGTATTATGTTGAGCGAAATAAGTCAAACAGAGAAAGACATGTATCATATGATCTCACTGATATGAGGAATTCTTAATTGCAGGAAACAAACTGAGGGTTGCTGGAGTGGGGGGTGGGCTGGGAGGGATGGGGTGACTGGGTGATGGACACTGGGGAGGGTATGGTAAGCACTGTGAATTGTGCAAGACTGCTGAATCTCAGATCTGAACCTCTGAAACAAATAATGCAATATATGTTAAGAAAAAAAAAAAGAAGAAGATAGCAGGAGGGGAAGAATGAAGGGGGGGAAATTAGGGGGGTAGACGAACCATGAGAGACAATGGACTCTGAAAAACAAACTGAGGGTTCTAGAGGGGAGGGGGTTGGGAGGATGGGTTAGCCTGGTGGTGGGTATTGAGGAGGGCACATTCTGCATGGAGCACTGGGTGTTATGCACAAACAATGAACCATGGAACACTATATCTAAAACTAATGATGTAATGTATGGCGATTAACATAAGAATAAAAATAAATTAATTAAAAATTTAAAAAAATTTAAAAAAAGAGTTACCTTCTCTAATTTTTTTCAAGTCAATTTATGAATATTAGTAATACTATTTTCAAACAAACTGATAATACTTCTCACAATTAATTTAGTATTCTTATAAATGCTTTTTCCTTCTTGGTTTAAGTTGCTAAAGCCTGGTCAATAATTACTTCTTGCTCCTCTGAATCAATTATTTGTTATTTATATAAACCAAACTTAAAGTCTGATATACCACACAATTAAAAATATTTATTAAAATATATATAAATAAATTTAAGCCGTTATTAGGCCTTAAGGACTAATGGTCTGGCAAAAGTATTTAGCTTTTTATTCTTTTTAACTAAAAAGTCAAATGATATTCGTCAAGAAGCCAGAGTGGCTTGCAAAGTACATGTAATATCTCCAGGGTTCAGAATTTGACTGATGTGAATTTAATAATCTTCACATTTTTTAAGGGTGATCTGACAACATTAATATTTCTAAAGAACAAAAATCAAGTGTCTTTTAAATAATGAAATGACGTTTTCCACTTAGGTCTTTTAAGGGTAACTTGTCTCCTCCATTTTTTCTTTTCCTTAATCAAATTAAGTCATGTTTCAGTAGTTTAACCAAAACCTCTTTTTGGCTTAAAAAAAATGATTATTGTGTGTAGAAACAGCCTTAGGAAAGACAGACCAATATATTTTTGAGAGAAAAAAAATTTGTGTATATATCATAAGCTCCTAGGAGATAAAGTAGACTGTCAGCGTTTGCCAAGAGCACTGCCAAAGGGCAGTGAGTCTGTAAAGCCAAGATTTCCCTAATTCCCTCACAGCAGATCTAGTTTATTTGTCTGATACACATGGCAGTACTTTATGTGCTCCAACAAACTGTTTTAGCTACAGCTTGTAACTGGTGTCAGACAAAATACATTTCTGTTACAAATATTTACAGTTTTTTTATAAATTTGAAATTAACTCAATATACTGTCATCACCTAGAATGAGAGAATAATACGATCAGTCTTTATTATAAGCTTAGGAACTTGCATTCAGACTCGTTTTTAAACTCTGCTTTGGAGAATTAGGTCTTTAAAATGACAAAAGCATGTCAAAGTCTTATTTGCTTTGATATAAATGTTTAATTACATCCCAGACTATTATAAATATATATTTCTTTATATGCATTTATATTTATATAATAACATTTGTATTTATTATACAACATATATAACATTTTATATACTACATATATTTATATATTATACATTTTAAAAATTATAAATATATCTATACAACATCTATCTATACTTTCTGAAGATGACCTGGAGCTGCCAAGTTAAATGGTTCTGGAAATTGTAGTTATCATGATAAATATGTTTCAATCTTTGCATGTGCTTATATTTAAATCTCTTTTAGGCTGCAGATCTTCTCTATCTTGTTCACTTCTGAATCGCTAGTGCCTTCAACATAGTAGATGCCTAATAAATATTTATTGAATGAATGATGAATTAGCAATGGATATTCTTGTTGGACTGTGGAAGAAAAACCGAATTAATTTACTTACTATTTTAGATTATCTGCTCTTTACTTTTTTAAGTTGGTATATGCACTAATTTAATAATAGTAATAATTATGAAAAGGGAGAGGAAGAGATAAAGAAGTAGGAAGAAGAAATGAGAGGGAAGAAAAGGACAAATAAGGGGAAGGCATGAAAAAAGAGAGGGTATAGGGATAGGGGGACTTGAAAGGGGGAAGGGAATAGAAAATATGTAAGAGAAGGGAAAAGAATATGGAATTAGGAAAATTTATCTAACCAATAGATAGTGTTATAATAATTAGCTATCCATATGGAAAAATAAAATTAAACTGCTTTATTATACCTCATACCAAAAAAAGTAAATTCCAGTTGGATTAAAGATCTAAATGTTTAAAAAAAAATCCTTTCAAGCCTTTTAAAAGAAACTATAGAAGAATATTTTACAGCCTCAGGGTAGGACATATCTTTTAAAAAATGAACACATGCAATCATAAGTAAAAAAGGAAATTATTTCATCAAGGTCAAGTAAAAAAAACTCTTCATATGACAAGGCATTATAAGAAAATTTAAAATACAAACAAAATACCTAGAAATCATATTTGTAACATATATAATAGACAAAAGCATTAAATCTTTGATTACTCTAATACCTACACATCAATATGGAAAAAGCATTTTTTAAATGTACAGAGAACAGTCAAGACAGAAAAGAAAAAGAGAACGGCAAATAAAGATATGAAAAGATTATATTACTAGTACTCAGAAAGAGGTAAGTTAAGAGAATAATGAGGTATTATTTCATACGCACCAAATTTGACAAAAATAGAAGTCTGTCAGTAGAAAAACTTGTGAGAATATAGAATAACTAGAACTCTTTCCCCCTGCAGCTAGAAGTATTCATTGGAAAACAGTCTACCACTATCTAGTAAAGCTCAAAAGGCACATACCCTACAAGACAGCAATAGCACTTCTATGTAATGCCCCACTGAAATTCTTGTGTAGGTGTATTGCTCTTAGTGGACGTTATATGAGTGCTTATTGTATAAGTCTCCATATTAAAAAAAAAAAAAATTAACACTGTCTTGACAAGTAAACATACTTCCCCCAAGACAACCACAGCTAGTAACAATGTTTGAGTTGGAATCCCAAAAATGAATTTTGTGATCATAAAACCCATGATTATCATATCATACAATTCTCTTTCAAACTAGATTATTTGCAATATTACAACCTAAAATCCTTTAAAATCTCCAATGTAAGCACTCCTATTCGTTGGTTACATTGTGTTTACCTCTGACTTTGTTAACTATGACAGCTTAAGTTGTCCAAGTGCTTCAATCAGGACATCTATTTTAGCAGATTAACACACAGCTATATTTTTTGAAAACCTCAGTGAAGAAACTGAGTCCATTTCCAAGAACTTTTATTTATAAGAAGAGGTTAAATAATTATTTCACTAATTAAAATGCCTGGACATTTATCGAATCATTTCAGCGTGCCTTCTATCCAAGTTTCAGATATTACCTCCTGTAATCTCAGTAACTGCATATTTTAAACGTCAAAACAATTGTTCATTGTTTCCCAATATACATTCTCTACTTCTTTATTTTAGAAAGAGGTCCCTCCAAGTTTTGGCTGTGAATATGGCCTACTAGCTGTAGACACATCCTCTCAGACTCCATGTAGCCATGTTGGCCTTGCAACTGAGCCCTGGCCAATGGGGAGAAAGCAAGAATGTTGGCTGTATATCCTACGACAACCTGAAAATGGAAACTGGTTGCCCCCATTTTCCTTATGTCACCTTGCATTGGCTGGAAATTATGATCACAAGCCTTGATTCCAGAGATAAAAGCCATGCATTTAGGATTACAAAACCATTGTGTCAGCCTTGGACTGCTCAACTCTGAACTATTTTCATGAGAGAAAAATACACTTCCTGCTGACTTAAATCATTGTATTTTGCCTCAGGCTAAGTTTAATTTGTTCTTTAACTAACATAAATTAACACTTATGTATCACAGGAGAGTAAATCGATACTCAAAAATTAAGAACTTTGTCCATGGCACATGAACACCTAGGTGGTTCCGTGGGTTAAGTGTCCAACTCTTGATCTCGGCTCAGGTCATGATCTCGGCTCGGGTCATGATGTCAGGGTTGTGAGGTCAAGCCCCATGTTGGGCTCCATACTGGGAGTGGAGCCTCTTTAAGATTATCTCTGTGCCTCTTTCTCCTTCTCCCTCTCTCTCTCTCTGTCTCTCTTAAAAAACAAAAAACAAAAAACAAACAAACAAACAAAAAAACCTTTGTCCCTGATCATACAAATAGGAGGCATCAGAGTAATGTGCAAAGAGTGGTATTTCTGACTCCAAAGCTTGTGTAATATGCACCTTATTCGGAGGCAGGGAAAGTCTGACCCAATTGCATGAATTCCCAAATGTAATTGTAAAGGCTGGCTTCAAAGTGACTGGTGACTGAAGCCCAGGGCACAGGGGAACACCAATTAGGAAATATTTGGCTCTTTTATATTTGTTTAAAAAAGAGGCTGATATTATGCTAGGAACAGCTCGGGGCACCTGCTTGGGGATTTAATCTGGTTCAGAGGTGATGAGGAGATTACACAATATGCTTCTCAGTCATTCCACCACATCCACCCTGACAGGAAGCATAAAACATTTTGTTACTTAATAGGAAGTTAGTTCTTAGAAGTCACAGTTAAATTTCCTTGCTTTCAGCTTATAGCACATAAAATATCACCAATGTGTTAGGAGAGACACTGATAGAATCTATTTAATTTTCTCAGTGGCCTAATGAGGAATGTGTCAGTGAAAGAGCTCAGCAGCTAATGTCCCAAACAACACTGACTACAAAATTTTCCTGCATAGAAGTAGAAATATAATAAATCTAGGCAAAGAAGAGCTATTTGGTTACCAAGCAGTGACTTGGAACCAAGGCAGCAATTCTCTCTCAATCTAAAAAGAAAATGCATTTCGTTCTTGCAGCTAATTCAATTAAAATAAAACACATGAAAACATTAAATTCTCTTTTCCTTGGTGCCAGAGTTGCAGGAGGACTAAAGAGATACTTAACATGGGCAATATTTCAGTCATAAAAACTAATCTGCTCTGGGCACCTGGGTGGCTCAGTTGGTTAAGCGACTGTCTTCGGCTTAGGTCATGATCCTGGAGTCCGGGAATCAAGTCCCACGTCGGGCTCCCTGCTCAGCAGGGGGTCTGCTTCTCCCTCTGACCCTCTTCCCTCTTGTGCTCTCTGTCTCTCAATCTCTCTCTCAAATAAATAAATAAAATCTTAAAAAACAAAAAAACAAAAAAAACTAATCTGCTCTGTTAGTGATGTGTTCTGGGGAAAATTCAAAGCCACCAAGTACATTAGAGTGGCCCAGATGCACAGCAGATTCAAGAAGCACAATACAAACAGCTTTTATTAGAGATTTCCTCATTGTCAGAACCACTATCATCAAATAAAGATAACAAGTATTTGAGAGGAATCGAGAGAAAAAAAGGAAAATGGATGGGGCGCGTGGGTGGCTCAGTCGTTAAGCATCTGCCTTCAGCTCAGGTCATGATCCCGGGGTCCTGGGATCGAGCCCCGCATCGGGCTCCCTGCTCAGCGGAAAGCCTGCTTCTCCCTCCCCCATTCCCCCTACTTCTGTTTCTTCTCTCGCTTTGTCTCTGTCAAATAAATAAATAAAATCTTTAAAAAAAAAAAAAGGAAAACAGAGCACTTCTGTTTGCCAATATGTTTACAAGACATTGAGCAAAATGAAAACTAAATGAAAATTAATTTTGAAATTCTAATTCCTTTCTTGAAAATTAGATCTGAATAGTACTATAAATGTGTGTGTATGTACATATGTGTGTAGATATAAATACAGGTATTTACACAAGTGTGTGTGTGTATAAAATATCTACGTGTTTATGTATTTATATCTACACATACACATATACAGACACATATACATTTAAGGAAATTGGAGATTAAGTGGGAATTATTTTTGTTAGTCATAACGATAAAATGAGAGAAAAGAATTTTCTTTGATTGTTATGTTGAGAAGTGATGTTTTTCAGACTCTTATTTAAAATAGAACAATAAATTCTGGCTCTGACTTTTTTTTCTATATTAAGTTTTTAAATCCAAGTGAACCATAGAGCAACCTGTACATAGCTATTTTTCTCTGATAAAGTGTATGGGAACTCTATATCAGAGAGCAAATTCACTGTATGTTTTATTAGATATGCTTTGGTAGAATTCTAAATAGTTCTAGAACATAGAATTTTGAGGTTAAGAACTAATGGAGAATACTGTGAATTCTTTCTGGATAGCTTTGCAATGTCTAATCTTCTGCTAATTCTATTCAGTGGATTTTTCATTTTAAACATTGTGATCGTCATTTCTAGTTCAAATAGGATCTTCTTTTAAAGCTTCCATTTATTTACTTAACTTTTTACACATATGGCACATAGTTATAATCTCTTAATGTCCTTGTCTGCTAATTTTAACAGCTATGTCAGTTCTCAATTGAAAATGATTGATTATTACCCTCCTTCAGAATTGCGTTTTACTGCTTCTTTACATGCCTGGTAATCTTTCATTGGATGCTCAATATTTGTTGGGTTCTGAATGTTTCTGTATTTCTATTTTTCTTTAGCTTCTTTCTGACATATGCTTCAGTTACTTGGATATAGGCTGATACTTTGGATTTTGTTTTTATTTTTCATTTGGCTGATTAGAAGCAGAGTTCAGTTTAGGGCTAATTATCCCCACTACTGAGACAAGGCGTTCCTGAGCACTCTACCCAGTATTCCATGCTATGAGTTCCTCCAGTCTGGCTGGTTGGAATAGGCACTGTTCTTGGCTTTGTAAGAGCCCAGGCACTATTTCTTCTAATATTTTTAGATTATTCTTTTACTAGGCTTGGGTAGTGTCCTCACATATATGCAGTGATCATTACTCTAGTGAATACTTGAAGACCCTCTGGTGGATTGTCTTTTTGGTACTTTGTCCTACAAAATCAAAACACCTTGTTCTCTCTTGAATTTTGTTTGTTTGACATGGACCTACAAACTTTATATGATGGATATGGGTTAAAATAAATAAATAAAATAAATAAATAAAATTACCAAGGTATAACAAATAGATCAGATTTGTTTATTTAGTCCTGAATCACAAAACATTTATTAAGGAAATTAACATCAATCATTGTTTAGCAATTTTCTCATATGATCTCATATGATCTCAACTCATAATTTATTTTAGCAACAGTTTTCTTTTTACATAACTTTGTTTTTCATTTCCACTCTCCAAAAGTGGATACTCCATGATATGTGGAAGAAAAATTATCATGTTTTTTTTTTACCTTATAAAATATATTAATTGCTACACTAACTGCCAAAACATTTCCACAGGCTTCTACCAGAAACACTATATTAGATACCATTTCTGCGGATTGACAGAAACAGATCCATATAGTGAAACCTATTTTGTCACTTAATTAAAGGCTTCTTTTTTTTTCTTTAAAGATTTTATTTATTCATTTGAGACACAGCGATAGAGAGAGAGAGAGCATGAGCAGAGGGAGAGGCAGAGGGAGAGGGAGAAGCAGGCTCCCCGCTGAGCCAGAAGCCTGATGTGGGGCTCGATCCCAGGACTCTGGGATCATGACCTGAGCCAAAGGCAGACCTTTAACCATCTCAGCCACCCAGGCACACTAACGGCTTCTTTCTACAGAAGAGGGTGTCAACTTGGTTTCAGTCTTGCTAAAGGCAGGTTGATGTGAGACCAGTCTGCTGTTCTGGTTGAGAAAAGAGAAATTTCATATTGAAACCATTTGGGACGTTTTAGCATGACTTTGGTAAACATTGTTCAGTGAAATAACCCCATATAGAGCGAGGAGAATATGCAGAATATGCTCAGGGGATAGTCTCACCAAGTTATTTGTGCAGCAACTCAGTATGTCTCCATGCCATGAATTCACTCTTCCTGGAAAAAATGGGGACAGAAAAAGCAACAACAAAGCAACAGCAATAGCAAAATGATTTTTGTAACAGGGATTGTGGATATCATTTAAGTGTTTTTGTTTGGGGTAAACAAAAATCCAGGAAAGTAGGGAACATTGAAAAGATATATAGCAAAGGTCAAATTATAAGGTGCTGAAATACAATATGAGAATTAGAAAATATATATGCATTATACACCAAATACGGACTTTCAACAAACATTTTATAAGATTCGATAACAAGGTAAAGAAGAATAATTTCAGTTGAGGAGAGCAAATAAAATGAATATAAATGACTTTTTTTTCCTTGACTAGTAAGTAGAGCATTACATGATTCATCATGAGAGCCACTTTTATAAACCACATAAATGAGTTTTATGATGATAGCAAATCAGAGCTATGTGAAAAATATTATAATCTGAGGCAAAATAATTTTACCATTAATGCCTGGTTCAGTTTACTGATAACTGAAATTTATTGTACTATAGGTTCATAGAGATGAGGAACATATGCTATTCAATAAACATTATGAAGAGTAAAAAAAAAAAAGTAAGTTGGAAGTCATTGGAGAATAGTTCTTTGATTGTTTGCTTGGAGTAAGTATAAAACTCAATATAATGAGTCGTCTAAGGGCAGAGAGAGTACACAAATGAAAAGGAATCATATATTACAAAATAGCACCTTGATGAGTTCCAACAGGAGATTTTTTTGGTAATAATAAGGTTATTATTGCTTTGAAAAGTTATAGTTTAGGACAGATGATACCGAGTTATGAGAAGAAAACTGATGAGAAATAGCTGAGGAAATCAGGAGAGTGACAACAGTAATTGGATTGCTCTCATTGGCTATAAAATTAGAAGACACTTTGAAAGCATAATAAACATATGAATTATGTTTTGAGAGATTCAGGCTGGAAGTTATCACACAAATAGACTCAGAAAAAAATTCCTTGGGGTTGAAATTAATCAAAATTGATCAGAGTTCTCTGGCATAGTTTTCCTTTTTTGGAGGATTTCACTCCTTAATACCAAAGTGGGTGCCAGAGTTTTAACACACCAAATTACACTGATCCTTAGTTCTGGTACTTCCTATAAGTTTCTTAAATAGAAAGGGAAACAAAAAACAAAAATCACATAGGCAAGCAACGCAAGGCTCTGCTTTGTATATTAAACATTTTAATACCGATAATTACATTTAGAAAACTAAGACAATGTAATCATTAATTATCATGGGTTGGAGCCCAAACTGTTACAATTTACTAATTTGAAAACTTGAATCACAGTTTTATAATGAGAGGAATCTATCTTGATCTTCCATTTTTATTCATCATGGCTCCTTAAATTGCAAGCTACTAGTGATAGAGATAGAAGAATAACATCGGTTCCTGATGGGGCAATAAATGCTCATTCTTTTCCTTAAGTTCATAAACAGATACATTAGAAGGAGTAGCTATTTCAAACATTTTTTCCTAGGGAAAAGGAAAAAACAAAACAAAACAAAACAAAATGGCTTCCTAGGAAAGTTATGACCTGACCATCCTTGTAAATAATTAGTCCATTACCTGAAGGTAGGGGCCAAGTCTTTCATTAAATAATTCAATAAATAAACATTCTTCTAAGTGATAAGAATACAGTAATAAAAACATACAAAAATCTTTGCACTTACGGTGCTTGCATTCTACTTTTCGAGACAATAATTGAATAAACAAGAAAACTATATAAGAATTTAGATAATAATAAGTGCCAAGGAGAAGAACAAAGTTGAAAAGAGGGATAGAAATTGTTTGATGTCAGAGTGGAGGTTCAAATTTATATAAGGTAGGCAGGGCAGGTCTTACTGAAAAGATCACATTTAAATAAAGAAGTAAAATTAGTGAAGGAATAAACCACGGAAATGTCAGGGAAGCACATTTCAGAAAGAGAAAACACAAAGTCCCTAAGGCAGGAGTTGCCTGGTGTGTTTTTTGAAACAGAGATGAGGCCATTACAGTTGCAATTGAATAAACAAGAGAGAGAGTAGCACAGGATAAAACAAGATGATTATAGAGGTGCCTGGGTGGCTCAGTCTGTTAAGCATCTGCCTTCAGCTTAGGTCATGATCTCAGGGTCCTGGGATCGAGCACCCTCCCTTACCTTCCTCCCGCGCCACCCCCCCCGCCCCCCGCTTATTCACTCTTTCACTCTCTCTCTCAAATAAATAATAAATAAAATCTTTTAAAAAAAATAAGATGGTTATACAAGTATCAACTACATAGAGTTTTACAGACCTTGTGGACTTAGACTTCCACCACAAGTGATATATGAAGCCATTAGAGGCTTTGAGAACATTACATGATCTGACTTAATTTTCATCAAGGTTACTCTAGCACCGGAATTGAAAAAGGACTGTAGGAGGCACAGCAGAATCAGGACTGCCAGTTGGGATGTTATTGCTGAAAACCAAGGAAAATAAGGATAGCTTGGACTAATGTAAGAACACATCAAGCAATGTTAAAGTGACTGGGTTTTGGATGTATTTTAAAGATAGAGCCAAGATGAATTACTGATGGATTGAGTGTGGAGCATGTATGGTCAATAAATGCTGTCAATGGAGGCATCAAGCAATCAAGAATGCACCGAGTTTTTTGGCATACACATCAAGAAAAATGAAGCTGTCATCCACTGAGATGGGAAAGATTGAAAGAGAAGCAGGTTGTGGGGGAGGAGACCAGTCAATATTGACAAAAAGATTTTGCAAGATTGGACCAGGTTTAAGAAAAAAAGAATGAGAGCAATTGAAACAGTGGAATAGACTGCTTTTTCAAGGAGTTTTGCTTCCAAGTAAGGAGATAGGTGAGACTACAACTAGAGTGGGAATGTAATTGGGATTGTATTTTGTTGTGTTTTAAGATGGAAGACATGTGGAACCCATAACTAGGTATAGGTTTGCAAATAGAATATCCAGCAGAGTTAAAAATGATAATCCAGGAGAAGAATAGGAAAATTGCTAGAACACCATGATTGACTCATTCCTTGAGATAATCCCCAAATTAAAATCGGCACATATGATATTTACTACTCTTTTTTAAATATATTACATTATAACCTAATGTTCACAGAAATTGGGTAGTAATATCCATATGGCATATAATAGTTTAATATTAAAATAAAATTAACAAAGAACTCAGAGGGGTTAGAAAATTTTCAGATACTACTTATTCCCCTATTAGCTTTTGAGAAGCAACTTAAGACAAAATAACTTTGAATGGCCAATTATCTGCCTAAAATCTTTCCTAGGTTCTGAATTAAAAGGCAAAACCTAACCAGAAAACAAACGAACAAAAAACCACAAAAATTTCAGTTGGTCAAACAAACATGCCTCCATATTTGGATTCATGGAATCAGTTCAACCCCAGGCACAAATTAGGATAAACCTGATTATGCTACAGTAACAGCACAAATTGTCAGTCTTTTACCACAAAATTAATTTATGTTTTGTTCTCACAATATGTTCATTATGAATTGACAATGGCAGTTGCTCACTGGCAGTCACTCAGAGCGCCAGGTTATCAAAGACTCCCTCTTTCACATGCTTTTACAATCAGATTGAAGAGATTGAGACAGTGCTTCATACTGCCAATTAAGGGAATTCTTCCAGAAAGCAATCCAGATTTTATTGGTTAAATTGAAACTACAATTTTACCATGAGCCCCAACAGCAGGAAAACTGAAAGCTTAAACTATCTTAAATGATGACTACCACAGCTGAGGAATGTGAAGCAAGCATGCATTCCTCTACCAGATATGTAAATTTGGGTTTTGTGAAGTTTAAGAATGGGAACTGAAATGAGTCAGTTCCACATTCTTACTGGTTACAAAGCATATTTTAATTAATGGCTTATAATGATCTATTTAAGTAGCAAGTTTATCTTTTGATGTGAGAAACATCAATTACCTCTGTATCTCCAATCTGGGTGTGGTTAGTGATGATTTTATGGTGGACAGGAATGAACGTTTTTAGGTAGAGTCATGGGAATTTAGTGTTAGTTTGGAACACCTAAGTTTCATGAAAACATCTCCTTTGAATTGGATTTGATTATGGCTATTAACTGACATTGGTACAGAGTATGATATATGATTGTATTAGTTATTTATTACTGTGTGACAAACTGCCACAAGACTTAGCAACTTAAAAGAACACACATTTATCATGTTATAATTTCTGTGATTCAAGAGTCTGGCATGACTTACCCGAATCCTCTGAGCAGGGTCCCTCACAGGGCTGCAACCAAAGTGTTGGCTGAAGACTCAGCTGGGGAGGGTCCCACTCCTAAACTCTCTCACATGGCTTCTGGTATGATTCTATTCCTCAGGGGCTATTGAATCGAAGGCCTCAGTTCCTCTCTGGGAATTAGCCAGAGGCCCTCCTTAGTTCCCTAACACTTAAATTTCACCAGATTGTGTCTCCCGAGCAAGCACATGAAAAGGCCCAGAGAGAAATAGGCACAGACAGACAGACAAATATGAGTACAGAAATCTCAGTCTCATAACCTAATCTTGAAAGAGATAATGCATCACTTTTGCCATATTCTGTTTGTTAGAAGTGAGTTACTAGGCCCAGGCCACACTTACGAGGAAAGGATTATCCTGTCCCCCATGGAGAACAGAGATAGAAACCATTGGCTAGTAAGGACGGTGCTAGTTTGGAGAAGAACATAGATAAGCAACTATGATACAATTTAATGAATGCCCTGATACTAGAAATCCACATGCTGTGGAAACAAACAGCAGATTTCCCTCACTCCCTATATTAGTTAAATGATTAGTATAGCTCAAAGATCTGGATTGGAAAACACAATGCCAACACTATAGATGACACTAAAAAAATAGACCTAGCTCAGATCACTAGGCCTCTGTAATCTATACTAAGTCTTAATTATAGTATTTGATATCAGAATGAAATACTAACACTCTTCATCACAAATACTCATCACAAAGTTGTTTCCTTAGCCTTAAGTAACTAATACATAAGAATATTGCATTATTTCTTTGAATAATCTCCATTCCTATATTTGATATTAAGTAGCAGTAAGAGTGAGGCATCTGACATTTTTTAAAGATATGGATATAGTTAAGGTTAGATAAGTATTCAAACTTCTGAACTCTAACATATATTCTAATTCCAAACAATTTTTAATTTATTTTACCAATACTAAAGGTATGTTGTTCTTCTGACCTTTAGCCACTTAGTGACCATTTATCCTTTCTTGGGAAATTACCCAGAGAAGCATAATTAGCAGTTGGCAATTGACTTCTTTATGTTCTCAATGAAAACATAGGTCTACAGCTCACTCCCTGTGAAGTATAAGTATTTTTTTCCAAGCAGGAGTCCGTAACTGTTTCTGCTTTTTCATTAGCATCAGCATATTGTTTAACCTTGAGGTTAGTTGTTTTGAGAGTCTGCATCTATGTGTAAATGCCTTATTTTGCAATGCAGAAATGATACTAAAATATCTTGCTCTGAAGATTACATTAATTTTTAGTGAAAATGACAATATTGTTTTGTACTTCTCCCATAAGCTCTACAAAGAATCATATTGGATTCTGTAATTTCTTGCTAAAACTAGGCAATCGACAAAGCAGATAGCATGATTTTTAACCAAAGAATTATAGACATACTTCAAAAAATTGTCCACATATATGATTTTCTATGTCATTTACAGGTTGAGGGAAGAAGTAGTATCTCTGAAGTGTCCGCCACAAAGTGAAGGTCAAAAAAAATTGAGAGACTATTTCACTAAATGATGACGATGAAGTAATAATATCATAGGCACTATTCTTCAATTCAGAAAAGAAAAGCTATATACATTTTATTAATTATAAAAATTACTATTACCTAACAAAAGAGGTAGGAAAATCCACAGGGTTAAGTAAAATTTTCTAAATGTTCCTCTTGGAATCCCTTACTTTTCTTTGTGAAGAACAATAGAGACAAATGCAAACATAGTAGAAGATTCCAGCTGTATAGAACCAACTCTTGATAAATGAGTTAGAGATGTTCTGGTCACAGTAAAGGAATTCTTAGAGAAATAGGAGCTGCTGTTAAGCAAGTGGCTTGGGAAAAATCTGGGAATGAAATCTGCCAAGATCTACGTACAAGTTATTGTAAGTCCTGCCCCCTCTTTTTGTCTCTATCTGATCCCGGTGGTCCAGCTCCACAGAGTCCCATCAGTAAACTCAAAGAAAAGAGACCCAAGAAGTCTTTCCAGGAAGTGTTCTGTAATAATGCAGACACTGGATATCCACCTTGGGCTCTCTTTTTCCCACTAGACAAATGTTAGGCCTGGGGAGCCAGTTGGTATAGTGCTGTGCTGGCCTGGGGCCAGAATGATGTGGTCAAAATAAAAGTGCTCTTCTTACTCTTCTCATGGGGTTTTTCTCTCTGTACTCCAAGAGGGTGATTCAGACTCACTCCCAGGTTCTGGGATTTTCACAATGGTATTTGTCTATGGATAGTTGTTAGTTGGTCTTCTTGTGAGCGGTACTGGCATCAAGAATGACCTATTTTTCCATCTTGATGACATTATTCCTCTTTGGCTTTTCTCTATTCTTTTCTATCACCTTTCTTCTTATTGCACATTCTTCTCCTTTCTCTTTTCTTCCCCAATTTTTTAATTTGTTATTTTGTTATTTATCCTTCAACTAGATGTTAGCCTGAAATATAAATTTGTTATATGTATTTAATATAACTTTGTGTTAATTGTTCTCAATTCTAAGAGCATGTAGTTGCATTTCTTTTATCCAAAGAATAAAGTTCTTCCTAAAGTTAATTATATATATATATATATATATATATATATTTTTTTTTTTTTTTTTTTTTTTTTAAAGATTTCATTTGACAGAGAGACAGCAAGAGAGGGAACACAAGCAGGGGGAGCGGGAGAGGGAGAAGCAGGCTTCCTGCTAAGCAGGGAGCCCGATGTGGGGCTTGATCCCAGGACTCCAGGATCATGACCTGAGCTGAAGGCAGACACTTAACGACTGAGCCACCCAGGTGCCCCTATATATTTGCTTTTATTTCTAGTTTTGCAGTGATTTTCTTCTGAGGGTACACAGACCCAGATACACATAACAGAGATTATTCTGCCAGGAGTTAAAAGTAAGGTAGAAAATCAAACATTTTGGATAATCTTCATTTTTTTTTAATTTTATTTTATTATGTTATGTTAATCACCATACATTACATTATTAGTTTTTGATTTAGATAATCTTTGAATCTTGACTTGAAGGCTAATACTGCCTTTAACACACTTAACCTGTCCTCCTGCCTTTAGGAAAAATAAATAAGTATATAGTCAAAGAAAAACAATAGAGAATTTAAAAGTTCTTAGTATATTTCTTAGCTGACCTATTGGATAATAGAATTCTTTTCTAGTCCTACCTGTGTTAAACACATACATATGACACAGTGAATGTGATTGGAGGATATGTATTTTGATATGCATGGGGAGCATGGGCCAAAATGTGTGTAGTGCTTTGAATAGTGTTCCTCCAAAATTCATGTCAACCTAGAACCTCAGCATGTAACCTTATTTGGAAATGGAACTTTATAGGTTATATTAAGTTTAGGTGAGGTCACACTGGAGTAAGGTAGACCCTAAATCCAATGACTGGTTTCTACATAAAAAGAGAAAAAAGGAGCACCTGGGTGGCTCAGTCGTTAGGCATCTGCCTTTGGCTCAGGTCATGATCCCAGCATCTGCCTTTGGCTCAGGTCATGATCCCAGGATCTTGGGATTGAGCCCCACATTGGGCTCCCTGCTCTGCGGGAAGCCTGTTCTCCCTCTCCCACTCCCCCTGCTGTTGTTCCCTCTCTCTCGCTGTGTCTCTCTCTGTCAAATAAATAATAAAAATCTTAAAAAAAAAAGAGAGAGAGAGAGAGAAAAGAACACTCAGAGACACACAGAATAGAAGGCCATATGAAGATTAAGGCAGAGAATGGAACGATGCAGCTATAAGCCAAAGAGTGGCAAGGATTGCTAGGAGCAACCCGAAGCTAGAAAAAGGCAAGGAAGAATCCTTCCCTAGAGCCTTCAGGAGGAGTATGTGCCTGCTGACACCTTGATTTCAGACTTCCAGTTTCTAGAACTGTGAAAGAATGAATTTGTTATTTTAAGTGACCAACTTTGTAGTATTTTGTCAAGGCAGCCCTAGAAAACTAATAATATATCTTCTGCAAGCTTCTTTTTGTCATGGTTTGGAATCTATGGAAATTGCTCTTAATACCTTCCTATTTGGATAGCATAAATTTATAGTTTTTTTTTTTTTTACTTCTCAAGTTTAACCAATTAAGTAAACTGAACTTTATTCAGAGTCAGTAATATTTATTACATATTCCAGTGAGTTATAAATATTTCTCTACATATTTTTTCTGCCAACTAAACTATAATTTCTCCTTGATATGAATTATATTACTCACATATATCCAGAGCCAACCAATAAGTGCTAAAAGAAAAATAAGAGGAGATAGGGAGGGCAAAGAAGAAAAGTAAGGAGAAGGATAAGAGAGTAAAGGAGAACAGAAAAGACAAACAAAGGAACATTTTATGATAACTTTAATGTTGGCTCTATTTGACTTGAGGAATGCAAGAGCCATTTGGAAACTTTAAAGTATGCAGGGGGAGGTTATCCTTCAAGGAATGGAATTGAATAAAGACCAGAAGTGAGTAGAAATATTGAGTTATATTAACAAGAATAAATATCATTGACAACTCATCATATTCAAGGCACTGTGTAAAGTAACAGCCATGCATTATCACGCTTAAACTTTGCAAAAAACTTCTGAAGAAGCAACAGATGTTATTGTACTCACAGTGTATCAAAATGTATCTAAAATTGAAAATGTAGAAGATGGTAAATTGGGTGTTTAAACCCAAGACAACTGTAATTCACAGTCATTTTCTTGACATTTCTATTACATCTTCCAATACGACCCTAAGAAGGACTCTATCCTTTGTTCTATGGTTCTTTTAAGGTCTCTTGGCTTTGATCTGTTTTGGTCCTCCCAAGCCTGCTTCTGGGCACACTTTTTCACTGTAAAACTTTGCTCTGAACTTTTCAACTCATTTGCTCCTCACCCTAACTGCTAGCAAGACTTGGTCCTCTTCATTGGCATCAAACATGGATAGGGATTTGACTGTTTTCTGAGTCAGCCATGTCTGCAGAGATAACATTCCATTTCCTTTCCAATTCTGATGCTTGGAACTGACAGGGACATCAGTGTTCAAACAGTATCAGCAGCACTCACCAAGCAACAACATCAAATAAATTATTGTAAAAATTGGCCTCAATTTTTTTCATCTATCATGAGTCTTCTATAAATAAATATTTAAGTTCTTTCTTTTCACACTTGGCTCTCCTTCTGAAGACTATAGCAAATTTACTACCTCAAAATACGCTCATTGTTGAATGGCAAACTCAAACCAGAAAGTTAATTTTAAGCATACATTAAAAAGCACCATATTATTCTTTTGATGACACTTAAATTATATATTAATCATATTATCCTGGGAAAAAATGATTCTGACAACTATGTTCAGACTGAAACCATACTGTATTCCAACACAGAGTCTTTGCGAGGAAAACAGCACAGTCTATGAACCAAAAAGAGGAATATAAAAATGGGCATTTTTAAAAAGAGATTATACCCAAACTCACTCACTTCAGCAAATTATTTTTAATGTATTACACAGTGTCTTACACTTAAGGGATGTGATGAGATGCTAGTTTTAATTCACAGTAGCCACACTACCTCTGAATGTGTTGTTTTTTTTTTAGCAACAACTTCAAATTCTTAATAAATAAGTGTAAAGCCAATTTGCGTTTTGCAAATAACAATACTCTGCTTGGGTTGGTAGGACTCAAATCGAGCAGTTTCTAGGAAGTTGATGATAATCATGCTTTCTTTTTAAGCAGCTCCTTATGGTTAATCAGTACATCAAGAGAGATTTCATTTCTACTTAAAGTTTAGTTATGTAAATAAGCATAATGGACAGAGATCAGACAATCAAACTATCATATGAAAATTAAAAATAGAAGTAAATTAGAAGAAAATGTTTATTGCTTATTTGCATTTTCAGAGGACATATACTGTAGGTTCTGATGCATCACTCATTATGAGGCTTAATAATTAGTTCCAGTATAATTAACTGTTAAATCAAGAAAATGTAGCCACCTTTGCTGATGAGAAGTTTAAATAGTGCTGGGTTCTCAAGTACGAAACATATCATTTCCTTAAGGTAAACCAATACTCTACGTTTCTACCTTTATAATTTCTGTAATGCCTAACCATTAGAGAAGTGATATTTTTGCAATTAATTACAAATCCCGAAAGTGTTAATATTAATAGTAATATTTCAGTGGCATAATATATTTTTATTGTTAAAGTTTCTTTACAGATAAAGCTTTTTATTGACAAATCTTTAACATTAGATATTTTGCAAAGGAACTTTTAAAACTGTATAGATTGATAAAATTTAAATGGGGGGTGCTTTGTTTTCTAGATATTTTAAAAGAAAGTGTCATCTATAATAAATAACAAGGAATAAAAATTTTAAGAAGAGATAGATTTCTTAAATAGTACATAGAAAAATTAATAAGACTATTAAAATTAAAGATGTCTGTTTATCAAAAGATACTATTAATATGTGAAAAATAAAGCTACAGAGTAGAAGATATATATATAAAGTGTACAGTAATATGTATGTAATGGGAATACACTAGAAATTTTTTATCTTGAACATATAAATGACTTCTTCAAGTCAACAAGAAAACAAAGGTGACACAATTTTTTCAAAAGGACGGAAGATTTGAACAGGCACCTCATAGAGGAGGATATCCAAATGGTCAATAAACATTAAAAAAAATCATGCTCATTAGCTACTAGGGAAATTAAAATTAAAACCACAGTATCATACATACTCATCAGAAAGACAGACAATTCCATGTGTTGGTGAGTAATTGGAACACATGCAATATAAATCAGTACAATACTTTAAAGAAGTGATTGTCACATTCTGCTAAAGCGTACTAAATGACTCAGCAATTCCACTCATTTGACTAAAAGAAATTCATTCACAGATGTAAAAAAATAATGTTCAAGAATGTAGATAGTAGTATTCTTCACGATAGCCCCAGATTTCTAGCAACTCAAATATCTATCAAGATTAAAATGGATAAATAAAATGATTTTATTCCAACTATGAAATATTATACAGTTAGAACAAAGCTATTGCTACACATAAAATACAATGAATTTTATAAACACTGCATTGACTAAAAGAAGCCAGGCACAAAAGAGAATATATCATATGGGTACTGGTAAAGTTCTTGAGCTGGTTACATTAGTGTGTTCACACTGTGAAAAGCTATTGAGTTCATAATTTATAGACATTTTGTATGTAATGTATACTTCAAGAAGACATTAACATAAAAATAAAATCAAATGGGAAAAAGGAAATATTTTCTGCAACAAAAATCAAGTAGCAAAATAGTATTTTAGGAAAAATAAACAGTGAAATTTAATTTGGGTAGATAATAAGACATATTAAGATTATTTATGTTAATGAGGTCAAACCCACTCCTGTGAAGAAACACATACATTTGTTTTTATGTAGTCTTTAGCCTCATAGGCACTAAAGAGGTAGAATAACTTCATGAAAGGTCGTAACTTGAGAGTTAAACATTATCTAGGAAGGAATCTTAATTCCAAAACTTATTATTAGCTGTATGATTTTAAGCAAGGAACCATTTAAATGTTAATGAAATGGGGATAGTAATATCTACCTGGAAACACTTTGCTAGATTTAAAGATGATATAAGTAAGTTTAATTTATAGTGCTTGACACACAGTATGTGCTCAATATATTATAGCTTAAAAATAGAGACCTTAGAGATATAATCTTATATATATGCAAACTAAAGTCCTCATTTAAGGATAAGAATATACAAATGAAGCCACAGGAGCAGGCAGTTTAAAGAAATAAAGGAGTGAAAGAACAGTTTATTATTTGACCACAATATCAAAAGAAAATTTTCTTTGTAGTTGTCAGAAAATTTCAGCCCTTCAAGTGCCTATGAATTATGCGAGAAAGCTCTATAAATAATAATGTAGTAATTCATCTTACTTATTTGCCTGATCTACCACAAATATAATTTTTTATAGATTTCAAACCACAAAAGAAAAACAATCTATCATTGAATTAGTATTGTTACCACTTGCAATGTTTATCATTTTATATAACTAGATTTTTCAAACCAAGTACTAAAAATCTATTTATTTGGGACACCTGGGTGGCTCAGTCGGTTAAGTGTCTGCCTTCGGCTCAGGTCATGGTCCCAGGGTCCTGGGATCGAGCCCCGCATCGGGCTCCCTGCTCAGCAGGGAGCCTGCTTCTCCCTCTGCCTGCTCTGCCTGCTGCTTCCCCTGCTTGTGCTCTCTCTGACAAATAAATAAATAAAATCTTTAAAAAAAATAAAAAAATAAAAATCTATTTATTTATTCACAATTACAGTAATGTAAGCAGTGGTCCATGTGGGTACTTGTACTATGACATGAGTAAATCCTGAAAATTCATCTGTAATGTAAGTCTATGTAAGCCAGCAAAATTTTAAATAAGAAAATAAATGAGTATGTTAGGAAATGTCACTCAAAACGGTAGGTAGACTTTATCATCTTCTAATAGTCTAAATTGCCTGAAACAATTACGAACAGTTTTAAAGTTTAAAAAGAAGCAAATGTTAAGTAAATTAAAGAGAAAAGCTAATATAGTGACATATATATCAATAATGACAGGTCTGCTGTCTTGGTGTAAAAGCAACCATAGACAATATATAAATAAATGGATGGCCCTGTGTTCCAATAAAACTTTATTTACAAAAACAGGAGATGGACTATATTTGGCCTAGAGGTCATAGTTTATTTACCCTTGCCCTAGGGCACTAAGATCACACAGCTGAAGCTAGGTTGCTACCACTTTCAGATACTGGTTAATTGGAAGGAGAGATAAAATATGAGAAAGGGGACAATGTCCACTTTCGTAAGGACCGTTACTATAGTAGTACACATTGCTTCTGCTCATATTTTACTGGAGAAAATTAGTCCTATCTAACTGCAGTGAAAGCTTGAAAATGTAATATTGGGAAGATTTGTGCCTGCTCAATTCTATTAATGTGGAAAAAGAGTAGAATAAAATGTGGTGAAGATCTAACAGTCTCTGACACCTAAGGAAAGCCTGATTTTCTCCAAGATGCCTGATTTCCAATCCTAGCTTTGTACCTTACTTAATGTAATATTTATGTAAATTCATCTCTTGTTTCTTTGATATCCTCATCCATAAACAATAGAAACAATAGGAAACAATAGAACTCACCTCATATTGATTTATGGTGAACATTAAATGTTATCACCTTTAAAGCACTTTGAATGCTTTGAAACAATGTCTCAAAATTGCCTTTATATCCTTAGAGGTAATGCTAATTTACATTTAACAGATTAAGAAACAGAGG
The DNA here is from genome assembly GCF_029215605.1 of Mirounga angustirostris. NCBI lineage: Eukaryota > Metazoa > Chordata > Mammalia > Carnivora > Phocidae > Mirounga > Mirounga angustirostris. The sequence continues at coordinate 88,464,606 of NW_026991709.1, read as the reverse complement.
TTCAAAGATTTGAGCGCCCTATTTAAGATCACATAGTTAATAGGTAGCAGACCAAAACTGAAACCAGGTTTTTTATTTCATACTTGCATTACTGAGTACACACACAGTGGAATAAGAGCATGTGTAGAATACCAAATGCAATTTATAAAACTATATGATATGACAGCATATCTCTGCATGTTGATTGGATTGACCTAATTGGAAGACAGATTTTGATGATGAAGGAATAGAGACAGGGTAATTCCAAAGGAATAGTCTTGAATAGGCAAGGAAAGTTGGGATTGAGTCCATTAGAAGAGAGCTTGACCGTAGAGAGAAGCACAAATATCCATAGCAGCAAGAGGGAGGAGGAAGTTCAGGGATGCAAATGCAGACAGGGTTATATGGTGTGGTATACAGTGGTGGAAACATTAGAAAGTTTCCTTCTAATGGCTTTTATTTTCTTTTTTATCCCCCAGTTTATGGGGTTATAATTCACAAAATATTGAGATATTTAAACTGTACAACTCATTCATCATCAGGGAAATATAAATCAAAACCAGAATGAGATACCTCCTCACACTTGTCAGAATGGCTAAAATTAACATAGGAAACAATGGATGTTGGCAAGGATGCAGAGAAAGTGGAACTCTCTCACACTGTTGGTGGGAAGGCAAACTGGTGCAGCCACTCTGGAAAACAGTACAGAGATTCCTCAAAAAGTTAAAAATAGAACAACCCTACAACCCAGCAATTGCACTACTAGGTATTTATCCAAAGGATACAAAAATAATGATTCAAAGGGGCATATGTACCCCAATGTTTATAACAGCATTATCAACAATTGCTAAACTATGGAAAGAGCCCAAATATCCATTGACTGATAAATGGATAAAGAAAAGGTGGTGTGTGTGTGTGTGTGTGTAATGGAATATTACTCAGCCATCAAAAAGAATGAAATCTTGCCATTTGCAATGACTTGGATGGAGCTAGAGAGTATTATGCTAAGTGAAATCAGTCATTCAGAGAGGCAAATACCCTATGATTTCACTCATATGTGTAATTTAAGAAACAAAACAGATTAACATATGGGAAGGGGGAAAAAAAGAGAGGAAGCAAACCATAAGAGACTCTTAAATATACAGAGCAAACTGAGGGTTGCTGGAGGGGAGATGGGCAGGGGATGGGCTAAATGGGTGATGGCATTAAGGAGGGCACTTGTTGTAATGAGCACTGGGTGTTGTATGTAAGTGATGAATCACTAAATTCTAATCCTGAAACCAATATTACTCTATATGTTCACCAACTAGAATTTAAATAAAAACTTAAAAAAACATAAACTAGCAACCCTCAGTTTGTTTCCTGAGATTAAGAGTTGCTGGAGTGGTGGGGGGTGGGAGGGATGGGGTGGCTGGGTGATGGACATTGGGGAGGGTATGTGCTATGGTGAGCGCTTTGAATTGTGTAAGACTGATGAATCACAGACCTGAACCTCTGAAACAAATAATACATTATATGTTTAAAAAAAATAAAAAAGAAGATAATAGGAAGGGAAAAATGAAGGGGGGGGAATCAGAGGGGGAGACGAACCATGAGACTATGGACTCTGAGAAACAAATTGAGGGTTCTAGAGGGGAGGGGGGTGGGGGGATGTGTTAGCCTTGTGATGGGTATTAAAGAGAGCACATATTGAATGGAGCACTGGATGTTATATGCAAACAATGAATCATGGAACACTACATCAAAAACTAAAAAAATAAAATACAATAAACTATATAGCCTATAACAACAACAAAAATAAAGTGTACAATTTGATATACCTATACATTGTGAAAGGATTCCCCCCACTGAGTTCATTAATACATCTATTACCTCATATACTTACCTTTCTTTTCTTTAATTTTTTCTTTTTCTTTCTTTCTTTCTTTCTTTCTTTCTTTCTTTCTTTCTTTCTTTCTTTCTTTCTTTCTTTCTTTTTTTCTTTCTTTCTTTTATGTGTGCCTGGTGTTTTGGTAAGAATATTTAAGTTCTACTCTCTTAGGAAATTTCAATTATACAACACAGTGTTATCAACTATAGTCACCATGTTATACATTAGATATTCATCTTATAAACTCACAGAAACAGAGTAGAAAAACCATATGACATCTCAAAACATATAGAAGAAGGATTTGACAAAATTCAACATCCTTTTATGATAAAAGGATGAATGATACCATGTTGTATTTGTCTAGCTTATTTCACTCAGCATAATGCCTTCCCAGTTTATCTATGTTGTCACAAATGACAAGATTTCCTCATTTAGGGCTGAATAATATTCCTGTGTGTGTGTGTGTGTGTGTGTGTGTGACATTTCTTATATCCACTCATCCACCGACAGACATTTAGGTTGTTTCCATATTGCGGCTATTGTGAATAAAGCTGCTATAAACGGGAGAACAGACATCCCTAAAGATAAGTATTTAATTTCCTTTGGTTATACACCCAGAAGTGGGATTGCTAAATAATATGGTAGCTCTATTTTTAATTTCTTAAGAAATCTCCATACAGTTTTCCATAGTGGCTATCCCAGTTACATTCCTACCAAGAGTGTACAAGGATTCCCTTTTCCCCACATCCTTGCCAGCGTTTGTTACCTCTTGTTTTTTGTTTGTTTGTTTTGATAATAGACATCTTAACAGGTGTGAGGGGATACCTCATTGTGGTTTTGATTAGCATTTTTCTGATTATTAGTGATATTGAGCACCTTTCATTACCTGCTGGCCATTTGTATGTCTTCTTTGGAAAAATGTCTATTTAGGTCCTTTTCCCACTTTTTTCCATTGGTTATTTTATTATTATTATTTTATTTAGTTATTGAGTTATATGAGATCCTTGTATATGTTAGATATTAACTGTTTATAAGATATGTGGTTTGTAAGTATTTTCTCCCATTCTATTGGTTGCCTTTTCATTTTGTTGATCGTTTCCTTCACTAGGCAGAAACTTTTTAGGTTGTTGTAGTTCCACTTATTTTTTCCTTTGTTTTTGTTCTTGGTGTCAAATGCAAAAAAAAATACTGTTAAGTCTAATGTCAAAGAGTTTACTCTCTCTGTTTTCCTATAGGAGTTTTATGGCTTTAGTTCTTTCATTTGAGTCTTTAATAAAATTTGAGTTGATTTTTGTGTATGTTGTAAGATGGGGTCTAATATCATTCTTTTGCATATGGATGTCCAGTTTTCTCAACATCCTTTTTTGAAGAGATTATCCTTTCCTCTTTGCATATTTTTAGCTCCTTTCTCAAAAATTAATTGACTATATATATGAATTTATTTCTGGGCTCTCTATTCTGTTTCATTGTTCTGTATGTCTGTTTTAAGGCCAACACCTTACTGTTTGTTTTGTTTATTTTGTAGTTTGTGTCCCATTTTAACCACCTCCACTTACTGTTTTGATTACTATAGCTTTGTAATATAGTTTGAAATCAGAGAATGTGATGACTCTAGCTTTGTTCTTTCTCAAGATTGCTTTGGCTACTCAGGGACATTTGTGGTTCCATACAAATTTTGGGACTGCTTTTTCTATTCTATGAAAAATGTCAGTAGAATTTTGATAGGGCTTGCATTGAATCTGTAGATTGCTTTAGGTAGCATGGACATTTTAACAACAGTTATTCTTCCAGTTCATGAACACGGGATATCTTTCTCTGGTGTCTCCAATTTCTTTCATTAATATTTTATAGTTTTCAGTGTATAGCTCTTTCACCTATTTGGTTGAATTCATTCCTATGTATTTTATTATTTTTAATGCTATTGTAAATGGGATTATTTTCTTAATTTCTATAATAGTTCATTGTTGGTGTATAGAAATGCAACTAATTTTTCTATGTTGATTTCATATCCTACAATTTTATTATTTATTATTTATTAGTCCTAGTAGTTTTGTGGTGAAATCTCCCTCTCTCTCTCTCTCTCGAGAGAGAGTATATATATATATAATATATATATACATATATATATACACATAAATTTTACTTCTTTCTTTCAGATTTGGATGTGTTATTTGGAAGTCTTTGTCTTTTTGTTGCCCAATTGCTCTAAGATTTCTAATGCTATCTTGAATAAAAGTGGTGAGAGAAGGCATCCTTGTCTTGGTCCTGATCTAAGATGAAAAGCTTTCAGCTTTTTACCATTGAGTATGATTTTAGCTCTGGGCTTGTCATATATGGCCTTTATTACATTAAAGTATGTTCCCTCTATATCCAGTCGGTTGAGAATTTTTATCATAAAAGGATGTTGAATTTTGTCAAATCCTTCTTCTATATGTTTTGAGATGCCATATGGTTTTCATCTTTTATTTTGTTAATGTGGTACATCATATTTGTTGATTTACAGATGTTGAGGCATCTTTATATCCCTAGAATAAATCTTATGTGATCACCATGCAGGTTTTTATTTTCTTAGTGAACCAGATAGCAGGGTCATAGTGGGATGAAAGGAGGAGTGTCAGAGGTGTGAGAGAAGTGTGTGAAAGAGTTTTCTCTGAGAAAGGGAGCATTTTTAGGTAAGAGAAATGAAGAAGAAATCTAGTTAAGTGCCCTGGTAATTGGTCACATTTTTTAAAAACATAGGATCAGTATAGTTTTGTGTTATTCTCCACCCAAGTCAGCTGCCAAAATGTAGATGCTTTTCAATAGGCAGATAATTGTTTTGAACCTGCTTGGGTTGTAACTAAGAGATTATATCAGGAGAGAGGAGCAAAGGGAGCTGAAAGTGCACGCAAGAAAATCGATCTAGTAATGGACTACAGATACCATGTTGGATAGAAAGGGATTGGAGAATATAGAGGAGTGAACAGTTATAAGCAGGTAGAAACAAAGACAGTTTTCTTTCGAACCTGGTGGAGTCAAAGAATTGTGCTAATTGGAGAAGAAGAGAGAGTAAAATGGAAAGATAGGGAGTTGCATTCAAATGGTGAAATATTGAAATTGAGACGATGGGAGAGGTTGATATTGACAATATGTGTAGTTTCTCCATAGCAGCGAAAACTGAGGAAACATGGAAATAACATCAGGTGAACAGGAGATCAAGAAACCAGGAGGTGTTAAAAAACTATTGGGGGAAGATAATCTACATTGATATTGAAATTCTAAGAATTAGACAAAAATGGTATTAGAGAGAGTAATAGTAAATAAGATGCTAAATATCCAAGGAATTAGAAGCAGTGATCAGGGATTTTAGATGATTGTAATAAGGAGAAATTCCAACTATAGACTGATGGTAAGGATGATACTGTAATTTTACTTGTTTCTTCTGAACTTTCTCCTTTTTGAATTTCTCAAGTACTATTCAGTGAATAAAAATGATCTAGTATGAATAATAGTCATTTTCAAAACTGGAAACAATAGACAAGAAGCTCTGTGGCGTTCAAGATTTCTTATACTTCAAAAATAAAGTCACAATAGAAGTAATTAAATCTATCTAATGAGAGAAGATGCATTTGAAATTCAATGAACCAGTTGACCTTACTTTTTGAAATATTTTGATAATTCTAATTAAGTTGCTTAAACCTGCACTGGTCTCAACTAAACTTCAGTGACCAACATCTGCATCCAATCCCTGAAGATGCACAGAAATAAAAACAAATAATTACTTATAAAGAAGTCACATCACATGCAAACATATTGGCAATTGGGCCTTGCATTGCAAACATTAGGTCGTTCTAAGCATAGCTAAGAAATATACCACATTTAATGGTTGTGGAGCTCAAAGCAAATCCAACTAGCACAACTACATAAACATTAAACAACATTATACAAAGAATAAATTTTATGGTCAGCAAAACCATATGAGTTAGAAAATGCTAAGGTACCATTTAGGGAGAATGATTCTGATTTATAATGCTTATGTTTAATGTTTCAACACACTTAGGCTCTGTTTATATATCACTAAAACATTAGGTCATTTAATTGACCAAACAGCTGGTTTGACTACATTTTAAACTGAATTGACTGAATTTCTAAATTTACTTAGTCACAGACTTAACAAAACCATAAAATGGAAAAAGGATTATTATTTCCATCTCTATGTACTTAAGCATCAGAAAAGCTTAAGAAATCATGTTAATATAATAAAGCAGGCAGAAGAGGCATATCTGAGGCTCCCTGACATTTGTAATGTCATGCAAAGAGGGAAAAAGAAGTAAGTCTTAGAGGCTCAGGTTAGGAGCACAGTAAAGCCTAATTGACATAACTAAGGCAGGGTGGGATTTATTATATCAGCCACATAAATTGGTGCATAGCCATGGTCAGAATGAATCCTATAGAATCAAAGGAAATCAAGGGTCTGGCTTTGCTGTTCTGTCATACCATGAAGCTGGTGTGGAATATATTACTAAAAGTAAATACTATTCTTATCAAACTGGGAACACTTTAGGACTTCGGTGTTTAGAGAGCCTATCCTTTTTGTATGTGGCTTTCTTTCTGTCATTTCTGGCTCCCTGACATTCATGAGAGGTTTAGTCACACTTCCAAATCTGGACAATATGGAAAGGAAGGAGAGAGGCAATTCAGAGAAAAGTAATTAAACTCTGCTTTTACCTTAAATCAGTAATTTTTGAGACAGCTTTATTGAGATACAACTTACCACATGATTCATCCACTCAAAGTATGTGACTAAGTGGTTTTAGTATATTCATGGTGTTGTGCAATGATCACAACAAAATAATTTTAGAATATTTAAGTCATCCCAAAAACAAACTGCATCTTCATTTGGCAGTCTATCACCATTCTTCCCACCCCCTGCTCTAGACAACCACTGATCTATTTTCTGTCTATGTAGGTTTGCCTATTCTGGCCATTTTACAGAAATGGAATCATACAATATGTGGTATTTTATGATTGGTTTCTCTAACTCACAATATGTTTTCAAGGTTCATCCATGTCATAGCATGTATTAAATTTTATTGTTTTTTTTTTTAATAGTATTCCATTGTATGAATATTCTATATTTTATTCGTCCATTCATTAGGTGTTGAACATTGGGTTATCTTCTCTCTTACCAAATGTGCACAATACTGCTATGAACATTCACACTCACATTTTGGTATGGATATATGTTTTCATTTCACTTGGGTATATACCTAGGAATCAAATTGTGTCATATGGTAACTCTATGTTTAATATTTTGAAGAATTGTCAAATTGTTTTTCAAGTGGCTGCAACATTTTACATTCCCAAGACTAATGTATAAAGATTCAAATTTCTCCATAGTCTTGCCAACATGTTTTATTGTCTTCCATTTTGGTTAAAAGCACCCTAGTAGGTATCAAGTGGCATATCAATGTGGTCTTCATTTGAATTTCACTAATCAGTGATGATGTTGATAATCTTCTCATGTGCATATTAGTCATTTGATACCATGTTCGGAGAAATGTCTGTTCAGATTTTTGCCCATTTTTAGTTGAGGTATTTATCTTTTTATTGGTAAGTTGTAACAGCTGTTTATATTTCCTGGATACTAAACACTTACTAGATACATAATTTGGACACAGGTGAGTCATTTTGGCACTTTCTTATTAGTGTTCTTTAAAACACAAAAGGTTTTATTTTTTATTTTTTTGAAGATTTTATTTATTTGAGAGAGAGAGAGAGAACATGAACAGGGGGAGAAGTAGAGGTACAAGCAGACTCCCTGCTGAGCTGGGAGCCTGATGCCGGGCTTGATTCCAGGACCCTGATATCATGACTGGAGCCAAAGTTACACACTTAACCAACTGAGCCACCCAGGTGCCCCTAATTTTTTTTTTTAAGTAGGTTCCCGCATGGAAAAAGTTTTTAATTTTGATAAAATCTAATTTATCTATTTTTTTTCTTTTCTGGCTTATAGTTTTGGCATTATATCTAAGAAATCATTCATTGCCTAATCCAAGGCTACAAAGATTTATTCTTTTGTTTTATAGTTTTAGCCCTTATACTTAGGTCTTTGATCCATTTTGAGTTAATTTATATATATGAGGTGATATAGGGATCCAACTTCATTCTTTTATATATGGATTTCTAGTTGTCCCAGCATCAGTTGTTGAAAAGACTATTCTTTCCTTCACTAAATTGTCTTGGTATCCTTAAAAAGACATTGATACTTAAACTTCCTCTATTAATTAACATAAATATATCTATATCTAGATATCTAGATATGAAGTATGAATATTCTTCATCTGATAGAGCAAAACATAAGTATCTGTAAGAAAAAAAAATTGTTAGAGTTGGGTTTTAACAAGATGCCTGGAGGCCAGCAAATCATGGCCAACTATGAGGAAGGCAGGGCCTGTCCTGGCAACCCTCCAAAACAAAACCACAAGAAACCAGATCAAACCAGACAGGCCCAAGATGGCTGACAAAGTAGGCAGGCCAAAGTTCACATTATTCCTTCATTATATTACATTATCTTACTAAAATCTCCTCCCTAAGGGTGCCATGACAGAAAACACCTGACCAAATAAGGAAGAAAAAAACGCATAACCCCATTCCTGGAAGAAACCACCCTGCTTCCAAGGAATCCCCGCCTGCCTCAAGAAATGAATATTTCACCCCTTTGTTAACAACTGTCAATACAAGACAGTGACCCAAACCCCATGGGTGCAGCTCTCCCTGGATCTCACCCGCTCTCACACCTGGAGAGTGTACTTTCACTTTAATAAACTTTCCTGCTCGTAATGCTCAAATAAATAAATAAATAAATAAATAAATAAATAAATAAATAAAATAAATAATAATAGGGGATTTTTTTCAATTCTATTCCATTGATTTCAAGGACTCTCAATTCTATTCCATTGACTTATATGTCCATCCTCATGCCAGTGCCACAAAGTCTTCATTATTGTATCTTTGCATTAAGTTTTTAAATGCTAAAGTGTGAGTCCTTCCAATTTGTTCTTTTTCAAAATTGTTTTTGTTATTCTGGGTGACTTACACTTACATATGAATTTTCAGATCAGGTGGTCAATTCCTTCACACCAGCTAGACAGTATTTTGATAAGAACTGCAATGAATCTATAGATAAATTTAGGGAATATTGTCATCAAAACAAAATTGTCTTTTAATCCATGAACATGGAATGTCTTTCTGTTTACCTGGATCTTATTTAATTTCTTTCAACAATATTTTGGGGAACCTGGGTTGCATAGGTGGTTGAGCATCCAACTCTTGGTTTCAGCTCAGGTCGTGATCTCAGGATTGTGAGATTGAGCCCTGTATCAGGGTTTACTCTGCATGAAGTCTGCTTAAGATTCTCTCTCCTTCCCCCTCTGCACCTCCTCCCACACTCTCTCTCTCTAAAATAAATAAATCTTTAAAAAAAAAATTTTAGGGCTCCTAGGTGGCTCAGTTGGTTAAGCGACTGCCTTCGGCTCAGGTCATGATCCTGGAGTCCCTGGATCGAGTCCCGCAGCGGGCTCTCTGCTCGGCAGGGAGCCTGCTTCTCCCTCTGACCCTTCCCCCTCTCATGTGCTCTCTCTCTCTCTCTCATTCTCTCTGTCTCAAATAAATAAATAAAATCTTTAAAAAAAATTTTTTTTGTAGCTCTAGTGTACAAGTCTTACACTTCTTTTTTACATTTCTAATGTTTTTATTCTTTTATTATAAATTTAATTATTTTCTTAATTTTATTTTCAGATTTTTAAATTGATAATGTATAGAAATACAATTGATTTTTGAATATTTGACTTGTATACAGCAATCATACTGGACACCTTTATTAGTTCTAACAGTTTTTTACTGGATTGCTTAGAATTTTCTATATACAACCTCATGCCATCTCTAGAGAGATTATTTTACCTCTTTTCCAATCTGGATGGCTTTTATTTACTTTCCTTGGCTAATTTCTCAGGGTAGAAACACTACTGTAATGTTGAATAGAGATAGCAAGAGCAGAAATTCTTGTCTTGTTCCTGGGAGGAAAGCATCCAATCTATAACCATTAAATGATGTGGTGTTAGCTGTTAGATTTTTTTGTTAATGTCCTTTATAGAGTTGAAGTTCTCTTCTATATCTAGCATGTTGAGTGTTTCTCTTTTTATTATGAAAGGTGTTGGAATTTGTCATGCTTTCCATGTATCTATTGATATGATGATGTTGTTGCTATCTTTTATTCTATTTCTATGGTGTATTACATTAGTTGATTTCTGGATATTAAATGAAACTTGCATTCTTAAGATAAATCCTACTTGATCATGGTATATAAATCTTTTTGTATGTTTATAGATTTGGGTTTCTAGTATTTTATTGAGGATTTTTACATTTATATTCATAAGGGATAATGGTCTGCAGTTTTCTTTTCTTCTTATGTCTTTGATTTAGAAATCAAGGTGATACTGGACTAATATATTACATAGGGCACTCTTCCCTTCTCTTCTATTTCTCAGAAAAAAGTTGGTAAAGGATTGGTGTGAATTCTTTAACTTTTTGGTAAGATTCATCATGAAGCCATCTGGGTCTGGGCTTTTCTTTGTAAGACATTTTAAATTATGAATTAAATCTCTTTTCTTTTTTTTTTTTAAAGATTTTATTTATTTATTTGACACAGAGAGAGAAAGCACAAGTAGGCAGAGAGGCAGGCAGAGAGAGAGGGAGAAGCAGGCTCTCCACTGAGCAGGGAGCCGGATGTGGGGCTCGATCCCAGGACCCAGGGATCATGACCTGAGCCACAGGCAGCCGCTTAACCGACTGAGCCACCCAGGTGCCCCAATCTCTTTTCTTATTACACATTTATTTTGATTTTCTATTTCTTCTAGAGTCAGTTTGAGTAATTTGTATTTTTGCAGGAATTTATCTTTCATCTAAGCTATCTAATTTATTGGTATACAATTTTTTACAGCATTCCTTGTAATCCTTTTTCTTTTTGTAAGTTTGGTAGTGATTTTCATTTCACCCCTCTTTCATTCTTATTTTAGTAATTAAAGCTAGCTCACATGCTCTCTCTCTCACTCTCTTCTAATTATTGCTAAAGGTTTATCAATTACACTACTTTTTTCCAAAGAAACAACTTTTGCTTTCCTTTATTTGTTTTATTTTTCTTTCTATTGTCTACATATTTCTGCTCTACTCTTTATTTTTCTCTTACCTTTGCTTGTTTTGGCTTAAGGTTTGTCTTCTTTTTCCAGTTTCTTAAGGTGGAATTTTAGGTTATTAATTTTAGATATTTCCTCTTTTAATATTAGTGTTCATGGCTATCCATTTCCCTCTGAGTATTACTTTCACTGTATCTCATAAGTTTGGGTGTATCATGTTTTCATTTCCATTTATCTCAAAATATTTTCTAATTTCACTTGTGGTACCATCTTTGATTTTGTTGGTTATTTAATAAAATGTTGCTTAATATCCACATATTTATGAATTTCCTAAATTTCTTTTTATTATTAATTTCTAATGTAATTCCATTGTTTTGGAGAATACACTTTGTATATTTCCAGTCCTTTTAAATATATTGAGACTTGTGTTATAGCCTAGAATGTGGCCTATCCTGGAGAATGTTCCATGTGTACTAGAGAAGAATATACAGCTATTGTTGGATGGGGTGTTCTGTAGATATTTGTAAGGTCTAGTTGGTTAGTAGAGTAGTTCAAGAATTTTATTTCCTCTTTGATCTTCTTTCTAGTTGGGTTTTTTCTATTTTTGAGAGTAGGATATTAAAGTCTCCAACTATTATTGTTAAATTGTCTATATTTCCCTTTAATTCTGTCAGTCATTGCTTTATATACTCTTGCTAGATGCATATACATTTATACTTGATAGATCTTCCTAATGGGCTGATCTTTTTATCATTATAAAATTCACCTCTTTAACTCTTATGATATTTTTTGTTTTAAAGTATTTTGTATGATATTACTCACTTCAGCTCTTTTATCATTACTATATGTATGATACAATTATTCTTATTTTTCTATTTTCATCTTATTTGTACCTTTAATCTTAAATGTGTCCCTATGGACAGCATCAAGTTGGATCTTGTTTGTTTTATTTTTAAGTGTGGCAATTTCTGCCTTTTGATTTGATTATTTAATACATTTACATTTGTTATTGATATAGTTGAATTTATGTCTATCATTTGCTTTTTGTTTTCTGTATGTCCCATATCTTTTTTGTCCCTTTGGTTCTTCTTTACTGCTTTCTTTTGCATGAGAGTGTTTTCTAGTGTAATGTATTAACTCTTTCAATGATTATTTTTAATTTAGTCTTCCTAGTTTTTTATTTTAATAAAATTAATTTTTGGAAAATGTTCATATTTACAGAAAACACTGTGGAGATAGTACAGAGTTCCCAAATACCCCACACCTAGTTTTCTCTATTACTAGTATTCTGCATTAGTATGATGCATTTGTCACAATTAGTGAACAAATACTTACACATTATTATTTACTAAAGTATACACTTTAGTAAAATTTTCTTAGTTTTTACCTAATGTCTTTCTTCTGTTGCAGGATCCCATCTGATATATAACATTACTTTTATCATATATTCTTAGGCTACTCTTTGCTTTCACAATTTCTGAGACTCTCCTTGTTTTTAACGACCTTGACAATTTTGAAGATTGTTTGCCAGGCATTTTGTAGAGAGTTCTTCTATTGGAAACCGTCTAGTTTTTTTTTTTTTTTTTTTTTTTTTTTTATATTCTTAAACTGGTATTATGTGTTTTGAGAAAAAGACCATAGAGGTAATGTGCAATCTTTATCACATGATATCAAGGTACCTACTATCAATATGACATTACTCTTGATGTTGACCTCTACCACCTCGCTGAAAATGTTTGTTAGGTTTCTCCACTCTAAAGTTACTCTTTTTTAACCTTTGTATACCATACTCCTTGGAAGGAGATCACCATGTGCAGCCCACATTTAAGTGGGAGTGTAACTCCACCTGAGGTTGGAGTATCTACATAAATCATTTGGAATTTTTCTGCTTGGGATATTTGTCTTTTCTTCCCCACTTATTTATTCACTCAATAATTCATTTATGTCAGGATGAACTCATGAATATTTATATATGTTTTGCTATATAATCCAATACTACTTTATTTTGTTGTTCAAAGTGTTCCAGCTTTGGCCTTTGGGAGCTTTTTCAGTTGGCTCCTGTGTCCCCTTGTCAAATTCCATCATTATATGGGTTTTTTGTTTTTGTTTTTGTTTTTGTTTTTAGCACTCTCTTACTATCTGGCACTAGGAGTTGTTCTAGGCTTATCTTGCACATTTACTGCTCCAGTCCTAAAATAAACCATTTTTTTCAAGAAGTAATAGTTACTTTTATTGGAAAATACTATTAGAAATCATGACTTAGGTTCTAGGTACATTCATTTCTACGAGGGCATTGTTATTTCTAGGTCCTCTCAGTTGCCAAAGCAAAGAAATATATGTTTGTGTACCAACCTGGGTACGTACACATATCTATAAATACTTCTATATGTAACCATTTGTAACTACATGAAGCTAAGCATGAGTTCATCCTAAAGTCTCCAACTTTAATCCATTATTGCACAGATTATTCTAACCTCCTATCCTTGCTTATCTAAAAACTCCCAGTATAATAATTAGAAACCCAGATCCCACTGTCCATTTACTTGTTTATTTTTATTATACATGTATAGCAGTGTTAATTATATTATATATTTAATATATTTTTTACTATCATATTATTAAAACCTCATAGCTTCCCTTTAAGACAAGTATTACCATTCCTATTTTGCAGCTGAGAAAACTGAGGCTGAAGGAAGTTAATTCATTTGCTCAAAGTTGCAGTGCTTGTGAAATCAGCTGGAATTCATACCTAGAACAGAACTAGTTCTAAAATCTACCAAGAGCTTCAAACTCCTGCCCCTAGGAATATGGCTATGATTCTAGTTTCTGGTGAGTGAAATTCCATGTGTCTACCATTCTAATGGAATATGGCCTGGGATGTAGAGCTTTTCCTTCAACAAGCAATAATCCAGGAAATGTTGAAAATGTCTCCCTCTTGACTATAGACATGAAGTAAGAGTATTCTAGAAGACAGGAGCAAGTGGAGTCAGAGGGAGATTTGATAGGTCTGAGAGGATTAGTAGGGAAGGCAAATAGATCAAGAGACCTAAATACACTGCTTAGTGTATTAGGCTTAGTTCTATTAGGTAAGTCATATGAAATTGCTGACATTTGACTCTTCCTCTCTTACAAAAGTAACAATTCCATTTAGTTCACCCTGTACATTCCTGCCAAAACTTTGAAAAAGGGGGGGGGCATTTTTTTCTTTTATAACTAATCAGTAGATAAAGGTAGAACAAATGAGATTGCTTTCCAGCAAACAATACAATTTTATATCTTGCTCCTCTACCCTTATTGAACTCCGAGGATAATAATCTTGACATAAACTTCTCTTAAAAATACAAAAGTTTTCTTTCAAATGGGATTTATTCATTTTACTTTGTTTTGATGAAGATTTTTGAAACTCTTCAAACTTTCCCAATCACGATGATCTTTTGTCCTCATGGCCACTACTGTTAAGATCATCATTAGTCATATTAGTGATATTAACAGCCACCCCCATTGTCATTGCCATCAGTGTCAGTGTCATAATAGTAGTATTCTCTTTGGCTGAGAAGAGCCTCTGATAGGTGTAAGAGGGAAACAGTGCAAGATTTATTTTAGTTCTGCTTGCTAAATTGCTATTTGCATTTTACACTGTGACTTTAACCTCTCTGTTGCTTATCTTTTTAGCTAGAAAATGTGGATTGTGCCAATTTTACAAAGTTACTATAAAGGTTAATGTTTGTAACTTTTAAAGCTTCTTTGGTAAGAGGCTCAGAGAAGGGAACGTATTATTCTACACTGTTTGGTACCTTCTGTCACAGGGCTAAGCTATGAATTTAGAATCTGATTAAAACATATCATTTTTCTCTTTACCTGTCTATTGCCCTCTTATTGAATAAATAAATTGAATACTGAAGTCAGCATTTATTTAAAACTTCCATCAGATTCAGCCTCTTTTCACTGACTGTTCCAATTTCATTTGTTTAAAAAATGCATTTTTTTAGTGTGTCTGGACTGCAAAATACTGAATAAAATTACCATGAAAAATAAGTACTGTCTGCATTAGATTGATGAAGTAATTGAATGATTACAGGGAGCTTAAAATATCTTCTGATGAGCATATACTTCTGGTTATTGTAAAAACAATATTTGAAAAAGAACTTTTCAAGCTGAACCTAAAATTTTATTTTAAAAACTAGAAATTAATAAATTTCTCTTTCCTCCATTAGAATAGAGGAAATGACACCTTGACTAGGTAACTTAAAAAGCATGTTTAACTGGACTCAAGCCAGTTTCATTTTACACCAGAGAAAAACAATTTCTCTTGGGGTTGAAAGTATATTTGGTTCTTTGAAGATTCTGAAGAGTTTTCAAATGTAGTTGTGAATCTCTTCAGGTATTGAAATCAGATTGTTCTTTCTATAAGATGGAAATTTCTGAAGTTCATTTCAATATGGATTTTTCACATGTATGTCCACACGTCTGAGAATGGTTAAAGAAACTATGGTATATTCACATAATAAATTGCAATACAATTATTTTTAAAAATCACATTTTTATGGAAGCATTTAAATTTCCTTAAAAAATAGAATAATTATGAATAGGTTCCAATTCTATTGGATTGTATATACTAAGAGTGTGTATAAATATATCTATGAATATATATGTAACTGAATATATATATATATATATATATATGTAACTTAAAAGAAGACATAATGATCTGTTAAATTGTGTTCATCATTGAGTAGTGGAAATGCAGGTGGTTTTTATTTATGTTTCATTTTGCTTATTTTACACATAAACATTTAAAGTTAGAAATACTAAAAATTAGGGGCACCTGGGTGGCTCAGTTAGTTGAGTGTCTGCCTTCCGCTCAGGTCATGATCCCAGGATCCTGAGATCGAGCCCTTCATTGGGCTCCCTGCTCAGCGGGAAACCTGATTCTCCCTCTGCCTCTGCTGCTCCCTCTGCCTGTGCTCTCTCCTCTCTCTCTGCCAAATAAATAAATAAAATCTAAAAAAAAAGAAATACTAAAAATTATATGGACATATATAATTTACAAAATTATTAACATATGAGTATCTACAATCATATAAACCCATCTTCTGCAGAATTAGACTAAGGAAGGAGGCAGAAGGGGTTAATTCTAGTGAGAAAAATGGCAAACATGGAAGAGAGAGTCTACTCCTTCCAGAATTGAGCAGCCAAGAGCTTCTATGGGTTAGAATCATGGTGACTTGTTAGGGTGTGGTATGAGTACAATATGGATTTCTGGTCGGGACAAAAGTGGCCAAGGAAATGAAACTATCTGAGAAAATAAACAATGAAATGAATGTAGATTTGGTGTGGTTTGTGGAGTAAGAATATTCAGAGGGTTTTAGAGAATTAAAGAATAAAGGAAAAGGACTTTTAATAGTATATGGCTTATATTTTTTGATCCTCTTTTAATGTTTTTCAGGATGAAAGCAAAGGATTTGAGTTATTTTATGTTACTTCTGGAGACTGAGCTATAATTTCATAAATGGAACCCTGTTCTGAACTGGAATACACGGATCTCCACATTCCATAGATTTAATAAAGATAGATACAGGTGTTTACTTGTGTATCCATAATTATAAAAAGTATTTTTTTTAAAGATTTTATTTATTTATTCATGAGAGATAGAGAGAGAGAGGCAGAGGCAGAGGGAGAAGCAGGCTCCCCGCGGAGCAGGGAGCCCAACACGGGACTCGATCCCAGGACCCTGGGATCATGACCCGAGCCGAAGGCAGACGTTTAACCGACTGAGCCACCCAGGCGTCCCTATAAAAAGTATTTTTAACTGTGTGGTTAATGAAGATACCTCATCTTACAAAGACTTTTCTTAAAGCAAGCAATGTATCAATAGTTTTATTTCAAAGCCACCTCTGGCACCCCTGAAAGTCCTAGCTGTTTCTTAATTCACTACCACAAGTAGTGAGACCAAGTAGCCCTCTGGTTTTAATGAATGGCTCACTCTGCTTCTTGGTGAGCATCTCATAAAGGGACTTATGAGAGCACACTTCCAGCCCAAAGGAGGGGTGACATGTTTTTTGTAGGAAAAGACTAATCAGAGATTTTCCAACAATACAATCCAGGATGAAGAAAAAAATGTGTCCATCCACAATGGTCTTCCAATTAAAATGCATATTCGGTGAGCAATTACAGGACAATATGTGCTTAATTGCTGAATAAGGGGAATGATATGGTAGGTTTCTGTTAATCACACAAGTTTGTGAAACACTGTTGCAGGTGATGAAAGGTTAGTAAAGCATTTGAAACAGAGAAGTATCATGTTCAAATATAAAGTTTACAGTGATCTGGAGGATGCTCTAAGAAATGAAATTTTGACAATTCTCTCTGCCCAACCTATGTTATATCCTCATATTTTAAAACACTTTAGCATTCTTTAACATGCATTTAATACAATTGGCTTAGAAAAATGCTCTGTGGCTTTAATTTTATTCTGCCAATTTTGATGAGTCTTTACTCTCTTTAAGGTCTTTGCAACTACATTTATAAAATAAATGGGTAATCTCAGTGATCATTAACACATCCTTCAGGCTTCAAATTCTGTGAAATAACAAAATTAAATGGTTATGTGAACTTCTAAAAGTTTGATAGAACACCACCTCTTGGTTTATGAGAAAAAAAATTGCCATTTCTACTTAGACATACACTAAAAATATATTCAAAAACCTTGATAATTTCTTTTGGTTTTCTTCTCATTTTTTTCTGATGCGTAATACTA
Source organism: Mirounga angustirostris (assembly GCF_029215605.1). Lineage (NCBI taxonomy): Eukaryota > Metazoa > Chordata > Mammalia > Carnivora > Phocidae > Mirounga > Mirounga angustirostris. The sequence continues at coordinate 88,446,827 of NW_026991709.1, read as the reverse complement.
TAAGATTGTATGTAACTAATGGAGGGAGAAAGAAGAAATGAAAAGAATTTGAGATAACTCTTCAGTATAAGGATACTCAGTATCTTAGTTGCCATAAAAGTTAATGAGGATGTCAAGTTACTTTGAAGTTCAACCCCCAAAGGACATTCTCAGTTCTGCCAAAAAGCAAAAGCTACGCATAATAATGAGCATCTCTGAGAGAGATAAAACAATGATGATGGTAGAAGATGCATGGTTCAATTATGTACAGAATAATAATAAGCCTTACATCCTGTATACTTTCCTAATTGGATAACAGTGCAATCCTGTGTACTACAAATAGTACAGAGTTCTCATTAGGGCAGAGAGAAAAACAAAAGTTATCTTGTCTTAGTTATAACTCAAAAGCTGTGAATTTAGAAGAAAAGACATATTTAATACCAATAGCTGTACATATTTTTCATAGAGGTTTCTCTCATCTTGACAAGCTACTGGACCTGAGGTGAGTTTAATTAGTTCAATGCATCATGCTAAATTGTAGACAGGAGTAAAACTTGATAAAAAGGGAGAGAGGTATCTTTCTTAGTTTTTATCATGTGAGTCTACATTGAAATTCAGGAACAATGGGAATCTTTAACTTTTCTCCAGTACTCTAAAAGTCTATCTATATGTGAAACTGATGGTAAAGGTGTCACCCAAGTTTTTTTCCAAATGAATTTTCCTGTTTCATATCATTTTCTGTCAAGTCTTTTGACAACAATAGTTGTTCCAGTCAACTAAATGGTTAAGAGGAACTATCCTCTCATATATTTTAGGACTGTGAGAGAACAACAGGTATAAGGTGTAGGAGGACTGGAATTAATAAATCATTACTATTTTCACATCCTAGGAAATTCCCAGGCATTGTCTGGGAAAAAAAGAATATAGAAAGAAAAAAGAAGGAAAAGAAAGAAATGAGAGGGGAGAGTGAGGACAAAAGGAATGGAGGTGAAGAGGGAAGAAAAGGAAATGGAGAGAATAGGAAGAGGAAGGAAGGGAGGAGAGGAACCATGGCACACTTAGAAGAGACAATAACTGCTGGATCTAGGCCTATGACCAAAAGGGGAGAAAAAGATAAATATTTCAAAGTTTTAAGGCAATTGTAAAGGACTCTAAAACTATGTCTTCCCAAGAGAAATCTTAGAGGAAAATCAACAGCTAATGCTTAATTATAATGTACCAAAGGATTCTTTCTAGAGGAAATATATTCTTGTTAGTGTTAGAGGCTCCTAGAGGAATAGAACCTTTTTCACTGATACATCTATCCACTATTCAACATTTGGTAAGATAGAATTGAGAAACATACATGTTTGTTCCACATCTGTAGTAAATCCAACTCCTTCATATTCATAAATTTCATAAACTTCAAGTCACACCCTAACTCTGGGCCACATAGTACAGAGAGTATCACTAGAACCAGATATGTCCTAATGTTTGCTTCCAAGCGGAAGGGTTCAAGAAAAAGGAAATATATTCTCATTTACTCTTACGTTTCTGACCTGAATTTTATCAGATGTCTGTCATTAAATTTTTCTAAAATAGGATAAGCATTTCCTCAAAGACTTCCACTGCTCTCAAGCACAAGCTAGATTAGCTTTGTGGGCTTACTATTCTTCAGGAGTCTGAACACTATTTTAGGACTCAAAAAACTAGTTGGTTTTGAGGTTTGGTTATGAGAGCCATGGCTATCTCAGGTCAAGTTGTACTCTCACCATAATGTACAAATGGATTTCATGATTTCTTTTAGGAATATGTTTAATGTCAATGCCTTAACCTATAACTGTTGTTTGGGAGTAGGCTGAGATTTCATATACTACTAAGTAACTTCAGGATTGTTTCAACATTCCTAATATAGTATAGCATAAAGCGTGGAAGTTGAGGCTAATCATCACCATTATAGTTACTCTCTCACTGAGAAATAATTTTTACCTTCTATCATCTAAATACTACCTCTTTCTCCCTATCCCGCCTTTCTGCATAGTCTCTTCTCAATCTATTTCATTCTACCACCAGAATATCAGGAAGAACTTGACTTTACCTAAATAACTGATTTCCTTTGACCATAAGACTATGATCATGTTTCCACTTTGGTAAGGACTCCTAAAAAACGCAAAGCTAAACTTGTGAACTTCTTCTAGCAAAGTGTATGGAAACTTGTGGCCCATATTGTTCTTGTTGTTTCTTTTTTTTTTTTCCTAAACTAACCTTATGTGAATCTCCATTATTTTCCCCATATTATTACTTTCCTTCACCCTTTTAAACTATTTATCTTATAGTTTCATATATCTATATGTTCCTAAATCTCTTCTGGGCAAGAGGCTAATGTATTATGTAGGTTAGACTCAGTTGCAGGTTACGAAATAATCCTGCTACTCCTTTATCCAAATTAGACAGTAATTCCAGAGGTATGCAATACTGGTCTAGAATGTTAGATCCATGGCTTCTTCAGGAACCCAGGGTCTTTCTATTTTGTGTGTGCCTTCCATCCTCATACATGCAAGGTGGCTGCCACTCCACTAGGAGGCAAGAAGCAGAAAAACAAAAGGTACATATTGGATGAATCCATCTTTTTTTTTTTTTTAATTAGTTCATTCATAGTACTTATGTTTTCATTTTATTTGTTAGAATTGGCCTGCAAGATGGCAAGTTGCAAGACATTCTGGGAATGTGAATTTTTCATTCTGGACAACTTCAGCCAATGAGAGTATTTATTATTTGGTTAGTTGTAGAAGATGGGGAGAATGGATATTGGGTAGATAATTAAAAGTGTCTGCTATCATAGGTATATCAAATAAAAAATTGGAAAATACACATTTGCATATATTCAGATAGACTCACACAAATATGTTTATATGTATGAAATTATTTAATTTTTTACTTTTCTTCTTTTTCCCTTTATGATAGACCCACACAAAGGATCATAAAAATACTTCTCCCCCTAAGAAAAATCTAACAACTTTTAAATATCTGTATATAGTATTCAGTTTGCACTTATGGGAGAATAAAGTAATCAAAACAAAGTCTGTCTCATTTTAACCAAACCGACATTTATTTGGTATTATTACATGTAAAACACTCTGTTAGTGATAATTGGGAATTAAGAGATTCAAGTTCATTCCCTTTATAGAAGCTCATAATGTAAAGATGGGAACAGACTGAAAGTATTTGTTCTATTTGTAATTTTTATAGAATTCTAACTTCTAAAATAGTGATTTCTAAATTTAGTTTTATCAATTGTCTTAAGGAATGTTTAAAAAAGAATACCCTTTCAAATGCATATAAGGCCATTATAGTTGCCAGAGAATTTCCAATGACTGTCCTAAAAATGATTTAAATATTTTGTTTTATGGAAAATGAGGGCCTGAAACACAGAAAATTATACTTTTCCACTGTTCACATATACCTTTTCCCTTCACTTGTGAACTCAGTTATGTAAAGCATCATTACTACACCAAGTCTGTTAGCATCACTTTGAAAATACACATGCCCTAAATGCAGTGACTGGGAAGGGATCTTTTTAATATTCCTGTTCCTGTGACAGACATTATAGTTGTTAGTTCTCTACCATTATGGTAATAGACCTATTCTTATTTTCCCTCACTTGCATTACATTTATTTTAATGGTTTTGTATTATAATCATTTTTGTAGTCATTTCAAATATATTTTCTAATGATGTAAGAAGGAGCAAGATGTAGAAAAAGTGAAAATGAACAAAAAATGTGATGGAGCATGAAAGAGAGATTTGTTAGTTTTAATCCACAACTACTAGAAGTGTTCATTGCTAGTAATATTCCAATTCTGACTTTCAAGTACAGAGAATCTCACCTTCTGGTGTCAAGTAATAGTGAGCTTTTTACACTGATGTACTTTTAAGAGAGGCTACTGAATTTGCAAATGGCCCAGGGCAGGCGAATTTCTTTAGGAAGGTCATAAACATGGCTCCATGTACCCTAAAATCTGACTAATTCTGACTTCTATCTGAAGTATGAAGACACTCTGAACACTCTAAGCACAGCAATAGAGTGGACAAAACAGAAATCAAAAATAACACATAATCACTGTGGTTTCATATGGAATTGGTAAAACACACCTTTTTGATTTCTATTCCATAATTCTTACCTGTTGGTAAAATTCTCTACATCTACTTCACTTTCAGTATTAGGGAGGAGTCCATTATTTCAGATTATATAGTATTGCCTTAATTTGTATCAAAGCATGGAATTAATATAAATAAAAACTAACATTCTGAACATTACATGTATTCTACTATAAAATGATCCATCAAAACAAACATTAAGAAAATAATTTTGAGTCAACTATTTTAAAAGTAATCAAGCACTGGGGTGCCTGGGTGGCTCAGTCAGTTGAGCATCCAACTCTTGATTTCAGCTCAGGTCATGATCTCAGGGTCATGAGACTGAGCCCCATGTGGGGCTCTGTCCTGGGCATGGAGCCTGCTTCAGATTCTCCCTCTCCATTTACCCCTCCCCACCTCTGCCCACTCGTGCTCTCTCTCTCTCTCAAAAAAAAAAAAAAAAAAAGTAATCGAGCACTAGCATACTCAAATCAGCAGATATGAGTAGTAACTTGTCTTTAAGAGGAATAATGTGTACAGTGTTAAATATTATGTTCTTCTTTTGACTCTAAAACTGTCTTTGAATATAAATTTCAAAACAGTGAATTTGAACACCAAGAATTTTTTGCCTCATTGTCTTGGGCTCACTACATTCAATTTGAGTCCTTTGAAAATATGATGGTGTGCTAACAAGACCTTCCATTACCTGCCTGATTTAATTCACGTTTTGACTTCCATAATCACTTTGTTTCTACATTTAACAAGTGACTATACTGTTATAGCTGTAGTATTAGCAATAACATTCAATTAACACTCACACTGTGAGCTAAAATTACACTTCACTAACGCCTAACTTCTACCTTCTGTTCTCTTGCTAAATGGTTGCTAATCTCTTCTTTGCACTTAATAATATTACTGAATTGAAAGAAATTTATAACAAGAAGTATGGAATATTTTTGGAAGAATCATAGTTTGTAAGGTAAATTAATGTGTCAAGTAACATGTACTTATTAATCATCAATACCAGTGTGGGATTATACAAAACAAGCCAATGGAAGATGAGAGAAGCATACATTGAATTTTCTTACTCTCAAGAAACTCATCAACTAATAAAATAGACATTGAAATACATAATGAAACACTCAGGGAAGGAAACACAAGGAAATAAGATCTGTGTAATTATTGTGTGTATATTTTTTCTTGAAATTTTATATTTTTATATTTAACTTTAGATGGATTATCCATTTTGAGTTAATTTTTGTATAAAGTGTAAGTTATGTGAAGTGGTTCTTTTGTTCATTTATTTGTTTTGCATTTAGACAACCAGTTGTTTCAGTAACCTTTGTTTAAAAGACTACTCTTTCTTCTTTACCTTTGCAACTTAGTTAAAATCAGTTGATCAGTATAGTGTGGATACTTCTGAACTTTATTCTGCTTGGATCTGAAGATCTATCCAACCCTTCCACAAACAACACAGTATCCTACTATGGTAGCTTTATGATACATTTTGAAATCAGGTAGTGTGACCATAACTTGGTTCATCTTTTTCAAAATTGTTTTAGTTACCCTAACTCCATTTGTCCATTTGAAGTTTAGAATCAATTTGCTTATGATTCAGAAGAAATGTCTACCGGCATTTTAGTTGGGATTGTTTTTGATCTATAAATCAATTTTTGAAAAATTGATATTTTAACAATATTAATTCTTCCATATCATGAACATAGTTTATCATCTATCCATTAAACAAATACTGAAGCTCATCCTACTTAATTTCTTTCATCAATGTTTTGTAGTTTTCACAAATATTTAGCTTTTTTTTTTTTCTTTTTGGTGCTCTTGGAAGGGTTACTTTTTAAAAAATTTTTAATCCCAATATTTCATTGCTAGTATATGTAGCTGATTTCTGAATATTTAGCTTTCATTTTTAATTTTGTTAAATTCATTTACTTGGTGCAAAAGCTTTTACATAGAATATTTGGATTATCTATATAGACAATCATGTTTTCTGTGACTAAAGACAGGTTTTCTTTTTTCTTCCTTTCCAATCTAATACCTTTTATTTCTTTTTCTTGTTTTATTGCACTGGCTAGGATTTCCAGTATGATTTTGAATAGGAGGGTTGAAAAGAATCCTTGTCTTGTTCCTGATTTTGGTTGAAAAGCATTCAGTCACTTGTCCTTAAATATATTACATGCAGGCTTTTTGGTAGAGGAAGTGTGTCAGGTTAAATAATGTTCCTTATATTCTTCATGATTTCTCTTTTTTACTCTGTTAATATGGTGAATTACATTGATTTTCAAATGTTAAATCAGTCCTGCATTCTTGGTATAAACCAAACCAGATGAAAATATATTAATTTGATTTACTAATATTTTGTTATGGATTTTATTTCACCTATGTTTATGAGGATGTATGATTTATAGTTTTGGTTACTTTTTTTTTTTTATTTATTCACTACATTCAATTAGCTAACATATGCAACTAGTGAATCATTGAACACTACATCAAAAATTAATGATGTACTATATGTTGGCTAGTTTTGTTTACTTGTAAAGTCCTTTCCTTGGTTCTAGTATTATAGTAATGCTAGCTTCAGAATATACATTTCCAAGTGTTTTATCCTCTTTTATTTTCTAAAGACTTATAGTATAGAATTAGTATTATTTCATCATGAAATGATCAGTGGAATTCACTATTGAAATATTTGTGCCTAGAGTTTTCTTTTTGGAAGATTTTTAATGATGAATTCTATTTCTTTGACAGATATAACATTATTCATGTTATGTATTTATTCATAAGTATGTTTTGTTAATTTGTGTCTTTCAAGGAATTAGTCCAGTTCTAGATTGAACTTTGGGCCATAGTGTTTTTCATAGTATTTCCTTATGATATTTTTAAATGTCTGTGGAGTCTTCAGTGATATCAGTGATATCTCCTCATTCATTTCTGTTATTGTTTATTTTGTTTATTTTGAGAAACAACCCCATTCCATAATATGCCAAAAACTAATTAGACCATAAGAATAGTCCTCAGTTAATAGGTCACAGGAAGTTCTTTACTCTCATCTTTCTCTGTTACTTTTGTCCCACCCACTTACCTAACTAGCACTCACTTCCACACTGCAGATGGTGGTGACATTAGGAGTATTTCTAGTCAGTGCTTTGGAAGCCATCAGTCAGAAATCCTTGTCATGGATTAGGAAGTCAGCCTGTACTTAGCATACAGTATTAATACCTATGTGGCCCTGCCCTTCACTGTGGAGCTCAATTCATTACACAGCAGGAATGATCAGTTCTGGGCTTCACATCACAAATAAAGGGAGCCTGCATCATATCCCACTACCAGACACTTTCTTGCTTCCATGAATACTATTTCTCTACATGCATTGGCAAAGGTATTACCAAATTTATCCCTTGGAACAAACATCTATAACACCAACCAGAAGGCCCAGGGCAAATCAATATGATTAAACACACACACACACAGACACACACACACACTCACACACAGAATGTTTCTACTGTGATTTTGTTGACATTCAATTCTCCTTAGTCCAAGGTTTAACTAGCCCCAGGACTGAGGGGATTTAGCTTAAAATAATAGGTCCAGAGTCCTATTACAAGAAAAATGTTCAAAATATACCTAACAATAGTAAATAATTAACCATGAATGTCTTATTTATGTCAAGGTTTGAAAATAGTGCTTAAATATGATGTAGATTGCTCTTTTCAATTGTAATTAATTTTTCTGTTGACTCTCTGGGCTTCTTCTTCACAATGGAGCTTTGAAACAGAAAGGCACTTGCAAGCCAGCATATTTGCCCAGCTGTGCTGTAATTGTCTTAAGTGTGAGCTGATGGAAGAAAACCAAACAATAGAAGACTTTGTCTTCAATCCAGACATTGAAATGAGACTAGCCAAAGCAAAAATGACATTAGGAATAAAAACATAACCCATTCCAAACTGAATGAGTAGGCTATTTGTGTTTGAAGTGAAATATTCTATCACAAAATATACTGAGGCTGACTCTGGTAGCTGCAGGTTAAGGCCTAAAATCAAATTTAGAGAGAATTTCAAATTACCACAACTCTATTCCTTTTATGGTCTTGGTTTTCATGTTTACTATTATTATTTTTTATTATTTAAATGGAAAAAAACTTAAGGGTATTCTTTAGATGAAAAATATTTTATTCTTTAGATGGAAAAATGATTACAAAGTTTATATTAAATATGGTAGTCAAATAACTGAGCTTATTCAAGGGATATATTTTCAAAAGTTGTGGCTATTTTTCTTAGGCTACATAACTCAAATAACTGCCCACGTGACACTTCCAAAATACTCTTTAAGTGTTAGCTTCCTTAAATACTGTGTATTAAAATCACCTTGGGAGTTTAATAAAAAACAAAAAAGCCCTAGACCTTGTCTCCACTCCTAAGTATTCTGATTTAATTGGTCTGCCATGAAGCCTAGACATCAGTATTTTTAGACTTCCCCCACCAGCCCAAATGATTCTGATGAGCAGCATGAATTAAGGGTCACTGCTAGTATATTTGGACAAAAAGTCTGTTTCTAAATACCATATCTCAACTGTTCTCTGTATTGCTCTAAACTATGGGGCCTCTGCTTACCTAGTTGGGAGTTGTTTTAAATTTCAAGATTGCCACCTCGAATTGCCAAACTTTCCTCAGCAGAACAGTGGTGTGTAGAACACCACTTTCTATGCCCTTTAGTCCTTGAAAACAAAGCAGGATTTTTTTTTTTTTTAATATCTAAAGAGAATTATGCTGTAAATAGAATTTTTTTAAAATGTGGTCTGTTCCTACAAGGAAAAAGGAAGTGTAGACTATTCAGACAGGATATATTTATGGACAAACTTTAATTTCAAATCTTGCTTTCACGTGGTGATTCTATCCCCTTTCTCCACCAAATATAATAGCCCTTTTCAAACCTCGAGAACATAAATATCTGCCCTCTTTTGATACTTGAATTCTTATCATTAGTTTCCTCCTAAATACCTTTGTCCCAGGCATTCCATAAGATATAATATTCTTCAGAAATATAACGCTTCATAACTAAATAATACCTGAATACAATCACAAGTGACTGTGATAGTTAGAAATAAGATTAGCTGAGTAACAGAGACACAAAATATAGTTGCTTAAATAGTATAATTGGTTTTTTTATTCTCCTGTAAATATATAGATATATGAGAGCTACCAGGTCTCTGGGACCCAAACTACTTGTAGGTTTCTATTCTCTATCCTTAGTTACTATAATGGGACAGAGTAGCACTGGGTGGAGAAGGAGAGAGGACCTAGCTGATTTGCAAAGTTATGGATATGGATATGATTAATAGAACATGGTATTTTTAAGAGCGAAATAGATGGACAGTCAACAAGGATATTGGATGATCAGAATTCTGAGGGCAGCCATTCCAATAGAAATTCACAAGGCATTTCTCAGTTTCTCGACCTGATATGGCTCTGTGACTCAGAAACCACTGTCCGAAGAAAAGGCAGAGCCCCACTGAGGAAAGACTCTATAATACCACCACAGGGTATATAGTAATAATTCTTGTAGACCTTCTGCAAAAGGGACCTATGACCATTTACACAGATAATTGTACACTAAGAGTCAAGAACTGATGTACACAGGACCTAAGTTGACAATGCCTGGACTTGAGGCATCTGTATGACCCTCTCCTACCACCATTAGAGTGGGGGTGAATGGTGTATAAGTAGTAACTGGAGTCCTGACCCTGGCCTGACTCTCAGTGAGTGCACTAGGTCTGTGAACTCACATGGTGGTCATTTTCTTGGTCTTCTAATGTATAATTTGATAGATAAATTTGGTAGGTGACAGAACTCCCGCAATGGTTTGTTAATCTTTAAGAGCTGTTGTAGTGTGGTGAGCCAAGAAGAAGCACCTGAACCTGTCCCTCCCTCTGGCCAACATACAAAGTAATATCAACCTCTGGAGGAAATAGCACAGATTAGTTCCATCCTTAATTATCTAAAGAATAGAAGAAGTTGGTCGCCATCATATCCCTTTTTAATTCATAATCTAACACCTACAAAAGAAGATGGACCCTGGCAAATTAACAGTTGACTACCACAAACTCAACCCAGTAGTAGGCCCAGTTGTAGCTGCTATGCCAAATATGGTGTTTTGTGAGAACAGATTAACTCAGCATCAGGCATGTAGCCATGATAAGGTCAAAACATTTTTTTTCACCCGTTTCAAGAGAATTTATCAAAAGTGGTTCACATTTATGTGGGACAAACAAGAAAATATATTTAACATCATGATCTAAGGCTGGGTTAATTGTTTTGCCTTAATAAACTCAGAATGAGCCTGGACCATCTAGATGTTTCACAGAAGATAAAGTTGTTCCACTATTTTGATGACATCAAGTTAATTAAAACAGATGAGTGAGAAGTGGCAAGTATATTGGAGGGCTTGATAAAACACATATGCTCCAGAAGTCAGAGATAAAACCTATAATGCTTCAGGGGCCTGAAGTCTTTAGGGATCTAGAGGCCAGGGCATGCCAGGAAAACTTCTCCAGAATAAAAGACAAAATTATTGCAACTCACACTTTCCACTCCTTAGAAGGAAGCAAAAACCCTTGGGAGGTCTCTTCAAGTTCACACTTCAATATATGAGAATACTGTTCTGATTCATTTACTGGTGACATAAAACACGTCCAAATTTAGGTTGGGCTCTTAACAGGAAAAGATTTTTTAGCTTGTCCAGGTTGCAATGCAAATGATGCTGATTCATGTGACGTCTTCATAAAGGTGTGAGCCAATTCCTATAATAAAAAAAAATATCTATATAGATGTACAGATATCTCCTATTGGTTCTGTTTCTCTGAAGAACTCTGACTAATACTGTACTAGAGTACTGTGTCTCAGTCTGAGCACTATGAACATGTCAGACTAGATAAGTCTTTGTTGTGGGACTGTCCTGTGCATTGTAGGATATTTAGCAGCGTCCTTAATCTGTATCCACTAGAGGCCAGGCTCTTACCCCCATCCCCAGTCATGACAATGATACATGTCTCCAGAGTGGCCAAATCTCTCCTGGAGGGCAAAATTTTTCCTGGTTGAGAACCATAGTTCTAGAGGTATCTGTAAGTGGGAAAAACACTATGTCTATTACAACATGGACCTATGGGGACTGGCACAAAGATGTGCCATCTACAACAAAGATCTACACCATTCAAAATAGTGCTGGATGGCCCTAGTAAAGATGAAGAATTTGACCATAAAACATCAAGCCACCATGCAGCCAAAATTTACCCGTGTGTGCTGGTCTGTCAGATCCACAAAGTCATAAGATATTTCTAGGATCAGGTGCATGTATGTTCAAAGAACATAAATACACTGCAAGATTCCATATTCCAAACCCTATGTCACCCAGCACTATTCTTCTCTGCTTCTCCCTCAATTCATCCTTATGATCATAAGGGGAATTTTTTATAACTGTCTGAAGGAAGAGGGAAAAAGCTGAGTTTCGTTCATGAACCAGTAGGTTCAGTAAGTGAATACAGGCTGAAAATGAATGGTTGTACCACAGTCCTATTTAGGGGTAGAATTGAATAGGTCTTTGGTGGTCAATTCATATTTGACATAGTTGCTAAGGTAATTTAATTGGGAAAAATGTTTTTTTCAGTGTTTACTTTGGGAAGAGTAACCATTTGGATAAAAATGAACCTTGGCCCTTTCTTCATCACACACACACACAAATTAACTTAAAATGGATCATAAACTTAAACATAAAAGCTAAAACTATGAAATGTCTAAAGAAAATATAAAAAATAATCTTTATAACCTTGCAATAAGCACAGATTTCTTATATAAAATATAAAAAGCACAAGTCATAAAAGAAAATTACTTGAATATTATAAGAATTAAGAACATCTTTCTTCAAAATATTTTATTAATAAAATGAAATACAGCCACAGATTAAGACATATATTTGCAGTAGTTATATCTGAATATATGAAGAATATCTACAATTTGATAATTAGAAAACAAACAATACAATAAATGGGTAAAAGATTTAAACAAACTTTTCAAAAAAAGAAGATATACAAATATCCAATAAGTATATAAAATATGTTCAGCATAATTTTTCATTAGAAAGTTACAAATTAAAATAGTTTTCAAAACACATCAGAATGGCTCAAATTAAAAGGCTGATGATGTAAGTGTTGATAAGGATGTGGAACATTTGGAACTAACTACCTTATATTGTTGAGGAGGATGTAAAATGGTAAAAATGTTTTGGAAAACACCTTGCTAATTTTGTTACACATACTTACAACATGTGTTTGTTATACATACACATAAACAGAAACAAAAACATGTATCACACAAATATTCGTGCATAAATGTCCATGGCATCTTTAGTCTCAAAATCCCAAACTGGGAACAAACCTAAATGTTCATCAAAAAATTAATGTATAAAGAAATTGTACCATATTAATGCAATTAAATAGTACCTATAAAAGCCCAATTACTGATATGTACCACAACATGGATGAATCTCAAAACCATTTTGCTTAGTAAAAAGGACCAGATAAAAAGAATGTTTTGAATAACTTTACTTATACAAAGTCCTAGAGCTGGCAAGTCTAAAGTATAGTGACAGAAAACAGGCCAATTGTTGCCTAGGGGCAGGGATAGGAGTGGAGTTATTGACTATAAATTGGCTTGAGGAGACATTTTAGAGAGATAGAAATGTTTATCTCTTGATTGGCTGTGGTTACATGGAGGTATATATTTGTCAACAGATTACAAACGCTATGCTTAATATGGATGCAATTAATATTATGTAAATTATACCTCAGTAAAGTCATTTAATAAGAAATAAAAGAAAGTTAATGTATTTGAAAAATCTTAATGTCAAGAGGAAAACAAAGAATAAAAAGGAGAAAACAAATAAAAGAGAACATGATTACTATAAAGTAATTGCTTTATAGTACACATAGAACATTCAACAAAATAGATTATATTCTGGGACTGAAAAATAAACCTTGGTCAATTTAAAAGAATATAAATAATCCTAAGCGTGTTCTTAAATCATAACAGAATTAACCTAGAAAACACTAACAGAAAGTATTTAGGAATTTTACAAATGAATGGAAATACAACACACTTAAAAATAATTGGTCAAGGGAAAACTTAAAAAATATATTGACATTTCCAACATATTGAAATTCATGGGTCTCAGCTAAAAAAAAGTATTTAAAAGTATATAGATGCAAATTTTATATTACAAAAGAAAAAGAAATTAAAGTTGGAATCTAAGCTTTGATATTAAGAACCAACCAACCAGAATTTAGTTACAAACAGAATGTAACCAAAATCCAAACAGTCAGAAGGAATAATATAATACAAGCAGAAGTAGAAATCAATACAATTCAGAGAGAGAGAGAGCACCAATCCAACAAAAACCTGGTTCTCTGAAAAGATTAACAAAATTGATAAACATTTCACCAGATTGATGAAGAAAAGAAAAGATACAAGATACAATTTGTCAATAACAGAATAATATTGCCTATTAACTGAGGACTAGTCTTATGGTCTAATTAGTTTTTGGCATATTATGGAATGGGGTTGTTTCTCAAAATAAACATCCTCAAAACAAAAGTGAGGGTGGTAAATGGTGAATTTTTGAAGTAAGACCTGCTTTGGAGAGAAGGCCTGAAGAATGTTAAGGTCATCTAACATGCTGTTTAAATTCTTTTTTTAACTTTTATGTCTAGCTGGAGAACAATAGCTGTCTTTCAGGAGCAAGGAGTCAAAGGATAAAAAATGCATCCATGTCTATCAATATCTTATTTTATGGCCATGTGTGAAACTAGTCAGTAAACTGTTTAACTTAAACCATTTGGTTTAAAATCATGTCTTGGGTGCCTGGGTGGCTCAGTTGGTTAAGTGACTGCCTTCGGCTCAGGTCATGATCCTGGAGTCCCTGGATCGAGTCCCGCATCGGGCTCCCTGCTCGGCAGGGAGCCTGCTTCTCCCTCTGACCCTCCCCCCTCTCATGTGCTCTCTGTCTCTCTCATTCTCTCTGTCTCAAATAAATAAATAAAATCTTTAAAAAAAAATAAAAAATAAAAAATAAAAATAAATAAATAAAATCATGTCTTACTCAGAAATGGACCCACAACTATATGGTCAACTAAACTTCAGCAATGCAGGAAAGAATATCCAATGGAAAAAAGACAGTCTATTCAACAAATGGTGTTGGGAAAACTGGATAGCAACATGCAGAAGAATGAAATAGGACCAGCTTGTTACACCATACACAAAAAATAAATTCAAAATGGATGAAATACCTGAATGTGAGACAGGAAACCATCAAAATCCTACAAGAAAATACAGGCAGCAACTTCTTTGACGTTGGCTGTAGCAACTTCTTACAAGACACATATCTGGAGACAAGGTAAACAAAAGCAAAAATGAACTATTGGGACTTCATCAAGATAAGAAGCTTCTGCACAGTGAAGGAAACAATCAACAAAACAATCAAGAAAACTAAAAGGCAACCTATAGAATGGGAGAAGATATTTTCAAATGACATATCTGATAAAGGGTTAGTATCCAAAATCTATAAAGAACTTATCAAACTCAACATCAAAAAAAAAACACAAAAAACAAAAAATCCAGTTAAGAAATGGGCAGAAGACATAAATAGACATTTTTCCAAAGAAGACATCCAGATGACCAACAGACACATGAAAAGATGCTCAGCATCACTTATCATCACAGAAATACAAATAAAAACCACAATGAGATACCACCTCACACCTGTCAGAATGGCTAAAATTAACAAGTCAGGAAACAACAGATGTTGGGGAGGATGTGGAGAAAATGGAATCCTCTTGCACTGATGGTGGGAATGAAAACTGGTGCAGCCACTCTGGAAAGCAGTATGGAGTTTCCTCAAAAAATTAAAAATAGAACTACCCTATGATCCAGCAATTGCACACCTAGGTATTTACCCCCAAAATACAAAAGTACTGATTTGAAGGGGCACAAGCACCCCAATGTTTATAGCAACATTATCTACAATACACAAATTATGGAAAGAGCCTAAATGTCCATTGAAGAATGGAAAGAAGAAGTGATATATATATATATATCCATATATATATCTATATCTATATAGATATATATATATGAATATTACTCAGCCATCAAAAAGAATGAAATCATGCCATTTGCAACAACATGGTTTAAGCTAGAGGGTATGATGCTAAGTGAAATAAGTCAGTAGAGAAAGATAAATATCATATGATTTCACTCATATCTGGAATTTAAGAAATAAAACAGAAGAAAGTAGGGGAAGGGGGAAAAAAAGAGAGAGAAGGAGGGAGGCAAACCATAAGAGACTCTTAACAATAGAGAACAAATTGAGGATTGCTGGAAGGGAGGTGGGTGGGTGATGGACTAAATGAGTGATGGGTATTAATGAAGGCACTTGTTATGATGAGCACTGGGCGTTATATGTGAGTGATGAATCTCTAAATTCTACTCCTGAATCTAATATTACACTATATGTTACCTAACTAGAATTTAAATTAAAACTTAAAAAAATTACTCTAGAAAAAAAAAATCATGTTCTACTGTTTTATCTTAAAATGCCTTTGATAGACAACCTCTAAATAGAGTAATAAATATAAAAATATAAACATATATTTAAATGGTGATAATATAGTAACAAAAACAAAAAAGTAAGAAGGTATAAAAAATTTCAAATATGATTTTATGATAAATTTGAAAATTTTGTTAGCATGGGAGGCTTTTTAAAAATGAAAGTGAACTTAATGTATAAAAAATATAATCAGGCAATAATTTCACTAAAAATATAGAAGTAGTTGGCTGAGAACTCTCATGGGTTTGTACTACCACTTCTACCCACTTACGTTCAACTGTGTCTGTAATCTCTACCTTCTGTCCTATTACTATAAGTGTGCTTTCCACGTTACTCACTAAGGTGCCCTCCACTTGTGTTCAAAACAGGGTTATTCATCTCCTACTCATTGCTTTAGCAATTTCCCCTCTTTCTGCTACAATATGAAAAATTTTCTTATCTATTACCTCTTGAGACTGTTTCAAATCAAGATTTATCCTCACTTCTCCATAGATACTTTGTCAGTAAGCTCAACAAAGCCCTACATGTTGCTAAATTCAGGGCACAATTCTCCACCTTTGTATGACTTGTTAGCAGCATTTAAGACAACTGATTGCTCTCTCCCACTTAAGACATATTCTTTTGGCTTCCAGTAAACCTATTTTTCTCTCTAACCAGTATGTCTCTGTCATTTTTTGCTCATGTCTATTTCCCCCTTGATTGCCAAATGTTTAAAGCTCTCAAGGCTCAGTCCTTGGGCCTTCTCTTGGATGTTTAATAGCATCTGAAATCTAACATATCCAAAACTGAGTTTTTGGTATTTTCCCCAAACCTACTACACAGTCTTCTCCACCTCACTAGGCGCTACTCTTTCTACTTTCTCAGACAGAAGACCTTGTAGTCCTCTTCTCTTACCCTGCATCTAATTCATTGGCCCTACCTTCAAACTATACCTGAACTCCAACCATATCTTACCACTCTTGCTAGCACTCCTGGCTTAAGCTATAATCTCTTTGAATTTAAATTTTCAATAGTTTTTTCTGCTTCTACTCTTATCTACCTCCCATGCAATGTCACAGACAGGCCAATATCATCTTGTTAAACTAAAGTCAAACCACTTCACTTTTCTGCTCAAAAACTCCCAATGTTAACTCATCTCTCTTGGAGTAAAATATAAGGTCATTCCTATGACCTCAGAGTGCTAAATGAATAATGTTCCCCATTATTTGACTTCATCTCCTTTCATTATATCTGAGTCCCTCTGGTTAGAATGATCTCCTCAGGATATTCTCATGCTCATTTCCTAAACCTCATTAGGGCTTTACTCACATGTTATCTTTTCAGAAACCTTCCCTGGTCATTCTACCTAAAATTACAATCTCCTATAAATTTTTAACTTAGTATCCTTTATTTTATTTTTATTTTTAGCAGCTACCACTACATAACATAACACACATTTTCTTCCTTTTCTTATCTGTTGTCTATTTCAGCTCCATGAGGGTAAGGATTTTTATGTCTTGAATACAATGGTGCCCAGGCAATTAGTATATATATTTTTAAATGAATGGTCATGCAATGCTTTGAAAAATTTATCACCAACCCTAATCCTGCAAAAATAATTGGGCATACACTGTATTATAGATGAGTTCTATCAAGTAACTTAATTATTATCATAATCATAAAGAAAATTGATAATGTATCAATTAGTCTTTATACTAAAATCTGCTCAGCACAGAAAATAAAAGTACAAACTAAACTCCTATATGAATATAAATCAAATACGCCTGTGGTAGGCAGAATAATGGCTCCCACCAAAGATATCCACACCCTGATCCCTAGAATCTGTGAAAATATTATCACATGTGGGGAAAGCAATTTTACAGATGTTGTTAAGGACCTTAAAATGGGGGAGATCATTATAGATTGTCCAGGTTGGCCCAATCTAATACCATGGGTGCTTAAAAGTGGAGACCTTTCCCAGTTACAATCATAAAAATGAAGTGTTACTGGCTTTGAAGGTAGATAAAGGTACCATAAGACAAGAAATGAGAGGGGCTTCTAAATGATGAAAAAGGCAAGGAAATTTATATCTCTTAGAACTTCCAGAAAGTGGGGCGCCTGGGTGGCTCAGTTGGTTAAGCCACTGCTCAGGTCATGATCCTGGAGTCCTGGGATCGAGTCCTGCATCGGGCTCCCTGCTCGGCGGGGGGTCTGCTTCTCCCTCTGACCCTCCCCCCTCTCATGTGCTTTCTCTCTCTCAAATAAATAAATAAAATCTTTAAAAAAAAAAAAAAAAAAAAAAAGAACTTCCAGAAAGTAACACAGTGCTGTTGATATCTGGATTCCAACCCTGTAAGATCCATGTCAGACTTCTGATCTTCAGAACTGTAAGACAGTAATTGTGCCTTTTGTTTTAAGCCACTAGACTTACAGTCCTTTGTTCTAACAATGATAGAAAACTAACAACTCTTAGATAAAAAATCAGCAAATTGAATTCAACTTTATAAGACATTTATTGATTAGTATATTTTCAGTGAAAAATAAGACTTTTATAGAATAGGATAATTACAGAAATTAAAAACCCTACTTTAAAATACCCAAGAAATGAAAAGAATGCTGATGTGCTTGGAGTTTAGTGAGTATGGAGGAAAGTGGCATAAAATCTGATAAATAGGGAAGTGACACATCATGTAGAGCTTATAAGCTATAGTAAGGATTCCAGACTTTTCTTCTCAGTGAGAAAAGAGAGGTCCATCAACAGGAGGCTGTTCAAATAAACTATGGTGCATTTGAACAATGGAAAACTACACACCTATAGAAAAAGTGAAGAAATTCTTTATGAAATGGTATGAGTATAGCTCCAGGATATATTGTCAAGTGAATAAATAAAACCAGAGAGAGAATATATAGTTCACTCCTTTTGTATGCAGGAACATAGGAGAAATAAAAATATATACTTGCGTCTGTGTAGGGAAACAATCCAAAGATATAAAGGAAAACAAAGCGATTTTCCACGGGGGTGGGGGAGGATATGATGAATAAGATAATTTCAGGATCAGATTTTTCAGTTTATTTTATTTTGTTTTGACTTTTGAAACCTGGAAAACTGAGGCACCTGGGTGGCTCAGTCGGTTAAGGTCTGCCTTTGGCTCAGGTCATGATCCTGGAGTCCTGGGATTGAGCCCCAAGTCCTGGGAGAGAGCCTGCTTCTCCCTCTCTCTCTGTCTCTCCCTGCCACTCATGCTCTCTCTCTCTCTCTCGCTCGCTTCCTCTCTGTCTCTCTCTCTCTCAAATAAAATTTTTGAAAAATTTAAAAAAAAAGAAAGAAACCTGGAAAACTATTACTCTTTAATAACAAACAAAAATTTAAATGTATTTAAATAAACAGAACATTTAAGAAGCAGAAAATTTTCCCTAGCAGATATATAAGATTTGGATATATAAAGATAACATGTTTCTAGAACTCATGTATGCTTTTTTGTTTCGGTTTTATAATTTGCTTATTTGTTTATTTTTTTAATAAAGATTTATTTATTTGAGAGAGAGAGAAAGAGCATGTGTGAGGGGTGGGAAGAGGCAGAGGGAGAGAGAGAGAGAGAATCTCCAGCAGACTCCCAACTGAATATGGAGAGCCCATTGTGGGGCTCAGTGTCACCATCCTAAGATCATGACCTGAGCCAAAATCAAGAGTCAGAGGATTAACAAACTGAGCCACCCAGGTGCCCCATACAATTTGTTTATTTAATGTGACCTTTATATACTGGATTTAGTGTAATGGTAATTGTTATAGTCCTACTTCATTAAATGAACACATTTTATATTTAACAGTTACTCTGATAAATACTTTCAGTTGGTGACAATCAAGGTGTTAAAATCACCTGTAATAGCTGTGATTAGTTCATGTTAATATAATACTTCACTCACTTCCGAATTCTTTATACCTAGTCTACAGGTTAGTTATACCAATTAAATTATTTAGCAAGTTTGTGTTCCAGAGGTATTTATAGACTACTGATTAATGTGCTTCCAGTGTTTTGGAGAAAATCAAACATATTATTTTGGAAAATGATATTTTAATGTAACTACAGGAGATGGGTACAAAATTGCAGTCTAGGCAATTACCATAAATATGTCTCTTTATTTGGTTTTACAAGTAAAATAGTATTAATTATTTGAAGAAACAAAACAATTTTATAAATTACCTGTTGATGAATTTTTATTTAATATCAGCATTATTGAGTATGGAAACAATTTTCTAAAAGAAAATAAGATTGTTTCCTCAAGGATTAAAATTGTCCTTCTATAAATATCTTTTACATAAGATACATAAATATCTTTTACATTTTTGTCTTTGTATGTTTTATATAAATAACCTCATGTAACTTTCTATTCTATAGGATTTACCAACATAATTTTTAACTATTTTCATTTTGATGTCTTCCTGTCCTGCTTTAAAATATCTATGTATAAATGCTTCTTTGAGCACTTAATCTATACTTGAAATTAGATGTATTTAATAGTTGTATAAAAGATAAATTTAGTTAAGATTTTGAAGACAATTTTTCTATGATGCTTTGATGTCTTTCACAAAAAATTATTATCACTTAAAATTGTATATAGAATGGTTTGATGAGGAAAGTTGATACATTTTTATGATGAAAATTTAAAGATATAAAGAGAATCATATGAATCCCCAAGGATTTCAACCATTTTTTAAATTGTCAACATTTGCCACTCTTGTTTTATCAATTCTCTCATCTTAATACTTGACATGTTCTTGAGCTTTGTAAAGTACATTACAGACAAACTGATTCATTTAGTCTAGACCCTTACCAAAAATCAATGGCTAAATAAGCAGCATTAAAAATTTTGGTGGCCTGTGGACTGCTAAGAATTTCTTGTAATTTTGTTGGTTACTTAAAAGTACGCAATTTTATTGTGGGACCTTATTCAACACTTACAGTATTATTGTGGTACATAAAAATGAGTCTACATGTGCACACACACACAAACACACACGCATGCAATTGGTAACATGGGTTACCAGTGCAATCATTTATACCATATATTATGATCACTACATCAAAAACTAATGATGTACTGTATGGTGACTAACATAACATAATAAAATAAAATAAAAATTTTAAAAAAGGTAATTTTACAAATACCATTCTCTTTCACTCTCTTCCTCTCTCTTTTGTTTGCATATAAAAGTCATGGTATATTTGTCATGTCCACATCAGAGCAAGAACAAATTCAATATTGTCCTCTTCATTTTTCCAAAACTTCTCTTATCTAAATTAAAGCTATACCTTTTTTTTTTTTAAGATTTCTTCTTTTTTTTCTTTTTTTTTTTAAAGACTTTATTTATTTGACAGAGAGAGAGGGAACACAAGCAGGGGGAGTGGGAGAGGGAGAAGCAGGCTTCCCACTGAGCAGGAAGCCCAATGTGGGACTCGATCCCAGGACCCTGGGATCATGACCTGAGCTGAAGGCAGACGCTTAACGACTGAGCCACCCAGGCGCCCAAGATTTCTTCATTTTTAAACACAGAAAAGGTGATTGGTTTTCTTTGCGGGTCCATTTTCCCATAAAACCGCAAGATTTTATTGCTACGTATGTTATTCAAGTAGATTAAAATGAATCCATGCTAAGATGCAGATGCTAGACAGTGAGCTAGGATTGCTTGCTGACACTCATTCTCACAAGCCAGCCCTCAGCAGATCAGATTAAGTTTATCTCAGGACTATCACAAGCTCTCACATATTATGGAAGTTCAGTATGCAGATGAGGGGTCTACTGAAAGCCTATTCAAAGCATCTCCTCTATAATAAGGAGGAACAGAACTAACAAGAGTGACTGAAACACAAACACTATACAGTTCAATTTAATAATTGGTAGCCACTCTCTTCCCAGGCAAAGAGAAGAAAAGGAAGGTTCTAGATGATATACCATCTTCCTATCCACCCTGACTCCTTTATTTTCATGCTTGTTCTCTAGTATCACAGTTTATATGATTTGAATTTTTTTTTCTGTAATGGTCATTTTTACAAAGCTTTTCAGAGTTAGGTTTGCAACATATATACAAGTTTAAAAACTGAATCAAATAGATTTAATTGCTGATGAAGTTCCCAAGTTATTATTCAGAGAGGACCAGGGTAAACAACTCTAGATTAAGGTTCTTTTGTTTCCCTCAACATAGAAATATATTTCCTTCTTTCTCCTGACCCATTTCTAAGTATAGCATTTTAAAATATTCTGTCTCAATATTATCCTAATCAGTCCACTGAAAACTAACTCTCATAGACCTCCCAGAGTGCACTTGATTATCAAGGTGAAACCAGAATCAGATGCTTTGTCTTTAATTAATAATTAAATTTCCTCCTTCTGAAAAGGAGGGTCAGAATTGTTGCAATCTAGGCTACCAATCAGATATTAAGAAAACAGGGAAGGCTGATAGGTCAGCTGCTGAATTTTGCAAACAAAGCAAAGCTAAGATACATTGCTTTCCTCTCTCATTAAACAAACAAACAAACAAACAGGATTGGATTAAATCAAACATAAATCTTACATCAGTAAGAGAAGAAAAACTAGAAAAAGAAAGATGCATTTGCAATCTAAAGCACCAATTTAGATATCTCTTCCATTGTAACAGTTAAGAGAAATAAACTTTTGAAGATCTTTCTAATTGGAGCTCACTGTAAAATTTTCCAGAGTTTCTTTTGTTCCTTTCCTGTTATTTCTAAAAGTTTTGGACTAGGTCATTATTACTTCTAAAGCAGTGTTCAAATCTCTAAATGTAGTCATCCCATTAACTGAGACTATTTCATGCAAAAAAGAAAAAGTAGATAAATAAAAAACGAGTTCAAAGGTAGCTTATGAGTCATTTCCTTTATTTCACTGAACATTTCTCTAGATCCTGAAGTGAAAAGGACACCCTGTGTTAATTGCTAGCAGAGCCTTTTCTCTCTGTTCCTGTCTTTGGTCTTTTTTCTCAGCATGGCCTTCCCTTCACTCCTTTCTTTCTGTTCCTTACCTCTCCAAACAGTTATCTGATTGCAACCACACTTGATTTAAGAAAAACTGAAAAAAACGTTAAAACCTTCAGGTCTAATCCTGTACAGAAGACACAACTTAACAAGGAGAAAGATGAAAGGAAAGCGGAAAGCGCTGGAAAAAAAAGTAAAGCACAACACAGGAGCAGGTCGGGACTCTGACACAAAAAGGGAATGCAATTCATATGAACTTTAAAAAAACCTCGTACTTTCAAAAATAAATTTTCCTTTGAAAAAAAATTCTACAAGAAAGTTTGTCTGTTTCTTTTATCTTGTAGTTCTTCGGTGAACCTGAAATATTCCCTCAAGAGAGTGATGAAAAAAATGAACATTTCGTTCCATATTAGGAGTTAAATTGAGAAATGTAATTCTTCATAACAATCCAAACTACACTGTAACTGAAAATTTTCCTACTAAATCTCACTAGGAAGCAAGGAGCACATTTGTGATTTAATTGCACATGTTTTAAGATTTGTAAACAATGTCAGACAACAAAATTGTATACAGTATGTGGACCTCGGTGAATTTTCATATCATTAAGCAATTTATTTAGATAAAAGCTTTTATATTTTCACAAATGCTAAGCACTTGGAACCTGACAGATTGTGAAGTCAGTTTCTCTAATTGAAAGATTTGAATAATGCTGTACACAAGGTCATTCCTGATTTGGCCATTTGTTATTGCTTTCCATGCCTACCCCCTTCCAGCACAACACTCTATTCTCTTTCTACCAGGTTGACTTATCTACCTTAGTGCTAATATGATGATTTGAACCTTCCCATTGTTAACTTATTCCTTCATTATCCATTCTTTCTTGAGTTACTGTGTTAGCATACTTTTATTATGTACACATTCCCCTCTATCCAGCTGAACAGAACTAAGAGAGTGCCCAGTACATGATCATTTAATGAGGGAGACACAGGAACTAAATTTACAGTACAATAGAAACGTGAGTAGGATGCCTGGGTGGCTCAGTTGGTTAAGTATCTGCCTTCAGCTCAGGTCGTGATCCCAGGGTCCTGGGGTCAAGCCCGCATAGAGCTCCTTGCTCAGCAGGGAGTCTGCTTCTCCCTCTCCCTCCACAGCTATGAAACAATCTCTAAGGTTTATGTGTTCCCTGAAATTATTTATACCTTTACTGGACAAGAATTTACAAGCTAATCTGTAACTCCCAACATGTCTGAGAGTTTAATCTATGGTAAATGGTGACTCAAACTAAGTACATTCCTTTATTTAAGCAATGTTCAGTTTTCTTTGCCCTAGTATAGCACTGAAAAAAATCTACCACCTGCTTTTTGCCTTATTTTTTCCAATTTGGATGAGTTTTTAGACACTATACATAAAATTCTGATTTACAGCCATTGTTGGAAAGACCTGAACTTGGAGTTTCTATGACTATTAAGAGCCAGCACACTCCATATTTCTTATGCTGTTATGTGATATGGGTGGTATCAGGAGTGGCATGTGGAAGATGGGTGATGCTGAGACTGGAGCAGTGGAGGCAGGTAAAATCAGGGGCTTCAGGACTGTGGCAGAGGTGAGAAAACACCTCATCTTTGTGAAGGATACGTAAATAGCTAATCTCTCTCCTGCCCATTTGTTTTACATAAGATGACAATATATTTTTTACTAACAAATCTTAGGATACTATTTTTAAAATGGACTTAAATAATGAATTATCTAGAATTGACGTCAAGCTTACTTAACCTCCTTTTCTAGAATTATTAAATTATTGAAAAAATTTATTTGATTTACTGACTTGATCCATAAATTATATGGATCCATCATGGCGTATATATACATATGACAAATTTGACAAAATGGTTACAGAAGTTTAAAAGTGACATAAAAGTCATGTACTTAGCAGTGTGAATCATGGGTATTTTAAATTGCATGTAGAAAATTATCAAACAAATGTTAAAAGTTCCCAAGGTGACCTTGAATCCTTTGCATTTCTTTCCAAAACTAAAATCAGCAATTTGTAGGAAGAAATATCTATTTCAGATATTAAATAAGAAAAAAATAGGATTTAACAAACTACATCTCTCCAAGTCAGAACTGTTCCTTATGCCACCTTTGGCAGGTTGAAGGGTAATATAAATTTGAATGTGAACTAATAATCAGAATCTTGAAAATAACTTGGAAGATGCCCAGAGTGAAATTTGAAATACGTTTAATAAGGAAACTGTGTAACTGATGGCTATATCTTTTAAACTAATGTAAAGTACAGATTTCTGAAAATCATAGTGATGACTTATATTATAAAAATGTAATGATATGTTAAAGGAATAGGGAACAACTTTAATATAATTATAGAACATGAATATAGAATATAACTGAGTATATACTGTCTCCATAAGCATCTGTGACATCGTGTTACATGTTCAATAAAACCACCAAAATGTTTTTCTTTCTTCACACTCTCTACCAATCCATTGTTGCAGATTTCCAACAAGAATATCATCAACAACAGCATTTGATCAAATCGAAAAATCAGATGGTTTCAACCTATTTGCAGTGAAAATTATATCATAGAATGCTCAATGAGACAGGTTAGCTTTCTTGGTGTTTTAAGATGCATTGTCTGACCTGTTATACATTTCCCCCAAACAATAGGATAAAAGATATTCAATATATATCTTCTGATGATTTGAGTAAATCTGAGGAAAAGTTATAGAACTTGCCTCACTTCTCATTCAGTGATTTTTTTTTTTTTTAAGCTTGACACTTGCTAAACTGCCATTTGTTAACTATGAAAAGGCCATAGTGCATTTTGTCTAGAAGGAAGATTATGGAGTCATCTTTCTCCCAGCTCTGAAATTGGCATGTACGGGAGCAACCAAATAGATCCTGTGGCTCTGCAAGAGGGAGCATGTGGTTGGTTGAGAAAGAAAACTTTGCTTTGCCTGGATATTTACTTAGTTAAGTCTGAGTACTGTACCTAAAAAGGGTGATGAGGCATGGGGGAGAACTGGTAAGAGATGAAGGGTAATGAGTCTGCTCTTTTGGGTCCTTTTGGACTGGTGAAGTGGAATTGGATGGTGTCCAAGAAAACCACGTGTGCCATGTATGCCAGAATCACCAGTCAACTGTTATTTATACAAATGAAATAAAAACCGTAGACAAGTCTCCTCCTCCAATGGCACCCAGTACTGGAGGTGGATAAGATGTTTACATGAACAGTGGTTGAAATAAAGGGGGAAACCAAATAATAACTAGCCTCACAACTCTTCCTTTCCTTAGGCTATCACTCAAGAAAGCACACGCACTGTTAAGATGTGAAACAGCAACAAAATAAGGGAAAATACTCATTATGAGAGAAAATTCTGAGACTGAGATTATAAATTGGACAGCAACTATAATTTTACTAAAAGTACTAGAGCATGCCACTGCTAAACTGAATTTCCTGAAAAAGGACAAAATGATCCATTTTAGAAATGAGACAGCCTAAGTTAGGCTAAAGTTGTAGAGGAAAAAATAATACTTTTATAAGACCAAGACAGATCTTATAATTGCATATAATATGCAAATATTACATATATCTGACTCACATTCATTAAATATTACTGTCTTTAAGGTTAGTAAGGATAATCACTGTTTCTGGGTTGTCATAAGCCATATGGTAGGTAAATACAAAAGGGAAAATAAAAGCACAAAGGGTAAATAGTCCATCTGTTACTTCCGGTCATATTAAAAATAAATTTGCTTTGCCACTTATGACAAGGTTGACTGTCACATAATTAATAGTTGGTATAAAAAAGGTTCAGCTTCCCTTATTGCTCAATTGTGAGTTCTGTCTTAAAATAAAGATGGAAGACAATAAAATAATATAAATAATTTAATTGTACATGTATTGATGTGGTAAGTGTTGGCAGTTTCTTCTGTCATCATGGTTTATTCATTTTATGTAATTGAAAAATCTTCTTCAGGGTATCATGTATTTAATTTTTATTCAACCATAAACTGAAGGAGTCAGAAGTAGCAGCTGTTTTACTAAGTAGGGAAAAATTTTATGGGTTTTTTTTTTTTAGATTATTTTTTCCTTCCCTTTTTAGCCTAAGAAGTATTAATCTAGGTATGTCTAAATATTATCTTTGAGTGGAAGTAGAAGCAATCATCATCATAATAATAATTCCAAAATTTTACAAATGCCATGGAGGAAATATATTTGTTTTGACTACAGTTTTCAACATACAGGCCCTTACCCTATATGTCATAATCTTTATATATCCTTAGTGTTTGCTAACAAATTACTGATTAAGGAAAAGGAATAAATATCAAATTAAAAGATGTTGTTTATCTTCATGCTAAAATACACATACATATGTTTATACATATGACATTAGAAAACAGAAAATAGATCCTGTCTTGATGTTTTCTACACCCAGGCTTTTAGAAATGATTCATTGCTTCAAAACTGTTAATTTTCATTTGATTCCATAAATTTTTTTAATTCTTTTTTAATTTCCTGGTTGACCCATTCATTCTTTAGTAGGATGCTCTTTAGCCTCCATGTATTAGAGTTCTTTCCGACTTTCCTCTTGTGATTGAGTTCTAGTTTCAAAGCAAACTGAGGGTTCTAGAGGGGAGGGGGGCAGGGTGTTGGGTTAGCCTGGTGATGGGTATTAAGGAGGGCACATACTGAATGGAGCACTGGGGGTTATATGCAAACAATGAACCATGGAACACTACATCAAAAACTAATGATGTAATGTATGGTAATAAACATAACAGTAAAATAAAAAAATAAAAATAAAAAAGTAGAAGAAATTAAAAAAACTGTTAATCTGTTATCATTTAGTTTCATCCAGTTGCCTGTAATCTTGAAGAGTTGATAATATAGAGGTTTTGATGGTGTGAGTGACACTTTGTGATTAAATCCTTGGTTTATTACTGATGATAGATGCTATTTATCTCTGACTCTTCCTTCTCCTAATACTAGCCTTTGCTAAATCCTTTTCATTCAAATCCTGCAATGATTCTCATACTGCCGCTTCCTATTAATTCTAAGTAACACTACCTTAGTGCAAGCGATTTCTTTCTCACCTGATTGACCATAATAGATCTCCTTATCTCCAGATTTCCATAAATAATTAAAATATTTCCATCCATTTTTGGTAGAATAATCTTAGAAAGAGCATTTATTTTACCTTAACACTAAAACAAGAAACTAAATGAGCCTTAATGATTTTCCATAACCAACTCAATAATATTCATAATTCCTAACTTGACAATCCAGGTATTTCATGATTTGTTTCCCAACAAACCTGTTCATTCTTAGATCCTGTAATTATATCTCAATTCCCCTGCAGTCCAGCCAAACTAAAGTACAGAAAAAATTCTCTTACCTAAACTCACCTGACTTGCTGGGTTAGGCAACAGACTCTATGAACTCTAAATCTTCATGACTGATGTCAATATCAGGTGAGTTGAATACTTACCATGAATCGATTGTGTTTATTCTCAAACCTGCCTATGCATTTTTACTTATAAGTAAGAAATTAAGAAATATTGTATATATACTTTTTGTTGAGGAGAGCAATGTTGGGAAAGACCTATCACTGAGAGCCAATCTCCAACGTAACCCAAATTCATACCATGTGTGAATTTCCAAAGCCTTCAAAGTGTTAATACATTTTAATATGACCCTTGACAGGATGCGCCCAAAATAACAGGCAAAAGCAAAATAAATTCTCTCTGGAGAAACCCACCATAATCCTAGGTCACATAGAATTTCCCCAAATAATTATCTAATAAAATTGAATAGCTATTAGATAAAATCTTTTAGCACCAATAAAAGTAGTCACCACGAGTGAGAACTAGCTATACCTCCACCAAGGCAACAGAATAAGACCTACGGAGACTACAGACAAGTATTTTTATTTTTATTTTATTTATTTTAAGATTTTATTTATTTATTTGACACAGAGAGAGAGACAGCGAGAGAGGGAACACAAGCAGGGGGAGTGAGAGAGGGAGAAGCAGGCTTCCCGCCAAGCAGGGAGCCCAATGCAGGGCTTGATCCCAGGACCCTGAGATCATGACCTGGCTGAAGGCAGACGCTTAACGACTGAGCCACCCAGGCACCCTGGGAGACAAGTATTTTTAAAACCTATGCTTAGTACTATTTTGAGAAATAAAATACAAACTTGAAAATATGAGCAGAAAATAAACTATAAAATTTTATTGAGAAGATTTGTAAATTTACCAAATAAATTTTTTAAAGATCTTATTTATTTATTTATTTATTTATTTATTTATCTGACAGCGATACAGCAAGAAAATTTTATTTTATTCCCCCCCAAATAAAAATTTTAAACATGAAATATAATGATAAAAACCCAATGAAGTGCAGAGCTGCAGAGTAGAATACATAAATGTTCACATGCACGCAGTGTGAACTGGAGTTTCAGTTTTTATAGATCAAAAGTTGCAGGAGAGGAAAGAAAAAGGCCAGGACATACATTACTTAGTAACTTAATAATGTTAGTCCCCTTTCAAAGCTGGAATCCCATCACAAATGCCCCTCACCTTCACCCAAGAACTGAAAGGAAAATTGCCTTTCTTAAAGTTTAGTGTTGATGGGGCTCCTGGGTGGCTCAGTCATTAAGCATCTGCCTTCGGCTCAGGTCATGATCCCAGGGTCCTGGGATCGAGCCCCACATCAGGCTCCCTGCTCGGCAGGAAGCCTATTTCTCCTTCTCCCACTCCCCCTGCTTGTGTTCCCTCTCTCTCTGTGTCTCTCTCTGTCAAATAAATAAATAATATCTTAAAAAAAATAAAAAAAATTATAGCAGGAGGGGAAGAATGAAGGGGGGGAAATCGGAGGGGTAGAAAAACCATGAGAGACAATGGACTCTGAAAAACAAACTGAGGGTTCTAGAGGGGAGGGGGGTGGGAGGATGGGTTAGCCTGGTGATGGGTATTGAGGAGGGCACGTTCTGCATGGAGCACTGGGTGTTATGCACAAACAATGAATCATGGAACACTACATCTAAAACTAATGATGTAATGTACGGGGATTACCATAACAATAAAAATATTAAAAATAAATAAAAAATAAATAAAAATTTAAAAATTTAAAAAAATAAAGTTTAGTGTTGAATAAAGTTTGTGTAAGAGGTCTAATCATGAAATTTCATAACAACAAACTAATCTTTACATGAATCTGTAGCCCATATTCATAACAAACAATCACTTTGTATACAAATGTTTCTCTCTCTCCAACCAAATAGGAAATCTGTGCACCAAAATAGATTTTCCATCGATCCTTAATATATACCATTCTTATTACCATCAAATAAACACACATAGGTGGTTGACTAGGCAACACCAACAACAGTTCTAGGATAGTGTTTATTGGGAGAAAACTCAAGGAGATAGTAATATGTTCATGGTTTCCTACTGCCTGTCACATTCTGTGGCAATATACAGTGATTCAGCAAGGCTGAGTGTCAGAACTTTCTAATTTACAATATGAGGAAATCATCATCTCCTTCCCTTCACTAGAGAGAAATCTTCTTATGACAATTCAACACATTGGCCTCCATCACTATTCTGCCAACACATCATCATGGCTAGGGCAACTTTCTCTATCTTGATCAAAGTCTTCAGTCCAAGCTTTGTGGTTGTGGCTACAAGGCATGGCTTAAGAGTGGTCTAATCTGATCTAATAGCTCAATATTTTACCATGCTGATTGTTTACATACTTACTTGTATGGTTTCCACCTAGTCTTTTCAATTCACAAAAGATTCTTCACTATATAAAGTCATCTCTCTGTCTGGGAGGCCATCCTATAAGACATTAATATTGGGCAAGTAAGCACTTACCTTCCCTATTCATTTAATTTTGTGAAAGCTGAACTTGTGACAGAATGTCTCTCCCACTCTTTCCAATTCACTTAAATCCTATATAATATTATGTCTGTCCACTTCATCAAACCTTCCAGAACCTTTCACTCTACTTAACTAGTCACCAAAGGCAGTGGTTTACAATGATGGAATCCTGATGCACTTGTGTATAGACAATCATGAGAGAGAGAAAAAGAGAGCTGAATTACAGATGATGTTCTGGAATTTCTATGCACTTTATGCATGATGTAATCTGTTAAAAATCTAGTCACACTCATAGACAAGCATATAAGAGAATTATATTCCTTCAAGTGTGTGACAGAAAAAGGATGCAGGCTTTTATCTATACCATCCTATGATATTTTTGTTTGAACCATTTATTTGGTACTTAACTTATGCCACCCTGAATTAAACAGGTTCAATATATTTCTTGTTTTGAATCAGCTAAATTATATTATCTGAAGATAGATTATCTTTATGTTCTCCCAAGAAACTAGCAAATTGCTTGGATCTTAATACATCTTTATTAAGGAACTCAATGAGTTTCAAAGAACTACCTATGACTTGAGAAGATCGGATACTATTGTTTATGAATAACCCATTCTTCCAATGAATGCTGTTCACCAGTAGTATTACAATATAGTGGCTTATTTTTTATCAAGTTAAAATAGCTTTTTTATCAAGTTAAGATAGCTCAATTTAAGATTTGCTATTCATAGTAGAGGAATAAATGAATATATGAGATTTTACTTATCTAAAGGTAGACTAAAACCTGGTTATCAATCTGTATCTATCAAATAATCAACTGACTGATCCTAGGTAATTGATATAACTTCTCTGAGTCTCAACTTCTTCATTTAGAGTGATTATAAAGAGCTAGTTCAAATATTCTATATGCTGTAAAATTATGTAAATGTGCCCTATTAGTAGTGTAGCAGTACTAAGACTGTTTTATATTTGAAGGATATAGAGTTTTGCTGGCACCATTTATTAACTCCAGGAGACATATATATCCACCATTAATACTGGATTTACAAACAGTAGAGGGAAATGCTAAATAAATAATATGAAGGGAAAATAAAGCAACAGATATTAAATGTTGGTTATGTATCATATTTCATAGCATTTGCATATTTACTCTTTCTCAATAAATTGTAAAAATGGCACCTATGAATTTGTACATTTATATAAATAAATCAAATAAACCTACCAAATAAACCCATGTGTTCATCATGATCTGCAGAGATCTAATTGGATTTCAAAACTTGATTGTTAAAATACATCATAACAAACGTAAATTGAGTCTATAATTAGAAACAATCACAATAATCATTTAAATTTCATACTCACTGTGATTTAAAGTGTGTTTATAAATATATTTTGATATTTACAGAAATCATGTGAGGTAGACAGGGCTGAAATTAATATGGCAGTTTTTACAAAATTTAAATGTCTTGACCAGAATCACACAGACAGTAATGTTGAATGCAGAAGAACCAAGGTGTTCTTAATCTAAATTGAATATTCCTTCTATATTTTTCATGCTGTCAAGCCAAGTGAGATGAATATCATGCTCTTCTTTTTTTACTCTGGAATGTGTCAGAAACCTCACTCACGAGAATACTTAATTGCCACTAATTTATCATTAATTTTAAATTTAGAATTCAGTTAAAATATCATTAAAATTGTTAATAAAACCAAAGCTGATTAAACATAATAGCATAGGGGAACTAATTGAATTTTTATAAATGTTAAGAATTCTATATCTTAAGTAAAGCAATTCAATGATAGCTGGATGAATGAGTTCTCTTATAATTTGACTGTCTTGAGTGAGGATAAAAAAGATCTAGGCCTGACATAATTATTGTCCTGTTCCAAAAGTAATTATTTAAAATAATTATTTAAAATAAAATCTAAAAATCACTTTTTTTTAATTCAACTTAACATTCTCTATGGTCTTTTTTAAAATAAGAAATAGAATTAAACTGACAGTTATCTTTTGTATCTTCTGTTCCTTGAAGGGTAAAACAAAACAAAGCAAAACAAAAACAGAAGAATCTACACCTTCAGTGTTATCTTGTGTTTGATGATAAAGAGTTCCTGATACACACAAAATTATCACTTGTGGGTCACTAATTCAAATGAGAATTATACTCCAAGCGTCAAATTATGCAGCATTTGGAGAGTCTTTGTTGTTCTTGTCCCAGTCTTCTTTCTACCAAACATCACATGTTTAATAGAGAGATACAGGCCTTAGAAGAAAGAAAAATTGAACCTAGAGAATTTGTTTTAACTTAGCTGCCAGTTAAAAAAGACAGTATTGTAACAGTATTGCAACAGTTTAAATTTTTACTAGCACCCTCAAATAACTCAGAAAGAACATTTAATAAAATAAGAGCATTTTCCAGGGACTCACTCTATCAATCCCAAAAGATATGTATAAACAGAAATGGAAGAAAAGCAACTCAGTCCTAAAATGCATGGAGAACACGGGAGCAGGGTCACCTTGAACATGTGAGGCCAAAATGTTTATAAACCTTGGGTTTTAAGAGTAAACGCCAATCTCAGTGCAGTTGCCTTAAGAAGCTAACATACAAGGGAAAGAGAAAGAACAGATATATCTGAAGCACATATTACATATCAGATTGTTAGGCTTATTTTATATTCAAACTATCAGGTGTCCACTAATAGCCACAGTACAAGAAGCTTCTTTTCATATGGAAATGCTAAAATTTAGAAACGTTAAAAATGGCCCAGGATGATACATCCAGCCAGTGACAGGATTCAGAGAGTACATGTTTAAGCTGAGGCTTCAAAATAGGTAGGAGTCTCTGATAGGGATTACATTAAATGTGTAGATTGCTCTAGGTAGCATAGACATTTTCACAATATTTGTTCTTCCAATCCAAGAGCATGGAACGTTTTTCCATTTCTTTGTGTCTTCCTCAATTTCTTTCATGAGTATTTTATAGTTTTCTGAGTACAGATCCTTTGCCTCTTTGGTTAGATTTATTCCTAGGTATCTTATGGTTTTGGTTGCAATTGTAAATGGGATCGACTCCTTAATTTCTCTTTCTTCTGTCTTGTTGTTGGTGTATAGAAATGCAACTGATTTCTGTACATTAACTTTATATCCTGCCACTTTACTGAATTCCTGTATGAGTTCTAACAGTTTTGGGGTAGAGTCTTTGGGGTTTTCCACATAAAGTATCATATCATCTGCAAAAAGCGAGAGTTTCACTTCTTCTTTGCTGATTCAGATGCCTTTTATTTCTTTTTGTTGACTGATTGCTGAGGCTAGCTGGTGGCATCACAATTCTGGACTTCAATCTCTATTACAAAGCTGTAATCATCAAGACAGTATGGTACTGGCACAAAAACAGACACACAGATCAATGGAACAGAATAGAGAGCCCAGAAATGGACGCTCAACTCTATGGTCAACTCATCTTTGACAAAGCAGGAAAAAACATGCAATGGAAAAAAGTCTCTTCAACAAATGGTGTTGGGAAAATTGGACAGCCACATGAGGAAGAATGAAACTGGACCATTTCCTTACACCACACACAAAAATAGACTCAAAATGGATGAAAGACCTCAATGTGAGACAGGATTCCATCAAAATCCTTGAAGAGAACACAGGCAGCAACCTCTTCAACCTCAGCCGCAGCAACTTCTTCCTAGAAACATCGCCAAAGGCAAGGGAAGCAAGGGCAAAAATGAACTATTGGGACTTCATCAAGAGAAAAACTTTTGCACAACAAAGGAAATAATCAACAAAACCAAAAGACGATCGACAGAATGGGAGAAGATATTTGCAAATGACATATCAGATAATGGGCTAGTATCCAAAATCTATAAAGAACTTATCAAACTCAACACCCAAAGAACAAATAATCTAATCAAGAAATGGGCAGAAGACATGAACAGACATTTCTGCAAAGAAGACATCCAAATGGCCAGCAGAGACATGAAAAAGTGCTCAACATCACTCACCATCAGGGAAATCCAAATCAAAACCTCAATGAGATACCACCTCACTCCAGTCAGAATGGCTAAAATTAACATATCAGGAAACAACAGATGTTGGTGAGGATGAGGAGAAAAGGGAACCCTCCTACACTGTTGAAATGCAAGCTGGTGCAACCACTCTGGAAAACAGTATGGAGGTTCCTCAAAAAGTTGAAAACAGAGCTTCCCTACAACCCAGCAATTGCACCACTGGGTATTTACCCCAAAGATACAAATGTAGTGATCCGAAGGGGCATGTGCACCCCAATGTTTATAGCAGCAATGTCCACAGTAGCCAAACTATGGAAAGAGCTTAGATGTCCATCAACAGATTAATGGATAAAGAAGATGTGGTGTGTGTGTGTGTGTGTGTATAATATATATATATATATATATATATAATATATGTATTATATATATAATGGAATATTATGCAGCCATCAAAAAATGAAATCTTGCCATTTGCAACGATGTGGTTGGAACTAGAGGGTATTATGCTAAGTGAAATAAGTCAATCAGAGAAAGACAAGTATCATATGATCTCACTGATATGAGGAGTTTGAGAAACAAGAGAAGGATCATAGGGGAAGGGAGGGAAAAATGAAACAAGATGACCCCAGAGAGGGAGACAAACCATGAGACCCTTAATCTCAGGAAACAAACTCAGGGTTGCTGGAGTGAGGGGTGGGATGGCTGTGTGATGGACACTGGGGAGGGTATGTACTATTGTGAGGGCCGTGAATTGTGTAAGACTGATGAATCACAGACTTGTACCCCTGAAACAAATAATATATTATATGTTAATAAAAAAAATAAAAATAAATAGGTAGGAGTCTCTGTACTCATTCCAGGATTAAAGCAGAGACAAAATCCTCTCTGAGAAAAGTAACATGCATGTTAGAGTTTCCTACTTCATCAAAGGTCATGTGGATGTTCACTGGAGCTACTGGACTTTTATCAGAAATTCTTGGGAAACACATGACAGAAAATTTAGAGGATGAAGAATAGCAATATTCTGGGAGGTTCTAGCCATACCTCATCTTTTGCTACAAATTATTTACAACTCTTGAGTTAAGATTGGCCCAGGGATTCAAGGAGTATATGGACTATGTCATTCCTTTCTTTTACTTTCAGTGAAAAGCTTCTTAAACCTTGGAAAGATGAACATCCCTGGTTCAAATATAATAGCCTTTAGTCTTTACATGGTTTTGAGTATTATGTCTAGCATCTTAATATACGGTTAGGATTACATCTTCTTCCCTAGATCCCACTTTCACTTCCTGCAATGAATTTATATTACACTATTATACTGCCAAGTCATTCTAAGGGTTACCTACCCTTAACACAAAAGTATTTTGGTAGCTAGTCTATTGCAGAACACTACATTTTATTGAATTATTGGAAGTTAGATTTTCATTTCTTTGGTTTAACTCTCATCTATTGCCTTCTTTAAAAAAACGTAATTACATACATTTCTGTATCAGATTCTTCTTTGGTTCATTTTCTTCTGCATCCTAATGATATGTATTTATTCTATGTATTTATTCAACTCTTTCCCAAGCATCATATAATTATGAAATGGAATTGCCAGCCCCTAATGTTATCAGCAAAATCCATTAGGTAATTTCTGTAGCCTGAATTGCCCCTATCTCATTAAAGGAGGCTACTGTCCCCAGTGATTCTTTTCTAGCTTAGATAATATTGTTTAAATATATAAGCAATTATATACAGAATATTCATTTAAAAACTGGTTGTGCCTACAATGTGCCAAACGTTAACATTTTCTATCTATGGGAGTATAAATTCAGTTTGATTCAATTTAACACACATTTATGGGATGCCAGATATGTCAAAGCACTATTCCAGGTTCTGGGGATATATAGATAAATACTACACAGTGCCCACTCTCGGGGAACGCACAATATAATGGGGAAAAAAACACCAAAAATTGACCCTGAAACAACATGATAAATCCTATAAGAGTTATGGAGGAAATTTATGCACAAACAAAAGATAAGTTACTCAATTTGATCTTGAGGGGGCATTGAGTGAGAATTCTTTTATTGAAAGGGTAGAGGTGGTTATTATATTTGACTTCCAAGGATAAACGGTTGCTCTCTATGTTAAAAAAAAAAAAAAAAATGGGAAGGCCATTCTAAGCAGAGGGAAGAACATGAGCAAGGGAATGGAAGTATAAATGTGCATGGGGCTTTTGTAGGTGCTTGGATCAGTTGACCAACAGGAGAAGCTAGAAAAAAAATGTTGGGTCAACGATTTGGGGGGAATGGATGTCACATTGAAGCACTGGGCAATTATTTTATTTATTTTTAATTTTTTAAAATTTTTAAAAAGATTTATTTATTTGGCGTGCATGCAAGTCGGGGGGAGGAGCAAAGGGAGAGAATCTTTCAAGCAGACTCCCCTCTGAATACAGAGATGGACACAGAGCTGTATCTCATGACCCATGAGATCATAACCTGAGCAGAAACCGAGTCAGGCACTTAACCAACGGAGTCATCCTGGTGCCCCCTGGGCAATTATTTTAAAGACGATTATATTAGTTTTCTATGTTCCATAACAAATTACTACAAACCTAGTAGGTAAATGTAATATTTATATATTATCTCACAGGTCAGAAACCTAGGCATAGCTTAGCTGGATCCTCTACTTGGGGTCTCAGAAGACCCCAATTAATGTATCAGCCAGGGTTGGGTTCTAATCTGGAGACTTGACTAGGGAAGCAGATGCTTCTCCATTTAGGTAATTGTCAGTAGCATCCAGTACTTTGTCTCTCCCAAATACACAGGTTGAGTAAGAGAGAGAGAGAGCGAGAAGAAAGAAGGCAGGCTGACTACAGCAAATGAGCTAGCAAGATGGAGTTTTATATAACATAATATAATTATGAGAGTGATATCCCATTGCTTTTGCCATATTAAAATTGTAAATAGCAGGAGGTGGTGATCAGGGTCACTTTAAAATTTGTCCACCACAAGGAGAGAGACTTTTTAAGCAGTGACAGATAATACCTTTACATAACAAAGAAACAAGTGAATGGTGGTTTGAAGGTAGAAAGAGATGGAAACATATAAATTTATTTCTTTTATATTTTCTCCTTGTAAAATAATTTTCCTTACAGTGATTGGTTGGTGTAATTTTTCTTCCAAATTAAAAAGAGACCATAAACCTTCCTGGGGTTGATTAAAAACATTTTCCCTTTAGAAAAGAAGAAAAGGACAGTACCTTAGAATGACTAAAGATAAATTTCCTTAGTAGAGGGGGGACCAGGGAAAGGGAGCCCATTGTCCGGATGAATGGGATAAAATTAGATTTTTTTATGTTTCAAAGTTTTAAAATAGATTCCCTGGAAAGAAGCAAACAAAGATGATGACAAAGAGTCTTTAAGGAGACCAGCACCAAAACTAATTCTGACCTGGTAGCCCTTGCTTAGTCTAT
Organism: Mirounga angustirostris; assembly: GCF_029215605.1. Taxonomy (NCBI): domain Eukaryota; kingdom Metazoa; phylum Chordata; class Mammalia; order Carnivora; family Phocidae; genus Mirounga; species Mirounga angustirostris. Next base: position 88,408,714 of record NW_026991709.1, on the reverse strand, counting down.
AGCCTAGGGAGGTGTCACTGGGCACTAACTGAACAAAATTCTATTGTGGAAGGGCATTGTTCCTAGCTGGGGGAAAAGAGGGTGATGGGACAGTCAGCAGAAATCCCTGTTTCTTTCTTCTTCTTCTTCTTCTTTTTTAAACATGGCCTCTGGTCATTTTTAACCACCACTTGCTTCTCCCCCATGCTTACTTTGTGGAAGGCGAAATGTATTCTCTTCTAGCAACAGAAGATGACTCACTCTAGCAACACCCATGTTATTGGTAAGTTGTGATGTACTTTTTCACCATTGGCTTCACAATTATAATCACCTTGGGAATGTACAGATTTTAAAAACATGGATGCCCAGTTCTTTCTGGTAGATGAGCTGAATCAAATGCTCAGAAATAGACACAGGAATTGGACAATTTTTAAAACTCTTTAGGTATTTCCAGTGTATAGCCAGGGTTGAGAACCGCTGTGCCAGGAAACTCAGAATATATGGTAGGATGAGTGTTAGAGGTTAATTTAGACTTACTGATGTTACTAGAAATGGGTGGGGAGCTTGAGCTTCTAATTTCTGAGGATGGATTGAGGTACTGATCTACTCCAATTGGAGCAGGTAAAAACACATAGTAATATACTTTGTATTGCTATTTTATGAATGAGCAGTCATGTGCTGGTAAATATTTAACAACCAAATTTCAGGGGGAAAATAGAGTCCTAATTTATAGATCTGATTATTTCCATGATGCGAATAGTCCTACAATGTTTTTAACATATATTGAACTAATCACTGAATGCAAATTTGGAAAGAGATGCATAGTAAGTAGCCCATTACTGCATAGTATTTCCACAATACAGATACAATTGACAATAAGTTCAAGAGCATAGAAAATAGTAAAATATATTTTTAAAAAGTAACGAGTTTTGAGGATTTATTTTCTTTTTAATAAAACTTAATTGTAAGTTTCTATGATTTGCTTTTGAATAATGATGTGTTTAACAACTGACTCAAATAATTATTTAAAATGTAAAATGGGCCATTACAACATTTTATGGACGTGCTTCAGTATAAGACAACTTACCTACAAGCAGGACTAATATTTAAAATACTTCACAAGCAGTTCTGCATGGGCACCACCTAATCAGAATGGGTACTGCCCATACGCCATAGCTCTGCTGGCAAGGCTCTAAGAGTCTACAGGACAGATTCTATTTATCATTCACCTTTGTGTCCCTTAAGGTTCCTAGCAAATTGACATAATGTCACAAAGACATAAAGTGTCATAAAGACATAAATGACAAATACATTGAGCATAATGAGTGAATAAGTAAGTGATTGAATAAATTATGTATTATAGGGTGCAACTCCATAGTAGAGTCTATTACTAAGGACTCATGTTTTAACAAACCCCCTCCCACTTTTTATAGGAAGAGTTTGTAATTGGCAGAGGCTTTACAGAGGAAAAGTAAACAGCATTTCATCTATTCCTTTCTCTTAGCGATCTTCTTTGCCATAGATTAAGGTTTTACATTGAAATAGATATCTACCCCACATTCTGTGCTCCAATAAATTAAAGTCCCTGCTATTCTCAGACATGCCTGGCCATCTCATGCTCCATCAGACTTGCTTACTTCTTCTCAGTACTCACTTTTCTCAACTTTTCCCTTTGTCTGATGTTCCTTCAGTCACCTGGATCATCTACTTTTCTTGCAAGACTCAGGAAACCTTTTTATACTCTTCTCTACAGCTGCTAGGAGATTGGTTATATGTTCCTCTGTGCTTACACTGATAGCTACATAATGCAAACATAATATCTAACATTTTGTATGGCTTAACTGTTTACATATCTGTATCTGTTGACTTTCCCCTCTCTGTCCTTGCCAAGAATGTTGCCCCTGGAAGGCATCATTGTCTTTGACATCTCCTTGATGTCTCCTCTTTTGTCTACCTTGAAACTTTCTCCTGGGTATTACACATTTATTTGTAAGCTCCCTTTCCCCCTTTCTAGAGCTTAAGCTTTTTGAAAGCAGAGCCAGTATATCATCTATCACTATTCCTATAACAAAAGATATGGTGGACTTTGAAGCCAGACTACTTAGATTAGAATTCGGCCATCACATTAACTATATGTGTGATTTGAAACTAATTACTTACTTCTGGTTAGTTTCCTTATCTGAAAAAAAGTGTTAAAAAACATAAGAATCTCCCAGATTGTTAAGAGGACAGAATGAGTCAATTCATTTAAAAAATGGCTTAGAACAATGCTTGGGACATAGTGAGCACAAAATAAATACTAGCTCTCACTATTCTTACAATAAAAACTCAATAATTGCTGAATGAATGGAGAAAAAACATATAATAACAAACCATTAAGAGTTAACTTCATTATGCCACACTTACTATACTACCCTATTTCCAAGCAAAGATAAATAAACTGAAATATATATTTACCATTTTAATACTATGCAATAACTGAAATTAATATTCTATTTTCTGTTACTCAAAAATGGTCTTGTTCTTTCTAAACTTAACCTCGGGTTTTTTTTTCAATCTTTTTATCCATTAACATCCTTCTAAAACAGAGAGTGCTTAAAATTTCATGCTGTAAGTATCATCTTTTCTTCTGTCAAACCACATGCCTTTTGAGATGGCTCTCACCACACCCTGAGGTGGTAAATCATTAGTTTTGATATAGCCTGGTACCAAAAGAACATGGCATTTTCCTTTAAAGAGATAAATTTTGAAATGCAAAAGATAATAAGATGCAAAGTACCTACTTTTTAAACTCTTGGCTTAAGCAGAATTTTGATTTTTGGGAACATAAGAAACAGGTCATTTAGCCAAGATCTGGGAGTACAGGAATCACAAAGACCCAGGATATAGTATCTTAGTCTAGGAGAGCAAAGTATAGGGATTTATTTGCCCCCTGAAAATATACCTCCTGAAAACAGATTGCTGAACCAAGACTAAATGGGTTCTTAACTTGAATTTACCATTATAGACATGTTTAAGTCATCATTTAAAAAATCCTTTCTAAACATCTTCTCTACGAATCTTTTTTTTTCTTTTTGTTTATTGCTTACAAAATTTCCTAAGAAACTTTTGATTTTTAGTTGCATAGATTTGTTTTTTTTAATTGGTGGTCTATTTTTTTTAAGATTTTATTTATGTATTTGAGAGAGAAAGAGAGAAAGTGAGCGAGCATGAACAGGGGGAGGGGCAGAGGGAGAGGGAGAACCAGACTCCCGCTGGACAGGGAGCCTGATATGGGGCTTGATCCCAGGATCCTGGGATCATGACCTGAGCTGAAGGCTGATGCTTAACCAACTGAGCTACCCAGGCGCCCCTGGGGGTCCATTTTTTTTTCCTTTGAAGTCATACAGATACTTGCACTGATAAACTGGAAGAGATTGCTTTTGGGCATATGTAATTTGCCTATAACTCACCAGTAGAAAAAGATAAAATCACTTCAAGAAGTCCCATTAAATCCAAGTGATCAATTTTCATTTTTGTAATTAATCTTTCCTAAAATCAAAAACACAAGAAAAAATGTGAAATGAAGCAAATTATTGGAGATGAAAATAAAATTTCTTTTCATACTAAAATAATGTAGATCTTAGAAGTCAAGAATTTAGAAGTGTCTTTCCCTTTTACAACTTAGTTGCTCTCCTACCTGTCCATCTAGTAAATCTAACCGGAGGAACAACTAAATACTGAGGTAAATTGTATGGTTTAGGCCATTTCCCAGTTATTAAACCAGAACCAGTCTTTCTGATCCCTCATGTAAAAATTCTTTATACTATATTACAACAGCTTCAAATTCCTTGAAACTCATTATTTAAAAAAATATTATTCAGAAATATATTATTTTACTTGGGTTCAGGTTGAACAAAGAATGATACAAGGGATTTTTCAGATAATCAATAGAAAATACACAGGAGAAAGTATACACATTAGAAGTCCACATTTTTGTCATCAAAGCTATTTTACACTTTTTTTTTCCTTTGCTCTTAGCCAAATAATTACCTTTGGTAATAACAACTGTATAAAAATGATAAGAAAATAAAGAAGATAATAGTATAATCCTAGAGTGAATTTAGGAATTTCTTTTATTTCCTATATGCCTAATTTTCTCCTACTTCCTTTTGTGCTTTGTTATAGCCCCGATTAAAGAAAATGCAAAATTCTCGCTTTACTGTTAATCTTGAGAGGGGTAAAATAATGCAATTATTCTGATTTTGGGGGGGGGCACTCTATATTCTTATATTCTCTCCTAGATGCTTTATTCTTGTGTTCCTTCCAAACAATTTAGGCAAATATACTGGCTCTGCATATGCTACAATGTTAAGTGTTTGTCAGTAAAATGCAGTATCCCTGAGGGAGCTGACTTGTCTGACATGACTTTTTCCTAGGACCTTACATCTATAAATTCTGATTTTTGCAGTAGTTTATTTCACTTCCCCTCTCCCCTCACTAATATCCTGATAAGGAGGCAAGCAGCAAAATTATTATTCACGTTTAAAAGAGAGAAAATTGAGGCTAGAAAGACTTGTCCAAGGACACATAGGTAAGCCCTGAGAGACACTGAGAGTTATATGCTACAGAAAACTTGGTTTTATTGCATACTACATCATTATGAGATAAATGCACTTTCTTTGAATGTGGGAAGCAAAGAGACTTGTTAGAAAACATATAATTTCCCAAGTGAGCCAAGAATATGCTTTGCCCAAAGAGACACTGGAATTAATTGTTGCTCTCTTAAGAGATCAATGGGTCACGTGTATGGATTGGAATGTGTGGCAGAGTCACCAAAGCAGAAGACTCTCATGTTGGCAAAGCAGTGCCTCCCAGATACCTCTTTTAATTGCCTAAACATTAGGAGCAAGCTGTCACCTTGTTGATGAAAGCTTTAGTTGGTATCTTGATACTTGGCATTCCTACCTCCAGTGGACTTAAAATAAAGGTTTGAAAATATGAGGAAAACTTAGCTCTTAGCTAAACTTCTTAGATCAAAGCCTTCTTATCTAAAAAATAATTCTAAGTGGGAGTTATTTCTTCCTCATTCGTTTCCTTCCTTCCTCTCTTCTTTTTTTCTGCCAACAGATAATTTTTGTAAATTACTTAACAAAAGTCTCATGAAATTTTAGTTACTGCTTAACAAATTTTGAAACCCAAGAACTATGATCTATTATTAGTATCCATGAGGAAGAAAAACAAACCTCAAATCCTTCCCTTAACAAGGTTATAAGCTAGTGTGAGATGGAAGATGTGTACAATTGACCACACCACAATATAAATATGGTAAGTGGTAGTACTGAAAGGAACAAACTAATTGTCTTTGGAATTCAGAGAGAAAGAGATGGACTTCATTAAGAATAGCAAAGTGAGGCAAAACTCAAAGAATTAATATCAGAGGATATGTCATCTCTCTCCTTTCTTCTCCCTGGTTTGGTCAGAATTTGTGTCCTATTGTACAGCCATCTTTTGGGAATTTCCTAAAGGAATATAATAGTTGTTGAATAACCAGACCAAATAAAAGTTATCTTTAGACATTAAGCCCACTTCCATATTGCTTTTCTCTGCCATTTGAAAATTTTTCTTCAGAGGAATAAAATGCTTCAACTTCAAAACCTCAAAAATATTCCTCAGTTCAATTTTGGAATCTTAATATTATGCTTCTACATGGATCATGACATGTTTCTCTTTTTTGCTGTACCCTCTCTACATGAAATAGAATAAGAAAATTAATTACACCAGTTGATAACAACCACATTTGATAAGGATGATTGTTGGGTAGGAATCTTGGGGTGGGGGAAGCACACCAAACTAAAGTATTTTGGCAAAGATGAGACTCTATCATAATCGTTGCCAGAGCTGTCTAATTATATACTCCATGGAGGAGAGAATACAAGAAACCCCTGAAGCTAAGTGATGTGGCATCCCTGGCTGGACCTCTTCCAGTTGAGGTGAAAGTATAAATTATGGAAAATAGGATGCCATGATAACTATTATGATGGTGTTTGATTGGGTCATGTCTTCAGTTAGTACCACAATACAACAACTGTAAAGCACAATTTAGCCACATTCAATGATGGATTTGAATTTCCTTCTGACATTTTGTGGAAGAATATAATGCATCTCAGTTAATTTCATGCTTACTTGAGTAGAAATATTTGAAAGTCTAGCTGGTTCACACATTTCAACATAAGTTGAAGCCACTAGTCCTTGAACATGTCTTGATGATTGGGAAAAAGAAAAATCACTCTGAAGAACTCCTGAATGTATATTTTATAAATCAGTGCTTATGTGTTAGCCATTGATAAATGTATGCCACACAGTTTGTAGACACCTATTTCCATCAACTGAGTTCTGTTTATTCCTAATTTTGGCGTTTAGAATTTTTATGCTCCCTCTCAGCCTTTTTTTCATTATCCATGAATATAACGTCTCTTTATCCACCCATTCATTTATTCAATAAATGTTCATTGAGGGCGCCTGGGTGGCTCAGATCGTTAAGCATCTGCCTTCGGTTCAGGTCATGATCCCGGGGTCCTGGGATCGAGTCCCACGTCGGGCTCCCCGCTCTGTGGGAGGTCTGCTTCTCCCTCTGTGCCTCTCTCTCTCTCTCATGAATAAATAAATAACATCTTTAAAAAATAAAATAAAATAAATGTTCATTGAGAACTAGTATATATCAGGCAGTTCTAGGCACTTGGCAATATGGTGGTGAATAAGACATAAAAGATCTTGGTGCATGGGGAAGGGGAGGGCCTGAATGCTGCCCCCTGAACCCACCCTTTTGGATCCATCTAAGCATCTGCTTCCAGTTTCCAGATTGAATTGTCAGTGAGCGGAGCCCGAGGCCCCCGACGCCTGAGGGGACTTGCTAGAGATGGACCGCCAGATTCCTTACGATGACTAGCCGGAGGTTTTCCTGCCTGCCTATGAGAATCCCCCAGCATGGATTCCTCCTCATGAAAGGGTATATTACCCAGACTACAAAAATAAGTTGACCCAGTTTCTGCCCTGAATTGTCACACCGAAGTAGTCCCCTGGGGCTCAGTTGGGATTTAATATCTGAGGAGGAAAGGCTTCCCAGATAGACATTTTTATCTCCAACGTGATTCCTGACTCGGATGCACATCAAGCAGAACTTCAGGAAGGGGACTAAGTCCCAGCTGTGAATGATGTGGTTTTCCAAGATATTGAGCACAGCAAGGCTGATGAGATCCTGAAGACAGCCTGTGAAATCAGCGTGAGTATCTGCTTCTTTACCTACAATTATCATTGCCAAAGAGAGAGGACTGTGCACTATAGAGTTGCAGTCCATAGCCCTCCACAAGGAATCTTCTTGGACAAACTAGCTAGACCTCAGGAAATCCTCTTGGGCAACTACTCTTAGCCCCACCCTGAAAGAGTGGAGGGGGGAGGTTAGCAGCACAGTGAGGCCCTGCATGGAGCCAGCTAGCCAACTGCATTACCCAAACTGCACTGTACTTTTTGTTGCCTATTTTTCTAGATGAGCTTCATTCCCTGAAAGAGGAAGGATTCCTCTTTCATTCCCACATTTCAAAGTTCATTCCTTTGGAATCCCAGGTTCCAAGTCATTGAAGATCTTACAGCCCACTTGAGAGGTCGATGTGTACAAAAATTTTAAGTAAGATTTTAAGATTTTACATGATTTTTTTTTTAAAGATTTTATTTATTTATTTGACAGAGAGAGAGGCAGCGAGAGAGGGAACACAAGCAAGGGGAGTGTGAGAGGGAGAAGCAGGCTTCCCGCGGAGCAGGGAGCCCGACGCGGGGCTCGATCCCAGGACCCCAGGATCACGACCTGAGCCGAAGGCAGACGCTTAACGACTGAGCCACTCAGGCGCCCCAAGATTTTACATGATTAACTACATTAGGAATGAAGTAGTAGGTTATACAAGGAGTCAGGCTTTATAGCCAGACACACATAGATTTGATAATAGGTTTGCTATTTAAGAGCTTTGTGATATTAGGCAAATCATACACTCTTTCCAAATCTCAGATGTTTCTTTTTGTGTGTAAAATAATATATACTTAGCAAACTTGTTTTGAGGAGATGAAAAATAGGTGTGAATACCTGGCAAACAACACATGGGCAATAAATATTAGTTTGCTTCCCTTATTTTGTAATCCAGAGTAGTAGTGCTAATTAAATCCTCTAGCTTTCTGTGTGCAGTGGGTAGGGGCAATTAAATTCAATAATGTTTAATATGATCTTATTTTTCCAAAATGGGTTGGAGAGATTTAATAGCTGGTTTTGCATAAAGTGAGAAATTAGAATTTCAGGTAAAGAACTGTGTTTTAGTCTATTCGAATAATGATTCTTTTCAGAAGACAGACCTGATACCTTCTTTTTCTTTTATAAAATGAATTAGAAGAGATACACTTTCAATGCTAAATAACCTAAAAGGCTTTTAAGCTCCATTCAAGTTATCTTCTCAGTCATTTTTAATATTCATTACCTAAAATATCCTTTAAGAAATATGCAAAATAGATATTTGCTTTTCAATTAGATTGTTTATAATGATGATTAAAATAAAATATAAAATTATTAAAATTAATATTTAATCATTTAATATTAAATAAAATTAATAATTAATATTAAACATCAAATATTAAAATATGATATGTGCCTGTTGACTGAATGTCTGTATATATTACATTTTGCATGAAATTAAGCAGACACTAAGTCTGTGTTCAATAGCAGATTGCATTATTAAGTGAAACTATACAATGGAAGAATATTAAGTTAAAGTGTGCTGTTTTAGTTTATTAATTCATTTGCCATTACTTAATTAGCTTTGCTTTGTTGTTTGTTTGTTTTGTTTTTTTAGCTTTGCTTTTTTTTTTGATAAAATCTAGTTACCTCCTAGTGTCAACTCATATTGAAGTATAATTATAAAATTTTAAGATTGAATTTTATTTGTAATTGGATCATTTTAAAAAACTAAGACCTACATTGTTTTTACAGGTACATTTTGAAAAGGTTGGGAGAATATTCACAAAGGGCAGGAATGCCAGGTAGTATGCTGTATCACAGAGACACAAATATGAATAAACCCTGTCCAAGAAACTAACTCTCACACTGGTGATGACATAAGTGAAAATTATTCCCACATTTTCACTCAGAGGGAGAATGGGAGGGGGAGAGAGTTATTACAAGGGCATGGTCTGTTGGTAATTAGGTGTAGATAGGCTACAGAGTTAGCCAAATGATTAGGGGGAGGCAGAAGCACACAATCTGCCATGGTAAATTATACATGGCTCATCTTCATTTTTTTTTTCCTTTCTATCTAAATGCAACTATAAAATCCAGTTTTTATCCTGCAGAGCAAAGAAACTCTACTAGATTTTAAATTTTATTTAGTCTTTTCCAAATGTACTACAAAAGTTCATGCTTTACCATATTTCTGGGAGTTTGTTTATTTTCCTTCTGAGATTCTGTTATATAATGTGCATTGTGATTTTTGGGGTATGTGTGTGTGGCGGGGGAGAAGGCAGTTACTGTATGTTATAAATTAGAAAGGGGGACAGTTGCAGTCTCCTCATTTTGCCTCCATCTGCTTTTTTGCAGGGCAATAGAAAAGAAAAGAAAAAAATGTTGAATCTCATGGTTACCGTTGATAATAGTTGAAGGTAGGAGAAGCATAGTTTGAGTGGATGACCCAGCAAGTAGAATGAAAACCCTTACTTGGCCCTTCATTTTATGCTGGAGCTCTATTTCTTTCATTGGAGATTTTAGTGCAAATCAGTAACCACAACAACAACAACAATGAAGCGTTAGCAACTCCACTCATCTGTACTGCTTTATTTTTTAAGAAACACTGTGTATATTTTTAGAGTTAGTAATACTATTTAGAATTATGTATGTGCTTATGTATATATGTGTACATAAATATGTATTTATGTTACAATATTTTAAAAAATATAAGTCTAAATAATATTACTGTGTAACATACACAATGTATAATACATTGTGTTTATATGTTATATACAATCTATATTTTACATATAAATATGTGATATATACCATTAAGAAAAATAAAGCAAGTAAATAAATGAGATTTTTTATTTTATATTTTTGAATTATCATTATTATTATTATTATTGAAGTCCCTTAGTAAGAAAAAGAAAAATGAGTAAGTAGAATTTAAGAGTAGAGAGCATTTGAAAGAGTCCTTACTCCCTTCAGCCTTTATAGTTCTCATTAGATTTATATCCTCTTGAGTGAACTATCAGGTCCTCAGTAGATAATCAGTTAATATTTGGTGGCTATTTTGATTGGGATGTCCATGTAAGAAAAAATAGTAAATAAAAATTATTTTTTTTTCTATATTCCTAGAAGGAGGGGAGGAATCAGAGAGGCTTTATGTCACTTGAACCTAAAAATCATTCTAGCAGATTTATAAAACTATATGTTGTTATATTTGGTCTCTTGACCATTTATCTAGATCTTATCTTCAAAACCAACCAGTTTCCTCTGTTACCTCCAAGAAAACAGCTTTTGATAATAAAACTCACTTGGCAAATTACTTACAACAGGTATGTGCATTCTCTATTTTTCCCTTTTAATTATTTAGCCATTTCTGGCATGGTCGACTGTTCCTTTGGGGGAAATTAACAATATTGCTTCCTACCTGCAAAGGCATATTCCTCTGTCACTCATTCATTTATTTCTGAGTTAGCACAAATTAAAAGTGTATTTTGCAAGAAAAACTCAATTATGGAAATTCCTGGTAGATCTTCTATAAAGTAAATATGCAGCAAATCTATAATAAAGCTATTTAATAATATTGGTGATGACATAAATGTATCTAAAATCTTGGAGAAAACAGGATTTTTTTATTAGAACTAAAAATATTTTGAAATATTTTCATCTTAATGGACTTAGTTACCAAAAGATTTAAATAAAACATAGAACTAATGCATTATTCTTTTGAATGAGTACTTATAAAATGTCTACACAATACATTTGGTCTCTGAAACAATATATTTTAGTTATATTATGCTATAACCAAGTATTGTCTTTTCATTCAACTGTCTTATTTCAGTCTAGGAAATTGTTTGGATATTGAAAATAGATCATTTGCATCTTTTTCCTTAGAATCTTTTCCAAATATTAACAATTCTCCAAAGTTTAAATGAATTTTTTTCCTTGATTTAGGAATATTCTGTTTCAAAATATCAGAATATTCTTAACAAATGTGCAGATAGAAGAGAAAAACCCTGCTGCTATTCTTATTAACTCTTACTTCCAGAGCCCAACAGGACTCCATAGCATATTCAGTGTATCTAGCCAAGAACCATTTAAGGAGAAAGAGAATTATACACTGACCACCTGCAGCAAATTATCATGATGTCCTGAGCATAGGGGAATCTCATGTATCTAGATAAATCCAGAATTAGATTAAACACACATCTGAAGGATAACAACTTAAAAGAAATCAGAGAGGTATTCAAGAAATTTTAGCTGTACCCTGTAGAGTCTAAAAAATTGTTTATTTAGCTGCTGCTGCTGCTGTTGCAACATGTTTATTATGTGCCAAAAAACTACACCACAACTTATTCCATACATCTGCAGGACACACAGCTCCATAAAACCCACAGAGTAGCTGGGATATGCCATGCCAGCCAGGTTAGCAGGAGGGAGAAGGTAGTTATGACACCAAGTCTTTGGCACACAGATTCCCAAAGGGAGTAAGTAGAAGGAGGGAAGGAAGGAAGGAAGAAAGGAAAGAAAGAGGGAGAAAGGGAGAGAGGAAAAGGAAGGAAGGAAGGAAGGGAGGAAGGAAGGAAGGAAAAGAAAAGAAGGAAGGAAGGAAGGAAGGAAGGAAGGAAGGAAGGAAGGAAGGAAAGAAGCAAAGGAAGAAACAAAGAAACAAAGAAAAAGAAAAAGAAGCATAAATGTCAAGTTTTCAAATTCTAGTAACATTTCAGTTGACTGCAACTGTTGCTTCATACATTGTCTCAAATGAAAGAAATAAGGGAAGGGTACTTGTCCCCTCTAAGAGAAAGGGCTCCTGTGAACTTTCATCCATCCCACCAAAAAGCAGCCATTTAGCTCAGTTAACAAAAGAGTGAAATTCATGTAAACCCAATTTTAAGCTAAAAGTTAAGTCTCCAAAGGAGACTTATTGGAAAGAACACAGGCTTTTTCTTTCCCCTAAGAAAGCTAGACTGAATTAGGCAACTAACATATACTATTTATGTGACAAACTGGGAGCATTATTTAATATTTTTGCCCTTGGGCTCCTCATGTGTAAAATTGGGATAATAATAGTATTAGCCCATTGCATTTTAATACATCAAATATAGTAATATATGTAAAAGGATACATACATATTATTATCTCTTGACTCTCCTTTTATCTCTAGTTGCATGTTCTAATGCAGATTAGGCTCTTCCCTGAAATTTATAAGCCATAATCTCTTCAAGTGAATATGAGTTCTCTTGTTTCTGCTCAGTGGTGGGGAAAGTAAGTTGGCTGCTTGCTCACAAAAAGAACTTTCTGACCAATAATTCTTATGTCTTCCCCAAATCTCTTCATTTTAATTTTAATTGTCATTTCTATTATTGTCTTTTTCAGATAAATTACTTTTTAAATGCCAAAGTCTTCAAATTTGACTCAAATCTTTCATCTACTACCATCTAGATAACAATCACAATAATAGAAATTCTAACAGTTTGTACAGCATTTTGACATGCATTGTCATATTAGATACTCAGAAAACTCTTGCTATAAAGGCAAATATCATATCTCTTTTAGGGCTGAAGACATAAATGGACTTTGGAATATTCTGCACCTGGCAAAGCCAGAATTCAGTCCAGGTCTTTCTAATCTCAGAACTCTTTGCTGTATCATTGCCTTTCTGTAACTAAAATTTCCATGTTGATGTCTGTTCATTAACCTGATCTCATAGATTATTTTTTATGCCTCCATATGCTTCCTAGGCACATTTTCCCCATTCGTATTTTTTTAGACTATATGGTTTTTCTGTTGGAATGCACACCTTTTTCAGGGACATTATAGAAACTCTAGGGGCTATCGGAAGCTGGAAAAAACTGCTTCTGAGATACTAACATGTTTACTTCATGGGGACAGGGCCCTCTCTCTGCTGAGAATCACAGCTTTTGACTTCATACCAATCACCTTGGCACTGAACTCCTGAAATCGTTACGTTTATCCATTTTCTCTCTCCCGGTCCCTCCATCAAGTATACAACTTTGCTTTTCCTAAGACCCTCAAATATTAGTACCCTCCCCTCACAACATATCTGACACACACACACTTTAATAAGAAGCTCCTCTCCTTGCCACACAGATTTTCCTCTTTCCTCAGATTCCTGGGCCAGTTTTTCTGTACTTTGATCCATTCTAGTGGTATCCATTCTGCTTTTCTCAGATTTTCTTGTGTCTCAAATCCTTAATCCTCTCCTGTAATGAAACTGTTCTTTTAGGATTTTTTTTTCCTAGCCAAATTAAAAATATTTCTAAGTGAATATACTCAGTCCTCAATTTTCTTGAACTCTCAGTTACCTGAATCTACTGGTCACTTCCTCTCTTAAAAAATTTTAGATTCCAGGGCGCCTGGGTGGCTCAGTCGCTTAAGCAACTGCCTTCCGCTCGGGTCGTGATCTCAGGGTTCTGGGATCGAGCCCCGCATCGGGCTCCCAGCTCCACGGGAAGCCTGCTTCTCACTCTCCCACTCCCCTGCTTGTGTTCCCTCTCTCTCTGTCAAATAAATAAATAAAATCTTAAAAAAAAAAATTTTAGATTCTATTTCTTTTTTTGTTACTGTTTTTACCATTCTCACATCCCTTCTTGTCTTCAATTTGTTATACCTCCTCTGCCTTCAAAATCTGCGCAGGGCCAGCCCACTCTGTTTCACAGTAAAGCAATGTGTGGAATGAACTACAGATCATCTTCATTTAGACGGCCCACCAGCAACTAATTCTCAATATGTAAAAATGGAGCACATCCTATTCAAAATTGAACTCCCTCATTTTTTTAAAAGATTTTATTTATTTCTTTGAGCAAGAGTAAGCATGAGCGGGGGGTGGGGGGCAGAGGGAGAGGGAGAAGCAGACTTCCGCTTGCTGAGCAGGGAGACCGTATGGGGTTCAATCCCAGGACCCCGAGATTATGACTGAAGCCAAAGGCAGACGCTTATCCAACTGAGCCACCCAGATGCCCTGAATGCCCTCATTTTCACCACACAAATTGCTTCTCTGTCCTATAACATGTTTTTTCTTCAATAGCAGCATTATTCTTCTGGAATTCTAAATAAGAGCTAATTTTGATGCTTTTCTCTCTCTTACCCCTTCCGTTCCAAGTCCTACCACTACATATAATGTCTTCCAAACTGCAGTTAAAGAGAGTGACATAGCTTTGGACTGATGGGCTTCAACAGCCATGGGGCAGTGGGCTACTGTGTAGCCGGGAGCTCTGATGGAGCAAAATCATAAAAGAACTGGAAAGAACTAGAAATTATATACCACTTAAAAAAAACAAAAACACAAAAAACAATTTACTCAGATCCAAGCATTTGTTTTGCATGTCACCTCCACTGTCCAGGTTCTGATCAATCCATGCTTAGGTTTTTAGCGTTTTTAATTGAAAGGTAAATAACTAATGCAGAATAAATATTATCACTTTATAAGGTATTTTAACATGTATTCTTATATTTGAACATTATAACATAAGGAGGTCCTATTGTTACCATAACCCATTTTTCACAGAAAAGACAGTTGAGACTTGGAGTGCCTAAGTAAATTTCTCATGATAAACTAAAATCCTGAAATTCAAAATTTTGTCTTATGTCTACTCTGTTACGCTAGCTCCTAGCATATATGGCTGAATTCATATAATGCACATTTCCTCTGGCAGATGAGGAAATTTACTTTCCTCGTGGTAAAAATATTTTGATCATGGAATAGCAATGATAATGTAATATTTATCTTATAAAATTAAACCCCAGCTTTGAAGGCCCTCCAAAGATTAACACTGTTTCCGCCCTCCAACTTTATTTCTTGTTTCTCCCCTGCATACCTTTGCTCCTTCCAGACCAGTCTTCCCACCATCCTCTACATTCAAGACAAAATCTCCTACCTCTGTGCCTTCACTTATATAGTTCTCCCTCAGATGCCCTGGGTTCTTCCCTTCCTCCTTTAATCTTTGTCATTTAAAAATGTGTTTCAAATTTCACCTTCTCTATAAATCATTTCCATTGAAAACATTCATCCATAACTATGGCTTTCTGCATGTGCAGATGTGGGTAACCACCTCTAAAATGGAGAAGCCAGTCACATGTTCAGATTTTTATCCCTGATTTTTATAGAAAGCACTGCAATGACATAGACTTTGAATTCTATACATATCACTTTAAGAAGAGAATAAACTTCCATAAAGTGGGGATTATCTCAGAAAATCCATATATTATCGTGAATATGACATTGCCTACTATGATTGTTTCCTCTTAAGGAATTCTTAGTTTTTATCATTTTTTCTGTTTAACATCTTATCTCTCCAGCTATATTGTCAGCTCTTTGAAGAGACTATCATGTGCATCTTTGATTCCCTATAATTCTGAGATTCCTGTTGAGATGATAATACAATTGAGGCTAAAAACAATGCAGAAGGATTTTTCCAAGAAGCAGACCGTAAATCCCAAAGGATAAATGCCACTACATCCTTCCATGTTTTATTGCTAACCTGTTCTAGAAAAGAGGTCAGTTAAACCAGTGATCTGGAAAAGTGTAAAAATATTTGCACTTAATAAAATCATACCCTAAGCTTTGTATTTTGTTCTCCAATAATATATTTGTGTATTTGTAACCAAGTTATCACATGGCTCATCTGTTTCTTTCATCGAAGAACTTTATGTGACTCTTCTTATCCCTTTTTTAATTGTTTTTATAAGTTAAAAGAGATAAATCTAAGCAGATTCTCACTGGTTACTTAACAGTCCAAACTCTGACTGTATCTGTGAACATTCAGCTATGATTCTTCTAGGAAGATCCCATGTCTTGGGATCAGACAGATGAAGCAGAGCCATCTGTCAACTTGGAAAAAATCCCACTCCAGACAGACAGGTAGCACTTTGCTCTAGTCACTGATTGAGCCATTTATAGAGGATTTACACATGGCAAAGGAAACATAATCTGACTTAGCAGCTTGGGCTATGTATTTAGAGGATCACTCAAAGAAGATCCTGACACACATAAAGATATGTTGGCTGTTAAAAATATTTCATACTATAATATAGAAAAATATCAGTTAGGAAAGAGATAAGAGATATCCAATGACTTTCAACAAAGAGTAGAAGTTTCATGGGAAAGCCAAGGCAAAAACAGACTAGCCAAATATCTACTCTCCTTTTAGATTACCTGAGTGTAAAATATTTAAAAAGGATTCATTGCTAAAATGTGAGGCTCTATCAGCAAAAAGTAGTTACACAGAAGAGAAAGACAAAAATATGGATCATAGTGATAAATACAATTCTAAAATTCTGTCTTATTTATAAACACAACCATAAAATATACTAAAGAAAAAAATTTCCACATAAAACATATTGATTTGAGTTTGTAGGGGAAAGGAATGAAGATAATTATTTATAATATGCCATCTTTCTTATTAAAAGGAAATAAAATGAATTTTATAATTATCAGAGCCACTCAATGAAATAGAAGTATTATTATGGCATTGCTGGGGAGGATAGAATAAGAGACAGCTTAATTTATGGACTTATTCCTAGAGATTCAGGAAGCTGTCAACAGAGCATAGAAACCACTTATCCTTACTATAAAGCTTATATCTAAAGGAAAAATAAATAAAACACCTCAATGGTTTCATTTTATTTAGCATTTCTAGAATGGAATTCTCTTGGCTTTAAAGCAAAATTCTCATTTATAAAATGAAAGAAATGGAAACCACTTTGGAAACAATCAAATCCAATCCTCTGATTTTTATGAAGAATTAGACCCAGAAATTTTACTAAGGTAAATTAAATACTAAAACCCAGAAATTTTAGCTTACATATCCTAGGGCCACAGATGATAGATGAAGGATGATGGTAATGCAGGTCCATGAATACTAATGCATGGTTCTTGCCACTCTACCATGTGGCCTTTCTCATCATGACAACAAGAAAGAGAAAACCATCCTCGACATCTGGGAGCTGGCCTGTCACTCACACGTAGGCCTTGGTTTCTTCTGTTGAACATAAACACTTTCATAGAATATCAACATCAGACAAAGTTACTCTGTAATCCTAATGAATTAAGACAAAAAGAAAATCGGTTCATAATCATGCCTGAACACAGACAGTAGAATCATTGTCTAAGCCACAAAAAACACCAACATCCTAATCTTGACTAATATGGGTGACTATTGCTTCTTTTTTTTTTTTTTTTAGGATTTTATTCATTTGAGACACAGATACAGTAAGAGAGAGAGAGCATGAGCAGGAGGGGAGAGGCAGAGGCAGAGGGAGAAGCAGGCTCCCCACCAAGCAGGGAGCCCAATGCAGGACTCGATCCCAGGACCCTGGGATCATGACCTGAGCTGAAGGCAGACACTTTAATGGCTGAGCCACCCAGGTGCCCCAACTATTGCTTCTTTGCCAATCATAAATTCAGCCTCCATTTATTCCTCCTACCTTAGTGATAATATTTATTAGATACTTAATCATAAAATTGCCTCCACTTCTTGACAACATCCAATCTAGAGTAATCTTTGCCTCCTGAATCTTCTGCAAAGTCACCTAACACAAGTTCAAATCCTGTAAGTCTTTTCTAACAGTCTCTTAGCGTGACACTTTCCCATTGTGTGTTTTCTCCCTTCTTTTAAGAAGTAATAAAACTAATTTACTCAACTACCTGTGTGTTCTCAATGGTATTTAGAGAGGATAAGGATAGTAAAAAAGCAAGCAAAAACAACCAAAAAAACCCAAAATATTTGAGATTGTAGGGGAAGGGAATGAGGATGATTATAATTTGTCATCTTTCTTACTGAAAGAAAATGAATTTCATTTTATAAAATGAAATTTACATTTAAGATGATGTGTATTAGAATATACCTTTTTAAAAAAAGTTTTATTTACTTATTTCAGAGAGCCTGTGTGAGCAGGGGGGAGGGGTGGAGGCAGAGGGAGAGAAAGAGAGAAGCAGACTCCCCAATGAGGAGCCAGTGGCTGAGCTCAATCTCATGATCCTGAGATCATGACCTGAGCCAAAATCAAGAGTCAGATACTTAAGTCATCCAGACACCCCTATTGGAATATATCTTAAAGGCAGTTCTGTTATTGTGTTAAAATTGTATGTATTGGAGTGCCTGGGTGGCTCAGTCGTTAAGGGTCTGCCTTTGGCTCAGGTCATGATCCCAGGATCCTGGGATGGAGCCCCACATCAGGCTCCCTGCTCAGCAGGGAGCCTGCTTCTCCCTCCCCCACTCCCCCTGCTTGTATTCCCTCTCTCGCTATGTGTCTCTCTCTGTCAAATAAATAAAATCTTTAAAAAATTGTACATATTAAACAATTTTGCTTATATAAAATCATCAATGTTAGCACTGGAGTCAAATTTTCTTACATTTAATTAAACTAGTAAAGATTACTTGCATACAAACACCCTCTTGTCTATCCAAATTATTAAATGTTATTCTCTGACTTTCATATTGACTCTTTTCTTAGGGAAAAAAGAAATTAATTCTTGCACTTCCATTTCCAGGTAAGATCAAATAACAGGAACTGAACTCCCTTCATTTGCAACAACTGGGGGTGGGGGGGAAGCACAAAATAAACAAACAATGGCTCTCAGAATGTCGAGCATCACACACCAAACAACAGTGATCCCTGAGAGATGGAAAAGCGATCCCTATGACTGCCCCAGCTTTCTGCCTGGAGAAAGATTATACCCCACAGAGCTGGGAGGGGAAAACCTTCAACAGAGCCCCATGGTCTTCTTGAGTTGAGTAGGCAGGAATGAGCTTCCAGAGAAGCCATGGTGGCTAGGATTTACATGACCAAATTCCATGAAGGAGAGAACTGCACCGAGAGAGAACTCTGGAGATCTGCAGAAGGACCCCCTCCCGAATTCAGTTCAATACTGAGTATCACAGAGGCCAGAGGAAGAATAACTGTGAGGCCAGATAATACCTGTTCCCAAAAGAGAGAGTGGAAACTTTATAACTCAGGAGGCATCCATCAGTGTAGTAATTGACATACTTTTTCTTAAAGGGCCAGGCTCTGTGGGTCACATGGTCTTTATTATAACTGTGGCTTTTTTGCCACTGTAGCACAGAAACAGCCAGAGACAACAGACAAATGAATAGGCATGGTTGTGTTTCAGTAAACTTTATTTACAAAAACAGACCCTAGCCCTCAGGCTGTAGTTTGCCAATCCAGAGTTAGAGTACTAATAAGAGTCCTGCCTCAGTATTAGGAAAAAATTGAAACGATTAAATGCTGCTCTGGTCACACCTACAAAGCATAAAATCAAGACCTGAAAGGATCAAACTGATTCCAATGATCAAACTGCATCCCAGAATAAAGCTCAAGAATATTTTTAGAAATCTAAAAATACCCAGCACACACAAAAAAATGCACCATGTCTTTCATTAGATCTACAATTGTCAGGTGTGCAATGAGTCAGGGAAATATGGCCCATAATAAGGAAAAACTTAGTTAATTGAAACTGACTCAGAATTGATACAGATGATAAAATTTGGGAAAAAATGAACAGAATATTAGTGAACTGTGGGACAACTTGAGTAGCAAAATATACTATGTAATTAAAGTCCCAGGAGGAGAGGAAAAAGAAACAGAAAATACAATTGCAGATATAATGACAGAAATTTTTCCCATTTTTAAAAGCTATACATCGAGAGATCCCCAAAAAACACAATGAAACTCAAAAACAAAAAAATAAAAAAAAACATGAAGAAAACTACATCCAGGCATATAAGAATCAAATTGCGTTAAACTGATTATAAAGAGAAAAAAATGTAAAAGCAGCCAGAAGTGGAAGGCATATTACACACAGAAGAACAGAATAAGGATGGCACCAGATCTCTTCTCAAATGAATGCAATTTACAAGAGAGCAATATCACTTAAGTAGTGAAAGAAACAACGTTCTTCTCCCAAAAGATAAGAATGATGAATTTTTTTCTAAGATTTTATTTATTTATTTATTCATGAGAGACAGAGAGAAGCAGGCTCCCCGAGGAGCAGGGAGCCTGATGCGGAACTCCATCCCCGGACCCCGGGATCACGACGTGAGCTGAAGGCAGACACTCAACCATCTCAGCCACCCAGGCACCCAAGAATGATGAATTTTTTTTTAAGATTTTATTTGACAGAGAGACACAGCGAGAGAGAGAACACAAGCAGGGGGAGTGGGAGAGGGAGAAGCAGGCCTCCCGAGGAGCAGGGAGCCCGATGTGGGGCTCGATCCCAGCACCCTGGGATCATGACCTGAGCCGAAGGCAGACGCTTAACAACTGAGCCACTCAGTCGCCCCAAGAATGATGAATTTTTAACATGGAATTTGTTACCCAGCAAAACAAAATCTGTCAAAAATCAAGAAGACAAAGAACGGATTTTTCAGACTTCAAATGCTAAAAGATTTCATCACCGGCGGACATAAGAAATTATAAAGATAGTCCTTTAAGCAGAAAGAAAATAATACCATATGGGAACCTGGATCTAAACCAAAGCATGGAGAGTATTAAAATTAGTTATTTTATTGGTATATATAAAGACATTGTTATTTATAGTCCTTTAAGTATGATGAGTTGTTTAAAGACAAAAACAAAAACAATGTGTTTGGGGTTTATCATATATGTAAAAGTAAAATGTATGACAATAACACAAAAGCTGGAGGGGATAAGGAAAAGCATACTGTTGAAAAGTTCTTACATTATATATGCCATAGCATATCTTCTGAAGGTAGACTTTGATATGTTAAAGATGTAAACCATAAACTCTATAGTAATCAATAGCAGTGACGATGCAGAAAACCTGGATCACTTAGACAATGGTAGTGGGAAAGTAAATGGTACAGCCACTAAAAAAGTTTGGCAGTTTCTTAAAAATCTAAACAGAGACTTCTACTTCCCAGTTCCTCACATAAGGAGCTGGCAGTCATCACTCCATACTAACAAGTAAAAAGATGAGCATACTGAAAAATTAACAGCTCTTCTTGTGTCTGTAAGAAAAGAGATGACACAGGGGTGCCTGGGTGGCTCAGTTGGTTAAGCGTCTGCTTTCGGGTCAGGTCATGATCCCAGGGTCCTGGGATCAAGCCCTGCATTGGGCTCCCTGCTCAGTGGGGTGTCTGCTTTTCCCTCTCCTTCTGCCCCTCCTCCCTGCTGTGCTCAAATAAATAAAATCTAAAAAAAAAAAAAAAAAAGAGAGATGACATAGAGCAAACTGCTTCCCCATGATTAGAGATAGACAGGTGAATACAGGGAGTCATGGCTCACCAGAGCAGAGACTCACAAGGGGAAACAGCCACAGGAACCAGTGCTGGGGTAGATAAACCTAAATGGTAATTGATGAATTTTTCAAGGCTCAATAAGGACAAGTCTTACAGTTAAAAAAGTCCAGAGGGACTGAGTCATAGATGGTCCTCCCATTATTGTGAGAATTACCTCCAGGAGCTTGACTACAGTGTATACATAAGAAAAAACCCTCATACTTCTGGCTGAGGGTAGGAAAAAGGAACCATTTTTGAAATACGTCAGAACACTCTATTGTTCTTAACAAGCCTTGCATGCAGAAAAACTAGTTAAACAGAACCTCACCTGTTAGGGTATTATCATGACAGGCAAAAAGGGCAATAGCCAATTCCTGGCCACTCTAGACACCTCACCCATTTAAGCGAGGGGGAAAAACCAAGAAACTCTGTGAGATTTACATTCGAGAGGCATAAGCTCCCTAAAAAACTGAAACTTAATCATGGGACTACAGAATGCTTTCCCTCCCTAAACAACTAACCACATTACTAAAGGCCTATTAACAGTAGTTTCTTTTGCCCAGTACATCATGCCCAGCTATCGCCCAGCTATTAAAAAAAAAAAAAAAAGGATAAGATGAAATCAAAGAAAAGAGGAGATGGAGGAGGAGTGGAAAAGGAGGAAGAGGCAGGGCAAGTATCTAAACTAGACATGGCAGGAATGTTAGAATTATCAGACCAGGTATTTAAAACAACTATGAATAATATGCTAAGGGTTCTGATGGATAAAGTAGATAGCATGAAAGAGCAGTTGGCAATGTAAGCAGAGAGATGAAAAACCTAGGAAAGAATAAAAAACAAATGGTAGAGAATATAAAAAACTAATAGAAATGAAGAATGATTTTGATGGCTTTATTAGTAGACTGGACACAGCTGAGAAAATAATTTATGTGCTTGAGAATATAGCAATAAAAACTTCAAAAACTGAAAGCAAAGAGAACAAAAACTGAAGAAAAATAAAAACAGAATATCCAAGGACCATGAGACAACTACAAAAGTATAACATATATAATGGGAATATCAGAAAAAGAAAAAAAAGGAATAAATGAAATATTTGAAGCATCAGTGGCTGAGAATTTTCCCAAATTAGTATCAGACACACACCATAGATCCAGGAAGCTCAGAGAACACCTAATAAAATAAAAGCCAAAAAAAAAAAAAAAACAAAAACAAAAGAAAACCAAAAAAACTACAACTAAGTAGAACTTCAAAGTACAGAAAATCAAAGATAAAAAAAAAAAAAAAAGTCCTGAAAGAAAACAGAATACCTTACCTATAGAGGAAAAACAACAGCAACAAAAATTACATTCAACTTTTCCTCAGAAATCATGCAAGAGAGAGAGTGGAGTGAAATACTTTGTGCTAGGGCGCCTGGGTGGCTCAGTTGGTTAAGCGACTGCCTTCGGCTCGGGTCATGATCCTGGAGTCCCTGGATCGAGTCCCGTGTCGGGCTCCCTGCTCGGCAGGGAGTCTGCTTCTCCCTCTGCCCCTCCCCCCTCTCATGTGCTCTCTCTCAAATAAATAAATAAAATCTTTAAAAAAAAAAAAAAACAGAAATACTTTGTGCTAAGTGAGAAAAAAAATCTAAGAACCTAGAATTCTATGTCCTGAAAAAATATTATTCAAAAGTGAAAGAGAAATAAAGACTTTCTCAGGCAAACAAAAATTGAGAGAATTTGTTGCCACTAGACTTTCCTTGCAAGAAATGTTACTTAGAAAGAAGAAAAAGGATATAGGTAAGGAAATCAGATAAACCTAAAGAAAGGAAGATAATTGAAGAAGGAATAAGGAAAAACAATGTAAAAATCTTTATTTTTCTTGTTCTTAAAGGATCAAACTGATAACAGTTGTTCAACTAATAATAGCAATAATACATTTGATTATTTATATGCATATGGTTGCTTATATGTAAATGATATAAATGACAGCAATGATACAAGGGACAAAAGGGATGAATTAGAATTACTTTGTTAAAGGTACTCATACTACCCATGAAGTGGTATAGTGCCTGAGAGTGGACTTGAATTAGCTGTAAATGCATATTGCAAACTCTAGGGCAACCATTAACAAAAAGTGAAAAATGAAGTGTAAGTGAAAATGCTAAGGGAGGAGAGAAAATGGAATCACCAGAAAAACAGAGTTAAAACTACAAAAGGGAGAAAAAAACTGAAAGACAAAAATATGGCCAAAAATAGAAAACAGTAACAAACATGGAAGAGATTGAACCAATTATATCAATTATATCATTTTAAACACTAATAATTTAAATGTGTCAATTAAAAGAAGAGATTGATTATCAGAGCAGATCAAAAAACAAGACCCAGGTGGAGGAGTAGGAGACCTGGATTTCGTCTCCTCTCAAGAATTCAGCTGGATAGAGATCAAACCATTCTGAACACCTACAAACTCAACAGGAGATCGAAGAAAGGAAGAGCAACAACTCTCTCATCAGAAAAGCGACCACTTTCTGGAAGGTAGGACGTGCGGAGAAGTGAATCCGAGGCGATATTCGGGAGGATAGATGGCGGGGGAGGGGACTCCGTCGGCCGCTTCTGGCAAATGATAGAGCCAAGGAGCACAAAATCGGAACTTTTAAAAGTCTGCTCCGCCGAGGGACGTCACTCTGGTGACTAAGTGGGGGGTGGAACCCTCTGGGACAGTGTGGTCTCAGGACCCTCGGGGTCACAGAAAGACCGGGGGTGACTGAGTGAGGCAGAGCTCCCGGTAACAGAGCAGGGAAGCCGGCTGCATAGACGGAGCCAAGGAGCAGGCTCTCAGCTCGGGGTTGCCATAAACCGTGATCCGCGGCACAGTCGGGCCACTGCTCCTCCAGCAGGGACCCAACAAGCGGCAGATCCGGGGAGACTCACCTTCCTCCCCCGGGAGGAGCCGCGCGGGAGTGCACCGCAGGGATCTGCTGGGTTTGGAGACTCCACCCGGGGTCGGGTGCCAGAGATAGAAACGCGCGGTCGCAGGCCGGGTGAGCACGGAGTGCGGCCAGAGACCGGGGAGACGGGAGTGACTGACGGCTTTTCTCTGGGGGCTCACTGAGGAGCGGGGCCCCGAGTTCTCGGCTCCTCCTGGGCGGAGATTGGGAGGCCGCCATTTTCACTCTCCGCCTCCAAAGCTGTACGGAAAGCTCGCAGGGAACAAAAGCCCCGGAGAGCAAACCCGAGCAGATTACTTAGCCGGGAGGGGGCAAGGGCGGGGCAATTCCGCCTCCAGCAAAGTCCTTTGGAAACCACGGCAACAGGCCCCTCCCCAGAATATCAGCGAGAACAGCCGGCCAAGACCAAGTTTACTGATCAATGAGAACGGCAGAACTCCAGTGCTAGGGGACTATTGCACATGGAATTCATGGCTTTTTTTTACCATGATTCTTTAGTCTGATTTCAAAGTTAATTTTTTTTAACTGTCTTTTTCTTTTCTTTTTTTAATTTTTCTTTTTCCCTTTTTCAACCAACATCTTATCAATCCCTTTTTTTAAAAAACATTTTTATTTTTTATTTTTGGAGTCATATTCCATCCCTTCATAGTAGTTACCCGTATTTTTGGCATATATATATAAGTTGTTCTCTCTTTAAAATTTTGAGATAGTTTCTTATAACAGATTAAAATATACCCTAAATCTCTAGTATATGGTGTTTTCTACTCCCCTGCCTGATCACATTCTCTCCCTTTTTTTCTTTTTTCTTTTTTTAAATCCTCTTCTTTCTTTTTTCAAACAACTTCTTATCAATTCCTTTTATAAAATTTTTAATAATTTCCATCTTTACAGTCATATTCCATCCCTTCATCATATCAACCCTTATTTTTGTACATATATAAGTTTTTCTTTCTTTAAAATATTGGGAGGCACTTTCTTCTAAAAGACCAAAATACACCCCAAATCTAGTGTGTGGCACTGATCTATATACCAGCCTGATCATGTTTGATCACATTCTGGTTTGTTGTTGTTGTTGTTGTTTTGTTTTGTTTTTGTTTTTATCTTTATCTTTTTCCTTTTTTTCTTTTTCTTTTTTCTCTCTTTCCCTTTCTTATCCCACTGCTTCAGGTCTTTTCTGATTTGTTTAGAGTATATTTTCTGGGGGCATGGTTACGCTGCTAGCATTTTGTTCTCTCATTCATCTATCCTCCTCTGCACAAAATGACAAGACGGAAAAAATCACCTCAAAAAAAAGAACAAGACGTAGTACCGACTGCCAGGGACCTACTCAATATGGACATTAGTAGGATGTCAGATCTGGAGTTCAGAATCATCACTTTAAAGACACTAGCTGGGCTTGAAAAAAATATGGAAGTTATTAGAGAAACCCTTTCTGGAGAAGTAAAAGAGCTAAAATCCAACCAAGTAGAAATCAAAAAGGCTATTAATGAGGTGCAATCAAAAATGGGGGCGCTAAGTGCTAGAATAAATGAGGCAGAAGAGAGAATCAGTAATATAGAAGATGAAATGATGGAAAATAAAGAAGCGAGAAAAAGAGAGATAAACAACTACTGGATCACGAGGGCAGATTTCGAGAGATAAGTGATACCATAAGACGAAACAACATTAGAATAATTGGGATCCCAGAAGAAGAAGAAAGAGAGAGAGGGGCAGAAAGTGTAATGGAGCAAATTATAGCAGAGAACTTCCCTAATTTGGGGAAGGAAACAGGCATCAAAATCCAGGAAGCACAGAGAACCCCTCTCAAAATCAATAAAAATAGATCAACACCCCGACATCTAATAGTAAAACTTACGAGTCTCAGAGACAAAGAAAAAATTCTGAAAGCAGCTCGGGAGAAGAGATATGTAACCTACAAGGGTAGAAACATTAGATTGGCAACAGACCTATCCACAGAGACCTAGCAGGCCAGAAAGGACTGGCAGGATATATTCAGAGCACTAAATGAGAAAAATATGCAGCCAAGAATACTCTATCCAGCTAGGCTGTCATTGAAAATAGAAGGAGAAATAAAAAGCTTCCAGGACAAACAAAAACTAAAGGAATTTGCAAACACAAAACCAGCCCTACAGGAAATCTTGGAAGGGGTCCTCTAAGCAAAGAGAGAGCCTAAAAGCAACATAGACCAGAAAGGAACACAGACAATATACAGTAACAGTCACCTTACAGGCAATACAATGGCACTAAATTCCTATCTTTCAATAGTTACCCTGAATATAAATGGGCTCAATGCCCCAATCAAAAGACACAGGCTAACAGACTGGATTAAAAAACAAGACCCATCGATATGCTGTCTGCAAGAGACTCATTTTAGAACCAAAGACACCCCCAGATTGAAAATGAAGGGGTGGAAAACCATTTACCATGCTAATGGACACCAAAAGAAAGCTGGGGTGGCAATCCTTATATCAGACAAATTAGATTTTAAACCAAAGACTGTAATAAGAGATGAGGAAGGACACTATATCATACTTAAAGGATCTATCCAACAAGAAGATTTAAGAATTGTAAATATCTATGCCCCTAACATGGGAGCAGCCAATTATATAAGGCAATTAATAACAAAAGCAAAGAAACACATCGACAACAATACAGTAATAGTGGGGGACTTTAACATCCCCCTCACTGAAATGGACAGATCGTCTAAGCAAAAGATCAACAAGGAAATAAAGACTTTAAATGACACACTGGACCAAATGGTCTTCACAGACATATTCAGAACATTCCACCCCAAAGCAACGGAATACGCATTCTTCTCTAGTGCCCATGGAACATTCTCCAGAATAGATCACATCCTAGGTCATAAATCAGGTCTCAACTGGTACCAAAAGATTGGGATCATTCCCTGCCTATTTTCAGACCACAATGCTTTGAAACTAAAACTCAATCACAAGAGGAAAGTTGGAAAGAACTCAAATACATGGAGGCTAAAGAGCATCCTACTGAAGAATGAATGGGTCAACCAGGAAATTAAAGAAGAATTAAAAAAATACATGGAAACCAATGAAAATGAAAACACAACTGTTCAAAATCTTTGGGATGCAGCAAAGGCAGTCCTAAGAGGAAAGTATATAGCAATACAAGCCTTTCTCAAGAAACAAGAAAGGTCTCAAGTACACAACCTAACCCTACACCTAAAGGAGCTGGAGAAAGAACAGCAAGTAAAGCCTAAACCCAGCAGGAGAAGAGAAATAATAAAGATCAGAGCAGAAATCAATGAAATAGAAACCAGAAGAACAGTAGAACAGATCAACGAAACTAGGAGCTGGTTCTTTGAAAGAGTTAACAAGATTGATAAACCCCTGGCCAGACTTATCAAAAAGAGAAGAGAAATGACCCAAATCAACAAAATCATGAATGAAAGAGGAGAGATCACAACCAACACCAAAGAAATACAAACAATTATAAGAACATATTATGAGCAACTCTATGCCAGCAAATTAGATAACCTGGAAGAAATGGATGCATTCCTAGAGATGTATCAACTACCAAAACTGAACCAGGAAGAAATAGAAAACCTGAACAGACCTATAACCACTAAGGAAATTGAAGCAGTCATCAAAAA
This sequence comes from Mirounga angustirostris, assembly GCF_029215605.1. Lineage (NCBI taxonomy): Eukaryota > Metazoa > Chordata > Mammalia > Carnivora > Phocidae > Mirounga > Mirounga angustirostris. Next base: position 88,380,677 of record NW_026991709.1, on the reverse strand, counting down.
TCTCCCAAAAAAACAAAAGCCCAGGGCCAGATGGCTTCCCAGAGGAATTCTACCAAACATTTCAAGAAGAATTAATACCCATTCTTCTGAAACTGTTCCAAAAAATAGAAATGGAAGGAAAACTTCCAAACTCATTTTATGAGGCCAGCATTACCTTGATCCCAAAACCAGACAAAGACCCTATCAAAAAGGAGAATTACAGACCGATATCCCTGATGAACATGGATGCAAAAATTCTCACCAAAATACTAGCCAATAGGATCCAACAGTACATTAAAAGGATTATTCACCATGACCAAGTGGGATTTATCCCTGGGCTGCAAGGTTGGTTCAACATCCGCAAATCAATCAATGTGATACAATACATTAACAAAAGAAAGAACAAGAATCATATGATCCTCTCAATAGATGCAGAAAAAGCTTTTGACAAAGTACAGCATCCTTTCTTGATCAAAACTCTTCAGAGTATAGGCATAGAGGGTACATACCTCAATATCATAAAAGCCATCTATGAAAAACCTATAGCGAATATCATTCTCAATGGGGAAAAACGGAGAGCTTTCCCCCTAAGGTCAGGAATGCGGCAGGGATGTCCACTATCACCACTGCTATTCAACATAGTATTGGAAGTCCTAGCCACAGCAATCAGACAACAAAAAGAAATCAAAGGCATCCAAATTGGCAAAGAAGTAGTCAAACTCTCACTCTTTGCAGATGATATGATACTTTATGTGGAAAACCCCAAAGACTCCACCCCAAAACTGCTAGAACTCATACAGGAATTCAGTCAAGTGGCAGGATATAAAATCAATGCACAGAAGTCAGTTGCATTTCTATACACCAACAACAAGACAGAAGAAAGAGAAATTAAGGAGTCGATCCCATTTACAATTGCACCCAAAACCATAAGATACCTAGGAATAAATCTAACCAAAGAGGCAAAGGATCTGTACTCAGAAAACTATAAAGTACTCATGAAAGAAATTGAGGAAGACACAAAGAAATGGAAAAACGTTCCATGCTCATGGATTGGAAGAACAAATATTGTGAAGAAGTCAATGCTACCTAGGGCAATCTACACATTCAGTGCAATCCCCATCAAAATACCATCCACTTTTTTCAAAGAAATGGAACAAATCATCCTAAAATTTGTATGGAACCAGAAAAGACCCCGCATAGCCAGAGGAATGTTGAAAAAGAAAAGCAAAGCCGGCGGCATCACAATTCCGGACTTCCAGCTCTATTACAAAGCTGTCATCATCAAGACAGCATGGTACTGGCACAAAAACAGACACATAGATCAATGGAACAGAATAGAGAGCCCAGAAATGGACGCTCAACTCTATGGTCAACTCATCTTTGACAAAGCAGGAAAGAATGTCCAATGGAACAAAGACAGTCTCTTCAACAAATGGTGTTGGGAAAATTGGATAGCCACATGCAGAAGAATGAAACTGGACCATTTCCTTACACCACACACAAAAATAGACTCCAAATGGTTGAAAGACCTCAGTGTGAGACAGGAGTCCATCAAAATCCTAAAGGAGAACACAGGCAGCAACCTCTTTGACCTCAGCTGCAGCAACTTCTTCCTAGAAACATCGCCAAAGGCAAGGGAAGCAAGGGCAAAAATGAACTATTGGGACTTCATCAAGATAAAAAGCTTTTGCAAAGCAAAGGAAACAGTCAACAAAACCAAAAGACAACCAACAGAATGGGAGAAGATATTTGCAAATGACATATCAGATAAAGGGCTAGTATCCAAAATCTATAAAGAACTCATCAAACTCAACACCCAAAGAACAAAGAATCCAATCAAGAAATGGGCAGAAGACATGAACAGACATTTGTCCAAAGAAGACATCCAAATGGCCAACAGACACATGAAAAAGTGCTCAATATCGCTCGGCATCAGGGAAATCCAAATCAAAACCTCAATGAGATACCACCTCACACCAGTCAGAATGGCTAAAATTAACAAGTCAGGAAACGACAGATGTTGGCGGGGATGCAGAGAAAGGGGAACCCTCCTACACTGTTGGTGGGAATGCAAGCTGGTGCAGCCACTCTGGAAAACAGTATGGAGGTTCCTCAAAAAGTTGAAAATAGAGCTACCATATGATCCAGCCATTGCACTACTGGGTATTTACCCCAAAGATACAAAAGTAGGGATCCGAAAGGGTACGTGCACCCCGATGTTTATAGCAGCAATGTCCACAATAGCCAAACTGTGGAAAGAGCCAAGATGTCCATCGACAGATGAATGGATAAAGAAGAGGTGGTATATATATACAATGGAATATTATGCAGCCATCAAAAGGAATGAGATCTTGCCATTTGCAATGATGTGGATGGAACTGGAGGGTATTATGTTGAGTGAAATAAGTCAAACAGAGAAAGATATGTATCATATGATCTCACTGATATGAGGAATTCTTAATTGCAGGAAACAAACTGAGGGTTGCTGGAGTGGGGGGTGGGGTGGGAGGGATGGGGTCACTGGGTGATAGACACTGGGAAGGGTATGTGCTCTGGTAAGTGCTGTGAATTGTGCAAGACTGTTGAATCTCAGATCTGTACCTATGAAACAAATAATGCAATATATGTTAAGAAAAAAAAAAAGAAGAAGAAGAAGGTAGCGGGAGGGGAAGAATGAAGTGGGGGAAATCGGAGGGTTAGACGAACCATGAGAGGCAATGGACTCTGAAAAATAAACTGAGGGTTCTAGAGGGGAGGGGGGTGGGAGGATGGGTTAGCCTGGTGGTGGGTATTGAGGAGGGCACATTCTGCATGGAGCACTGGGTGTTATGCACAAACAATGAATCATGGAACACTTCATCTAAAACTAATGATGTAATGTATGGGGATTAACATAAAAATAAAAAAAATAAAAATAAAAAAAATAAATCCTATGGAGAAAGAAAGGATGCTAGAGTGGTTACAATATTGCACTGACTTAGTTTAAATCAGAAATCACCATTGCCCTTGTATTTATTAAGTTGTTTGTTGCCATCATTTGAAATGTCAGCTCAAGATAGAGTTGATGTAGGATTAGAGAAAAGTAATTATTTGTACACCTGAATTTATGGTCAGAAAACCCACCCTTACTATGTCACTTTTCTAATAGAGAGCCATGTTTCAATTTCAATTACATTAATAATTGGATGTCCTTAGGACTCCTGTGTCATTCAGGGCTCTACTCTGTCATCTTCTCAGAGTCTCTCCTTTATTTCTCTATAATGATAGCTTCCCTGTCACTATGTACCACCTCTCTGTTTATTTTTTCTTCACAGCATTTATTACTACATGATGCTATAGATTTGTCTGTGCATTGTTGGTCTCCCCAAAGAAATAAGCTCCAAGATGACATGGACTTTGTGTTGTTCACTGTGGTATTGATAGAGCAAGTCCCTTGTACTGAAAAGCCCTTCAAAAATATGTAAAATTAAAATACGTAGTGAATAGTATAGTAGAGTGTAATAGGTACTAAGTAAATGTGATTATTCTCTTCTCTTATTTCTCTTATTCTCTTCTCTTATTTCTCTTATTCATGTGTCCCAGGTATTCCTGAGAAGGTCATGGATTATGTCTCAACAATCCTGAAGTAGAGTTTACTAAATTATGACATCTGGCAGGAGAAGTAGTCTTGTGTTTTTGATCCTAAAGTCATAGAAATGAAGAAAGGATTCAAAGAGATGACCTTAGAAAAAATATTTTCCTATTTTATAATTTTAACTAAACTTGGCCCTGCACACAATTTATCAGTTTATCTACTTGATAGTTTTTACATTAATACACTTTTTTTTTTTTTTTTTTTTTTTTTTAGAAAATGGAAGAAAGAAGAGTCTCAAATATTCTTCAGGGTCAATTCACAGTGGAATTTATTTTTAGACCTCACAAGAAGAAGTCTATATTAATTATAATTTTTCAATATGGCACATCATCATCACTGGTCCTTCTCTTGTTTTGTTCGTCTACTGGTTCCCATTTATCTTTATTTTGTATTCTGCTCTCTCATTACACACTCTCAACCCTCACAACAATTATGAAGTGTTTAATATATATTATTTCTAAAATATGTGTATTGTTATCTTGAATAGATTCTTTTTAATTAACTTATATGATGTTTTGTTATATGTGTAAATCTCTCTTCCTTTTTTCATTCAGCTGTATATGATTAAGATCCAGGCATGTGCACCCCTTTGTCACTTCCAAATACATTCATTTGTTTTGTGACTACCACGTTTTGCTTATCTATTTTAATTATTTATGTTATTAGAACAAATTATAGACCAGAAAGGGTTCTACTTAAATACCTACTGCATCTTTATGAAATGAAATGCGTCCTTTAAGGAAGTCTCAAACAGTTGTGTTTATTCTAAGTTCTTCTTTGGCTGAATTTGGTTTAAGACACTTTTCAGTCACCTCAAATACCTGGTCTTCTATCTTAAATAAGAAAGGTAAGTAATTTGCTTTTCATATTGACAAGAAAAATTCTTATATTCCTGTGTCTATGTGTCCATGCATTCAAAAGGACAAAAGGATCCAGAGAGGCTTTCTCCTGCTGTGAAGAACAAAAATTCAAGATAGTCTACTTTGACACAAAGTGCATTGCTTTGCCAATCTCTAAAATGTCACTTTGTGGACAGCCTGCTGGGCTCAGCTCAAAGCCATGTTGCCAAGACTGCTAATAAAAAAGAATAAAGGTTAATGAAGGCATTGGGTTATTTATTATCATGAATAAAATAGCTTGGGTTTTATCTGGACAGTTTGTTCAAGGCATAAGGTCTTGCCTTTGATTTTTAACATTGTATTATTCTTTTCTGCAGACTGTGAATCTTAATGCTTTTGATAAGATGCAGTCTTATGTTTATTAGATATGAAATTATATTACAAAAATGAATGGAGATATCAGAGATGTTGAAATATGTTGGTTGACATACATGAAAAATATAATAAATCCTTCAGAGAACTCACTTTGCAATTCAGTAAGTGAGAATCTTAAACATTAAAAATACCTCTTGTTGCTTGTGAATAATTTACTTAAAATAAATCCAAAGGTTCTAACTGTGGCATTATGACATACATGGAAACTGACCTTTTATAAGGGATATATCATGTTTTAGTTGCACATACTAGGTTTAGGCACTGCAATTTCATTAAAAAGGAAACAAACTCTGTTGTAAAACTCATCTTTCTGTCATTTGACAGAATGTAAAGTACAGGACGTATGTCATGCTCCATAGCCAGGACCTCACCTTGAAGATTTCAAATCATCTGAGAGTGAGTACACATGCTATTCATCCCGCATCTGGTAATTTCAGAATTCGAATGTGTGAGATATACAAAGTGGTTTAGTCCTGAGCTCTAACCCAGAATAGGAATTGTCCACATTTAAAATACACAGAGTTTGGGACATTATCTTTGCTGTGATAAAGGTTTGGGCTGTGTATAATCATCTCTAATACCTCAGATTTGTTCTCAAATAAGTACTAAACATAAGGTCATCTTTAAAATGACTGCTAGCCATTCCTACATTTCCTAGTCCATCCTGACATAGAAAAATAAACCCATCTTTGAAAAAAAAAATAACTTATTTTCCACTTTTATTACTTTTTTCTGTTCAAAGCTTTGTTCTGGCTTCCTAGGTTGATTAATATTGTAATAAGACTCATAAGCTATGGCACCATTTCTTCCTGACTAAAACAGGAAGTATTTAATTATCTTCTCAAAGTAACTAGAGTTATTCCGACTACTCACTCAGTCAGCAAGTATTTCTTGGGTGACTAATATGTGCCAGTCACTATTCTACTACTGGGGATATAGCCATTAAAAAAATTTTTCTAGAGGTTTTATTTTAAACTGTATAAAGAAAATACCAAAGATGATTAGAAAAATAATGTTTTTTTAAAAAAAAACTGCATAGACAATTTATAGAACATTATGTGTTTATATATAAAGTAAAACCCAAACATCAAAAATATATTTTTTAGGGAAGAGGGGAAAGGAGGGGCAGAGGGAGGGGGACAGAGAGAATCTTAAGCAGGCTCCACACCCAGCACAGAGCCTGATGTGGGGCTCATATCATGACCCATGAGATTATGATCCGAGCCAAAATCAAGAGTCAGAGGCTTAACGGCCTGAGCCACCTAGGAGCCCCAATTTATTTTTTTAACTTTTAGGTAAGATAAACTCAGTTTATAATCTTTAGTGAAGAAAAATATTTATTATTCTATTGGAAAATATCAGAAAATATAGTCATCATTAGATCTGTTTAAAATATTCTAGTTCTACTTCTGAGTAGAACAGTATTTTCCAATCTGCTTGATATTATGAGTAACTATCTGATTGAATGGAAGTAACACATGAAAGCTTTCTTTGTTCACTGTATTCACTATTTCTTTGCAGCATCTGGGGTGGTAGCTTCTCCTCCAGTAAGTCCCAGAATGAGGACTATCTGGAATAAATCTCCTATCTGACCCATTGTAGATATATATCTTGAGTGACATTTAAAAAAACATTGTGCTTGGGGCGCCTGCGTGGCTCAGTCAGTTGAGCATCGGACTCTTGGTTTTGACTCAGGTCGTGATCTCATGGGTTGTGGGATTGAGCGTCCTGTTGGGCTCCGTGCCCAGCAAGGAGTCTGCTTGAGGATTCTCTCCCTCTGCCCCTTCCCCCACTTTCTCTCTCTCTCTCAAATGAATAAATAAATCTTTTAAAAAATTGTGCTTAGTTTTAACTTAGTTTGGTGGGCTATCTCTAGCATATAGTAAAATGCATCCTATCAGCTATACATTTGATGAGCTTTGATGAATGTTATCATGATCACAATTGAGATATAGAACATTTCTATTATTCCAGACAATGGAGTAATAAAATAAATCTTAATCACAAAACTAGATTTTCTTTTTTCTAAAGGAGAATTTTCCTTTTTAATTAATACCTTGTCTCTTCAAAACTCAGAAAACAATTCTCTTAAATACTACTCACAGCAAAGTAAACTGATACAAAATTTCTAGAGCAGACTTTGGAACTGTGCATCAAAATCCTTAAACTTCTATAACCTTTATAGAAGTTTAAGTGACCAATATTTTTACATATGAAATTACATAACATAACAGATCAAAATCAGATACAACCATATCAACTGAATAATTGTCTTGCATCCTTATGATGCAAGCAACTAATAACAGAAAACACAACAGTTAATAACATGAGAAAAAAATTCCAAATTATTTTTATGTGGGAAAAAATTATAAAACACTATATATAGTAGGAGCCAATTATGCAAAATATATACATACACAGGACTTTGTGTATCAAATTCTTATAATAATTGACTTGTAAGAAAGAATTCAAGAGTCCTTTATGGCATTTGAAATATCATTAGCATTCAAATATATGTCCAGACTAGCCAGGTCAGGGTTCAGAGAATAATGAAGTTTGTTCATCCTAATATGTATAATGTACTGAAAACATAATGCTGGCTTTTCCACATCCAGTTTTGTGACCTTGGTCAAGTTAATAACTTCTCTAAGCTTCACTGACTCACTTCATTTTTAAAGTGTTATTTAAATATTAAGAGAAGAAGTAGTACTACCAATAGCACTGTAGTAGTGAAGATAATACCTATCTCTTGAGGTTAAATTAAATAAAATAGTATAGTTTCTTGCATACTTTAGTTTCTTGCATAATTTAGGTTAAATAAAATAGCATAGTTTCTTGCATAAACAGTATAAGACAGAGTTTTTCCACACATAGCATTGATTGGGTTGACAACTTTGGCTGATAATCTCCCAAGAGAAGAGTATATTTCTCTCACAAAGAAAATATGAAACCAAGAATCAGATGCTTAACTGATTGAGCTACCCAGGTGCCTCTAGATAATAAGATTTTAATTTAAACTGCAATTCAACTTTACATTTTGTTTTTATTTTACTTTATAAACATTTTCACACTCATTTTGGTGGTGATGATCCCACATACAAAGTTTTCTATCTCCAAAACACACAAAGTGACTAATCCCGGAGGCTGTTGCTGGTTAGAGACTGTGAGGAGTTACAGAATTCAGTACTGAATTTCATCTACAAGTGCCAGAAAAGTCAGCATAGCACGTAGAGAAGCCCATCACAATGTTAAATTAGTTTCGTTATACGGATCTAGATGAACAATTATTTGCCTATTTTAACAATAATGTATATACTGCATTAGCTTCTCTGTTAATGTGAGGGAAGTACAACACACAGTAAGTACATTCTTGAATCCTAAAAAAAAAAAAAAAATGAATCACATACTGTCATTTTTCATACAACAAGCTAGATAGAAATAAAAACCAAAAGGAGAAACCACCTCAGAATTCTAAGTCAAGAAGAAACCATCACAGAACCATATGATAAAGCTTGTTCTAATCAGGGCAGCAGTGTCTGCTTCACTCATTCTTTCACCAAATATTTATTAAGCACTTTTATGCCACATGTTATAGGCTCCAAGAATATTGTAGAGAATTTTGTGGATTATTTCTGTTCTCATGGAGCTTGAACAGTCTTTTGGGCATAGGAGTATTGGCAAGGAACACTCCTGAAAAGGAAATAAGCAAAGAAAAATTCAAATATTATAGATACTCTAAGGACAATTGAAAGGAATTAAAATCGTGTGCATTCTGCATACCATGTGAGCAGAGATACTGATTGTCTTTGTTTTGTACCATATTTTTAAGGTTGTATGTACAGCAAACTACATTAGAAGATAGAAAGAGTGTCTCTTTCCAAGGTAATTGGCAGGGTTATTTTCATTCAATATCATACAGATTATGCCACCCTGTAGAGCAAAGATCACTAAGGTTTGCCATCGTTAGAAAAGTGTTCATGCTTGAGATTAGTGTGGGACAACCGACTGCATGTGTAAGTGTCACCTGGATTTCTTTTTATGGAACTTTGAGTATTGTCATTCAGGGAATTGGTGCAAGTGCTGATATTCTGGTAACTGATATTCCTGGAAGTAATCAAATCCTTTAAGTCTAGATCAAGAATCACTTATCTTTTGCTAACATCCATGAAACTGCAGCAGACTAACCTGTACAATTGTGAGTCAGGTAAAGTCTCAGAGGCTTCAGTTTTGATGATGCTCTGATGAGTAGGTGAGTTTGTGTGTATTGAGAAAAGAGGCACAGAGTCAACTTCTGAAGAATGATGAGTGAAGGAAGTACAGACTAAAGAAAATTCAATGAGAAAGGCAGGGTCTAGATTTGTAAATCCTTGAAGACCATGTCCAGAGTTTGGTTCTATTTGTGTAAAGAGAATCAACTGGAGGGTTTAAGAAGAAAGTGACATGATCCTATTTATATATTATGTGCTTATTAAAGGTATAGACAAAAACACTGGACTGTGAATCAGATTTAGATTTATGTCTAAGCTCTGCAATATAGTTGTTATATGATCTTGATTAAATTATAATTTTTCTGAGCTTCCATTTTCTCCAGTGTAAGACGAAATCAGCAAATCAAAGCAATTTGATATACCTCACAGCAGTTAGAATGTCTACTACTATAAAAAAACAAAACAAAACAAAACAGGAAATAAGTGTGGGTAAGGATATAGAGAAAAGGGCACCCTTATGTACTTTTGATGGGAATGTGAAATCATGCAGCCACTATGGGAAATAGAATGGCATTTCCTTAAAAAATTAAGAATAAAATTACCATATGATCTAGCAATTCTACTTCTGGGTATAAACCTAAAGGAATTAAAAACAGGCACTCAGAATGATATTTGTACATCAGGAGCATTATTGACAATAGGCAATTGGTAGAATAAGCCCAAGTGTTCATCAATGGATGAATGGATAAACAAAATGTGGTATATACAAAAAATGGAATGTCATTCAATTTTGAAAAAGGATGAAAATTCTGACACATGTTATTTTTTAAAGATTTTTATTTATTGATTTGAGAGCAAGAGACAGCATGAGCAGGGGGAAGGGCAGAGGGAGAGGGAGAAGCAGATTCCCACTCAGCCCAGAGCTCAAGGTGGGGCGTTCAATCCCAGGACCCAGAGATCACAACCTGAGCCATAGTCAGACGCTTAACTGGCTGAGCTACCCAGGCGCCCCTCTGATACATGTTATAACATCAATGAGCCTTGGTGAGATTAGGCCAAATAAAATAAAGCAAATTACAAAAAGACAAATGATGTAAGACTACACTTTTACAACGTACCTAGAGTACTCAAATTCATAAAGACAGAAAATAAAATGATGGTTGCCAGAGGTTGGAAAGAAGGAAGAATGGGGAGTTGTTTACATAGGTACGAAGTTTCAGTTTTGCAAGGTGAAAAGAGTTCTGGAGATTTGTTGTACTCTCATGTGAATGTATTTAACACTACTAAACTAGGTACTTAAAAATGGTTCATATGGTAAATTTTATGTGTATTTTACCACGATTAAATTGTTTTTAAAAATCAGTAGTGTAGACTACAGTCGGTTTATTTAGCAAACAAGAGAACTTTTTCTGTCATGATTCAGAAATGATATGTCTCATTGGGGAGGGCATATGCTATTGTGAGTGCTGTGAATTGTGTAAGACTGATGAATCACAGACCTGTACCTCTGAAACAAATAATACATTATATGTTAAAAAAAAAAAAAAAAGAGAGAGTAGGAAGGGGAAAATGAAAGGGGTCGAAATCGGAGGGGAAGACGAACCATGGGAGACTATGGACTCTGAGAAACAAACTGAGGGTTTTAGAGGGGAGGGAAGTGGGGGGATGGGTTAGTCTGGTGATGGGTATTAAAGAGGGCACGTACTGAATGGAGCACTGGGTGTTATACACAAACAATGAATCATGGAACACTACATCAAAAATTAATGATGTATGGTGATTAACATAACATAATAAAATAAAATTTAAAAAATTTAAAAATTTTTTTTTTAAATTTAAAAAAAATGATATGTCTCCATGTGTATCAACATGGAGTTTCCTGTGCTTTCAAATATCCAAGAGACTAATAAATCACAGTCTTGTGTTAGGAAAAGTTTTAAAAACATACAAGTAAAAGTATTTTGTTAACTATAAAATCAAATATAAGATGAAAATATTGTTGGTCTCAAGACAGATTCCAGAACCTCCAAATTTTGGGGTAGTTGTAATACATTTTTTTACAAGTAGTCCTATATTGGAATTTTATTATTATTTTTTCTTTGAGTATATTTAACATACAATGTTACATTAGTTCAGGTCTACAACATAGTGATTTGACAAATTTATACATTATGCTATCCTTACCACAAGTATAAATACTATCTGTCACAAATGCAATGATATTAGCATATCATTGACTATATTCCCTATGCTGTATTTTTTATTCCCATGACTTATTCATTCCATAGCTGGAAGCCTGCATCTCCCACTCCCCTTAACTCACTTTGCCCATTCTCCAACCTCCTTCCCTCTGGCAATCATCAGTTTGTTCTCTGTATTTATAGATCTGATTTGCTTGTTTGTTTGTTTATTCAGTTGTTTTTTATAGACCCACATATGAGTGAAATAATATAGTATTTGTCTTTCTCAGTGTGACTTATTTCACTTAACATAATACCCTCTTGGTCCAACCATGTTGTTGCAAATGTCAAGATCTCATCCTTCATATGACTGCATAATATTCACACTTAGGTTGCTTCCATATCTTGCCTCTTGTAAATAATTATGCAATAAATATAGCAGTGCATATATCTTTTAAAATTAGTATTTTCATTTTTTTTTAGTAAATACTCAGCAGTGGAATGATTGGATCATATGGTATTTCTATTTTTAATTTGTTTGAGGAACTTCCACATTTTAAGGTTGCTTTATACAGTGTTCATTCTACATCCCCTTAGTGTATACACTGTAAGATTAAATGATGCCAATATGAAGGTCCTGACAAAAAAATTGGGAAACTTTAGTATGTCATGAAAGTGTGAATTAACACAAGGATCAATTTATTAATTATTGCCTGAATACACACTTGGATGGAAATATGAATGGAGCACTTTGCCCTCACCATTTCAAACAGTACATTGTCTAACTTCACCCTTTACCCAATTCTCACCAGCCATGGCAAATGATCAAGTCCTGTTAGGTACTACATGTTAGGCTGTATGGGAGAGAAGTTACAATTGAGGAGAGAAATTAGGCAAAGTTCTATATAAAGAATGGCTGATATGTGCTATTTTTAAAACAGGCTTATTGAGATGTAATTCAGATACAATAGACTGCACATGTTTAAATCATAATTTGATAAATATCATGGGTATATACATTAAAATTATTACCATAATAAACACAGTAAAAATAATAACCACTTCCCAAAGTCCCTCATTTGCAATACTTCCCTTCCATCTCTCCCTGCTCCCACATATGCAGAAATACTGACCTTTCTGTCACTATAAATTAGTTTGCATTTTCTAGAATTTTATATGAATGAAATCATACAACATACTTTTTTGTGTGTTTGGCTACATTCCACTCAGCATAATTATTTTGAAATTCATTCATGTTGTATTAAAAGTTTATTTTTTTAAATTTCTTTTAGTATTTCATTATATGGATATACCTCAGTTTGTTTCTTCCCAGTTTTAGGCTTATACAAATAAAATTACGATATTCATATATGCACCTTTATATGGATACATGATATCTTTTCTTTGAGTATGTACCTAGGATTGGGATGACTGAGTTGTATAGTAAAGTGTGTATTTTTAAAGAAAAGACCAAACACATTTCCAAAGTGGTGCCTTATTTTACATTTCTGCTTACAGTGTGTGATAGTTTCATTTGCTCAATTTTCTCATCAACACTTGAAATGGTTAGACTTTAATTTTCAGCTATTCTTATAAGTTTGTAGTGGCATCTTGTGATGGTTTCAATCAGCATTCCTGTAAAAATTAAGATGCTCAACATCTTTCTTTGTACTTATTTGCGATAATATATCTTCTTTGGTGTAGTGTATGTTCAAATATTTTGTCCATTTTTAGGTTTATTTTACTACTATTGAGATTTGAATGTTGTGTACTTATTTTGCCATAACCTAAAAAGGCAAGACTTCGACTGACACAAATTAAAACAAGTAAGAGCACCACATTAGTGATATCATGATGGCTGGCTTCTTGGAGGAAGATGTATAAGGGGAATTATGGCTGCAGTCACTCTATGTTGCTAATAACTCCAACTAAAATTCAGAGCTCAGTCCAGTTTGTGATATTCCCAAGGACTGCATGAGCTGGAATATTTAGAATCATTCCTTAAACTGTGAGAAATAAACTACTTTTTCTCACAAACCAAGTCAGAAGTTGGGAAGCTCATATAGGTGGGGTTTTCTGGGGTTTGGTGAAATCACATTCCTCATCTGAGATGAAGGTGAATTAACAAAGTCACCAAAAAGAATGTAAATCTGAATGACAGGATGCTTAGAATATTCCAGAGAGCCATAGCACAGGCAGTCTTATCTGGCCCTTATTAGGCTCAGGTGATACTACATATGTTGGAAAATAAAATATACACTGACTAGACTTTTTGGCAGAAATCAAAGAAAGCTTCTCAGCATAAACCTCTCAGGTTTCAGTCTAGAAATGTGCTAGATACAACTGCTCATTATAGTCCATCAAAAGAAAATGACTATGTGGAATTGATTGAAACTGACCCCACTATAGAAGGATATCAGATGATTCCATGAACAGAAATACCAATCACACTTATAAAATGTCAGAGCCCAGACAGCCCAGAAATTTTCCTCGTAAGATGAAAGTTTTATATTCCAAATCATGCTGGGGGTGGGAGGCGGGATTCATGGGGAATACAGGGCATACAAGAGCAGATGTCTTCACTGACTATAGGGCCTAACACAAAGCCCTGCAGGGCTACCATCTCCACTACTGTGTGCCTCAAACCTTATAATCTTCTCCTACCTAAAGCAAAAGCAGTTTAAACTGAAACAGCCAGCAATCATAGGAAAAGATGCTTAGTTATTAGTGAGTAGGAAAGTGCTAATTTAACAACAAGAAAAAATTTTAGTAAGAAAATACCAAGTGCAAGCAAATATTTGCAGAAAAAGAATTCTTGTGCATGGCTGGTAACAGTATAGATTTTTGTTAAAGCATTTTGGAAAAGACTCTTGCATTATCTAACAAATATGGAAATTGCATACTTTAAAATATAGCACTTTCACTCCTAGGTATGTTCCCTACAGAATCTCTTATATATGTTCACCAAGAAACATGGATAAGAATGCTCATAATAGCTTTATTTGTAAATAAAAGATTTATAAGAAAAACAATATTTAGGATAATATTTATCTCCATAAACAGACAATAGAGGATGTGATTGTGGAGAGTACACACTGGGTCTCAAAGCTATCGGTAATTTTCTTTTTCTTGAGTTGTATGTCAAATACATAGGAGAATATTTTATTTTATTTAACATATACACAATATATGTGTCTGTGTGTCAAATACACATACACAAAAATCAATTTAGGGGCGCCTGGGTGTCTCAGTCGTTAAGCATCTGCTTTCAGCTCAGGTCATGATCCCAGGGTCCTGGGATCGAGCCCTGCATTGGGCTCCCTGCTCTGCAGGAAGCCTGCTTCTCCCTCTTCTAGTCCCTCTGCTTGTGTTCCCTCTCTCGCTGTGTCTCTCTCTGTCAAATAAATGAATAAAATCTTAAAAAAAAAATAAAAAATAAAAATTAATATATTTCAAAAGTTCTAAAAATGGAATGGTATATGTATATGTTACAAATTGAATGCTTATTTCAGAGGGCTCTTATCTGTTATAAAATTATAAACAGTCTTTATATGTAGCACTTGCTTAGGTAAACGCTTCTGAATTTTGATATAAATCATTTGATGAAACATTTATCTCACTTTAAGAGACTGAACTGAAAACTCTACCTAGTTATTGATGGGCAGACATAGACCATAAAAGGAGAGAGGTTGCCCCAAATTAGATCCATTCCTGCCATTTTCTCCAAGAGCTGCAGCCTCCAGTGCTTTATGTGAGTAACTGTGATTCATATTAGTAACTGCATGTCAACTAAGACTTTGAAATTATTTTTATATGCAGCAAAATAGAAGTTTCACTGATGAGAAGGAAAGTGAAAAATTACACAATTTCCAGCTGCCCATAATAACAAAAGAGGTGAAAGAAGTATGTCAAATAAAAGTTGAGCTTTGGGTCCACTTTGTAGAAAACTGAGTTATCAAAAGACATGATACTACTTACCTTCCCTCCAGGAAACTGAACACGACAGTGAAATGAATGGGAAAAAAATAATCTAAATTATATATACACACATCTAAGCAAAACAAAACAAAACTGAGCCCAGAAGGAAAGAGTGCGGAGACAAGGGTTAGACTAGTAGTGGTAGCAGAGAGAGGGTCCTACCTAAATGAAAAATGCCATGAGCAAGCTCAAGATTGAAGTGGGGAGATCCCAGAAGAGATGAAGAAAAGCAAGCATATCCTTAAAAGGTGCACATATTTGTAAAGCATCAAAACAAATCATCTCTGATAAACACTAAGAAGATAGCAAAAGCATATTAAAAATCTTCTCAACCCCCTGCAATAAACAAACATACAAACAAGCAAACAAAGATGGAGCAACCAGCCTAGCAGAACAAAAAGCCAGAAATGAAGTTTTCAGTAAGACTAGGTGGATATGCAGCTTTATAAATCTGGGTGTGTGAGGATATTAAGCAGTACAGCAGTACAACAGCTGAGTGAGAGCAAATGGAGAAAAGAGAAGGGCATCTCAGTAGTCCTAGGAACCAGGAACCCAGCCAAGAGGTACTGCCCAATGCAAACAAGATCAACCCCTGTGGAGTGAAGAACTGGTCCAGCGGATCTGAGAACAACAGTCAGAACTGGTAAGTGAGTTCACAGGGTCTCTGGGAAGGACTGAGCATAAAATATGAACTGGGACTTTGCAACTATTGAAATACTCAGTGAAAAGACTGGCTCACACTGAGATAAACCAACTGGGAGGAAGACACAAATTAAGAAATAGAGCAAACTGGGGATGAAAGGAAGGAAAGGTTCTGATGTTATTTGCGGAAAGAATGAGAGAAGACATGTGACAGATTCTGGAGAAATGGCTGAGACTAATTTTTCAATACTCAGTTGTAACCCTATGGAAGCAGACTCTGAGTGGGGCGGTTACCATATCTGGCTACTTCTTGAGTTTCTTTGGCGTCAATACCTGTGGAAAGTGGGGAAGGAGAGGGAAGAATGTAGGATTGGGCACAGATAGTGGTCACACCACAATGAAAGCACAACCATAGCCTTGGTTTGTTTTTGTTTTGTTTTTGTTTTTTTTTACATTATTTTATTTTATTTTATTATGTTATGTTAATCACCATACATTACATCTTTAGTTTTTGATGTAGTGTTCCATGATTCATTGTTTGCGTATAACACCCAGTGCTCCATTCAGTACGTGCCCTCCTTAATACCCTCCACCAGGCTTGGTTTTGGCCACACAGGGAGCTCTGGAGTCAGAACAGCCTTTTGGAGCGACTCTGAACTAATCTATAAGGAGGTGGAAAACTGAAGACTTCTTTATACTAGCACCAACAGCAGTTGTAACATTTCAGGGGTGGGCTTCGGGGAAGCCCATCATAACCTCAAAGGCAGCCCTAGGGCTATAAAACTAGAAATATTTTTCTGACTCAAACCTCTAAATGTATAAGAAAACTCACCACACTTAGACAGGAAGAACAGAATCAGATTGAATTCAAACCCATACTAATATACTGTAGGAATAAAAGAGAATAATGAGAATAACACATCTACAAAAATTGAGACACACCAGAAAAGGGTGCCATAATGCAGAGAAAACCTGTAAATTAATATTTTTATGAGAATACACAGAAATTATGGAAAAAATAGAAACTATGGTAGAATAAAATCAATCAAAACTGGAAAAAAAATGAGATGAGGAGAGAATGAAAGGGAACTAAAAGATCTCAGGAAATAAATGGAAAAAAATTAATAATTAGAAAAAAGACTAAATTGGAAGGAACCAAAAATGAACAGATATGATAGGGCATACTATTGTTGAAATAGATATAGCCAAAGAAAAAATAAAAGAAACTAGACAATAAAAGAAGATGGAAAGATTCTTAAATACTAATGATAGAACTGGAAAATCACTATTTTATAATATTTAATGAAATAGAGAAACTACACCAGTTATCAAAATGTGCTCTGATAATCCCTGGTAGTCCTAAAACTTTTTCAGTGGATCTATAACTTCCTCTGTTTTTCAACCCATGTCTGTTTGAGAACAGATTCTCTTCATATACTTCAACCAAAACAACATATTGTAACATATTGCATGCAGAAACAGACATGAGAATTCAGTTATATTCGAAGAGACATTGAAGAGTTTTACAAAAATATAAAATGATGCTACATTTCTCACTTCTTTTGTTTTGGAAAATATAGTTATTTTTTATGGAAATATGTTTTTATGTTATTATATATATAACTAACAACACTGAACAAATAAATTTATATGGGAACATGGAATATGACACATTTAAGACACACTTTCCTGTCAAGAAATATTCACAAAATTTATGATATTCTTATTCATAAAAATCTCTAAAATTTTTCAAAGAATTCGCAAAATAAATAATGTTTCCTGATCACAATACAATTTAACTGGACAACCATAATAAATGACAACTAGAAAAATTCTGGTATTTTCCAAATAAGAAATAAAGTTAACCTTAAATCAAAGAAATAACAAAGAGATCAGAAAAATATTTCAAATTGAATGGTAATGGAAGTATTTTGTATAATAACTTGAAAACACAGTTGAAACAGTAATAAAGGGAAGTTTATAGACTTAAAAGCATCTACTATGAAATCAGGAAGGCTGGAAATGTGAAGACTTAAATAACTAACCCAAGAAATTGGAAATAGAACAACAAAATAAACAGCAAAGTAAGAGGAGAGATATAATATAAATAAAAGTTGATAATACTAAATTGAAAAAGTGTAACAGAGATGACCAATATATTGAAATATTAGTTCTTTGAAAAAAATAACAAATAATAAATATGAAGCAAATACTTTTTAAGAAGGGGGAGGCGTGGTTTAAAGCATGAATATATGAGATGAGGAAGTATGTTGTCACTAAGAACTAAGTATTAGATAATAAATTATTACAAAAAATTGTAATTTTTTAAAATTTAGATGAAATGTACTTTTTAGAAAAACATGATATTAAAAATGTAAACAGGAAAGGGGTGTCTGGGTTGCTCAGTCATTTAAGCTTCTGACACTTGGTTTCCACTCAAGTCATGACCTGAGAGTTGTGGGATCGAGCTCTGCATAGAGCTCTGTGTTCTGTGTCGAGGCTGCTTGAGATTCTCTGCCTCTCCCTCTTCCTCTGCCCTGCCCACAGCATGCATATGCACATGCTGTCTTTCTCGCACTCTAAAATAAATAAATAAATAAATAAATAAATAAATAAATAAATAAATAAATAAATAAATAAATAAAATCTTTAAAAATGTATACAGGAATGAACTAGTAAAAATGGTAATTTGGCTATTAAAAAATTAAATTCATAATTTAAAATCTTCCTATAAAAAACATTCCAGGTCTACATGGCCTCACTGGCAAATTCTACCAAAGAAATAGGGAAATAATGTCAATTTTACACAAAATTTTAGCACACTAGAAAGTAATAGTACATTATCAAACTCAATGTGGCTAATACAACCTTGATATCAACACTTGACAAGGGCAGTGCAAGAAAGAAAACCTATAACCCAATCTCATTAATGAAAATAGATGTAAAACTTCTAAACAAAATACTAGGAAACAAAATCCAGCATAGCATAGCAAACTTAACATCCCAGATCATGATGAGTTTATTTCATGCAAGATTAGGTTAACATTAGAATATCAATTATTTTAGTTTGCTACCTTAATAGAAGAAAGGAGACAAATCATATGATCAATATGATGATGAGAAATAGTGTTTGATATTAGCAATCTAGGAAAAGATAGGAACTTCCTTAATCTGATTAAGGATATCTACCAAAAATTTATAGCAAATATCATACTAAATGGTAAAATACTGAAAATATACTCTTTGATGGGCATGAGACAATGATATTTGCTGCTTACATTTCTATTCAACAGTTTGCTGGATGTCCTAGTTAGTTCACAAAGTCTGGACAAATAAATAATACATTTGAGGACTGCAAAGAAACAAAATCCTGACTTTTCATAGATGAGATGATTATGTATGTAGAAAATGCAAAGGAAACTACCCCTAGGTTATTATAATGAATGAATTAGCAAGTTTTCCTGATACAAGGATAATGTATATAATCAATACATAATACAATTAAAATAAAATATTTTTAAAATGATACTATTTATAATAGCATTAGATATTAAATATCTTGGAATGAATCCAACAAAAGGAACACATGACTTCTCAACAGAAAGTCAGAAATTTTTATTGAAAGAAAATAAAGAAGATCTAAATATATCAGGTTCATGGTTTTGAAGATTCAATATTTTAAAGATATCAGTTCCTTTTAAGTTGATCTAAAGAGTGTGCAATTCAAATCTAAAAACCCTGGAGAGTTTGTGTGTGTGTGTGTGTGTGTGTGTGTTTTCATGTATTTGTAGCTTATCAAGCTGATTTTAATATTTTTATGGTGACACAAACAACCAAGAACAGGCAAGACACCCCTGAAGAAGAACAAAATTGAAAGATTTGTTCTATCAAATAACAGGATCATAATAAAGTTAGAGTAATTAACACAGTATCATGCTGCTGTAAAAATGTACATATATCTTTATCAAAGTTCCCAGAAACAGACTGACTCCTGGGTACTTGAATCATCAAGGTAATTACAGAGCTGTGCTCTCTCAAGTAATAATGTAAGCAATAATAACAGCTTTAAATGATATTAAATAATATACATGCAGTATTTACTTCAATCCTTACAAAATCTCTGCTAAAATTGTTTCCATTTTATTGTGGGGGAAACATGAACAGGCTAATTATTTTGTTCAAAAACAGAATGGAAATGGTGGAGTCAAAGTATACTCTAGATATTCAAACCCTGAATCTCACATTTATTTAGTGATTCCTATGCCAAGGCATTGGGCTAGGTATCTTTATGTATATTATATTATTTACTCATAATAACTCTGCATAGAAGTTTTTAAAGTATAAAACATTTTGAGCTACTATGGTGAAGCAGAGGAATTTTTTGTCTTTATGTTTATGAGTAGAAAAAAAATGACTGTTATACCATTGGTGACATTATTGAGAAACAATTTTCCAGAACAAATAGTGATACACTAAATTAATTATTTAATGAAATTCTATACAGAAAACATAAATCATTTATTGTTTATTTTTATTACTTAACCTAGTAATTTCACAATAATGATTGGCACTATAAATCAATTTTGATTCATATTAATTTTATCCACCACAACTTCTGTTGTGAGTTTATTCTGGCTACTATTTCTCTCTAGCCTATTTTTTCTCAGTTAAAATTTTGCTGATCTACTCTTTTTTAAGATAACTGAATTTTTCAGTAAACTTTCATTATAGTCTGCATTTTAAGTTCCTGTGTTGTTTTGGGGTTATTTGTTCCATGATATCTAATTTTATTCAGATCAACTTTTTCAGGTTTCTGTTATGCCAATAAGATGTATTTCTTCATTTAGCTTTTATCCATAGTAAATTATACCCTGGACTCAGCCAAAATGTTGAGTTAAAACAGTTGGATCAAACTTCTTTCTCTATGACTATTTCTATTTCACTGTTTTTTAGATAGTGAAATTGAAGCTCACACAGATGAAATATTTCTATGGCATATATTTGAATATAGGTCTGTCTAAAAACCAGGTTTATGTTTTTTTCTCCTGTATGCTAATGTTTCTGACACTAATTATCACAAATTTAATCCCGAAATTGTAGATAACTTTGCCTTGCCTTCCTCACAGCTTATTATTTTAATAAGATGAGGTCATGTATGTAAATTTTGTGTAATCCATAAACAGTGTGAAAATATAGATATTACCAATACTTAACAGTTATTAACATTTATTATATTTTAATTTGTTAGATGAAAGCTTTTTGCAGGTCAGTCAATTTCCTTGGCTTGCTCCTAGACAGCTGAAGATGCTTCCCATTTTATATTTTCATCTCACTTTTTTAGTATTCATCCTTGATATATGTTATGAACGAGTTGTTTTAGGCTTATTTCAGACGCTATGCTATGTTTCAAATTGTAGCTGGTAACTCAGGAATCCTCCCATACTCTCGAACAATGAAAAGACTTTTCTCATCTGGAAAGTCCTTATTCCAAGTGTACATTTAGCTATGCGTGAATTATGGATATACAGGGACAGTATGACTGTGAGTAGGGAAAACTCAGTCTTCCTGTGACCCTCCTTTGCTCTCATCCTGCTACAGCACATCACAGTAGATGGGTGGGGCTTTTCTCACACCAAGCAATTCTTGGTGACATCAGGTGGGTATCCTCTAGGTTAACTCAATTCTGATACTACTTACCTGGAGATATGCCAAGTCTCACTGGTTAAGGGGTCAGTCTTTCGAGACTACCCTTCACTTCAGATACCAATCACAAGTATTAGGTCCCCAGGTCACCCAAAATTTCTGTAAGACTTAGCTCCAAATTATTTGCTAGAATAGCTCATAGAACTCAGGGAAACACTTACTTACATTAATCAGTTTACTACATAATAATGGATATGATAAGGGATATAGATGAACAGCTAGATAAAGAGATACGTAAGGGGAACTTGGGAGGGTCTCAAGCACAGGAGCTTCTGTCCCTGTGCAGTTGTGGGACGTCACCCTCATGTACATCAATATGTTCAGCAACCTGAAGCTCTCCAAACCCCATGCTCTTGGGATTTGTATGGAGACTTCATCACATAAGCATGAAGTCCCTGTCCTCTGTCTAGAGAATGAGGAGTGGGACTCAAAATTCCCACTTCTAGTCATGGCTTGGTTTTCCTTGTGACCAGCCTCTATGCAGGAGCCATCCAGAAGCCCACCCAGAGTCACATCATTAGAACAAAAATCACTGCTATCACTCAGGAAATTCCAAGGGACTCAGGAACCAGGGTCAAAGACCAAATATTAGAACAAAGTATGCTCCTAGTGCTCTTATGACTTAGAAAATCACAAGAATTTAAGAAGTTCCATGCCAGGAAAGGGAGACAGATCTATACATACATTTTTCTATTATCTCATACACTGCCAAATAATTTTTATAATCTTTATCCTCTTTTTCCTCTAAAAAGCATTTGATGTGGTTTAGAAAAGAAAGCCAGAGTTTAGTCAAAACCATGTAAGGAAGAGTAGACTTTCATTTCTGAACATGGTTAATGGCCTTTGAGTATTTGAAATGTAGCTAACAGGATTAGGCACTAAATCTTTAATTTTATTTAATTTTAGTTAAATTTGATTTAAGTTATGAAATTTGATTAAGTTATGATAATTTTAAATGATTTGGAATCATGTAGGTGTATGAATCCACATTTTCAGCTGTATTTTATGAAACCTAAATATGAACTATTTTCAATGAAAATTTCATGTCCAAATTGAATTATTCTGTAAGTGTGAAATACAGAATTTCAAATTTCTGGATTTGAAAAATTTAGAATGAAAAAGGATATAAAAATCTCATTAATAACTTTATATGGATTACTTATTGAAATGATAATATTTTTGATATGTTTAGTTAACTAAATATATAATTATTATTAATTTCACATTTATCTCTTTATGTTTCTTGCTGTGTCAGATATCATTTCAATGTACTGTTTTTATTTTTTATGATATTTTATTTTTTTATTTTTATATTTTTAAGTAGGCTCCACACCCAATGCACAGCCCAACGTGGGGCTTGAACTCATGACCCTGAGATCAAGACCTGACCTGAGATAAAAAATCAGATGTTTAATTGACTGAGCCACCCAAACACCCCTCAATGCATTGTTTTCAGACATTACTTCTCTAAGCATGCTAACAAGAAGGCAGAGATTGTCAAGCTGTATAAAAAGCAAAAATCAACTACATGCTCTCTACAAGAAATCCACTTTAAATATAAAGATTCAAAGAATCTAGAATGTCTTAAGTGATATTGAAAAAGAACATTGTTTTGGAAACTTAAAGTACCTGAATTCAACACTTACTAGTTTTGAAATTAAGGACAGTGTGGTAGTGACAAAGGATAGACAGAAAAATCAGCGGAAGAGATTGAGAGCCTAGCAATAGACATATGCATTTATGGTTAGATTGTTGAAAAAAGTTCTAAAGCAACACAAAAGAAAAGAAAATCTTAAAAAAAAAAAAAGATGCTGGAATAATTGGATGTTCATATGGGAAAAAATAAAGCTTGATCTCATGCATTACACAAAAATTAATTTCACATGGATAATTGATACAAACATAAAAATTAAAACCATGGAACCTCTAGAAAAAGAACAGGAGAATATATTCATAAATTGGGGGTAAGCAAATATTTCTTAGGACACAAAGCAATAACCATAAAATAAATAAAAATAAATTAGATTTAAAATTTAAAACTTCTGCCCATCTCAATGTATCATTATGAAAACTAATGAGAAAGTTAAAGACAACTATAAAATTTCACATAAGGGTATTCTGAGGAATGATGGAAAGCTTCCATAATTATATACATTTGTGAAAACTCATCAAAATGTACAATGAATGTTCTCCTGTATGTGAAGCAATCAGGTCTCTTCTACATTACTGTTGGGAATCTAAAATGATACACACATTTGGCAAATATTTGGCAGTTTCTTATAAAACTAAACATAATTTTACCTTAGAATTGAGTCATTCCACTCATAGGTATTTTCCCAAATAAATTAAATCATTTGAAAAATGTTACATGTACAAAAATGTTCATAGATTTATTCATAGTGGTCTAAATAGGGAAAGTATCTTGTTGTCCTACGTACCCATTAGTAGGAAAATGGATTAAAAATTGTATGTATATCCATACATTCATTCATGGAACACTACACAACAATAAAAGGGAACAAACTTCATGCAACAGATGCATCTCAGCAATATTGTGCTGAGCAAAAGAAATCAAATACCAAAGAACATATAGTGTATGATTTCATTTATATCAAGTTCCAGACTAGAAAAAAACTAATATATGCTGGAAAAAAAAAAACAAAAACAGACCTTGGTTGCTTCTGCCACCATCAAGTTTTCTATTTAGGTATAAAAGAGGCAAAAAGAAAAGTAGGATGCTTTGTCTTAATATCTGAAGAAGAAAAAAATATATATTAGATAGTTGAGAAAGACAAACTATTTCCTAGTATGAAAGTCTTAGGAGAAAAAGTCTTTGAGAGATAATGAACAATGAAACTGATATTTTTGATAATATATATTTCAAGTGCTAAGTTGATTTTTATGTGGCCATTTTATCTTCTAAACATGTCAAGTACATAGTCTAAAATTATAGTTAACATGTAAAGACCTTTATATTATCACTTCACCTTCTTTTCTAGAATTATTTCCTCTGATACAAGCACTAAGTGACTCTGTAAACTGAATTCCTTAAACCTAGCAGGCTTGCTTAGATTTGTTGAAATCTTTATTTCTTATACCTTCACTGACTTCTGCCTATAATGTTTGTTTTACCCTTTTCCCTGATGCATTACTTCTCCTCTATCCTCTCTATCTCACACAGACTCATAGTTATTATATTCACTGTAGTCCTGAATCATATTATTAATATCTCTGTTGGGGTCATATAAATATACAAATATATAACATGTCTGTCCTACATTCCTTGAAAACTGAAACTACATTACTACATTCTTTTCTTTCTTTATCCTTAGTGCCCCGCAGAGTGTCAACACAGATAATAGTTGAATAAATGATTCTGTGAATATATTTTTGAAGGTCTTTTGACATAGATACTTTTATACTAATGGCAGGATCAATATTAAATTTTTAAATTTTGGTACACCATACCTTGTCATTACACAAGGAATAAATTTACATAGTGAAATTTTTACTATCTCTAGATAGTCTACTCTTTACAGTCAGGCTTCACACACGTGACAAATTGAGAAAGCTCAATGTTTTAAGGAGATTATAGATATTTTAAAGGAAATAAATGTTTTATTTTTAGCATATTTCCTTTTGAAAATAAATAATGTTGATCTAAATTTTCTAGATAATAACCTGTTTTTTAGTCTTCTATTTGTATTTTTTAACATAACAAAAATATGTAAGCAAAAGACTTAAGCTTACTACATAGAATTATTTAATAATACCACCTCAAATAATTTAGTTTATTGATGAGGCAATTGATTGCTCAGATTAATCAGTTCAAGATTGCTGAGTTACAAAACAGCTTCTTCCTTTAATGGCTTAAAAACCTAGAAATTCAAAGCTGAACAGATTTCATGTTTCACCTAGGAAAAGCTCTTCATTTCAAAGATCCCGAATAGGAGACACAGAAAAACTGACAACCCATATTCTCTGGTTCCTAAGAGGAGGGGCCATCTCTGAAATTGGCTCATTTGCAACTCAAGTCAATTCCATTCTTTAACAAGAGAAAAAAGCCTCAGTATGGAAATCCTTTCTATTCCATTCAAAATATTGGTGAAAAAGTATGATGTGTTTCCCTAAGGCTAAGTAAATTTGTCAATCCCGAAGGCGTATTAGTCACTGGTGGGGGCTTAACAAAGTATCAGTGCTTGAACCCCAGTCCCCAGAGATTATTAATTGGCCTCTGATGGCACCACCCATATATTAACACTACAATGTGCAGTTGGGACTGAGAGATAAGGCAATATGCAATTTTCTTTTTCCAAGACATCAATATTTTCTTAACCCATTATTAATTTATGCTTTTGAATATCCATTTTTAGTTGGCACTTAGACACTATAATGAACTGTTAATAAAAAGAATATATTTTAATATTTCATAATTCATATATTAAAAATTATCACAATGTTTTTAGTTAATCCATTATGGCAGTCTAGGATGGAGTAGCTAACAACTACTTAAAAAATTTACTATGTATTACATCATTATTTTTTGTTGGTATTCCTGGCACCATGTATTCCTAGAAGCATGAAACAGACCTCAACTATATTATACTACATATTGTTATAACAGGGTTTTGGTATGGTGAGTTACAGCTAAAATCTATATTAATATATGTTACATTTAACTCAGCAGGCTATGACAACATATTTTTCAAATATTAAGTTGAAATACAGTTCAAATTTTAAAAGCATCAATATCTAAACTAAATATCTTATTTTTAAAATGCTGTTAAATAAAACCAGAATTTTTATTTTTATGTAATTTTTATGCTCTCTTTTATTAAGCTTACAACAAAATTAGAATGTGACATGAGTATTTCTCTTTCTAATAGTGATTTGAAATATCATCTTATATTTAAATTCCAGTTGTAAATTCTTTATCTTATCAGCCTATGTTGGTCTGAAATTATGAACTATAATTGAATGATTCAATAACAACACTAAAAAGATTAATTCAAGTTTTAAAACTTGAATTTTTTAACACATATACACTTTCATAACAGAACATATAATCAAATTGAGACTAGTAATAACATCTCTACCCTACAAATATGGAAATATCTCTAAGTTAAACACAGGACTCCTTCTACATTCCAACTTTAAGAAGAGATGCTTTGTCGGTGGAAAGACTGACAAAGGAAAAGGGATCCTTATGGCTACAGAGATGCCCACCATCAAAGAAAATCAGCTTTCAGTCAGGATGAGGAAAAGAAACAACTCTGAGGATATGTTATCTTGGAAATACTATGATGATGATCAGTTCCTTCTGGTGTGACATTTA
This sequence comes from Mirounga angustirostris, assembly GCF_029215605.1. Taxonomy (NCBI): domain Eukaryota; kingdom Metazoa; phylum Chordata; class Mammalia; order Carnivora; family Phocidae; genus Mirounga; species Mirounga angustirostris. The sequence goes on along the minus strand of NW_026991709.1, from coordinate 88,353,744 downwards.
AAGATGAGTTCATAGAAGTTTTTGAAGGGTTCACTGTCCTTTTGTATTGGCCTAGTTGCAACTATGGGAATGGTGGCAATGTTTGTGACAGTGGCCTCATACAAAAGCACATGCAGGCCTTGAGACAGGAAAAAAACAAAATAAAACAAAACAAACAAGCAAACAAAAAAACTTTACCTGATTAGCCATTACTTTAACTTAAAATATTGTTCTTCCCAAAATGTTCTGCTTGGAAATGGCTTTGTGACTTTCCTCATTGTTTCAGACAAAAGGAAGTAATATGTAAAGATAAATGCTAAAAATCAGCCAATCTTTCCTCCTCAAAAGAGATTTAATTCAATGTAGGTTGACTGATTATAACAAATGTCCTCCTCTGGTGTGAGATGTTGATAGTGGGGAAGATAATGTGAGAGGGTAGGAAGTATACGGACACTCTCTACACTTTCCATTCAATTTTGCTGTAAACCTAACAGTTTATTTCCAAAGAGAAGAATAAACAAGACAGAGCCATATTTATACCACTGTTCTGTTCAGGAAGTAATGAGGAGAGACTGTAGGTTGACTAGCCCTTTACCTGAAAATCTCAGTTAGTTGGTAAGAAACAAAACTAAAATAGTGATTCTCAGTTTTCACGGTGCTTCAGAATCACCTGCGAAAATTTTGAAAAATACATATGCTACGATCCTAAAGCAATGATTCATATGCAGTTGTCCAGGGATATGGAGAAGACACTGGTATTTTTTAAAGCTCCCTAAGTTACTCTCTACAAAGTCATCCTGTAATAATTTTAGCCATTAGAGGTAAAAGAACTTACACTCAATTTTGTATCATAAGGAATATTCCTGATGGCTTATAAGTTATTCTGGTCTTTTCTCTATACCAAAATCCAAAAAATGCTCATCAGTGAATGGCTCATCTAATGAAAAGATGAATAATCCCAAAGAAGTTTTTATTGAATTGATTTACAGACAGTATAAAAGAGAAAAACAAATGTTAGAAGATGAACACTCAAAAGTGAATTATTGACAAAAATGATGAAATTTCTGAGCTTCTATATGATGTGATGTTTAAAAAATCAATGATGATATTACACAGGAGCTTACTGTAGTTATAGCAAGATTATAGGAACAAAGAAATGATAACCACCACCCTTACCTGCAAAATTATGCCACTCAAATACTTTTTTTGAATCCCAAACTTCCTTTATATCAAATACCTTTCAAATTTCAAGATAATTCCTATAAGATTTTGGGGTCCTGCTGACCTTTTTACTACATATCTAATAAGCTAATGGTCAATGTTGTGATTTAAATTTGGGAGAGCCATTCTCATATTTGCTATTCAACAAAAGTGTTTTGAACATTTTGAGTTTTCTTAAGTGAGAACAACTCCAAACTAATGATCCTTTCTTCCTCAAATTGAAAACAACTTTAAATGATATTACAATGTTCACACAACACTGTAACTGCAGAAACACTTACCAACGCAAATCACATACAAAAATTCATTTTTAACTGAAGCCAATTTGAATATTTTGAGGAGATTCTACATCTATCAAGCCACCAATAAATAACCTATTTGAAGAAGTGTTCAATTTCCAGTCACTAGTAGGGCATTGGTGTTGACATTTCTGAGGGAAAATGAGTATCTGAAAGACTATTAATCAAAAATAGACAAACCTGGATAGGAGAGGCAGAGATAATTAAACATCCTCTCACCTTGACCCACTAACACTCCTCAAACCAATACCAGATGGATCCTTTCTAGAAGCAATAACGAAAGTATTCAATTTTCAATGGCTATTTCACATGTCTCAAGGCAAAATCTTCAGATCACAGATATTGTCTGGACCTTCTCAGTTCTTGTGTTTTTATATGTGCATGTCTATTCCTTCTTTTTTATCCATTTTCTTAGCTAACATATAAATGTAAATTAATTAAAAACTGATGTATAAATATGACAAATTTGGAAAATAAAATAAATATCCATAGTCATTATATAAGACACTAATAAACTTCCCATTCTTGATTTAATCTTAATTATGATAGTTATTTGAATCTGTTTAATAGTCCTATAAAGATATTTCTTGCTTATTGAAGGAATCCCTTTCCTTTGTGTTCAATATACAGGGATTGATAAAATGAATTGTTTTACCTTGCTTGAAATTATACTTTTTTTTTCAGTAAAGCCTGACAATGATAGATTTCTTCTTTGTGAAGACATGGTATAAAAGAATGACATTTTGAGAGACACCATGATAAATAAATCCTAAAGCTGATGGCATGGTAGCAATAAACTACCTTACTTAAATAAACACTAAGATACTCTTTCCTTCTTGCTTTATTCTTTTTTTAAATATTTTATGAAATTAAATAAATTATTATATTATGTTTTTATTTTAAATTACCCTTATTTAAACATATGTATGATTCACCAACTATTATAAAATAGTGATAATTTTATTATTTGATGGTAGACACAAAATCCTATTAAGATTCATTTTTACAAAGGCCATATATTTTGATGATTACTTCAATTAATAACATCTGACATTTTTATCACACCTTACACTATTTAGATGGTTCTGTGTACCAATTCCATTTTCTCTTAAGATGTCCCATGCCCCATCCCCACTTCCTGGAGTTTTCTCATTTCTATTCCCAGTGTTATCATTTTGGTTTAGTCCAAGAAGTATGTCATCCCTTTACTTGACAGACAGGGGGGAAAAAAACAGGAAGAAAATATTCTTTCCCTAGAGAATTAGATTAACTGTAACAGGCTCAAAAATTGCAAATAATTTTACTTAAAAAAATCAGGAAACATTTTAGGAAATTGTGATCCCATCAAAAAACATAAAATTCATTTCCAGGTGCCTAATTCCACATTTTTCCATGCCCTTCTCCCCCATGACTTTACTAATAGAAGCTAGAGGAGCAAAATTCAATAATTTTATTAGATTAAATAGGTGGTTGTTATCTATTGTGCTTGCTAGTTTTGGCAAATTCTTCTTCTTTCTCTAGGCATAGATTTGTCCAACTAATGCAATGCCTAAATCTTAACCTAAAATAAAAAGTGAATGGTGGAAGTGAACTAAGATGGTAGAGTAGTAGAAGGACCCTAGGCTTGCCTCATCCCTTAAACACAGTTAGATAAATATCAAATCATTCTGAACACCCAAGAAATGATCTTAGGACTGACAAAACAAATTGCACAACCAGAAGGAGAGAAGAAGTCACACTGTGCAAAGTAGGAGATGCGGAGATGTTACTTGGGGGAGAAAAGGATCATAGGTGCTGTGGATGGTAGGGAACCCTGATTATAGAGAGAGGTAAGAGACAGAGAGGGAGTAGTGCAAAAGGGATCACACAAGGAAAACACTTCCCCAAAGCCATTGACTGGGAAAACGAGAGGGACTGATTATTGTGAGTTTTACAATCAGCAGAGTTCAAAGACTGGAGTCATGGCTGGTGTGGACCCCTGAGGGTGCTACAGTGTTCCTGTGGAGAAAGAGGGCAGATAGCCCAGTAGTGGATGGCTAGGTTTGAAGATCCCCTAGGATGCACTGGGAGAGATGGTTCTCTCTTCTTGGAGCACATCCAGGAGAGGTGGCATTGCCTCTAAGGGGACAAAAGAGATAGTGGGTATCATTGTGCTCCTCTGCTCCTCAGCATAGGTACAGAGACACCTGCTGAGGGTGGCTAACCTGGACACAGGCTTTTTGCTGTGCTTTACTCCAAATGCCAAACTCCTGTGCATTGGTGCAACTGCCCTTCTGGGACAAACCTGCACCAGCCCCAGAGCAGGGAGACCCTTCCCCAGAAGACCAGCATGGGTCCTCACCACACCAGGTCCCTAAAGTATGGAGTATTAAAACTCAGCCAGCCTGCCTGGGATAGAACACAGGTGCACTGCATAGCCAGGCAAACAGATGGCAACAGACACACACAGAGTGAAGGCAGGGATCTGAGTGATGCCTGGGACACACAAGTGGAGATTGCTTGCTCTTCTGTGAGGGCTTCCCAGATAGCGGCAGGCATGAACTCCCATCTCTGTGGAAGACAGAGGGGTCTGGTGCCATTTCTCTCCTCCCTTCAGCATAAATTAATTTCAGTAAACAGCACAGAGCCAACAGTGGCAGCCTAACCCACTTACACCAAGCCCTGCCCCCCTGAGTTCTTTGGGTGCTGCTTTACTAGGAAGTGTGACTGAGAACCAGAGCAGTGGGCCATCCCCAAGAAGACCAGCACAGAGCCCCCTACACAGACCATGTCTACTGACCATCGAGTGCTATAAAGCTTTTGCTCTAGTGGAAATAGTATCAGTTCTCTTTTAACAAGTAGACCAGAGCACACCCAGTTAAAACACACCACACTCTGGACATGGTCCAAACAGTCCCCACTGCAAGCAAGGAGAAACTCTGCCGAGGATGGACCTGAGGAAAAGAGCAGCCAAAACACAGTCAAAGAGTGCACAAAGCATTCACCAGACACACTTCCTGAAGTGCCAGGCCCTGGACAGTATATGACCTCTTTTTCTTCTTCTTCTTTTTTTTTAAGACTTTATTTATTTATTTGAGAAAGAGAGAGAGAATGGGGAGTGGGAGGGGCAGAAGGAGAAGCAGACTCCCTGCTGAGCAGGGAGCCCGATGCAGAGCTCAAACCCAGGACCCTGGGATCATAACCTGAGCTGAAGGCAGACATTTAACTAACTGAGCCACTCAAGCACCCCAGTATATGGCCTCGTCTTAATAAAGCCATTACTCTCAGGAGAGAAAACATAACTGGCTTTCCTAACACACAGAAGATAGAGACCTAAACAAAATGCCAAGATGCAGGAATTCACCCCAAAAGAAAGAACAAGAAAAGGTCACAGCCAGAGATCTAATGGAAACAGACATAAGTAATATGCCTGAACCAGAATTTAAAACAAGAGTCATAAGAATACTAGCTGGGCTTGAGAAAAACATAGAAGACACCAGGGAGTCCCTTTACTCAGAGATAAAAGACCTAAAAACTAGTCAAGCAGAAATAAAAAATATTATAACTGAGATGCAAAGCCAACTGGATGTAATGACCACAAGGATGGAAGAATTAGAGGAATGAATAAGTGATATAGAGGATAAAGTTATGGAAAATATTGAAGCTGGAAGGAAGAGGGGAAAAAAAAATATTGGATCACTAATGTAGACTCAGTGAAAACACAACTCCATAAAGTGTAATAACATTAGTATCATAGGAGTTCCAGAAGAAGAGAGGGAAAAGGGGGCAGAAGGTTTATTTGAGGAAATGATAGCTAAAAACTTCCCTAATCCAAATCCAGGAGGCACAGAGAATTCCCACCAAACTCAACAAAAGAGGACAACACAAAGACATATTGTAGTTAAATTTGCAAAATAGAGAGTTAAGGAAAAAATCCTAAAAGCAGCAAGAAAAAAAGAAGTCCCTAAATTACAAGGAAGACAAAAAAGACTAGCAGCAGATCTATCCACAGAAACTTGACAGGCAAGAGAAAGTGGCATGATATATTCAAAGTGTTGAATGGGAAAAACCTGCAGCCAAGAATATTCTATCCAGCAAGCTATCATTCAGAATAGAAGGAGAGAGAAAAAGTTTCCAGAAAAACAAAAACTAAAGGAGTTTATGGCCACTAAAAAAGCCCCACAAGAAATATTAAAGGGGTCTCTGAGTGGAAAAGAAAGACCAAAAGTAACAAAGACTAGAAAAGACCAGAGAAAATCTCCAGAAACAACAACTTAACAAGTAATTCAATGGCACTAAATTCATATCTATCAAAAATCACTCTGAATGTAAATGTATTAAATGTTCTAATCAAAAGACAAAGGGTGTCAGAATGGATAAAACAAAATGAAACAAAACAAGAACCACATATATGCTGCCTACAAGAGAGAGACTCATTTTAGAACTAAAGACACTTACAGATTAAAAGTGAGGGGATGGAGAACCATTTAACATGCTAATGAACATCAAAAGAAAGCTGGAGTAGCCATACTTATATCAGACAAACTCAATTTTAAACCAAAGACTGTAACAAGAGATGAAGAAAGGCACTATATCAAAATAAAGCGGTCTGTCAAAAAGAAGATCTAACAATTATAAATATTTATGCCCTCAACATGGGAGCATCCAAATATATAAAACAATAACAAACATAAAGGAACTCATTGGTAATAATACAATAACAGTAGAGGACATTAACACCCCACTTACAGCAATGGATATATTACCTAAGCAGAAAATTCACAAGGAAACAATGGCGTTGAATGACACACTGGACCAGATGGACATAACAGATATATTCAGAACATTTTATCCTAATACAACAAAATGTACATTCTTTTCAAGTGCACACAGGACATTCACCAGAATAGGTCACATATTGGGTCACAAATCAGTCCTCAACAAATACAAAAAGATTGAGATAAAACCATGCATATTTTCTGAACACAACACTATGAAACCTGAAGTCAACCACAAGAAAAAATTTGGAAAGACCACAAAAATATGGAAGTTAACATCCTACTAGAGAATGAATGGGTTGACCAGGAAATTAAAGAAGAAATAAAAAAATACATAGAAGCAATTAAAATGAAAACACAATACTCCAAAACCTTTGGGATGCATAAGAAGGAAGTATATTGTAATATAGGCCTACATCAAGAAGCAAGAAAAATTTCAAATAATTCACTTAACTTTACACTTACAGGAACTAGAAAAAGGACAAAAGAAGCCTAAAGCTAGTAGAAGGAAGGAAATAATGAAGATTAGAGCAGAAATAAATGATACAGATATAAACAAACAAACTAAAACAAATAGAACTGATCAATGAAACCAGGAGGTGGTTCTTTGAAAGATTTAATAAAACAGATAAATCCCTAGCCAGACTTATCAAAAAGAAAAGAGAAAGGACCCAAATAATTAAAATCATGAATGAGAGAAGAGAGATCACAACCAACACCAGAAAAATACAAACAATTATAAGAGAGTATTATGAAAAACAATATGCCAACAAACTGGGCAATCTGGAATAAATGGATAAATTCCAAGAAAGATATAAACTCCCAAAACTGAAACAGGAAGAAATAGAAAACTTTAACAGACTTATAACCAGCAAAGAAATTGATTCAGTAATCAAAAATCTCCCAACAAACAAAAGTCCAGAGCCAGATGGCTTCCCAGGGGAATTCTACCAAACATTAAAAGAAGAGTTAGTGCCCATTCTTCTCAAGCTGTTCCAAAAAAGAGAAAGGAAAGAAAGAAAGAAAGAAAGGAAGAAAGAAAGAAAGAAAGAAAGAAAGAAAGAAAGAAAGAAAGAAAGAAAGAAAGAAAGAAAGAAAGAAATGCAAGGAAACTTCCATACTCATTCTATGAGGCCAACATTACCTTGATTCCCAAACCAAATAAAGACAGCACTAAAAAAGAGACTGCAGGCCAATATCCCTGATGAACTTGGAGGCAAAAATTGTCAACAAAATACTAATAAATTAATCCAAAAGTACATTAAAAGAATCATTCACCATGATCAAGTGGGACTTATTCCTGGGCTGCAAAGGTGGTTCAATCTTCACAAATCAATCAACGTGATATACCACATTAATAAAAGAAAGGATAAGAACCACATGATCCTCTCAATAGATGCAGAAAAAGCATTTGACAAAATACAGCATCCGTTCTTGATAAAAACCCTCAGCAAAGTAGGGATAGAGGGAAAATACCTCAACATCATAAAGGCCATATATGAAAGACCAACTACTAGTATCATCCCCAAATGGGGAAAAACTGAGAGCCTTTCTCTACAGTCAGGAACAAGACGGGGATGTCCACTCTCACCATTGTTATTTAACATAGTACTGGAAGTCCTAGCCTCAGCAATCAGACAACAAAAAGAAATAAAAGGCATCCAAATTGGCAAGGAAGAAGTCAAACTTTCACTCTTCACAGATTATATGATACTCTATATAGAAAACCCAAAAGACTCTACCAAAAAACTGGTAGAACAGGTACACGAATTCAGTAAAGTCACAGGATACAAAACCATCGTACAGAAATCTGTTGCATTTCTATACACCAATAATGAAGCAGCAGAAAGAGAAATCAAGGAATCCCTCCCATTTACAATTGCACCAAAAACCATAAGATACCTAGAAATAAACCTAACCAAAGAGGTAAAAGATCTATACTCTGAAAACTATAGAACACTTATGAAAGAAATTGAAGATGACACAAAGAAATGGAAAAAACATTCCACACTCATTCATTGGAAGAACAAATATTGTTAAAATGTCTATACTACCCAAAGCAATCTACACATTTAATGCAATCCCTATCAAAATACCAGAGCTAGAACAAACAATCCTAAAATCTGTATGGAACAACAAAAGACCTCAAATAGCCAAAGCAATCCTAAAAAAGCAAAGCAAAGCTGGAGGCATCACAATTCTGGACTTCAAACTATATTACAAAGCTAGAGTCATCAAGATAATATGGTCCTGGCACAAAAACAGACACATAGATCAATTTAACAGAATAGAAAACCCAGAAATGGACCCACAACCATATGGTCAACTAGCCTTTTAAAAGCGGGGAAGAATATCCAATGGAAAAAAAGACAGTTTCTTCAACAAATGGTGTTGGGAAAACTGGAAAGCAACATGCAAAAGAATAAAATGACCACTTTCTTATACCATACACAAAAAAATAAACTCAAAGTGGATGAAAGATCTAAATGTGCAGCAGGAAAACATCAAAATCCTAGAGGAGAACACAGGCAGTAGTCTCTTTGACATCAGCTGTAGCAACTTCTTACAAGACATGTCTCTGGAGGAAAGGAAACCAAAAGCAAAAATGAACTATTGGGACTTCATCAAGATAAAATCTTCTGCCCAGTGAAGGAAACAATCAACAAAACTAAAAGGCAACCTATGGAATGGGAGAAGATATTTGCCAATGACATATCTAATAGAGGGTTAGTGTCCAAAATCTATAAAGAACCTATCAAACTCAACATTCAAAAGACAAATAATCCAGTTAAGAAATGGGCAGAAGATGTGAATAGACTTTTTCCAAAGAAGACACCCAGATGGCTAACAATTACATGAAAATATGCTCAACATCACTTATCATCAGAGAAATAAAAATCAGAACTACAATGAGATACCACCTCACACCTGTCAGAATGGCTAAAATTAACAACACAGGAAACAACCAATGTTGGGGAGGATGCAGAGAAAGGGGGGCACTGCACAGTTGGTGGGAATGTTAACTGGTACAGCCATTCTGGAAAACAGTACAGAGCTTCCTCAGAAAGCTAAAAATAGTACTGCTCTATGACCCAGCAATTGCACTACTAGGTATTTACCCAGAGGATACAAAAATAAAGATTTGAAGAGGTACATGCACCCCAGTGTTTATACTAGGATTATCAACAATAGCTAAATTATGGAAAGAACCCAAACGTCCATCGATTGATGGATGGACAAAGAAGAGGTGGTATATATATACAATGGAATATTACTCAAGCCATCAGAAAGAATGAAATCTTGCATTTTGCAACAATGTGGATGGAGCTAGAATGTATTACACTAAGTGAAATAAGTCAGAGAAAGACAAAAACCATATGATTTTGCTCATATGTGGGATTTAAGAAACAAAACAGACGAACATAGGGGGAAAAAGGAGAGAGGCAAAGCATAAAACAGAGGACAAACTGAGGGTTGCTGGAGGGGAAGTAGATGGGAAGATGGGTTAAATGTGTGATGGGTATTAAGGAAGGCACTTGAGATGATCACTGGGTTTTGTGATGAATCTCTAAATTCTACTCTTAAACTAATATTACACTATATGTAAACTAACTGGAATTTAAATAAAAACTTTATACAAAAGGGCGCCTGGGTGGCTCAGTTGGTTAAGCGACTGCCTTCGGCTCAGGTCATGATTCTGGAGTCCCAGGATCGAGTCCCGCATCGGGCTCCCTGCTCGGCGGGGAGTCTGCTTCTCCCTCTGACCCTCCTCCCTCTTGTGCTCTCTGTCTCTCATTCTCTCTCTCGCAAATAAATAAATAAAATCTTTAAAAAAAAAAAAAACCTTTATACAAAAAAAAGCTTAAAAAAGTGAGTAAAAGCAGAAAATTAAATTTCAAATTAAAATTACAAAATTAACATTGAGTAGTTAAGTTCTACTCGTGGAAGGGAATTGAATTAACCTTTTTGGAAGATAATTCAAAAAAAAATTTCCTGTTTCATGGAAAACCTTCTTAATGGCCTTTTGGTTTTACACTCATTATTCCAGAGGTTACAATATGAGGCAACTCGAAAGGCAAAGTTTCAGACTTTGAAAAAGTCTTGTGTTATAATTTAGGTATATATTTTAAAAGCGATAAGTACAGCCTTTGTTGCTGCTTTGGGAAAAATGCTTCTTAATTCCGTATTTACTTGTAAATGGGAGTGCCTCAAATTGTTGCATGTTTTAGCAAAGAGATCTGTGTTTGCCATAAGTTGGATTCCCAGAACATAGATTCTGAGTTAGAGTTTAGTCTTAGGATGTTTACTGTGGAGTGCCTTTGGAGTCAACACCTGCAGCAGGAGTAGAAAGAAGAGGATTGATACATAGCAGTGCACAAGATATAGTAACTATTCTCACAAAAGTTAATTTTTCTATAAGGTTTTTATATGTCTGATAGATAAGAAAAATGGGAATGGAGAGAGAAAGTTAAAAATTGCAATTACATTCACAACCTATATAAGGAAACACTAGCTATGTAATGATGTCATTGGAGCAGTTTAGACAGATCCTTATGATTATTGCTGTTTACCTATTTGTTCTGCTTGACAATTTCTGTTTGCCTACAGGAGAGCTCTCTAAAGACTTGCATTTAGTTATATTGCAGACAGATTCTTATTTGGAAACATTTGTGGAGTAGCTTAAAAGATGTGATTCCCCATTAGATTTACCCAAATTACTAATAAGTGGAATTAATTTCTATGTTTCATAGTTCATTTCACCTTTGTAAAAACCAAATAGTTTTTCAATATATTAAAACCTTATATTTGCTATAAATATTTTGCTGATAAATTAAAAAGAGGTAAGTAGATGCATCTATATAAAGATCTCTATATACATTTTTTCACCATTATTAATGGTGTGATATATGGTAGCGATGGTTCTAATTCTTCACTCCTCCCTGTATCTACCTCATTTGTCAAGTAGCTTTCCTTGGCTTTCACCGTAAGTGCAGCTTCTTCCCCACACCTGAACTTTTAGATTGGCCATATAGTTTGCTTTGTCAATGGAATTTCAGGAGACATGATGTAAGAAGAGGTTTATTAAATGCCTCAATTTCTTGCATTTCTGCTGTCACAATGAGAAGGACATGCCCCAGCTGGTGACTGGTCTCAGGAGAATGAGAGACATGTGGAACGAAGTCAAACTTCACCATACCAGTCTAAATTAGCTGACCTTTAGCTAATATGTGTGAGTGAACTAAGCTGAAACCAAGAGAATTGCCACATGGAACCTAGCCTAAATCAGCTGATCCTCAGATGACTGGATTGCTTGCGAAAAATAATAAATGGTTGCTGTTTTAAGCCACTGAAATTTGGGTGGCTTGTTACATAGCAAATTTTCCTGAAATTGGTTTATTTTCCAGAAGAAGGAAATTTCTTTCTGTTTTCCTCAGATGTGTCATCCATCCCTAAAATATTGGTTTAACATGTGATATTAGAAGCTCTAAACATGCTGCAAATCTGTTCATAACAAGAATGAGAATAACTCAATTTAATTCAGGGGGAAATTTGTTAAAATTAGGGCAGTGTTAATCAAGTTATACAGTAGATGAAATTTATTTGGTTAGAATTCAAAATTATATTAAATTTTAAAAACTGTCCTGCAGTAGTACATACAGAAGATATGAGATGGGTTTCAAGTCTACTTTAGCCATTTCTGCCTTATTAAGGATCTGGCAGGAGTTAGGAAGAATTTCATCCTCTTTATGTTCCACATTCTTAATTTCATAAACTTATAACTCCCCAAATAGAGTTCTTGCATCATTCTTGCATCATTTCACAATTTTACACAAAAATTCTTTTTGCTAAGTAGTAAGAGGAAAATAAACCCCCAAATCTTGAGGAATTTATGATTGTAAGTCTTCATCAGGAAACTTGAATAGTCCACTGATGACAGTATGAAACTATAATACACATGAAAAGGGGGGCTTAATTTCCATTCTTCTTTTTTTTTTAAGATTTTATTTATTTATTTGAGAGAGAGAGAATGAGAGACAGAGAGCACGAGAGGGAAGAGGGTCAGAGGGAGAAGCAGACCCCCCGCTGAGCAGGGAGCCCGATGCGGGACTCGATCCCGGGACTCCAGGATCATGACCTGAGCCGAAGGCAGTCGCTTAACCAACTGAGCCACCCAGGCGCCCCTCCATTCTTCTGATGGATTAATTATATTAAGTTTCGCTCTTGAGTAAGGAAATTAGATGTGGTACATAACCTTCAAGGAGGATAAACAAGACAACATTTGGGAATAATACTAGTTGTGTCACTTCAAGTGAACAAGGTAGCTGGGCAGTCACATCTGGGACCAGAGTGGAAAACTGAGCTTAAAGGAAAACCTTCAGTCCATTATCAAAGGGGCAATGACATTGGGAAGATAAATTTAAGCTGGGAATCAAGAAGGAGAGGCACAAAGCTGTTGTTTAGAGTCAAGAATTGGAAAACAGGGGCCCCTGGATGGCTCAGTCGGTTAAGTGTCTGCCTTTGGCTTGGGTCATGAGCTAAGTTGTTCTCTGTTTCTCCAATACAGTTGCAAACCCTGAAGCAGCTCAATGCACTGCATGTTAATGGGCTTTCGGTTATTCTTCAGGAACTTAGCGGAAAAGGGTTGGCAATGAGCTCCAATTACTGAAATCTGAGAGTCTCCAGTGGAAAGCATAACAATATAGACTTTGGGAAGTTAAGGGATCTCTCAAAACCAAGAGAAACTTGATAGTACAACACAAGGAAAATAATAACAATATGTTTTGTGATTTACTTTCTCTGTATTATGCTTTTGGAGGTCAGATATCTCAGAGGGGACTTTTTAAAGCTGAAAATGGAAAATCAGGTAGTTTTTTTAAAAAAAATAGACCAGCTTTTACAAATGTTTTATAAAAATAGAAAGTGTTAAATAAGTAACATAAATTAGGCTAATATATACCATGATTAGGCTATTGTTGACTATTAAAATTAAATGAGTTAAAACATTGCAAATATTAGGATAAATGTTGGAACTTAATTTAGTACATAATTCACATATAAGTCAGATTTTAACTCAATTTCAATTTGATTGTGACTTTTTACTCTTCCTATTATATTTAAGGAGTTGAAAAACTATAATAGAAAAGGATTTTACCTGATATTTGTCATTTTATGTTATCTGAAGTCTGAAGATTATTCTTTTTGGAGGAATTTCCTGTTTTATGAGGCTCAGTAGAAAGCAATCTCCTGATTCCCACTATTAAAGCCAAAGAATTTAGGTGTTTATCTTGCTCCATCTGAGATAGGAAAAAGATCTAACTGAAAATTTTGCTCCTCCCTGGAATTTCAAATCTAGTGGCAGTGATCAGAAAACACAGGGAGAGTTAAGCAAGTATTCATATATAGGGTAGCAGGAGTCTAACACAGGGTCTGTGGCAAAAATTCAGCAATGGTGGCATTGCTGTCAGTTGCCTTCCTACCTAAGCTATCTTCATGATAGACTCTGTTTCTGCTATCTAGTGTCACTTAGTTCCCATCTCTGTTCTGAGGTAGGTTCTTGTTACCAGTTTTCCATAGACTCTAGAAGATACTCAATATCCTCACCATCTCTAAGTCTTTGTTCAAAATGTCTTCTCAATGAGATCTACCTCATATTGGAATCTATCTGCTCCATCCGTCCCCACACACTATGCCACTCATGCTTCAATCCACCCCTGCTGTGCACCATTTTTTATAGCAGTTATTAGTATGAAATACAACATATTTATTATGCTTACTGTTTACTGTCTCCACTTCTGGAATGTTGGCACATTAGGACAGAGATCTTTGTGTTGTTCGTTGTTGAATCCTAATATCTAAAACAGGGCTTAGCACATAGTAAGATCCAACAAGTTTTTGTAGCATGGCCCCATGAATGAATAAATCAATGAATGCTCATTTCTCTTTAGGACCTTTGCACTAACTATTCCTTTGTCTGGAATGTTCTTTTCTCATTGCCACATAGTAACTCCTTCTAGACATTCAGCCTTCAAAACTTCAAAGAAGTCTTTCCTAACAACACGATCTAAAACCACTACCAGTCATTTGCTTTATCTCCTTATTTCCATAGTTTTCACCACTATCTAGTATTTTCTTATTTATCTATTTGTTTATTGTATGTTCTTTGCCCCATCTCACAGCCTTATTCACCTCCAAATCCCTACAGCCCTACAGTGACTGTCATATATGAGCACATATTTATTATGTGAAAAATATCACAAAGACAGCACATCAACTGAAAAGCATTACACAAGTTATATATTAAAGGCAGAACCCAATGCAGACATCTAATAGGTCAAAGCTCCCTTAATAGATACTCTGCCAATTTAGCAGCTGAGGAATTATAAACAAGAGGAAATTATACGATATTACTATTTTTGGTAGGTTGTAACCATCACAACTTCTCTAACTTAATCATTACCTAGCTTTTAGACACATGGCTCAAACCATAGAGCATTGCAAATCTTTAACTATATCACTCTCTCATTTCATACTTTCTGGTAATGTGGGCAGAAAACAGCTAATACCAGACCTAAGTTAGGAGCATGCCTGGTGAGTTTGAAGAACAGAGAGGATTTCAGTGCAGATAGAGTGCATTGAGTGAGAATGAGAATAAAAATAGATGGGGCAACTTGTGTTACACTCCACTCTCCTCTGGTCCCATGTAACCAGTCCATGGGCAGACACTTGACCCAGAAAAAGAATTTTGCTGCAATTTTTCAAACAGGACCTTGATAGGAAATGTAGTCCTTCCCTAATAGTGATGGCATGAGATGCAAGATACAGGAGGTACAAGCAGCCATGTCTATCTGGTGGGAACTATCTTAAGAAACGTGAAGCAGTCACATGTCACATATTGCAAGCGGTCACATGAAGCAGAAGAAATAGCTATGTTCTAGTAATATTCTAATCCTCAATTTCATTCCCTAAAGCCTAGTTGTAATCCTGTTCTTCATCTAGTTTCTCAATGACAATTATCCTTTTTTTCCCCTTAAGATGGGGTAGGGTTTCTGTCACTTTAAACCAGAGTTATCCTTCTCCCCCTTTACACCATAAGGCCCAGAAGATGGCTCAGAATCCCATTTGGCCATACCCTCCCCTGCTCAGGTTTCTAAGGCACTTCCAGAAATTCTCTAGACCTCCCTCCACTAAAAATAATTTTAAAACATTACACCAGCAAGGGTGTTTGGTATCTAAAGTCTTATTAGCCATTCTTTATCAACCTCCATTAGTCTTCCTGTTTCCTTTTGAATTATTTTCTTCATCCCATCTCCATCTTCCTTTGATTTGTTTTCTTTCTCTTTTTTTCAACAGTGCATTCTTCTCCCTTCCCTTCCCCCCTCCCTTTCTCAACGGTGCACTCTTCTCCCTTCCTACCCCTCCACATGCCAAAACTCTCCCAATGAAGGCAACTCAGTTTTTATTTCACCATTTTTACCATTAATCTTTGACTGCATCACCTAGAAGAAATCTCTCTTCCTTTGAATTCTTTTGACACTTACTGCTGCTCTTCCATCACACTAGTCAATACAAGTCAGTACTATTTTTATTTAAATGTTGCCTAGATTAGTCCATGCATATTTTGAGTAAAGCAATGCAAAATAAATTGGACCTAGTGGCCACAGTATGTTGCACCTATGTGTATTCTATAAGCATTTGACTGATAAAGTATTTATAGAGGATTGTCTAAAAGATATGAAATTAAATCATTTGAACCATAGTTTAACAATTTATCTTTGTGTTAAGGTAGACCAAATCAGAAAGCTGCATATTTAGATGAGATTCCACAGAATTTCTTTCATTGTATAGCTTGGAAAAATATCAAGTTGTTTAAATAATATAAAGGCACAGCTAGAGGGACACTCTACCAAGTAAGCAAAGGTGAGAAAGTAATCACTTCTAAAGGCTGGGAACTGAGGGAGGGTGGAGTAGGAGATCCAAGACAGGAAGAAACATCCATGTTCTGTATTTTTCTATTTTGTTTGTTTTCATTTTGACAATAAAGATTTTCTAAAAACAATAAATGACAAGGGAAATTCACTTATTTATTTCAAGTGTGGTAGTATATGTTGTCCTATTTATAATGTCCTATAAGTAAAATTTCGCTCTGCTGTAAGTTCCCACAAGTTTAAACATCAGTGTTCTTTCTCATGACAAATAGCCTTTTTTTTTTTTTTCCCCTTTTGGAAATCTTGAATTACGAAGTGGCAACTATATACTAGTATCTTTGATTTCTTTGCAGTCTGAAAGACACTCTTCAAGTTCTTCCACCTCTACAACAGGGCTATCAGTTCCATATTTAGATGAGTGAATGATTAAATGAAATTATGTGGATAATGCCAATATATACTTTCACCATGCATGGCTCAGAGTAAGGGCTTAGAAATTATAAGCCTTAATCATTTTCTCCTTTATTGTAGCATTAATGATGATGATGACTTTAAACATTAAAATATTTGCTATTATGTTATGCTGTGTTTTTTTTCTTCCTAATATGTTTTCTTGGGGCTTAAAATCCAGAAATTCAACAACCTATTCCAGTTATTTTTAGTATTATAGAAGTTGTGTTGTACATGGATAAGACTTTTTAAACTACAAAAGGTAAAAAAAATGATAAAACACTCTGCCAAATAAATCTTAATTTTCAGGCAGTTTTATCAAGAACTTTTGTTTTTAGTTGTTTTTGTGATTACCATTAGAAGATATAATATATTTAGATTATAATTTTCAATTATAAAATGTAATCTTTTTCTTTTTTAAGATTTTATTTACTTATTTGAGAGAGAGAGAGAAAGAAAGAGAGAGAGCATGAGTTGGGGGAGGGGCAGAGGGAGAAACAGACTCCCCACTGATCAGGGAGCCCCACATGGGGCTGGATCCCAGGACCCTGGGATCATGACCCTAGCTGAAGGCAGCCACTTAACTGACTGAGCCACACGGGTGCCCCTATAAACTTGTCTGTTTCTTAGCTCTTCAATTTTTAACAGAAATGTTGCATGTGACATTTTGTTGAAATAGTTCTTGTGCTAGTTGGATAAATCTGAAGAAGAAAATATGGTAGATTGCATGAAGTCATATGAAGGCAATAAGGTAGGAAAAGGGAAGTATGAGGAAAAAGGATATAAACAATATTGTGTCATCTTATATAGACGGACAAAGTATTATTTTGAGACCTACTTATGGACTTTCACTTTATCTAAGACTATCTTCGGGTTGGAATAAGCCTATACTTCAAGAAGGTCCAGGCTTGACCAATTTATTCTAAGTTCTTCCAATATCATGTGGTAGTTGAAGCCATCCTGAAGTTTGATTTTCTTTTTTAAGGTGATGAGTCTTCATAGACTGTAGTTTCCCCTTCAAATGTAATCTTTATGAGGGCTTGCTTTGTGTGTGTGTGTGTGTGTGTGTCTATATATACATACATACCTACTCAGATAATTTTTTATTCAGTATTAGGTAGAACTAAGTAAATCAAAATGATTCATGCATCCATGTACTTATTGAACAGAACAGTATACTTATGGCTTTTACTAAATGTGCTAGCTTCAATTTCCAGGATATTAAATATTTGATGAATTTCGAGACACAGAAAGGATCCCCGAAAAGCTGATTCTCCAACATAGGATAGCATCATTTGACAGAGTAATGCAGTAAATACCATTATTTGAAATATTTTTAAAAATAGTTGCAATAATTTAGTATTTTGTTAGTCAATCTCCATTTAATATCACTGAAGGAATTGACTATATATAGAGTCTGAAGACGAATACTGGTTGTTATATAAGTAATAACAGCTTAACATGTATATTATATGTCTACATATGTACTATACATGTATATCTGAATGTGTATTCTAAAAACGAGTCATGTGTATAGAGGTTTCCCTAAGTATAGCAGAAATGTCTTAAAAAGGAACAGATGAGAGTTGCAGCATGGTAGAATTGTCACAGTGGTTCTAGAAACATGGGTCACTGACTATGGTTAGATTAACTACTTCTGATTGACTAAGGTTACTTTATATAGATTCTTGGGTTCTACCAAAAAATATTCTGATTTGGCAAGTCTGGGGTGAGGTACATAAATCTGTTTTTCTTAAATTATTTTCTTAAAGTTCCCCAGGTATTATGGTTAGTACTCTGACTTATGAAACATAGAGAAGCATTATGAGAAGTGAGCAGAACCAGATAAGACCTCAATGGTTTGCCACATTCCAGATCTATCCCCCACTTTGAAGGCCCAGGGAATTATTCTTGTTAGGCGCAAAGTGGCCAGGACCTAAAAGACAGGCTCTTGTTACATAGAGACCATCAGACTGCCAATATATTGTCAATGAGAAATATAAATATCACATGTATATGAATACTTATCATAGCAAGATAAATGGGAATGCAATAAACCTCTGAAAGTTTGGGGTAAATGTGAAATCAGGAAAATAGAGAATTAGATAAATAGAATTTTTTTTAATTTTTTTTTAATTTTTATTATTATGTTATGTTAATCACCATACATTGCATTGTTAGTTTTTGATGTAGTGTTCCATGATTCATTGTTTGCGTATAACACCCAGTTCTCCATTCAATACATGCCCTCTTTAATACCCATCACCAGGCTAACCCATCCCCCCACCCCAGTCCCTTCTAGAACCCTCAGTTTGTTTCTCAGAGTCCATAGCCTCTCATGGTTAGTCTCCCCCTCCAATTCCCTCCCTTCATTCTTCCCTTCCTGCTATCTTCTCCTCCTCCTCCTCCCCTCCTCCTCCTCCCCTCCTCCTCCTCCCCTCCTCCTCCTCGTCCTCCTCCTCCTCCTCCTCCTCCTCCTCCTCCTTCTTCTTTAACATATAATGTATTATTTGTTTCAGAGATACAGGTCTGTGATTCAACAGTCTTACACAATTCACAGCGATCACCATAGCACATACCCTCCCCAATGTCTATCACTTAGAATTTTAATGTTGTAAGACTATATTGTCAGATGCAGGTATTTCACATTCATGATAGTTTTATTAATGGGATGGGAAATTTTCAAAGTCTTTTGCTAATGCCTCCCTCTCTCTGAGAAGGGCTTACGTGGGCATTGACAACATCTGCTTTATAATTCTTTCTTCATTCTTTGCATTCTTAGATTGTAAGCCAGTCTTTGAGTTGACAGACACTTGATATTTTTTAATGCATTCACTTAGGACACATTTGAGGTACAAAAGCCTGGGGGCTAGTGTGTTTCTTTCATGTGAATTAAATTATGTAAGTTCTAGACCATTACATCTTGACTTTATAATTTACTTTTTAGGAGGAAATCTGATTTTTCTGTCTTTTATAAGAGCTACCCAAGTAATGACATAAAGGCCTATAGACACATAAGGTATTTTCTATATTCTATCATATATATATAGATAGATAGATAGATATAAATATACTATTGTTATCTTTTTACATAGACAAGGATTCAGGGAATTGTAAGGCAGGTAAACTTAAGAAAAGAAGAATCTGCTTTAATAGGAAGAACTGCTTAATGCATATAGTCATGCATAAGTATGTGGACATTTTAGAAAGATAAATGATCCCAAATTCCAAGAGATGAGTTAGCTGCAAAACTATTTTCCCATCTCTAGGAGATAAGTAATAATTAAAATTAGGTGGCAATGAGGAATAATGAAGGGTATATGAACAAAAAAAGCAGTACTAGTAAAGAATGCAGAGATGTGGAAGTTGTGAAAATCAGGGACCTGTACTGTAGATGGGCCATAGTTACCACTGGCTTATTAGATATTAGTCAGACTGCCACTGATTCTCAGTTCCCTGAAGATGCAAAGGCACTAAGGTGTGACTATAGTAAAAGCATTTCTGGCTAATTTGTTTCTCCCCTGTTATAAGTAATCAGACGCTGGATGATTGAAAAAGTATCATTCTCACCAAATTTGATTTAGTGCTCGTGATCTGGGGCTTTGTGGTAACAAAATTTCCAGATCAAAGTAAACAGGCATGATCTAATTTAGAAATTCTACAAAACATATATTTCATTCATAAAATTTTTACAATCCTGAACAAGTTACTATACATCTTTGTCTTATTTTCAGTATTTCTTACTCTTTATATTCACTATCTCAAAGGTTGAAGTGAGTAAGTCCAATTCATTATGAGTCTGATTACCAGAAGATGGATTTTCTGTCAATGAAATATATGATTTTTTGTATAGTGCAGTTTCTCTTTTCCTCTTTACCTATTTACACCAGTGATGGAGACTATGGACATTCCCCCTTCTTCCTTATGAGAATGGAACATCTCAAGTACTAGATGAGGATATACTCACTGAGCTACCCTGTCCACCCTCTTTTGGGGGTAGGTATGGCCACAGGATCCTAACAGAAATATATGTTACTTTCCAGTCATCTACTTAAACATGCATGCCCTAGATATCCTCTACCTGTCTTCCCTGCTGGTTGAGAAGTAGTGACAACTCATACAACTTTGTAAGCCGCTGTTAACTTTGACAGATCTGCTCCATCATCTCTAGCCCCCCTGCCATTCTGCCACACTTTCCTTTACTATTACATGAGAGATAAATAAATATCAATGTTATTGATAATACTATATTAATTAAATGACTACAAAATAGAGACTTCAAATAACCAATCCACTTTCATGTCCTCATTACATTAGCAGCAAATAAGATCACAATTTTTTATTGTATTATATTTGTTTTAATTACCTCCAAGAGTCAATTGCCCAAAATAGCAATAATCTAGGATTTCTGTAGGGTCACCCCTCACTCCTTGAAATACATTAAACTTTAGGGGAATTACTCAGCCCAAAAGGGACATTTAACTTCCAAATACCAAACCAAGAGAAATCTACCATATTTTATGTTGGTTCCCATTACTGTATTTAAATTTACAGGTAACTAGGGTTAATATATTTGAGGGAAAAAAATCATTTTCACCTTCTTGGTAGGAAATTGTGATATATAACATTTAAGAAAGTTAAAAATATATAAATATATATATATTATATATATATAAATATATAAATTTTTTTCCCAGAAACTCTGATTCTAGAAATGTAGTATACAGATATTCATTTATTCCTGACTGTACAGGAAATGCTCTCAGTTTTTCCCAATTGAGGAGTATATTAGCTGTGGGTTTTTTATTTATGGCCTTTATCATTTTGAGGTATATTCCTTATAAACCTGCTTTGTTGAGGGTTTTTATCATGATTGGATGTTATACTTCATCAAATGCTTTTTCTGCATCTATTGAAATGATCATATGGCTCTTATCCCTTCTTGTATTAATGTGGTATATCATGTTGATTGACTTACAAATATTGAACCACCCTTACAACTGAGGAATAAATTCCACTTGATCATTGGTGAATGATTTTTTTAATGTATTTTGGATTTGATTTGCTAGTATTTTGTTGAGAATTTTTGTATCCATGTTCATCAGGGATATTAGCCTGCAGTTCTCTTTTTTAGTGCTGTCTTTATCTGGTTTTACTATCAGGAGAATGCTGGTCTCAGAATGAATTTGAATGAAGGAAGGAATGATTTGAGAAGAATAGGTTTTTTTTTTTTTTTTCGGTGTTCTTTTTATTTATTTATTTTTTATTATTATGTTATGTTAATCACTATACATCACATCATTAGTTTTTGATGTAGTGTTCCATGATTCATTGTTTGCGTATAACACCCAGTGCTCCATGCAGAACGTGCCCTCTTTAATACCCATCATCAGGCTAACCCATCCTCTCACCCCCCCTCCCCTCTAGAACCCTCAGTTTGTTTTTCA
Organism: Mirounga angustirostris; assembly: GCF_029215605.1. Classification (NCBI taxonomy): domain Eukaryota; kingdom Metazoa; phylum Chordata; class Mammalia; order Carnivora; family Phocidae; genus Mirounga; species Mirounga angustirostris. Next base: position 88,331,665 of record NW_026991709.1, on the reverse strand, counting down.
GAGTCCATCGTCTCTCACGGTTCATCTCCCCCTCCGATTTCTCCCCCTTCATTCTTAACTCTTCTTTAAAAGTTTGGTAGAATTCCCCTGGGAAGGATCTGGCCCTGGACTTATCCTTGTTAGGAGTTTTTTGATTACTGATTCAATTTCTTTGTTGGTTATCAGTCTGTTCAAGTTTTCTATTTCTCCCTGTTTCAGTTTTGGCAGTTTATATATATCTAGGAATTTGCCCATTTCTTCCAGGTTGCCCAATTTGTTGGCATATATTTTTTCATAATATTCTCTTATAATTGTTTGCATTTCTGTGGTGTTGGTTGTTATTTCTCTTTTCTCATTTGTTATTTTACTTATTTGGGTCTTTTTTCCCCTTTTTGATAAGTATGGCTAGGGGTTTATCCATTTTATTAATTCTTTCAAAGAATCAGCTCTGGGTGTCATTGATCTGTTCTATTGCTTTTTTAGTTTCTATATCATTTGCTTCTGCTCTAATCTTTATTATTTCCTTCCTTCTCCTGACTTTAGGCTTTTTTTGTTATTCTTTTTCTAGCTCCTTTATGTATAAGGTTAGGTTGGTTGCATTTTTTTGTTTGTTTGTTTCTTAGGGTAGGCCCATATTGCCTTATACTTCCATCTTAGGACCACTTTTGCTGCATCTCCAAGATTTTGGACCACTGTGTTTCCATTTTCATTTGTTTCCATGTATTTTTTTATGTGATTTCCTGGTTGACCCATTCCTTGTTTAGTAGAATGTTGTTTAGCCTCCATGTATTTTGGTCTTTCCAAATTTTTTCTTGTGGTTGACTTCTAATTTCATAGCATTATGGTCTGACAAGGTGCACCACTGTAACTTAACATAGTACTAGAAGTCCTAGCCACAGGAATCAGACAACAAAAAGAAATAAAAGGCATTCAAATAGGCAAAGAAGAAGTCAAACTTTCACTATTCACAGATGACATGAAACTTTACATAGAAAACCCAAAAGACTTCACCCAAAAACTGATAAAACTGATGAACGAATTCAGTAAAGTTGTAAGCTACAAAATCAACATACAGAAATCTGTTGCTTTTCTATACACAATAAAGAAGCAACAGAAAGAGAAATTAAGGAATCAATCCCATTTACAGTTGCACCAAACCCATAAGATACCTAGGAATGAACCTAACCAAAGACATAAAAGACCTGTACTTTGAAAACTATAAAACACTGATGAAAAAAATTGAACATGACATGAAGAAATAGAAAAACATCCCATGCTTATGCATTGGAAGGACAAATATTGTTAAAATGTCTACACTACCCAAAGATATTTACACATTTAATGATATCCCTATCAAAATACCAACTGCATTTTTCACAGAGCTAGAAAAAACAATCCTAAAATTTGTATGGAACCATAAAAGACCTCAAAAAGCTAAAGCAACTCTGAAAAAGAAAAGCAAGGCTGGTGTTATCACAATTCTAGAGTTCAAATTATATTACAAAGCTGCCATAATTAAAACGGTATGGTACCAGCACAGAAATAGACCCATAGATCAATAGAACAGAAAAGAACATCCAGAAATAAACCCACAACTATACGGTCAATTAATCTTCAATGAAGCAGGAAAGAATATCCAATGGGTAAAAGACAGTTTCTTCCACAAATGGTGTTGGGAAAACTGGATAGCAAAACACAAAAGAATGAAACTGGACCACTTTCCTATACCATACACAAAAATAAATTCAAAATGGATTAAAGGCCTAAATGTGAGACTTGAAACTACAAAAATCATAAAGGAAAACACAGGCAGTAGCTTCTTTGATATTGGCTGTAGCAACTTCTTTCTAGATATGTCTCTGAGGCAAGGGAAACAAAACCAAAAATGAACTATTGGAATTTCGCCAAGATAAAAAGCTTCTGCACAGTGAAGGAAACAATTAACAAAATTAAAAGGCAACATTTGGAGTGAGAGAAGATATTCTCAAATGACATATCTGATATATATAAAGAACTTATCAAACTCAACACGCCCCCCAAAAAAATAATCCAGTAAAGAAATGGGCAGAAGACATGAACAGATACATGAAAAGATGCTCAATATCATTTATCATCAGGGAAATACAAATTAAAACTACAATGAGATACTACCTCACACTTGTCAGAATGGTTAAAATCAACAATACAAGAAACAACAGGTACTGGTGAGAATGTGGAGAAAAGGAACCTTATTACACTGTTGGTGGGAATGCAAACTGGTGTAGCCATGGTGGAAAATAGTAGGGAGGTTACTCAAAAAGTTAAAAATGCTACCCTATGATCCAGCAATTGCACTACTAGGTATTAATCCAAAGAATACAAAAATACTAATTCAAAGAGACACATGCACTCTGATGTTTATAGCAGCATTATCTACAATAGCCAAACTATGGAAACAGCACAAATGTCGTCTACCAATGAATAGATAAAGAAGATGTAGTGCCACACAATGGGAATTTTTTATATAATGGTATATTATTCAGCCATAAAAAAGAATGAAATATTGCCATTTGCAACAATGTGGATGGAGCTGGAGATTATGGTGAATGAAAGAAGTCAGTCAGAGAAAGACAAATACCATATAATCTTACTTATATGTGGAATTTAAGAAACAAAACAAATGAACAAAGGTGGGGGAAAAGGGAGAGAGAGGCAAACCAAGAAACAGACTCTTAATGTTAGAGAACAAATTGGTAGTTACCAGAGAGGAGGCCGGTGGGGGAATGAGTGAAATAGGTGATGGGGATTAGGAATGCACTTGCTGTGATGAGCACTGGATGTTGTATGGAAGTGTTGAATCACTATATTGTACACCTAAAACTGATTTTACTCTGTATGTTAGCTAACTGAAATTTAAATAAAAACTTAAAAAAATAAAATAAAAAATAAAAAAGACATTTTTCAAATAAAGTAAAATAAAATAACATTTAAAAATAAACCAAAAACATTTTAGCTGTATCTTAAAATAAAAACTCAAAACGTGGAAAAAATACTCATTTATATATTTATTCATATATATATATCTCCATCAATATATGTATATATATTCATATATATATTTCTACAGTGTTAAGTAGAAAAGTAACTAAAACCAACATCAATCTGGAAATAGGGTTTGTGTTTGTGTGTGTGTGTTCTTTTTTCTTCAAAAAAAATATTGGTTAAATAAACTACAGTACATCCAGGAAATGATGTTCTATGCAGGTATTTAAAAGGTGACATAGATCTCAGTTTACAGACCAAGAACTGATAAGTGTAAGTTACAATAATATTTATAACAGCCATACTTTATTTCTAGTACAAATTTATAGAAATAGAGATAATTTCTCAAAGAATACACATATATCTCTTAAGAATTAACTGCTGGAATGCATGAGTAGAACCGCAAGTGAGTGAAAGAAAATGGAACTTTAACTTATGGCACTGCTAAAATAAATAACTCAATGTCTTTTAATGAACTTTTAAGAAATATAAAAAGGAAAAAATATAGCCTTGGGAAAAATATTTGCAAAGCAAGTGAGAAAAAAAAGATTAGTATTCACCTAAACCCAATGATTACTTTTACTTTCACCAAAAAAAAAAAAAAAAAAAAGAGCCTGAACATAATTAAACCATTGGCTCTACAAATCTATAAGAAATATGGGGAATAGGGGCATAAAGAGAGTAGGTTAACCCACAAGCAATCAGCCAAATCCACAATTTGTAGTTTTCTACACTGAAAGTGACCTGAGTTTTTTGAAAAATCAATGGATTAAAAAATAGAGTAAAATAAACAACAAAAGTGATAAGGGACTGCAAAGTAAAAGAGTTCTGAGGAATATAAGACCCAAATATATTTACTTTGTTTAAAACCTTATATGAAAAGATATAAAATGCATTTTTGCATTCTTGGAAAAATGGATAAAATTTGAAAATGGACAGTATATTAGTTATTATGGAACTATTGTTAATTTTCTCAGCTGTGGTAATAATATTATTGGTATGGAAGAAAAAAGTTCTTTTTTCTAGAAATGTTTCACAATGTTTACTACTTACTTTCTTTTTTTTTTTTTTAAGATTTTATTTATTTATTTAACAGAGAGAGACACAGCGAGAGAAGAAACACATGCAGGGGGAGTGGGAGAGGGAGAAGCAGGCTTCCCGCTGAGCAGGGAGCCCAATGCCAGGCCCCATCCCAGGACCCTGAGATCATGACCCAAGCCGAAGGCAGAGGCTTAACGGCTGAGCCACCCAAGCGCCCCTACTACTTACTTTCAATGTTAAAATATACATCCAAAAATTTTAGATAGAGAAGTTTAAATACGGAATGGGTATTAGAAGATACTAAGAAATTATTGTCAAGTTGTTGGATGTGATGACATTTTAGACAACCAGAACTCTAAGTTCACAGTAGACCATAATGCCAATAAAAGATCATCATAAAAGAGACTTATGCATTATCCGAATTAATAAGTTATCAGCAGCCACTAAAATATGACCAAGTAAAATATAGCAGCAAGTCCTCAATTTCTATCACAACATGCCAGTTCAAAAGTTGAGAGAAACAGCCTATAGAAGATACATCACACTGAGGAAAAGAAAACAAATCATAAGCATGAATTCTCCCTGTATGTTAAACTGAGAAACAAGGATCACTCTTGGGGCACTTTCTTTAATTTATCCTATTTTTAAATCTGTTCTTAATATCAGAAAGCAAGATGTAATTTTCAACGAGAATGACAAATTGTCCCCTGTTCCTTCCCTCCTCATTTTTTAAAAACTTCATAACAGTCAGGAAAGACCCTTGGCATTCTTTCCATGACCAGATATCTTGTCCAGTATTCCAGAATTTGAGGGACTTAAGAATCAGGATCAAATGTAAAACTGATCCAAATCTCCTGAAAAACAATGTTTTAACCATTAAATGATACAGAAGTGAAATCATCTTAGATGCCTTAACGATCCTATCAGGGAGTACACGTCTCTCTGCTTATCACACCATTTTATTCCCTGTGTCACTTTTTCAAATAGGTCTAATCAAATTTGCAACCGTACTACTCTACTGAAACTACCATTCACAAGGACATTGAGGACCTCCATGTTATCAGAATGCAAAAGTCATTATTCTGGCCACATTCTACTTCATTTCTTAGAGATCTCCACACCTGCTGACCGTACTTTACTTCTTTAAATACTTGTTATCTCTCAGGACAATCTGATGCCACTGGTCACTCCTTCTCAGCGTCCTTACTCTTTCTGTTTCAATGGACCTCTAAAACCAATGTGCCCTAGGCTTACTTTTCCCTCTTATCTTTTCTTGACATTTTCTCCTGATGATTTTATCCAGTCTAAAATGTACAATCCATCTTCACACTGTTGATTCCCATATTCATATCTCCAGATTTGACCTGTTCCTTGAACAGATTTAAATATTTTCCATATCATCTTTTCCTTGGATTTGAGATATTTCTGATTCCTTTCTTTCCCTTAATATCTTTATTTAAGTCATCAGACTGTCTTTTTAGATTTTCCAAACCATCCCATATTCACCCACTCTTTCCCATTCCCATCCATTTCTACCATCCTAATCCAAATCACTTAAAATAGTGTAATGGTCCCACTCCCCACACTGCTGTCCAATTCCAGTCTAGTGTCTTAAATTATTGTGCAGTTTTCTGAAACTATGCAAGCATAATCTGATATAACAAATCATTTTATACCCATTATCCATATTCAATAATTATTGAAATATCTCCACACTTAATCTTTTTTCCTTTTGCTACCTCTTTTTCTTTCTTTTTTCCTTTTTTGAATGAAATATTCAAACGCAAATCACAGACTTCCTATTTCACTCACAAATACCTCAGTAAGCATGCAAACCAGATAAGTACTTTTGCACATGATCATCACACCATTATTACATTAAGAATAAAAACAATTCCTAAATATTACCTAATATCCAGTATATATTAACATTTCTTAGATAATTTTCTAAAATAGCGAGAGAGAGAGATGGAGAGGGAGTAGGGGGTGCAAAGAGAGAGGAAGAAAGAATATTAAGCAGGCTCTATGTCTTGTGTGGAGCCTGGGGCGGGGCTCAATCTCATGACCCTGAGATCATGACCTGAGCCTAAGAAATCAAGAGTCAGACGCTTAACCAACTGAGCCACCCAACTGAGCCCCATTTCTTAGATATTCTGAAATGTCTTTTTATGGTTGCTTTCTTTGATTTCTTTGAGTTAGCATACAAACAAATTCTATATACTACATATCATTGTTTTACCTCTTACATCTCTTTTATTCTACAACTATTCCCCCACCTTTTGTTAATGCAATTGTTTCTTTTCATTGGATAAACAAGAATACTTCTCCAGAATTTCCAACACTCTATATTGACCGATTGCTTCTTCAATGTGTCTTTAACTTATTCCTACAGCCTATACTTTCAAAAAGCTGTTAGTTAAATCAAGAGGCTGGATGAAATTCAACCTCCATTTCACAGGCAAAAATCCTTCAAAGATATGTCTATATATTTCCTATTGCATTACATGATAAAGTTTATTATGTCTGTTTATCCTTCTGTATGCTAAGATGGATTAATTGGATCAGGTTGCTTTTATACCTCTTCCTTCCTTTATTTAGTTCCCTGTCAAAGTAACATCTAATGTTTTATTTTTCTCAATATATCTCCCAGCATCTAATGGTAAATGCATAGGCAATTTGGTTAGATTGCCAAATTTATCTGTGTACAGCTTATGCCATTTTGTATTCCGACCAGCCAAGTATGAGAATGCCTGTTCTCTCACACCTTTACCAAGAGAATATGTTGTCAAGCATCTGGATTTTTGAATACCTAATATGTGAGAAGTAGTATCTCAGGATTATAATTTTAACTTGATTTATCCAATATTCTTATAGGGTTTTTTTGTTACGTTAATCACCATACATTACATCATTAGTTTTTTATGTAGTGTTCCATGATTCATTGTTTGCGTATAACACCCAGTGTTCCATGCAGAACGTGCCCTCTTTAATACCCATCACCAGGCTAACCCATCCCCCCACCCCTCTCCTCTCTAGGACCCTCAGTTTGTTTCTCAGAGTCCATAGTCTCTCATGGTTTGTCTCCCCCTCCGATTTATCCAATATTCTAAGTGAAGTTGAACATCTTCCCATGCTTGTGAGCCCTCTATATTTATTTTTGCTCAGTCCTTTGCTGATTTGCTTGATTTTTTTTTTCAGTTTCAAGTTTTTATTTAAATTCCAGTTAGTTAACATACAGGGTAATATTGTTTCAGATGGAAAATTTAGTGATTCATCACTTACATGAAACACCCAGTGCTCATCACAAGTGACCTCCTTAATACCTATCACTCATTTAACCCATTCACGTGCCCACTTCCCCTCCAGCAACACTCAGTTTGTTCTCTATAGTTAAGAGTCTGTTTTATGTTTTGCTCTCTCTTTTTTCCCACGTTCATTTGTTTTGTGTCTTAAATTCCATGTATGAGTGAAATCATATGGTATTTGTCTTTCTCTGACTGACTTATTTCACTTAGCATAAGACACTCTGGCTCCATCCATGTTGTTGCAAGTGGCAAAATTTCATTCTTTTTATGGCTGAGTAACATTCCATTGTATATATGTACCACCTCTTCTTTATCCATTCATCAGTCGATGGACACTCACAATGCCTCTATAATTTGGCTATTGTTGATAATGCTGCTATAGACATTGGGGTGCATGTATCCCTTTGAAACAGTATTTTTGTATCCTTTGGCTAAATACCTAGTAGTGCAGTTGCTGGGTCATAGAGTAGTTCTATTTTTAAGATTTGTTTGTATTTTCTTAAATTGGGGGAAACATTTTAATATTCAAAATATTATCCTTTGGGACATAAGTTACAAATAATTATTTCTAGACTTGCATGTGTATTTGACATTCTTGCCCTTCAGAAGTATAATGATCAAACTTTGTTTTTATGTATTCAGGACTTTCAATTGTTTAAACTACTCTCAGATTATGAATTATATCACAAAATGTTTCTTCTTGTACATGTATGTATTTACTTTTTACAGGTAAATACCTGATCCATTTTTTAATTTATTCTTGTATACGGGGTGAAGAATGGATCCAATTTAATCTTTTTTCTTTTTCCTAATGGCTAGCCTGTTGTTCAAAACCATTTGTTTAAAATTCTATCTTCCTGCACTAATTTGGAATGCTGCCAACATCATATCAAAATTGTTATATGTACTTTGGTTTGTGTCTGTATTTACTACTCTTTTTCAGGGTAGTCATTTGTCAGCACTATTTTGTTTAATCTGAAGGCTATATAACATATTTTAACATCTAGTAATGCTAGCCATATACTTAAACATTGCTTTACTTTTCAAGTTTTTCCAGGATATTCTTTTTTTTTCTTTTATGAATTTTATAATCAACCAACCAAACTCCAGAAAAAAATTATTATATTTATATTGGGATCATGTTAAATTTATAAATTCTTAAGGAGAAAAACACTTTATTATATTGTATAGTTTATCTAAAAATATAGTATATTTTTCATTATTTCAAGAATACTTTTGTGTTTTTCAAGACTGATTCATAGTTTTTCTCATACTTACTTTCTCATAGATTTCCTCAACAATTCTTTTTAGGTATATTCTAAATATTTTACTTTAATCTTTGCTACTGTAAATGGATTTTTCTCATTCATTAAGTATTCTAACTGGTTTTAGTTAGAATATTGGTTTTTGTTTCTGTATATGGAATCTATTGACTTATCTGTGTTAATTTTATACTATTACTTCCCTAAAATTTCTCTCTCGATTTTTATTGGTACTCTTGTGTCTCCTAATTATTCAATCTCACAATTTGCAGTTATAGTTTTGCCATTTCTTTTTCTTAACTTTATGTTTCTAATTGCTTTTGGTGGTCTAAATGCATTGCCTAATATCTCAAAATCACTGTACATATTAGGGGCAATAACCATTATCCTAGTTGTGTTTCTGACTTTATTAAGGAGCCTCTTATGTTTTCCCATTAAAACACTGGCTTTGGACTGATATGTTAATTAATATTAAATCATGTTAAGGAAATTTCCATCAATCCCTATTAAATTGAACCATTTTACAATCAAGTATTCAACATTGTCAAATGTCCCCATACATGAAGATCACCACATGAATTTCCCTCTAATATGAGAAAAGCATTTTCCAATGTTGAGTCATCCTTGAATTTCTGCCCTAACTCAGGTTGCAGATGATATGTTTTTTAATGTGCAATTGGATTTTATTTGCGAACATATTTAAGATACATGAGTATTCGTTAGTGAGGTAGTAATTTTCTTTTGTTTCTGCACGCCGTCTCTCTGAGTGCTGCTTATTTTTTTACACATTTCTGCAAATAATTTGGAAATTTTCTTTATTTTGGATATTCTAGATAATTTAATTAACATGGAATTTTCTGATCTATAAATTTTGTATTACCATGTGAGGTTGTCTGAGCTTGGTACATTTTATGAGGCATCCTTTTATAAATTTTTGTATATTTTTAAATATAGAAACTATATTTTAAAATGTATTTCTCTATATGTTTAGTAAATTATATTTTCTTAAAGCTACCCATTTCATCTAGATTTTCAAGTTTATTGACAATTTAACAAAGCAGTCTCATGATCTTTTTTCAAATTTCTCTGTGCTAATGGTAATATTTTACTTAGTATTTCTTGTTGTATTTGTGCTTTATCCCTCATACAGGCTCTTGAATTACTAATGTTATCACCACTGAAATGATTATCTAGATTCTTTAAATATTTGCATTTGCTCTGTGCATGGTGAGCCCCCCTACCCCCTACACCCTGCCTTGGCCTGTACTCCCCATTACTGGGAACCAGCAAATGCCCTAAAAATAAAAATAAATATGGGAAGAAATATTGGTTTATCTCAGTGTTTTTCCCTTTTATCTGTACTAAGCCCCATGAAGTCCTAGCGGCTTTAGTTCTCCTCTGATCTTCTCAAGTAGTCATTGTTGTAGAAGTTGTTATTGTTTGCTGTTTTATCAAGCTTTTAAAATTGTTCTTGGCAAGAGGATTCATTTGATACAAACCACAACAGTACTCTTACTGTCTTGCAATCTATTATCTACAAGCAACCAGGGCAGTCTCTCAAAATAAAAGCTGGAAAATACTAGTTTCCTACTTTTAACTTTTCAATAGCTTCTCTTTACACTTGAATTAAAATCCAAATTCCTTACCATTTCTAAAAGGCTTTCTATAAGCTGAGGCCAGATAAACCATCCTGGTACCTTCTCATCCCACTTTCCCACACTCACTCAGGATTCATTTATTTTTTTTTTTATTCTTATGTTAATCCCCATACATTACATCATTAATTTTAGATGAAGTGTTCCATGATTCATTGTTTGTGCATAACACCCAGTGCTCCATGCAGAATGTGCCCTCCTCAATACCCACCACCAGGCTAACCCATCCTCCCACCCCCCTCCCCTCTAGAACCCTGTTTGTTTTTCAGAGTCCATCGTCTCTCATGGTTCGTCTACCCCTCCGATTTCCCCCGCTTCATTCTTCCCCTCCTGCTACCTTCTTCTTCTTTTTTTTTTTCTTAACATATATTGCATTATTTGTTTCAGAGGTACAGATCTGAGATTCAACAGTCTTGCACAATTCACAGCGCTTACCAGAGCACATACCCTCCCCAGTGTCTATCACCCAGTCACCCCATCCCTCCCAGCCCACCCCCCACTCCAGCAACCCTCAGTTTGTTTCCTGCGATTAAGAATTCCTCGTATCAGTGAGATCATATGATACATGTCTTTCTCTGTTTGACTTATTATATTTCTTAAACACCCAAGTTTATTCTTTCCTTTGAGCTTCTGCATTTTCTAATCTCTGCTTGAAATCTGTTAGTGCAATCTCTTTTCAATGTTAGCTCTTTTTCACTTTTCAGATCTTGGCTCAAAGACCATAGCTGACAACACTCTAGTGACTCCCCAGAGTGTCATCATGTTTTATTTTCATCATAGCATTTATAATTTGGAAATTACTTATGTTTGTTGGTCATTTTATTAATCATCTTGTGAGAGCAGGAAACCTAACTGCTCTTACTTCTAATGTGTTTTAAGCCCTAGTAAGGGTACCTGGCAAATAACAAGCGTTCAACAAAGGTTTGCAAAATGAATGAATAAATAATGTTATCACCATTTTTAATATAAGTGAGAGTGATATCTATAAAATCCTGAACCCCTCAAACACATTTTAATGAGAAGTAATTATGAGTTCAAGGAAATATAACTTTAAGCATAACATCTAGATCTGATTAGCTCTCTACAATTTGGCTAGGTGGTTTAATTTTGGAAAGTTCTTATTATTTTCAGTTATAAAATGGAGAAAGGAAATTAGAACACCTAAAATTTCCCTTCCAGTTTGAAAATGTCATGATTTATTTCCTGACTTATCACAATATACTTTTATACTTCCACATGAAAATTTATAGTATAATCCAGTTCATTTAAAAAATCATAAGTGCATTTGTTCCTTTAGGGATTCTACTGATCATATTAATTTTTATAAGGGAATTACATTATTTTAATCAATTATTTTTGACACTTTTTTTTACTTGTTATGTATAATAAACAATCTTTGGAATCAAATAAAAATATAAATTTTAATATGTATATGTCATAAAGAATATGAGTAATAAACTTTCCTAGGTAATTTCTACTGCATGTTGAACTTGCTGTATTTTCACATGAATAGGAGAACATACTAAAATTGATGACACAAGCCTTTTGTTACAGCAGTTATGAGATGAAAAGACAAAATTACAAGGTAAAATTATCAAAAAAAAAAAAACACATCCCTAACAATAAAAAGATGAAGTTTGTCTTTCAATTTATATTTGTCTTTGGTGTTACGAATATTAGATCAAATTTTAAACCCACTCATATTTTATAGGATGGTCCATTTTTGATAAGCTCTGGAGGTGCTACTACAACTATAAAAGAATTATTAATTAATTTTCATATTTAAAGTGCAAAGTTGTCTGGTACAACTGAAGTTTTAGCCATAGTTAAACTGAATATTCCTTTAGCATTCGAGATACCTACCATGTTTTAGAACATAGATTAATGTGAAATGTCTTCATCTGTGGGAAATTACAATAAAGCTCTCTTAGAAATTAGACTTCTGGTGTATTATAAAAGAATAAAATAGTCCCCCTTTTTAGCCATTAAAAAAGTGATAAAATTCAAGAATTTTTCTTAAAATCTTACCATTCACTTATATAATGCAGATTTTTGCAAGAGTAATATAATTTTAGTAGATTGAAAATATATAGTATAACTAAACCATTACATTCTATTGAAGTATCATATTTTGCAAAAAAAAAAGTATGAACCAATCTGTATAGGTTTCACGCAGTGTGTTACAAATAAAAAACTTATGAAAAAATCAGATGCAAATAATTTGTTGATAGTTTAATAGCAAATCACTATTTTGCCATGATAATTTCAAATATTTTAGGAACACATTGCCTTATTTTATGTTGAGTAGGACTTAACTTTTTAGAAAAAAGAATATATTTTTATTGTTTCCTATGATTATAAAAGTGTTCATTAAAAATCAAATTAGAGTAAGTCCAGTGTAATTAAGAACAATGAAAGTCTTTTATATTCCTAATCTCCAGAAAAACAAACAAACCTCTTTTTACATTTGGAATATATCCTTTCAAAAATTGTTTTTACAGATTGCAGACATAACATTCCTCAGCAAAGATGGAATAATCATTAGTCATTACTGTTTTAAAATAAAATCACACACTGAAAAAGAAAAATTTATTGAAAGCACCTAAGTTTCCTTCAAATTGTAGTGGAACAGGAAGTGTCCAGACCAGTGTTCATTAGTCCGTAAGCAATGGTGTCATTGTGGCACCCAAGAAAAATCCCAGGTTACAAAAGAGAAGCAAGGTGTGAAGTAATTCAATGAGTCACAATTTTTATACAGGCAGATATCGGTTTAATAGTGCATTGTTGAAATTTATAATGCATTACTGTCTAGACAAATTATATGATTTGAGGATGGATGGACTGATTAATTGATTGAGTTTTTTGTTTTGTTTTGTTTTGTTTTTTCCTCTGGCCAACATGAAGCAATAACTTCTCTGGCTGATTGCTTTGCTTGGAGGTGAACTTTCACAAATAGCTTGTTTGCAAGTAAAGAGCTCAGCTGGCCTTTTAGATAAATCCTTTAAAATCAAAATGAAGACAAAGAGCCCCCCAACACACCCCTCTCTTTTTCAGAATAATCTGCAGCCATTTCCATGGTTACTGTCTTTTTGGGATGTACAGATGGGAGGGGGAAATGGTACACATACATTCAAATCTTTTCTGCCATACACCTAGTCTATAAACCCAGATGCATTTTCCCATTAGTGGGCTTTAGACTGAAGAAAGGAAATGGTGAATTAATTTAAGATAATAAATTATGACACTGGAAACAAATATAAGTGCAGAACTTCTATTTTCATTTAGCATGCCTGACTTACTATTTTAAATGACTAAATTTCCCTCACAGCATCCATCAGAAAGAAGGAGAGAGAAATAACTCAAGGTATTCAAAAAGATCTTAGAGAAATTTCCTTTATTATTTCCTGGCTTTTTCTCAATTCTTTCAAAAACAATTCAACAGATTTTTGACTTCTCAAACTCATCTTATTACATCTGAAGATACATCAAATGTCTCCTCTCTTTACTCCCCTCTATGTGCATGAAAAAGCAAGTCAGATGATATTCCATAATTGATCTACTTTATTTCTTGTGAAATATTTCAGACACAAATGGTAGTAAGTCTACTATAACAACAACAAAACATTTATTCCATCACTAAGTAAATAAATAAAATTTACAAAAGTATTTGATCTCTTGAGCATCTTTTCTCTCCACCAGTGGTAAATACTATTCTGAGTTTAATGTTTTTTTTTTTTCTTTTCTACGTGCTTCACTTACTTTAGATAGATAGATGATGATAGATAGATAGATAGATAGATGATAGATAGATAGATAGATGATAGATGATAGATAAAGTAATATATAGTATTTCTGTCCCTCAAGCTCTATTTACATGCATTATACTATATTTAATATTTCTTCATTTTTCTTTTTGCTAAATATATCTGTGAGATTCATTCAGTTGTTGTGTAGTTCATTCAATAGTGATGTAGTAGTGTATCTTACATGAATATCCCAAAAGGCATTTCTTCTTCTGCTCATACTTTTCTCATTGCCATGCCTTTTTCTTTTCTTTGAAACAGTTGTCAAAATGATAAACTGTAATGAAAATTATCTATATTAATCACTGAACCTCGTGGCATATACATATGTAGGTTTCTTTCTGTGCTTCATCCCTGTATACAAGAGTTATTTCAAATCTGGTGGGTGACCAGAACAAAGTCACCTGGAGATCTTGTTAAAAAGAATTTTAAAAAATAGAATTTCAGATAATCCAGACCTTCTGAATCAGGGTTTTCAGGCTGTAATCCATGAAATTATACAAAAATAAAATACAAATGTACAGATGATCTTAATATGCAGATATATTTGTATTAAAAGTCAAGAATGCTGAAGGTTCCTGCACCCCAGTTCCAGTGTCGGGGGAAGGAGGTCCCCCACCAACAAACAACTCTCCAACACCAGCTGGTTGTCTTATGATTCACCTCAATTCTGATACTGTCTGCCTGGATAGTTTTATGGCACTACCTCCACCGCCACCTTCAGACACCAAGAGCAAGATCAGGTTGTCAGCTGTGCTTCTAACAGACCAGCTATAGATTAGAGGTTCCAACAACCCCTTCCTTGGATTCATTTAATTTGCTAATGTAGCTCACAGAACTCATAGAAACAATTTAGTTGCCTAGGTCACTGGTTTATTATAAAGGATATTAACTCAGGAATGGCCAGATGGGAGAGATGCATAGGACAAGGTATGGGGTTAGGGGTCTGGAGCTTCCATGCCTTCTCCAAGCACTCCAAAATCCCCAGTCTCCACACATCCACCAACCCAGCAGCTCTCCACACCCAGTCCTTTCGTGTTTTTATGGAGGCTTCATTACCTAGGCACAGAGAGATTAAATTATTGGCCATTGCTGGTTGAACTCAACCTCTAACCCCACTCTTCTCCCTGGAGGTCAGGGGTTAGACTGAAAGTTCCAACCCCCTAATTGCATGACTAGGTCTCTGGGTAATCCTCCCCCATTCTTAGTTGCTTTCCAAAAGTCACTTTATTAACATAACATAAAAAACACCTTTACTACCCTCATCATTTAGGAAATTCCAAAGTTTTAGGAGCCCTATGCCAGGTAGAATGGACAAAGACCAAATATATATTTCTTATTATAAATCACAATAACACAGATGCATTTTTAACCTTTTAATAAGTAAAATGTACACACAAAAATTTGTACATAAGTATGCAATTCAATGAACAAGATAAATATTTCATAAAGCTGTGTGTTTTCAAAAGCCAACTGAAAATTATTTTTTCCAGCTTCTAATGCAACAAGGAGTTTAAAAAGAAAAACAAAAGTAATCGCTTCTCGGCCTTTTGGCTAAGATCAAGTGAAAAACAAAAGTAGCCTGATATATTTAAAAAATTAAACTGACAAAAAGATAGTAATTAATTAAACACTTGCCTAGGTTTGTGCAACTTATTTACTGCTTTGAATTCATATAAATGAAAACATTGAATAGCATTGTGTAATTATTAATGCTTTTAGCCCAAAACATAGGAACAAAATAGAAGAATTGGTTGTACTATAGAATTACATTTCATAATTAGAATTGGTCACCTATGGACATGGACACAAATGATCATTTATGAATGATTATTTGTGTAAAATGAACTGAAGCTCCTGAAGATTTAAATTGCTATAATACGTCAATAATAATTAATATTAGCTTTTATTCTTTGATCTTGGAGTGACTTCCTCCTGCATAATATGAGATTGTATTAATTGTATCCACTTCATTTGGAGAGGTGAATATAGAAGACTATAAATGGATTTGAATGTAGATTTTTTTTCTCCAACATGGTCATTATCTTTAAAAAATTATCTTAAATGTTCAACATGCAACAGACTGAACATAAAATGTACAGAGAATTATTTTAATAGTTTGATAATCCATGCTATAGTTATTATATGCCATCTTTTATTGTTTATGTTCACCTAATTCCCATTAAATATTTCTCTTCCACATTTCATTTTATTATACTATCATTTGGGATAATATTTTTACTCTTGTTGGAGTTTTACCCTTTTTAATAGATAAAAAAGGCACATATATAAACACAGTTAAATATATTAACAATGCATTTTATGTTCTTACAAATAATGCAACAATTTGTTGTTACATTTTGAGAGAAATATACTGTCATCATTGCTTAATTTGATAAGCAAAGTGAAGTTGCCTTATATCATTACAATTAAATGATATTGCTTAAGATTCTAAATATGTGACATTAGAAGTATAAGTGATACAAAGTATAAGCAAATGATTATATAAGCATACATAAATCTTATAAACAAACAATAAAACAACAAATAATAAAGCTAATTATATGTGTGAATCTTTTTTATATGCTGAACTAAATTCTCCCACCAAATGTAACTGTCTAGATCTATGAGCTTTTGTCTTCCAAATGACAAAATAATGCCTAAAGCAACACAAATTTCTTTAGAAGGTGGAATTTGAGATAATTTCTAAGGTGTTTTTTCTTTTTCCTAAGTTACTAAGGACAGGAAATGTTTTCACTAGCTATTATGACATACTCATAACTCAGAGTTTGTTATCCCGGAAAAATAGTGGAATAGAAATTGGGCTCAGAATTGGAATAAATTCACTGAGGTAAAATATGTTGCCTGCAGTTCTCTTTTATGCTCTACTAGTAATCTGAAATTACCTGTTGGATCAATAAAAAAAAAAATGTTGGATCAATTCTGTTTTTGTTTTTTGTGTCTTATTTTTTTATTGATTTGGGTCAGTACTGAAGACACTGTCTCATTACATCCAGTTCCAGTCAAGAGTAGAAAATGTCATTTGAACAGAAAAACTGAAGATTTTTCTAGTTAGGGTATCCTTTGAGCTTGAATGTGGGGAAGTGAGATTCAGAATTGGACAGGATAAAGCTATAACTGCTTTTTTTTCTAATGCAGGATTATTTAGGCAGAGAACAATAAATATATAGCACCAAAGTTAGGATATGCACAGCCCAAATAAGCCTTTTGTAAGCTATATATTTCCTTGAAATGTTATATTGCACATGAAAACTTCATAGATCAACCTTTTATTCTGGCCCATGCTACATGTCATTAGAAAAGCCTTGTTCCTGTGTGTTAATGATATTTGTATATGCATGTTGAAAGAGAAGGTCATGTGCATAACATAGCATGTAGGTAAGAGTAAAAGAGAATTTCAACTCAATTTTATATCAGAAATAATTTTATGGTAGGTATTTATTACAACATATTATAAGTTTCAAGATGATTCAGAAGTTGCAATAAGGCACACATCCTACTCCATTTCCTAACATGAATTTCAGGTAACAGTTACTGTCAGAAAATGGGTGAAGCAAGAAGATACTATCAAGATGGTTTGTGGATCAATCATAGGCTTTAGATTGCACAGATTTTCTGGATTGCATAGTTTTTTCTCCTATAAGCCATATGGCCATGGGCCAGTTATTCAAAAAGTCATGAAACTCAGGGCACCTGGGTGACTCTGTTGGTTAAGCATCTGCTTTTGGCTCAGGTAATGATCTCTGGGTCCTGGGATCGAGCCCTTGTTCAGCGGGGAGCCTGCTTCTCCCTTTCCTCCCTGCTTCTCCCTCTCCTTCCTGCTCCTGCTATTTATGTCGCTATATCTGTCTCTCTCAAATAAATAAATAAAATCTTTAAAGAAAATCATGAAACTCAATTTTCCAGTTGGTAAATTGAGGGTGAGTCTTTTTTGAGTGTTGTCCTGAGAATGAAAGCATAAATATCAAAATGCAAAATACAATGGATGGCACAGGGTGTTTTAGAATTAAACTGTTGCTATTAATATCTGTATGATGCCAATATGTAATACTCCTTTAACTCTTGCTCTTTTGGTGAGTGGCTTTAAAATTCATCAGCTAAGAAAATAATTTATATTATGGGAATGTCAAGAGGAACTTTGTATAATGTGAAGTATCCAATGATCAGTCAGCCAATGTCTGTGATAGTCTGTGGTCATTAATATTATCTTTAAGCCTGAAAGAATTATTAATCAAGTTACTTCTGTATTTGGAGTATGGCTTAAAGTTTCCAAAGAGATCAAATTATTTCTGAGACAAATGAAGTTTCAGAGCATCTAAAAGATGATTTTTGGTAAAGTATTTTTTATTATCCTTGTTCCCTACCCTTTCATCATAGAATATTAGAGTTGGAAGGAAATTTAGTGACCCCCTAATTCAAATGTTCCATTTGTAAAAAGAGAAACATAATTTCCCAAGACATTAACTTCTTGTCCAAGGTCAGAGAGTACAATGTCAAAGCTTGAATTTAACTGGGTATTTTGATTACTGACTCAGATTTCTCGCCTAACTTCATTGTTTCTCTTATTATAAGTGCAAATGATACAGTTGAAGAATAACAACACCTACAAAACCATTTTCAAGGGAATTAAGTGTGTTTATTCAGTCAACTATACTTCAATAATAAAATTTTCTTTAAAAAGAGAGCCTTGGGTGTTATACGCAACTAATGAATCTTTGAACACTACATCAAAAACTAATGTACTATATGCTGGCTAATTGAACATAAAAATAAAAAAAATTTAAAAAGAAAAAAAATAAAGTGGTTATTTTGTAAAAAAAAAGAAATACAATTGATTTTTATATAAAAAATTAAAAAAATTAAAAATAAATTAAAAAATAAAAATAATGTTTATTCAAACATCAGTTTTGATAATAATATTGGTCCAAAGAAGGAACAGACAAATGTTTCAGCTCTATTTTGCTATTTATATCTCTTCATCACTACGAACAGAGCTGGGAATGCAAATTGCTAGATCTATGACAAAGTGTATACAAGAGAGGCAGATGAATAGACATGTGGGAGAGGCCATTGTTGATCATCATCAGGCCCCCTTTTTCTCCATGTTAGGTTAGCCAATGGCAAACAGTTGGTTGCTTCTTAGAGAAGCTCTGCTTGTAGAAACAGAATCAGTTTGGGGAAGAAAGTAGATTGAAATACAGAGAAAAGATTGTCCTTATTTATCTCTAAATGGATTGGGAAGTCTTGGTGTCTCAGCGTTGTTGCAGTGGTAGTTCTTATCCAATACAGTGACTTTGTTCAGATTTTCACTATGCTCTTATCAATGAAGCGTGATGAAAACTGGAAATATATATTGCGTATAAAAACTCTTTCTCATTAAAAGTGAGAAAAATCTGGGCGCCTGGGTGGCTCAGTCGTTAAGTGTCTGCTTTCGGCTCAGGTCATGATCCCAGGGTCCTGGGATCGAGTCCCACATCGGGTTCCCTCCTCAGCGGGAAGCCTGCTCTCCCTCTCCCACTCCCCCTGCTTGTGTTCCCTCTCTCACTATATCTCTCTCTGTCAAATAAATAAATAAAATCTTTAAAAAAAAAAAAAGATAAAAGTGAGAAAAATCTTCCTAAAATATTTTTCCTGAGTATCTGCTGTTGAACATATATCAAGAAACATTTAACTTTAAGTTGTAAGTAATACAATAGGAAAATGAATGTCAATGGTATAATTGTCTGATAAAATCTGCACTACCTGAAAAATTGAAATTAATTTATACTAAATCATTATTTTTTTTATGGCATGCAGATGTTGGGGTTATGGTATTAGTGAACTTTGGGTTCTTTTCATTCACAAATCAAGATCTGCTTTTTAATAAATTGAGAAGCTAAGTTCTAACCCTTCTGGCAGCAGGTTGGCTTTCTAATTATCTTAGTAATAGTTCTAAATTATTATTCAATGTAGGTCTGTGTCCTGCTGCTAGTGGGTCATAGCATCCCTCGGGATTCATACTTCTTTTCTGGTTTTAGTAAATGACTTCCCACCTGCAGATAATTCAAGTTCATTGTCTGAATTTTTTAAATAATATTGATATAGTTAGGAAGATATTAATACATTTGAAAGTGTCTGAAAGGGAACTGGGAGACAAAGCAGATAATTCCTTTTTAAGATTCATTCTCCCTACTCTCCTGAAAAAATAACATCAGTAATTTAATGTGACAACACATTATGTTTTTCTTTTTGATTTTACTTTCACTCTGATGTATACAATATTTCTACTGAATGAACTTATTTCTTATAATAATGAAATCACATAAAATTGCCTAGGTAATAAGGCACCAAATTATAGAGGATTGCTCAGTGAAATATGCTCTAATGTCTCCTCTGACAGTGACTAGATTTTGATTTTTGGCATCACCTACCCGCCCCAAGACTCAGTTTATTCTTCGTTAAATGGAAGTAAAAATACTTTATCTTCTTGAGACTTCAAGAGCCTTTAAGAAGTTACTCAATTTGGTCCAGTAATTCTAATTTTCTATCATGATCTTAAGGAAACAATGCGTGATTTTAAAAATATATATTAACCATACTGGAATTAAAATAAAATAAAATAATTTTTAAAATAATATAAATATGCTGATTGGAGAAAAAATAACAAAAAAATGAAAAAAATCTAAATTTCTATGAATATGAGAACTGTTGTATAATGATACCACTGCTTAACGGAATACTATGAAGTCATAAAAAATCATATTTTTAAGTATTTAATAAGATGGGAAACACCATATTATAATAACTAATATGTTAAAATATTTAAAATAATCTAAAACTGTAACACTAATACATATTTTGACTATAGATCTAGTGACTATCGTATGTTTTAATATTTATTTTAATAGTATCTCTGTATAATCTTTTGGGTTTTGAATCTAAACAGAATGGCTATTAATATTAAACATATAATATATATGATACAAAATCAGTAAACAAAAATCAGTTTTATTTATATATACCTTAAAAATTAAGTACATAAAATTTTTTAAATAGTAAATTTCAAAATAGCACCAAAAATATGGGAATAATTCTAATAAATGATGCTCAAGATTTCTACTCTGAAAACAATATGAATGATTGAGAGAAATTAAAGAATATCAAAATAAATGGAAAGAGATACACCACGTTCTTAGATTGGAAGACTCAATAGCATTAAGGCATCAGTTTTTCACAAATTGTTGCATAGATTAAACATAAGAACAAACAAAATCTCAGCAATTTCCTGGGGGAAATTAGCAAGCTAATTATAAAATGGAAACGGAAGTGCAAGTAGCCAAGCTAATATTGAAAAAATTAACTAAGAAAGATTTTGATTATTAGACAATACTACTTATTAAAAGTTTGATAAGTAAGGCCGTATGGTAGTAGAACATAAAACAATGGCAAATGGAATAAATAGCACATCCAGAAACAGATGCTTATGTCCATGATTAGGTGAGTTATGGCAAAGGCAACATTGCAATGCATTGGAAAACGATACTCTTTTTCAATAAATGATACTAGATCTGTTGGATAACCATAGAGAATAAAAATGAATGTTAAGGGGCGCCTGGGTGGCTCAGTCATTAAGCGTCTGCCTTCCGCTCAGGTCATGATCCCGGGGTCCTGGGATCGAGCCCCGCATCGGGCTCCCTGCTCGGCCAGGAGCCTGCTTCTCCCTCTCCCACTCCCCCTGCTTGTGTTCCCTCTCTCGCTGTGTCTCCCTCTGTCAAATAAATAAATAAAATCTTAAAAAAAAAAAAAAGAATGTTAAACTCAACCTCACACCATCATAAAAAGTAATTCCAGCTTGAATGTTGGTCTAAATGTGATAGGTAAAACAAAACTTTTGAGGAAAAAATGATAAAATCTTAATTACCTTGGGAAAAAGTAAAACTTTTTTAAACAGAACATAAAAAGCATTACCTGAACGGAAAGAAGGTAATAAATAGAACTACATTAAAATTAAGAATGTGCGTTTTGGGGGCACGTGGGTGGCTCAGTCGTTAAGCATCTGCCTTCGGCTCAGGTCATGATCCCAGGGTCCTGGGATTGAGCCCCGCATCGGGCTCCCTGCTCGGCAGGAAGCCTGCTTCTCCCTGTCCCACTCGCCCTGTTTGTGTTCCCTCTTTCGCTGTGTCTCTCTCTGTCAAATAAATAAATAAATAAAATCTTAAAAAAAAAAGAATTTTTTTTTTTCTTTTAAGATTTTATTTATTTATTTGAGAGAGAGGAGAGACTAAGAGAGAGCACAAGCAGGGGGAATGACCGAGTGAGAGGGAGAAGCACTGATTCCATGGGGGGCTCAATTCCAGGATCCTGGGATCATGACCTGAACGGAAGGCAGACGTTTAACCAACTAAGCCACCCAGGTGCCCCAAGAGTGCGTGTTTATGAAAGGGCATAACTAAGAGAGTAAAGGGCACACCACAGACATATGCATTTCTGACAAACAACGTCTATACACAGAATTCCTAAAATTCATTTAACAATGAAACATTTGATACAGTGGGGGAAAAAAAGAGCAAAGCAAAAGACTTCAACAGGCATCTCCAAAATAAATAATCAAAATGGCTTCTTTTTTTTTTTAAGATTTTATTTATTTATGAGAGAGAAAGAGAACAGGAGAATGGGGGAGGAATAGAGGGAGAGGGACAAGCAGACTCCATGCAGAGCAAGGAGCCAGATGTGGGGCTTGATCTTATGACCCTGAGATCATGACCTAAGCCAAGACCAAGAGTCCGTGGATTAAGAATCTGAGCCACCGAGGCATCCCAAAATGGCTTATATCTTAATAGCTGAAAATCTCATTAGTTATTAGACAAACTCAAATTAAAAACAAAATGAGGCATCACTAAAAACAAACCAAATGACTAAAAATAAAAATTTTGACAAGTGTTAGTGTGAGTATGAAGCAACTGGAATCTCATATGCTGCTGGTGTCAGTATATATTAATACAATCACTACGGAAACCTTTGTGGCAGGATCTACTAAATACGAATATTTACATGCACTAGACTGGGCAAGACCCAGTCTAAACTTAAAAAAATTTACCCATGTATTCAACAAAATGCATGTAGTAGTTCACAGAAACACTGTTCATAATAGATAAAACCTGAAACAATCTAAATGTGCATCAAATGAAAAATGGATAAATATATACATGGTATATATTTTATAAATATATACGGTATATTTATAAAACAGTATATTTATAAAACAGAATACTATCTTATATTTAGAGTAAACTATACAGCTACACAAAAGAACATACACGAATTTGGAGTGGAAGAGTAAGATACAAAAGAGTACAAATGTCATGATTCAACCTAAATAAAATTTAAAACCAGACAAAATAAGCCGTGGTGTCAAAGTCAGACAGTTGTTGTATTTGGGGAAGGAGAGTGATTAGGAAGGACATGATGATGGCTTCTATTATGTAGTCAGTGTTACTAGTCTCATCCTGAGCGATGGTTATGTGGATGTTTTCATGTTGTGAAAAGCCTTCGAGCTCTATATATGTGCATTTTATCTATGTATATTACACATCAATAAAAAGTTTATCTTTAAAATGATCATGAAATATGCCTATCTTACAGTTTTATCAGGTGGGTCAAATGGAGCAATACATGAGAAAGCACTCTGTAAAGCAGTCTGTAAAGTTCTGGAAACATTATTATTGATGCACAGGAACTGGGATTGCTCAGCTATGAGTGTATATGGTCATAATATGAATTCTGACCCAATAAAATATCACCTTGCATACCCCTGACCCCTTTTCAAATTTTCTTTCTTGGCTGTGTTTAGAGAACAGCTTGATTCCCACTGAAATTCTGTTCCCAGCTTTGTGAATGCCAAGAAAACCATTTTAATACATTGTCCCCAGATTCACTTTCAGAAGAAAGTAACTCTGCTTTCCCAATATAGAATTTCAGGAGGAAAAATAGGTTAGGTATTGCACTGATTTTTAGGATCACTACCTACTCCTGGTCTTCTACTCTCTTAGGACAAATAAAATTCTGAGATAAGTAATTACAATAAAAATTGTCTGGAAATATGTTTTATTTCTTGTTTTTTAATTGAGGTATAGTTGACATACAACATTATGTTAGTTTCAGGTGTTTAAAATAATAATTTGATATTTGTATATATTGCAAAATTATCACCACAATAAGTCTAGTTAGCATCTATCCTCATACCTAGTTATATTTTTTCTTGTGTTGAGAACTTTTTTTATTCTCTTAGCAACTTTCAAATATGCAATATTATTATTAACTATAATAATAAATATGCTGAACAATCTATCCCCTTGACTTATTTTTTATAACTGAAATTTTGTGCCTTTTGACTCCCTTCACCCATTTTGCCACTCCTCCCCAGCCCCTGTCTCTGGCAACCACAAATTTGGTCTATCTATGAGCTTGTTTTTTGTTTATTTGTGTGTTTTTTAAATTTCACGTATAAGTAAGATCATACATTATATATCTTTCTCTATCTTATTTCACTTAGCATAATGCCCTTACGGTCCATCTAAGTTGCAACAGATAGCAAGATTTCATTCTTTTTTGTGGCTGAGTAATTCTTCGTTATACATATAATATATAAAATTTCTATGTTTATATATCTTAAGCTTGTATCAAAGGAAAAGAACATGAAGAATTGTAGGTGGGCAGCTGTGGAGTGGTTTATATCACTTTTATCCCATACCTTTCTCTTGAACCCAGTCACATCAATTCACCCAACTAAAGAGAGGGTGGGAGATGTAGTCTTGCCATGTGCCCAGGAAGAAAAGAGAAATGGAATTGGAAAACACCTAGCTGGTTTCTGCCTTAGTCACCCTTTTGTTTCACTAATCCTCCCTTACAGATAATTACAGTTCTTTAGCAGCTCAGCTGTGAAAAAGTTTATGTAGTCAAAGGTAGGTATTATATATTTAATTAAGCAAAATCATGTTCTAATTACATTGGTAGGATGAGTGAAATGGCAGAAGGAAATGTGTGCATTAGAGTGTGTGGGAGTTAAGGCAGTAAGAGAGCTAATTTCTTATATTTTACATTTGGGAGCCTGTAACAAATATATAAAAGTAAAAAAATTCAAGAAATATTTGTATAAACGTGTCACTTAGAATGAAAGTAAAAGCCAGGAGGAACAGCTAGAAGGAGTTGAAAGTAATTGTCTTGATGTAGTAAGAATCATGGGTAAAGAAGGATGAGTCAGTGTCTGGCTGTTGTACTTTGTAAAGCTATTAATCTAACTTGACTTTTTAGCCTTTTTGACCATGTTCATGTGCTTTCTTGATTCAATCAGAAATAAATACAATATATAGAACCAATAAAACTGGAAAACCATTTGAGGTCATCAGATTAACATATGTCAGTCGGCATGAAACTTGGAGACACATAGGTGATAAAGATTTAAACTCTTGTGACTAGATCAGAGAGGAAGGAAAGGAAGTAGAATGTGAGATGTGTTCAGATACACAACAATGACTGGGTTTTTGAGACTTTAGGAGATGCCCTAATCATGCAAGATGGAGAACTTTGTGGGGATGGTAATGCCTTTATTTCTTCATGTGGTATGATTACATGGAATAAATAAATAGAGCTTCAGAGTCCAAGTTGTGACAAGTGTTCTGCCAGTTGAATTCTATTCTGGAATATTATGCTGATTATTCTTCTGTTGGCTTTTGTGAATTGTTTCAGGTTCTAGCATTTGTAGCTGCCCTGACTGTGTTTGTTAACTTTGGCTGCTTTTAGAGCATTGACCTTGCCAATGGGGAAAATACAGAAGGTAAACATTTTCTAAATTTATTTTTTTTATAATTAGAGGGAAAACATTCATTACATGAACACTTATTTGGAAGAATTTCAAATGTGTTTAATATAGCTATCAAGGTTTAGGAAAATACTGAAAATGATTTTTTAAAAAGCAAAAATCTTGGTACTTGAAGAAGCCAAACAATCTTGCCAAGGTCATAGTTCTCAGATCAGCTGATTCTTAGAGTTTTGTGTTTTTTTTTTTTTAACAAAGTCAGATATTACAACTACAGAGGGTCAGGTAATTAAAAGACTCACGAGATGCCACAGAGCATACAAACATAAAGCTTTAATAAAGACAAGGAATACAATATAAAGGAAAGAATGCATTAGGTGGGTCCAAGGCACCCAAGTATATCTTCCAGAGTCCTTGCTCAGTCACATGGGATAAGCTTCATCTCTAGACCATAATCACCAAGATAAGTGCAAGAGGTCTTAATCTCAGGGAAACCCAAGAAAGTGTTTACTGAGAGGTCATTGATACTACACTGACTACTGAGCCAGGCAAGGCTATATGACCACAAAAATTAGGTTTAGACCATCATGCTATACATTTCTAATAAACAATTTAGACAGTCTAGTACCAAACACTTCTAGAGGAATTTTTAACTTAGCTAATCACAAATCATTAGCTCAAAAACTTCATTGCTGTTTTGCCCAAGAAGCAATTTTATGGTTCCAGACACCTTTAGGGACAAGCACAGAGCTACCACAAATGAACTGTAAGTAAAATCTATATCTATGTAGTCAAAATTAGTCCTAAGATACTTTTAAAGGAAGAACAGCCTACTAAAGGCGTAATCACAAACCTATGTTCTAGACTTGTGGTATTTCCATAAACCAATCTGAAGCTTCAGTTTAACAAGGTTTTTTGTGTATTTCTATTGTTGTTGCTGTTGCTGTTTTGTTTTGCTTTTAAAATTTCCTCTATGAATTTAGAACACTGCAGTACTAAACTAAGGAAAGAAAAACACTTGTAAAATATAGTCACAGATGGACATTAGGAGGGAAAGGAGGTCATGTAAACACATTAAAAAGTTTTCTTTTGCCTTGAAGCATATAATATTCTATATCAGTTTTAAAGATACCTTGCCATATTTTATAGATATAAAAAGATGATTCAAAGAACTATCCATGAAATAGTTTCTGAGAACAAAAAAACAATAGTCAGTGTTCCTAGAAAAACACAATGGCAGCTCTAAGATAGCCCAATAGAAAATGGAAGTTTTGTTTCTTTCAAATTTTGTTTTAATTATACAGTATTTTTTCTGTTACAGTTATACTGTAGTTATGTTCTAATGACATAATCATCCAAAACTCTGATTTTGTTTAGGCATTCTAAAAAGATGCACAGTGTGTCACCTAACTCAAAGCTAATAATAATAATAAACTTTGGTTCTGTAATCTAATGACTTAGAGGAGTACTCCAGCCCCTTGAATGGCAAAGCAAGGGCCAGCATTTCCTTTTAATGAAAAATACATAAATAACAGTCCTTTTATCTGATCAGTAGAGAGACAACAACTAAAAGGTTTAAAGTAACTGTATTAGTTTTCCATTACTGCTGTAACAAGCTACAACCAACTTGGTTTAAAACAAAATAAGGTTCTTATCTTATAATTCTGTAAGTCAGTAGTCTGACATGAGTTCCATTGGGCTCATAAGAAGATGTCTACAAGGCTACATTCCTTTCAGGAGTCTCAGGAGAGAATCTGTGTCCTCGTTTTCTTCCAGCTTCAAGTGGCTGCCTGCATTCCTTTGATCATGGCCTCTTCCTCTGTCTTCAAAGCCAGCAACTGTAAGCACAGTCCTTCTTACATCGTATCACTCTGACTTCCTCTTCTGCCTTCCTGTTCCACTTGTAAGGATCCTTGTGATTACACTGGACCTACCACTCTCCCCCCAAATCCCAAATAATCACTTTTTTTTAAGGTCAGGTGATTCACAGCCTTAACCCCATCTGCAACTTAAATTCCTCCTTTGCCATGTAAGGAAATATAGTCACAAGTTCCAGGGATTTGGACGTGGATATTTAGGTAGGGCCATTACCCTGCCTTCCACAGCAGCTAATGTCGTACCACTGCTTGCTTTTAATGTGTAAAAATTTGCAGGCATTTAAAAATTGTTGTTCTTTTTTAGTTTATTTTTTTAAAGATCTTATTTATTTTTAGAGAGAGAGAGAGAGCACACATGATCAGGGGAAGGGCTGAGGGAGGGACGGAGAGAATGTCAAGCAGACTCCTCGCTGAGCGTGGAGCCCAACATGGGGCTCGATCTCATGACTCTGGGATCATGACCTGAGCTGAAATCAAGAGTCAGATGTTTAACCCACTGAGCCACCCCGGTCCCCCACTTTTATTCTTTTTATTACCATTAAGCAATTTACACTGTTCTACTTCAACACAATGTAACATGAAGGTACATTTGCTAGGAAAGGATTACATTTAATGATTTATTATGTATTTCTTGGATGTTTACTATTAAGTAGACTCTGTTTCTAGGTGCTGAGGATATAGCAGTGAAAAAGATATGATAAACTTCTACAATGGAGCTTACATTCTAATGGAAGAGACAAACAAAAAGATAAGTAAAATGTATATTAAAGAAATTCTGTAAAGAGTATATGAAGCACTTCACATGTATGTGGATAATGAGGGTGAGGGATAGAAGGGAAGACTCCATGGGTTTTTTACATTGATATTTACATGGCTCTCTAGCCTATTGACTGTAGTATAGATCTCACTTTGGTTAAAATGACAATCAGATACAATCACCCTGAATTGGGCACCTCATCAGTGCGGCAAAAGCAGGTGGAAAGCTGTAATTCTAAGCGAGGTGATTTGTGATGCAGCAGAAACCAGTCAGCCAGGCCAGCCTTTATACAGTACCTAATCAATAAGTCCAGATATCACCAGCAATCAGTGACACTCAAAAGATGTGGCTATCAGAAATGAGACAGAGAGACCTTTGTGGCTTTAAAAGGCCTATCCCATTTCCACTCCCCAGACTTCATCCTCTACACTGGATTGCTTTTCCTACCAGGAAGTACAAGACTTCTGCTCAGTATCCATTCTTTAACAACAGAGAGGCCAGTGAGGTGACATTTTAGTTTAAAACGTAATCCTGACAGAAAAAGAGCATTCAAAATGACCTTGAGCTTGTTGCTTTAAGCAGCTAGAGGCAAATACGTTCCATTTACTGGTTTAGGAAAGGTTTTGAGGAGTAGATTTAGGGAAAACTTTAGGAGTTTGTGTTGGCTTTGAGTTTCCTAGCTGCCAGAGAAATAAAGAAGACATGATAAAATATATGACTTAAGGCATCCAAACAAAATTTTTTTCAGGAAAGTAAAATCTTTCTGTTAAAAGTGGCAGCTTCTTTGCCACTGGTAATATCCATGAGGAAAGATTTTATCTTAAGCAGACATCTGGTCGCTCTATGAATCTTTCCTGTTTCTTTAGCATGTAGAATGACTTGTCTTATTATTTTGGAAAAAAAATAATTAGGTATGCGTGGCTCCACCGTGCTTCCTTGAGTGAATGTGGGAGTAGCATTTGGAAATCTTTTACTTTTTTAAGAAAAGCTAGATTCTGGATTATTTTGTGTGAAATCTTCCAGTTTTTAAAGAGGATAGTTAATTAAAATTAAAAAAAAAAAAACTGTTCAAGCTAAAAATCGAACAACCGTATTCTGAATTAAGCCCATTCTCTGTCCCCTTTTGTGACTTTCATCCTACACCTAAACTTAGACATCATAGTACAAATTACTGCTTACACAGCAGATGGTATACTAAGCCAAATGAATTTAGCTACCAATATGTCAGCAGTATTTTTATTCATTAGGTGAAAGAAAATACTTGTAACATTTTACAAAAATATTACTTATTTTAACTCAATAATGGGCCAATTAAATCTGTGCAGTTGGTATTTCTGTTAATGAAAAATAAATTGTAGGAAAACCATATCGAATCTCTAGAGACAGGCAACACTGTATCTGTTTATATGGCATATACAACTAATCCACCCAAATGAAATGTAAAAGCTAGAGGTAGATGTTTATTTCCTCTGAAATTTGTTTTTCATATTTATGTTCATGCTATGTTTCATTACATCAAAACTAGGCAAAAATTGCAGTGACAGTATGTTTTATAAAAATGCTTGTTTCATTCTCTTATAAATTATTCCTTCTCAATGTATTATTGTTTAATAAAATTGAATTAATAAAAAAGAAACATCACTATAACCTCTGTATTCTAATAGCAATTTGTCAACTCTTGTTATTAATACAAAAATTGGCATGCAAATTATACCATATAAATTTGAAGAAAGAGTAAGTGGCAAATAATTTTTAACTGTTGATTTGCTAATAAATATCCCATTATCATCCAATATTATGAATAGCTTTTACACACTAAGACAGAGTTCTTCCCTTTAATTAAACTACACAAGCACTGTGGTGTTGGTGGATCTGTAAATGTGCAGATATTGATGAGTACATGTAGTAGACAAACCTAGGAAGGTCTTCCCAGGAAATGATGGCTTAAATGGAGATTCTGAGGGTTAGGTCATCTTGATTTGTGCTGGCAGTTACACCTTGTCTTTTAATTTGCTATTTGCTTAATTAAAAGTGCTTGAGATAACTTATGAAACACAGGTACAAACTAAAAATAGAAAACAAAACCAAATAAAAGGAAAGATTGAGAATTATGTATAACATAGTGAATGATGTAAAAGAACAAAGAGTTGCTTTTCTTGCTGTTTAATAATAAGAAAAATCCATGCTGATGTAGAGAAATAATTTTTTCCAAAGGCTGAATTACAGTTCCTGCCTTCCGATCACCAGTATTAATGGCATAGTCCCACCATTGGAGGAGTTCATAGTCCTCATTAATTAGTTCTGATACAGGTCAAGAATATGCAAATTCAAAATACTAAAATTGAGCCTTAGTTCTAGAATGTGGAGCTTTTATTAGGGGCAGTTTAAATGGGCAGAGATTGAAGCAAATGCTTCCTTCTCTGTTTGTCCTTTCTTGTGTCTTCTTGATAAAGGATGGTGAAATTCAAAGAGGAGGATCAGAATGCAGACTTTACAGACAAAGGGTAAGAGGTGTAATTTCTCAACATTGAGTTTATGTCATGGCTTCTCAGCCCTGGCTCCACCCTGAACCAAATTATATAAGAACCTTTAGAGTGGGGTTTTGGCATCAATCTTTTTTAAACATTACCCAAATGATTCTGCTATGATGCCAGAAAGATAATCACTGATCTAGGCTAGATGTGGTATGTATGCTGTAGCACAATCCATCAGGTAGATTATTTCGTCACTCTCTGGAAGTTTACAATCAAAATACACATATACTGTGGCCGTCCTGAGCCTTGTGGGCAAGGCAAAAAGGCTAGAGCTTTCAGGGAATCAAAATTTTGACATAATTACCCAACAGAATATGCAATGGTCTTAAAGAAAATTATATGAATGCAAATATATATACATACACATACATACATATATGTATATAATAAACATATATATATATAAACCAAAAAAGGATGATGGGATGAAGAGTACAAGAGGTTTGTTGGGAGAGGAAATGCCTAAGAAAAATAAAAGTGAGAGGAAGTAGGATTAATAAGGCAAGTCTTCAGACCATATTGTAGGTCTGATACCTGCAAAAAGAATGGGGAAAGAAAAAAGAGGATTGGGCAGAGGGAATCTCCATACACCCCTGACTAAATCTTGGCCAGTCAAGTTGGGAGCAGTAAGGATTGCCAGTTGGAGAGAGGTCCTGCAGTGGGTTGAATGAGCCTGGCCCATTTACCACCATTATGCTCAGTTATTGGCTGTGGGCTAACCAGAAACACCTTACTGCCATCAGGAAGGCCGAAGAGGATCCTGAAGCTTCTATGAGCTGGAATGGTAGGCAAATATACTCCTTACTGCTGGATGGCAAGTACTTTCTTGAAAGAAGCTCAAAGTGCCATGTCTTAATATTTTTAGCTTCTTCCAATTAGCATCCTCAACTAAACCATTGGTGAGATGTTATCTCCTGGCAAAGATATTCAGCCTCCAAATCCAGAGGAAGGGGTAGAAACTTGCAATCTCCATATATTTCAACTTAATGTTTGCCCACATCCCTGTCCCTTGGTTAATCATAAGGTTTTTTTGTTTTGTTTTGTTTTTTGTTTGCTTTCTATTTTAATACAAACTTTATGAATGTCTCAGTCTTATAGTAACCTAGTAAGAGAGAGCCTGGAATATAATTCCAGGTAGAACTGATGGGAAAACCTACCATTTTGGTGATCATAAAAACTTTCTATACTAAGTCCTCAGGTATCCAGCCAGTCTTGAGAATGTTGTTGTGCACATAAAAAAAATTTCAATATTTAGAATGAATACATTATCCTTTCAACTATTTTTTAATGTTCCTAGATTATATTACATATTCCCTGACTAAATAGTTTTAGTGCAAATTGATTTATCTTTTCTTTAGGAACATGGATTTTGACCTGACTCAATTACTGTACTATGGTATGGTTATAGATGAATCCAAACATTGTGCTTAGTTTACTGGATCGATTTATGTCATGGTATATACACACAAACACATTTCAAAGCATTTTTTTATTCTATTCTTTCATTGGTATGTTGTATAATAGACTGACCTCTTCAAATGGGTAGCAAATCTTCAAAAGTAGTTATTGAATGCAAGGTTAAGCAGCATTCTCACAAGTTCTATTGCTGTCCTCAAAAATCATATCTTTAAAAAAATATCAGTGCCTTTTCACTTTTCAATGACATTCAAAAGATTATTTAATACAACCACCCACTTTATTCCCCAATTATATTCAATCATCTATTTTAATCACATCAAGTTCTTAAAAAGTATCACTTTTTGTGAAATTCCAAGGTTGATTTTCTTTTCCAACACAAAAAGTTCTTGACTTACTGCTATCCTGCCTTACTCTTAACAATTAAATACAAGTTGCTATAAGCACAATGAAACACAGTACAACATAGTGTCTAGCACTCTCTCACTTCAGGAGTAAAGTAGCTAATCTGAAAAGCATTATTATGGTCAGCATGCAAGCAAATAATCTCTAGGCAGAATTATTTTTCAGACAGAACAAGACAAAACATCATTCCAGAAACTTTTTTCCCCGAATTAAGCAGACCAAACACATTTTGGAACTTATGTTCTAATCAAAGCTAGTCACTGATGTAATGTTAAATTTACCAAAGGTATTGTTAGAATAAAATCTATACATACTTCAAAATACAAATGATGAAAAATATTAGCTATTCTTGTTTAATAAAAATGAATTATATTTTTATGCTTTTTTTAAGTTAGGGAACAACTTCTGACTACATTTTCTGGTAAGAGGTTAGATTAGATCTTAATATAATTTTTTTCCATTTGTTTTATTTGCTTAATTTTTTTTTATTTTTTATTATGTTCAGTTAACCAACATATAATACATCATTAGTTTTTTTTTTTAATATTTTATTTATTTGTCAGAGAGAGAAAGCACAAGCAGGGGGAGTGGCAGGACAGGGAGAAGCAGGCTCTTGCTGACTATAGAGCCCGACATGGGGTTTGATCCCAGGACCCTGGGATCATGACCCAAGCTGAAGGCAGATGCTTAACCGACTGAGCCACCCAGGTGCCCCAATACATCATTAGTTTTTGTGGGGTTTTTTGTTTTTGTTTTGTTTTGTTTTGTTTTTTATTACATCATTACTTTTTGATGTAGAGTTCAACGATTCATTAGTTGCGTATAACAATTGTCACCACTAGAACAACACTAAAAGACAAAAGAGGGGAAAAACTTCAAGTTTGCAATTTATTATTTTGGATTAATATTTTAATATTTATTCTTTCATTCAACAAATATTTGTTGAGTCACTCATTAATGACAGGCACTATTCTTTGATATTAAAATACTACATTGAACAAAACAAAGCTTCAGCACTCATGTAATTTACATTGTAGTATGTTTCTGAGGACCCAGGAAACAGACAATAAACAAAGGAAATAAATAGAAACAATGAATAAGTCCAAGCTGTAATAAGTACTGTAAAGTAAAATAAGGCAAAGTTAAAAAGACAAAGCTAAAAGTGGAGATGGAATGTTATTTTGGGCAGGTAAATGGTAACACTATCTTTGCAATTGCCCCCACCTAATTACAAATGGTATAAAAATTAGTGAGAGAAGGAAGAGGTAATAAAATATGATTTACTCTCACATCCCAGAGGTTTCTTTTTGTCTATTATTATGGTAAGAAAAAAATTTATTCATTTATATTTTTTCTGATAATAATAGAATTGGATCAAGAAAAGAGAAATGGTTAAGATGTAGAATTTTTATAAGTAGTATCAGTCTATTGTATTTTAAGATAAA
Organism: Mirounga angustirostris; assembly: GCF_029215605.1. NCBI lineage: Eukaryota > Metazoa > Chordata > Mammalia > Carnivora > Phocidae > Mirounga > Mirounga angustirostris. The sequence continues at coordinate 88,297,350 of NW_026991709.1, read as the reverse complement.
ATATATTTTGCTAAGATTTTAAAGAATTTTTATATTTAGGGGCACCTGGGTGACACAGTCAATTAAGTGTCTGGCTCTGGGCTTTGGTTCAGGTTCTGATCTCAGTGTCATGAGATGGAGCCCCAGGTGTGAGTCTGCTTGAGATTTTCTCTCACTCTCCCTCTGCCCCTCCTGCTCGTGCTCTCTCTCTCTCAAATAAATAAATGAATCTTCTAAAAAAAAGAATTTATATATTTAAGTCCTTTAATAGTCATCATCACTATTTATTTGAATGTTAATCATTTCTTTGATTTAAATATTGAATTGTTATTAAATTTAAATACAGAAGATTAACATTAGTGGGACTAAATACACAATGGGGTAAGTGTTTCAAGATCTTTGTCTTTTCTCTTGTTTTTTTTTTTCACAAAGAAATATTTTGTTATTTTTATTTTTTATTGAAAAATATGTATACAAATAAACTCAAATTTTATACCAGTAATAATGTTAGCACATTTCTGCCACTTAGCCCATGTTCACAGCAGCCACACACACACTGAGTGAGGTTTAACACTATCCTGACTTCTAACCACTTAGATTAGCTTTCCTGTTTTTATTCTGATGTAAATAGAATCATAGCATCTATACTCTTTGTGCCTGGCCTCTTGCAATCACCATTATATCTGTGAGATTTATACAAATTGTATGTATTTGTAAATTGCTCATTTTCATTATTATGTGATTGCAGCACATTTCATTTTCCCATATTGGAATAATAGATGGATATTTAGTTTGGGCCATTTTCAATAATACTATATGAACATTCAACTCCACATATTTCTGTTGGACATTTACAAGAAACTGATGAATCACAGAGTCTATACGTGCTCAGCCTTAGCACATGGTGGCCAAAGATTTTCTAAAGGCTTCTTATCAATTTATATTACATCAGCAATTTATTAGTGTTCCAAATGCTTTAGATCCTTGCTAACACTAGGTATATTTTTTGTTTGTTTTTTAATTTATTTTGTTTGCAGTTCAGCCATTCTGGGAAGTGTGTAGTGGTATCCCATCGTGGTTTTAATTTGCATTTCCCTGATGACTAAGGAAATTGAGCATCTCTTCAAGTGTCAATTGGCCATTTGGCTATCACTTTTTAGAAAGTGTTCATATTTTTTATCATGCTTTCTATTGGTTTGTCTTTTTCTTACTGATTAGTAGAAGCCTTTCATATATTCTAAATATGAGTTCTGTTTTGGGAAGATGTATCACCAAGTGTTTTCTCGCACTTGGATTGCCTTTTCACACTCCTAAGGATGTCTTATTTATGTTATTCAGAGAGGCCACCAAAAGCATGAACCGCCATCGTAAAAATGAGTAAACTGGAGTTAACAAAAATTCTAAATTTCTGATTTTATGAAACACTGTTAAGAAAATGAAAGAGCAGGCCACAGATGGGGAGGAGCAATATTTGCTACACACATGTCTGATAAAGTAATAGTGTCCAGAATATATAAAATCTTACAACTCAACAATAAAAAGGTAAATAACCTAACCAAAAAAAAAAAAAATGGCAACAATTTTATAAATACACTTCGTAGAAGACATCTTAAAATGGCATCTAACAGCATAACAACATACCCAACATCATCAGTTATCAGAGAAATGCAAACTAAAACCAATATATACCCATGAGAATGGCTAACATAAAAAAGACTGATAATATCAAGTGTGGCAAGGATGCAGAACAGCTAGACAGTTCATGTATCACTAATATAATCCAAAGTGGTATAGTATTTTGGAAAACAATTTGGAACTTCTTAGAAAGCTTGATTCACACTTACTACATAGACCATTAATCTTATTCCTAGGTGTTTCTTCAAAAGAAGTGAAAAATCGTGTCCACACAGAGACACCTTTACAAATATTCACAGCAATTTTATTCACAATTGCCAAAAACAAGACACAAGCCAGGCTTCTCTTTTCTTCTGTTAGGCAGGCTATATAGGCATCTGGGAGTTAAACCCGGTGTGATTCTGGTTCTTCCTTGACCTCAGGCATTTCCTTCCCATGCTTTTAATAAGAGCCTGGCTATTTTTAATTCCTCACGCAGTGTTTGGAAGAGATTTGATCCTTCCTTCTGTGGTTTTGAGCTTTGCTCTTTGGCTTACTGTACTGCTTTAAAGTTTGGTAAGTATTTTGAAGAGGTGACTGGCCATGTGTGTTTGAGGCAGGCACCATTCCTGAAGTGGGACTTTGTTTCTTAATTTTGGGAGACTATGGGAAATTCCAAGTCCACTTTCTAGAAGCGCCCTGCATATTCCCTGATCCAGACTGCAGCAAATGTATAATGGGAAAAACTTGGCCTTGCTTAGGGATCCAAAACTGTCCATATTGTGCTCAGCCCACAGCAGACCCAGAGTCAGTTTCCTTTCCCCCAGTAACATTGCTCTGCGTGGGCAAGCTCAATTGTCAGCTTGATTGGAACCCAGAAATGACCCTAGACAAGGAAATGACTGGCTTTCCCTTTCATTTAATCCTCTCTGCTTTAACAGATCTCCAATGCTTTAAAACCATGTATTTTTTTTGCAATAAATCTGGCTTTATTTTGTCGTAATGGTATTTTGTTTTTAATGTAATGGATATGACCCATAGCAACTTAATATTGCTATCTTAGCTTTTTTTTTATTGTTTCTTCTATATATTTTAATGTCAATGTTCAGTTTCCCAAGAAATGCTTTAACGTATTCTCCTAAATTAAAACATAGATTTTTAAAGTTTCATTAAGCTATTAAATTTATGAACTGATAAGTATTCTCTTTGAAGTTTTTACTTAAATTCTAGTTAGTTAACATATAATGTGATACTGGTTTAGGAATTGAATTTAGTGATTCATCACTTACATATAACACTCAGTGCTCATCACAACATGGAAAATATTCTTAAGTTAAAAAATAAATGTAGAATATTTAATACAAAAATTATTCTGATGTTCTAATACTTATTCATCCTTTTGAAATTTGTCATTGGATTTACTATCCTAAATACTTATACAAACTGTCACTATATTATTTTTCTAAAATACATATTGAATCACAACCTTTAATTTGTCTCTTTCTTTTAAAGAATAAAATTTTAATTTCTTTGATGGTGCTTAATACTTCTCATGATTTTATTGTGATTACTTTCTTGGTGGCTCTCTCTCACTGCATCTAAATTTACTCATCTGCAGTGACCATTTACATTTAACTTATTCTCCAGATATTCCATGCACTCACATACTTCTGAGATCTATTGTTTCTAAGTGGAACATAACACCCAGCCTTTCTGTCTGTCAAAATATTACTTTTCAAAGGGTTAACTCACAGGACCCCTCTTCACTGAGGCTTACCCTAATTAAAAGTATACTCATCTTCCTCAAATTTCAATCATTGCTTATATCTCTACTCAGCATTTAGTTTTTCCTATCGTTTTTCTTTATACTAAGTTGTTTTTATATCTTTCTCATGTTGGTATACAACCCTTGAAGGGGAACTAAATATTGGTATGTGTGCATTTCTTACATACTATGCATGAAGCTTATTCAAGAATATGTTTTGAGTGAATATGACCATTGATTTTTTTATTACAACAATATGGTTCATTCATAGGAAAGAGCTCTAATATTTTATAGTTGGGATCCATTACCTTAAAATGGACATTTCATCTAGTTGACTTTGTAGCCAATTATCCCCTTTTAAAATAGCTAAAAATACACATTTTAGATTACTAAAATATGCTTATTTTTTCCTTTAAAAGCTAATTTTTAACTCTCACCTTTTCTGAAGTGTTTTCCTTACTGCATCTTTTGAAACAACTTTTTGCACAAAGCCAAGCTCAACACAGGGAAAATTTGAGTGATTTCTATATTTCAATATATTGAGGTTGGAAAATTTTTTTATTTAAATTCAATTAGCCCACATAGAGTACATCATTAGTTTTTTGGTGTAGTGTTCAATGACAGATGAATGGATAAAAAAAGATGTGATTCATATATACAATGGAATATTACTCAGCCATCAGAAAGGATGAATACCTACCATTTACATAGACATGGATGGAACTGGAGGGTATTATGCTAAGTGAAATAAGTCAATCAGAGAAAGACAACCATCATATAGTTTCACTCATATGTGGAATATAAGAAATAGAGCAGAAGATCATACGGGAAGGGAGGAAAAACTAAATGGGAAGAAATCAGAGAGGGAGCCAAAGCCTGAGAGATTCTTGACTCTGGGAAACAAACTGAGCATTGTGGAAAGGGATGTGGGTTGGGGGGGATGCGGTAACTGGGTGATGGGCATTAAGGAGGGCATGTGATGTGTTGAGGTTGGAATTTAAGACAAAAATCATTAAGTAAACATAAGCATTTCCCAACTTGCAAAATATTTTCATGAATGCCTTAATGTTATGTGATATGTTGCAAACTTTATTCAGACTACTTAGATACAAAACATGAATTGTTCAGTTTGAACATCAATATTGTTCTCTAAGGTGGGGAATAACAGCAGTTTTTGATTGAAAGAAAATTATAGTCTTTCCTATACTGTAAATATCTAAGACATCATAAGGCAGGCAGAAAGTTGTAAAATGTCCATCTTTCGGTAGCTGGACAATAAAGAGAAAAATGAACATCATCATGGGTGTTAATGTGCACAGAAAACAAAATGTTCAATAAAAATTATTAATTGTCTAGTTTCTCACTTTTCTTATTTATGCAGGCAATATATTTCAAATGATTTTTGTACCTTTGGAGATGAAAATATAAAGAAAAGCATGACAAGGAAAGAGCCATACAGTAAATCAAGATACTTTTGCTTATTTGTTCATAGTAGGGAGATTAAAATAATCTCAACAGTTTCTTGATTTCTTAAGGCTTAACAAGTCAGGTTCTCTCTTAGGAAATGTTACTGGGAATCAGTAATCCCAACTGACTGAGCAATTTGAGGAAAAAGCAACCTCTCTTTGAGATGTAAAGTTGAGCATGTGAGTAGAAATAAATCTCTCTGTATTTTTTTAAATGATGCTCCTTAAACAATAGAATTACAAACTTATGCTCCTTAAAGAGCCCTGGGAGGCAGACCAACATTAACTTGCATTTGAAGAATGAAAAAGATGAGACAAAAGTAAAGTGACTTGTCCATAGTCATAAAACCTATTTTATCAGAATACAGATTAGAGACTCCTTCTAAACAGAACTAGGACCCAATCTTCTATCCACATTTCTACATAGTAATTTGTTTTCTTTTCTTTTCATCTGATTAGATCAACTGAAACTTCTTTGTCTATAAATATTTTCAAAGGTAAGAAAAAAATCAAAATGAGTTGATTTAGTTTCATATATCCAAATCGTTTCATTTATTCTTTTTCATACACAAAGTTCCTAATAGCCTGTAAGGTTGAATATAAACATAAACCAAAAATTTGAACTCTAAAAAATTTTATTTTCAATATTTCCATTTCAAAGACAAAGAGTAACTTGACTTCAAAAGTTCAATTGGAAGTAGAACAAGTTTGACCTTGTCTGCCTTTATTTGTAGAGATTACTGATCAAAATGGCCACATTTTACAAATGACATCTGGAATTTGGCTTAGATGCTTAGTTCAGTCTGTCTTTATAGCTACCTATTTTCCTCGTTACTTCCTTGCTGACCATGAAATCCCTGCAAATGCCTACCTATAGGGACAAAACATATGTCTCCGGTCCTTTCTAGCCCCCATAAGCACCACTGAGTCCTCCCATTTCAGGCAAGTTCCAGGGTAAACCTGATGCTTATTTCATTCCAGATCTCCTGCCATTCCAGTGTCTGTGCTCAAGCAGCTGATGGACATGAGTTTCTCCATTACTGTCTGCAAAGGGAGTAAAAATTCTGGTCTTAACCACTGACCATTTCTCTCCAAGAACAGCTATTAGCAACATTTGGAGCTATCATCAATGTAAGCATGTCATTCCACTCACAGAGAAGGACTGGCTTATATAAGATTCCTTGCCGCTGTTACTAACAGATTCTCAACATAAGAAACCTTACGCATTCTGACTTTATAGCAAGTCTGGTAATGAAATTCCTGGCAAAAGTGCATTAGGCAGCAGAATGACTACAGCAATTCATTTTCTACTCCCTCAAGCCATACTCCTTCATGCAGATGTGTGGTCCCTGGAATGTCCACCTCTTACACAACATTTTATGATTGCTTACTATTGTTTGTATCCTGGCCTCTATGTGCTTTGAATTCCAAAATTGGTTAACAAACCAACAAACATTTCTTAAGTAAACAGTACATTCTAAGTAACATACTACACATCGGGAATAAATGGGTAAATAAGATATATCCAACCCTCAAAGAGCTCATGGTTCAATTAGAGAGATATTCAAAATAAGAAATTTTAATAATATGATAATTTTTAGGGCAGAAATGTATTCAAAGCATTATGGAAATACAGAATGACAAACTCAGGATGAAACAGTGATTTCTTATGAGGTATTGATAATATTTGTTTTGAAATGTCATTGGCTGATTTTTTAAACATAAATTAGTAACATCTGCAGACAGTTTGACTTTGAACATTATCTGGATATAGTATGCCTCTAAACGATCATGTAGATAAGACTAGATTGTTGTGGCATCCCAAGGTATTCAAATAAACCTGTCAGAAGTATAGGAATGCTTGAGAATCAAGAAAAATTAAAGACCTTTCAATGAGATGATGGGCTCAACTACAGGGTAATTGCAAAAGAGGCAATGATGCTATTCTAATTTTAAAACATACAAATTACGCAAGTGATTTCAACAGCAGGGGGGTTATTTGTCCTGATGTGGAGATGTTGCAAATCTCATGAATTTCAAATCTTTAAATTAAGAACAAAGGATTTACAGCTTAGTTAGAAGCAAATGAAACACAAGTAATGCCAAAGGAGGTCAATGCTATGGCTCACTCTTACCTCTAGAGATTGTTCATTCAAACTCTTTCCCCATTCCATTCCAGTGGAGGAAAAGTACTGATAGGATCAAGTCCAAGGACATAGGTGACAGAGGTGACAGTGCTCTGAATATTTAGAGATCATTTTTTTAAAAAGGTCAAAAACTCTTGCATCTGCTTGTTGTGATGTTTCAGATTCTGCCCTTTGGATTCCTCTTTCTGGTCATTTTCTTTTCAGTTTGCCTTTGTTTTTATTTGTTTGTTTGTCTTGTTTTGTTTTTTTTCCAAGTAGCTAGTGAAGTAAGAGGCATCTGCTCTAAGTTTAGGACAAGTGAGGCCAATTATTTGTGTTAACGGGTCATACTATAGTTCTGCAAGGAACCCAAATGTATTTTCCTGTTTATTCCCAATGTGTTTTCCATAACATCACCTATTATGATATATTTAAATTTCATTCATTCACAATGTGCCAGAAAACTAAATAATTAATTTTGTTTTATTTTTAATAGAACTAAAAATAGCAAGTAAAATACCACAACTACTGTGTTGGCCTGGTTTCTTCCAATTACTACACTATCAGTTCTACCAATTGAATCAGCTATTTCAGACTGCCAAAGAAAAGAAAAAAGTATTGACCCAAAAGAAGGTCAATCCAATATTCACATAGATATTACATATTCGATACCATATGCTTTTCTGCACTTGCATTTTCCCTCATATTTCACTTCAGCAGATTCTAATATACCACAGCTAAGCAGATAGAACAAGAATGGTTCAATTGCATTAGCAGACTGTATTTTAGACATTTGCCAAGTGGGCAAGTTCAGTAACAAAGTCAAAGTCCTGAAACAACTGGAATTTGATGCAGATGAATGCTGAATCAATAAGCTCTTAGAGCACTAAAAAGTTGGGAAATGGCAGGTGAAATTGAAGTGGTTCTTTGAATTCTTTATCATTTTATGTTTCTCCTTAGCTAAAGCCTTTCTGAAAATTACTTCGCCAATGTGCTCTTTTTGAAGAGAAAGAAAATACAAATATATGCTTTGGTTTTTTTTAAAGATTTTTTTTTTTTTAATTTGAGAGAGAGAATGAGAGAGAGAGAGCACGAGAGGGGGGAGGGTCAGAGGGAGAAGCAGACTCCCCGCTGAGCAGGGAGCCCGATGCGGGACTTGATCCCGGGACTCCAGGATCATGACCTGAGCCGAAGGCAGTTGCTTAACCAACTGAGCCACCCAGGCGCCCCAAATATATGCTTTGTAATTCATCATATTCTTAGGAAATTTTGATTAAAATATTTTTTGGCACATGTAAGTTTCTGTAATCCTGTGTTTTATTAGTTTTGCTTTAATAGATATTTTAAAAAAGATGTTATAACAAAAAGAAATGGAATTATGTGTATTATGCCAAAAATTATGGGATAGTTTGTTTCAATTAAGTTTTTTTTTTTCCTATGAGATGTTATTTACCATGGCCATATTCTTTGTTTTAGCATCACTACAATGCCTTTTTTTTTTTTTTTTTAAGATTTTCATTTATTTACTTGGCAGAGAGAGACACAGTGAGAGAGGGAACACAAGCAGGGGGAGTGGGAGAGGGAGAAGCAGGCTTCCCGCTGAGCAGGGAGCCCGATGCGGGGCTCGATCCCAGGACGCTGGGATCGTGACCTGAGCTGAAGGCAGATGCTTAACAACTGAGCCACCCAGGCGCCCCTTTGCTACAATGCTTTTTATCAGCACATTGCAATAGACCAAGTTTACCTTAATTTTATCCCCTTGCTTGTAAATTTTGAGAGCAATAAAAACAAGTTTCTGGTAGATCAAATACTTTTAGCAACAATTTATCACTACTGAAAACATTAGTGCTTCCAATTTTTAATATAATATTTTATGAAAATAGCCAAAACTACTTGCAATGGCTTAAGCCAAATAAAGGATAGAACAGCGATATACAAAGTTATCTTCAAAAGTCTTACGATTTTAGTTAAAACATTCACTAAGGTTCCCATCACTTTGACTTAATTTGACTTTCTTCATTTTCTGCTGTGACAAGTCATCTTTTTTGGCACATCTTCTGCTGGCTTCTTGCTCACTTTGTTGTTCTTCTTTTCTCTTTATTTATAGACTGAAAATTCATCTTCCTTAGGAAAAACTTTATAAATCCATGTTTAAATCTTTGACACATATAAAATATGAGAACGACTGGGCTGTATGTTAAATCTTAGTAAGTCAATGTCTTAGAAACTACCCCCTTCACCCACAAACTCCATTAGAATGCTTTATGTTACTGCTCAAACTGGGGGATTTCCCTTTGAGTTTGTTGTTCTTAATTGATTTTTATAAATGCAATGAAGTGTCAGGATACCAAGAGACAAAGATCAGTCAGAAGTTGTTTATTTCTGTTTCCTTTCCCTCTAAACAAAGCATCATTAAGCAACAGAGACATATCGTCAGCACTGATTCTTTGGGGCTGTGCTGCAAACACTTCTTTTTCTTAGAATTTGGAACCCATTAAACTGAAGGAACAGATCAAAAAATGTCATCCTACACCCAAAGCCAAATGCAGTGGGCATGACTGGGTAACTATCTCAAACAAGAGATGGATTCTGACCCTTTTTATAAGGGTCTGAAAGATGGGCGGTGATGATATTCTATCACAAACTTCCTTTCATTATATTGCAATTATCAAATAAAAACATTTGGAAAGCAACAATTTTTAACTTTTATATTTCCTCACTCTTAGTACCTCAATACATTTGACAAGAAGGTATGACCTAACTTCAAGCAATTTGAGGACATCATACCTTTGATCAAAAAGTGATTACCTTGGGGTGCCTGGGTGGTTCAGTCGTTAGGCATCTGCCTTCGGCTCAGGTCATGGTCCCAGGGTCCTGGGATCGAGCCCCGCATCCGGCTCCCTGCTCAGCGGAAAGCCTGCTTCTCCCTCTCTCTCTGCCTGCTTATGTTCCCTTTCTTGCTGTGTCTCTCTCTGTCAAATAAATAAGTAAAATCTTTTAAAAAAAGTGGTAACATCAAGTAGGAATATTCATCTTAACTCAATTTAAATTTGACTGATTGAAAAAAAAAGAATGAAATTCTCTGTTTGAAATATAAGTGCATATGTACATTAAACATCCTGCTGAGCATTGCTGATTTACAAAGAAAAATTCTATTAAGATTTGAAAAACTTAGGTTCTGTTATCAGAAGGCCTAGTTTTAATTCCTAGTCAATTATTAGCAAATGTAAAAAAGGGCAAATCAAATACTATCTTTGAGCCTCAGTTTTTACACCTGTAATAATAATATTTAACAGAGTTGTTTAAAGGAGCACCTGAGAATGTAGGTAAAGTTTTATTTATATGTGCTCTATATTTTGTTCACATGTATTCAGAAACCCCTGGAAGCTAGGTACTAAATCAAGAACTGGGGGAGAGGAGTTGATGAAGCCTATATCCTTTAAGCCTGAATCCTGGTTGAAAGAGACGGATGTATTAAATATCAATATAATATGCAACACTATAATTAAGGGAAAAGATCGAAAATTTGTTGGGCCTCTAGGTAGGGAGAAATCAGTTCTGCCTTTGGATGTCAGAAAATTTTTGTAGGAGACAGTATTTGAGCTGAGGCTTGAGAGAAAAGAGTTTACCATGGAGAGGATTCATCAAGGAATAAAAACCACATGTACACATAGGGCATGGAAGGGTAACACCAAATGGTGCTTAAGAAAGTTTGTGACACCTGGGTGGTTGGAACATAGAGTCTGTGGGAGAATGGCAGCTGATGAGGCTTGAAAACTTATTAAAAAGGGACAGATTGTGAAGGTTCCTGAAACATAAAGACTTTCAGATTTGATGTGAAAGATACTAATGTGGCTATGAAATCATAGTGCTTTAGGAAAACTAGTCTAGCTGTAGCATGAAGAATAGTTTGTTATTCTCAAGACTAGAGTCTTGGAGACCAAATAACACCCATTGTAGCAATTCAGGTGTAGGGTGATGAGGTCAGGGATATAGGACAGAGGCCAGTATTTGCAACTAGATGACGTGTTTGGTTTGGGGTGTGCTTAAGGTCAATGATTATATTACGTATGTTGAGGAGAGAGCAGTTGGGGTAATAGATGCTTGCTCCACTGAAACTTTTATGTCACAGTCAAATTTTTTCAATATTTACTGTCTTCCTGTTGCTGTAGGAAAAAAAAAAAAAAGCTCTGCATACAAGGCATTCCATAACATCTATTTCTGCAGCATCATCTCCAATTGATATCTAGGTGTCAATAATCTAGTAACAATTCCCCAAATGCATGCTACTCTCTTTAGGCTCTGTACTTTGCATACTCTGCTTCCTATGCTTAAATTCTTGAATTTCTTTTTCATACACTCATTATTGGGTGATTCACTTGTAAAAAAATTTTTAAAAATTAGTAATAATGATATAAACTCTATTTGACTAGTTTCGACATTTATTTTCCTCTCTAGCACATGTTAGGACAAAAGAAAATTTTATTGAATAAATGAACATATAAATGAGGTATGAGCATTATACTGGAGCAACTTTGCATGATGAAAGTCTGTCTTGTGACAAATCTTCTTCCAAGAATTCACAAAGTTAGTGGGACAGATTTCTGAGTAGAGTTAGTATACTAGATATTACTCATCTACATTGTGGGTGTGTGTTTTTTTTCCTAAGAATAATGATAAGAGGGTAAGCTAAATTTCATAATTATAAATCTGATTAAAATTTAAAAATCACATTTTATTAAAATGCCTCCTAATTTCTTATACTATTCTTTTACACATTATGCATGTTACATGCTTAGACTAACAGATACTTATTCTCTATTAAATGTATTAAAAAGAAGCCTCAATCTAGATTTTAACAATGTAAAATATAAAGATTTTGAGTTCATCTTTTCTTGGTATCCCTGCCCTTGTCACCTTTACTGTCTTGCACAGGCGAGCATTGTTTGAGAATGATCAAGAAAATGAGGCACAGAAATACCAAAGTTAACGCCATTATGGTGTATTAAAAGAATTACCTCACCATCAAATGTTTTTTTTTTGTTCTTTTTCTGACCATCTAAATGAATAAAGCAGGATAATGACATTCTCATTATTTTAGGAACACATTTGCATCCATAATGAAAAAGAGTCCCTAAAGGGCATAGATACCACAGAGGCGACTATCTGAATTAATTAAAATTGTTTGCCTGATTAGATAAAAAATGCAAGTATAAACTGCATATCAGGGAAAGTTTCTCTTCTCATCAAAACACAAGAATAATCTATTTTTAACACAAAGCCTAATAAGATTAGTCTTTAGAAAACAAAATTTAGGTTTGCATATATTTCTCTACTTTAAAAAAACTGACTCTATTGGTCAATAAAAATAATAATATCCATATACTATATCTTATATTTTCTTCTAAATTCTTCAGTAATTATACAATAAGATTATTTAAAAGGTAAACACATATCTCAAAATAATCAATTCATTTAATATTTTATTTAAAATTTTGATAATCCTTATAAATTATTATTTTTATTATTTTTTAAATGAATACGTGTTTATCAACATAATCATTTGCTCCTATGCCAAATTATTCTTCTCAATGTCAGAAAGCAAATAGTTCTTTTTTACTTATAAATATGTTTTCAAGTGTGCAGATTAATTTAAGTGAGTTATTAATATAGTTTTTATTAGAGCCATTAAATTGTGAATTATCTTGAAATGATTGTATTACTTTTCCAATGTTTCCCTAATATAGTTTCAGTCCTAGGGAAAAGAGATGTTTGTGAAAGTAACTATTGTCCTCAGCAATATGAACTTTGTTTTTTTTTTTTTAAAGAATAAAATGAAAATACATGGCATATGTCTTTCTAAAATAATTCCATGTGGGAACAGGCTCGTCTTTATTTTGATCTTCAGTTATAATGAGAAAGTAGATTAAGATGAATATGTACAAGGCTGATTCATACCAAACTTACTACTATGTAGTAAAGTCATACATTAAAGACATTGCTTGGTGATTGCTATAGTAACTTAGTTACTATACACTTTAGTGGTTTAAAAAATGTTTAATTTATCAGCCTATTACACAGAAGAATGGCATACTTTGGGGCATATGTCCTATTTTACTTTAAGCTAGTATAGGAAACCCACATATCTGGTGAGTTTAGTCTTCTGAAACTCAGTAAAATGATTTTATGATGTTGAAATGCCTTGTCAAAAATTGAAATTTTCAGCAAACTTTTTCCTTGTATAACAGCAGACAACTGATTGGCCGATATTTTTCCCTTCAAAATTATTTCTTAATGCAATTTGGCACATTTTATAAATTCAGCTTAAAAGTAGTTCCATAACGAATATTGAGTATATTTATCTCATTGCTGCCCAGAGGTCTTTAATAGTAGACATGTATTAGGAGTGATATAATGAACAACAAGCTATGTTGTGAAGAGATAATTGTCTAAGATGAAGGGGACTTGTGCAAAAAAATAAATAAATATGAAACAGAAAGTATCCTTTGAAGTTTAATAAAGTGTTAGATGAGTTCATGCAGAGGATGGAAAGTTTACTTCCAATAGACATCCAAGGGGGTCTGCTGTGGTGATGTTATTTGTTGTAGGTAATACTGGACATGAAGTGGTAGATTTCAGGTGAGGGACACTTCACTTAACAGTAGTATAAACTTGGCAATTCTCAAAGGGATGATGAGTCCAGTGGGTGTCAGCATCAGATTCAGAAAAGGGAATGGGAGAAAGTAAAGCTGTAAAGATAGAGAACTATGAAGGAGGGCAAAAATCCTGCTCTAAAATGTGGTACATATCCTGAAGTGAACTACAAGTAATTAACAGCATAATGATACAATAGAGTTATGCCTCAAAGACTATAGTGTACAGCAAGCTATAAGATTAGCAGGAAGCAGTGACATTTGGGATGGACATAAGTTCAGCAAGCTATTATAAAAATCTATGCAAGTTACAGTTAAGTACAGAGAATAAGGAGCATGATATCATGTAAAATATTAACACTGTGTTGACACTAATATTAACCATAGAAACTAACATTTATTGAACCTTTACTATGTGTCAGGCCCTCAGCCAAGCACTACATATGGACTATTTTATTTATCACTAAACGGTAATTATAAATACTAATGTTATCTACATCTTACAGATGAGGAAATGGGGCTTCTGAGAGGTTAAATAACTTGCCTGAGTTCTCAAATCTAGTGATAAGTAGAGACAAGATTTGAATCTAAGCTTTCAGACTCCAAAACCATGCTATGAACAATTACAAGTTAGATAATTGATTTTCTGGGAAGGAAAAAAGAAAATCAAAGATGACTGAGCTTTAAGTTTGAGTGACTGGAAGGAGAGCGATGCCATTAATAAAAATTGGGACATTTAAAAAAAAATGTTTCTTTTCAGTGAGCCTTGGCCTTTGTGCAGCCCTGTTTTTAGTAGAAGTGATTTGACCTTCTATCTAAAGAATGTACTGAGGTAGTGGGTTTGCAGAGAGCATGGAGAGGAGAGAGAAAAGACTCAACACCAGCTCACCATCTTGATGCCAGCACTCATGACTATAACGTATTTCATTTTCATCCCTGCCAAGAAGTGGTATGATTCCAAATTATAGATGAAGAAAGGAACACACAGAGGTTAGGGAACTTACCCAAAGTTATTTGGCTAATAAGTGATAAGGAAAAAATTCTGTTCTGCCATCACCCTCTCATCAGAGTCTGATTCCTTTCCAGAACACTCAAGTTCAGATAATTTGGTACATCTCTAATTGAATCTTCAATCACACCTCACTTCCAAAAGAATCTTAAATGGGCATCCCTTCAAAAATAGAAGCTTCTAGGCTTTAACAAGGGAGTGTTAGATTACAGTTCTTTCAGAATAGTTCTAGTAAGTATTGATAAATGTCTAAATACTTTCTTCTCACTAGGCAGCAATTTCCAAAGTCTTTATTCTTAGTAGACAGGACTTTCCACACCTACAGGTCATTTAATACACTCTCAGATGTCCATAATGATCTGCTAAATCCTGAGACCTCCCAGAATCTCCTCAGAGCTTACTCTCTTTGACTTCCCTGTTGGCTGCACCTTCCTTTGCAATATCTCCTTGGCTTTCATAACGCTGTTGCCTCCTTCTCTTCCACCTCTGTTATCTTTCTTTGCAGTGTTCTCCACTCCTACCTCCTTTCCTGACTACTCCTTTAGTATAACTCTTCCCTTGAAATCCGGTTCTTTTCCATTACTCTCTTCTTTCATGCTGGGACAGCTCATTTAATTCAATAAATCTTCTCCCAAGAAAAAAACCCTTAATTTTATCTACTGGCCAAGTTTCTATTCTTTATTTCAAGATGTGGCTGTCTTTCCCTAAACTGTTTGTTCCTCCTGGGTCCCTATCTTAATTAACATTACCATTTTCCTCTTGGTTATGTAGTCCAGAAATTTAAAGCCATCTTCCACGCACCTTTCTCCATAACTCCCTCCATCTAATAAGATGCCAAATCCTTTCATCTACCTCCCCATAGCTCTCGTATCATAAGAAAAAGAGAATAATGATAAAGATAGTATCAACTACCCCCACCAATATCACTGTCATTGGTATTTATTTTGTATTAGAATTGTACTAAGGATTTTCTGCATATATATTATTTACTTCTCACAATGGCACTATAGAGACCATAGCTAAAGTGAAGAAATTGAGAAGGCTCAGAGAGCACTTGCCCTTGGTCTCACATCCATTTCAAACTCAGGTGTGACTACTCCAACCCTTGAAGCCTTCCTCTCTTCTGCCTCAACCTTTCCATTCCCACTTCTACTTTCTAAGTTGGTCTCTCACCACTTCTTCTCTGAAAGAATGCAGGAGACCCCCTGCCTTTAATTGTGGACCTCTCTGTCCACCTGTTCTTTAAACACATTCATCTTCATAAAAACAATGTTAACAAGACTGTATAATTGACAAGACTGTATAATTTCTCATTGATTTTTGATACGAGGGTAATGGGAGCCTTCAAAAAAACAAGACTAAATAAAAATCTGTCTATATCGCCATCTATAAAATTAGCTTAATCTGAATCAGGGACCAGAGGCATAGAATATTGAGAGGTTAATTATCAGTCAATCTACCAAGTCTTTCTCCACTGTCTAAGTCACCTCCATAGCAGGCTTAGAGTACAGCTAGAATTACTTACAAGAAAGGCCAAATTACTATCACCACAAAATTCAAGTCAAAATATTGCCAGTGACATCCATGGAGCAAGTTCAAGCCATAAATTTCATCTTTGCCTAGAGTAGAGTCAGAGATATTTATCCAACTGGATAAAGTTTTACTTCATCCAAATGAATCAAACATGAGAGGCATCAAAACTCTTTTTTACACCCTTCATACTTTTTTTTTATTACATACTTTATGTTTGGGGCTTCTGCTTTCTATTTTTCTATTGCTTTGGATATAAAAATGTTTTCTGAGGATAATCACAAAATATTGATGGGCCCTTGTTTATGAACTTTATTCTAAGAACAGATTCTGAAAATGAAAACTCCGGGGGAGGAGGGGGAACAAGTAGATCTATTTCTCTGAATGAATTGTATAGAAAGAGTCCTATTGAGCATTAATCACTCAGTCCAGGTCTACCCTTAGGATTTGAGGTGGGTCAATTCCACCCAAAATGCTTGTCTACCATTCAATGTACTATGAGTGAAATGGAACCTGGGGCAATAATAAATATTGCCTACATTGTAACTTCTTTGTGAATTCAACCCCGAAACTCTAGTCAAAATTAATTTTCCCCTATATCATCTTAGTTATTCCAGAATGGGAATAAATGGATGAAGCTATTATTGGAATAATAAATGAATGAACTAATAAATCAGTTAATCATTAAATCAATGTGAATATATTTAATGATTTAAAAAATAGATTATGGGGAAGCTTTGGTGATTAACAGAACTTCCACAATGTAACAACCCTACTTTGAGATGTTCTATGACAATATTTACCATATTAACAATTATTATAACATTATTCACCTACTTATTGGGACCCTATTATGTGCCGAGAGCTATCGTAGGTACACTTCCTACATTAACATATTTAATCTTTAAAACAAGTAAATGAGGTAATTATTTTTATTATCTACATTTTACAGATAAGAAAATTAAACCCAAGATTACTCAGCCAGAAGGTAAAGGAGCTGGAAATCAAATATAAACACTCCAATGCCACAGGAATACTCTTCATGTCTATGCTAAACTGTCTCTATGGAAACTAGAGAAAAAAATACAGGTAAACGTTTAGTTTGTACCTTATTCTTGAAAAAAAAAATCATCTGAGGTGATATTATTTCTACTCTACCTTGTGGCCAGACTGTCAACATCCCCAATTTCAGTCAAATATTTGAACTAATGTTTTTTGCATGATTGGAAATATTCTCCATATCTGTTATATTGTATAGTTTCTCATCTTGAAGTGTCACATTAGAATTCAGTTTCTCATTCTCTCACAGAATGAAGTGTACAGCGTACCCAAAATGTCCATAATCTGATCCCATTCTACCTGTTCAATTTGAACTCCCATCATTCCAATCACACACCCTGTATTTCAGCAGCACCGTCCACTAAATGTAGGCTTTTTCCATGGTAGTTTATAAACCTTTCAGCCAAATTCCAACTCTTACACAAAACTTCCATAATTCCCTGAGATGGATATAATATGCTTAAAAAAATTTTTGAAACCCTTTACCTATAACTATCTTATAGCACTTTTTACAGTACACTTCTTGTCCCTTTTGAATATTCATGGAATTTCCTTCTGAAATGCAGTTTCCTAGGTGGCCAAAACCATACTTTACTCAATTGTGTATAACTGTATTTCTCAACACAGATCTCACTAATCTGCAAAATAGTTGTGTTAATAAAGTTAAAATAATTAAAAATAAAAAAGCATTTTATCCAGTTATTTTAAATATATATATATATCTCAAGTCGAAGAAGGAAGTATAAAAACTTATAAGAAATCCTGTCATCAATAGTACCTACTTTTATAAAGTAATCCATACATAATAGATAAGAACGCAAAGTATATGATATATTAATGAAAAGTTCTGTGCTTTGTACTTTCCAAGATTCAATTACCATTATCAACATTTTTAAATTTTTGATTCATATTTTAATTGCTTTTCACTTCCCTAAATTCATAAAACTGATTTTTCTAAGGAATTCTTCCTTTTAATGTGTTTGTACTTACTTTCTGAAGAACTTATTATAATAAATAATATATTCTGATTTTCTTACCATTTTAAAAATATGATTCATGACTTTCTCAGACATTTGTACTTTTTTGTACTGTTAAAAAAGACAGAAAATTAACTTATATTAACTTGCTTTATAACACTTATAGGCAATTTTCTACAACGATTTTTAGATGATCAAATTTACTATTTAATTTCTGTGTATGAGGGTTGTGCCAAGGCTCTACAGAAAGTTTAATATTAGATCTTTTAAATAGTTAAAATTTAAACACAAGTGTACCATTAGATAACAATGTAAAACTGGGAAAAGAGATATCAAGAGGTCAAGATAGAGGTCTGATGAATTTTGATTGCAGATAAGGGAAGAATAGGAACATTTCTAGATCAGTGCTCTCCAATAAAACTTTTTGTGTAATTAGAAATGCCCATATCTGCATTGTCCAATATGGAAGCCACTTGCCACGTATGACTATTGAAAACTTAAAGTTGTCTAATGTTAATGAGGAAAGTTATTTTTAATGTTACTTAATATAAAATTTAAATGGCCAAAAGGGGCAAGTGGCTCCCATATCAGACAGTACAGTCCTATAATATAATACGTCCAGAATAGATCCAGATGGGGAATTGGTATTGGGAGGTACCATGCAACCAGGTGGCAGCTGACATTTTTGGGATCTAGAGTTAAAATGACAACAGATGCCTAAACAGAGAACAGGAGGATGCCAAACACAAGTTTACACTACTTTATAACTGTGTGTTGAATTTCTCTCCCTCATCTTCAGATGTTATTTTAACATAAGAAACAGAAGAGTTATAAAGGTTGGTTTATTTTTTCCCAAATACTCATTCTATACTTGGAAAATACTTGTTGAAAGTATCTATTTAAATAAGGAAATTAAATTAGTGATGTAAATACCTAAAAGAAATTACGCACTGGGGGGAAAAAAAAAAAAAGCTGTCACCATAAGTGAGAGTACAGGATTTCATGATCTACCTATCAAGCTGGTTTAGCAATGAGAAGACACACAGTTGAAATGAATAAAAAAGTACAACTAGGATAAAAAAATCTTTTTGTGTTTCAGCAATTAACCATACCCATCTGTGTATACTATCTGGCAAATTGGCATTAATGCTTTTAGATATATTCTCCATTCTTTTGTTTTTTAGCTATAAATCAAGATGTTAATATATATTCCCCATTCTTCTTTTGTTTTTTAGCTATAAGTTAAGATGTTAACTTGATAGTTTGTGTGTAATATTTCTTTTTTCTTTTAGTCACCAAAGTCACTGTGGACAAATTTCAACATAAGGGAAAAACATTACTATATTCTATATCTCTGTTCCAATGAGAACAAGTGTTTTAGGATAACTAAATGTCAATTACTCATTACTGTAGTATTCCCACTAGTTCAAAGGTATGGCAAGAATGCCACCAATTATCATTTTGCTGATAACTTTCATAATGAGAACCTGTTAAGCTAACGATGAGACAGGTGTTCATCATTTAAGGGACTCCTGAGAAGACTGCTCACTTAGCAATTAATAACATTTCTAAGACATTTTCCATTTCTGGATTCCATAAAAACCTAGTTTCATTAACATGTGGATCATTAATGAGAAAAATAAACAAAAAGTTTGGTTAAATTAATGTAGGTATTTTGTAAAATAAATTTTAAAAGAAACCAAATTAGATCAAGATGGTTAGTCTTTTGCATTTATTTTAATATATTAAAAATCATAATAAAAATACACATGTGTTTTATATTTATTAAATGATGTTGAAAATATTTAGTAACTACTAACAATTTTACTGAGTATATACTAGCTGTAGGGCACTATCCAGTTGGGATCATATCCATTAAATCATTGCTAAGACCAATGTCATGAAGTTTTTTCCCTATGTCATCTTTTAGAGGAGTTTTATAGTTTTGGGTCATAACATTTTAAGTCTTTATTTCATTTCAAGTTAATTTTTGTATGTGGTGTAAGATCGAGGTCCAATTTCATTCTTCTGCATGCGGATATACAATTTTCCTAGCCATATGTTTTGAAGATTACCCTTTCTTCATTGTGTATTCTTTTTTTCCCCCATGGTGTATTTTTGACACCCTCTTGAAGGTCAGTTGACCATTTCTGTGTGGATTAATTTCTGGGTTCTCTATTCTGTTCTACCAATCTATATGTTTGTCATATTGTCAGAATACACTGGTTTAATTACTGTCACTTTGTAATTAATTTTTAAATTAGGAAGTGTGATGCCTCCAGCTTTGTTTTTCTCAAGGTGGTTGTGGCTATTTTGGGTCATTTGTAGTTCCATATTAATTTTAGTGCTTTTTCTACTTCAGCAAAACATTCCATTGAGATTTTGCTATGGATTACACCGAATCTGTAGACCACTTTGGGTAAAATGGACATTTTAACAACATTAAGTCTTCCAAACCAAGAACACAAAATATTTTTTCCATTTGCTTGTGTCTTCTTTAATTTCTTTAATCAATATTTTGTAGTTTTCACTGTACAAGTCTTTCTCTTAGTTAAGTTTATTCCTAAGTATTTTATTCTTTTTTGGTGCTATTGTAAATGAGATTGTTTTCCTAATTCCCTTTCAAATAGTTTGTTTTTAGTGTATAGAAATGCAACTGATTTTGTATGTGCACCAGGGCTTTACTCTGCTTCCTTGAAATGAGCCCACTGGAACGGATGTCTTACCAATAGAAGGTGCTGCTGAAAGACAGAATTGTCTTTATTCACCCAATGATAAGCTTACTCTTACACCTGCCTATCAAACGAGAAGAGAGATTGGAGTGCCTGGGTGGCTCACTCAGTCAAGCGGCCAACTCTTGATTTTGGTTCAGGTCATGATCTCAGGGTTCTGGGATCAAGCCCTGTATTGGGCTCGGTGCTCAGCAGGGAGTCTGTAAAGGATTCTCTCTTTCCCTCTCCTTCTGCCCCTCCCCCTGCTCACATGCTCCCTCCTTCCCTCTAAAATAAATAAATAAATCTTAAAAAAAAAAAAAAAAAAGGAAGAAAAAAAGAGAAGGGGGACTGATAGGAGAGGAGGTCAATGGGCAATGACCTGTCACAGAAACACAAGTTCACTGGATCTGAGCATGTCTCTCTATGAGATTATTAAGCCTTATGGATGATGAAGAGATGCAGGACCCCTTAGCACTTTTCCTTGCTGACCTCTGTCTGTTAGATTTTACCAAAAATTTTTCCTCCTTTAGCTGATATCATGGGACAATATTTTTCTCATGTTCCATTGAATAACAGTTGGGCACCACAAATAAAAGTAAAAGTTGTCCTTACCAACTTTTGTGATATGGATGGGATTGGTTCCTGGAGGAAATTATTGCAATGGTAATATGTTTTTTATTTTAAATTTAATATGAAAGAAAACCATGCCATAGTGGAAAAGCTCCATCTATTCAAGAGTTTGAAGATTGCCTCTTTGCCTTCTACTCCTTATACAAATGTCTCTCTCTTCTGAAGGGAGATAAGGCTAAGGAGAAAAACAACTGAAATTCATGACTTGGGTCAATAAAATTTTCAAGACTCAAAAAGATATTGGGATTTCACTATTCTTTTAGGGAGGGGTGATCTGTCATAGGAAATTAGAAAAGTAAAAACTGAGAAGGAGCAAAACAGAAGAGATCATAGAGGGGAAGGGAAGGGAAAAGAATAGTAACTAAGGAAACTGTATAGATGAGACACCATAGGGGTGTCTGTGAGATTTCCGTCAACAGTCTAGCCTGGAGACCTTAACCCTTATCAGTAAGAAGGAGTGAAGTACTTAGTCCAAGGCACTGCCAATCTCTAGTCCCAGCACTATACAATTTTAATACTTTCACTCCTTTTGTAAAGAACTTGCTTAAACATTCTTTGGTGGCCACTATATAATTCCTCATGATAGTAAAGGAAATAGCTTTCAGAAGATGTGGAAAAGGAGTATTATGCTCTTCCCTCACCACTGACGGTCCGGTCAGCAGCAACACTGCAGTCTACTGGGAAGGAAGAAGCATGTACCAGTCAATGATAACCCAGATGGGGAAAAAGCAACAGTAGTGCTATTTGCTCCTTACCTAGAGGTTACATCAGACATCTTGTGTGATAGATAGCCAAACGAAGCTATCACATCAGCCATGTAGGATTTTAGTGTATGATGAAAGTTATTACAGTCAAAGATGAAAAGCAAATTATTCAGCAAGCAAACTGACTAAGCATTGTGAAAATGAAAAAAAAAAAAATCAAAAAAAGACCTAGCATACACCATATCCTCAAATACATTCCAAGTGTTTAAATAATTAAACATATGAAAGTCTATGAAAGAACAAGAAAAAAATATTCATAATTGTATAAAATTATTCATATACTTATATAACATTTGGGGATGGAAATTCCTTCCTAAGGATGAAACTATAAGCAGATATAACAAAGAAATGAATAATATAGAGTTGACTATTTTACATCTTAAGATGTTTTCAGTAAAATATATCCAAATAAAATGAAAAGGGACTTGGTAAAATAAAGGACAGATTAACACCTATAATAACAAATCATATTAGAAGAATAGGGGAAATCACAGACAAGCAATTAAAGAAAAATATAAATAGTAAACATGAAAAAGAGAAAACAACACTCACCAGAGTTAAATAAATGCAAATTAAAGCAATAGTGATATGACTTTTTGGCCTTTGAATTGGTCAAAGACATTGGGTAAAACAGAGTAAAATGGAAATTGCAATAATGTAATCCTATGCTTTTAATGCTCTGTGGGGCCACACCACTAGGACATTTACAGTGTTATCTAGTTTAGTCCTTAACCAAAACCCTCTGGGTAAGTAGTACAGCATTTCCCCTATTTTATAAATAAGAAAAAGAAGGCTTGCAGACCTTGTATGTTGTGAAAAATCAAATACCTATTAAGTGCTAGAGTTCAAACTAGAATACTATTTTATTAGATCCCACAATCCTGCTCTTTCTACAGTGATACAGAGTAGTCCTGCTTTACAGGAGAAGAATTAGTGACGTTTGATTTAGGAAGTAACATGATAAAACCAATGATGGGGAAATTTTGTTTGGCAGTATTAAGTAATAAGAGGTGTGCGTAACATTTTTTAAAAAAATATTCATCGGTATCTAAAAAATTGCATGACATGCTTTTGTATCTTCTCACGTTTTAAGTTCTACTAAACCTGGAGCATCAAGGTTACACTTACTGTGGTGGTGTTGATATTTATGCCTTATGCCTTCCCGCCTGAATTTTTCAGTAGCAATGTTATCCCACAGTAACCACATCCCTTTCCATTTCACTGTGTATCATATAAACAAGAAACATAGGAGTAGTAGCTAACAAAACAGTCTGAGCCAGATATAGTTTGGAATTAAATTTCCAAACCCATGGAAGCAAAATTGTCCCTCTTCATAGTGTTGTAAGCAAGGATTTCAGTCACCCATCAAAGGCTGAAGTGGAGGTAAAACCTCAGCAACTAGAGAATTACTAAAAGCCACATTAAAAAATTCCCATGGTTTCATGTCTCACATTTAAGTCTTTAATTTTTGAATTTAGAATTTACTTTTGTATATGGTATAAGAAAGTGGTCCAGTTTCATTCTTCTGCATGGTGCTATCCAGTTCTCCCAACACAATTTGTTGAAGAGACTCTTTCCCATTGCATATTCTTATCCGTTTTGTCGAAGATTAATTGACCATGTAGCTGTGGGTTCATTTCTGGGCTTTCTATTCTGTTCCACTGATCTATGTGTCTATTTTTGTACCAGTACCATACTGTCTTGATGATGACAGCTTTGTAATATAAGTTAAGGTCCAGAATTGTGATGCCTCCAGCTTTGCTTTTCTTTTTCAATATTGCTTTGGCTTTTTGGGGTCTTTTGTGTTTCCATACAAATTTTAGAATTTTTTGTTCTAGCTCTGTGAAAAATGCTGTTGGTATTTTGATAGGGATTGCATTAAATGTATAGACATGAAATCATAAAATTCTGACAGGAAAACAGTAGCCTCTTTGATGTCAGCCATAGAAAATTCTTTCTAGATATGTCTCTGGAGGCAAGGGAAACAAAAGCAAAGATAAACTATTGGGGCTTCATCACAATAAAAAGCTTCTGCACAGCAAAGGAAACAATCAACAAAACTAAAAGGCAGCCTATGGAATGGGAGAAGATATTTGCAAGTGACATATCTCTTAAAGGGTTAGTATCCAAAATATACAAAGAGCTTGGTATAGGCAAGCATTTGTTCCCTTAGAATAGCTTAAACCCTGGAAAAGTCTGGCTCCACATTATAAAAGGCACAACTGGCTTTATTTGTTTTAGTATTTGCTTTTCAATTACAAATGCAATTCAGATTGAGACAGCAAAATAGTTCCTGGATAGTTTTGGAAATATGCTATTGTAATGCACTGCTCTCGTGGCTGTGAAATAATTTAGCTATGCTTGAAACTCTAAGTATTGTGTTTAGAGTCAAACTTGTATTTTATTCTTTTAACATTCAAAAAGATAGTATAGAATTTTAAATGCTGAGTAACATTAAAGACAAACCAATATGTTATTCCTGCATGGTGTACAAGGAATTTTTTAGTAATTCCTACCTTTTCAGATCATTAATCTTAATAATTATATTATGCAGGCTTTATATATCACCCTCAAAATGACTAATACAGCAATCTTTATAATTCTTAAAATTGGGTAGAATACATATTCAAGTGTTTCAACAAAGCAATTCTCAGGAGACAAATGCAGCTCTAATTTAGCCTTGTAGTTTCTTGATAATAAACAAAAGTAGAAGAGCAAAAAATGGATATCCTTACACCTTGAGTTTATTTTGAAGATTTTTATATTATTTTTTCATCATATTGAATTTCAGACATTGAGTCACTAGTTATCGGCTCATTCTGCAGATAAAACCAAATAAATAACTTGATTTAAATTTTACTGTGTAACATTTTCACATCTTTAGAGCTTTCCATCAAAATATGTCCCTATGGTATCAGATAAAGTTGAACATTGCAATGCAACAAATGTGGATTTCCATGAAAGAGGAAAGTAGCTCACAGTGATAGCTCCTTTTCTTTCTGTTTATTGTGTGGTGAATGTGTGGGCAGATACAGATTTAAATAATACGTTTATTAGTATATATAAATAACCTGTAATATTTTAACCTCTCCACCAAGCACACAAAGGTGTTTCAATATAGCCTTCTAGTTAGATAATCCCGTATCACTCCATTTCTTATATATACAGAAGCTCATGTTAAATTTTTGGAATTTTCTTCACACTTCTCATATTACACTACATAAGGATGCCTTCCTACTTCTAAAATGATGGCAAATTATTTAAGCCATCTGGTAATTTTCTTTTCTGAGTAAATTTCACCCAGGATTGTGAATCCAACACACAGATTCCTGTAGTTATTTTGTCTAAAACATAAAGCCCTAATGTCACTGTGGTTTTAGAAGTCTTCCTGATTTTATAATGAAAGAAATCCCTCAGTCATATTCTGTCTCTAAACTATATTGCCTCTTAAGTTAAAAGCATTCTAAGTCTTCACTGAAAAGCTACCGAAACCCCAAAATCAATTTCTCAATAGATTTGAGCAATTTGGTTTCTATTTTAGGATTCTTCATTTCCTGACTCTTAAAAACATTGACATATTGCAAGAAGTTTGGCTGGGAGATCCAAGTGCTAGTTATTTGCAGTTTATGGTACCAATCACCAAAGTTGGATATAATCCATCTTCATTGAAATACAAATGATTATTGGGCATTTCTCCAAAGGCAGAAATATACGTTAGGTGGTAAATATAATGCCAAGAAATGCAATGGCTATCTGGCCTTGAAATTTGAAGTTTAGTGAGAATTCAATCAATTTCATCCCAGCTCTGATCAATGATGCACACCCACACTCAACATGATCGAATTTAAATACCAGAAGAAATTACCGGCAAAATGCATATTTTCAGTCAGATTTACATGAAGAAGCCATAGCATTGCAAAGAGATCAAACCTGACTTATTCATCTAAACCATTTCTTTAAAAATGGCAAGAGAGGCTATAATATCAAAGATTTTTCCTTGACTAGAGTTTCATTAGGGCTTAAAGGAGAGAATGTAATTGCCTATGTCTCTGAGGCAAAGCCAATTGTTTTTTTCAAATTTTATAGTAATTTGTGGGGAAACACCGGAATAAACTTATTCTTAAATTGGATCTTAGAAGAGCTAACAGAAATTTCCAGGGACTTTCCCCTTCAAGATATTTAACTGGATAGCTAAGTAGAAAAAAGTTTATCCAATTTAAACAGGTTCCTAACTGAATCATTATGTAAGTATATTGAGAAAAGATGCATGCTAAGGCAACCAGGGACATTTATAACTTAATGAGAAAGAGTCCTATTCACTAACATTACAATCTTACATAGAAGGTCACTTAATCACATGGTTACATTTCACAACTTGTAGGAAAAGAAAGGAATAGGTATTAGTTCCCTCTAGAAATTAATATAGTTTTGAAAATCAAAAATAAAAGATATAGATGCTTAGAAAGTATTACATTTAAGGAATAATAATTAGTTTGTCTATCTTTATTATATTTGGAACAAAAATGACATTATTTAAATCTACATTTCTTGTTTAGTACATCTACATTTTGTATAACTAATGTGTATTATGTGAATTTCAACTATAAAGTTTTTAATATCAGACACTGCACACTGCAGACAAATCCTTTAATCGAGTTTCAAATTTTTCCATAAACTCATCTTATTCCGTCAGCAGAAGTGATCCCTGGTGTAGCTTTCTCCAGCAATGGGCTTTACATCAGAAAAATCTAATTCTTAAAAAAAAAAATCTAATTTCCTGGACAAAATAATGAAGAACATTTGCAATGGTATGGTACAGACTTTCTTTTTCAGCATAATATCAGATTTCTGTACCACTCAGAGAAATCTATTTTATCCATCTCCTGAAGTCAATAGAAAATATCTCTATATAAATTCTATATTTAATCCACCTGATAACTAAAATGTTATTATTCAGGATTACATACTTTTTCATTTTAATGCATTACCATTGTTATCATCATCATCATCATCATTTATTAGGAAATTGGTTGTAGGAAGGCAAAGAGTAATGAGAGGGAAAAGGTGAGCAGAAAGAAAGCAATACTAGCATTTATTCTCAACATTTTCTTGGCATTTTTTAATCCCTTTCCCTTATCTCTTATATGCCATATACTTCATAATTATATAAAAGAACCTTCATTCAGGCAGCTACCCATAATTTTGGCCCACATCAGCAGTTTTGGCCTTCACAACTTTGTATGAGGTATTTCAACAATGAGTAGCCAAATACAAAGCTTTATGAGCTTCATAATTGAAAAAAAAAAAATAGCACCTGAAATGCAAGGTCAATCCAACAATTATAGAGACATAATCAAAAGCCACACCTGCAACCACCAATGCTTTGGACACCTGTGCAATTGATCTGCTTTCTCTGACCAGCAGCTCAATCAACTGTATATCATTCTCTTAGAGTTATTGTATGGTCAACAGATTTGTGAATAAAGACTACTGAAATGACCAGACCATCTTTTCTAAACTATAGCCATTTTAATAACACAGATAAGAGAGTAGCAGTTGGAGAACTTTTCACTTAAATTTATTTTCCAAATACTCAATGCAAAACAAGGAAAACAACAAGTCTTGTAATAATTCAAACTTAACATTTCAGGAGGTTTGCATAGGTGGAAGCTATTCAGTGAAGAACTATCATTATTTAGCAAGAGTCAAGAAGTGTGACAATTGAAACATTCAAATAATAAAATATTTTAATTTTACTTTCAACTTTAATGTGAATGCCCTTCAAAGCATACCTGCCTTCATCAAAAGCTTTCTTTATAACTAAGTTTCCTATTTAAGCTGTGACTATTATATTTCTGGTAAGCTTGGGGGCAGAGGGAGAAATTAAACTCAATCTTTCACCAGTATATAAAGATACATTATCACAAAAAGACCAAGCAACAGTGAGTACAAATAAATAAATAAATAGATAAGTAAATAAGCCTGAAATTTTATTTATAATAGCCAGCTCTACTGAATATTATCATGTATACAATGGTATTTTCAGCTGGAAAT
The DNA here is from genome assembly GCF_029215605.1 of Mirounga angustirostris. Taxonomy (NCBI): domain Eukaryota; kingdom Metazoa; phylum Chordata; class Mammalia; order Carnivora; family Phocidae; genus Mirounga; species Mirounga angustirostris. The sequence goes on along the minus strand of NW_026991709.1, from coordinate 88,269,010 downwards.
CACAACAACTAACTGGAAATCATTCCCTGCTATTGAGCCAGATAAGTCCTTGTAATATATATATATTAATGCTGTCTTTAACTAGTTTTGAAGCCCTGGCTAGAGTTGGGCAGTTTCTCTTCTTGAGCAGCTGATTAAGTATACACCCAACACTTCTTTTTTTTTTTTTTTTTTTTTTTTTAGTATAGTTGACACAATGTTACATTACTTTCAGGTGTACAACAGTGATTGGACAAGTTTATACATTATGCTATACTCACCATAAGTGTAGCTACCATATGTCATCATACAAAGCTATTACAATATCATTGACTATATTCTTTACGCTCCCCTTTTATATCCATGACTTACTCATTCCAACCACTTCTTTATCATACTCCAGGCCACTGTGCACCTGCCTGCCTTAATCACCCCAAGGCCAGTATCAGACAACTAAAGACAGTCTCTATGCCCTACAGCCCAAGAAATTATTCAAATTAGGCAATCAGAAAGGAGCTCAAGAAACCTGGTTAACCTCATCACACTTGCCATACATAGACTTCCCCCATAACTCCAGTTTGCTGTTACCCTCTCCCTGCACAACTCCATTTGGCCCTGACTGATAGCTTTCTCTTGTTTGGAGCTATAAGTAACAAAGTATTCTGCCTTTCATCATCTGTCAGTTTTTTTGTCTTGCCATCAAAAACATATTTAAATTTTATAAAATAGTCCTTGGGCACTAGAGTTCTAATGACTAGTTGTCATTAATGGAAGGCATCACTCTTATTTGTGAAATTAATTCATTTAACTCTCATGCTTATGCACAGATGAACATATACCCTGTGTGTGGGAAGAATGTATAATTATTACTAATATTCTACAAAAATACTTTTGCATAAATATCCACTGTTATGAAACATTATTTTGATAAATTCTAATATTCTATGCTGAAATACTAACAACTTTCCTTTTTTTCTCCCATCTAATGCAGTAGAAAGTTTAGAAAAGAGAACCACTGATAAGTTTTGATCTATCGAGTTTTAGTACTGCCTTTTTTATGACATAGTTATAATATACATAGAATTTTTAATCCTTTAAATCACTTGTTCTTTCTACTATATCACATATTACTGTCTTTGTATGAAATGTATAAACATATTACAACTGTAGGATTTAATTAATACTGTCATATCTTCCTATCTAGGTAGTAAAGTAAGTAGGAAGAGATTTTAGATAAATTGGATATTAAACTGTTATAAAAAAGAGAAGAAACTGGAGATGAAATGCAGAAACTAATAATAGGAAACAAAATAGAACTGTAGGGATCCTCCAGTATAAGGGTTTTAAGGGTAAAAAAATGATGGGGAAAAAATAGGTAGGTTTATAACCTAAAACATGTACATACAAGAAAGCTACTTTTCATTTACTTACATTTATTTAATTAGTCAAGAGAGATTTAAAAAAAGAAAACTAACATTTATATGGCATCTAGTATGTTGTTGGCACTGGTTCAATGCTTTCACAGTTTTCTTACACCATGTAATTTCATAATTTTATTATTGTTGGCATTTTACATGAGGCACCAGGCTCAGAAAAACTAATGATTTGCTCAAGTTTACACAATACAGATTATGAGCAAAAATTCTAATCCCCAATCAGTTTGATTCTAAAGCCCATATCATTCTTTCTCTATAGGAAAAAGAGATCCATGGCAAGATGCTGGTTACAGATGCAAAGAAGCCAGAGAAAGCAATAAGCCATAAATCTGTTCATTTAAATAACTAGCATTAAAAGACATAATTGTTAACAAAATGATACCAAACAAAAAAAGATTAAAAAAAAAAACCCATGAAAGGGAAGATATAATATGCATGAGAGAAATGCCATAATATATATAAGGATAATTACCTTATCAAAAAATTAGCAGAAGCCTTATACCATTATATAGAATAAATCTAGTATTTTAGAATAAATTTTATTTTTGTTTGCTTGTTTTTCTAATCACATGTCTTAAGAAGGTACAGCTGTTAAAATAATAAAATCTAAAGTGGTCACATATACACTAATTATTACAGTTAATCTAACAACAAAACATGGTTTTTTTTTAGTACATTTACTATTTTCAGACTGTTCTGTAATAGGTCCCTGGAATAACATAGATATTCAAAGGTATCACTTTCAAAACAATATTACAGAAGTACTTCTAGTTCCAGGAAAATGGAGTAGTAGGTGTATTTTTTTTTATTCCACTTGCTATTAAAACAACTAAAAAACTAAAGACAATTAAAAACCATAAACATTACATATAAGGCAGACATAAAAGACCCTGAAAGGGGGAGAGAAAGTAGACCAGTTAGGGACCTTGGGACCCAAGAACTAAGAGGTTCCACTGGTTTTCTTTTTGTCTCATAATATATCCCAGATTTAGAGCTAAGAGAACCAGTTACCCAAAATGCCAATAGATAGAGGCAGGAAAAAAAAGCCCAATCAAACCCTGTCTCAAAGAAATGCATACTAATATACATAATAGTTAAACTCTTGAAAACTATGGATGAAGGGGAAAAAATCTTGAAAGCAGTGAGAGAGAAATGACACCTTACCTGTAGGGGAAAAAACAATTCAAATTATACTAAATTTCTCACTGGAAACTATTGAGACCAGAAGAAAGTGTTATAAAATGTGTTAAGTGCTGAAAGAAAAGAACTGTCAACCTAGAATCCTATATCTAGTGAAAATATTCCTTAGGAATGAAGGGGAAATAGTGACACTTTCTTTTTTTTTTTTTTAAGATTTTATTTATTCATTTGCTAGAGAGAGAGTGCACGAGAGTACAAGCAGGGGGAGTGGCAGGCAGAGGGAGAAGAAGGGAGATCCCAGGACCCTGGGATCATGACCTGAGCCAAAGGCAGATGCTTAACCGACCTAGCCACCCAGGTGTCCCAATAGTGACACTTTCAATTTCAGAAATATTCATAGAATGTGTTGCCAGTATATCTAATAAATGGTTAAAGGAAGTTCTACAAGTAGTGAGGAAGCTATAAAAGAAGAAACCTAGAACATAAGAGGGAAGAAAGGTCATGGAAAACAAAAATGTGAGCAGAAGCAATAGATGAACCTTTTCATCTTGAGTGTTCTAAATAATATTTGCAGATTAAAGCAAACACTATAACACTGATATATATCTAGATGTGGACAATTCTAAATAGGGAGAATAAAGATATAAAAGGAGCTAAGTTTTCTACATTTTGCTCTATTAGGTGAAATTACATCAACAGCAGGCTTTGATGAGTTATGTATATATATTGTGAAATCTACATCAACCACCAAAAAAAACTATAAAAAGAAATATACTCAAAAACATTAAAGATAGATAAGAATGAAATTCTAAAAAATTGTTCAAGTAACCCTTAGGAGGATAGGAAAAAGACACAAAAAAAACCTGGTGAACAAACAGAAAAACAACAACAACAAAATAATAACACAGCAAACTATAGGCTTTATATATCAATAATCACATTAAATGTAAATTATCTAAGTACATCAAATAAAAGAAACTGGCAGAGTGAATTAATAAACATGAACCACCTGTCTGTTGTCTATAAGAAACTCATTGCAGGGGCGCCTGGGTGGCTCAGTTGGTTAAGCGACTGCCTTCGGCTCAGGTCATGATCCTGGAGTCCCGGGATCGAGTCCCGCATCAGGCTCCCTGCTCAGCAGGGAGTCTGCTTCTCCCTCTGACCCTCCTCCCTCTCATGCTCTCTGTCTCTCATTCTCTCTCTCTCAAATAAATAAATAAATAAAAATCTTAAAAAAAAAAAAAAGAAACTCATTGCAAATATAACAATTTAGGCAGGTTTAAAAGTAAAGGATGGAAATAGATATATCATATAAACAATCAAAAATAGTAGTAAAGGATGGAAATAGATATATCATATAAACAATCAAAGATAGTAGAAATGACTATTAATGTCTAATAATGAAGACTTCAGGCAAGGGAAAGAGATGGAAAGGAACATTACATAGATAAAATGGTCAATCCACCAAGAAGACAAAGCAATCCTAAATGTGTGTGCACCAAAGAAGAGAGCTACAAAAATATGAAGTAAATGTATAGAACTGAAAGAAGAAATTATTATTGGAGACTTGAACACCCCTCACCCAACAATTAAAGGAACAACTAAACATAACATCAGCAAGGGTATAGAACATCTTAAAAGCACCATCAAGCAACAGTATCTAATCAATTCTTATAGAGCAGTCTACCCAATAAGTGTATAACACACATTCTCTTCAAGTGTCCACAAAACATACACCAAACTAGACCAAGTCCTGGACTATAAAACAAATCTCCAAAAGCTTAAAAGAAATGAAATCAGAGTATGTTCCTCTACCAAAATGGAGTCAAAACAGACATCAATAACAGAACCAGAACAGAGAATTTTCTAAAAACTTAGAAACTAGACAAGAAATTTCTAAAAACTCATTGTTTAAAAAGCAAATCTCAATATAAGTTGAAAACCCCATTGAGCTGAATTAATATGAAAAAATAGCAAATCAAAATTTGAGAGAAACAGCTAAAGCAGTGTTGGAGAAAAATTTACATCACTAAACATATACATTAGAAAGAAGAAAAGTCTCAAGTCAATAATTTAAACTCTCACTTCCAGAACCTAGAAAAATAAAACCAAAATAAACCCAAAACAACCAGAAGGAAGGAAATAAAAATAGGTTATCAATTAAATTGAAAACAAAACAACAATAAGAAAATTAATGAAAATAATAGTTGATACTTTGAACAAATCAATAATTGGCAAACTTTTAGCAAGACTGATAGAGAACAAAAGAGAGAAGATACAAATTACCAATACCAGAAATAAAACAGGATCACTACATACTCTCTCTATATAAAAAAGATAGTAACAATATCAAAAAAGATAATAGCAAAATGCTATGAACAACTCTATACAAATAAATTTGACAATTTTGGTAAAATGGACCAATTCCTCAAAATACAAACAACAACATACCCATTATGAAATAATTTAAATAACTTTCTAACAATTAAAAAATTGAAGTCATAATTTAAAAACCCCCAGAAAAAGAAATCTCCATGCTCAGAAGATTTCACTGAAGAATTCTACCAAACATTTAAAGAATTATCACTGATTCTACACAGTTACCTTCAGAAAACAGAATGGTGAAGACTTGAATAACCATTATGAGTACAGAAGAAAATTTTCTTAACTAAATATTAGCAAGTAGAATTCAGCATTGTAAAAAGGAACTATACACTATGACCAAGTGATGTTTATTCCAAAGATGCAAAACCAGTTCAATATCTGAAAATTAAGGACCATAATTTGCCAGATTAATAGGCTAAAGAAGAAAAATCACATGACCTTATAAATCCATGCAAAAAAAGCAATTGGCAAAATTCAATACCCATTTATGATAATAATAAAGGAAAATTTCCTCAACTTAATAAAAAACACGTACAAACAAAAACACTAACATTACATTTAATGCAGAAAAACTTAATGTTTTCTCCCTAAGATTGGGAACAATTCATGGATTTTTGCTTTCACCACTCTCATTCAATATAAAGCCTGAAGTTCAAACCACAGAAGTAAGGTAAAGAAGAAAAGAACCTGTACTTCAGGAAGGAAGAAATAAAAGTGTCCTTATTTGCAGATGACTTAATTGTCCTAATTTTGTTAGAAATTTTGTCCTTAGAATTTTGTCCTAAAATTCTAAGAAATCTACAAAAAACCCTACAACTAATAAGTGAGTTAAGCAAGGTGGCAGGATATAAGATAAATATTTTTAAAAATCAACTGTATTTATGTATACCCCAAATGAACACAGACATAAAAACCAAAATTAAAAATGTAATTTCATTTGTAATCACTCAAAAAAAAAAAGAAATACTGAGATGGATGTCTAACAAAACATGCACAAAATCTGTATACTATATCTACAAATGCTAATGAAAAAATTAAAAAAAAAACTAGGTAAATACATCATACTCATGAGTAGGAAGACTCAGTATAGTTAAGATGTCAATTATCACCAAATTGCTATACAAATTTAATGTACTTTCAAACTCCCAGCAAGATTTTCTATAGATATAGAAAAGGTTATTTATACTATCTATATAAAAAAGATAGTAACAATATCAAAAAAGATAATAGCAAAATGTAATATGTATATGGAAGGTGAATAACTAGAATAGCTAACACAATTTTGGAAAAGAAAAATAAAGTGGTAGGAATCATTCTACTCAATTTCAAGGTTTATTATATAGCTATAATAAAGACACTATGGTATTGGTAGGGAGATAGACACACCAATCAGTGCAACAGAACAGAGAACCCAGAAATAGTCACACAAATATGGTTTTTGATGAAAATGAATAAGCAATTCAATAGAAGAAAGATAGCCCTTTAAACAAGTGGTACTGGAGCAACTGGACATCCATGGACTTCTCATACACACACACACACACACACACACACACATATATATGTATATATGACATATATTGACATATATATATGTAAAATATATACATAATCTAGATCTCAAATCTATATAAAAATTAATCACAAACTTAGATGCAAAACATAAAATTATAAAACTTTCAGGGAAAAAACTGGAGAAAATCTTTGGGATATAGGGCTAGGTGAAGAGTTCTTAGACTTGTCACCAAACACATAATCTATAAAAGAAAAAAACGATGAACTTGGCACCTGGCTGGCTCAGTTGGTAGAGAACGTGACTCTTGATCTCAGGGTTGTAAATTCAAGCCCCACATTGGGTGTAGAGATTACTTAAAAATAAGATCTTAAAAAAAAAGAAAAAATTGATGAACTGGAATTGCACAAAATTGTTCTGTGAAAGACTTTACTAAGAGGAAGGAAAGAGAAACTTACAGACTGAGCGAGAATATTTGCAAAGCACATATCTCACAAAGGACTAGAATTTAGAATATATAATAAACCCTCAAAATGCACAGTAAAAAACCCCACACATTCCCCAGTTAGAAAAATCCAATTAGAAATATGTGAATAGTTATTTCATAAAAGAGGATATACAGATGTGAAGTAAGCAAATGAAAAGATGCTTAACATCATTAGCCCTTAGGGAAATGCTAATTAAATCCTCAATGGGATATCACTACATATGTATCAAAATGACAAAAATAAAAAATACTGACAATGCCAAATGCTGACATGAATGCACAGCAACTCTATGACTCATACACTGCAGTTGGGATGTAAATTGGTATAGCTACTCTGGAAAATAGAAATTACTTAAAAATCTAAACATGTCATTACCATACTATACAACTATTGCCCTCCTGGGCATTTATTTTAAAGAAATGAAAACTAATGTTGACAGAAAAAGCCTGTACACATGGATATTTATAGCTGCCTAGTCGTAATAGTAAAAAACTAGAAACAACACAGATGTCCTTCAATGGATGTGTGTTTAGACAAACTGCGGCACATCCACACTCTGAAAAATTATTCAGTAATAAAAAGGAATAAACTATTGATACAAACAACAACATGGCAAATCTCCAGGGAATCATGCTAAGTAAAAGAGACAGAGGATATATAGTGTACAATTGTGTTAATAAAGTACTCTTTGAAATCACAAAATTATAGAAAGGAGGGCAGATTAGGGGTTGTCAAGGTGTCAGATGAGGAGTGACTATGAGGGTAAAGTGGGTATAGTGATAGAAGGGCAGCATGAGAGGCTTTGTGGGGATGGAAATATTCTGTATCTTGACTGCAGTACCAATACCAGTATCCTGGTTGTGGCATTGTGCTATAGTTTCACAAGATGTTACCATTGCGGAAAAGAAGGTAACAAGTCCATAGGAATTCTTTGTATTATTTTTACACAAGTAAGATTCTTTTTTTTAAGATTAATTGATTGAATGACTGATTGATTTTGGAGAGAAGGAGAGTCCCAGGAGGGGTGGAGGGGCAGAAGAAGAGGGAGAGAGAATCTCAAACAGACTCCCCACTGAGCACGGAACCCCATGCAGGGCTCCATCTCAAGACCCTGAGATCATGACCTGAGCCAAAAACAAGAGTCCCACACTCAACCAACTTAGCCACCCAGGAGCCCCACACAAGTAAGATTCTTATTAAAGAAAAGGGTAAAGTTGCAAATCACTTAGGGGGCCAAATATGTTACAAGGTGCACTGAGTACTGCTTTCCTCACAGGAAAATAGGCTTAAGGACTTGCATTTCATTCTTTTTCAATAGATTATTTGAAATTATTTGACAATTGTATATTGAGCCTCTATTATGTACCAGGAACTACAGAATGTGACCTAATAGAATATGACCATAAGGTATAATATTACAACTAGTATAGAATAAAGAAGTTTGAGTTTGCTAGAATTCAAAGTCTCTGACTACACTACCATCATTTTTTTAAATTTCTGATTTTCTGATGGAGTTTATTTCATTACCACATTTTTTGCTATTCATCTACACATACAAATTTTTTTCTTTCAAAATTAATAATTTACAAGGCTTCCCATGAGTCCCCATGCGTTAAAAGTTCTATTTGTACCAAGACGAAAGTACAGGCTGGGGTGCCTGGGTGGCTCAGATGGTTAAGCGTCTGTCTTTGGCTCAGGTCATGATCCCAGGGTCCTGGGATCGAGCCCCACATCAGGCTCCTGGCTCAGCAGGGAGCCTGCTTCTCCCTCTCCCTCTCCCTCTCTCCCTGCTCATGCTCTCTCTCTCCCTCTCTGTATCTCTGTGTCTCAAGTGAATAAATAAAACCTTAAAAAAAAAAATGAAAGTACAAATTAATGACTTTCAAAAAGAAAAGATACTTAAACTTGCATACAATGCACAGGCAGTTTTAGGTTACATTTCATTATGAAATCAATTTTGTGGATTTCTGCCTTTTAAACAAAAAAATCCAGTAAATACCAGAATGGAAGCTATGTGTTACCTTTCATTTAGCAAAGAGCATCTATGTCACTAAGAGGAGCACACGTCTAAGGGAAAATTGCTAAATATATTTTCCACACTGTCAATAGTATACCTTTAAACGAAATGCCCACCTTATTAAATTCATTCATTCTTCAGAAGGTTTTTTAAAAAATGGGCAAACATTTGCTTAAAGAAATAAAACATAGTATGTAGTTCCACAAGCCAGAATAGCCCATAAAATGAAAAGACAAAGAGGACACACAATAGCTATTTCATGGATAGCTAGGATTTATGCAACTTTTATGCAGAAAAATTGTTCCCAGAAAAAAATTGCCTTCTATTCCCAGGTCGCATAATAATCTGTCATTGAGTTGCAGAATATCATATTTTTATAGAATTTGTTTGGATGGATAGGATTTAAAGTTCAATAGAACACAGTTTTCTCATTTGATATTTTGGTGACAAAAAAATATATTCTTAGTTTGTCTAGTTTTTCAAGTGTTCCTCATTTTATATATAACTCCTATTGTTATTAAAGTTAATATTTTTTCTCTTTGAATAATCTTTTTTGGATGACATAAAAAACAAAATATTTTATGATGAGAAGACTTTCTCAGTTGTTCTTTAAACTTCATTACTGAAAAACTGTTTTTTCTAGAACTGAAAGGCAGCAATAACTTAATTATTTAATTGCTACTATAAGCAATAGAGGTTTAAACATCTGTTCTTCTATTCTTGAACTCTGCCTAAAAACAAGCCAACGTAAGATTTGCATTAAGGATGGCAAAGTCAGATAACACATAAGGACAGGAAAAAATGTTTCTAAAATTCTTTTTTCAGTCTTTTGTTGTTGAATAATATTCCACTGTTTATATTTACACCACATCTTCTTCATCCATTCATCTATGGAGGGACATTGTGCTTCCATATCTTGGCTATTGAAATAATGCTGCAGTAAACATACAGGTGCATATATCTTCTCAAATTAGTGTTTTGTTTTCTTTGGATAAAAACCCAGTAGTGGAATTACTTGATCATACAGTAATTCTATTTTTAATTTTTTTGATGAACCTCCATATTGCTTTCCACAGTGGCAGCACCAGTTTATATTCCTACCAACAGTGCACAAGGATTTCTTTACTCCCCATGCTCATAAAAACTTGTTATTTCTTGTTTTTTATTTTAGCCATTTTGATAGGGAAATGCTCATTGTGGTTTTGATTTGCATTTCCCTGATGATTAGTGATATTGAACATCTTTTCATGTGTCTGTCAGCCATCTTCTTTGGAAAAAGGTCTATTCATGTCCTCTGTGCATTTTTTAAGTTTTTATTTTATTTCAGTTAGTTAACATATAGTGATATATTAGTTTCAGGTGTACAATATAGTAATTTAACACTTCCATATAACATCCTGTGCTCATCACAAGTGCACTCCTTAAACCCCATCACCTATTTAACCCATCCCCATATCCACCTCCCCTCTGGTAACCATCATTTTGTTCTCTATAGTTAAGAATTTGTTTCTTATTGTGCCTCTCTCTCTCTCCTTTTTTTTTTTTTCCTTTGCTCATTTGTTTTGTTTCTTAAATTCCACATATGAGTGAGATCATATGGTATTTGACTTTCTCTGACTGACTTATTTCGCTTAGCATAATACTCTCTAGCTCTGTTCACATCACACAAATGGAGAGATTTCATTCTTTTTATGGCTGAGTAATATTTCCTTGTGTGTGTGTGTGTGTGTGTATACACATATATATGACATCTTCCTTGTCCATTTATCTATTGCTGGACATTTGGGCTGTTTCCATAATTTGGCTATAGCAAATAATGCTGCTATAAATATCAGGCTGCATGTATCCTTTGAAAGTTAAGGATTCCTTTTGTCTTGCTCCTTTTAAGACTTTTTTTTCCACTATATTTTGCAAATTTAATTACAATGTATCTTGGTGTTGGCCTGCTTTTGTTGATTTTGATAGGAGTTCTCTGTGCCTCCTGGATCTGGATGTCTGTTTCCTTCCCCAGATTAGGGAAGTTTTCAGCTATTATTTCCTCAAATAAATTTTCTGCCCCCTTTTCTCTCTCTTCCTCCTCTGGGACTTCTATAACATGAATATTATTATGTTTGATGGGGTCACTGAGTTCCCTAAGTCTAGTCATATGTTGCGTAATTCTTCTTTCTTTCCTTTGTTCAGCTTCATTATTTTCCATTATTTTGTTTTCTAGGTCACTAATTCATTCCTCTGTTTCTTCCAGCCTGCTATGCATTACATCAAACCTGTTTCCAAATTCATTTGTTGCATTCTTCATCTATGATTGATTATTTTTTAACTCTTTTATCTCTGTGGTAAGGGTCTCACTGATGTCTTTTATTGTTTTCTCAAGCCCAGTGCATATATTTATGATTGTTGCTTTAAATTCTCCATCAGGAGCTTTGCGCAGTGGCAGTATCGTAGCCAATGAGGTTTATCCGAGGCGTGATTATTGCTAATTGAAAACTTTTCCCAAATTCTCCATCAGGCATGTTACATATATATATTATATATATTATATATATTATATATATATATATATTATATATATATATTTCACTTAGATCTCTAGCCATGGTCTTATCTTGTTTTTTTCATTTGGGATTAATTCCTCCATCTTGGCATTTTGTCTAAGTCTCTGCCTTCTTCTCTGTGTTAGAAAAGACTGTTATGTCTCCTGCTCCTGAAAGTAATAGCCTAACGTAGGAGACGTCAAGTAGTGCCCAGGGCCTGGTGTTTCAGGGAGTGTCTCTGTTGTGTACCACATATGCTCTGCTGTCGTATTTTGTATCCTTCAGGTCAGGCATCTGCAGAGACTCCGCTCATCTGCTGTTGGGCACTGTTTGGTTCCTGGCCTGAACGTGGTGTGTTTTAACTAGGTGTGCTCTGGTCTGCTTGTGAAATGAGATCTGACACCAAATCCAAGAACTGAGATCCTGCAGAGCTCTCTGGTCTGGAGAAGCAGTGTGGGGAGGGGTTTGTGCTGGTCTTCTTGGGGAGGGCCTCACCACAATGGGACTGAGGCAAACTTGACTGAGCAGGACAGCCCGACCAGAGCACAAGTGGTGGGGCTTGGTGTAAGCAAGTTAGGCAACCAGTGTTGGTGCTGAACTGATTTCCCTCAGGTAGCTCTGTGTTTAAGCTGAGGGGCAGGGAAGGAAAAGTTTCCAGACAGCTCCTTAGTTCCTGGAGAAGCATCTCCATGAATGCTGCTTCTCAGGGACACACTCTAAGAGGAGTGAACAATCTCCCCACTATGTGCCCCAGGCATTTTTCAGATCACTGTTTTCACACTATCTGTCCCCAGGTTGTTTGCCTGACTTCTCTCTAGGAGCAGGGCACTGCCCTCAAGGCTTTATCCCAGCCAAGCTCACTGACTTTTAAAACTCCAGGCTTTAAGCCCCGCTGGTTGCAAGAACTCATGAAATTCAGCCCCTCTCAATTTTCAGGTCAATGGCTTTGGGAAAATGTTCTCCTTGTGCATTCCCCTGTGTACCCCTCTCTTTCTCTCACCCTTCTCCATGACCACAGCTCCCTCTCCTCTTGCAACACTTCAGTTTCTCCCCTAAACCACATCTGTGCACTTCCTTTCTTCCTCAGTGGCCTCTTGTCTCCCTTTCTTTGTGGAATTTCTTCTGTTCATCTTCAGGTCATCTTCTGGGGTATTTAGGATGATTTGATAGTTACCTAGTTGTGTTCATGGGATGAGATAAGCCTAAGGTTCTCCTATTCCATGGCCATCTTCCTCTCCTCTCTGTGGATTATTTGTGGGGGTTTTTTTTTTCTTTTTTCTTTTCTTTTTCTTTTTTTTTTTTTTTTTTGGTGCTGTCATATAAGTTCTTTATACATTTTGGATATTAACCCTTTATTGGATATATCATTTGCAAATTTCTTCTCCCACTCAATTGGTTGCCTTATAAAGTTTTATTGATGGTTTCCTTTGCTGTGAAAAAATTTTCCTTTTGATATAGTCCTAATAGTTTAATTTTACTTTTGTTTCTCTTGCCAGAGGAGACACAGGTAGAAAAATATTTCTATGGCCAATGTCAAAGAAATTAGTGGCTTTGTTTTCTTCTAGGAATTTTATGGTTTTAGGGCTCACATTTAGAAATTTAATCCATTTTCAGTTTATTTTTGTGTAGAGTATAAGAAAGTGGTCCAGTTTCATTCTGTTGCATGAATGAGTTTTGCATTTTGTCCAGTTTTCCTAACACCATTTGTTGAAGAGACTGTCTTTTCCCCATCATACATTCTTGCCTCCTTTGTTGTAGATTAATTGACCATGTAAGTATGGGTTTATTTCTGGACTCACTATTCTGTTCCATTGATTTGTGTGTCTATTTTTATGCCAACACCATTTTGCAGCTTTGCAATATATCTTGAAATCTGGGATTGTGATACTTCTAGTTTTGTTCTTCTTTTCCAAGATTGCTTTGCCTTTACAAACCTGTCGTTCCATGAAAATTTTAGGATTATTTGTTCTAGCTCTGTGAAAAATGTTATTGATATTTTTACTAGGATTGCATTAAATCTGTAGATTGGCTCAGGTAGTATGGATATTTTAACAATGTTGGTTTCATGAGCATGGAATATCTTTACATTTGTTTGTGTTATCTTCAGTTTCTTTCATAGGTGTTTTACACTTCTTGGAGTATAGGTCTTTTACCTCCTTTGTTAAGTTTATGCCTAGATATTTTATTCTTTTTGGTACAATTGTAAATGGAATTGCATTCTTAATTTCTTTTTCTGCTACTTCATTATTATTCTATAGAAATGCAACAGATTTCTACATATTAATTTTGTGTCCTGTGACTTTATTAAATTCATTTATCAGTTCTAGTAATTTTTTGGTGGAATCTTTATGGTTTTTTATATAGAATATCATGTCATCTGCAAATAGTGGAAGTTTTACTTCTTCCTTACCAATTTACATGCTTTTTATTTCTTTTTCTTGTCTGATTGCTATGGCTAGGACTTCTAGTACTATGTTGAATAAAAGTGGTGAGTGTAGACATTTTGTCTTATTCCAGATCTTAGAGAAAAAGCTCTGTTTTTTACCACTGAGTATGAACTTAGCTAAGATATTACTTTACACTTTTCAAAATGGCCAAAATTAAAAACACAAGAAACAACAAGTCTTGGCGAGAATGTAGAAAAAAAGAAACCCCATGCACTGTTGGTGGCAATATAAACTGGCGCTGCCATTGTGAAATACAATAAGAAGTGTCCTCAAAAACTTAAAAATAGAATTACTATATGATCCAGTAATTCCACTACTCGGTGTTTACCCAAAGAAAACAAAAACATTAATTTGAAAAGATATATGCACCTCTGTGTTTACTGCAGCATTATTTACAATAGCCAAGATACGGAAGTAGCCCAGTGTCCATCCATAGAAGAGTGGATAAAGAAGATGCTGTATATACACACGATGGGATATTTTTCAGCCATAAAAAAGAATGGAATCATGATAAAGTCCCAATAGTTCATTTTTGCCCTTGCTTCCCTTGCTTTTGGTGATGATTCTAGGAAGAAGTTGCTGTAGCTGAGGTCAAAGAGGTTGCTGCCTGTGTTCTCCTTTAGGATTTTGATGGACTCCTGTCTCACATTGAGGTCTTTCAACCATTTTGAGTCTATTTTTGTGTGTGGTATAAGGAAATGGTCCAGTTTCATTCTTCTGCATGTGGCTGTCCAATTTTCCCAACACCATTTGTTGAAGAGACTGCCTTTTTTCCATCGGACATTCTTTCCTGCTTTGTCAAAGATTAGTTGACCGTAGAGTTGAGGGTCCATTTCTGGGCTCTCTATTCTGTTCCATTGATCTATGTGTCTGTTTTTGTGCCAGTACCATACTGTCTTGATGATGACAGCTTTGTAATAGAGCTTGAAGTATGGAATCATGATGCCACCAGCTTTGCTTTTCTTTTTCAACATTCCTCTGGCTATTCGAGACCTTTTCTGGTTCTACACAAATTTTAGGATTATTTATTCCATTTCTTTAAAAAAAAGTGGATGGTATGTTGATAGGGATTGCATTAAATGTGTAGATTGCTGTAGGGAGCACTGACATCTTCACAATATTTGTTCTTCTGATCCACAACCATGGAAAATTTTTCCATTTCTTTATATCTTCCTCAATTTCTTTCATGAGTATTTTATAGTTTTCTGAGTACAGATTCTTTGCCTCTTTGGTTAGATTTATTCCTAGGTACCTTATGGTTTTGGGTGCAATTGTAAATGGGGTCAACTCCTTAACTTCTCTTTCTTCTGTCTTGTTGTTGGTGTATAGCAATGCCACGGATTTCTGTGCATTGATTTTATATCCTGCCACTTTACTGAATTCTTGTATGAGTTCTAGCAGTTTTGGAGTGGAGTCTTTTAGGTTTTCCACATAAAGTATCATATCATCTGCAAACAGTGAGAGTTTGACTTCTTCTTTGCTGATCCAGATTTATTTCTTTTTGTTGTCTGATTGCTGTGGCTAGGACTTCTAATACTATGTTGAAAGTAGTGGTGATAGTGGACATCCTTGCTGTGTTCCTGACCTTAGGGGAAAAGCTCTCAGTTTTTCCCCATTGAGAATGATATTCTCTGTGGGTTTTTCATAGATGGCTTTTATGATATTGAGGTATGTACCCTCTATCCCTATTCTCTGAAGAGTTTTGATCAAGAAAGGATGCTGTACTTTGTCAAATGCTTTTTCTGCATCTATTGAGAGGATCATATGGTTCTTGTTCTTTTATTAATGTATTGTATCACATTGATTGATTTGTGGATGTTGAACCAACCTTGCAGCCCAGGGATAAATCCCACTTGGTCATGGTAAATAATCCTTTTAATGTACTGTTGGATCCTATTGGTTAGTATTTTGGTGAGAATTTTTGCATCCATGTTCATCAGGAATATTGGTCTGTAATTCTCCTTTTTGATGGGGTCTTTGTCTGGTTTGGGGATCAAGGTAATGGTGGCCTCATAAAATGAGTTTGGAAGTTTCCCTTCCATTTCTATTTTTTGGAACAGTTTCAGAAGAATAGGTAAAAAGCTTTTGCACGCAAAAAAAACAGTCAACAAAACCAAAAGACAACTGACAGAATGGGAGAAGATATTTGCAAATGACATATCAGATAAAGGGCTAGTATCCAAAATCTATAAAGAACTTATCAAACTCAACACCCAAAGAACAAATGATCCAATCAAGAAATGGGCAGAAGACATGAGGAGACATTTTTCCAAAGAAGATATCCAAATGGCTAACAGACACATGAAAAAGTGCTCAACATCATTCGGCATCAGGGAAATCCAAATCAAAACCTCAAGGAGATACCACCTCACACCAGTCAGAATGGCTAAAATTAACAAGTCAGGAAACGACAGATGTTGGTGGGGATGCGGAGAAAGGGGAACCCTCCTACACTGTTGGTGGGAATGCAAGCTGGTGCAGCCACTCTGCAAAACAGTATGGAGGTTCCTCAAAAAGTTGAAAATAGAGCTACCATAGGACCCAGCAATTGCATTACTGGTATTTACCCCAAAGATACAAATGTAGTGATCCGAAGGTGCATGTGCACCCTGATGTTTATAGCAGCAATGTCCAAATAGCTAAACTATGGAAAGAACCAAGATGTCCATCGACAGATGAATGGATAGAGGAGATGTGGTATATATATATATATATATATATATATATATATACACACACAATGGAATATTATGCAGCCATCAAAAGGAATGAAATCTTGCCATTTGCAATGACGTGGATAGAACTGGAGGGTATTATGCTGAGCGAAATAAGTCAATCGGAGAAAGACATGTATCATATGACCTCACTGATACAAGGAATTCTTAGTCTCAGGAAACAAACTGAGGGTTGCTGGAATGGTGGGGGGTAGGAGGGATGGAGTGGCTGGGTGATAGACATTGGGGAGGGTATGTGTTATGGTGAGCACTGTGAATTGTGCAAGACTGTTGAATCACAGACCTGTACCTCTGAAACAAATAACACATGATATGTTAAAAAAAAGAAGATAGTAGGAAGGGAAAAATGAAGGGGGGTGAAATCGGAGGGGGAGACGAACCATGAGAGACTATGGACTCTGAGAAACAAACTGAAGGTTCTAGGGGGGGGATGGGTTAGCCTGGTGATGGGTATTAAAGAGGGCATGTACTGAATGGAGCACTGGGTGTTATATGAAAACAATAAAACATGGAACACTACATCAAAAACTAATGATGTAATGTATGGTGATTAACATAACACAATAATAATAAAAAAAAAAGAATAGAATTTTGCCATTTGCAAAAACATGGATGGACCTTAAGGGTATAATGCTAAGTGAAATAAGTCAATGAGAGAAAGACAAATGCCATATGATTTCACTCATATGTCCAATTTAAGAAACAAATGAACAAAGAAGAAAAGACACACACAAAAAAACAGACTCATATATAGAGAACAAACTTGTGTTTGCCAGAAGAAAGGTAGGGGGGCAATGGGTGAAATAGATAAAGGGAATTAAGAATGCACTTATCTTGGGGGTGGCTCAGTTAGTTACCAATCAGACTCTTGGTTTGGGCTCAGGTCATGATCTCAGGGTCGTAAGATCGAACCCCTTGGTGATCCCTGTGGATCACCCAGTATGGAATCTGCTTGAGATTCTCTCCCTCTTCCTCTCCCTCCCCCTCTAACTCTCTCCCTGCTCACACACTCATGTTCTCTCTCTCTCTCTCAAAAATAAATAAATAAATAAATAGATAGATAGATAGATAGATAGATAGATAGATAGATAGATAAATAAATAAAATCTTTTAAAAAAAGAATGCATTTATCTTAGGGAGCACTGAGAAATGTATAGAATTGTTGAATCATAAAGAGGAAAAAAAACTGTTTTTCCTTTTTTTTTTAAATCTTAACATTTTTGCCATCTCTCCCATCCAGCCAGAGGCAAGTCTTCATGGGACAAGCATTTCCAATTATTCCAAGCTATTTTGCTCATAGTTGGACATAGTGCATAGAAAGTTGAAGACATAGAATAAATAATTTATAGCAAATTATTATCTTTGGCACAAGAAGGATTTTTTTCTCCCTTTTACACACTGGGGTTCATAAAAGCAAATTGAATGAGCCATGATAGCATAGTATTTGCTATCTTAAATATTAATTTCAAATTCACTACATCTAATCTCTCATAATAAACCTTTCAGATTAATACAATCATATTCTCATGCTTCTGAAGGGGAAATCGAGAATCAGAAAAGAGATTCATATTACAGAGTTAGGTGAAATTTTTACATGACCTGAATCAGATACCATAAAAGAATTTACTGGTTTTCTGAAATTAACACTTATGAAACCTCACTTTTTAAAAACAGAATCCCTCATACACACATTTTCATTTATTCATTTTCAATATTATTTAGAGTTTAGGTACAAAATATTTAAATAGACACTGACAGAAATCAAAATAAAACACATTTTTGCCATGGAGGAATTCATGACTTCATAACAGCTAATAAAACTATGACTTATACAACTTATTGAGCACTGTCTACATGCCATGCACATACATATTTACCTGTATTAATTTATTTACTCTCACAGCATTACTATGAGAAAACTACTGCTATTATCCACATTTTTCAGATGAGAACGCTGAAGGGCAGGGAACTTAAATAACCTATAAAATTTCAAATATTTAGTAGTATTTTGGAAATCATAGCAACTCGTGGATATAAATTCTAAATGTGCAGTCAGCTATTTTTTCCTGAAATTGAGATATGGGTTCCAAAGCCTTCCTACAGAACCCTGTAAAGATTTTTCACAATCAATCATTATGATGATCTACTGCAAAAGAATTGCCTTAGAATTCAAAGAGAAGCACTAACTTCTTAGCATTTTCCTCTCTTCACTCTGTCCTTCATCTTGTAGTATTATAGTCTCTAAGTAGAAGTAGAAGCGGTTGTGAGATTGAGCCCTGCATAAGGCTCCATGCTGGGCATGGAGCTTACCTGAGATTCTCTCTCTCCCTTTGCCTCTCTCTTTAATTAAAAAAATAAAATAAAATAAAAATAGAAAAAAATAAAAGAAGAAAACTTTCTAAATCTGATGAGAAATATCCATAAGAAAAAAAAAAGCCAACAGCAAGTCTCCTACTCAACAGTAAAATGTTGACTGCTTTCTATAGAGATAAGAACCAAGAAAAAGTTGCTCAGCATCAGGACTTCTATTAAAAAAACTGTAGGAGTAACTAAGCAGTTCAGTGAGGCAAGAGGGGGCAAATGTCCTAGAATTATTACATAGAATATGATTTAAAAATCCAAAATAATTTGTAGACAAGCATTGAAATAAATAAATGAATTTAGTAAGATAGTTGGATATGAAGACAATACATAAAAATCAATTCCAATTTTATATACAAGAGAGAGAGAAATTATAAATTTTAAAAATAGTCTACAATAATAATTTTAAAAAATCAAGTACCCAGAAATAAAGCTACCAAAATAAGGAAATGAAAAAAGGTAATATTTAAAAAGAAACACAAAATAAATGACTAGACCAAGTTCATAATCTGTGAAACTCAATAATTTAAAGATATAAATTTCTTTAAATTAATCTGTAAATTCAGTATACCTTCACATTAAAAAAAATTCCGTCTGGGTTTTTTGCAGAAATGTACTGGATTACTTAAAAACGTACATGAATATGCAAAGGGTCAAGAAGAGGCAAAAAAATCTTTAAAAAAAGAAGAAAGTTAATGGTCTTATACTATCTGGTATCAAGATCTGTTGTAAAGCTGAAGTAATTAAGACTATGCTATTTGTGTATTAATAGAGAAACTCACCAATAATGCAATAGGAAAGTAAAGTGCCTAGAGAGAATGTATGGTCTTTTCTATATTCAATAAAAGGTACTGGGTTCACTTGATAGCCACCTAGAAAATAATATGTCTTCATACTCACATCACACTATACAAAAATAAACAAACAAACAGGAAGGAAGGGTGGGAAGGAGGGAGGGAAAGAGGGAGGAAGGAAGGAGAGGAAAGAAAGAAAGAAAGAAAGAAAGAAAGAAAGAAAGAAAGAAAGAAAGAAAGAAAGAAAGAAAGAAAGAAAGAACAAACAAAAGAGAAGAAAGAAAGAAAGAGAGAGAGAGAAAGAAAGAAAGAAAGAAGAAAGAAAGAAAGAAAGAAAGAAAGAAAGAAAGAAAGAAAGAAAGAAAGAAAGAAAGAAAGAAAGAAAGAAAGAAAGAAAAAGAAAAGAGGGGCGGGCGGGAGGGAGACAAGGAAGGAAGGAAGAAAGGAAGGAAGGAAGGGAGGAAGGAAGAGGAGCTTTCATAGAAAAATTTAGGAGAATATCTTCATAACTTAGGTTAGGCAAGACTTTCTTAAATAGGAAACAAAATGTGCTAATCATAAAAGAAAAAATAATAAACTAAGCTATATTAAATTTAAAAACTTCTGGGTGCTTGGGTAGCTCAGTTGGTTAAGCATCCGACTCTTGGTTTTGGCTCAGGTCATGATCTCAAGGTCCTGGGATCAAGCCCAGTTTTGGTCCCCCACTCAGTGGGGAGTCTGCTTGAGGATTCTGTCTCCCTCTGCCCTCCCCCTGCTCGCATGTACGCTCGCTCTCTCTCTCTCTCTAAAACAAATGAATCTTTAAAAAAACTAAAAACCTCTTTTAATCATTAAGACAGTAGAAAGGCAAGCCCACAAAATGGAAGAAAACATTTGTCTATACAAATGACTTTTATCTAGAATATATAAAGAAAAATACACATGAGGTATAAATGAGAAATGGCAAATACACAGAAACTTCACAAAAGAGGATATCCAGATGGCTAGTAAACATATGAAAAGATGTTCAACTTCATTAGTCATCAGGTAAATGCAAATTTAAACCTTAGCAACCACCACATACATGCCAAATGGCTAAAATGAAGGGGGCAAAAAATTCCAAAATTCTCTTAGAAAACTATGGACCAACTACATTTCTCATATGATAGTTACAGTATATATGTATTGGTACAATACTTATATTGATACAATATCTTTAAAGAAATATTTGGTGTTATCTACTAAAGCTGCAGATATGTATAAGCTATGGCCCAACAATTCTACTTATAGGTACATAACCAACAGAAATGCATGTTTTCCTAAAGACAGGTACTAGAGTATTTATAGCAGCACAAATTAAAATAGTCCCGAAATCAAACCTCAAATACCCATCAATAGCAGAATAGATAAAATAAATTGTATATTCACTCAACTTGAGAGCAATGAGAGTGAATAAACTACAACCACGTGCAAAAAAAAAAAAAAAAAAAAAAGAGAGAGAATCTCACACACATAATATTGAGATAAAGAGGCCAGGCACAAAAGAATACATATTGTATAATTTTGTTTATATAAAGCATAAAAATAAGCAATACTAACCTATGCTGTTGGAAGCCAACATGGTGATTCTGTTTGGGCAAGTCAGAAGTTACTGGAAGTGGCATGGAGAGTAAGGAAAAAGGTGGTTCTGGGGTGACAGGAATGTTTTCCACTGGGTCCTGGTTACATAGGTGTGTGCAGTTTGTGAAAACTCTGCCAGCTATAAAGAATTCATATGTGTACTTTTTACACATATATGTATTGCTATAATACAGGAATTCCAAAAATAATTTAAAAATAAGAGCCACCACCTGCATGGTGCTTAAAAATCTCTAGATTCTGAAGTAATTAAAAATGACAAGTTTGAGTTCGCAAGTCAAAGAGATTTAAAGAAAATTAAAAACTTTTAATTTAAAGCATAATTCTCTTTTATTAACCTAATTTTACTTTCTACATCTTAATAGAATGAATGGTTTTATTAAAAAATCACTTTTAATTAAACCTTTGCACATCTATGCAATTCCATCAATGAATTTGCAAACAGGTTGCAATGAGTATTTGCCACCTGGCATTGATTTTGTAGAAATAGAAAAGCATGTAACAAAATTCAACTCAACATTTAGAGGTGAATTTTACTACCAAAAAAAAAAAAAAAAAAAAATCAAATATTACTATTCTAGCTATTTTGTCTCTCTATGAAGATTTAAAACCTAAATGCCTAAATTATTTAGTTGAATGCCTCTATTTTAAAAATGCATTTTGGGTCACTGTAATATCCTTTTTACCCCACATCTTTGACAATACCTTTGGGTCCATTTATGCTCTTTAGGCTTCTGCTCCCATTGCTCCATCCAAGCACTAGATTGAAATAAATATTTCATTTTCCTATGAAAACATTTAGTGAAATCTAGTGTCAATCCAAGGACAAACTGTGATATACTGAAATGGATCATCAGTGCCTCCAAGCCCTTATTTCTGCCATGCTCTCTGGCTGCCCGCCCCCCCGCCCCAACACACACACACTCGCCTTTACTACCAGGTATCCTATGTTCTCCAGGCCTGTACCCATGGAGGAATCCTGCTGAGCCAGTCCTCCATGAGTCAAACACTATGTCAAACTCCTCCTGCCCTTCCTGTCAATAAAGGTCATCAATTCTGTATTCCATTCTCTCAGGACCAAGTCTACTTTCCACAGGAGGAAATAAAATTAATCTAACCTCTAATAATATATGTAAATGTACAATTGCTGCTTGGCCCAGGAAAACGTATCTCCCACAACAGTCCTCTTGAGACTAGGCTTTTACTCTAAAGCACAATGCTAACAATGGGCTTATTAGACTTCATGGAACATCGGCAGGAGAGATTTTGTGGGCAGGAAGGAACTCCTGGTGCCCTTCTAACAGTTTTACATGCATGTATCTAGTCTATAGCAGATCTTATGCAATCCACTCATATCATAATACTTCAGTACTTACCATACTCTTGTAAAAGACAGTCAAAATAGATCACAAAATAAAACAATGCTAAAATATTTGTTTATTAAAAATAAAAAATCAAGTTTGAGTAACAATCATTCAGAACTGCAACTAGACAGTGAGATGTCAGCCATATTGGTTTATTTTCTGCATAAAAATGTACTTATATATTTTTAATTGTATAGGATCTATCTTTGGAGAAGCTGATTATTTGAAACTCTATTTCACTGGATTTTATTTTTCACATCTTAATTTTCTAATATAGTCTAGAAATGCCAAGCTTATTGGAATGTTCTGACCTTTGAAATTAATAACTCAGTTTTAAATAATTGATCAGAGTGGTCTAATATCTAAAAGAATGTCTGATATAAGTTTTATCCACAATATTTGGGATAGCAAAGGACAGTAATTTATTTTTAGCTTTCTTACTTAAAAACACGATAAAAACTAAAAAGGGGGGATCTACTTTAAGATCTTTGTATAGAAAGTCGTAACTGTCAATTTAGGTTTAAAAAGCTCTCCATTCTTGTGACATTTTCTCAGAACCCAAATGAATGCTGTATATATGAAAACCAGTTTCTTTGAGAATTTCATCTATTTTATAAAGTTACTTAAAATTTCATGGGAATTTCCAGTTGAATATAATCAAAAGGAGAAAAATGGAATAGACATTATGACTCAGCAGTTGTTTTAGTACATGAATGCTCTAAAGGTCTTGACATTTATTTCCTTAAAAAAGGTATTTACTTTCTCATTATATATTTATAATACAAGAGAAGAAGCTAAAACATATACCCTGCAAACATTCTGTATTATTGCAAAAGGTATGGGAAGTCTACTGGTGGAGTGATGAAGACAAGAAATAAATCAAGGTCACTAGACAATAAGATCATGGCCCTGAGTAAAGTCTGAGACAGGAACTGTATCTGGAAACTAAGAGAGATTATGGGAGTTAGTGAGACAAGTTGTGGAAAAAGCCAGATGTTGTAGAACTAACACAGCCATGAATGAGAGAGTCACTAAAATTCTGTTAAGTGAAAAAAGCAGCCTGCAGCAAAATATATGAAATATTAGCACTCCAAGTAAAATGGCAGCAAAAATACTCAAAGCTTTACTATGTATAAGAGAGTATCTGCTATATGTTCTTATATTTTCCTTCTCCTATTCTCCCTCCCTATCACCTATCCCTAAATAAATACATTTGTAAAGCCCTCTAAAAGGATACATATGAAGCAAATAATAGCATTACTCTATGTGCAGACTTCCAGAGAAAGAATAAGACTTTGGTGGTGGGGGTGGGGGAGTGCTGTTGAAAGAATACTTTAGGTTTAGATATCTACTATCACTATTATTCATCAATTTTTATAAGGACAAAGTATTCATGTACTAATTTTACAAAACCCAAGAATTTAAATCTATAAATAAAACAAAACAAATGACTAATTCAACCAACAAATAAGAAGTAAGAAGCCACAAACCTATAGGTTAGGAGTCTGCAGGGTAGAGTAACAAGTATACAGAAAGAGTTTCAGCCTCCAGATCTCGGAGTACACCTCCTCTTCTGCTACGTGCTCTCCCATTCAATAAACATTAACTGACTTACTATGTGCCTGGGACCACACAGCTGTTGGGTTTGTGATGACTCCTGATTGTGGGGAAGACAAGCAATTACAATACATCATGATATGATTTCCTTGGTGATCTGCCCTCTGCAGTCCTGCATGCATAATAACATTTTACTTGTGCCCTACAAGGTGAGGAAAAAAATGGAGGAAAAAACCTTTGAAGGAAAGACTTAGTGAAGTGCAGAAGGATTTATAGAGAACAAGCTACTTCAATTTGGATGTTAGAAATGATGACCTGTATCAGATCACCTTGTTGTATAGAATGTAATCTCTAGAAAGGCCTTGAAATATTTCCGGGTTCTTTGAAGTTGGTCATGACAAGCTGAACATAGTGAACCTTCAGTGAATAGACCTTCTCTGAACATAATTTCCTTCAAATGGCATCCATGGAATTGCCAGAAGAAACTACAAGACTCAGGAATGGAAACAGAAACTCCCCATAGTCTGCATGTGTCCACAGGAATTTTCACCAACTTTCAGTGCCTTGATGATATTTCACATGATCATCAAAACTGATGAGCAATTACAGTGCCCCTGGAGATGACAAATGGGTGTGCTTCTAATAATAAATATGCTGATATTGATAGATTTAAGATTGCATATATAGGAGATGACCAGTGTGTGCATTTTCATGGAATTGCTTTCTTCTAAAATTTAGCATTTTTTAGCTTAGTGTCTGTATTAATCTCCCAGCTGGCTCAAATATAGGAGATTGAAGATTTTTCCCTAAAGGTGAAGCCTATTCTGACTCCCAGCCAATCCTGACCGAATCAAAGAAAATATTTGGAAATTAATTTGGAATAGCAGCTGAGATCAAGAATTAATGTGCAGTGGGTTTGAGGATGTGCCCACTAAAATTACAATATATAAAACTTGGCCTAGGGCTCTGTTTCCAGCTTGATATGCTATCAAAACCTGCCAAAATTTGAAATGGTTTCCCTTTCCTGGCCCTCCATAACTTGATTACTTTAAGTGGAACAAGGTAACAATTTTAAGTATTTGGGGCCAGATGATAACTTTAAGTAAACAAGAGATGGAAACTGGTTAAATAATTTCCATATCAAAATCTCCCAACAAACATAATGCCAGGATATTATCTGAGCTATCTCCTCCGTCTTTCTGAAAGTGAGATTCTTCAACTGTCAAAATGGCTGTAAAATAAAAGCAAATATACACTTAGATAAGGAGAGACTTTATCAGGGACTACTGCAATAGGGAACATACCTAATCATAAATCTGCAAGTGTCTCAAAATAAAAACAGAAAAAGGCCTGTGAGACAGAAAAGGTGGTTTTCTCAATGTTAACATCTTCCAAACAAAAGCAGAATATCTCAACCAGGATATTGACATTAATACACCAAGATACAGGACACTTCCATCACCACTTTTATAACCCTTTTATAACCACACCCACTTCTCTCTCACTTTCCCCGCCTACTTAGCCTGGCAACCACTGATAATTTTTCCATCTCTATAATTTTGCTATTTCAAGTATATTACAAAATGGAATCATAGGCTTTTTTCACTCAGAAAAATTTTCTGGGAATTCATTCAGATTGTTGCACAGATTAGTCATTTTGTCCATTTTTATTGTTGAGCAGCTTCCATTGTATGAATGTACCAGTTTTAACATTTCATTGATTGAAGGGCAATTGGGTTGTATCCAATTTGGGGCTGCTATGAGAAAAGCTCCTACAAACTTTGTGTAAAGGCTTCTTGTATGAACATAATTCTTTATTTCTCTGGAATAAGTACTCAGAAGTGCATTACTGGGGTGCCTGGGTGGCTCAGTTGGTTAAGCAACTGCCTTCGGCTCAGGTCATGATCCTGGAGTCCTGGGATCGAGTCCCGCATCGGGCTCCCTGCTCGGCGGGGAGTCTGCTTCTCCTTCTGACCCTCCCCCCTTTCATGTGCTCTCTCTCTCTCTCAAATAAATAAATAAAATGTTTAAAAAAAAAAAAAAGAAGTGCATTACTGGATTTTATGGTAATTAGATGTTTAATTTATTAAGAAAGTGAAAAAGAGTTTCCCACAATGACCATACCATTTTACATCCCCAACATACAGCAACGTATGAGTGATTGAGTTGTTCTACATCCATGTCAGCATTTGGCATTGTCAATATTTTTTTATTTTAGCCATTCAGATAGGTATGTAGCAATACCTCATTGGAGTTTTAATTAGCACTTTCCCAGTGGTTTATGATATTGAACATTTTTCATGTGCTTACTTGCAATCTGTATATCTTCTTAGTGAAAAGTCTATGTTGACCATGTTATAATTGGATTGTTTGTTACTATTGAGTTTTGAGTATTTTGTTGCAGGGTTGTCAAGCAACAAACCACAGACTGGGTGGCTTAAACAACAGAAATTTATTTTCTTGTGTTTCTGGAGGTTAGAAGTACAAGATCAAGGTTTCAGCAGGGCTGGTTCTTGGTTTGTACATGATCCTCTCCTCGCTGGGTCTTGATATGGTCTTCCCTCTGGTGTGTGTCTGTGTCTTCATTTCCTCTTATAAGGACACCAGTTATATTGGATTAGGGCCCACCCTAGTGACTTCATTTGAACTAAATTATTTTTATAATTATGCCATTTCAAAGTCCTTGGGGAAAGGAGAATGCCCTATTAGAAGGACTGAAAGATGGTGGTCAGCCTGGCTGGAGAAAATGAGTAGTCCCACAGGAAGCTAGTGAGACAGACCTGCTTATGCCAGACCTAGTCAGCCACATTAGGCAATTTGAACTTTACCCTAAGAGCAATGGGAATGGCATGAGGCTGTGATGCCTCCAAGTGCTGTCACCTTTCTTTGAGGAAGTCCACCTCTATATTTAGTGCACTGATAGTTTTTAACATGAATCAGTGTTAAACATTTCTTTTTTTTTTTTTTTTAAGATTTTCTTTATTTGAGAGAGAGAGAGAGGGGGAGAGAGAGAGAGAGAGAGAGAGAAAGAAGGCATGAGTGGAGGGTAGGGGCAGAGGGAGAGAGAGGAGAAGACTCCCTGCTGAGCAGGGAACCTGGTGCAGCACTCAATCCCAGGACCCTGGGATCATGACCTGAGCCGAAGGCAGATGCTTAACTGACTGAGCCACCCAGCTGTCCCAGTGTTAAACATTTCTGACCTAGGTGGTTTCAGATGAGAATGTCAGTGTCTTTTTGTTTTTCCACTATAAGTTAGGTGTCTTTTTTTTTTTTTCTTTCTGGCTACTTTTTAGATTTTTTTCTTTGTCTTTAGTTTTCAGAACTTTATAATTGGCCTTGGCATGGATTTGTTTGGATTTATTCTGTTTGGGATTTTCCCAGCTTCTTAAATTTATAATTTCTTTTTTCTCTTTTCACAAACTTGGGAAGATTTTAACCATTATTTTTTTTAATTACTTTTTCAGCCCTGCACTTTTTATCTTCCTCTTTTGGGACTCTCATGACATGAATGTTAGCTCTGTTGTTAGAGCCCATCAAGTCTCTGAATCTGCTCATCTATTTTTCATCTACTTCCTCTCTGTTTTTCAGATTAATTTCTATTGTTCTATCTCAGAATTTGTTGACTCTTTCCTCTATTCTCTCCATTCCTATTGAGATTATTTACTGAGCTTTTTATTTTGGTTATTATATTTTTCAGTTCTAAACTCACCTTTTGGTTATTCTTTACAGCTTCTATTTCCTTGCTCAGGGGTAGTATTTTTTAATTTATTGTAAGCATTTAGTAATTGCTTGTTGATGCAATTTTATCATGAGTTCTTTAGGATGCTTGTTAAATAATTCCAACATCTTGCCATCTGGGTTTTGGCATCTATTAATTGCCCTTTTTCTCATTCCATTAGAAATTTACATTTTCTTGGTATTACAAGGGATTTTTCATTAAAATGTGGATATTTTTGGATTAAGTTATAGGATACTTCTGTTTTAGTTGGCTTTTCTTGACACTATTCTGGCATGCAAAGAGGAGTGCTGCCTCATTACTACCAAGTGGAAGTAGAAGTCCAGATTCCCCTTCTTGGGAAGGGGGCTCCTTGTTATTGCTGAAATGGGTGGAAGTTCTGGCTTTCTAAGTGGTTCTCATTGATGCCACAGTGGGGGTAGCATCATTACTGCTGGGTGCTGATGAGAGTCCTAACTCCTCTCAGCCTCCTCTGAACCCAGCACAGCAGGAGGAGTAGAGGTGCCTCAATACTACCAGGTGGAAATTGAAATCAAAGATCCCCAAATGTTTCCATTTATTTGACTGGGGAGGGGTAGGAGCACTCCTTACAGGTCAGGTCCTTGCTTGGCTTTCTCTAAACATACCTGGTAGAAGTGTTAGAGCTCTTTGGTACAGCCTGGCAAATATGGACGTTTAGGTGCCCCACTTGCCTTTGTTGGTGGGGGTAGAAATGAGGTAAGATTTTTTTCTATGTTGTTTGTCTGGAGTAGAACAGTTATTGCTTAAAAGTTTTCTGTCTTATTGGGGAGGGTATGTGCTATGGTGAGCGCTGTGAATTGTGTAAGACCGTTGAATACAGACCTGTACCTCTGAAACAAATAACACATGATATGTTAAAAAAAAGAAGATAGTAGGAAGGGAAAAATGAAGGGGGGTGAAATCGGAGGGGGAGACGAACCATGAGAGACTATGGACTCTGAGAAACAAACTGAGGGTTCTAGAGGGGAGGGGGGTGCGAGGATGGGTTAGCCTGGTGATGGGTATTGAGGAGGGCATGTACTGCATGGAGCACTGGGTGTTATACGCAAACAATGGATCATGGAACACTACATCAAAAACTAATGATGTAATGTATGGCGATTAACATAGCATAATAAAATAAAATATAAAATAAAATACAATAAAATACAATAAAATAAAATAAAATAAAATAAATAAAATAAAATAAAATAATAAAATGTTTTCTGTCTTGTGAGATCCTTTCTTGATCCTTTGGCTAGATAGAACAGGCTTTGGGGAGGACATTTTTGTCCATACCTGTTGATCTTTCCAGGTTACCAGCCTCTTCATCTCCAAGCATATATGAGAAAAAAAAACAGAGAAAACATAGGGTCCTTTCTCGGGCCCCAAAGTCCCTAGCCAGTCCGCTTACCTTTACCCACCTGTCAGAGTTTTCTGATGTTTGTTTCATATATAAATACAGGTTTCTTCACTGAACTTAGTGAAGGGAATAGAGGAATGTATGTCTATTTTATCTTCCCAGAATCAGAAGTCTCTCCTTAAGTTTTTAAGTTTAATTTACAAATTATGGTACTCTGTTTTATTCTAATAAATTCTAAAAATTACTTTTAAGATTTTTTTAGCTTAGCAAATTGAATTTCTTAAATAATGCAAGCTGCATTTATAAATTTAATACATTCAGAGTTTTTTTTTTTCCTTTTACCAAATTCAAATATATCTAGTAATCAAAATGTTGGCCAATACTTAAATTATTCTAATATTAAATTACTTTAATTTTCCTAATGTTTACAAACACATCCAAGTCATCTTTTACATTTTGAATTAAAACTTCTAACAATAAAATTACTTATATATTTTAATGGGAAACATAAGATTATTCTGTTGTATAATATGCCGAGGTGTCTTAAATATTTAAAATATTTAAGTAAGAATCATACTCATATTTTCTTTTTTTTTTTAAAGATTTTATTTATTTATTTGAGACAGAGAGAATGAGAGACAGAGAGCATGAGAGGGAGGAGGGTCAGAGGGAGAAGCAGACTCCCCACCGAGCAGGGAGCCCGATACGGGACTCGATCCCGGGACTCCAGGATCATGACCTGAGCCGAAGGCAGTCGCTTAACCAACTGAGCCACCCAGGGGCCCCATACTCATATTTTCTGAACTTAACAAAAGATTTGTAGTAAAATAGGCTTAATATACTTTATTATCTCTAAACATAAGTCTGAACCTTTCCGGGTGAAACAAGAACTCACTAGGAAATACTTTCATTAACCCAAACATGTTGGAATTACCGTTTCAGCAGCTAAATTTACACATTGAATATTTGAACAAGGGCAAAGACTCAAAGCTGTGGTTATTCAGTGATTTTTCTCATTGCAAAGACTGACACATCGAGGTCCTTACAGGTGATTGGTCTTTTCTGGATTCACGACACATCACTGTTTAATTCTTACAACTGATTGAATCTGGTATCGCACACAGCCTGTGGCTAACTTTCTTTAATGTTGAGTTTGACTTTCCAATTTTCCCATATTTTTATTATTTTTACATTTTAATTCCTTCCCACCTGGCACAAAAGGCATATTAAAAACATTTCACTATATAATATACCTTTACACTTTTTTTCCTTATTTCTGCTAACTTTGTCACTTAATTGGAGTTGATAGGTTTCCTATATCTTTTATATTTTTCCTATTGAGCACTCTTCTTCACTATACATGTACAGACAGTCCCCAACTTATGATGGTTCAACTGACAATTTTTCAATTTTATGATGGTGCAAAAGTGATAGGGATTCAATAAAAATTTCACTTCAAATTTTGATCGTTCCTGGGCAAGGGCTGTGTGGTGCAGTGCTCTCTCATGACGCTGGGCAGTAGCAGCAAGCCTCAGCTCCCAGTCAGCCTCTCAATCACTTTCAGTATTCAATAAATCACATGAGATATTCAACACTTTATTATAAACTAGGCTTTGTGTCAGATGATTTTGCCCAACCGTAGGCTAACGTACATGTTCTAAGCACATTTAAGTAAGGCTAAGCTAGCTACAATGTTCAGTAGGTTAGGTATATTAATGCATTTTTGGCTTATGACATTTTCAACTTCTGATGGGTTTATCAGGACATAACCCCCTTGTGAGTAGAGGAAAATCTGTATATTAAGGGAGTATACAGTATGCTTGCTTATCCATATCCCCAGCTGCTAGTTGGACAAGTATTCCAATAGACTAGACACTATTATGAATCCACTCCCTGAGTAGCTGAGTATTCATGCTACCTAGAGCCCAAAAATGATGTCTTACCCACTAAATTAGAATATCTTTGTTCAGGTTGAGTTCACTGCAATCTACATAGAAATTATAGTAAATACAAGTTGGCATGACTTCCTGGCTTGCCATAATTCCCCAGCAGCCAGGTCTATGCTATCCTCCCTGTCTAAGGGGAACTACTTCACTCATACATTAAATCATTGTTTGTAATATGGGCTTACAGAATGATACTCTGAATTACCCATGATCTAGAAACAAGCATAAGATCCAGTCTGGATAAACATTAGCAT
Source organism: Mirounga angustirostris (assembly GCF_029215605.1). Taxonomy (NCBI): domain Eukaryota; kingdom Metazoa; phylum Chordata; class Mammalia; order Carnivora; family Phocidae; genus Mirounga; species Mirounga angustirostris. The sequence goes on along the minus strand of NW_026991709.1, from coordinate 88,237,347 downwards.
CTCTACCACAACACTGTGTTGCAGAAATTGGAATAAGCAGTGTGTACCCGGAGTTCATTCTCTGAATTTTTTTCGAAATGTTGCTGAGGGTAAAAGCCTCTTCTTTTTCAGTAATAAAGCTGTAAAAAGCTAAGCCTAGAGCTTCCAGTGGTCCCCCCACGATCATGTGGAAAAGTGGTCAGTGGTAGAGGAGCATTAATGTAATGTAACAGAAAGACCAGAAATGGAAGAAAGACAAAAAAAAAAAAGTCCTAATGACATGAGGGTTCTGCTTCTAGTCATTTCCATTTATATTTCTGCAATTTCTGGTTACATAAGCCAACATACCCTTCAGTTTCCTAAGAGGTTTCAGGTTGTTTGTTACCAGCAGCAAGTGTGTCCTAATCACAGCTTGAAGCCTCCCTCAACCGACAGGTTAGCTTTATACTCATATTCCTTTCTACCTACTCTCATGCCCACTTGAATTATAAATACATGAGATTTATCTTAGATACTATAGCAGGTTTTAAACATTCATAATCAGAAAAAAATTATCTAATACCTAAAAGAAAGGCACCAACATGGCTTGATGTCCTATTTGTAAATTGAAAACAGTTGGCCTATTTGTGGAATTACCATGCTAGAAGGTTATGGTTATTTTTTCTTGGTTTGTGGGGTTCCCAGTAGCATTATAACGATGTAAATTAATATGATTTCATTTCCCTAGAGGATATCATCTATGCTATTCATTCACTCTAAGCCAAAACAAGTCAGAGAAAAAGTATAATTTGTCATTGTGACTTTCCAGAATTTGCTTAGTATCCCAATTCTTTACATCAGCTTTTTCTTTTCAGTTCCATTTATAGTATTCCAAAACTGCTGAGAAATTATCCCCTCAAAGAAAATAAGTTCATATTCTTAATAGCTGTGCTCAGATAAGGATACTAATCTATGCCTTACAGAATTATTCTAAAGATAAAATGAGTTGTCTTATCTCTCCAATTACCCTGAAAATCTCCTTGAGAATAAAAATCCTGTCTTCCACTTCTTTTTCCTTTACACTGTGCCAGCAAAGAATTTTCTTCTCCTAAAAGACCCACACAATTCTCATTGACCAATTAAAAGTAGAGTATAGGTGTCTTCCTGTTCTGAGCATTTCAATTCTAAAGCTCTCAGGTGGATAAACAGTCTATAGTGGGGGAAGTGAGGGGTTGTCTCAATGGTCCAGAGCAGGGTGTTGGAGTCTATACAGAGTGAAGATCCTATCACCGAAGAAAGGACAGCAAGATTTGGGGAGTCAGAGTTCAAACAATGTTGGAGCCCAAGTAAGGTGAAGAATGATCTCTTGGAATTGGGAAGGTGAGTATCCAGGAATATAGAAATAGAGCCTGAGCAGGATAGCATCCACCCAGGGGAAGAAGTGAAAACAGAGATGGGAGACTGGATACATAGAAGAAGACCGATTAATGAAAGAATAAGAGTTCCTTGAACAAATGGCTTAGTCCAGGTTTGGACAGGGAAAGTACATGAGGAGCCTGGAACATATTTTTATTTTAGAAAATAAGGAAGTGCTCAAAAAACAATGGGAACATGTCAAAAAGACAGAGTAGCCAGCTTGAATAAGCTCAAATTGGCCAAATCCAGGAACAATCTGAACATCAAAATAAATGATAATAACAGTGGATTATAGCCCTTTGAACAAAAAAAGGAAACCATGAATCCATATGCTATAAAAACATAAATAAATAAATTCAAAGTTTGAAAAGGGATATTTTTATAGAGTTAGAGTAACCCTCTAAATGGTACTTATTAATTTCAAAGATTAAAAAGGGTAACTTTAAAATTGAGTCATCTGATAGATAATCACTTTTAAAAAGTGATCCAAGTGAACATCATCAGTAATGGGACAAGCTGAAACCATGCATCACCAGATAAGGAACAATGAAAGAAGCATAGCATCATTTCTGTAACATTCCTGCCAAAGAGGAATAGCTTGACTCTAAATATAAGGAAACATTAGATAGCTACAATTTGAAAGTTATTCCACAAGACAACTAGACTTTAATCCTCTAATATGTCAAGGTCATGAAATGAAGGTAAGCTTAAGGAACTGTTACAGAATAAAGAAAACTAACAACTAAATGCATGAGTGATTCTGAACTAGACCCCTTCATCATTTATAAATTACATTATTAGGGAAATTGGCACAATTGGAATAGAACCTGGTAAAATATATCAGTGCTAACTTTCTGGTTTTGAGGGTTATGTTATGGTTATTTAAGAGAATGTCCTTGTTTGTAGGACACAATACTAAATATACTATATATATAGTATATATATGTATATGAATAATAGTATACTACTTCTAAATAATACTAAGTACTATTAAATACTGGTCTTGTTTGTATGACTAAAGTATTTGAGTGTTATAGGGCATTAGGCTGTCAAATTAATCTCAAATGGGACAGAAAAAAATGCTCTTTGTTCTGTAAACCCAACTAGAAAAGTTTGTTTGTTACAAATGCAATAAAAAAATATCATTTACTAACATTATAGGACATTAAAATACCCTATAATTAAAAAACTTTACATATATACACAATAAGAACTACAGGTATTGTTTATTTCATATACTGCTTATCTACACAGTTAATTGTGCTTTTAGACAGAAATCAAACATTATCTCTTAGATAAAAATCAAGGCAACTTCTATAAAATAAAAATACAGAAACAAGTAATTTGTTTGTGTCAAGTAATTGTGTTATATAGCTTTATAAGATGCCTAAGAAATTTGGTTCCACTTTTTACTTTTCCCCTTTGCTTTGCCATCAGGTAAGTGGCATTTGGAGATAAGAACACAGTTATTTCAATTCCTTTACACACCACATTGCAATTGTGATTTCACTTGTCTGTCCACCACATGGTGAGCACCTCAAGGACAGGACCCTTGTGTTGTTTAGCTTTGTGCTTCTTTCAAGCAAACATAATAATTAATAAAAGGCTTTTTTCATGGATTTGGGGGCAGTCTGATGAGGGATAGGAATGATCATTATCACTTGAAATGAACGAGCAGTGCTAATGGAAGGTGCCCTCAGGGCACATCAATACACCTAAGGCGGGTGTGAAGGTGAGAGTGGAAGGGAGAATCTATATATTGATGCAATGGTCAAAATGGAAAATTTAGAGCACCATAGGCATCGATTTTTAATCTATAGGTAATATATGTGCCTTCTCCTCCTTATTCTCTTCTATGAGAACAGCCTTTGCCTCAGAGGTAGGACCCTGAGATCTTTATACTATGTGACTCTCCATGGCCATAGCTTATTGGGCACGGAGTGGACACCTAACCACTAGAAACTATCTAGAGGCTGGACTGGGCCAATTAAATTCTTTCTTCCAGGAATTCAGAAATGGAACAAACTACAGGCATTGGGCTAGTGAATATAGGTAAAGAAGCTGAAAAACTGGCCTAAGGAAAAAGGGAAAAAAGGGATGGGTGCAAAAAGACCAATCAATTCCATAAATAAACTAAAAGTGCTGCCCTGCCCAAATTTTCCAGGACTGATTCTAGTCCCAAACTTACTTGTCCTTGGCTTTCATGTGATGTATTTGAAAGAGGAGGATATTTTGAGGAACCTCAACGAGGTAAATTTAGCTGGAGCACTCTGCAAATTAGAGAGGGATAACAGGTCAGAGAGGCAGCCATGAACTTTGTGAGCCCTACTAAAAATTCTAGATTATTCTGAGTAAAATAGAAAGCCACTGGATGTTTTGTTCTTTTTGTTTATTTGCTTTTGGTCTTTAACACAAGAAGCGAGTAAAGTATGCCTGTAGCTTGATGAATTGTACATTTACCTCCCCACACACATATATATATGCAAGCACCATGTAACTACCACCCTGATCAAGTATACCACACTTCTAGAAATCCAACAGTCTGTTCCCATTTAATATCCCTTCTCCCCTCAGATGTAACCACTAATTTGACTTCTATTAAGGAGACTAGTTTCTCCTGGTTTTGAACTTTGTAGAGAAGATAAAATAGGCAGTTTTTGCTTCAATTTTCTTTTGTCAATATATCTTTGATACTTTCCATGTTTTGCACATACAGATTTTTTTGAGATTGCCAAGATCATATGAATATATCACAATTTATCCATTCTTCAATTGTTGGGCATTTAGGTGGTTTCTAATTTGAGACTATTGTGAATAAAGCTGCCACGAATATTCTTGTACATGTCTTCTTTTGTACATATGCACTCATTTTTTATTGGGTGTATAACTAGAAGTGGAATTGTTGGATCATAGGGTAAGTATATTTGGATTTGGTAAAAACCACTAAAGAATTTTCTAAAGTGAATACACCAATTTATACTCTAACCAGAATGTATCACATATGTATAATGTGTAAATATATAATGTCCTAGCTAACACTCAATATTATCAGGCTTTTTAATCTGAGTCATTATTTTAAGAGTATATTAGTATTGCATTATAGTTTAATTTGTATTTTCCTGATGACTAACAAAGTTGAGCACCTAGCCATTTGATCATCTTCTGTTTTGAAGTGTCTGTTCAAGAATTTTTGCTCACTTTTATTTATTAATTTTTTTTTTCATTTGGTTGGTTGTTTTTAAAAATTGAGTTGTAGAGGGGCACCTGAGTGGCTCAGTCAGTTAAGTGTCTGCCTTCTGTTCAGGTCATGATCCCAGTGTCCTAGGATCGAGCCCATGTTGGGCTCCCTGTTCAGCAAGGATCCTGCTTCTCCCTTCCTCCCTACTCTTTCTCTCTCACTATCTCTGTTGCTCTCTGTCTCTCTCTCTCTCTCCCTCAAACAAATAAATAAATCTTTATAAAAAATTGAGTTGTAGAAGCTCTTCATTTATTCTATATGTAAATCCTTTTTGAGGTATACATTTCCAGTAACTTCTCTCAGTACGTGCCTTGCTTTTTCACTTTCTTAATGGTGTATTTTAGTAAATAGAAATTTCTATTTTTAATTAAGTCCAATTTATCAATTTTTTTATTCTTATGGTTCATGCTTTTGGGTCCTATTTGAGAAGGTTATGCCTACTCTGGAGTTTCAGAGGTACTCTATTTTTATAAAAGCTTTATTATTTACTTTACATATTTATATAATCTAGTGATTGAGTTTTATTTATGGGTTGAGAATGGTTAAGGTTCATTTGTTTCCATATGGATATCCAATTGATCCAGCATTATTTGTTGAAAAACATTCTTTCTCAGTTGAAGAGCAATGGCACTTTGTTGTATATCAAATGAATATATTTATGGAATTTCTGTTCTGTTTCACTATTTGTTCATCCTTGCACCAACATCACAGCATCTTAATTTCATTCTTTTGTGATAAGTCTCAAAAATCTACCAATATGAATCCATTGACTGGTTTGTCTTTAAGATCATTTTGGCTATTCTGTGTCCTTTGCATTTCCATATAAATTTTAAAATCCATTTCTAAAATTTTATACACACACATGTTAACACAAACTCTCTCAAAGAAAGAAAACCTGCTGGAATTTTTACAGGATTATACTGAGTCTGCAGCTTAGTTTGGGAAGCACTGACACCTGAATAATACTGAGTCATTTAATCCATAAGTGTGGCAAATCTATACATATACTTACAGAGTCATTAATTTCTCTCAACAATATTTTGCAGTTTTCAGTGTATAAGTCTCCTATATCTTTAATAAGATGTTTTGATGCTATGGTACATAGTATATTTTAATTTTTTTGTGATCTGTAGTTTGAATACTGAAAGATTATTTACTTTTGTACACAGACTTTGTATCCTTTGTATATTGACCTTGTATATATGAGTACACGCAATTTGGATTCTTTTATATTGATCTTGCTAATTCATCTAATAATTCTTTTTTAAAAAAAAGATTTTATTTATTCATGAGAGAGAGAGAGCAAGAACAAACAGGGGGAGTGGCAGGCAGAGGGAGAAGCAGGCTCCCCACCCAGGAAGGAGCCCTACGTGGGACCTGATCCCAGGGCCCTAGAATCATGACCTGAGCCAAAAGCAGACACTTAACCGCTCAACCACATGGTTTTCCCATTCACCTAATATTCTAATAGCTTTTTGGTAATGTCTTCGGATTTTCTATTATACAATCATGTCATTTGCAAATAATGACAGTGTTCTTTCTTCCTTTCAAAATTTTTATCTCTTATTTATTATCTTGCCTTATTGCCCTGTCTAAATGCGACAAAAGTTTTTAGGTAGGGGAGACACAGGATAACATATCCTTGCTATTTGAGGTAAATAGCTCACAAGGAAAAGAGTGGAGAGGGTTCAGCTCCTATTTCAATAATTTAGGCCAGTGATGATGGTGGCTTTGACTAGGGAGCTTGCTGAATGGGTGGGAAGAAGTAATCACATTCTAGATATTCTTAGAATGTAAAATCAATAGGAATTTTTTAAAAGATTTTTATTTATTTGAAAGAGAGAGAGAGCATGCACGCATGTGCATGAGTGGGGAGAGGGGCAGAGGGAGAGGGAGAGAGACAAAGATTCTTGGCTGAGCACAGAACCAAGCACTGAGCACAGAGCCAAGTGAAGCACAGGGCCAAGTAAGGCTCCACATGGGGCTCCATGTGGGGCTCGATTCCAGAACCCTGAGATCATGACCTGAGCCAAAGTCAGATGCTTAACCAACTGAGCCACCCAGGTGTCCCATCAACAGGAATTTCTGATATGAGGTATGATCATAAGGGGAGCCCTGAAGGACTTCAGCTTTTCATGTTCTTTGAACAACTACATAAAGGAGTTGCAATTTACTAAGAGGAAAAGACAGGGAAAATCAAGTTGTAGAACTAGGAACAGAAATTGCGTATTCATTTTTGAGAATATTAATTTAGAGTTATCTATTAGATTTCTTAGTAGATAGGTTGAGTTCATGGCTATACATAACAATCTAAAGTTTAGAAGAAAGGTTTTTGAGTCCTTTAGATATATATTTGGTAATCATCAGCATGTAAATGATATTTAAAACTACAGAGTATTTGAAAGAAATATAGTTAAAGAAGAGAAAAGGTATAAAGAAAACTGTAGGATATTCCAATATTTATAAAATAGAAGGATTAAAGAAAAATAGTAAAGCTATTTTAGGGTTCCTGGTTTGCTGTCAGTATAGCATATGACTCTTGATCTCTGTGTTGTGAGCCCAAGCTCTATTGTTGGGTGTAGAGATTACTTAAAAACAAAATCTTAAAAAAGAAAGAGAAATAGAAAAGCTTAATGAAGAGGAACAGCCACTAAAGTGAGTGAAAAACCATGATGTTATGTTTATCTTAGTCAATAGAGTAAAGTGTTTGAAAGTCAGAAAGAATGATCTATTATGTCTAATGTTGCTGATAGTTCTAGTAAAGTGAGTACCAAGAATTGATCATTGGACTTAACTACTTGGAGGTTATTAAATAATAGGAACTGAAATCCAGATCGGTGAATCTCCCACAAAATGATTCTACTTAAGTAAAAAGTCTATCTACCACAAGTAGAGCATATAACTTAAAATCAATGAACTCAGTGTCATCTGTCAACATGAATGGATTATTTTTAAGTTAGAAAAAATTGTTAAGTGCTTACTTAAATCAGTAAAAGTTTCTAAATGGAAATTTTCTTTTTCATCATTATCTTCAAGTTTGGTCAAAGTCTGTCTTAATCCCCTAGTCTTTTCTGTCTGCATTTTCCCCCATCTTTGAGTGCTTCTTCTTCATCCAAAGCAATAAACACTCTAATGACCAAAGAGAATTGTGTTATGTCTATTCACTCTGAAATGTGAAGAGCTTATGTATTCATCTTCCCAAAAGCACTTAGATTTTAAAATAGAATTATTAGTCGAAAGTAATTTTAATACATAGGAGTACAGCACTAATGGTGGGATTTTAATCATTACCTTGGTTGATTTTATGGGTCTTTCATATCATGGCACCTGGCAGCCAATGGTTGAAATAAAGGTAAACATTTCTGAAGAACTGAGGCACAAACTGCAAATATTCTATTATATATCTTTTAAAATTAATAAGGAGAGTTATTGTTGAGAAAAATTCCCAAGCCTAGATCTGATTCCCACAGTAAAGAAAAAAAATTGTCTTCTTATGTCCTACAATAACGTGACTCTGTAAGTTTCTCTTGACTCCTAATTTCTTACATCCTTTCCAGATGTATTTCCAGTTACATGAATACATATATCATTGTAATATTTATTTAGGTCTCTTATTAGAATTGTTTCCTTAGATTAAGACATGACTGTTTTTAAATGACCATATATTTTAGCCTCCAAATACTTATCAGGTGCATTGTCACTAATTTTTGTTAATGATTCATAAAGCATGTGCACATAATACTCAAATGTTCTCTTTTATAAAATTTGCTGGTGCAAAAGCAAAAGTCAATTCAATTCAGCTCGATACATTCCTTTCTTCTTTGGCTAAGTCTTCCCTTTTAACCCACTGCCAAAGACTGACATCGTTTACCTTAATACAAATAATCTAATTCAAACTAATTTTTAAAATTGAATCAAAGAGGCAGTTTTTGACGTATGATTCAGATAATTGACCTCAAAGACCAAATTTACCTACTTGAAAAAATATAAGTAAATTCATTCTCCATCTCAGAATAGGTTAATGATTAAGTATAAGAGTATTATATAAAGCAACAGATGTAATATTTTTTCTTCATGTATCACCACAGCTCCTGGTCAGACCTTTAGAGATAAGACATTTAGAGTATTCTTTAAGAAGCCTAACTTTTCTACACATTTTACAGAGACTTAAAAAATTATCTATTAATTAAAACCCTTAAGCATTATGTTTACTTTCAGGAAATATGAAATTCAATAAATCAAGCAAAATTTACCATAGCTCAGCTACAGCAGACCTATATAAAACATTTCAAAAGTTAGATCATGAAATACTTACTAGGCTTCATTCATATTCCCCTGAAAGTGTATTTCCATTTACTAAAACTAAGGTTATATTATGAAGGAAGATGCTTTTTAAATTCCGATTTGTCTCACTTTGCTATAAATGTAGGAACATTTGAATCCTTTTCCTAAGGAAATGATATAAAGCAAATAAAAAGGAAAACATTCTATTAAAGGTAGAGAATGTATTCAACTTGTCATCTAAAATAAGATTTTTTTTCAAGTTACCAGATTCAGGGGTTATTTACTCTCCTGAAATACTATTAAAAAGGCTATTACAGAGATATTTGCAAATAGACTCAGATAAGGATGTTCATACTCTAAACTATTTTTCAGGGTAATTTAGGAAACAAGCAACCTTTAGTAGTGAATTAAATTGTAACCTAATTTTCCCAACTTCCTTTGGGATAGCAACTTCCAGGAAATTGCTGTGGTAAGTCAAACTCAGAAATTTGGTTCTCAATATTGTAATTAAACTTTTTAAAATCAAGAAACAGCAAAACTGCAGAGTTATTTATTTTAAATAGTTTAACACCTACATTGAAATTTTGTAAGCAAATCAATATAGAACATTTTTGAGGGTATTGTGATCTATATCAACTAAACCATTTTTAAGGCAATTATAATTGATTACATAGCTGGAAGAAGTAATAGTAGAACTGAATTATTGGTCCTGGAAGTGTGAAGGGAAAAGGATGAGGACCTGTACAAGGAGAGGGAGAAATCACCTAAAAGTTTTATGCAAGATTCTTCAATTCTGCATTAGAAAAAGAATAAAGAAAAAAAAAACAAAAAACAAAAACTTGTTGCAATGTGTGAGGTAAGGGACACCTGTTTGGGTCTTTAGCTGGGCAGAAAGCACAAAGAAAACGTCTCTCCTGTGAACTCCTAACTACAAACTAGCCCTCACTTGGCTTTAGGCCTTCATTCCTACTACCCAAGTGATTCGCAAACTGCAAGACAAAGATTTAATTTTAAGTAGTCCCTGACCAGGCACCAACCATTTGGTTAGAAGCAACATTAGAATCTCTTCGGAGAAATACACTTTTAAACAGGCCTCACAGAATAAAGTTCCAAGGCCAATGAGCTCCAAACCACAAGACATACTTGGAAACAAACCGCCAGGGAAAGGGATCAGCAGCAGTGACCAAATCACACATTCAGAAGTTTCAAATATTTTGTCAGCTACAGAATATAAGATGACTATGTTTAATCAAATAAAAGATGATTTTAAATATATGACTATGGGGCAAGAGACTATAAAAATTGGCCAAATGTGTTTCAAAAATAATAAAACAAAGAGTATGAAAATAAAACCGTACCAAATGAAGTTGAAATTCAACAAATATTTTTAAACATAAAATTTGAAGAGCCAAGGAGAGAATTAGTGAAATAGAATATAGTAATAAAGAAATTACCCATAAAGAAGCACACTAACATAAAGAAACAGAAAAACAGTAAATAGATCTTAGGAGACATGGAAGAAAAAGAGAGAAGTTTGAACATTCATCTAATTGGATGTACAAAAGGAAACAAAGAGAATGAGGTGAGGCAAAATTTAAAAATCCCGTAATTGCTGTAATCTCCAATCATCAGATTCTGGGAATCCTAAAGTGTTTCTGGCATAATTATAAAAGAAAATGGATACCAAGGCACAGAATACAGAAATTTCTGAACACCAAACCAAAAAGATATTTTAAACACAGCCAGAAAAGAAAGAATAGGATAGATGATTTTGCAAGTATTAACCTCACCTCTAAGGGAGCAGTATACTTCCCTGTCGTATTGATGCTGGGATTCTCTGTGTATCTTCCTTTGGTCTCATGATGGGCAGAGTATTTTATTTGAGGACAATCCCTATCACTTGTTTTGGCTAATGGACATTAGCAGACATGTCCACAAATAGAGACTTAAAGTATAATTGAAAAGTTGGGCATGACTTCTCATTGCTTCCTCTTTCCATGAAAGGACATCTAGGCTAGCCCACCTACACAAAGGAGACTATGAGACAGCAGACTTGTACCCAACATGTCTTGGACCAAACCCAGTCAGTACAGACTTTATCAGCAGACCTCCCCAGACAACCCCACAAGAATACATGATTGTTTTTTAAGCCCCTAAGCTTTGTGGTTGTTTTGTTATACAACATTATTGAGGCAAAAGCTAATCGCTATACACATTGACTAGAAGTGGGTTGCTGCTGTAACAAAAACCTAAACTATGGGGCGCCTGGGTGGCTCAGTCGTTGAGCATCTGCCTTCGGCTCAGGTCATGATCCCAAGGTCCTGGGATGGAGCCCTGCATCAGGCTCCCTGCTCCGCGGGAAGCCTGCTTTTCCCACTCCAGCCCTCTCTCGCTGTGTCTCTCTCTGTCAAAGAAATAAATAAAATCTTAAAAAAAAAAAACAAAAAAAAACTAAACTCTCTGACAGTGGATGTGGCACCAGGTAGCAGTCAACAAGGGAACCATTATAGGAGGCTGGAAAAATGGTGGGAACTGTGGAGAGAAGCTAAACAAGTGACAACCTATGTTACGGAGAGGAAAAATACTTGCTAAAAACATTGTGTGAGATGATGTGAAAGGTAGAGTGTGCATATAATAAACTTGTAGAATTGGGGAGGAGAACCTCAGGTAAGATGAAAATGCATGAATGGTTTTGTTTGCTTTGTTTTGTTTTACAGCTGCATTTGATTTAAAAAGTATGAGAGAGAGAGAAAGAGAGAGAAAAGCAGGGCGGTGGTGGTGGTAGAGGGGGGGAATGTGATAAGGAAACTAGCCAGATGGTAAGCAAAATTTAGTGAGCATATAGAAACCTACTTAATTTCAGGATTGAAACATGAAGTTATTTTCTACCAAATCAAAGGTGTGACCATCATACTTTGATGCCTTGAAAAAGAATAAATACAATATTTCTCCAGTAAAAGAAAGCTTCAAGGTAAAAACCAAAGGTGGGGTTGTAATACCCTTTGCTTTTCACTAGTCTTTAAGCCTGCCATGATTCTTAGCTTGGTTGTGTGCCTCACAACCTTACTCATGAAATTCCTGTGTTATTTGTGGCCTTCCTTTAAGGCTATTAGTGGCTCTCATTAGCCATTAACTTTCACAAAAGACATGGGAGTTGCATTAGTTTCTTAGGGATGCCATAACAATTTACCATGGGCTAGGTGGTCTTAAACAAAAATTTATTTTCTCACAGTTCTGGATGCTAGAAGTATAAAATCAAGGTGTTGGCAGGGCCATGCTCCCTCTAAAGGCTCTAGGGAAGAATCCTTCTTTGCCTCTGCCTAGCCTGGGAGTCCTTGGATAACTGTAACAGCATGCAAAGGTACAGAACTGATGAACAGCTAGGTTTGTGCGAACAGTTTGGCACTTCTGTATCATGAAAGCCCATTGGAGGGACTGATGAGAGGGGATACTGAAAACTTGGGCAGCGGCCAAAGAATGGAGGGCCGTGAAGGCCAAAGTAGCAGCCTGGATGTTCTCTTTTAAACAAAGGAGAATTATAGAAGGATTTTTAAGCAGAAGAATGTACCACAATCTGATCTATCTAGCAATTAAAATATCCTTGCAAACATGATGGCAGCCCCTATACATCTCAACTTGGTTTATTTCCTTTCATCTCTCTATAAAATAAGCATGCTCCTTAGACTTGCACAATCCAAACCACTCTCCTTTTGATCAATGAATATATCAAACGGGACAGTATCACAGTTCTAACCAAAAGGTACTGTATCTTACTCTATCCTACATAGCCAGGAAAAAAAAAAAAAAAAACTTATATAATAATCTAAATAAGATTACATAATCTGTATATATAATATTTCCTAAGTATCAAAATCATGCTTTTTATTCCAGCATTTATACCAGCTCCTCCTTTCTTATAAGTAAGTATACACTAATTGCTTTATTCTTGTTGTCTCGTTATTTTTCCAAGTATTCAAAGTTAAACTTGCATATCAAGGAGTCTGCATTACCAACCTAGAGAAGTCTTTTTTAAGTTCCAAGAACAAATTCACAGAGTTATTGAAGAGTCAAATCACCTTGTATTTTGCAACAAAATCTACATTACAAATACAAGTAAAATAATCACAAATATATTGCTACATATTGCAATGTGACAATGTCACTTTTTTACTTCTGTGAGAGAGGATGAGTCGCACACCAAAATAGAATTGTTAAAATATTCCTTTTTCTGAATCTCCATCAGGCTCATTGCAGGTGCAATTGGTCCCCTGTGTTCTCAGAAAAAAGAAGCAAGTGGCCAATTAAAGTGTGAATGAACCCACTGAATGGTAAATTTTGGCAAGCCTTAAGTTGCAGATGTAAAAAATTGGCTCTGACCTACTTAGAAAACCATGACATGCTCAGAGAAATAAACAGGAGAGGACACCTTGATATTGGCTTGGTCTATTATAACTATGATGAGAGGAAATAAAACCAGCAGATTTCTCGCTCACAGAAATCTCTTTGTATAAAACCGTGGCTTTCAGAACAGTTTCATTTTCTTTAATATTTAATATTATTGGTAAGTGTGACCACCTCTTCTGTCTATGTATACATTTTACCAACAAAATCACAAAACAGTGAGAAAAAAACAGGGATACAAATTAATATTTGGTCTACTCAGCAGCAAAGCCTCCATGTGACAGAGCTGTTTTAGAATTCTGGTGTGTTGGAGTCATAACTCAATGTCTTTTGACAGGAGACAAATTTAACCCTTTTTTAGCAATAACAATATTTAAACATTGTCTTGCTGTCAGACTATAGTTGAATGTTCATCCTGGTTAAAAAAAGAGTTGTGTGTATGTGGGTTTGTGTGTATATGCATGTGTGTTTGGGAATTTGCGAGGGGCACATAGCTGGAGAGACATACCAACATTCATAGCAAGCCTGGACAAAAAAAAAAAAAATCCTACTTCTTGGCATATTTAAATACTACCTTCATTGAAAATAATACCTGACTCCAGGAAAGCTATGAAAAGCTTTTGTTTAATGCTATAGATGGAAAACTAGAAGTCCTGTAAAACCTCACTTGGAGCTAAGAATTAAGGAACAACCCGAATTAAATGGAAAAGATCCAAGCATCAGTCACAGCACTTAGGGCCAAATCCCTGAGACCAAATTCTTCTAGTTCATAGGTGAGCAAGCCCACACGCATGCGCGCGCGCACACACAGACACACACAATGAGTCAGGGTGCCTCTTTCTTAGTGTGATTTAATATTTGTAGTTGTTGGTAGCATTCCAACGGGGAGCACACATCCTTTTCAACTCTTGAGGTAAAAAAATCTAACTGGCAATCAGAAATCCTGCCTTTTATTTATTTATTTTTTTTAAGATTTTATTTATTTATTTGAGAGAGAGTGAGATAGAGAGAGCATGAGAGGGGGGAGGGTCAGAGGGAGAAGCAGACTCCCTGCTGAGCAGGGAGCCCGATGCGGGACTCGATCCCAGGACTCGATCCTGGGACTCCAGGATCATGACCTGAGCCGAAGGCAGTCGCTTAACCAACTGAGCCACCCAGGCGCCCAGAAAGCCTGCCTTTTAATTCCAGCCTTACCATTAATTTGGTGAACCTGTGCCAGTCACATGACTTCTTAAGTCTGATTTTCCTTAACTTGTAAAATCATCAGGTTGGACTCAATGAAGTTCCATCCTCTTGTTATATTCAGTGATTCTACACTTGGCAGTAAGTGACAGGTGTATCTTCTGTATTACCATACTATCCTACCTGTTTATTTCTTTTGCAGCAAATGAACTAACGTATCCAAGAAAATCACTGTATAGTGTTTATTTGAAATAAACCCTGACTCAAATTTTGTTCAAACTCACTAGGCCAATATTGACTAAAGAACTACTTTATCTAATCAAAAAACTCAGTCATTGCAACTCCTTACTCACTACTCCACATTATTGTAGCGAACCCTTTACAAGTGACTGAAGAAGAGAGCACTTATATTCTTGCACTGATCCAGAATGTATGCCCTGCAGAGGCAGTCTGTTCCTTCCTCAGACAATCTGGACTCGCTATTTCCCTTCTATTGAACTCAAACATAACTCTCTATGGCTTCTACTTATTTTTCTTAGCTCTAATCTTTTGGAGGGCTATACATAACAAGTTTAATCCCTCTTCTCCATGACAACTCTTAAAATCATTGAAAATAGCAATCATATCTTCTCTAATCTATCTTCAGTTCTCTCCACTACTCCTAATATGAGAGCTTCATATCCCCTTATCGTCATCCTCTAAATGTGTTTATATCCCACTTAACATGCAGATCCAAGCACAAAAAATAGTTTGATAAGTGCCAAGAAAA
This sequence comes from Mirounga angustirostris, assembly GCF_029215605.1. Lineage (NCBI taxonomy): Eukaryota > Metazoa > Chordata > Mammalia > Carnivora > Phocidae > Mirounga > Mirounga angustirostris. The sequence continues at coordinate 88,222,099 of NW_026991709.1, read as the reverse complement.
GCAGTTCTTTTGCCCTTGTTGTGGACAAATTCTTGGTAAAAGATTAAGAATAACTACATCACACTATTTACTCGCATAGGGTATACAATGAACTAGGCTAAAATCTTCTTAAATGCATTGCTGTTAAGCCAAATTTCTTCCTTCCCATATTTGCACAGTTGGTTAAAATGGAAAAGATGAATCAACCAAAAGTAAAGAGGTTTCCAACAACAAAACTCTGATTCATGCTAAGTGATATCTGGGGGATTTCAAAATGAAAATGTTTTGGTATCAGCTTGGATGTGTGGTCTTCTGTTTGGGGTTCCCTCCCATTTTTTCAACTGAAAAACTAAGAGTTCTTCTGTGTATACTTTTAACATAGACCACTTTCTCTTTCACCTCTGTGCACATGTGTTATAACAGAATGAACAGAGTAAAAGCAAATGCCTCACAGGCCTCAGCTCTCATGGAAGATAATGGTACATTACATAATAACACATACAAAAGGTTTTGACGCTTAGGTCACTAGGAATAAAACACAGAAGCACTGTCTCTCTGAAATGCATAAAAACATGACAGTCTTAGTGTTAATGAAACACAAATACCTTTTTCCTTTACAGAAATATACCAAGAAAGCCTCAGTGCTGATTTATGAGTCCTTCAACAGGACATTTCCTGGGTCTTTGATGTGATGGAGTGGTTATACCTCCACAAAATGGAAGAAAGGATGCCTTACTTCCCAGCAATTTACTACAAAAAAAAAGTAGTATATAAATAAATAATAGCAACTAAGTGGTGTTGATCCAATTCTCTTGTATGGTCATGAATCTAAAAAAAATTCAATGTGTTTTTGGACTATTTCTTTAGAAGACTTAAATAATGCTTATCTAAAAAGACAGTGACTTAACTTTTGAATCTGACCTAACTTTTGAATCTGACATTTAGGATATACAGGCCTAACTTTTTAAACTCAAATGAGAAGCATTTAGTGTTTGGCATATATTATAATCACAAGGAAGCAGCCAAAACAGAGTTTATCTCATATAATTTGCAAACTGTCGTGATAGCAAGAAAATCAGAATCAGGGCAGTTGCTCTTTTCTAATAGGTCTACCCAGTGCTTTGTTTAATTCACTTAAGTCACCTTAATTATAATAATGTTCCTGGGTATTAAGTGCTCTCCAAATGCACATTGTTCTCCAGTCCCTGACCTTGGCATAACCCACCCTTGAATTCCTTTCATTGATATGAGTTTCCTACAGCTTTGGTCAGTAAGACAGACTGTTAATCCTTGCCTTTTAGAGAGTTGTAAAAACCCCTTCTAGAAATTGTCTTTTCCCCACCCTCTGCTTCAGAACTAGGGAGGAACTTAGGTCACAGTGATAAACTTCTTAAACCACTGAAGGTGAGTCTGACCATATCTCTGATTTGAAGAGCTTCTTGCGTCACCACCTAGAGTGAATATTCTGAGAGGTGGTCAGTTTGGAGTATCAGAGTCAGCATCTTATGACCTGATCCATTTCTCTTACTTTAATTCTCTTCATTCTTTAGCAGTTTGATAGAGGCAACAAAATTCCTAAACTATCTCCAAATTTCTTGTGTCCCAGACACTTTCAATGAAGAAGACAATTCTCCCCTACTCTAGACGAGCACTTAATCCCACAGCTGCAGAGACCCAATCCTCCAGAATGCCCAAAGCCTCCTGAAAACTGGTCCTAGTCTCCTGAGGTTTATATGCCAATAACCCCAGGACATTTCGTTTAGCTACCAAAGTCATGATTACCAACTGATCATTGTTCAGGGGTCCTGTTCACCTCTGATTTATCAAACCAAAACTCAGGACACACTCTCCCACAAATAGCTAACACCTATCAGGACAAACAGCCTTGTCCTTATATTTTATAATTATCACTTCAAGTAAGATTTAGCTTGGAAACCATTCCTTAACCACTCAAAGGTATAAATATGTTATCATTAACTCATTTCTATCAAGCAGAACACCCGATGTCAAGCACTGTTAGAGATCTTTTTGATGACTAATAAGACAATTGTTCTCCTGATGTTGGACCTATACAAAAAGTGCTTGAGACTAAATTTGTAGTACAAGGTAGTTCAATATTTTGACATGAACTGGCTCTCCAAAGTTCTTTTGTAGGAGCAAAAGGCTGTAAGTCAGGGTGAGTATTTGTACACAGAGGGCTACAATTAATGCCCTGCATATTGCATGGGTAGACTAGGGATTTGTTTGTTGTGGGGACGGAGTATAATAAATAAATATCTTGGTAAACAAGAAAGGCCAAAATGCTCATGTTCAAGAACACAGACTTTAAAGCCATAATACATGGATCTGAATACCAGCTATACCCCTTTCCTAGCTTTTTGACTTTGGGCAATTTAAGCTTGCTGTGCCACAATTTCATCATCTATAAAACATGGATGATACTAGTATAAGTGTTATAGTGAAAATGATAAAATTCTCCAACAAAGTACTAGTTAGCACTTGTTGAAGTGTTGTCTAACATGTTTATGAAGAAATCAGCAGAAAATACCTATGAAGGAATGTTGAAATAAAATTGCAGATTGGATGTAATGTTTGCTAGATTCACTTTCAACAGAGCTATAAAATCATATCATCTTTGGAGTTGATCTATCTCTGGGACTATCAAACTATGGGCACTTACTACTATCCGCAGGTCAACCTCTAACCTCAAAAGGACAAAAAATAAATGCACATTTGTTAGTCATGATTACTAGTCAAAGTTCCATCCCCTGCATTTGTCAGATGATGCTCAGATGTGCTTACTAAAAAATGATCTAGCATGAAATTTTTAAAATCAAGAATAATCATTTTGCCCTATCTCCAAGTGTGGAATAAATAATTTTTAGCAGCTCTGCTATGATTTTTATGTAAGTTCATATTTGCAAAGTACTTAAAAAGTATCTGGCACAGGGCTCAATAAAATACCCCGTACCTCTTTCATAGCAAAAATATATGGTCTATGGAATCTCTGTGATATTCTAAAAGGCCTTATATCATTTGCCTGCAATATTTCTTTAGCGATACCATAGGGATGGTTTGGTTGTGGATCCATTCCATAAGAAGACTTTTGATTCAGAGTTGACATCTTTTATGTTACAAGAAATTTAGACAGCAGCTTAGGGGTATGCTTGTGCTTAAGCTCTTATTACAACTGTTGTATACACACAATTTAATTCTTAAAAGCCAACTAAAGTAGAATTTCTATACTTTTCTAGAAGCATTGGCCTTTCTTAATGAAGTTTGCCAGAGGGAAAAGTCAAGTGGCAAAATCGAGGAGAGAAAGGTTCAAACCAATTTGAATGCCTTAATACGACAATCATTTATAGTTGGGGTCAAATGTTGAGGAACTTACTTTTTTATTTCCAAAATACCTGGGCACTATTATATAGGCATATTTTCCTATTTTTTCTACCCACTGTATAAACTTAGAAAAAATAAAGAGATTTACAAACTCATACTATATTCATAATCCATTAAAATAACATATATTTTCTTAGGGAGACTTCTGCAGCTACCAAAATTCCAAAACCCAGTTTACCTCAAACAATGTTAAAGATGGTATTTAATACTGGAAAAGGATTATACCACAACCACTTATTCAAAGTCTTGTTTAGTGTCAGTATCTATTCAATTTTGCATGCCCCTAGCTTGATGGAAACTACCTCACAGCACTCCATAAATATTTATATTGTAATCCATTATTGATATCTTCCAAACATTTTACTATAGCTTGCTAATGGCTATAATATGACATTTCTGGGTGGAGTTGAACCATTATTTTAATTTTCTTTCCAAAAGAGATGCTTTGCACACATTTAAAAAAAAAAAAAAATGCCAGCGCTAGCATTTAATCGGGACCATCACTACCAACACACAACAAAGGCAAAGTTATCTAAATCAAGATCTGAAAATGAATCAAAGAATGTTTACAAGAATATTTTAACATAAAAATTCAATTTCCCTATTATGTTAAAATCTTTCTAACTCATTGGTACTGTGACCCCTATGCTCAGATGAGCTCATTTAGATCTTCCAAAATCACTATAATATAGGAAATATTTCTAAATCTTTATTTTACAGATGAACAAAATGAGCAGTTCAGAGAGGCTAAATGACTTGTGCAAAGCCACACAGCTTTTGCTGGGGTCCCAACCCAGGGTTTTTTCCGCTGATGCCCCTCGTGCCCATAACTAAGCCTTTGCCAGAAGCATATCCTTTTATTGATATTCCTTGTGTTATACATATGCTAAAGCCTCACCTACCCTACAAATACAAATTATATAATTGTATTCTTGTCTACCACCTAAAATGAGGCCATCCTATATGTTCCTAGTGTTTGAGTTTGTTTCAGTCTTTACTGCAACTGTTTTCTGTTTTAGACTATCAATTCACTAAACCACCATTAATATCTTGAAAAGGGAGGGTAAGTAGTTTGCAGTATCAAGACAGAAACTACTGGATAAAGATGGGGTCAAATCATGAAGCAGCACTCTGCAGGACATGAAAGCAACAACACAGGAACCAGACCTACAGGTGTTTAAATCCTACACCTGCCATCTAATAGTTGTGTGACACTCAAAGAATTAGCCTCTCCAAGCATCAGTATTTAATGAGATGATATAAAAAATATTTAGCACAAGCACAGTACAGAACAGTCTTTCAAGTTAAATGACGATCAATTCTTGTATCAAAAAATAAATCCCCTTTTCAAATGTGCATACACATAAAAAAAGAAAAGAAAAAGAAATCCCTTTTTACATTTAGCGTCTGTAACAAAGATAGTTATTTATTATCTATTTAAAAAAGAGATTTTTGGATTACTATTATTGGCAGGTGTACCACCTCATGCAAACAGGCATGGTAAAAGCTGATCAATAATGGTGAAAAGTTCTCCCTACGTATATATGTGTGTGTGTGTGTGTATACATATATATATATGTATATGTATACACACACACATACAGATCCAGGAATTCCTATTCTTTTTCCCACTACATCAGTTGCCCACATGTTTCTCACCTTCCGAATTTTTGAGGGTGCCAGATGTAAAATTTGACATGAGTTATAAAACAACAAATAATCACAGCAAAATCACCAGCCAATCTTTTTTTAAAGCTTCCACAAACCCATCATACTAATTGATTTTAACAGAATTCACCTCAAACAGAATTTCATAAGGAGAAGGAGAGAATTAAATAGGAGGGAACTGACCAACACATCTTTTTCCAGCCTAGGACAAAAGAGTTTCATGCAATTAAATGTATTCGTCTGTCCCTCTGTCAAATTCAGTACCACGCTTTCAATAATTTTTTTTAGACTACCAAAATGGAGTTACAGACATCTCTTTGAAGGATAGGATTCTCAATTCACAATAGCATAATTAAGATGCAATAGTATTGAAACGAAATGGAAACTATTCCCTTTAGCTAGTCGACAAGATGCGATTTAGAAATACTATTATGCAGAACCATAAACCTGTTCTACTCCATCCATCCTCTCTTAGTTGATATCTATTCAGCGAGACTTCTTTGCACCATTTAAAATGTTAATGGAGTGTACAGTTATATGTAACTTCTCTACAGATTCTTAATCTGCAGCAATCATCTGCTAACATCCCTAAATCCTCCCAAGCCTAGTTTTTGTTTTCTCCTTAATATAGAACCAGAGTGACATATTAAAAAGACCATAAAACCAATCACTTTTTTTGTTTCTTTTAGAGAAATATGGCACTTGGGACTCGGTTCACTCCTTTGTCTATATCTTAAATTCATGACATTTTAGAAATCTAACCCTTCAATTTACAAATGAGGTAACTGAGACCCAGAGAGGTGATGTATTGTGCGCAAACCAGCTACAACTTGGACACAGCAGAGTCAGAACTTAGGCTCAGGGCTACTGATCTCAAGATCAATGTGCTTTCTGCTACCAGGTTTCCGCAAATTAAACAAATGGGGACCTAGAAATTTTCACAGGTGGTGCTATTGAATACTGTATCTGTACTTGCACCGTTTTGGTCCTGGGCATAATAGAGGTGTCTTACTTAATTATTCCTTTTTAGATAAGCTTTATTCTTTCTTCATCCTATTTAAACCTACCACAAATAAAGACCAGAAAAGAGGCCACAACCAAAGGGGAAAAAAAATTGGGAATAAAAGAAAACATGTGCCTAGCTTATATCTTACTCAATAATAGGCAAACGATTTAGCAGAGCAAAACAATAAAATGACAATTATGAAGAAAGTGTAGGAATTACATTTTTTTTCTGATAATACAGAAATGGTCAAAAGCATCACAAAACAGCAGTAAAATAGCAAGGGCATGAGTGTTTTCACTGTATGTGTGTGTGTGGGTATGTGTGGGTGGGTAGATAGATGTAGTGCAGAAGAGGAAGAGAGAACAAGACAAGATCTGAAGTGGAATAATCCAAAATAAAATAAAGGTATTGTAATTCTAGGTAAATTGATTCAATCTCAAAATGTTGTTTATTGTTACCATAACTTATGCTAACTAAAATTAACATGTGCTCCTTCAGAAACAGTTCGTAAATTTTCTTTGGAGGGAGGCCTTCTATACAAACAGATTTCTTGATAGCTCAAATAATTATAAAAAATTACTTTTCTGTGCTTATAATTCAAAAACCTGAGAAAGAGTGAAAAGAATAAAGCTTTAAAAAATTCCCATATTTGTTAAAATGTAATTTATGACAGGTATAGTCTAGCCCCATATACATTAAAAAAAATCTCATCTTGCCAGAAGATGAGAAACATCACCCAACAATTACTGGTGGGTCAAGAACAAAAGGTGCTCAGACTTTGAAAATGCAGAATTTAATCACTGGAAGGAAAAGAAGGCAAGTCTAACATAAAGAAATTTGCAATTCTGATGAAACACAGTTTTAAAATGCTGAGTGATTGACCTGCGATGTTACAGAAAGCAGTCTATTACATTTACATAGCAGGCAATAAAAAACAAAGGTAAATAATTATTTTGAATCTTTTGGCAGATATTTTAAAAATCACTGTCTATGTAATTACAAAAGAAAAATTGTCCAGAAAAAGAAAACAAACAAACAACTTATCTCAAAATTTCTGGGAAATATCTAAACCTGAGTATCTAAACCTCACTGGAGGATCCTGTCAAAAATGGGTTGTTTTTAATTTAACTTAATTTAATTGCCAATGAGAATTATCAAAGATAAAGGCCACTATGGCAGACAACACATCCAGAAAGTATGAATAGCTCATTTCTTTTCTTATACCTAATTTCCAATCTCCATTCATTGTATCTTTCAAATGTTAACTTTCTCTCAAGATTCAATTCAAGGCCCACCTCTCTGATCACAGACACAGACACAGACACACACACACACACACACACACACACACGTCTCTTCTTTAAACTTCTGTTGCCTGTAGTGTCTGTATGAGTATTTTCATACACTGTTAATTATACTTACAAGTGTGTAGCTCTAACCTATAACATGCTGGGGCCTCTTAATTAGGCCTGTACAATTTCTACATCTTTCTATTTTTCCAGTCCCTTGGAAAAAGAGGCACTTAGTCTACAGGAAGAATATAAAGATGTTTGAAGCCCAGAATTTAAGCTGAAATCTGAATATTGAATTAGAGAAAGGCATTTAAATAAACTCATTGATGTTATTGTGATAAAATAGGTAATCTGTTTTTATCATGAATTCATTTTCAAACTATAAAAGAAGTATGCCCTATATTAGAAGCAGAATGCTAGTGTAGAGAAAAGCAAAACTAAACAAAATAAAACTCAGGCTATAGAGACGAACAGACATATGTTCTAATTGTGGCTTCTGCCACTTACTAGATGGGTCTTCTTACAATATAAAATCATCTGTAAAAATGTAATAATTCATATCGAGCAAAATACCATGAGGATTAACAGCTCAGAGAATCTAGAAAACCATAAGTAAATGACTTACCATTATTATTCCAACATAAGTTACTGTCATACTTATTATTACTCTAGATGCAGATATTTTACAGAGATATGATGCAGAAAACTACTACTAATACAATCTAAAAGAGCACCAGAGGGGCGCCTGGGTGGCTCAGTTGGTTAAGCGACTGCCTTCGGCTCAGGTCATGATCCTGGAGTCCTGGGATCGAGTCCCGCATCGGGCTCCCTGCTCAGCAGGGAGTCTGCTTCTCCCTCTGACCCTCCTCCCTCTCATGCTCTCTGTCTCTCATTCTCTCTGTCTCAAATAAATAAATAAAATCTTAAAAAAAAAAAAAAAGAGCACCAGAAATTTGTTGATAATGGGTCTTTATGCCACATTTGTTGCTCCTTGATATGAAATACATAAATAGGGCCAATTCAATTAACACTCAGAAACTGGTCAACAGTTGATAAAAAGAAATCAATTCTGATTTTGCATTATTTTTAGTTTACATAAATTTACCTAAACCGTCTACACAACAGAAACACCTATAGAGTTTCATAAAATGTTGAATTCTGTGCCCCATAACAAATATATTGAATCAATTATCACCTACAATTATGAGTTGGTAGGAAGTCAGAAAGTTCTTGCCATTTCTGAGTCTAATAATAACTAAATAAGCTATCTTTAAAGGTTTAATTAGTCTGAATTCAATGATAAGGCAAGACCCCTATTTTACAATGAGAATCAAATAAGAATGTATATACCATTATTTTGGACATTACAGAGGTTTAGTAAGAGTTGGATTAGAATAAAAGTCTGTTAAAACCTCTACATTATTGTCATTATCACTACCATTGTTATCATCATTATTGCTATGATCATTGTTATTACACAATACTGTGTTCCCACGAGTTCCTCTCAGAGAATCAACAATGAATCTTCTCTTCCCACTTGCTACTTCACTGTGTCAGTTCTTAACTTTACCCTACTATCCTGCCACACCAACCAAGAGTTGGAACCCAAACTCTATTTGTAAGAATTCTAAAAACACTTATCCAAGTTATTTCATCTCAAATGAAGAGAAAGTGGGCCACTTGTTTATCTAAAATAATTGTGGCAGTACTTGCAAGGTTAATTTGGTATGTCATTCTTGAGCCTTTTAAGGGAAGATGTATGTCGGATATGTAAGGTGAGTCAAAAGGTTGATGGTATGGTAGCTAGCAACTTCAAATGGAGTCTACAGCCTTGAGTGATTAAAAGATTCATGATTAATTTTATTTGGCTTAATAATAAATTCTATCCAAATGTACACGTGCAACATGAAATACACAGAACATTCAAGAAACTGAACAATCTTCACTTAACGGAAGTAAAATCTTGACTAACTACAGGGGGAAGAAATGGAAATTGTTGCATATATTAATCAAATACCAGCTCGTTTTCTGTATTTTTTATAGTATGAACTTCAATAGAGTATTTGAAGTGCTGCTTGATACTTTAAAAATAGACAACCACCATATGGAATTTATTAATCTTGATTTAAGATGTTGAAGGTCAAATTATTTTCCTCTTTCCTGTTAAGTGCTCCCTTCTACAAAGCCAATATAATTTGTTCATGTTGTCATAGTTCCTCATCCTCCAAAACATACAGATTATTCACATAAAATATTATTAACACTGCTATATATAGTTGAGGTTTAATTTACTCATTTTTGAAATGCACAAGTATTATTTTGTTGAATATCTGCATTTTAATAGTTTACTTTCTTCAACTTAACTTGGAGTCCTATTAATGTTATTGCAAAGAGATACACTATTTCTGTTGAGAGGACAAAAGTCACATCAAGCAACTAATTCATTATACAATATAACCATGAAAATTTCTGCAATATAAAACTTGCCATCTTCCTATCTCAAAAGGGTATTTTGAAGAGTAATAATTTAAAGAGCTTTTGACATAATGTGCTACACATACACTCAATAAAAGTGAAAAAAGAATGCTGGAATTACTTCAAATTGAAATTGTATTATATACAACCTACAGTGTATATACAATCCAAACACTTCTATTTAATAAAGATAATAGGTACTTAGGAAAAAATTGTTTTAAGATATACAAACATCAGTGTCTTTCATAACATTTTCAGTCATTAATTACATAAGTAAACTTTGTGGGAATTCAGTGCTTAATCTCAGAGGAAAGAGAGAAAGAAGAAAAATACCAGTTTTTACCACTAGTGCTAATCTTCAATATCATGTTTTCATGTCCATGATTATCCCTAGACTAAGGGATCTTAATGAATAGAACACCTCCTACCCTTCCAAAAAACAGTGCACAGAGACATCTCTCTCCATATGTCAGATAAGAAAATGTTCCCTGCATCCCATTATAAGTCTGATCCAGTAGTGCATCTAGAACTTTCAGAAATTCCTAGCTTTCCCTCTGCTAAATTCCATTAATGTAAGCCACCCTCTTTGCTTGAGTTAATGGTAGAAATACTTAAGCAATGCTTCTGTATTTTAGCTCTAGAATGTATGGAAAAGGAAAAACACAGTAAGAGAAATTGTACAACTATCCTTTGCCCTATAGCTCATCTTCAATTAGCTTTGAGGTCCTGAAATTGCTCTCAAATTCTTTCATTTACTTTCTTATCACCTCTGACCTGGATTTGCAAAAATCTTCTAAAAATATGAAAATTTCCCATCTCTATTCTCTCTTTCCTTCAAGCAGCCTTGCACACTACCCCAGGGATTAATAGCCTGATGCCCTGGTCAGTGCGCAGTAGCTGAGAATGGGGTAGCACATAACACTACTCTCTCCCAAACAGGCTAAATTTAGGTGATCACCTTTGGAAATGCAAATAAATGAAAATCAAAAGATAACAGATGGTCATTTTTATAGTAACTCACCCTAAGAAATTTCTCTTTAAATATTTTACAGATTAAACCAGATTGTTTCCCAATTATCCATCAAAAGCACAAGGTATATTCTCAGAATGAAATAATTGGAAGAAAGTGTTTTAAAGCAAGCCAAACAAAGAAGCAATCAATTCTGCTACTTCTTCTGTTCTATTATAATCTGGCTGAAGACATATTTATATTTTTAGCCCATAGCTCTTTTCTCAGTCTCAGACCTACATATCCATCTGCCAACTTGACATCTATACTTGAACATCTTAAAAGCATCCCAAATTTAACATGGAAAAATATTAACTTCTTGAAATTCCTCTTAAAACATTCTCCAAAGTTTGGCATACTGACATTTTAGGATATGGTCCTTCTATCCTCCTACCTGAATTATCTTTGATAACTTCATCTCCTACCTGCCACTCATCCAAGTCTTCCTGATCATATTTCCAGGAAATACCTAGATTCAAACCACTTTCCTGCACCCCTTCTGCCACCATCGTAGGTCAAGATACCTCCTTTTCTAAACTGAACTCTGTCAACAACCACATTACTTTCTCTCTGCTTCTATTCTTGCCCCTCTAGTCTACTCCCCACAGAGCAGCAGAGTGAAATTTTTAAAGCATAAATTATATATCTCTCACCTGCTCAAACTTATTTTCACTGAACTGAGGATGAAACACGTAAATGTTCTTAGAGCAGTCTTAAAGCTCCTGCTTCATCTGGCTGCTTTCTTCTTCTCCAGTATCAGCGCATGCCTAGGTTTTCAGATAAGCAGTGTGTCTCACACTTACATAAGGAAAAGTCCATTGTTTATCTGAAATTCAAATTTACTGGGTGTCCTACATTTTATCTTACAACCTTAGCCATGCCACTATCTGATTTGCTCCAGCATGCAAGCCACAACAGCTTCAAGAACTTTCCTTCTGAGCCACACCCTTTCTTTCTGTAACTCCTACTATTTCTATTAACAGGAATTGCTCTTCTGTCAGATATTTACCTGACAAGCTACAAGTCTTCTTTTCAGACTTACCTCAAATGTCACTTTGTAAGAGAGTCATCTAATATGTTTATCCAAGTGAGATCACACTATTAATTTCTCATAAGACCTTATATATGTTTATCTTCTTGTTCTTATCATAGTTTACATATTTATTTATGTGGACATAAATATGTGAATATGTGTTTGGCATACCCCTATATCCTCAATGCTAGCAGAAAATCATGGACATAGTAGAGCCTCAATATGTATTTTTGAAAGGCAGAAAGGGAGGGAGGGAGGAAGGAAGGAAGGAGGGAGGGAAGGAGGGAAGGAAGAAGGGGGGAGGGAGGAAGGGAAGGAAGGAGGGAGGGAAGGAGGGAAGGAAGAAGGGGGGAGGGAGGAAGGGAAGGAAGGAGGGAGGGAGGGAGAGAAGGAGGGAAGGAGGGAGGGAGGGAAGGAAGGAAGGAAGGAGGGAAGGAGGGAAGGAAGGAAGGAAGGAAGGAAGGAAGGAAGGACGGAAGGAAGTCTATCTAAAGCAACCCCATTATTCTAAGTCTATACTGTCTATGCAAACTTCTATCCTATAGTTCAATTTCCTGACAGCATTTACTCTCTTTGGACCAATGCATCTGACCTTAACCATAAAATATCACTCAGTCATTCTTACAGATCTATTGATCGTTGGAAATGAAGATATTGGCACACTGGCTTGTGATAGTTTTTATTATTAAATTTCATGGATTTTATCATTTTATTATAAGGTCTAGCCTGATTCCTGGTCGCTTCCATTTCCTCTCATCATAGTGCCAAGTACACTCCATCTCCCGAGGCAGGTTCTGCTTGTCTCTGGTTTCCTATTCTATTCCTAACCCAACCCAAAGGAAATACAATGAGTTCTAGCATCACATATAAGCATCAACTTCTATTCACTATTCACTTTATTCATTAGTTGGATTTTAATCTGATAAACAATCTTAGTCTCACCGCAGAGAACTGCATTAGTCAAGATAGCAAAGTAAAAGTTATGTGTTTTGGAATCAGAAACCCATTGCTTCTCGGCCTTTTGGCTAAGATCAAGTGTGGAATCAGAAACCCATAACTCTAGTCTAGTCTCAGTAACTCAGCGAAATTGGAAAAGATTCGGCAGCTCTCTGAATGTCAACATTCTCATTTATAAAATAATCTACTTCATGGCACCACTATGTTGATTACATGAGGTTGCTTCCCTCTCTTTAAAAACATTAACCCTGGGGCGCCTGGGTGGCTCAGTTGATTAAGCAACTGCCTTCGGCTCAGGTCATGACCCTGGAGTCCCGGGATCGAGTCCCACATCGGGCTCCCTGCTCAGCTGGGGAGTCTGCTTCTCCCTCTGACCCTCTTCCCTCTCGTGCTCTCTGTTTCTCATTCTCTCTCAAATAAATAAATAAAATCTTAAAAAAAAAAAAAAAAAAAACAACATTAACCCAAAATTCCAAATCTAAGCCCATATGTGATCTGGTTGCTACTAATCTCACCAGCCTCATTTGATGCTCCTTTACTGTCTTATATCAAGCAACATAAATTCTAATACTTTCAGTGGCCAGGTAGATAGAGAAAAAACAAATCTGTTGGGCTGTAGAGGAAAACAGGAAGTAGTGGAATATGGGTATGGTAGCTAACACAGGCCACATTCTAAGAAATCAGCTTACTCAGTCCAGGTAATTGTTGCCATGTGAGAACACAAGCTCAGTGTTTTTAGATCATCTGATTTTCCTTTAACAGAGGCCAGAAGTTCAAATTTTTATATAAATATTTTAAATTTTAAAATTTGGTGTCCTGGTTAAAATAATCTTAGAACTTGGTGCAGAGGGCACCTGGGTGTCTCAGTTGGTTAAGCGTCTGCCTTCAATTCAGGTCATGATCCCAGGGTTCTAGGATCAAGTCCCACATCAGGGCTCCCTGATCAGTGAGGAGTCTGTTCCTCCCTGTCCCTCTGCTCCTCCCCCAGCTTGTGCTCTCTCTCACTCACTCTCTCTCTCAAATAAATCAATAAAATATTTAAGAAAAAAAAAGAACTTGGTGCAGAATTACCAATTAAATTGGCCAGGGAAGTCATGACTTGATGTACTTTTTCTTTTGCACCCACATGTCAAGGTCATAAATGACAACTAGAATATAAAAAAAGAAAAAAATACAACTAGGATAAAGAAAAAACAAATAATTTATCTGAGGAACACAGATGGAGCACAAAAAAATAAGGAAGCAAAATTTGTTTTTCCATGTATGAAGCTTAGTCTTAATTCATTTTGTATGGTTCCTTCTGTACGTACTAATATTAAAAAAAAAAATGCCTAGAGACGCAGCTAAGTTATATATACCTATCTCAGCCACTGACCCTCCTCTACTTACCCCCAGGGCTTTGTCATTGTGCAGAAGCTAATCCAACCATTCCTTTGTGCTTGAGAGTACAGAATGCAGAGGCAGCTTTATCATGAGGGGAGAGTACCCCCGAGTCCCGGAGTCCCCCACCTTCTTCTTGGGAGCCTAGGAGTGCACACTCTAACATTAGTAGAGTCAGTGACAAACCCATATTCCTAAGCATTCCGGAAAAATAAATCAGGATTCTGGGAAAGCTCCGTTGTTGTTGCTGTTATTCTTTTGCTTTCTTGTTTATTTTACATCCAGGTTCAGAAATAGATTGACCCTCTAAACTTCAGGGCTTTCTTTTAGAAAAGAAGTATTAAGATTGTTAGAAAACAAATCTCATGCTGACTCACTAGCCCCTGTACAGAGCTTATTGCAGCCAAAGAAAAATCTGTCCAGATTTATAGCATTTGATTAATTCCCTCAGATGGCTTTGTAATAGATGCATCCCTGGAGCTTTTTCCTGGGTCATTTTTTTCCTTTATGTTTGTGTATTTTAAGCAAATGAACAACCAGTAGATTGGAATAAGTGTTTTTTTTTAAAAAGAAGAAAGAAAGAAAGAAAGAAAGAAAGAAAGAAAGAAAGAAAGAAAGAAAGAAAGAAAGAAAGAAAAGAAGGAAAGAAAGAAAGGGAAGAAGGAAAGAAAGAAAGAAAAGAAAGAAAGAAAGGAAGGAAGGAAGGAAGGAAGGAAGGAAGGAAGGAAGGAAGAAAGAAAGAAAGAAAGAAAGAAAGAAAGAAAGAAAGAAAGAAAGAAAGAAAAGAAAAGAAAAGAAAAGAAAAGAAAAGAAAAAAAAGAAAAGAAAAGAAAAGATTAGTTGTTCATGAGGAAAATGGTTGAAAGCAAAAAGCTTCAATTGGGGGGCGCCTGGGTGGCTCAGTTGGTTAAGCGACTGCCTTCGGCTCAGGTCATGATCCTGGAGTCCCTGGATCAAGTCCCGCATCCGGCTCCCTGCTCAACAGGGAGTCTGCTTCGTCCTCTGACCCTATCCCCTCTCATGTGTTCTCTCTCTCTCATTCTCTCTCTCTCAAATAAATAAATAAAAATCTAAAAAAAAAAAAAAAAAGCTTTAATTGGCTACAAGTGGCATCTTTCAAACACAGTAAGCCAGAGTCTTCAATAGCTCAAGAGACTTTTAGTCAATAAATTTAACAAGCTGCAACCGAGGCCAAGCTTCAGCGCAGTATGTAAATGAAAGTTCAGGAAGCCAACTTCTTCTCAACCCTAGGACAGAGTTAATAGAGGGGAAATGACAAAATGTGTAAGGAGGATTTGACAGGGTAAGCTTTTTTTCTGTTGTGGTTTTTTTTTTCCCCCTTTCCTATTTAACTTAAGGGCAAATAAACTAGAGAATCTTCATTTTGAGAAATAAACCGAGCTGGAAGCATTTTTTTTTTAAAAAAGCTTCATATATGAAAATGGTATTTTCATGGCCAAGAGTTTAAACACTTCACATAACAGATACGGATTTTTAGAAGAGTGTCATTCTAGATATGGAAACACTAACTATAATAAAGTTATAATGTAGACTAACCATTTAGTTTATAAACTAATAAAGTTTGTGATGTGAACTGTGATATCCCAAAACAGCACCAGAAATATCTATTGATCAAAGTTAAGTTGTTAGACTTGCTGAAGAAAGGGAGAGCATCACCTTAACAGTGTTGCTAGTGTCTCAAAATCTGGTGATTAAAAGGATATCCACTAGGTCTGGGCCAGGGGATTTTAAGGCAGATAATGCAAGACAGAGAATGGTTGGAATGGGGCAACGTTTACAACAAAAAAGCTTTGGATTGGAGTATACAGCAAAGCTGGGGTCTTAAAACAAGGCTTATGCTTTTTAAGCTGGTTCACAGTTTTATCTTCCAGGAGAAAGTATTTCCTGGAACAAGTAACTAAGTTATTTTTTCCTAGCCCCAGTATTATTTTGCACAGGCAGTAGAAGGTATATTTGGTCCCAGAATTTTTAGCACACAGACACAAAACTAAGTTGGCCACAGTTTTCACTCTGAAAAATGCATATACTTCATTTCTACAAAATTCCTCTAGTAAGAATAAGAACTATTTTGACCTTAGATATCTTTGAGTTTTCTGATACATTGATGAATGTTTTAGATATCCCTAAAAAACAGCCTGACTTCTTATTCACTGTTCTTCTTGCTATACCACCTAAGATATTAAGGGAATTACAATCTTTAAGACTTAAGTCATTGAAAATAAATCAGAACCCTTAATTCTTAGAATACCACTTCCTTATGAATCATCCAATTATATACCTAGTCTACCAAACAGAGTATTGAGTAATAAAGCTAGTTTATTGAAGCAGAGAATTTTTATATTATAAATGACATGAAGATAAGATACATGGTAGAGTTAGACTCTGACCTGGTTTAGTCATATTAATTTGGTTTCTCTTCTAGGTATAAATTTGTAACTGAAAGGGAATTAGGAGAGTACCTAATTCAAACTCTTTCATTTCAAATACAAATAAATAAATAAGTATGAGGAAACATTGCCATATGCCTCAAGTCATACAGCTACCTAGCTTCTTTTCAATGCCATATTTTCAGAGGCTTTAATACCTGAGAATTCATTCTCCGTTACATATGCTCTCACTCTGCCTCAGTTTTTCTTCGTCTCCCACAGACTCTAGTCTTCAGGAAAGAATAGCTCTATTTGCTGGCACTATACCCCATCAGAGTTGTTCTTTACAGAAACCCTGGATTACATCATGTTTCATTCCTTTCCCCCAGGTCTATCTGCTGAAATCTCATGAATGAGCTTAGACCTAGGCACCCCCCTTCCAGACAAGCATCCTCCACTCTTAATTGGACACTCAAGTCTCTGCTTCAGCTATTGGTTCATCATTGGGACTCAGATATATTTCAGCATGATTAGGCGCAGGTAGGGCACCCTGCCAGATGTCTACCTGATTGAGGGGCCGAAGATAATTCTGGAAAACACCTTTTTTTTTTAAAGATTTATTTATTTATTTGACAGAGAGAGACAAAGCGAGAGAAGGAACACAAGCAGGGGGAGTGAGAGAGGGAGAAGCAGGCTTCCCGCGGAGCAGGGAGCCCGATGCGGGACTCGATCCCAGGACCCTGGGATCATGACCTGAGCCGAAGGCAGACGCCTAACGACTGAGCCACCCAGGTGCCCCTAGAAAACAATACATCTTAAAAAGGAAAGTGAAGCAGCAAATATGACCCAACAAGCCCGCAGGCAGCAAAGAAAATCATGACCAGTCATGATCACCATAGACACATTTTAAACCTAGAGAGAATAAAAGCTAAAATAATTGTTTTTAACTAATAACTATAATGCTAAGTCCCATGATGCTAAGAGGAACAAACAGGCAGGGTGATGAAAGACATTTGCTTATCAGTTAAACCACCCGCAAGTGGCCCTGACCAGAACTACATACTGACGGTCTGCGGGGAGGATGTGGAGAGTCCCACCAGTGCCAGCACGCATGCTGGATGTCAGCAGTAAGGGTAGTAGAGCCTCATTAGTAGTCATCACCCACAGGAGCTATAAAAGCAGACGATTACACCGCCTAATAACCAAGAGAATTTGGCTTGTAGACAAACAAAAAACTTACTGCATTAGGTGTTAGGAGTCCTGGAGAGTCCCTAGAGCAAGTAAGACTGACACCTAGAACAGTGTTATTGATTAGTGTCCCTGGGGCTCTTGGGTCTGAGGAAATATGTTACAGTCTGATTTCTTTCTCATTGTTCTAGCTTGAATCCAAATCAATGTTTTTGTTTTGGTTTGGTTTGGTTTTTTAAAGATTTTATTTATTTATTTGAGAGAGAGAGAGAGCGCATGGGGGGGGCGGGAGAGGGAGAAGCAGACTCCCCGCTGAGCAGGGAGCCCGATATGGGACACGATCCCGGGACTCCAGGATCATGACCCGAGCCGAAGGCAGTCGCCCAACCAACTGAGCCACCCAGGTGCCCCCAAATCAATGTTTTTTAAGCTTTACAACTCATCTATTCAGCCCTTTCTTTGTCCTGTTTTCTCTTTTTATTCCATTTATTTCTGATCAATCACAAAATTAACATTTATAGTATTATAGAATTAATACTTTTTAAAATATATTTCAGATACCCCTTGACTGATGCAAAGAAACTAAAGAGGACATGCAATTATGGTACATGTTATTTATGGCCAATGACTACTCACTAAATAATCCACCGTTTGTTAATTCTCTCTGCTTCTCTTGAAATGACTGCTCAGTTTCACAGATATTAGTGTATGACTCAGTTCTACATTACAAAGCCTGATTGGACAGATAAGGGAGGAAAATTATGTTATTAGAAAAAAGTAGTTTTACTTTTTACTTCAAGAAATTCTTGAACCAATTTCTCTAAGCAAACAGTTTGCTCATCTGAGCAAAATCTCTCCTCTCAGGACAACAAATTGTTCACCTGGGCAAGTGGCTTACCCAAGAGTTTATTTAATAAAACTTGACTCAGGATCCTCATCTCACTCACCAATCCTAAATCATGTCACAATCCTAATCAGTTCTTGTCTTTGAAAATCCCATCATCAATTCCTTGAGCATAGACCCTAAAGCTATATAAGCATTATCCCTTGATTTCTCCTTTTTGATAAACTACTAGGACTGTCAAGGTAATAACTTTCCCGTATTGCAGTACATCTATGAAAATTAGCTCTGTTGGACTGACATGCTTTAGCAGTCATTTGGGGAGTCTGAGAAATGCCCCTGAGATTCAACTGAGACTCCATCACCACCACTGCTATGCCACGGCAGCTCAAGATCTTTGACTTGGAAACAGCATGCTCCCCTTCCAGCTGTGAAGGGGAGAAAAGCAGAACTCTTACATTTTTTTCTTTGGGTCTTCAACTTCCGAGTTTATTTTATCTCTTAGAAATAAGGAACCGTGTATAGAAATCCTTTTATTGTCTTGTCAAATTTTAAAATATTTTTCATTGGTAGAAATCTGCCTTGTTATTGAGAACATTATTGTCTTTATCTGTCCTCATCATCTTTTGTGGTTAAGTCCATTTGGGGACATTCATAGAGAAGAGAACAGGTAAGTCCATCCCTCAAGCAGCCTCCAAAGATGCACAAGGTCAGAAGAACTCATCACGCTGTCATCCTTATAGGACAAACATTGCCTTGGGTCACCTATCAATATCTTATAAAAACTTTGCTCTATATTGTCTTGTTTTGTTCATTAGAGTGTTGCTCTGAAAAGGGATCCCTTCAGTCCACTCTCCCAACAGTCCACCTACAAAGAAATGGCCATTTGTCAATCTCTAATTGGAAAGAGCCAACTATTAAGTTGGAAGTCCAAGACACAAAGTACAGAGTAACTTACTCTACCAACCACTGGCAGACACTGATGGGCTTGTCTCAATTTAAGTTAATACGTGCTCTGGGCCAGATCTTGTTTCTTGCAAGATTTTGCACCATAAATCTAATTCTAGTGCTTCTCTTTATAAATGACATAATTACACAAAACGTAATTAAGAACTATAGTGGATATTTGGGGGAATTTTTAATATTAACAAGCTTGTTCATGCCAGAGGCACCTTAAAACAAAAAGGGAGTAAAATTGAAAATATCCATTGAGCATATTCTTTTTGTTTGTTTGAAGAAATGCCCCAAATAAATTCAGATTCCAAAACTGTTTGTTGAAAAGAGCTCTTAGCCAAGACACATGGAAAATATAAAACAATTCAAATGCATCTATTTTAGACCTCCTATGTCATAACTTGACCATGACAGCCTTTATCCCACTTGTCCTCTTCCCCTGTCCTGTGCTCTTCCAGTACCATCCCTTTTTGCTCTCTTTATGAGCCAATTCCTTTCCATTCTAGATACCCATAAATCCCCAAAGCCCCACTGCCTCTTAAAATTAACTTTAAAACAGAGCAAATCCCTGTTCCAGAATTAGCACTCTTATTAGACACCAATGTGAACTGCTATACACGTATCACTATCACCCCTATTAAATTTTATAAATCAGGAAATATTTTTAAAGAAAAATCCTTATGTTTTAGTATGCTTAATTGCACTTTTTTCTAGATTTTTGAACACGGAGTCTCACATTCTCAATTTGTACTGGCCCCACAAATTATGTAGTCAGCCCCTATATTATATTCCAAAGTACAGCAGAAAAAGATGTTAATAAGTCCAAAGAATTCCTCCCTTGTGACTTTTATAAAATTGCACAAAAAAAAAGTGGATCAAAATAGGCCACTTTAAGGAAAATGCTAGTTTGTTTTTTTTTAAATTGGGAATATGCATTATCATAGGGGAAGAATATTGTACTTATTTCACTGCAGACCTCTCTGGTATAAAAAACAAATAAGAGGAATATATTGGGGGCAGAGCAAGATGGCGGAGGAGTAGGAGACCTGGATTTCATCTCCTCTCAGGAATTCAGCTGGATAGGGATCAAACCATTCTGACCACCTATGAACTCAACATGAGATCAAAGAAAAGAATAGCAACAACTCTCTCATCAGAAAAGCGACCACTTTCTGGAAGGTAGGACGTGCGGAGAAGTGAATCCGAGGTGATATTCGGGAGGATAGATGGTGGGGGAGGGGCCTCCATCACCCGCTTCTGGCAAGTGATAGAGCCGCGGAGCACAAAATCGGAACTTTTAAAAGTCTGCTCCGCTGAGGGACGTCACTCAGGTGGCTAAGCGGGGGGTGGAACCCTCTGGGACAGTGGGGTCTCAGGACCCTCGGGGTCACAGAAAGACCGGGGGTGCCTGGGTGAGGCAGAGCTCCCAGGTAACGGAGCAGGGAAGCCGGCTGCAGAGGCGGAGCCCAGGCGCGGGCCCTCAGCTCGGGGTGGCCATAAACCGGGATCCGCGGCACAGTCGGGCCCCTGCTCCTCCAGCAGGGACCCAACAAGTGGCAGATCCGGGGAGACTCACCTTCCTTCCCCGGGGGGAGCCACGCGGGAGTGCACCGCAGGGATCTGCTGGGTTTGGAGACTCCACCCGGGGTCGGGTGCCAGAGACAGAGGTGCGTAGTCACAGGCCGGGTGAGCACGGGTTGCGGCCGAAGAGCGGGGAGACGGGAGTGACTGACGGCTTTTCTCTGGGGGCTCACTGAGGAGCGGGGTCCCAAGTTCTCGGCTCCTCCGGGGCGGAGATTGGGAGGCTGCCATTTTCACTCTCCGCCTCCAAAGCTGAACGGAAAGCTCGCAGGGAACAAAAGCCCCGGAGAGCAAACCCGAGCAGATTACTTAGCCGGGAGGGAGCAAGGGTGGGGCAATTCCGCCTCCGGCAGAGACATTTGGAAACCACGGCAACAGGCCCCTCCCCAGAAGATCAGCGAGAACAGTCAGCCAAGACCAAGTTTACCAATCAATGAGAACAGCAGAACTCCAGCGCTAGGGGAATACTGCACATAGAATCCATGGCTTTTTTACCATGATTCTTGAGTCTTTCAAAGTTAATTTTTTTTAACTGTCTTTTTGTCTTTTTATTTCTTTTTGAATTTTTCTTTTTCCCTTTTTCAACCAACATCTTATCAATCCCTTTTTTTAAAAAAAACATTTTTATTTTTCATTTTTAGAGTCATAGTCTATCCCTTCATAGTAGTTACCCATATTTTTGGCTTATATATATAAGTTGTTCTCTCTTTAAAATTTTGAGATAGTTTCTTCTAACAGATTAAAATATACCCTAAATCTCTAGTATATGATGTTTTCTATTCCCCTGCCTGATCACATCCTCTTCCTTTTTTTTCTTTTTCTTTTTTCTTTTTTTAAATCCTCTTCTTTCTTTCTTCAAACAACTTCTTATCAATTCCTTTTATAAAATTTTTTATAATTTCCATCTTCACAGTCATATTCCATCCCTTCACCATATCAACCCTTATTTTTGTACATATATAAGTTTTTCTTTCTTTAAAATATTGGGAGGCACTTTCTTCTAAAAGACCAAAATACACCCCAAATCTAGTGTGTGGCACTGATCTATATACCAGCATGATCATATTTGATCACATTTTGGTTTTTTGTTGTTGTTGTTTTGTTTTGTTTTTGTTTTTATCTTTATCTTTTTCCTTTTTTTCTTTTTCTTTTTTCTCTCTTTCCCTTTCTTATCCCACTGCTTCAGGTCTTTTCTGATTTGTTTAGAGTATATTTTCTGGGGATGTTGTTACTCTGCTAGCATTTTGTTCTCTCATTAATCTATTCTCCTCTGCACAAAATGACAAGATGGAAAAAATCACCTCAACAAAAAGAACAAGAGGTAGTACCGACTGCCAGGGACCTACTCAATACGGACATTAGTACGATGTCAGATCTAGAGTTCAGAATCATCACTTTAAAGATACTAGCTGGGCTTGAAAAAAATATGGAAGTTATTAGAGAAACCCTTTCTGGAGAAGTAAAAGAGCTAAAATCCAACCAAGTAGAAATCAAAAAGGCTATTAATGAGGTGCAATCAAAAATGGGGGTGCTAAGTGCTAGAATAAATGAGGCAGAAGAGAGAATCAGTAATATAGAAGATGAAATGATGGAAAATAAAGAAGCTGAGAAAAAGAGAGATAAACAACTACTGGATCACGAGGGCAGAATTCTAGAGATAAGCGATACCATAAGACGAAACAACATTAGAATAATTGGGATCCCAGAAGAAGAAGAAAGAGAGAGAGGGGCAGAAAGTATAATGGAGCAAATTATAGCAGAGAACTTCCCTAATTTGGGGAAGGAAACAAGCATCAAAATCCAGGAAGCACAGAGAACCCCTCTCAAAATCAATAAAAATAGATCAACACCCCGACATCTAATAGTAAAACTTACGAGTCTCATAGACAAAGAGAAAATCCTGAAAGCAGCTCGGGAGAAGAGATATGTAACCTACAAGGGTAGAAACATTAGATTGGCAACAGACCTATCCACAGAGACCTGGCAGGCCAGAAAGGACTGGCAGGATATATTCAGAGCACTAAATGAGAAAAATATGCAGCCAAGAATACTC
Source organism: Mirounga angustirostris (assembly GCF_029215605.1). NCBI lineage: Eukaryota > Metazoa > Chordata > Mammalia > Carnivora > Phocidae > Mirounga > Mirounga angustirostris. The sequence goes on along the minus strand of NW_026991709.1, from coordinate 88,198,897 downwards.
TATCCAGCTAGGCTGTCATTGAAAATTGAAGGAGAGATAAAAAGCTTCCAGGACAAACAAAAACTAAAGGAATTTGCAAACACAAAACCAGCCCTACAGGAAATCTTGGAAGGGGTCCTCTAAGCAAAGAGAGAGCCTAAAAGCAACATAGACCAGAAAGGAACACAGACAATATACAGTAACAGTCACCTTACAGGCAATACAATCGTACTAAATTCCTATCTTTCAATAGTTACCCTGAATGTAAATGGGCTAAATGCCCCAATCAAAAGACACAGGCTAACAGACTGGATTAAAAAACAAGACCCATCAATATGCTGTCTGCAAGAGACTCATTTTAGAACCAAAGACACCCCCAGATTGAAAGTGAGGGGGTGGAAAACCATTTACCATGCTAATGGACACCAAAAGAAAGCTGGGGTGGCAATCCTATATCAGACAAATTAGATTTTAAACCAAAGACTGTAATAAGAGATGAGGAAGGACACTCTATCATACTTAAAGGGTCTATCCAACAAGAAGATCTAACAATTGTAAATATCTATGCCCCTAACATGGGAGCAGCCAATTATATAAGCCAATTAATGACAAAAGCAAAGAAACACATCGACAACAATACAATAATAGTGGGGGACTTTAACATCCCCCTCACTGAAATGGACAGATCGTCTAAGCAAAAGATCAACAAGAAAATAAAGACTTTAAATGACACACTGTACCAAATGGACTTCACAGACATATTCAGAACATTCCACCCCAAAGCAACGGAATACACATTCTTCTCTAGTGCCCATGGAACATTCTCCAGAATCGATCACATCCTAGGTCATAAATCAGGTCTCAACTGGTACCAAAAGATTGGGATCATTCCCTGCCTATTTGCAGACCACAATGCTTTGAAACTAGAACTCAATCACAAGAGGGAAGTCAGAAAGAACTCAAATACATGGAGGCTAAAGAGCATCCTACTGAAGAATGAATGGGTCAACCAGGAAATTAAAGAAGAATTAAAAAAATACATGGAAACCAATGAAAATGAAAACACAACTGTTCAAAATCTTTGGGATGCAGCAAAGGCAGTCCTAAGAGGAAAGTATATAGCAATACAAGCCTTTCTCAAGAAATAAGAAAGGTCTCAAATACACAACCTAACCCTACACCTAAAGGAGCTGGAGAAAGAACAGCAAATAAAGCCTAAACCCAGCAGGAGAAGAGAAATAATAAAGATCAGAGCAGAAATCAATGAAATAGAAACTAAAAGAACAGTAGAACAGATCAACGAAACTAGGAGCTGGTTCTTTGAAAGAGTTAACAAGATTGATAAACCCCTGGCCAGACTTATCAAAAAGACAAGAGACATGACCCAAGTCAACAAAATCACGAATGAAAGAGGAGAGATCACAACCAACACCAAAGAAATACAAACAATTATAAGAACATATTATGAGCAACTCTATGCCAGCAAATTAGATAACCTGGAAGACATGGATGCATTCCTAGAGATGTATCAACTACCAAAACTGAATCAGGAAGAAATAGAAAACCTGAACAGACCTATAACCACTAAAGAAATTGAAGCAGTCATCAAAAATCTCCCAAAAAACAAAAGCCCAGGGCCAGATGGCTTCCCAGGGGAATTCTACCAAACATTTCAAGAAGAATTAATACCTATTTTTCTGAAACTGTTCCAAAAATAGAAATGGAAGGAAAACTTCCAAACTCATTTTATGAGGCCAGCATTACCTTGATCCCAAAACCAGACAAAGACCCCATCAAAAAGGAGAATTACAGACCAATATCCCTGATGAACATGGATGCAAAAATTCTCACCAAAATATTAGCCAATACGATCCAACAGTACATTAAAAGGATTATTCACCACGACCAAGTGGGATTTATCCCTGGGCTGCAAGGTTGGTTCAACATCCGCAAATCAATCAATGTGATACAATACATTAACAAAAGAAAGAACAAGAATCATATGATCCTCTCAATAGATGCAGAAAAAGCATTTGACAAAGTACAGCATCCTTTCTTGATCAAAACTCTTCAGAGTATAGGCATAGAGGGTACATACCTCAATATCATAAAAGCCATCTATGAAAAACCTACAGTGAATATCATTCTCAACGGGGAAAAACTGAGAGCTTTCCCCCTAAGGTCAGGAATGCGGCAGGGATGTCCACTATCACCACTACTTTCAACATAGTATTGGAAGTCCTAGCCACAGCAATCAGACAACAAAAAGAAATAAAAGGCATCCGAATTGGCAGAGAAGAAGTCAAGCTCTCACTCTGCAGATGATATGATACTTTACATGGAAAACCCCAAAGACTCCACCCCAAAACTGCTAGAACTCATACAGGAATTCAGTAAAGTGGCAGGATATAAAATCAATGCTCAGAAATCAGTGGTATTCCTATACACCAACAACAAGACAGAAGAAAGAGAAATTAAGGAGTCGATCCCATTTACAATTGCACCCAAAACCATAAGATACCTAGGAATAAATCTAACCAAAGAGACAAAGGATCTGTACTCAGAAAACTATAAAATACTCATGAAAGAAATTGAGGAAGGCACAAAGAAATGGAAAAACGTTCCATGCCCATGGATTGGAAGAACAAATATTGTGAAGATGTCAATGCTACCTAGAGCAATCTACACATTCAATGCAATCCCCATCAAAATACCATCCACTTTCTTCAAAGAAATGGAACAAATAATCCTAAAATTTGTATGGAACCAGAAAAGACCGCGAATAGCCAGAGGAATGTTGAAAAAGAAAAGCAAAGCTGGCGGCATCACAATTCCGGACTTCAAGCTCTATTACAAAGCTGTCATCATCAAGACAGCATGGTACTGGCATAAAAACAGACACATAGATCAATGGAACAGAATAGAGAGCCCAGAAATGGACCCTCAACTCTATGGTCAACTAATCTTCGACAAAGCAGGAAAGAATGTCCAATGGAAAAAAGACAGTCTCTTCAACAAATGGTGTTGGGAAAATTGGATAGCCACATGCAGAAGAATAAAACTGGACCGTTTCCTTACACCACACACAAAAATAGACTCCAAATGATTGAAAGACCTCAATGTGAGACAGGAGTCCATCAAAATCCTAAAGGAGAACACAGGCAGCAACCTCTTTGACCTCAGCTGAAGCAACTTCTTCCTAGAAACATCGCCAAAGGCAAGGGAAGCAAGGGCAAAAATGAACTATTGGGACTTCATCAAGATAAAAAGCTTTTGCAAAGCAAAGGAAACAGTCAACAAAACCAAAAGACAACCGACAGAATGGGAGAAGATATTTGCAAATGACATATCAGTTAAAGGGCTAGTATCCAAAATCTATAAAGAACTCATCAAACTCAACACCCAAAGAACAAAGAATCCAATCAAGAAATGGGCAGAAGACATGAACAGACATTTGTCCAAAGAAGACATCCAAATGGCCAACAGACACATGAAAAAGTGCTCAATATTGCTCGGCATCAGGGAAATCCAAATCAAAACCTCAATGAGATACCACCTCACACCAGTCAGAATGGCTAAAATTAACAAGTCAGGAAATGACAGATGTTGGCGGGGATGCGGAGAAAGGGGAACCCTCCTACACTGTTGGTGGGAATTCAAGCTGGTGCAGCCACTCTGGAAAACAGTATGGAGGTTCCTCAAAAAGTTGAAAATAGAGCTACCATATGATCCAGCAATTGCACTACTGGGTATTTACCCCAAAGATACAAAAGTAGGGATCCGAAAGGGTACGTGCACCCCGATGTTTATAGCAGCAATGTCCACAATAGCCAAACTGTGGAAAGAGCCAAGATGTCCATCGATGTATGGACAAAGAAGATGTGGTATATATACACAATGGAATATTATGCAGCCATCAAAAGGAATGAGATCTTGCCATTTGCAATGACGTGGATGGAACTGGAGGGTATTATGTTGAGCAAAATAAGTCAAAAAGAGAAAGACATGTATCATATGACCTCACTGATATGAGGAATTCTTAATTGCAGGAAACAAACTGAGGGTTGCTGGAGTGAGGGGTGCGGTGGGAGGGATGGGGTGACTGGGTGATAGACACTGGGGAGGGTATGTGCTCTGGTAAGCGCTGTGAATTGTGCAAGACTGTTGAATCTCAGATCTGTACCTCTGAAACAAATAATGCAATATATGTTAAGAAAAAAAAAAAGAAGAAGGTAGCAGGAGGGGAAGAATGAAGTGGGGGAAATCGGAGGGGTAGACGAACCATGAGAGACGATGGACTCTGAAAAACAAACAGGGTTCTAGAGGGGAGGGGGGTGGGAGGATGGGTTAGCCTGGTGGTGGGTATTGAGGAGGGCACATTCTGCATGGAGCACTGGGTGTTATGCACAAACAATGAATCATGGAACACTACATCTAAAACTAATGATGTAATGTATGGGGATTAACATAAGAATAAAAAAAAATAAAAAAATAAGAAAGTAAACAAATAAAAAAAACAAATGACAAATTAGGTCATTTGGTTTATATCCCCACAGCTCTTTCTGCCAACAATTTAGTTTGGGGATGAGTTTTGTTCTTTTGATTTCATTGAATACCCTTGGCTTCTGGATTAGAAGTAGACTATAAGCTCTCATCATAAATATCCTGTTAGCATTTGTCTGTATATAGTTCTTAAAGCTGAGATCTTTAGAAGTTTCAATGTCATTGTGTCACATTGTGCCATCCCATTAAATGATTCTGAAAATAATCATCCAGTGGAAAAAAAACAGAAAAGCTTGATACTTACAGAGGCTGAAATTGTCACCGCCAGGAAGGTGGTACCTGATCACCATACCTTAAACAGTGCTGTGGATCTGTATTGATGACTTCATCAACTCATGCTGATGGAAGATCTTGGGAAGCATGAAGCAAGGGTTGAAAACTGAGACCACCTACATCCACTTAAATTAACTACTAGAACCAAGAACTGAGGCCTACCTGCGTCAACATGACTTAACTATGTGTTGTAGGATATTCTGGCCCAGGAACATTAGCCAGTAGGCCAGTAAATAATATAACAGTTTGCTTCAGAAATTCCTGCAACCAATTTGTCTGCGAAAAATAGTTTGCTCATCTGGGATAACAGCTCTCCTTTCAAGACAATATATTGCTCACCTGGCAAACAGCTTGCATATCAAACAATTCCCTCACCTCACTTACCTTGGCACTTCTCCTCACTGCGTCCACTAACCTTAAATTATTATGCCACAAAACTTGCTCAGTCCTCATTAGTTTTCTGCCCAGAAAAACCCTAAACCATTCAAAGCAGACCTCATAACTTTATAAGTATCTTTTGCTTACATTCCTGTTTAAGACACTACTAAGACTCTATTAGGGAGGTGTTTGTTCTTTAGCAGAATAAACTAATCTTTGCTTAACCAGTAGATATTGGGGGGAATCTTTTGAGGAGTTGTCAATCAATGGGTACATTCTTATCAATCAAAATAAGTGAAAACAGAGAGAAACAAGCAATAATCAACCAATATAGCTAGAAAATGGCAAAATAGAAGATCTTCTCTATCATCCTAAATTTATTGTTAGTCACACTACCCCAGAATTTTATTTCTCCACAAGTATTTTAATATTCAATATATTAAATGAGTTTGGGGGGAGAGCAGTAATCAAATAGAAAATGTTACCTGGCATGTCCATATAATTAAAATTAAGATTTATTTCCTGGACTTTGTGTCAGAAAATCTGCGACCAATATCTAGTTCTACAAATCAACTCTGTAATCTTGTAAAAGTCACTGATTCTTTGTTGGTGTAGTTCTTCACTTCTAAAATAAGCCAAATATACCAGACAGTATAATTTTGACTTCCCACTCTGTATCAGGCAGTGTTCCAGGAAATGGAAATACATTTTAGTGGCCACACGATCATTAAATTAAATAATGTATGTAAGATAAATTTGCAAAATTTAAAAATTAATACAAATATGTAAAGTCTTATTTTTATTATAATCAACAATAATATCTAGACTCTAATATGCAGAGTCAAAGTGTTTTTAAAAAGTGAAATTATTAAGTCTCTAGGTGAGAACTTTTTTAAAGCCAGCCATCAATATGAACGTTTGGTCATTCTGGATTTATCAGGCTTATTTTCATTTGGTTGCCATAAAATTTGAGATCATAAAAAATACTGATGAAAGTCTATCACTGACCTCTTCCAAGACTCCTTCTTATACAAAGTAAATAGCAAAAAAGGTTGTTTTATAACATAAATTTTAGATGAAATTGCATTTCTTATTTTTTATTTTGGTAAAATATAACTTAATATTTACTTATTTTAATCATTTTTAAGTGTACAGTTCTGTGGAATTTAATACATCCACACTGTTTTACAACCATCACCACTATCCATCTCCAGAACTTCTTCATCTCCTCAAGTGAAACTCTAGACCCATTAAACACTAAATTTCTCCTTCTGCTCCCTCTCCAGTCTCAGGCAATCACTATTTTATTTTCTGTCTCTTTGAATTTGACCACTCTGATTACTTTAAAGAAGTACAACCATTTAATATGTGTTCTGGCAAATTTCACTCATCATAATGTCCTCAAGGTTCATCTATTTCATAGCCTATGTCAGAATTTCCATCCTTTTTCAAGGTTTAATAATATTCCATTATATGCATATACCACATTTTGCTTATCCATTCATCTGGCAATGGACACTTAGATGGCTTCCACATTTTAGCTTCTACACAATGCTGCTATGAACATGGGTGTTCAAATATGTCTGAGACCCTGCTTTCAATTCTTTTGGGTGTATACCCAGAAGTGGAATTGGTGGATCATCTGGTAATTCTATTTTTATTTTTTTTGAAGAGTAACCATGCCATTTTACACAGAGGCTGCACCATTTTACATTCCTTCCAGGAAAGCACAAAGGTTTCAATTTCTGCACATTCTTTCTAACATTTGTTATTTTCTAGTTTTGGGGGTTTTTTTTTTTTTTTTGATAATAGGAATCTTAATGCATAGGAAGTTGATTTCAATGTGGTTTTGATTTGCATTTCCCTGATAATTCATGATGTTGAACATCTTTGCATTTGTTTATTGGCCATTCATATATCTTTTTTGGGAAATGTTTATTCAAGTCCTTTGCCTATTTTTTAATTGAGTTGTTTCTTTATTTGTTGCTGAATTCTAGGAACTCTTTATATATTCTGGATATTAGTCCCTTATCAGACTATGATTTGCAAACAGTTTTCCCCATTTTGTAGGCTACCTTTACTCTGTTGATAGTATCCTTTGATGCATAGAAGCTTTTAATTTTCCTATTTTAATTACCTATTTTTGGATGCAATTGCATTTCTTAACTCTTACCTGTGAAACACACAAGTATGTCTCCAACTACCCAAGAATTTACTGTAAAAATTGTATTGGAATTATACTTTTTGTGAAACCTAGGATTTAATTGAACAAATGAGAATGTGTTCATTTGCCACTGGGCAGAGAAAACAGATGGACAACTCTGTTAAAATAAATACAGGGAAGAATGATCCACTGAACTCTTCATTTAAAGATGAAAAAAGAAAAAAGAAATATATTGAGGTACCTCATACTTAATGGGAAACAGAGCTAAAAATAAAAAGCAGATAAATTCTTCCAAGTTGGAGCTGTGACAGACTCACAGGTGGAAACCAAGAAGTACCACAGAGCCAGGTCTTGTTTTGCCCACCAGCACGATGGGCCTCCTGCTGTACTCTGCCAAGAGCCATTATTTTCTATGCAAATAAAGGACATTTCCATAGTAAGATAAGTAGCTTTATTTCTGAGAGTGAAGGAAGAAAAAAAATAAGGAAAAAATATGTTGGTTGTACACTATCAAGTACTATCCAATACGTAGAAAGTACAAAAGATACTCGACAGCATGGACAGCTCTTAAAAATGGTATGGAGTAAAAATAATAATAATAAACAAGGTAAATTTTTCTAACAATGCCATGTGTGTAAATTTAGAACAAATATACATAAAAATTAGATACTTTACAAAGATAAAAATTCAAGGATATTTATCAAACCCAGGAGAAGTAGTTGTTTTTAAGAGGGAGAAAAATAAGGGTACCAGGGATAAAATCAAATAAATATACCATTAAATGAGGGAGACTTTGCATAAATTGATATAACAGTACACCATGAAGTAAGGATTAGAATGAAGTGAACTCTCGGCACCTATAATCCTATTTTTTAAAAAGTAGTCATGATGGAGGTGTAGCCAAGGACATTCATGACCTGAACTGGCCAGGAAGTCAAGTTGGGACCACTTAAAGATGTCAGTAATTCGAGGTTTGTTCTTAGAAAACAGGCAATCCCTACCCCTCCCATGCTGCCCCCTTCCCAAATCCATTTTAACAAGGCTGGGAAGCAAACTGAATTCGTAAAGGAAGGAGCTGGGGTTCAAACCTCCACCCCAAGCTGCTAATCTCCTCTGCTGACCTCCCCTAACCTGGGGGGCTGGGGGTGATGGGGGGTCCCCTGGCAAGCCTGGAAGGGTCTCAGCCCCTTTAGGAAGCCCCTGTCCCCTTCTGCCCCAGCAGAACTTTCTTCACCCTCAGGCTTCTGCCAAGACAAAGAAAGCAGCTGCCCCTCTCCCTGTCAAAGAGAAGTTGTCCCTGGAAAAGATAGAAGGGGAGCCCCAAGCCCAGGGTCTTTCCTCCCACCAGCACTCTCCCCAAACTCTAATTTTATTCTCAACTAGATTTTAATGCCCAGCCTCCTCTCTGCTCAGTTGGGAAGGCTACCCCCCTCAAAAGAAGGCAAAGTCTTTCTCCCCATCTTGGCCGGGGTTCAAGGCCAGGGTTGTTGGGGAGGGGCTGCCTGTTTTATTCACCTAGCAGCCTCCACCCTCCTCCTCCTCTGCTTAGCTGCCAACTGTCCATCACCCCTTCCCCCTCCATTTGTGCTTTTTTCTCTCTTAACAGAAAAGTGGGGAGCCACCCCATTCATCCTCATATTTGTCCCTCTCATAACTTCTCCCCATCCAGGAGGAGCTCCCTGGCCTGGGGTGGGGCCCCGGGTGGGTACGGGATCAATTCAACCTGTGTGCTGCAGAGGACAGGACTTCCTCATGAACAGTGCGCTGTTGTAAATATTTGAAAACGATTACCAATAAAGTTTTGTTTAAAAAAAAGAAAGAAAGAAAATAGTCAACCTTCACTCTGCAGCCTTTATGGAACAGCAAATGAAAATAAGGACAGAAAGGGAGAGTAAGAGGGGAAATAAAGGCAGCAAAATGGAGCCTGACTCATGAGCAAAAAGAGAGAGCAAAGACAAATAGAATTCAGAAAGAAGTAGCAATAACAATGGCATAAGAAGAAGTGGGCTGAAAACAAATCTGCAAAAATACAAAGCTGTTTAGAGTAAAAAGAATGTAGGAGCAAGCTAAAGTAGTCCTAAGAGAATTCCCAGTTAGAAGGAGGAAATAATAATGCCCAGATGTTGATAAAGACATTTAGGGACCCTCTAACAGTCCCTCAAAAGTTACAATATAATTACAAAAGTTTTGAAGGAACCATATATTTTGTTTCATTGTTTGTTTTAACTCTGATTACAATTTTAAAGAGGTTGGGTGGGTCAATGGTTATCAAATTTTAGTGTACATCATCATCACCCAGAGTGCTTGTTAAATCACAGATTGCCAAGACCCATTTCCAGAGTTTCTGATTCGGTAGGTCAGGGCTATGCTCTGAAAACTTTTATTTCTAACAAGTTCCCAGAGATTGATGATATATATGTTGCTGGTCCAGGGACCACTCTTTGAGAACTGCTGGTCTCAAAGATGTTGAGAACAACTAGTCTCAGTAGCTATTTGTAAAATAACTAACTTACTACATTGTGTTTTCCCTGGGAAAGCTTTTCCAGAGAATAAGCTGTTGATTGACAAAGAACCAGAAACCCAATTTCTTCAAGATGAGGAATCTTCATGGACAACTTATTTCTAAGAAACAAGCCAGGCCATTATAAATAACACAAAACAATAAAAGAAAAGATAGGATTCAGGGAAGCCTTAGTTTCAAGGATAAGAAGGGTTCTGAAAAGTGATCCAGAGTTTGAAGCCAGAACCTGAGAAACAACGTAAGGAGTAATAAGGCTGCTGGAGTATAATTCATAAATAATCCACCCAGAAAGTCTCAGTACCACGGAATGTTTTGGTATAGTGTGGTGGTTAGGAGCATATTCTTAAGGATTAGTGGACCAAGATTCAGGTCCTGGTTCTGCCATTTTCTAATTATTGTTTTATGGGCAAGTTATCCTGCATTTTCCAGCTTGGTTTCCTTATTTTAAAATCAGATGAGGGCGCCTGGGTGGCTCAGTTGGTTAAGCGACTGCCTTCGGCTCAGGTCATGATCCTGGAGTCCCTGGATCGAGTCCCGCATCGGGCTCCCTGCTCGGCAGGGAGCCTGCTTCTCCCTCTGACCCTCCCCCCTCTCATGTGCTCTCTGTCTCTGTCATTCTGTCTCAAATAAATAAATAAAATCTTTAAAAAAATAAAATAAAATAAAATAAAATAAAATAAAATCAGATGATAATACACAACTGAATTAATCAGGATAGGTAATCTGCTGTAACAAAACCCCCAAAGTATCAGTGGCTTGACACAGTAGATTTCTTGCTGACACAAATTTCAGTGTAACTGCCCCTGACTGAGAAGATCTTTAAAGCAACCTCACACCAGTAACTCAAAGACAGGCTGATTTCATCTTGTGATTCCACAATCCTGTGATTTGAGGTTGTCCTGATGCCATTCCAACAGCACATGAGGAGGAGGCAGGTGGAAGGAAGAGAAAATATGGAGCACTGGACAATACTATTTAACCCTCTAAGCCAGTGTGATACTCATCACTCTCATTGTTCCAGTGGTGAGAACTAGGCATATGGCCACACATAGATGCAAAAGGACTAGAAAATCTAATTTTAAATAGCCAGCAACTTCCCAGCAAATATCTACCCTATGAAATGGAGCCATGAATATTCTTGTCAACTAGCCACCTCTGCCGCACTAACTCCCAGCACTTAAATGTTAAACTACTACATATAAAGTGTTTAGGACATAAGGCTGATGGCCATTATCCTGACTTGCTGTTTTTTAAAGTGGCCAATGACTGACAGTCTTGGGAGCATTGGAAGGCAGACCAAAAATGTTTAAGACTGTAAGACATAATTCCAGCCTAAAGACTATTCACCATTCCCTTTGAAGAAAATGTGGTTATCAAAGCCAAAACTCACTCTTCTAACTTATTACTATGAAAATTTCTAAACATGTTAGTAGTAGAGAAAAGAGCATAAAAACCTCCAGGGAGTGACTACCTAGCTTCAACAATTATCAGCATGTTTTTATATATAAGTTCCACTTGGATTTTCAGAGCAAATCTTTGTTACTTTATCATTTCACCTATACATAGTTCAGTATTACCACTCCTGAATAATATTACACACACCCCCAAAATGATATTAATTCCTTAGCAATGTCTAATACTCAGACTGTGGACTTATTTTCCTCATTACATCAAAAACATTCTTTTAGATTTGCTTAATTTGCAATCAGTATTCAAACAAGTTTCCCACATTTCATCAGGTTGATATGACTCTTCAATTTTTTTTAACCCAGTTTTTATTTTAATACCACTTATTTGTTGAAGAAGGTGGAATATTTGTCCCCAAAGAAATCCCTATATTCTGGATTTGGGTAATTGCCTACATGTCACTGAACATGAAAGTTAATTTCTTGTATTTCATGTAAATCAGTTGATAGATTCTAGAGGTTTGATCAGATTCTTTTTTTGCTTTTTTTTTACCTTTTTAAAATTTTATTATGTTATGTTAATCGTCATACATTACATCATTAGTTTTTGATGTAGTGTTCCACGATTCATTGTTTGCATATATCACCCAGTGCTCCATTCAATACGTGCCCTCTTTAATACCCATCACCAGGCTCACCCATCCCCCCACTCCCCTCCCCTCTAGAACCCTCAGTTTGTTTCTCAGAGTCCATAGTCAGATTTAAGTTTAATTCTTTTGGCAAGAATACTACATGAGGTGGTTGTCCTGTGTCATTCCTAGCAGATCACCTCAGAAGGTATATATAATTTGATCCCTTTGGTGATGTTAAGATTGATCAGTGGGTTCCTTGATGTCAGCCCAATGCTGTAACAAGTTTCTCATCAACCTGTCATTTAATAATTTTAGTAGCCATTTACAATCAATGCCTAGAACCATTTGATGTTAATTTTATGATACTGTCTGTATTTAATAGTTGGAATTATTCTATAAAGAACTTTTCCTTTCTTTTTTTTTTTTTTGCATATAACACCCAGTGCAAACAATGAATCATGAAACACTACATCAAAAACTAATGATGTAATGTATGGTGATTAACATAACATAATAAAATTTTAAAAAAAAAAGAACTTTTTATTTACTCTGAAATACCATTCAAAAAGATACCACTTTTTAGAATAATGAATTGGTGCCTTGAAGATCCTCAGAAGTCACATCAAGTTTTCTTTTTGCATTATTATGAATTCATGGATTTTATATAAGTGATGTGTTTTGAACCATTTTGAGTATTTTTATTACTCGGATGCTAAAATTCTCCAAGTGTTGATCAACATGAGTCCCATCAACATGGCTCCTATGTCCATTTGTATAGCTTCAGTTGTTTTTAATAGGTTCCTTGTTTTCTGGAACAAGGCTCTAGGCTGATCGTGAACATCTTCTGCCCTAGAACTGGAATCAATTACTTCTCTGATGTAACCTGGTATGAAAAATTATATTTAAGAGGTACAATATAGAGTCCAGAGTTTCTCATTGCTACTGGCTTGTCATTATTTCTTGGAATTTTCTGTGGTCAGAAGTAGAAAAAAATGTATATATGTGTATATATATACACACACACACATTTATATATTCATGTACATTTATGTATTCATATATGAAGTTCATATATATTTCATATATATATGAAAAAGTAATATAAACCATGGAGATGATATAGATATAGATGATATAGATATAGATAGATATAGATACACACACACACACACACTGGTATTTCCTAACTCAAAAATACAGGGTTTTTACTTATATGTTTAAACTTTATCTGGAATTTCTTTTCCTTATGCTCATAACCTTGGTTCCTAATGGCATGAACTTAATTACTTACTTGCTTTATCCTGTTATATAATAAGATGGTTATATAATTCATAAAAATAACTTCATAATAACCATATTAATGTTACTACAAACAACAAGTTTGCTGAATGCCATCTAAATTTTTTGTTCTTGTTTTTTCTTTAGAATATAATCCAGTAAGGATGTACAGTCAACACACTGTGCTATAAAAAATGAAATATATTTTCTTTTTGTGATTATGCCACTGTTTTTGTCTGTTTTATATTTTAAAAACTGATCCTTTTCTTGATACAAGTGTCTTAAAACATCTACATTTATTTAGTTCAAGTATCAAACATAGTCCAAAATCAAAATTCTAAACATTAGAAATTAGACATTCACGGAGTCTCATTTTGACTCTTTCCCTCCCTATAGCCTGTTTCTTCATTTTCCATACAATCCTTTTCATTAGCTTTTGGTTTATCCTTTATTGTATCTTTCTGACAATATAAGCAAATGCCTATAAATACTATACTTTCCCCTCTTTTTATGCAACAAATCTTGATGGCCCCTAATCATCATGACCCTGAGTGATGGTCCCACAATCCTTCTCCCAATGCCTTTCTTCTCAGAGAAGTTGTAGCACTAAGAACCTTCAGAGTAATAGTAAACTCTATAAGCAGAATTTCCTCCTATACAGGTAAAATCAAGGGACCACTGTTGATGTGCATGCACCCTCATGGTTCAAAGGTGCCATGTAGCCTCAGAATTGAATGTGGCACTGGCCTTGTGGCATGTGCCAGGAATTTATCCTCAGGAGTTCATATCATGAAGCAGACCCACAAAATCATAGCTAAATTTTGTCAGATATTTTGGTTTATCATACTGGCAGCCTTCATATAACCAATCATAAAAAATGCCATCTCTTTCATTAATTTATTGTGGAAACATGAAAAAGATGACATTTTCAGGAATCATTAAAACAATCTTTTACCTCTGAGTCCCAAATCATGCAAAAATGATATCAAATGGTATAAAGTGGAAAACAGAAGACTATTTTTTTAGTCTGACCTCCTGCCTCTTTCCTAGTTCCATTCTTTAAGTGTTATCAACTCATAATGAATTCATTGGTAAGAAATATAATAAATGACTTTATTCACTGCCCATCTTATGCATATACAATGAATTCATTATCAGAAGTATGTATTGAGCATGTATATTCTATACAATTCACTATACTAGGCACTGCAGACAGAAAGATGAATGATATTTGGTTCTTGTTGTTGGAAGTAAAGAGTAACTAAATAAATGATTTCAAATTACCATGAAAAATATTATGATGAGAAGAATGGTGTGGGTCCATGCATGCGTTGGTGGAGAGGGCAGTGATAGTGGACTGTAAGGGGTTCAGATCTAAATGGTGACTGTATCAGAGGGGCCTGGAATGTCAGGAAGGTGATGGTAGAGGAAGACCCAGCATTCACGATTCTAACACAGGGTGTCTACTGCTTACTAGGAACTGTTATAGTTACAGAAAAAATTCACTACCTTCACAGAGCATACATTCTAGCAGGGCACACACATAACAAACATATAAAAAAATAAGCACATGTGATATCAACAGTGACAATGGCTATGAAGAAACATTAGCCAAAGAGAAAAAGGGTGAGAGGAGGGTGATATTTTTGTCTGGGGTTCAGGAAGGCCTCTCTGAGGAAATGGCTTACAAACAGGGACTTGATTGAAATGGGTGTGGAAAGTTATGTGAGTATTGGAGAGAAAAGCTTTATAAGCCAATGGGACAGAAAGAACTACAAGAAGATGGGAGAGCTGGATAAGTGCATGGTATTGAGGACAGGGAGATATTATGTTTAAGCTACACTCCAGAACAGGAGTCAGCAAACTATGGCATGCAGGCCAATTCCTGCCTGCCACTTGTTTACATAAATAAAGTGTTTTTGGAACACAGTCAAGCATATTTGTTTATGTATTGTCTACAGCAGCAGAGTTTAGTCTTGTTTGCAAAGCCTAAATATTGCTGTCTTGCCTATTACAGAAAAGGTTTGCTGACCCCTACTCTAGAGGCAGCCAGTTGCCTTAATGAGGAAAGCACAGGACATGAATGATCAGCAAGCACTTAATTAGAAAGGACACACTCCAGATCTGTCCACCACAAGTGCTTCAGGCAACAGCAGAGGCTTTGCTCATTACTAAAATGAACCTGCAAAATAGGTTTTCATTCATGACCTTAGAGTCATTTTTAACTTCTTTATTTTTCTCATTCCACATGCCCCGTGTGTTAGATGTTTTGGCTTTCCTTCACTACACTGTATATGTGGAATTCATTCATGTCTCACTACTTCCAGCGCTCACCCTGGATCCAAGCCACCATCACCTCATGCAAGGAAAAACACAGTAGCTTTCTCATCTACCTTTCTGCTACTATTCTTGACCTCCTACATTCTATTTCATCACATCAGCCAGAATGTCCTATTAACTATTGAAAGCTAGATGATGTTATTCCTCTCTTCAAACTCCATCCTCACATGGTTCACTTAGTAAAGCAAAATCCTTATCACACAATCTAGCCCTGTTACCTCCCTGACCTCATCTCCTGCCATCCTCCCCCTAGTTCACTCTTCTCCAGATACAATGGCCTTCCTGCTCTTCTACTGTCTTCTACTTCTACACTGGAAGCCCACTTCCACCCCAGAGGCTTTGCACTTACTGTTTCGTCTACCTGGAGTGCTCTTCCTGCAATATTTACATGGTTCATTCCTCCAAATTTTGCTCAAATATCACCTTCTCAACCAGGACTTTCCTGACTTTAAATGTGCAACCCTACCTCACCACCCCAGCATTACCTATATTTATTCCCTGTTTAATATTTCCCCATAACATTTAGTGCTTTCTAAATATATTTTTAAGATTTATTTTATTATTCTTTTAAAGATTTTTATTTATTTCTTTGAGAGAGAGTGAGAGAGAGCATGAGTGGAGGAGAGGGAGAAGCAGATTCCCCACTGGTTGAGTGGGGAGCCTGATGTAGGGTTCAATCCCAAGACCACAGAATCATGGACCTGAGCCAAAGGCAAACACTTGACTGACTGAGCCACCCAGATGCCCCAAGATTTATTTTTTTCTTTTTTTAATTTATTTTTAAATTTTATTATGTTATGTTAGTCACCATACAATACATCATTAGTTTTTGATGTGGTGATCCGCGATCCATTGTTTTCGTATAACACCCAGTGCTCCATGCAGTACGTGCCCTCCTTAATACCCATCACCTGGCTAAACAAGCCCCCTCCCCCCCTCCCCTCTAAAACCCCGTTTGTTTCTCAGAGTCCATAGTCTCTCATGGTTCATCTGTCCCTCCAATTCCCTCCCCCTATTTTTCCCTTCCTTCTCCTAATGTCCTCCATGCTATTCCTTATGTTTCACAAATAAGTGAAACCATATGATAATTGACTTTCTCTGCTTGACTTATTTCACTTAGCATAATCTCCTCCAGTCCCATCCATGTTGATGTAAAAGTTGGATATTCATCCTTTCTGATGGCTGAGTAATATTCCATTGTATATATGGACCACATCTTCTTTATCCATTCATCTGTTGAAGGGCATCTCAGCTCTTTCCACAGTTTGGCTATTGCAGACATTGCTGCTATGAACACTGGGGTGCATATGGCCCTTCTTTTCACTACATCTGTGTCTTTGGGGTAAATACCCAGGAGTGCAATTGCTGGGTCATAGGGTAGCTCTATTTTTAAATTTTTGAGGAACCTCCACACTGTTTTCCAAAGTGGCTATACCAACTTGCATTCCCACCAACAGTGTAAGAGGGTTCCCCTTTCTCCACAACCTCTCCAACATTTGTTGTTTCTTTCCCTGCCATTTGGCCATTCTAACTGGTGTAAGGTGGTATCTCAATTTGGTTTTGATTTGGATTTCTCTGATGGCTAATGAGGATGAACATTTTTTCATGTGTCTGTTAGCCATTTGTATGTCTTCTTCAGAGAAGTGTCTTTTAGTATCTTCTGCCCACTTTTTGACTTGATTATTTGTTTTTTGGGTGTTGAGTTTGAGAAGTTCTTTATAGATCTTGGATACCAGCCCTTTGTCTGTAGTATCATTTGCAAATATCTTCTCCCATTCTGTGGGTTGCCTCTTTGTTTTGTTGACTGTTTCCTTTGCTGTGCAGAAGCTTTTTATCTTGATGAAGTCCCAAAAGTTCATTTTTGCTTTTGTTTCACTAGCTTTTGGAGATGTATCTTGAAAGAAGTTGCTGTCGGCGATGTCAAAGAGATTACTGCCTATGTTCTCCTCTAGGATTTTCATGGATTCCTGTCTCACATTGAGGCCTTTCATCCACTTTGAGTTTATCTTTGTGAATGGTGTTAGAGAATGGTCGAGTTTCATTCTTCTGCATGTGGCTGTCCAATTTTCCCAGCACCATTTATTGAAGAGACTGTCTTTTTTCCATTGCATGTTTTTTCCTACTTTGTCAAAGATTATTTGACCATAGAGTTGAGGGTCCATACCTGGGCTCTCTATTCTGTTCCATTGGTCTATATGTCTGTTTTTGTGCCAGTACCATGCTGTCTTAGTGATCACAGCTTTGTAATATAGCTTGAAATCGGGCAACATGATGCCCCCAGCTTTTTCTTTTTCAACATTTCCTTGGCAATTCAGGGTCTTTTCTGATTCCATATAAATTTTAGGATTGTTTGTTCCAGCACTTTGAAAAATGCCATTGGAATTTTGATCGGGATGGCATTGAAGGTATAGATTGCTCTGGGTAGCATAGACATTTTAACAATGTTCATTCTTCTGATCCATGAGCATGGAATATGATTTATTTATTTGAGAGAGAGAGAGAGAGAGAGAGCACGTGGGTGGGGGCAGAAGGAGAGAGAGAGAATCTCAGACTCCCTGACAAGTGCGGAGCCCTTGATGTAGGGCTTGATCTCATGACCCTAAGATCATAAACTGAGCCAAATTCAAGAGTCGGATGCTTAACTAACTGAGCCACTCAGGTGCCTCTAGTGCTTTCTATATATACATTAAATTTAATTATATATCTTCTTTTATCCTCCTCCTTTATTAAGTGAAGACAGGGATTTTTTTTTTTTTTTTAAGTTTGTTCTTATTCATTACTGTATCCTCAACAACAAAAACAGTGCCTAACACAAAGTAGGCAGTCAGGAAATATTTTATGACTGAATCAATTAGATCAATCCCTCTTTAATTCACAAATTGGATATTAAAGTTAGAATTAACAGTATTCTACATAAGTGGTAGTCTACGTATTTTAGAGATACTCATCACCACGCATAAATAAGGTACAGATGAACAAGGTGTAAAAACTAGTGAACTCTAATTGTGTACCCTTTGCAGTGATGCAAAGGGCTTGATTCATTTCTAAGTTAATCCCCTTGCATTCAGAGAACACAGTTTGTATAAGTTTATCTTTTTAACTTCGTTGAAATTGGTTTTATGACCTAATAACTTACCTGGGCTGAAGATTTCAAGACGTGTGCTTGAAAAGAATTCAACTGTTTATTGGCTGGAGTGTTTTACAAATGTCAATTAGGTCAAGGTGGTGGGGAGTGTTGTTTAAGTCTTCTGTATCTTTGTGGACTTTCTGTCTAGTTTGTTTTCAATTTTTGAGAGTGGGGTGTAAAAGTCTCTATTATTGTTCAAATGTCTGTTTATCCTTCACTTTTGTTATATTTTGCTTTACATATTTGAGGGGTACTGTAATTAGGTGTGTATATATATGTATTATTGCTGTATCTACCTGAAAAAATAACTCTTTCATCACTATAAAATATTCTTCCTTGTCTCTAGCAATATATCTGTCTTAAAGTCAATTTTGTCTGATACAAATGTAGTTATTCCAGATCCTTGATGGTTACCATTTGCATGTGTTATCTTTTTCACCTCTTTACTTTCAATCCATTGAGTCTGAATCTACAGTGTGTCTCTTGTGGAGACCATAGAGTAGGATCTCATTTTTTTTTATTTCAGTCCGACAATGTCTGCATTTGATTTGGATGCTGAATTTATTCACATTTTATGTAATTATTGGTATGGTTGGATGCATGTTTGCCATTTTGCTACTTATTATCAAAAGGGAAACAGCTACAGGTAAGAATACTTTGAATTCCCCCTTTACTTACCTGAATATTAGTAGTTTTTCACTAACCAGAGCTTCACAGTTTGTTTTAACAATCATTGTCAATTCCCAGGGCTCTGAATGCTTGTTTTTGATAATATTCTCTAGTTTTATCATTGTCCTTTGAGGATAGAATATGGTGACCTCTTCATTCTACCATGCTGGGAATCCTCTATTATGGGGATTTTTGCAATAGTTCAGGAATAAAAGAAAGACAGTAAGACTAGAAATGAATAATGACAAACACTCCAGAATGAATTTAGTAAATATTTAAAAATAAAATAGACAAAACCTGAAGAATAATTGCATTTGAGAAGGATAAATTCCAGGACAATGGAACATGATGGTTAAAATTATAGGTTAAAATCTTAACTCTAGCACTTCAGGCTAGGTGACTGTTCTAGGCCTCAGATTCCTCACCTGAAAAATAGTGATAATAATCATTCTGGTGTAAGGACTTAATACAACAATGAATGTAAGATTGTTTGCACAGTGCCCAGCATGTTGTGATTTCCTAAATGTTGTAGCTATGACTTTTACCATTATTAAGTCACCTTTGCTCCCATCAGGTCTTTGATAAAGGCATTAATAGCACCATTGGAAACAGATCACCGCCACCAAGGGCCTAGTCCATAAGAGCTTGGTAAGAAATTAAGGTACTTTCAATTCTTGCTAATCACCAATAAGACAAATTTAAGCAACATTCTTAAAACAATTAAGAAACATACCATTTTTCTATACTAAGAGTTCTAAATATGTTATGGCATAATTTTCACATTAGTAAGGAATATGATATTTTTTTAAGAGAAGCTGTCAACTACCTTTAAAATAGCTGTCAAATTTTTCTTCCTATTTAATATATTCCAAAGGGGTTTTAAAAATAACATTTATTGGGCGCCTGGGTGGCTCAGTTGGTTAAAAATAACGTTTATTTTCTCTCCAATTTTTCCTCATTCCTTCAGCAAACACTGATTATTTTCCCTAGTGTCCTGAATACAGATTGAAAAGATTGAAATCAAGGTGGATTTGGGGTTTATTATTTGATTAGTGCACCTGAATCATTAATGACATGAGCTCAATTCTTAAAATAGTTTGAATAAAGAGCTGCTGTCACAGATTAAACAAAGGGAGACCAACAATGCAAGCCTTTATTTCTACACATTAATATTAACTACTAACTCATGCCCTAGACCTTATTTCAGTAGAAAAATCAAAGGAATTCTATACCGCATGATGGTCATGTTTTTATTTATTTTCAATTATTTATAATTTATATTTCCCATCTTTTCAAAATATATTTGAAGTTCCTTTTAATAAACACACAAAACCACAAAAGACAAAGGCAAAGGAGATAGTAAAAGGGGTAGAGATAATTCTGTCCAGAATCTGGGGTCAGAAGGACACTATGATTGAGCATTTTTTTTAGCTCTGACCTTCCTGGCAGCCAAGAGAAAAAGTGAAATAATGGATCACATATTCTCACTGTCTGATTAAAGGAAATGCAATAGTATTGCAGATGATAGAAACTTTGCTTGCAATTAAATTCCTGGAGGAATTCAGTTTGACAGGACCTATACAAGACACATTGTGTAGCATATAAAACAAAAAAAAAAGTTTTCCTCAGCAGTGTGCAAAACATGGAACCTCACATGATCATTGGAAACTCCATCACTGCTTAGTAAAAACTAAGGAAACAATATTAAATATTAGCACAGAGAATGTTTTTAATGATGATATCAACTATCATCTGAATTTCCATACCTAATAGACTCTGCAGATCCATCTCACTGAATTATTTTGTAGCAAAGTTTGCTCCTGTAACTTTTCTGTGGGTCTTCCTAAGGACTACTTCTTCCAGGTTACCTTCTTGCCTGATCACTCCTGTCCTGGTGTACCCCCAAAGCTCTATCCTTGGCTTTTTCTTACTCCACATGTTTATCCGGAGCAATTTAGTTGATACCAATGCCAACCACATACCAATGCCTCATTCATCCAAATAACTATCCCAGGGCTCTTTCCTAAGGTCCAGAACCTCACATCAACTCATGAATGTTTGGAAGATATTTAAAACTTACTAGGTTCTTATCAAAACGTGTTTTCCTTTTGTATTGTCTATCTTAGAAATTCACACCATTACCCAAACTTTACCAAAGCACATCTTATATATCTGATCTTTCTCATCCTCACTGTGACTGTTTTTTATTTGTGTGCAAGTCAGCCTTGCTCAGCAGCGAGTTTTCTGCAGACAGGGGCCTGATTCATCTTTAAATTCAGTACCAAAGACAGATGGAAACTAGAATGCTATTGGTTAAGTAAATACATATTTAATAAATGAATGAAATGATCACATGAGAAGATAATGAAAAATACTGAGCTACATTCTTCATATCATATTTCATTGAATCTAGCAGTCTCAATTGTAAGATATATCATTATTTTATGAGTGATTACACAAGGAGAAAATAGTACTGATTATTGTAGGAGGCCATTGATTGTCAAACACATTCTAGTTTCAGATATGGGAAAATACGAATAGAAACAAATGTGTCTTAAAATTGATGAAATATGATATTTTGATCTAAGTTGATTTATCATTTTACATTGATCTCAAAAGAAACTAAAGAGCTTTGAAGCCTCAAAATAACTGGCTGATAGCAAGGACCCCTGAGAACCTCTCTTTTTGATTCCTTGTTTTGGTTACTTTGTACAGCCCTATTTAGCTTAGTTTGGATCATAATGATATCATATAATTTGTGTTATTAATTAAAGCAAGATCTACCTACTCCAGGGCCTTCCTTCTTTCACCTTCCCCTGGTTCAATCATGACTATCACCATGCCCAAAGAGTCTTTTTTTTTTAATGGAAGTACATTTGACATACAAATTTATATTAGTTCCAGGTGTATAACATAATGACCCAACAATTATATACTTTGAGAAATGCTCACCTCAATAAGCATAGTTACCATTTCTCACCATAAAAAGTTATTAAAGAATTATTGAGTATATTCCCTATGCTGCACTTTTCATTCCTGTAACTTATTTATTTTATAACTGGAAGTTTGTACCTCTTAATTCCCTTCACCTATTTCACCCATCCCCTTCACACTCCACCTCTCTGACAACTACCAGTTTGTTCTCCATATTTGTAAGTCTGTTTCTGGTTTTGTTTGATTGTTTTACTTTATTTTTTAGATTCCAGATACAAGTGAAATTATATGGTATTTGTCTTTCTCCATCTGACTTATTTCCCTTAGCATAAATACTTATAGGTTCATACACATTGTTGTGAATGGCAAGATTTCATACTTTTTTATGGCTGAGTAATATTCCATTGGGTATATATATACACCACAACTTCTTTATCCATTCATCCATTGATGGACACTTAGTTTGCTTCCATATCTTGGATTTTATACTGCAATAAACATAGGGGCACATATCTTTTTGAATTAGTTTTTGTTTTGTTCAAGTAAATACCCAGAAGTAGAATTACTGGATCATATGGTATTTCTATTTTTTTTTTTTTAAGAAACCTCCATAAAAAGGCTGCACCAATTTATATTCCCACCCACAGTGCAGGAGAGTTACCTTTTTGCCACATCCTAACCAACACTTGTTATTTCTTACCTTTTTGATACTATCCATTCTGACAGGTATGAAGTGATATCTCATTGTGGTTTCGATTTGCATTTCCCTGATGATCAGTGATGTTGAGTACTTTTTCATGTGTCTTTTGGCCATTTTTATGTTCTCACTGGAAAAATGTCTATTCAGAAGTTCTGCACGTTTTTTAATCAGATTATTTGTTTTTTTCAGTGTTGAACTTTATGAGTTCTTTGTATATTTTAGATATTAACCCCTGTTGGATATATCATTTGCAAATATCTTCTCTGTTTCAGTAGGTTGCCTTTTTGTTTTGTTGATGGTTTCCTTTCCTGTGTAAAAGTTTTTTAGTTTGGTATAGTCCCAATGGTTTAATTTTGCTTTTGTTTCTCTTGCCAGAAAAGACATATCTACAAAAGTATTTCTACAGCCAATGTCAAAGAGATTACTGCCTATGTTTTCTTCTAAGAATTTTATGGCTTCAAGTCTTACATTTAGGTCTTTAATCCATTTTGAGTTTATTTTTGTGTCTGGTGTAAGAAAGTGGTCTGTTTTCATTCTTTTTCATGTATCTGTCCAGTTTTCCCAGTACCATTTATTGAAGAGATTTCCCCCATTGTATATTCTTGCCTCCTTTGTCATAGATTAACTGACCATATAAAATGAGTTTATTTGTGGGCTCAAAGAGAATCTGTCTTAATCTGCCCAGTTGCCGTAACAAAATACCACAAAATGGGAGCAGGTGGCTTACACAACAGAAATCTATTTTCTCAGTGGTCTTGAGGCTGGAAGTCCAAGATCAGGGTGCCAGCATGATCAGGTTCTGGTTACAGTTCTCCTCTTGGCTTGCAGATGGCTACTTTCTCACTGTGTCCTCACATGTGGGCAGGAGGAGTGGAGCTAGCTCTGATTTCCCTTCCTCCTCTTATAAGAGTTCTAATCTGTTTGTGGTGCCCCACTCCCATGACCTAATCTAAACCTAATTACCTTTAAGAACCCATCTCCAAATACTATCACAGGGTAGTGGGGAGGGGAGTAGGGCTTCAACATGAATTATGGGGGTACAAAAATATTCAGTCCATAACAGAGTCCCAGTCACACAAAGTGCCTGGCTCAATTTCTGTTCCTTCCTGGGCTCCATTTTTATTCAAAAAATTTTAACTGCAAGACTTAGAGAAAATAATCTCCTTTCTTTGGTCCAGAGAAGCTAGCCATCAACCTTTTGTGTGTCCTTTTAGGGACTGTATTTTGAGACTACACCTACATGGAGCTATTAAGTGGCAATTCCCTAACGCTTCCAAAACTTTGCTCAGTTATCCTTAGACTCTCCAGAAGAGTGGTCAAACAGCAGTTGTTTCTAGAGGCATACCAGGAAAAGTAATGATATTGGCGTGGGAGTGGAAAAGTTAGTCATTCATTTATTCAATATTGATAGTGCACCTACATTTTGCCAGGCATTGTGGTATAGCCTTTGTCCACATATCAAAGTGGGTTTAAGTAGGTGCACTACTCTAGAAACTTCACTTTAGATATTAGGAATTCCCTCCTGAGCATTTGAAATGTCTTGGAAATTTAATTCTATTTTATAACTTTTCTGAGAACTCCAAACTGCCAGTCACCCTTGCAATTTGGGGAAGCAGCTAGATGGGGAGGCTTTTCTAGTAGTTTCTGCTTTAAAATCCCTGATGATAATATTCTCACATGACCTTTTGACTCACCCTCATAACATTAGGGTCAAGTAGGAACAGGACCTTTCTGGATCCAAATCCAGCCTAGAGATGTCTGTTTATGACTCACTTACCCTCTGAAGTAATAGCTAAGTAATAGCCCTGTATATTCTTTTTGTTCATTTTGTTTTTGCTTTTGTTTATTCCTCCCCTGAATTTATCTACATAAAGATACTGAAAGAAAGAAAAAAAGTGAAGAATAACCTGATCCCAGACTTGTGTCAGCAATGGCTAGTCTTGTACCATTTTTTTTTTTTTATAAAAACTCATTCACTACTTTTGGTAACTAGGCTCTTCCATGTACTTGCTCTTCTTCCACAGACTTCCTTAAATCATTAATTTACCCATTGCCACTGGTACAGATGAAGATGATGAGAGGAGAGAACTTTATATTGACTAATATGTTACAAGTTTTAGGCTAAGAACTTTATTTATTCCCAATAATAATCCCACAAACTAGAACTACTATTAAGTTATTTTGAGAATGGCATTTAGTTTTACAGAGGTAAGTGACGCGCCTAGGGTTACCTAACTGGAAAATGGCAGAGCTGGGTTGTGAAGCAAGATCTGCTCATTCCAGACCCCAAGTGCATAACTATGGTAGGTATAGACAGCTTTGGAATTTACCAGTAGAAGGAACCTAGCTCCAACAATTCTTAGTAGTGTGTTCTTAGGCAACTTGCAGAACTTTTAAGATGCAGTGCCTTTATTTATAGAAAGTAGAATAATATGCTTTTCCTCTTAAGATTTGTTGTGATTATTTATAAGTATAATGAAAGAACATGGGTTTAATATGGTCACTGTAGGTTTCTTTCTTTTTAGAATGACTTACTGACAATTTCTGGTGCACTTACACTAAATTAGTGTTCTAATATTTAAAATTAAGATTTTTAAATTAATAAACCCCTTTTTTATAGAATAGTTTCAGATTTACAGAAAAAATGAGCAGACAAAAAATGAGTATAGAGAATTTCCATTATCCTCCTCCCTCATACACAATCTTCCTTATTATTAATATTTTGCATTAGTGTGGGACATGTGTTATAATTGATGAACCAATATTGATACCTTATTTTCTACTGAAGTCCATAGTTTACATTGTTTTATTCTCTGTGTCATATAGTTCTATGGGTTTTGATAAATGCATAATGTCATGTATCCAACATTGTAGTATACAGAATAGTTTCACTGCTCCAAAAATCCCTTGTGTGCCACCTATTCATCCTTTTCTCTCACTTCTCTGGGTCCCTGCCAAACACACATCTTTTCTAGTGTGTCTATAGTTTTGTCTTTACAGAATGTCATATAATTGGAATCAAGCAGTATGTAGACTTTCAATTTGGCTTCTTTCACTTAGCAATATGCATTTAAGTTTCCCTCATATCTTTCCAAGGCTTATTAACTCATTTCTTTTGATTACTGAATAATACTCTATTGTATGTATGTGCCAGAGCTTATTTTCCCATTTACTTGTTGATGGACATCTTGGCTGATTCCAGTTTGAACAATTATGAATAAAGCTATTAGAAACATTTGTGTGCAGGTTTTTGCATGGACATATTTTCACATCAAATGGGCAAATACCTAAGAGCACAATTACTGGATCATATGGTAAGACTGTGTTTACCTTTGTAAGAAACTGCCAAACTCTCTTCCAATATGGCTATACCATTTTGCATTCCCAATACCAATGTTTGGGAGTTCCTAATGTTCTACATCCTTGCCAACATATGCTATGGTGAATTATTAGGTTAATTATTTGGACTTTCGTCATTCTAATAGGTATGTATTGATATCCCATTGTATTAATCAATAATCCCCTTATGGCACATGATACTGAATATATTTTTAATATGCTTATATGCCATTTGTTTATACATATTTGGTGAAGTGTCTGTTCATATTTTTTACCCATTTCTAGTTAGGATATTCATTTTCCTAGTTTTGAGGTTTCAAACCAAAGAATATATATATCCTTTGTATATTTTGTGTATAAATTCTTCATTTTATGTTTTACAAATATGTTCTCCCACTCTGTGGCTTATCTTTTCCTTTTCTTCACAGTGTATTTTGCAAAGCAGAAGCTTTTGGTTATAATAAAGTCCAACTTACCAATATTTTCTTTCATCTTGCTTTTGGTGTTGTACCTAAAAATTCACCACATTCAAGGTAACCTAATTTTTTCCCTGTTATCTTCTAGTTTTATAGTTTAGGTCTGTTACCTGTTTTGAGCTGATTTTTGTGAAAAATATAAGATCAATGTGTGGATTTATTTTTTGCATATAATGTCCAATTGTTCTCACATCACTTGTTGAAAATATCCCATTTACTATTATCTTTTGAACTTTTTTTTTTTTTAGTTCATACTGCATAAGTTTGCCCTGATTAAGCTTTCTTTAGCAGTTTTGCACATACTTTTACTGCTGATTAACAGCATATTTTAATCTACAACAAAGAGTGGGTTCTACTTTGGACCTAAGCAATTGGTGATTTTTTTATTTGTGACCCTTGGGGTATGCTTTAAAATGCTGCTAAAAAATTTTAATTAAAAAAAAGAAAATGATCTCCAAGAAAGGTCCATGCCTCAAGGTTTAAAAAAAAAGTGTGAGATAATTGCTTGTCAGCTACTTGCTTAGAAGGTATTCTTTTCACCTCAAGAAAAAAATAGTCTAGCTTTATCTTATTCCCTACATTACCTTTTGGCACATCTCTTGACAACAGTCTGACTAGGTAGTAGAATTCAGTCTTGTCCAGTGGATGTTTTAGCCTTTTTTTTTTTTTTTCAGGCTGCTTCTTCAACTCTTTTCTTCTTCCTGTTAAACATAAATTCACAAAGTGAGCCAAAAGCTTTTCATTTTTCTTACAATACTGCCGATGACAAAAGATGCTAAAAGATTTCACCTACTGAAAAAACACAAATATTTGCATTTTTTACGGAGTGCTACTCTTTCACCCAAAGAATATTCAGGTGCTTGGAGAATGACAAAATGAGTTGACTGGATAAAATTAGGAGATAACATATCACCAGTCTCCTCCTAGATCTGTTTCTTTTGAAGTTGCCTTTTGGGGAAGGTGATACAATCATAACAAGAAATCAAGATGCATTCAATTAAATATAATAAAAACCATAACACAATGTTTTAAGCAGGAAAGGGATTTATTTTCTCAAATACAAGAGGCCTGGGCTTGGTAATTCAGCACTGATACAGGTGTTCAAGCAAACGGTGTCTTTCAGCCTCCCTACTTGACCATTCTTGGTGTGTTGTCACAAAATGGCTTTTGCCTGTCTGGCCATGGCAGCTGGATTTGAGACAGGAAAACAACGTGGTAGATATATCAAGATAACAAAATCTTCCCAGAAATCCCAATAGGCTCCCACTTACATCTCATTAGACAGATTTATGTCACATGGCCACCTGTACAAGAAACGCTGGGAAATGAAATGTTTTTATTTTTAGCTCTGTGGACTGCTGCCTCATTATTTTTTTAATAATAAAGAAGGATGAGGCGCCTGGGTGGCTCAGTCGTTAAGTGTCTGCCTTCGGCTCAGGTCATGATCCCGGGATCCTGGGATCAAGCCCCACATCGGGCTCCCTGCTTGGCAGGAAGCCTGCTTCTCCTTCTCCCACTCCCTCTGCTTGTGTTCCCTTTCTCACTGTGTCTCTCTCTGTCAAGTGGATGAATAGAATCTTTTAAAATAATAATAATAATAATAATGATAATAATAATAATAAAGAAGGCAACAAAAGATAGAGGATTGGCTACTCATACAATCTGCAACATAGACTATGTCTGTTCAACTACTCTGAAGCTTGATAGGACATAGGTTAAGCAACCAAACTAAAAAAAAAAAAAAGGACTAAAACTACAATCAGGTTTTAGTTATAATTTACAAGTAATAAGATATGTAGATCCATAATTATTTTAAGAGTGAGAAGAATAGCTACATTTGATTTCCCCATAGTTCAATGTTTTTAATAATACTGTACAGTAAAATGCTTTTTTAAATATTTTTAAGATTCATTCCGTCTTCTCCATTTCTTCCAACACTCTCCAAAGGTAGGCCTGGGTTATTAGTACAAAATTCAATAGTTTCTCACCCTTACAACTCCTACCCATTTCAAATTCATCTTCCAGATATATTCTAGGAAGTTTAAAAACACAAATCTGACTATGTGCTAGTCAACGTTATGTTACACATTTTTCTATATCTCCTCCTTCAGAAAACAAGCCTCTGGCTTATTCAATAGATGAGCCCAGGTTCTTCTTACCTCTCCAGCATGGATTTTTGCCTCCTCCTCCCTCATAGTTGAGATTCACAAAATAACTTAATAGTAGTTCTACTTTGTGGGATTTTTGCTGAGATTAAATAAGGTGCACAGCCTCATATCTGGCACATATTGTAACAATGAGCCATGTCTCCCCAGCCTCTTCCCATTTAATGTTCCCGTGACCAAATTTCCCTTTCATCTTCTCTTCCCTTCACCAGAGTAACTCCCTTTCATTAAACTATAACAAGCAAAACTAAGAGGGGAAAAAAATGACCTTTGTCCACATACCACCACTTCAAAGATGCCTTCCCTGGCTTTCTTCTGTGCCCTCATAGGATTATGTAACTCAGTCTATCATAGAATCCAGCTCCTCCTACTGAAATGATCTGTATGGATGTTTGTGTATTAAGCTAGCTTGTTGCTTGTGTTTCTTTGAACAACCATATTGTCAGCGTTAGTAGACTAACTGGCACATAGTAGGTGCTTCATAAATGTTTGACAGAAGTAACATTATATATGCAAGCTCTTTAATTATGGAGTAAGCTATTTCATTTTGTTATTGTCAGAACTATTTCCTCTATTAATCATTTAAGTTCAAATAGAAATTAACTTTACCAATGAAGCAAGTTTTATCTCTTATAACACACTAAAGAAATTGCAAAACAAGAAAAACCAATTATTTAGAACTTCTTTAAAAATGCAACACACAATAATTTGTGGAGAAATGACATTGACAACTAAATGTTTAAGAAAAAGCTCTACATTGGAGTAAAATGGAATACTGTTTTGTTTTGTTTTCTTTTCTTTTTCTTCATCTTCTTTAAGCTTGCCCTCATGGTTACAAAATACAATGTCTCTTTAGTTCTTATTTTGGTCTTGCCAGGAGCTAATGAATGTTTTGAAACTTATACCTAGTTTTTATTACACTTCTATAATATAATAGGAGTATATAATTTTTATTATGCTTCTACAAAATATACTTTAATGTATTGTATGCAGGAATGAGCTGAGGATGCACACAGTTCTTTTCAAATCTTAAAACTGAGAGCCTATGTGCCCTCCTACCCCATTTAGCAAATATAGAAACTGAAACTAAAAGTGTTAAGTATCTTTCCTAAGATCACAAAGTACTAACAATAGAGCTAGTACTAGAACTACAACACAAGATGAAGTATACTTTTTTGATAGGAGCTCAGAAATATATCCCATATCCCATTGTGAGAGCTTTATTCCATCAATTTACCCAAGATGGAACTTCATTTCCCACAATCCCCTTCTCTGTTATTTTATAATCTGAGTTGGCAAAAACAGAAGTATGTAGAGATTTAGAAGGCAAAAGCAAAGCAGCTGCCATTAAACTTTGAACATCACCATGATATAGTGTGTGAAATGGAGATCCATGGGTCCAGCAGATTCCAACTTGTCCTCACTTGCTGTCACTCCATGTCTAATTCCCCTTCCCATCTGCTGATCCTGCTGACCAACACTGACCCCAGACCATAAAAAACAGCCTTTCATAGACCTCTTTATCAGCTCTTCCTTGTGGTCCCATTCTAGCAACTGGATGTCCTTGAGTTTAGAAGGCCTGCTAGTGACTTTTCTCTGATCCTCTAACTCTTCCTTAAAGACCTTCATGTCCCAGTGATGCCTACCACTGTGGGAACTAGTGTCCTACAATAAATCCTTTAGTCCATGATGCTCATAGTGCTGCCTCTGTGGCTGAACTCTGACTGGCATACCCAGTTAACCCATTAATTTGCATATCTTCCACATCATCCTTTTGAGAGAGAGAGAGAAAACAAAAAGATTTGTTAAGATGACATTTAGAAGATATTAATCACAAAGAACGAAATTGTTATGACATAAATTATCATATAAATTTACATATACAGACCAAGCTTTAGTCCCCAAAATATAAGTTTGTACAATGAACAAGATATAAGATATTTCTTTGCTCCCAAGTATTGATAAATAAAACACACAAAGATTATACCTGCTATTACATAAACACATTGATATATTAAAATATTTAAGAAGCTCTGCAACAAAGAAGCCTCTTAAACCTGATATTTTCAAACCTTATTTGTGAACAAAAATGACTTTCTTTTTTTCAAGTGTGAGATATGGTACACACCTATTAGTATTAAGCAAACCAGTTTCCCAAACCGTACTTTACTAGTTTAGGGGAAAAAGAAATTATTTTTAAATATTAAGATTTGAAATTTCAGTTTAAGGAGAATATTTGTTCTATCCATTCACATGAATAATATAAAGGAATTCCACTGGATTTCAATTGTAAAATTACCAATAAGAAAGGTCTTGAAGGCATTACCCCCTTCTTGCCCACATACACATGTCTTTTAACTGACTCAATGAATAATGACCCATTGGTTGGCTGA
Organism: Mirounga angustirostris; assembly: GCF_029215605.1. Taxonomy (NCBI): domain Eukaryota; kingdom Metazoa; phylum Chordata; class Mammalia; order Carnivora; family Phocidae; genus Mirounga; species Mirounga angustirostris. Next base: position 88,167,560 of record NW_026991709.1, on the reverse strand, counting down.
ATAAGTGGAAGAATGAATAAAGAATATTTTTATCCTACAATTATTAGTACAGAGCAAGATAATTGCTATTGAAAATGATTCTGTTTCTCCTATTTCTTTCTATTATGTGATGCCAATCCACACTCAGCCAAGCTGTTTCTGAAAAATGTTCGTATGAATACACCCTTCAATATTTCTTCCACTGACTACAAATATAATCTAGGCATAAATCATCAAAAGTAAATACCAGTGAACGCTTTAATCCTTTATAATAAATCAGGGAAATGGGGAGTCTATGCCTGATGATGAAGTTTTAGTGTAGGTCAACCAGCAGTTTGCTGAGGAAGCAGCACTTGAGAAAACAAGGAGCATTTTGTTAAAGACTCGGAGTTCCACTAATGGGTAGGAATTTTTTTGCACATATTTCTATCTCTCCTGGTTATTAAGTAGTTCTATTGTTTTATTTCAGCAAGCCAAATCAAATCAAAAAAAGTATTTTTTCCTGAATGCCTACTGTCTCAAGGAGCTGAGCTAGATGCTAAATAAGATAGAAAATTGAATCATAAAAATCTTTGGCCTTCAAATAATTTCTATTGAATAGGGTAGAAAAGATACATATATCAACAATTTTAATACAAGGTAGAACCTTGTTAATGTCACAGGTGAAGTATAGATTAAAGTTCTACCAAAGTTAAGAAGAGGAAGTGATTACTTCAAGATGGAGAGATCAAGGTCCAAGGCCACAGCAACTCAGACACACCCATTCCACTATCCTCGGGACCAGTTGTTTCCCCAGGGAGCTTTGGGGGAAAACCCAGAACTCTGAGTTTTCTCCTGATTGTGCCACAATGAGCCAAGGGGAAGGACTATCATCCCAAAACACAAATGAGATGAGATGGAAAAACCAAGGCTGAAGTTAAGCAATCTGATGGTCATCCCAGCAGAGTACAGTGTTCCCCAATGGACTAAGGCTGCTATACTTCTGGTACAAACCTTGTAGGGTCAAAAACTCCCCCTCCCAACCTATGGGAGGAGTTCCCCAAATGATTGGAAGCAGCCTCTACTTGAGATCACTCCACTGTACATCACAGCTCCTCTGAGCCCAGAGACAACAAATATCCAATCCCAAAACAACCTAGGGCTGGTTACACCTCCGAGAACCTGTCTGCTCTCCCATCTTGAGTGTACTTTCCCTTTAATAAACTGCTTTTTGCTTGCTAAACAAACAACAAACAAAAACAGTTGAAGTTGGTGGCATTTGAGCCAAACCTTGAAGAAAAGATCAGACTGGAAGTTCTAAAAGATAGGTCAGCAAAACTAAGGAAGGCAAACACGTGGAGACAGAGTTATCAGATAAAATCCAAGATAGCTAGATAAATTGAGATTTCAAATAAACGATAGCAAAAAAATTAATATAAGAATGCATCACACACTACCTAGGGCATACCTATACCAAAAATTATTTGTTATTCATCTGAAATTCAAATTTAACTGAGGCTCCTGCACTTCTATGTTAAATTTGGCAACTCTACCTGGTGGGGAGGGAGGGAATACAGGGGATATACTGGGAAATGAGGGTGGTTTAGTCAGTAGATTGAATTGTGTCCCCCAAGTAGATATGTTGAAGTTCTAGCCCCCAATACCTCAGATTGTGATCCTATTTGGAAATGGAGTCCTTATAGGATAATCAAGTTAAAAACAAGGTCATTAGAGTGGATCTCTAATCTAATATGACTGATGTCCTTATTAAAAGGGGGCATTTAGACATAGCAATGGACACACATAGAGGGAAGATAATGTGAAGACTGAGGAAGAGATTGAAATTATGCTGCAACAAGCTAAGGAATGCCTTGAGCTACCAGAAGCTGGAAAGACAAGTTCGAGCTTCTCCCACAGGTTTTAAAGTAATCATGGCTCTGCCAGCTCCTTGATTCTGGACTTCTAGCCTCCAGAACTGTGAGACAAGTTTCTGTTGTTCTAGTTTGTGGTTTGTGGTACTTTGTTATGGGAGCCCTAGGAAATGAATGCAGTTGGCTATAGCCAAAGGTAGTTTCCAAAGGGGAAAGGTAGGAATTCTCTGAGCGGAGGAAGACTATAGGGGCCTGGAATCCTCATAAAAAAAGAGTCTAAGCTCCCTCTGCTTGCTGTGCATCCTAAAATGGAAAAAAAACAAACAAGCAAACAAAAAAAAAAAACCCTAATGCTAGTATCTATAGCATGGCAATAAGGAAATTTAAGCAATGGTTCAAGCATATCTTATCTTCCTAGAACATTCATTTTACTTTTGTCTGAAACAAAACAACACAAAAGGATATATTATGGAGAAAAATGCAAAATGTGTGCAAAGTTTCAGGACAGAATAAGATTATAAACTCTTGGAAGAAATTTCAAAGTTCTAGCCCCTGCTTCCGTTTAGACCCTCAAATCCTCAGAAATAATCTTTTTATTCCTTTTTCATCAGAAATATTTTGGTGAAAAAGTTTGAAAAACAATATTTAATTAGTGAGGAGCCGCACAATTTTAGAACAGATACTCTGAAAAAATTTTAGGTATAAGGCAAAACAGTACAAAATAATGTATCTCTGTACTCAAGGAGTTTGCAATCAAATTCTGTAAAAAAGTCACAAAAGGAAATGTAGAGTTAAATAATTATCAATTTGAGATAATAAATGTTAAAGTAATGCACTGTAAATTAACAAAAAAAAAATTTTTTTTCCCTACAGTATTCAGAAATACTATGATGATCAGAGAAAGAATCACAAGATATATTTTTTTTAGCTGGGTCTAGAAAGAGAGAATAGACTTGGAAATGTGTAAAATCATTTTCTTATTATTTTAAATTAAGCTATATAAAATTTCTCTGAATATTTTTTAAACCTGTGAGTATCTGTGAGTGCTTCAAAACAAGAAACACATTTAATGATTTATGTCATTTTGATAATTCTAAGAATGTGCTCTTTATTTCCCTTACTCTGAAGAGTTTATTAAATGTGCTCTCATCAAAGGATGATGTATAAAATCAGTTCAATATATTCTTCAGTCTTGTATTCAAATCATTTTTAGTCATGGGGAAAACACCCCTTAAGAAACAGTTTTCAAGGAGTAATGATTGCTAAAGGTTGCTAAATGAGTATCTTTGCTATGAAGACTGAGGGTTTTATAGCTTAGGTGTGTGAAATCACCTTTACTCCTACTCCCAAATTTGGGGAATTAAATGAATCCCTTTACTCCTACTCCCAAAATTGAAAAAAAAAAAAAAAGTAATACCTAAAGGAAAATTTGGTCATGGATCTACTGTGACTGAATAGCATTTAATCACACACACACAAAAAACTATTTCTTTGAAAAATTTGTGTTCTTTTTGTACCAAAAATTAGGTATGGAAGCAGCCCAACTGTACATGGATTGATGAATGGATAAAGAAGATGTAAGATATAGATATAGATATATACATAAAATGGAATATTATTTAGTCACCAAAAGAATGAAATCTTGCCATTGGCAACAACATGGATGGAGCTTGAGAGTATAATGCTAAGAAACATAAGTCAGAGAAAGACAAATACCATATGATTCCACTCATATGTAGAATTTAAGAAACAAATGAGCAAAGGGAAAAAAGAGAGAGAGAAAAATCAAGAAACAGAGTCTTAATTACAAAGGACAAACTGATGGTTACCAGGGGGTGGAGGGGTAGGGTGAGGGGATGGGTGAAATAGGTGATGGGGATTAGGAGTGCATTTGTAGTAACGAGCACCAGGTGATATATGGAATTGTTAAATCACTATATTGTATACCTGAAATTAATATAACACTGTATGTTAACCAACTGGAATTAAAATAAAAACTTAATGCCAAAAAAAAAAAAAGTAAAGACAATAGAAAAAAAATCAATGAAACTAAGAGCTGGTTCTTTGAAAAGATAAAATTGACAAAACTTTATGTACACTCACCGAGAAAAAAAGAGAGAGGGCTCAAATAAAATCAGAAATAAGAGAGAAGTTACAACTGATACCACAGAAATACAAAGGATCATAAAAGATGACAATGAACAATTATATACCAACAAATTGGAAAATCTAGAAGAAACGGATAAATTCCTAGAAACTTACAATCTTCCAAGATCAAATCATGACGAAAGAGAAAATCTGAATATACCTATTATTAATAAGGAGGTTAAATCAGTAATCAAAAACCTCCCAACAAACAAAAGCCCGAGATCAGCCAGCTTCACTAATGAATTTTACCAAAAATTTAAAGATTCAATACCTATCCTTTCCAAACTCTTCCAAAAAAATTGAAGAGAAGGGAAAGCTTCCACACTTATTTTAAGAGTCCAGCATTACCCTGATTTCAAAACCAGACAAAGACACCACAAAAAAGAGAAAATTATAGGTTGACATATACAATGGGGAAAGGGGGGTCTCTTTAACAAATGGTGTTGGGAAAACTGGACAGATACATGCAAAAGAATGAAACGGGACCACTATCTTACACCATATACAAAAATTAACTCAAAATGGATTTAAGACTTGAATATAAGACCTGAAACCATAAAACTCCTAGAAGAAAACACAGGTAGTATTAACAATGGTCTGTGAATGATATTTTCTTAGATCTGTCTCCAAAGACAGGGGAAACAAAAGCAAAAGTAAACAAATGGGACTATATCAAACTAAAAAAGCTTCTGCACAGTAAAGAAACTATCAGTAAAACAAAAAAGCAACCTACTTACTGGGAGAAGATATTTGCAAATTATATACCCAATAAGGCAATAAGGGGTTAACAGCCAAAATATATAAAGAATTCATACAGCTAAATAACAAAGACAGAAACAAAAAAACAGTCCAATGAAGAAATGGTCAGAGCATCTGAACAGATTTTTTTCCAAAGAAGATATACAGAGGGTCAACAGGAACATGAAAAGATGTTCAACATCACTAATCATCAGGAAAATGCAAATCAAAACCACAATGAGATATGACCCTACGCTTGTGGGAATGGCTATTATCAAAAAGACAAGGAACAACAAGTGGTGGTAATGGTGTGGAGATGTTTCTCTCACTGCGTTCCACAAAACACTGGTCCCCTGAGATGCTTCATGCAAATGGGTTCTGAGAGCAAATATATTTTTTTATTCAAATTTTCAAGTTTCTCTACAAGGAAGGAATTTTCCAATCAATACCAAAAGAAATTCTTTAGCTTGCAGACAGAGGAGTAGTTTATGAACTAGCAGTCATTGACTGTTGGGCAAATGTAACCAAGCATCTCAGAACTGATCACAGGCATTTCAAAGCCAGGAAGAATTAGTGTGACTGATTCACAAGTTCTGAAGGGTATCTGTAAGGTTACATATCAAAAGTTGCTAGCTGCCTTTGAAGAGAAGCTATTTAACTTCCAGCAATATGTAATTAAATTAAGGAGGAGAATGAAAGTAAAAGTGTACCGAAATAAAAACCACAGAACAAAATCCAAGAATTCTTCAGTGGGAGTCAGAACTATATTGTTAGTTCTACAGAGTGTACACATACAAGTTAAAATAATGAAAAACAGCATGTCATCATGATGTTATACATTAACTAGAAACCATAAGTGATTCAGAAGAAACTTCAGATGCTGTATATGAAAAAAATCTTAGACTCAAACCAACGAGAAAATGTGGCATGCAATGATAAATGTATGCTACAGTCAGTTTTTTTTGTTTTAAATGTGTACATTGAATGTAACGGACTTTTTTGTTTTTGTTTTTCTTTTCAATCTCTGCTCCCAAAGCTGTTTTTAAATTGATGATATCTTAAAATGTACTGGCCTCCTGAACACTAGCATTCTCTTTGCTCCACAAGAATCTCAGTCATACTCTGCTCAGAGGCTTAGCAGTTGCAGTAATTAATGTCCATGTGGAACACTTGAGTGCCTGATAGCCATGTGACTCACCTCTTTTGCTCAATGGAGCCTTCGTTAACCACACTGTTTAAAAGTGGGACTCTTCACCTTGCCTCAGCACTCCCTATCCCCTGCTTTACTAATTTTCCCTGCTTTACTAATTTTCATAACACTTATCACCATCTGACTTTTACTTATTTATTTGTTGACCATCTCTTCCCACTAGAAATTAGGCAGAGATTTTTTTTCTGCTCGCTTTACTCTTATATATCCAATCCTTTTAACAGTACTGAATATATGCTTCTTGAGGTCAACAAATATTTGTTGAATGAATAAATAAATGAATGAATCTTGAGATCAGTGATATCTATGAGATGAGGTAATAATATAGATTAGTCACCTAGAAATTCACAAGACTCATCAGTAAATTCAGTTCTCTGCGGCAATGCTATTTTTAAAAAGCTATTTCATTTTGGTGAACCCTTTGCTTCCCTAAATTCATCAATAGTGGTACCTTTTTCCCCATGTAACATTAAAATACAATAGAATTAACAGTCTGTGTAAAACATTTTAGGAAAGAGGAGACACTCTGAAAGCTGATTAAATTCGGTAATTCATTTTTTTAAAATATTGTATCCTTTTGGTTCCTTTTTACTTTTTTCCCCCTCCTCCTCCCTCCTGTTATTTTCTTCTTTACATATTTCTTTGTGGTTCGAGTACAATACAGTATTATGCAAAAACACAGGAGTCATAGAATCTGGCACTCAGGATACAAGATGCAAATTGTGAACAAATTTAAGCTGATTTTGAAAATATGTAAAAAAAAAACTTACAATAACACCGATACACAGAAAATTTCCATGCTAAGTATATTTTATGCTAAATCTTATAATTTAGTCAAGTGCTACCAGGAGAATAGGAACCATTTCAGGTTTTTACAACAGAATATTTGATGCAAGAAACTGGCTACACAGGTGATGCAAAGGCTGAGAAAGCAAACAAGAAACACTGAGGCAGCCTAGAGTTGAGTGATAGCAAGAAGCTGAAGGGCCCAGGAGAAGGGAAACCCCTAGAGCCCAGCAGCCGAGGATACCCTGGCAGAAGAAGGAACCACACAGAAGAGATTTAGCCAGTGGTAGAGACACTGCCCAAAGAGGAGATGGGAGAATATTCCAGCTTCTTCCTCCTTCCCACACATTGAATTCCCACAAGTGCCTCCCATTAGCTGAATCTGTTGACCTGGGAGCCTGGGAAATGCAGCCTGTAGGAGTCAGTCTCTCCATGATACAGAATAAAATAGGAAGAGTGGCGAGAAGCCAATAGTCCCAGCACTGGCTCAGCTGACAAATGTCATTTAATATACCAACACATGAACACTTGCTTTCATTTTCTGTTATGACAGTAAGTCTAGCCAAAGATTAAAAACAAAATGAAAATAATGTTAGATTCAAAGTCATATTATCAGTCTTAATATTCAATTTTGAGTATGTCAGCACACCCTTGCAATCAAGTAGATATAAATTATCAGTTGCATTATGTGGAAACAATTATTGATAAAACTGTTTTAATCACATATGACAACTAATCTTATACCACAGATTTTTTTTAAAGATTTATTTATTTATTTGAGAGAGAGAGAGACAGCACACAAGCACAAAGTGGGGGGAAGGGGCAGAGGGAGAGGGAGAGAGAGAATCTCGAGCACACTCACTGCTGAGTCGGGAGCCCAATGGGGGGCTCGATCCCATGACCCTGAGATCACGACCTAAGGTGAAATCAAGAGTCAGACGCTTAACCAACTGAGCCACTCAGGCGCCCCTCTACCACCAATATTAAATTTAATGTTCCATACCTGTTTTTAAAAAAGCTAGGAGCCAACTGTCATAATAAACATCACTTCAATAAATTTTAGTTTCTTTCTGCAACAGATTATTATTTTCAATCATTGTGGCAATACAATATTTTAAATAATGTTTTTCTTTACTTCAAATTGGCTAAAAGTGCTTCACATGGAATCCTCAAAAACCATATGTAATCCATCGCAACAGACCATGTAATACACCATGAGCTCGCAATAGACTGCAGGGAAATTACTCAAATATAGCAATTGAAAAAAATATGTTAAGAGCAACAAACTGAAAACCATTTTATTTAAAAACATCTAGAGGTAGATATGTTATTTAAAAAGAAAAGAAAAGAAAACACCCTCTCTGAAAACTAGCAAGCAGTCCTTTTGCACATAGCAATACAAGATTAAGGTGGTTTTCATGCTGTGGTTGTTGCTTTTAAGAAAATTGTTGTGTAGCTTCTGGGTAGAACCACAGACCATCACAGCAAAGAATGGTTATAATTACTATCCAGAGTGATCACAGTTTCACTGCATTCAGGAAATTAAATCACATGTATTTCCAAAAGAGATTCAACGTGGAATAAAATGCATGTACAATATAGTCAAATTGAAACATTAGTCCAGAAGTAAAGATAGGTTAATAATAAAAGGTGAAAAAGAAAACTATTTCATAAAACTCTAGCTAAAAACAATAATATTGAGCTTCCTAGGAGCTGAAATAAGAAAATGTTGGGTTTTGTAGCTCTCAATATCAAATAAAAGGAAATGTATATACCGCAGATGGAAAGGCCTATATCATGTCAGCCTTTCTCAGGTTGAACAGTGACAGCATCACATTGAACTCTGATGGGGAAAAAAATTGGCCTGATCTCAATGAAAGTGCTAAAAGGCCTATCAAATAAATTCAAAGGATATTGATCTGACTCCTTATTTAAAGATTCAGTGATTCTTTGTCTAAGCATTAATCATCATAATCTTATCAAATTCCCATTTTAATTCATTCCCCATGGCTTTTGTTAAATTTCTGATTGTATGTATAGATTTTTTTTTTTTCAAAATCATGTTATTGCTTCTAAGAGAACAAAATGATTATTTGGGGGTCTTCATAAAGCTGTTATGACAACGCCTTTGGTAAAAAATCTGGCTGTACATGATTAGAAACAACTTAGTAATTTAAGAATTTAAAATGGATAACTTTGCATTGGAAAACAGAATTGGAAATCCCAGTCATTTTGGTACTTAGTTTCTGGAATGAGAGCCTTTCTAAGGCTAAACATGGAAACAGATCACTATTGCCATCTCCTGGCAAGCAAACCACATGACCACAATTTAAGTCTTTTTGAAGAGCCATATATTGTGGGAAGGCAAGAAGATTACCCTATAAATAGGCAATAAAGTATCTAATATTTATTGTGAGACCATCACTGGATTTTTATTCTTTATTCCTATAAGACCTTTACAAAAATCCACTAGGCTTGATAAATAGTAGTATTTGTTTTATGAGCTCTTCATGTTGAACAAAAATTCTGCTTGTTATGACTTTTTAAATTAAATGCATATGATGGATCTACCTGTGATTGAAACAAATCTTAAAGCAGCTTCAAAAAGAAAACCTAGAAACTGTTTGTAATGCATTGGGACAAAGGAGCCAGGATCATACCACTGCATGCAGCCAAGAAAGTGACAGTTAGCTTTCTACCATATAATAAAGCTGATGGAATGGATAACAGCTCTGACAGCATTAATCCATCTTTCTGCAGTGGGGGCTTTCACAAGAGATGAATGATACTCCCCCCTCCAACTCGCCTTGTCATTTTGCTGTGTTTCTCTTTAATCTCTCCCCCTTGCTATTGTTCTTTATAATCAGCTGTTGCTGATGCTTTTTTGAACCTCCTTCCCTCCTCACCTCTGGACATCAAATCATCAGCTGCATCTGAGCCTGGTTCATATACTCCCTGCCTGAGATGCCAGCTGAGCCATTTATGAGCTCAATGTCACTGAAGTCTGCAAGCTGTACTCCAGGGTGCCATCCTGTCCTATAGATTCCAAAGTCTTGCCGCAGCTGAGTGAAAAAGGAGAATGAGATACGGCTTCAAGTCATTACCCTCCAGATCAGAATGTTACATTCCACATGGTTCTGAGGGCTTGATATGTCGTCTTCTAAAACTAATCATTTCTTCAAGGAAATGGTAACTAACTTACCCAAGATGGGTAGAAAGCACTGAGATAATTGACATTTAAAAAACAAAAACAAACAAGAAAAACTCCTCTGAAGTCATTCCTTGGAAGAAGAAAAGAAATCCACTGTTGTTGTGTTTTATCACATTTTATTATAAATTTTACTCAATCTAAATTCCATTCCCTACTGACCAGCTCAAGATCACTAAGCTTCTACACTAAGGTAAAAGAGGAAAGGCTGTTTGAGAAATCAGCTTGGATGTGAGTTTTGAAGCATGAAATCACTCCTGTTAAGTAGCTTGGTTCCTCTGTTAAAGTTTCCCATTGCCTGCTGCCACATCCCTAGCTAAGCCAATTTCCTAAAGAACCAGGCTGAGAGAACAAGACGGGATGATCTTCTATCCCTATAGCTGGATCATCTGACGAAGCCAGAGTACAGAGGGCTGATGAAAAGGAATGACCCCTGAGCGATGTTTTTGTTCTGACTGACCACTAGCTCAGGGAAATTCTCCTTTAAAGTGAATCTCATAGAACCAGAAAAAATATATAGCTAAAGTTTTGGTAACAAAAATGAAGATTAGGGGCGCCTGGGTGGCTCAGTTGGTTAAGCGCCTGCCTTCGGCTCAGGTCATGATCCTGGAGTCCTGGGATCGAATCCCACGTCGGGCTCCCTGCTCGGCGGGGAGTCTGCCTCTCTCTCTGACCCTCCCCCCTCTCATGCTCTCTATCTCATTCTCTCTCTCAAATAAATAAATAAAATCTTTAAAAAAAAATGAAGATTGAACTTGAGAATAAAGTGATTAGACACACAAAATTAAAAAAAAATGAATCTCAGATAAATCTACGAGAAAGCCTCGCAGATAAGAGTCTGGAAAACAGAAAAGGAAATCTATGTAAAGCTTATAGTAAAAATAAGTCAAAATCATAAAATGAGAAAATCCAGAGAGGCATTTAAATAAATGTAGTTGAAGTAACAATAGCATGAAAAGTTCACATGTGTAGCACTTACTACCTGCCAGAAATGGCTCTAGTCATTTTACAGAATTCATTTACATAAAATTAATCCATTCAGTCCTCACAATAATCCTATTATCTCCAAGTACCAGATAAGGAAACAGAGCACAGAGATTTAGAAACCAACCAGATCAGGAAACTTAGGAGGTAGACTCAGGAGTCCAACCCAGGTGGTCTGGCTCTTAACAGTTCCTAAATTTATTTATATCTAGGTCTGTATCTTAGAAACTGCAAAACTTTCTCTCTCTCTCTCTCTCTCTCTCTCTCTCTCTCTCCCCCCTCCGCCCTCCCCTTATCATATGTTTAACTATTTCAATAAATGGAGTATAAACTAATCTTCCCATTTTACAGAATGGTTAACAAAAGTTGTCTAAAGTCAGGGAATGGCAAATGGTGGTGCCAGGATGTAAATCTAAACCCCAGCTACTTCCCTCCATATCCTGCTGCATCCCAGGGCATGATGGCCATGAAAATGCACTACTCAGGTCTGCAGCTGCAGGGACATGGTTTCAGCTACCTTTCCTCTGGACCCACCACCAGGTGTGCACCAAGGTCAGGCTTCTTTTGGGCTGTTCCCAACAGTGACTGAGCACAGCAGGGGTATTAGCGCAGGCGCCATGATCCTGGTTGCAATTTTCATAGAAAAGTCTTAGCACTTTTCCAAGCCAGGCTTCCCTCCTTGTCCTTTCCTTTTATAAGAGTCAGATCCACATTGTGGTCTGTTTCTCTCTTCCTACTTCTATTCTGCCCCCCTTTACCTCTCATAAGCATTATCCCTAATAAATCTCTTGCATGTCTAATCCCATCATGAGCTCTGCTTCCCCGAAAACCCAAATTAACACACAGGCCAAATTAATATCTTCAAAAACTCATTTAACTAGATATACAAAAATATAGATATCTATGTTTTTAGGGATGCTATTTACATGTAACTACTTTGTTATTTTACTTATCTTGTTTATTATTCAATAAATCACACAGAGAAAGTAAAATGATAGAATGGAGCAAACATAATTAACAAAGCAACGGAACTAACTAAGTCCTGTCTATTATAGATCACGAGATCTAAAGCATATGTGCTAGAGTTTCTCTGGGATAAAAATAAACAAGAGACCATAATACAAGGGCTCACAACCATAACAACCAGACTATCTCGAAATGGAACTGATCAGGAGTCTCCAGAACTTTGCATATTCCTATCAACGTTTAAGTGATATCATAAGACTTCAAAGAATACTAAAACCCTTCTCAGATTTAAAAAAAAAAAAAAAAAAAGAGTTCTCTGACTTTACAAATCTCAGTATCTTGTTAAGTGGACTTAAATTGTCACTATTAACATATTTTTTCTCATGTTTTCTCATATTTTTTCTATGATTTGTGATGACCCTGAGGTGTTTAGTTGTTCCTATTTATATCTCTCAAAACCCATTCTCTTTTTGATGATCTATTCTCCTAATTGCCAAAGATCTCATCTTGAGTTTTCTTTCAGGACTACATGATCTTGTGACCCTAGTGGCAATTTCAACTACCAACACCCAGATATTTAGCACATAGGGATAATGCCAATGCTATAAAATGTGTGCTTTGTGAAGTGCTAATGTTGGGTTAATGAGCCACACTGGGAGTCATGGAAGAGGCTCTTGTGAGTTAGCTTCAGTAGTACCAATCATGACCAATATACAAAGCATTCAAAATTGATATGACATCTTTATTAATCAACACAACTGTACTTGAATGGGATTTGACTTTGACTAAATTGTCACAAAGATCTTGCTATATTAGCACCAGTTAGGAACTGGGCCTCTGTGGCAATGGAATGGAATGCTCTTAATATATCTGCACTCTGTTGCAACAACCTAAACGGCAATAAATCACTGGCTAAGTAATTGCAAAACCAAATTACATGGTACTAAAAAAAAATAATAAAATAATACATAAGGAAATAAACAAAATCTCATTTTGTTGAAAAAATTACCCTATCTAATTCAGACTGCTAATGAATTCATCTCATACTTGTGGATGATACTACAGATAATGGCAAGATAATACAGAGTGATAAAGCCTGGTAATGTTAGGATATGACCTGGAGTAAGGTGGGATGCTAAGGTACAGGATGGTATAGAGTAGTATTTCTAGACTGTTAAGTATAACATATGTCCAGAGTCCTTTTGAAAGTATTTTGCTATTTTTTAAGTTTTTAGCCAACAGAATTCAAAAATCTTTGTCAGAATCAGCAAAGACAAACAGCTTTGTTCAAGATAGAGATCAATAAGCAGTTTGCTACATGGCCACTTTTTTAGAGGGTGGAAGTCTTGTTCAACACCTACAAAGTAGATAAGAACGTTGGCTTAATAGTTCAATGACAATTTAATTTATAATCAAATTTACTACTAAAAATCTGAAATTTAATTCAAATACAACTATTTTTTAAAACAAGCAAAGTCAAGAATAAGTATAAAAGATCTGTTTCACATAGTTTTTTAAAACGAGGTGTTACTCAACCTGCATGTACATATAGACATGTGTATAATTGATAAAGGCATTACCTATCCAGTCACAAGATTTCAATGGATAAGAGTTACACACTCATTTGTACTCTTACTCCAACTCAATTAAATCAAAAGGATAAAAATTCACTGCTGAAAAACTACCAAAACATTTTCTGTAAATCTAAAACTGCTCTAAAAATTAAAGTCTATTATTTTTTAAATGGTGTGGAAAAATAAACCAATAAAAGGCATAAACATAATGGAAGCTAACTATTTATCTGAGTCCTTGATAATGGAATTACCAATTTGTACAAAAACGTTAAAAAGTGAAATTGATTAATTAAAACTCTAAGTTTTCTGAGAGACCATAAAATATCCATAGCATTGTACATAAGTTTTTCTAAGGAAGTTCCTGTGCCTGGATTCTCATTTATCCTCAACAACCACCAATGAGATAACTGCTATGATACCCATTTTATATGAAGTGTATAAGTGGAGCATAAGAGAGGTCCCCCAAGGTTACTCGGATAGTACCTGGGAAAACTGGGACTCAACTCCAGCTCTGTCTGACTTCAGAGTCTCACCTCCGAACTACTATGCTCTGCCACTCTCCCAAACCACTGAATGCTTTAAGTAAGCCTCAAAGAGGTTCTATCTACAGTTGACTCATTCCCTACATGGAGTTGAATATGGCAGGGAGGATTTACCCTTCTAATAGTAAGTTTGGTGTTGTAATGTGCAAGAGGGCTTCTAAAAAAGATGCAGAAAAACTCCACATATTGACCCTCGGTTGTTTAATGTTCATAAACTTACATCATTCTAGATGACTCAAATAGATAATTGAAAATTATTTTTGGTGTCCTACTGCTGAAGGGAATCTGAAGAACATATAATTATCATGGTCATCCTCCCCTCCACACATTTCTCACCCCTTTTCAAGAAAAGCATTCTATTCCCACTTTAGAGCAATCTGAGCCTTTCTCTTTTTTCCAATATTCTTAAAAATAATGGACACTGATCTACTGTACTTTTTAATTCCTTAAAAATTCTACAAGTCTCATTCCTCTGAGTCTGATTTGAATATTTCCAGGTTTTCAAGCTCCATATAAACTATATCGTCAACTTTTCTAATTTGGCTTTTACCCTCCCTTCACGGACTAACGCCCCCTGTCTGATTACAGTTGAACTTTTTTAAAAAAGAAGTTTCACAAAAGCATAAATAGTTTCCACTGCTTCAAATGTTTTTCCCTTTGGGTCCCTCCTACTGGTGACCTACACTTTGTGTGTGTGTGTATAAATTTTAAATAAAACTCAATGTCATTATCATGCTAATATTTCCTTTTTTTATATTGGCTCCTAAGCATTGCCATCTTAAAATTATCCCCATCATAGCTATCCTTGAAATTCTCTCTTATTGTTAAAATTAAAGTAAAGACATCTGCTTTATTGATATTTCTTATTTTGCATAGATAGTCTTCTTCAACAACCTTTTAGGAGTGGTCCGGAAATACTGTCAGTCACCAGGAGGAAGTTGGGGAGAGAAGTCCCATACAGAAAGGCTTAGGGGCAGGATTTCAAGAGTTCATGGGTTAAATTTAAAAACATGTTATACCCCCAGCTGTCCTTAACATTTCTTTCTGGCTTGTGGCTGTGTGTTGATGACAATGCGAAGACTGAAGAAAAAAAAAAGAAAAGAAAAAGTTCGGGTTTTTTTCCCCTCCAAAATGTTTTCCCTTCCTTTCTTTATTTTTTCCTATAAAAGTGGTTCTCAAATAAAGGAGGTGGAGTGTGAAGGTGTGTAAACATATTATGTTTCTAACAATAACATTGTTAAATCATCACCCTGCAAATCTGCATCGTTCTTTTTCGGATTACATACCATATGCTGAGATTGCAGGTTGTTTCTGTCTCCCACTGGGGTGGAATCTGTAGCAGACTGTTGTGTCACTTTCTCTCTCCACTCCCAGCACAGTTTGGTTTTTAATGTCCTTTTCTGACTCAAAATACAGTGTTTGCATCAAGACTAACGCTTACTGCTCTTAGTTTTGGGGAAGGAAGTTTAGGCTCACAATGAATTTCAACACTTTTAATGGTTCCCTATTGACCAAAAAGAAAATCCAAACACCTTACCATGACATGCAAAGCTTCAGAGGCTCTTGATGGTTTTTAGCTTTATAGTGTCCCTCACTTGGCAATTACACCAGGGCTATGGAACCACACACAAACAATCCAGCAGCTCAAGAATACTTACTGGTTCCTTTCACTTCACATCTTTTGTTTAGGCCCAAAGTGCCTTCTTTGCCTTTTCTACTTGATTAATACCTAATCCACTTTTCCTTCCCACCTTAAATCATAAATGGCCTCCCTTCGGAGGGTTCCATGACACTTTCCCAGAGTAATATTTGCTACCAATTTTGTAATGCTATACATTCTGAATTTATTATCACATTTTAGCTTTTATCACATTGCATTAGAACTGTTTGTACATTTCTCTCCCTCATACGCACATGCTCCTTTGCAAACACATATACTTGGCTATAAGTGCCACCACAGTAAATATTGTCTTGTATTCTGTTCTGCTGTCTCTTTGCTTTGCACAAAGCCTAAAAAAAAATGGTAAAGTAAAAAAAAAAAATCACTTTTGAATAAAATTACAGAGCAATTATTTTCAACTTAGAACTTACTCTGCCCCCTACGATTGTATGCCACTGGGGAAGCCACCTCTCTGAATTTCAGTTTCCTCACCTGTAAAAGGGCAAAAAGCACTTTATTTCATATGATTGCTGTGAATATTAAGTGTTTTGTATGGAACGTGTGGAGTCTTTAAAATTCATTATGTGAACTATTCATATTATTAGTAGTTAGCCTAATAAAAAGATGCTGTATTTTATGGCTTCTTTGAAATAGTAACGTGAATGAAAATAAAGGAGTCAGCTTAGTCTTAATCATTAAACTATGTAGGACAATCAAATTTGCTCCCAATAGACTTTTTATTTTGGAGACAGTAACAAAAAGAAAGCTTTAACAATATATTTAAAAAGTCAAATTATTTCAAGACCCAATTGTGTTTTTTCCGAAATACTGTAATGAGAAACATAGAGGTGTTGTAGTTATACTTTATCAGAGGATTCGTTTATTTTCATCAAGTTTAAAATCTGACTCTACTTATTTCATTAGCATCTTACTTCTGCTTGGTTCACTTAAAGTTATTCAAACACTCTATCTGAAACGAATTTCCTGAGATACACTTTTTCCCTTGAAGATGAACTTACTTTAATGTTTGCACAGGGGCTCAAGTGTGGGCAGAGTAGATAGCTAATAGGCATGAAAAACTGCAATAGATCGTGAAGCAGAGAATGAGCTTCTGCTTATGTAAATGCCTCCATTCCATACTCACAAGCTGTCTGTAATGAGAGCGTTTCATCAGGTCCCCACCCAAACCCATCATTGCATGGAACAGGCATAATAAATGGGGGAGGGCAGCCCAGTCAGGAAGCCAAACACCCCTGTGAGTCCATTTACTAATCAATTTACTGATTATATCTAAGGAGAGAAGCTATAATTTAGAAATTCACTCTGCTTGCTGAAAACTCTACATGGGAGCCATTTCATTTTGGAGTTACATGGGATGGAGAAGAACATGGTAATTTGCCTGTACCTCCAACCACCAGTCATGGGTGTAACTGAGACTGACTAGCTAAATGGCTCTGGGTCTGCCCAACTTTGTATACCCGGTTAGTAGCATACTCAATATTCCCTGAGGCAAAAAAGATCTTGATTCAAGCGCACTTTGGCAAAATAATTTCAAAGAAGTTATAATTTCAAAGGAAACTCCATTCATTTTATTATTTGGGGGGGAGAGTTGATTTTCCAAGGGCCTTTAAGTTCCAAGAAAGGAACAGTTTAGAATTATCTTCAACTATGATAATTTATAGTTCATTGGGAGAGTGGGAAACTTCTCAGAATTGGCTTCTCTTTCTTACAAGACTCCTACAGAGGATGATAGTCTATGACTTACACTGTATTGATCTGTGTGTACTCCTCAGAGATTCTGTAGTCCTTTTAACATTGATCTTTGTTTCCTTACATTACTGTACCATGCACTCATCAAGTCAGCATTAGCACTATGTAACCGAACTGTCGTCCTCTGAAATCAAGGTAACTAGATGGTTTACAGAATTGGCAGTCCAATCTCCCACTACATATAAAAATGTCTATGTACCTACATCTTTCTCTATAAAAGTAACCTAAAGCCCCCACAAGCTTCTGTTGCCTTTACCCAAAGGGTATTATTTCATGAGTTTCATCCTTTTCTGTACAGAAAAACATTGATTTTTTTTTCCTCTCTTATGGTTTTAATATAGTACAAGCCAACTTGGTTTTATTTATGCTGTGTTTTAGCTCAAATGCCATCAAATATGTCAACTGCCTATGGGAACATCGGTCTTTAGGGCCGCCCCGACTGTATAAGTAGACAAAGAGTAGCAAATAATAAATAGTGTAAGTGCGACGCAGACATGAATCAAATCTCTTACATCAATTCTATTCTCCTCTGCTCAGATTACAAAAGGAAGTTAGATATATGGGATCTGGATCTAGAGTAGGTTTATTTAGCATTTTCTGCTTGGTTCCAAGCTTACCTGACTTGCTCCTCAGCCTCCACTAGCTCTTAATCAGATAGACCAGGTGTTAAACCGCCTGATGTCTTGTGATATGGGGCACACAGGAGATGACGTAATGTGATTTGTGGCTAATGTCCTTTTTCAGCAGCCCAGAATTATGACTGACAGATTGAATAATTTCTCAATGCAGTACTTCATACTCTTGGATAGGCTGGGTATTGGGCAACATTTTTAAATTGGAAACTATTCCATAATTTATGCATAAGACATTTGAAAAAAGAAAGATGTTGATAAAGCTCATATAGCTGAGTAGTAACAGCAGTTTCAATAAGTACATTTACCATCACTAGCATTTTTAAAAAAGTGTCAGGTAGTGATACTATTGAAAGTGCTTTCATGACGAGAGCACCTTTATTGTTAGTACAGTTTCCACTATGCAGATGAGAGTGAACAAAACAAGCCTTCATCAATTCGAGGCACTCAGAATTGTAGTCAGATGTATGTTGAATGATGTTTCTTTGGGTAGAAATGTAAATGCTTTTTATTTAAAGCAATAAAAAGAAAATGGAATGATCTTCACTTAGAGAAAGTGAGTTTATAGCATTAATATAATCAGCAATGTCTATACTTGCATTGTTCTTAGTGTTGCCTTGGTGTTTCCATTCTAAACTGATATATCTACTGAATTATGCTGAGCGAAATAAGTCAATCAGAGAAAGACATGTATCATATGACCTCACTGATATGAGGAATTCTTAATCTCAGGAAACAAACTGAGGGTTGCTGGATGGGGGGGAGGGATGGGGTGGCTGGGTGATAGGCATTGGGGAGGGTATGTGCTATGGTGAGCGCTGTGAATTGTGCAAGACTGTTGAATCACAGATCTGTACCTCTGAAACAAATAATACAATGTATGTTAAAAAAAAAAAAAAGAAGAAGAAGAAGATAGCAGGAGGGGAAGAATGAAGGGGGGAAATCAGAGGGGGAGATGAACCATGAGAGACTATGGACTCTGAGAAACAAACTGAGGGTTCTAGAGGTGGAGGGGGGTGGGGGGATGGGTTATCCTGGTGACTGGTATTAAAGAGGGCACATTCTGCATGGAGCACTGGGTGCTATGCACAAACAATGAATCATGGAACACTTCATCAAAAACTAATGATGTAATGTATGGTGATTAACATAACAATAGAAAATTTTTTAAAAAATTCCTACACAAATGTCGCTGTCAGTTGACTCTTAGCAAGCAGGTTGCCTTTGGTTAAGAAAATGAAAGGCTTCCAAAATTCAGTAGGAGAGGTTCACTAAATTTCAAAGGAAAAAAATAAATTTAAAGTAAATTAGGGAAAATAAAAGTTACCTTGAAGTTTTCAAAGTGTCTCTTTTAAAAAGCTGCTCATAGAAATTCTTTCCTCTTTCTAAGTGTTAAATACAGAAAGTCAGATTGAAATACATTTTTAAAAAGGAACAAATAATCTTTTAGAGAGATATCATAGAAGGATAAGAACAATGTAATTTAAAGCAAATGTTTAATTTTAATGTAATTTATTTCCAATACATTTATGCTTTTCATTTGACTTATACTAGAATATTTACTTGTCATTTGATCTTTCTTTTTGCAATTGGTTTTATTTTCTGGTTCTGTTTGCATGTTTTTTCATTTGCTGGCCATTAGATTTGTCAATTTACAGGCTAAAACCAACAAAGAATAACTTCCCAACTCATTGAAATTTTACAAAAGATCTCCTCGTTAGGCTTTATAAACTTTTAAAATAAACGTAAAATATAGAACAGAAAAATAAATACAAAGTTTCTGCAAAGCAGGTTATATTTTGTGGTTTTCAAATGTCATTATAGTTTTGTTTCTTACAAGAGTAAAGTGAATAATCCTCTCCCAAATATGGAAAATAAAGTGAGATTACTACTTCAAGTCAATTATTGACTACTTGTTATCTCTCTCTCTGTTCAAGGATAATTTGCAAAAGAGTTGACCAATATTGGACAAATATGGTTTAATTAAGATAATTAAAGTTATTTTTTTCTTCAAATATGTCACAAGGGTTTCAATAAAGTATTACATACCAAGTGTAAACACCAATAAATTCTTTTCTCACAAACGTGGGCCTTTAATAATAACAGTGCCATTATATTAATAATCAGAACTAATAATTATTCAGTAATATGATGTTTCTGGACTGTTAGAAGTCTTTGGAATATATTAACTCACTTCATCTCTACAACAATCCCAGGGGGTAGGAACAGTTATCTCCAAATGTCCAGATGAGGAAACTTAGACAAAGAGAATTTAAACAATTTGACAAAAAGTCATAATATAACAGAGTAAGATTGGACCTGAGCGGGTCTAACTCCAGAGACATAGTTCTTAATCACTACTTTTATAAAACTGCCCCTTTCTACATTGCATTTCTAGTCTTTTATGTTAGGATTCAGGTTTCCACAATTCTCCTAATGACAAATAAATTATAAGCAGAACTTGGAAATGTCTTAGTAATTAACAAAAACACTAGCAGAGATTCTGTTAAAAGGGAAAATATCAGGCTCATGAGCTAAGAAGGTGCCTAATAGGAGCTATTTTCCAATAGGCGATGGTAAAGTACCATTAGACATTGGCAAAATTCTAAAACAATCTGGACACTTCACGATAACATGACAGCAGGTTAATATGCCAGGCCATAATGAGTTCTTCCAGTTATTATTTTCTACCTATTATTTTACTATAAACAGCAGGCAGTGACAACCCAATTATCACCACTAGGAGCAAAAATATACTGAGCACCAGAGAAATAGAAGGCATGCTCCTTTCTCTATGTAATCTGCAATCTTCTATGGAGATACAGCACATGCTTTAAAAATGGTACCAATACTCGATAGTAAAAGCAAGGAGCAAAATGAAGGCAACAACCATAAAGGAAGCCTTCAGGGAGGAGAAAAAAATGATGTATTCAAAATGTTTTTACTGAGTACCATCCAGGTACCAGGCACTACCTATGCCCTGGGGTTACAGTGAGGTCAAAATAAAACCCTGAGCTAACATTCTAGTCGGGGAGGTAGGTAGGTAGATAGGTAGGTAGGTAGGATAGATAGATGATGATAGATAGATAGATAACAAAATATGGTACAACATCATAATAAAAGGATCAAGAATGACAAGTTGAACTATTTTAGTAGAGAGGTCAGGGATGGCCTCTCTGAAGTTGTGACACTTGAAGTGGGACTTAAATAAAGGTGGGAACAAGCTGTTACATTTTGTCAGTTAACAATTTCCAGACAGAAGGAAATAGGGAAAAATAAAGACTCAGAGGTGAGAAAGGTCCAAAATGAAGTCAAAGAGGTGGCTAGGTCAGATGACATCAGGACCTGTACGACATGGAGAGGTCTTTCATTTTCATCTAAGGGGACAGAAAGCTAGTAGAGACCTTGGAGCAAGGGGCTGTCATGCACATTATCGGAGGTTCCCTGTGGCTTCTCGGTGAAGAACAATCAGAGCAAGAGTGGAGACGAGAATAAATGGGAAGCTACCATTTGCATCCTGGGAGGGAGGATGATGGCTCTGACCAGAGTGTTGCTGTGAAAATTGTGGAGAAGCTCAAGTATTCAAATTTTAATCTAGAGCCAATAGGACGTGTTGATAAACTTTGGCCTGGAAAGAAAATGAAAGAAAACAGATACAGTGGTGATTTTAGAAAATCCACAGTTGGTACAAAACAATGGTGTTCATGCAATGAAAAATGGCAACATAAACCAGTGTGAGAGCATCCATTGCTGCAGTCTGGCCAAGGGCGCTGGAACATCTAGGTATCTTTCATCACAGACCTGCTCTTGCCACATGCATGCTAACCTAGACATAAATTGCAAGTATATTTATATGTTTTATATATATAATAATTACATATATTTAGCTACCAAGTACACCATGTCTATTTTTTTATAACATTCCCTTTACTTAACTTTAAAAAGCAAATTAAAATAGTCTCACTTATGCTAAAAATGTTGTTAACCCCGAAAGCATTAATAAGGAATAAAAAATACAAGCATCTCTTCTGATACACTAAATTTCAAGTTGCTCTTTCATAATGATTCACCTTGAATCTTGTTCTGAAAACAACTTACTTGGCACTGTCAGAAGAGGTAAGAAACAGAGTAACACCGACACATTAAACATGCATCACTACATTTATATTCTTCATTTATTCCACAAATGTTTACTGTGTACCTAATACGCATTACTATGTAAGGTGGCAGTTTTATAGAAATGGATAAGCAGACCCAGGCCGTGATCTGGTGATCTCAGTGTCTGGAAAGAAAGTGACCTTGAGTATGTAATTACAAGCAATGAGCTGTAAATAGAGTGTGTTCGGGAAATGCAAGGTTCCACACAGCCCTTACCACCAAATGAGCTGGGCACTGTATGACAAACGCATTTTAACATGATACAGAGTTTTGTTTGTTCAGTTAGCTGATTGTTTATTCTTGAGAGGAAGCCTTCCCAGTGATTTAAAATCTCTACGTGGACATTAAACATTAACTACTTCAATATGTCTCTGGGCATGAATAAGCAATAAATTACCTCGAATAGAGTTTTGGTTTTGTTTTTCGGTTATTTTAATCCCTAGCACAGAACCTGTGACATACCAGTACTCAAAAATATTTATTGAAGAACAAATGAATGAACGAGGCTATTTGTGTAGAGAAAAAATCGAAAGAGGGACAGAATTTCCAAAAAAAAACAGAAAGAAAAACTATACCATCAAAAGTAAGAAAACATATCAGCTCCTTTTTCACTTTTCCACCTCTTATACTCATACCTTATTTCTACAGCCTCCATTATCCAGCAGTAGTTTCTATGATAGAACTATATATATTGAAAAACCAGAGATGATACCATGATGCTTCTTAACACTTGATAAGTGTGTCTGGCTACCATCTGCAACAAGGTTTTCAGGTATTTATTTAAATGCTACATATATTTGCTTTCCAAAAGACTCCATTTTGCTTTATATGCACTGGTTTTAGAGCCTAGGAAGAGGAAACTTTAAGAAATTTAACAGTAAGAGAAAGCTAATTTTCTTACAAACACACTTGCTTTACCATACACCAGCCATAATCCCAAATCTCCATGTTTCTTACAGATACAGTAGATTCAAGGAGCCTTGGTAGCATGCTGCAATGGTCACCGTGGAATTGCTTTTAAGGTGTAGTGAGCAGCGTGCTTTCAAAGAGAAACAGTGTCAAGGCCTTTGGCGAGTAAATTATGTACTTCTGAGGTTTATAAAGCATTTTTAATGTTTTTTTCCATTAAATACAGAAAATTACAGTGTTTAACAGACCGTAACTACCATTCAGCTAGAGTAAACAAATTTTCATATTTTGCCATGTTTGCCTCAAATATTTTGTTTATTGAAAAATTAAAATATTAACATAGGAGATGGGAATTTCTAGATTTTTTCCTCCATGGTCTTTACAACCCCAGTCCCACCACACCCCCATCATTCCCCAAAGGTAAGAATTTGGTGTATTTCATTCTATTGCATATTTTTGGACTTTTACTATATATACTATAGGCACAGTCTTTTTAAAAGTATATGGTTGGCCTCTTACTGTATCAGTCAGTAATTTGTTTTTCAACTCAACATTATGTTTTTGAAATATATTCAGGTCAATTCCTATAGATTCTTCCTCATTTGTACTGCTAATTATAATGTATGTCAACTCATATGTCTACTTCCTTTCTCTTTCTTTCTTTCTTTCTTTCTTTCTTTCTTTCTTTCTTTCTTTCTTTCTTTCTTTCTTTCTTTCGGATTACCTATTCTGGTCCATGAATGTGCTTTTCTTTTCTGCAATTTTTCCAAGAGAAAAACGTGAATTGTGTGCAGCTTCTATACTACAGTATTTTTTTTCTTTTCATCATTTTGTGAAATTTCTCTCCAACACTAATAAAGTTTTTTCCTCTTAAATTTTATTTTGTCTCATATTGATATTGTTATCCCAGCTGCATTTTGGTTAGAATTTTATAATATACTTATTTATTTCATTTACAACTTTTCTGCACTATTTTAAGCATTGCTTAGTAGCTAGGTTTGTCTGAATTTATTTCAATATACTACCTAGTAGCCTTTATCTTTATATGTAAGTTTAGTGCATTAACATATCTTATAATTACTGGTTAGATATGGATTTATTTGTTCCATCTCATTTATTTATTTAGCATTCTTTTTCATCTCTTTCTCTTTCCATTTTTTACCACCTGTTGGGTTAAATTTTACTTAGATACATCTATTGCACATACATATAACTTTCCCAAACATTCTAAGAAAAAAAAATGTGTTTTCATAATTTTTAGTCTTTACTCTTAAATGTTTAGCATTAACATTGCCTTATTGCAGATAGGGTGAAGATCAGGGAGCTGTGCCCTCTAAACAAGCACCACACTGCAGGCCTTGGCTCGTTGCCATAAGACACTACATTGCAGGACACTTTGGGAAATTTCCTTATGACTATTATCTTTAAAATAATCTACACAGGATTTGGTAAGATATGTAGTCCCTTGGAGATTTCACCAAAAATGAGGAGGAGGAGGAAGAGAAGAGGAGGAGGAGGAAGAAGAAGAAGGAGAAGGAGGAGAACGGGCTTTTATTTTTTTTTTTTTCAAGATTTTGCTTATTTGACAGAAAGAAAGAGAGAGAGTGCGCCCAAGCAGGCAGAGTAACAGGCAGAGGGAGAAGGAGACGTAGTCTCCCTGCTGAGCAAGGAGCCCAATGAAGGGCTCGATCCCAGGACCCCAGGATCATGACCCAAGCCAAAGGGAGTTGCTTAACCAACTGAGCCACCCAGGTGCCCCAAGAAGGGGCTTCTAATAATTTTTTTAAGTAGGACTATTAACTATATAAGTAAAACAAACTTGTTAATTTTTGTTGTAACAAGTTGCCACATAAAAGACTCCTAGTTTCAGGGCGCCTGGGTGGCTCAGTTGGTTGGGCGACTGCCTTCGGCTCAGGTCACAATCCTGGAGTCTCGGGATCGAGTCCCGCATCGGGCTCCCTGCTCGGCGGGGAGTCTGCTTCTCCCTCTGACCCTCCCCCATCTCATGCTCTCTCTCTCTATCTCATTCTCTCTCTCAAATAAATAAATAAAATCTTTAAAAAAAAAAAAAGACTACTAGTTTCAGAGATTTGCTTATATCTGCAAAATAACTGCCTCTAAACGTATAGAACAGAATTTAAAGCTCTAAAATCAGTAGGCTCGTTCAACCCTTCACTGATACATAATGAAATAAGACCTCTTAGGAAAACTATGACATGCTTTCCCTGTGTAAAAATTAATTCAGTATATATATATTTAAACTTGCAGAGATGCAGAAACACAGATGATGTTTAATGCTTCAAGGAGCTCTTCTATTGGCTACCATGACTTACAGGATGAAAGTTTAGGGAAAGAGGAAGGAGGGAGCAGGGTAAAGAACCTCTAGTTTTGATTCCTTCTTAGGCTGTGTAGACTGCCCAAAATTTAGGAACTTTGATCCATCAAATCTTACAAATAATAAATAAACATTCCTTGAGATTGTAAGACTAAGGTAGCAATTTAAAACATTTCTGGAGCTGATTTTGATTTCATTTTATTACCTCTCCAGTCAATGCACAAAAATATCTTATAGAATATCAAGAATAAACAAGGATGTAGAGAAACAGTCTCTACTTTGCTGCTGGTGGGAATGTAAATTAGTACAACTACTAATAAAAAGTCAAGTTGAAAATATATATGCCCTTAATTCCAGTAATCCCACTCCTAGGCACATGTCCTGGAGAAACTTTCTCACGTGACCTCAATGAGTCATTCATAAGAATGTTAATTACAACATTTACACATTCATTAAAAAATGGACTCAACAAGCACTTATTATCAAAAGAATAGATAAATAAATTCTGAACTGTTCACAGTAGGGAATTATATAGCAGCTAAAATGACTAAATCAGAAGTTGAAAAAGAGAATTTCCAAAATGAATAGCTCTTAAGAATGTTAAAAACATGCAACACACACATAAATATTGTTTACACACAAATACACATTACATATATATTACACAGATACATACATTTTAAATGTACACTATATAAATGTATACACATCTATGTACATAAAATATTACATAAAATATTACACACCACATTTAGGAAAGTGATTATTCCAACAGAGGGAAAAAAGAAAGAGGGTTCAGAAGTAAGTACACAAAAGGTTGAAACTACATCTCTGATGTTATACTTCAAAAGTATAAAAGAAATGCTAAAAAAAATTTAGTAAACTTGTATTTAGCAAGCTTATAATGGGTTCTAACATTTCACTATATCATGTCTTTACTTTTCTGTATAGATGAAATACTTCATAATTACGGAATACAAACCATTACATATTTTTCCTAAATTCACAATTTGGCAAACTCTTTAAGATACCTAAAGATACACAGAAACAATAAAACAAACTAAATGACCAGGAGTCATTGTGTTAAGTCCCCATTTCTCCATAGCTCATATGGATTCTACTCCAGGAAGTAAGATCTGCACTAGAATCCTTTCTTTAATGGTGTATTATTAATGTAATATTTTTTGGCATTCTAATCAATATCAGGTGCATACTTTCAAGATTGACTGCTCGCTGAATCTTTTGATGAATGGAAGTATTCCAGGGTCAGTGCAAAGAAATTCAGGTTTTTTCATATGGAGACAAAAAATAACTGGAGTCTTCCATTCATGGCTACCTTTGTCATATTGTAGATGGCTTCCAGACAACCAAAAATAAAAATTTCCATTTTAGAAGGTAGAAAAGGCAAAGGCAGTGCAACCAGGCTGTAAGTTTCCCCCCAGCTGCTCCTTTCAGAAGAACAGAGAGAAGGCACCACACAACTGACAATATGTTTTTTAGTCTGCAGGGAATATTTCAGGTTGTTTGGATCATTTAGATTTATGACTAAAAAAAAAATTAACCTCGACTTAGAGAGACTTTTAGCTGCTCTAGAGGATCATGAAGAGTAAATGATACTTCCCAGGCAACAGCTGTTTTTCTCGTCATTTCTCTAATTTTTTTTTTTATTTGGGAAAATTTTAATATCAACATTTCAATTAAACTTTAATACTCTCTGCATTAAACTAAATTGAGAGGATCTTGACTATGCTATTGAACATTTTATCTCCTTACTTTGGTATAGAATAGGCTTACTTACATTTTTTTCTATTCATGCCTCAAATTTTACTATAATCCACAAAGGCAGAGATATGAATGCCTCCATAATACTTTATTTCTCATATACATGATTTTAACTCTTTTCAGATGCAATATTTACATAATGCCTGAGATTATTTTCACAAGAACGAAACCATTTTTAAAGCCCTGAAGATTCTGCTTTAATAGCTCAGGGGGAAGCATGTTTTCAAGAGTATCAGGGAGAAGTTAATGGTAGATTATATACAGGGAATAAAACTGATTGCAGGTATAAAAGGAATAGCAAGCCTTCACCTCCCAGATGTAACACTTACCTGCTGCATAGTCTGAGGGGCAAGAACGAAGTCTATTTAGATGACAAGCTTGACCTGTACTCAGGTCTTTGGGACTTTCCACCCAGTCTGTCTTTCTGAGGTTTTAACGTCCCCTTGCTAGATGAAAAGAAGCTGAACTCAGCTATGTGGGGGCAACTCTCCTGAGCCTTTCTCCTTTTTGACATAGAGCAGTTTGATTCAAGAAGAGAAAATGATACTGTGCACAGGCTTAAGTTAGTTTTTGAACTTCACTTCTATTTCTCATAAGGCGAAATTCCTTGCTAACTCTGAGGCATAAAGGAGACTGACTCCTCCCTTTTTGCTGGGCTGTGCTTTCAGGTTTATTCTTTTTTTTTTTTTTTCACAGTCCACAGAGTTTATTCAAGTTTCACCAGTTATACGTGAACTTGTGTGCACATACATTTGTCCGTAGCTCTAGGTTACAGTTATGCAAGTCTACACATGTAGACTTGCATAACTACCACCCCAATCAAGATGTTTAAGTGGATACATCACCACGAGACTCCTGGGTTACTTTGTAGCCACACCCATCCCCTTAAAGAAACCAATTTTATTGTTTGTTTATTGTTTTGAATCATGTGCACACTTGGTTTGATTAGGTTTTTTGCTTCTGAGTTGGAAGCACTGTTAAATAATTTTATTGAAATAAGGTAATCTAACAGCAACTGACTCATGGTAAAAAGCTAAGTTAAAATGTGTTACCAGGGGCACCTGGCTGGCTGAGTCAGTAGAGCCTGCAACTCTTGATCTCGGGGTGTTGAATTCAAGCCCAGTGTTGGACATAGAGCTTGCTTAAAAAGAATAATAAGGGATGCCTGGGTGGCTCAGTGGGTTAAGCATCTGCCTTCAGCTCAGGTCATGATCCCCGGGTCCTGGGATAGAGTCCCGAATCGGGCTCCCTGCTCAGCGGGAAGTCTGCTTCTCCCTCTCCCACTCTGCCTGCTTGTGTTCCCTCTCTCGCTGTCTCTCTCTCTCTCTCTCTCTGTCAAATAAATAAATAAATAATAATAATAAAATGTGTTAGCAATTTTGGAGCACTAAAAGCATTCTTGGATAATATATATAGGCCTAGAATGATAATTCTCAACTCTGGTTACCAATCAGAATCAGCTGTGGAGCTTAAAAAAATGGGAGAAAAATGGGTACTATGGCCCCATTTTATTTTTTTTATTTTTATTTTTTATTATTATGTTATGTTAATCACCATACATCACATCATTAGTTTTTGATGTAGTGTTCCATGATTCATTGTTTGCGTATAACACCCAGTGCTCCATGCAGAACGTGCCCTCTTTAATACCCATCACCAGGCTAACCCATCCTCCCACCCCCTCCCCTCTAGAACCCTCAGTTTGTTTTTCAGAGTCCATCGTCTCTCATGGTTCGTCTACCCCTCCAATTTCCCCCCCTTCATTCTTCCCCTCCTGCTATCTTCTTCTTCTTTTTTTTAACATATAATGTATTATTTGATTCCCTGGAGTGCACCAGTAGAATTGAAGCAACATTGGAAGGTTCCATATAAGTACCAGCTTCCCTGTCATTTGTCTCACTACTATCCCTAAATCTATAAAACTGAAACTTTATACAAGGACTTAATAATGTCATTCTTGTTCTTCTTTGGAAAAATAAATGCTGACTTGGTCATTAAGTCAAAATGTGTGTTATTAAGCTGGATGGAGAGTCAAAGAAGTCAACTGAATATTTAGGAGCACTTACGACGTCTTGTGTCACTCAATTTCCATGCAAATACTGTGAAACGTTACCATCTTTTTATGCAAAGTCATATTAAATAACTTGGCTAAGTGACACACTTTATAATATAAAACTTGGATTAAGCATGCAACTATTTCCAACTACAAAACATTAACTTTTTCCATGCTGCTATCCTTCTTTCAGCATTGGGGGTTTAGTGATTGAAAAGCAAAAGAATTATATTCCCTTTTATACATTGATCAAATATGTAATATGCTTACCAATGTACTAGGTCTAAACTTTTTAAGACAGCATTCCATTCACCCTCAAAAAGGCTTACAGTCAAGTTGAAATAAATAAGATACAGCAACTCTGATGTAGCATTGGTATCAGTTACCCATTGATTGAGAACAATTCCAAAACTTGGGTTGATTAAAAACTCTGAGTTGAACCAACTGAGAGGAATCTAGGCACCTAAGATTTGGAGGGCTGAGATCCCAAGTTCCTGGGGCTCTGAGAAATGAGCCCAGGGTTCTATACGAAATTTCCCCTAGAGACATTTGCCCGTTCCTAGCTGTGCATATCCAGTATAAAATGCCAAGGCCAACCAGAAAGCAGTTGCTAAGGGGCTACAAAAACAAGCAGAGATTTTTGTAATATCACAGTTCTTAGAAGACAAACATTGTAGTTCAAGGTTCACCAAGGAGGAGGGCAATTGATTCCAGTCCTCGTTGTCTATTAAGATCCCTGAAAGATTCTGCCATAGGACAAAGCACAAACTGAAAATACACAGCCTTACAAAAACTGACAAAATTAAGAGGTAAAATAGAAAATGCAAAATCTTGATTGAATGTTTCAGCAGTCCCCTCTCTGTAATTGACTGAATAAACAGAAACAAATATACATAAAGTATGTTTTCTGACTGCAATGAAATTGATCCAGAACTAAATAACAAAAGTGTAACCAGGTCATTTAAAATGAATGAAATATAAATCTCACTTGGACCAAAACAAATTTAAATAAATAATTAGAAAATATTTTGAAAATATAACTAATTTCTACTAATAGAATGCAATGCCTATGTAGCCTTAACTATATAAATTTTAGAAAGAAGGCTGAAAATCAATGATCAAAGCTTCCACCTCAAGAAGCAAGAAAATATTTTTATTTTTTTATTTATCTTTTTAAGAAAATATTTTTAAAAAGAGCAGAGGTCAATGAAACAAAAACCTCACATAAAATGGAAAAAATTAACAAATGCAAAAATTGGTTGCTAAAAGGGAATAAATCCTTAGCAACCTGAAGAAGAAAAAAAGAAATGCAAATTACCAATATCAAGAATGAAGGAGGACATTTTACCACAGATTCTCCAAAAATTAAAAAAGGTAATAAAAATATATTATGAATAACTTTATGCTCAAAATATGATATTGAGATTAAATAGAAAAAAATCCTTAAAAAAACATAACTTGCCATCTGAAACAAGGAGAAATAGGAAATCTGATTTGTTCTGTATCTTATCATGGAATTTAATCTGTATTTTAGAAACTTCTCATGAAGATAAGGCCGTGTAATATTACTGGCAAATTCCTCCAAGCACTTAAGGAAAAAATGAGACCAATTTTATACAAAACATTCTAGAGATTAAAAAACAGAAAACATTTCCAACTTATTCCAGAAGGTTATCTTAACCTTAAAGATAAAGATGAGAAAAATATAAATGAAAATTACAGACCAATGACATGAATGTAGATGCAAAATTGTCAGATTACAGCAAGTTAAATTTCAATTTATGTAAAAGAAATAAGCAAAATAAGCTTATTCTAGAAATGTAAATTTGGTTTAAAATTTGAAAACCAAGCTATGTTGTCAGATTAACAGAATGAAGGTTGAAATATATGATGTCAATAAATAAAAAATTAATAAATATTTACACTCTTTCAAGTTATAAACTTGTATCATGTTAGTAATAGACAGGAACTTGTTTTCTACTAAAGGATATCCATAAACATCTATAGCAAACATTAAACTCAATATGAAATATTTTAAAATATCTTTTTTTAAGATTTTATTTATTTATTTGAGAGAGAATGAGAGCACGAGCAAGGGGAGAGGCAGAAGGAGAGGGAGAAGCAGACTCCCCACTGAACCAGAAGCCCTAAGCAGGACTTGATCCCACTTGAGATCCCACTTAAGATCATGACTTAAGCTGAAGGCAGACACTTAACCCGCTGAACCACCCAGGTGCCCCTAAGACATCTTCTTAATTTTTTTTTTTAAGATTTTATTTATTTATTTGAGAGAGAGAGAGAATGAGAGAGAGCACATGAGAGGGGGGAGGGTCAGAGGGAGAAGCAGACTCCCTGCAGAGCAGGGAGCCCAATGCGGGACTCGATCCAGGGACTCCAGGATCATGACCTGAGCCGAAGGCAGTCGCTCAACCAACTGAGCCACCCAGGCGCCCCCTTAATTTTTAAGTTCTATAATCAAATATAGAAGTCTATGCTATCTCTACTTCTATTCAGCATTGTACTTGAAGTCTTAGAGAATATATTAAGGCAAAAAATTAAAAAAGTAAAAAAGTAAAGGCATAGGGCTTTAAACAAAATCAATAATGCTGTCATTATACATAGATAAGATTATGTAAGTAGAAAATTCGAGAAATCTCTAATTCAAGAGAATCTGTAATTCAATATCTACTAGAATTGAAAAGTAAATTTTAGCAAAGTTACCATCCACAAGGTTGACATTCCAAAATCAAGCTTATTTCTATATGCTAGTAACAATCAGGAAATAGTTTTTAATTGATACTATTTTCAATCTTCAAAAAATGCTAAATAAATAGAAATAGACAGATGTCATGGCCTTGTTCCTGATCGGAGGGGGACCCATTTAGAATGCTACTAGCTGCAGGTTAGTCTTTTTTTTTAAGATTTTATTTATTTATTTGACAGAGACACAGCGAGAGAGGGAACACAAGCAGGGGGAGTGGGAGAGGGAGAAGCAGGCCTCCCACCAAGCAAGGAGCCAGAAGCGGGGCTCGATCCCAGGAGCCTGAGATCATGACCTGAGCCGAAGGCAGACACTTAACTACTGAGCCACCCAGGCGCCCCAGCTACAGGTTAGTCTTTAATGCCTTTTATAATGTTGAGGAATGTTCCTTTATAACTTAGTTTACTGAGAGTGTTTATCAGCAATGTATGGTAGATACCAAATGTTTCTTTTTTTCTGCATCTATTGAGATGATCACATGAATTTTCATGTTTGTTAATGTGGTGAGATACATTTATTGATTTGTGAATACAAAAGCAATATTATCTTCCTGGGATAAAACCTATTCGGTCTTGATGCATTATCCTTTCTATATATTTTTGGATTCTATTCGCTAAAATTTTGTTAAGAATCTTTGCATCCATGTGTTTGGAAGTAATTCTCGTGGGTTTCTCTGTATGTCTCTAGAGTTCCTCTCTCCCACTTCTACCACCTCTCCTCCCACGTACGTTACCTTGCAATCTCTGACATCCTTCGCTTCCCCAGATTCCTAGCTCTATCTCTTCAATTTAGAAAGAGTATGAGGTTTGGGTTTCTTTTCCCTGTGCGGAAACTTGGAAATTCTCCAGACAGTCAGCTGGGACAAGCATAAGACTAACCTCTTCTGTTTTCTGACTTTCAAGGATGGATCAATCTTTTACTGATTGATGGTTGACATTTGACAGTCATTGTTTCATGTATTTTGTCCATTTTTTAGTTGTTTCAGGTGTGAGGGTAAATCCAGTTCCTGTCACGCCAGGACTGAAGTAGAAATACTTTTTATACTATGTGTAATTGTATCCTGCAGTAGACCTCCCATGCTCCCTCTCTTGGGAAAAGGCATCATTGCTCATACCAGAAACTCAGTGTTGTCCTTGATTCTTCCTATTTCCTCACTTGTACGATCCAGTTTGTCAAATCCTACCAAGCCTTCTCCATAATATGCCACCAGTATATGGACTTTTTGCCACTAACATTGCCACCTCTCTAGCCCAAGTTACAAGGAATCTTCTAAACTACAGGGTAAATGTAGGTGTTTCCACATTTATGATGGTCTATACAGCAGTGAAAACAAACTTCATGAGAGGAAGAAAAAAAAATAAGGAATCCAAATTTTGATAGAAAAGGGGCAAGAGGAAAATTTCCCACTCTTTCTTCGTAATGTATTATTATAATCTTGCAACTATCTAGCTACCAAGAATATTAGTTCAAAAATACTCCCTTCTACTTTATCCTCACTCTCATTCAATTAGGGAAAAATGGCTTGGGAAACAAGGGCAAGAATGTTCCTGAACATTCATCTTAAGTATGGAGAAATCTTTCTGCTATACATGGAATTACTTGCTTACAGTTGTAAAGTCAAAGGCACCTGCCAGTTATTCAACATGCTATTCATTCATTCATTCATTCATTCATTCATTCATTCATTCATTCATTCATAAAACGTCTTTGGGTTTCCTCTATGTGCCAGGATCTTGAGTTTTAGGATCACAATTATGAATAAGACACAGTCATTGTTCTCAACTAGTTAATCTTCTAGTAATTAAAGTATGTTTATGAACATAGAAACAAAAAAATCTCTAGAAAGTTCATTTTTAAGTGATAATACTTTTAAAAAATTATATGTAATCTCAAATTTCAAAACTTAAGGGTGCAGGACATGAACAAGTATTTCCAAGATCGTCTTCTACCACAAAAGAACTCTATCTAAGAACAGCAGTTTGGCAACTTTACAATCAAAATGACTAAAGTACTACTTATTACTGCTTTAGATGAAAGAGACAATCAGTAGAATACCTAACATCTTCTATTTAAACTCTTAAGGGGAAAAGAGCATAGCTGAAAGATAAGAGGTGATCAAACAGGGACATTTATATACTTTTCAAACTTCAAATTCATATACATACATATGTAAATGCACATACAGATTGGTTTCTTTTTTTTTTTTTAAGATTTTATTCATTTATTTGACAGAGAGAGACATAGCGAGAGAGGGAACACAAGCAGGGGGAGTGTAAAAGGGAGAAGCAGGCTTCCTGCAGAGCATGGAGCCCTATGCGGGGCTCGATCCCAGAACCCCGGGATCATGACCTGAGCCGAAGGCAGACGCTTAACGACTGAGCCACTCAGGTGCCCCCAGATTGGTTTCTGTACACGGCAAACAGATTTAGAAATATTGTATAAATTCATATAAAAGTATATCACATTCTACCACTAGAAAAAGACATTTAACATAATAGAAAAGACATTTAGTCACACAGTGATTCCAATTAAATAAAAATTAAATGTTTAAAAGTAGTTACAAAGGGTTTTATAATCTCCACAAAGAAAATCATGTACTTTTTATTGAATTATGCAGATGTTTTAGTTTGACTAATATAATTAGATAATAAATTATATTTAAGTACGCAAGGAAAGGCAAAGCCTCACCTGGCCCTTTGTTGTCAAAGTGTATCTAGCTCATGGAATAGTTCTGTTTAAAAGTATATTAAAACATTTATTCTTTTTGGAGGGGGGGAGGGTGCCTGGGTGGCTCAGTCAGTTAAGCGTCCTACTCTTGATTTCAGTTCAGGTCTTAATCTCAGGATCATAAGATTGAGCCCTGTGTTGGGCTCCATGCTCAGCAGGGAGCCTGCCCGGGATTCTCTCTCTCCCTCTTCCTCTGCCCCTCCTTCCCTCCCCTTCCCCCTTCCCCTGCAGCTGTACACACACACTCTCATTCTGTCTCTCAAAACAAAAAAACAGAACAAAACAAAAAAACACTTATTTTTGTTTATATAAAGTATTCTAAAATTACTGTCTTTATACTTTGTGTCAATATTGTAAGTAATTTACGACCACTTTCACTATACAGACAATAGGGCAAAAGCTGAAAATACATAAATATATATTAATATATTAAATATATATATAACTATATACATATTGGATGACTCAATTTTTATAACATATTGAACTGATTAAGAGTACCACTTGTGGGGGGGCACCTGGGTGGCTCAGTTGTTAAGTGTCTGCCTCCGGCTCAAGTCACGGTCCCAGGGTCCTGGGATCAAACCCCACATTGGGCTCCCTGCTCAGCGGGAAACCTGCTTCTCGCTCTCCCACTCCCCCTGTTAGTGTTCCCTCTCTCGCTGTGTCTCTCTCTGTCAAATAAATAAATAAAATCTTAAAAAAAAGATTACCACTTGTGGTATCAACCAGACCTGAGGACTCATCTGGTTTGGTCACTTACCAGGTCTTGGTTTCTCATCTATTAGATATAACAAGAGTACCTAAATAATCAGGCTGTTGTGAGGATTGAATGAGATAAATCCTTTAAACTGTCAGGCATACAGTCTCATCTATGTGCCTGTACTTGACAACTGCACTTCCCTTCACAAGGATATCCAGGTCACATTTATCTACTATGTGAATCAAAGCGTCTTGCTTATCCTCAGACTTGCATTGCTTAGCACATTCACAGGGCAGAACCTGGTGCTCAATCCCATAGAACTGAGCTGGCGCCAGGCACCCAGCTAGGGCCCTGCTATAGCATTGGCATGTAAATATGGCAGCCTTTTCCTTCCAAGAGTTAGAGCAGCAGAAGGCTTACACAGCTCTTGGGCAGAAACATGGAGAAGCCTGGAGAAGGAAAGACTCAAATCCAAGTACAGCAAGTGTGTAGATCACTGAGGAGAGAAGTCATCAATAGTATCAAGTCCCCTACTTCTTTACAAGTGACTCCATCTTGGAACATATGTTCTACATTTTTGGCTTTGGTCCACGTCTTAGTAGGCAATTCAGATTTGCACAGGAATAACTGTAATTCTAGCCAACTAGTCCAGCAGATTTATTGCTCTGAGGCTAAGACTATCTACCCACTTTGTAGTCAGATACGTGAATACCAATGCATTTATACTTGCTAGCAGTAACCTTGGAACTGTCAAGGTCAAGTTTTCCCATTTATTAAAAAAAAAAAAAAAGGTAACTATTTCTACCAAATACGTTGATGTAAAGACTGAAAGAGATCAACATAAAGTCTACATGTCATTCTTGGGAAATCAATCAATCAATCAGCAGCACACTGTAGTAGAAATGGGAAAGACTGATGGAAAGGGACTAGGCAACAGACAGAAGATTCTTGGGAAGAGGATTTCAAGCAGCTGAAACCTTCAGGAAAGAAGCAAAGTGTTGGGTATCTTGGAAGAAGGGCAGATGACTGTATTATCAGATTGTATAATTGGAGCAGAGAGAGAAGAAAGCAAGTAGGAGTTACGTTTGGAAAGATAAAGTCAAGGGCCAAACCATAAACCTCACTGAAGTTAAGACCCATAAACCCTTTGGGGTCATCATTTCAAATACCAGGGATTCTACAATAGAAGAAGATATAACCACAGCTGAATGTATATTGAGTATGAGATAAAAATTAGCTTTTTTTTACTGCTTCCGCTGTATAGTTTACATCTTTATCCTCTACGGTTTCCTTTTGGTGTCATAAAAATATTCTAAAATTAGATGATGCTAATGGTTGGCCAGCTCTAAATATGCTAAAATCATTGAATTACACACTTTAAATGGGTGAACCTTTGGTATGTAAATTATATCTCAATAAAGCTGTAAAAACATAGAATGGAGAAAATAACTTCTTGTTAATTGGGATTTCTGGGAACCAATACAGAATAGTAGAAAAGAACTTTATAATCTGAGAAGCCAGGACACACATTCTTGCTAGCCACTTACAGCTGAGTGACACTTATAGCTGCTTGTCACTTAGAAGCTGAGACACTTGACAGTGGCAAGTTATTTGACCATTCTGGTATCATTTTCCTCATCACTACAGTGCAGTGTCATACTCTCCTTGCAGTCGTCTTAGGATTGCATGAGAAAATAAATGTAAATTCCCAGTACAGTCCCATGAGAGCTGCTCAGTAAATGACAGCTACAATTTTAATTTTATTATTATTTGTGAATTGCAGCACTCATATATTAAGGCTAATGCAAAGCGGCATGATAAACTTTCACAGTTCTGGGTGTGTGAACTAAAAACCTAGAACAAGTTAGCTTATGGTCAGGTCAGAGCTGGCGGGCTGAGCCTTGAGCCATTTTCTAAGTTCTACCCACCAGCTCATGTCTCTCCGACTCAGGCCTGCATATACAGAAGCATAAAAAATCCTTTCTTGAATATTTCAGCCAGGGGATGTGACACTGGACAAAACCTTGTTGATTTTCACTTCCCTCTACTGCAAACCTGATATTTCTCACAGAAAATGTACCTGCCAGACTTGTTTTCCAGTCAGCAGAGACTTCCATACTCATGCAGACTATGCTGCCCTGCATTATTTATTTAAGGAAGGTGAGGCAAATGAAAAGAAGCTAAATACAGAAACTGAAATTTCCCGTAAAGAACAAAAGGTAGCTTCTAAATTCATAGGACCTACATGCAACAGAAAACAGAACCATTACCAATAAAACTCGAAGCAACTTCCAACATTCTGTGAAAATGGAGCCTGAGATTTTGGTTAATTGCTATATCTCATTTTATTTTATAGGTTCACCTTCTTTTTATAATAAGCATACAAAACATCCCATAATGTACCAAAATTATTTAAAATTTAATTCTAACCACTCCTAAAAGTACATGTCAATATTTTAGTATTGCTCTGGTTACATGTTGAAAGGCATTCAAACCATAAATATTAAGTATTTTGGGGCCCCTGGGTGGTTCAGTTGGTTAAGTGTCAGCCTTCGGCTCAGGTCATGATCTCAGGGTCCTGGGGTTGAGCCCCGCATCAGGCTCCCTGCTCAGTGGGAAGCCTGCTTCTCCCTCTCCCTCTGCCTGCCACTCCCCCTGCTTGTGCTCACACTCTCTCTCTCTCTCTCTCTCTCTCTGTTAAATAAATAAATAAATAAATAAATAAATAAATAAATAAATCTTTAAATATTGAGTATTTCTTGCATACCTGCCATTTACACATATGTTCTCTGCTGTACCCTACATAACTACCCAGTGAAGAAGTTATTGGTATTATCACTCATGTTTTGCCAATGAAGAATCAGGCCCAAAGAGGAAAAGTGACTTACCTAAGGTCAGGTAACTACTAAATGCAGAGACAAGACTCCAACCCAAATCTGATTTGGGCTAATTTCCCAGGATAATCACTAGAGTACAGTACTTACTGAGATTTCACATAACTTGAACATCATATCTCAGTATATGGGAATATACAATTTAAATTTTTTTTTTAAGATTTTATTTATTTATTTGAGAGAGAGAGAATGAGAGAGAGCACATGAGAGAGGGGAGGGTCGGAGGGAGAAGCAGACTCCCTGCAGAGCAGGGAGCCCGATGCGGGACTCGATCCAGGGACTCCAGGATCATGACCTGAGCCAAAGGCAGTCGCTTAACCAACTGAGCCACCCAGGCGCCCTGGGAATATACAATTTAAATGTGAGGGAAAACTCATGTTAAAATAGCAGAATAAACATGAATAAGCAATCTCCCTTTCTCATAACTAACAACAACAACAACAACCAAACAAGATCCAAACAAGAAAGCAACTACCTGGCAGCAACCCAAGAAGGGAACATTGTCCATACCCAAAAACTTCAAAACCATGGTCAAAGTAGGAAAGGTAAGATTTTGAACAGAGGGAAGAGGCAACATACAACACAGTGTGGCAAAATTCCTAAGAACTCTCAGTAAAAGTCTTCAATAAAAGGAAGACACACTGAGTGAGTAGCATGTTGTTTGAATTCTGACTAATGAAAATACATGTCGGGGGGAAAAAAGACTAATGAGGAGTGTGAACAGCAGAGCTGACTGACAGAAATAAAGCCTCTAGGGCTGCATTCTGACCTGGAACAATGGGCTGAAATCTACTGTTCCTCCATGGAAATGTAAATTCTACCTCCCCACAAAAAGGAGTGAAACATCATATATTTCACAGACTTTCAGAAGAGCATAGCCCAAGTAAATCTGTGTACCTCCACAGCTGAGTTCTCCCTCAGCCCCTGACAATTCCCAGGGCTACCGAAAAAATAGAAAGCATATGAAAGACTCAGTCTTCAAGCTGTTGTTGGAGGAGAAAAGGCATAATTCTCAAATACAGTGAGACACTATACCAGATTGAATAGAAGAAGGCTTGGACAGGACCACTCAAGCATAAACAAGATGACAGAATTCACATGGCAACTAAGCAAAAGCACCACAGTAAAAAAAAAAAAAAAAAGGAAAATCCTTTGCAAGGTAAATACTAACCTAGAAGAAAACATATCCCCCCAATAAAAAGAAGAAAAGTCAGCACACTAGAGAACAATGTATTGTGAATATGAGTTGTACCAGCAGGAACTCAAAGATGAGATGATAAAGCAATAGAATGAGATTTTTAAAAAGGTGGGAGTGAGAGCTTGCTGACCTATATATGTATGATATTGTTGAGGATAATACTTATTAGAAAATTAATAAATATATTGAAAAATTATGGGACAAAGTAGATATGTCTGGAAATCAATTAATATCACAGAGGAAGAGATTGAGAAAATTTCAGTGAAAGCAGATACGAAACCCAAAAAGACTGACTTAATGGAAGGAAGTTAATAGACACAAAGGACTCACAAGTGCAAGCCAACCTAAGAATATTTGGTATCCCTGAAGTTAAGAATTCAACAAACGGAACAGAAAAAAATAAAACATGTAATACCAAAAAAAAATGAAATCTGTGAGGTTTCAGGGAAATTTTTTATAGGATGCTCAACATGGAGATGCATCCTGGTGAAGAATTTTAAGAGCAAATAGGAACACTCCATGTATACAGTGAGAAAAAGCAAGTCACATGCAAGGGGAGAAATAACAGGTTGGCGTCAGACTTGTCTACTGTAATAGAGAATAACAGACCATGTCTATAATAATATGAGTAAAAGCAACTATTATCCAATGATATTATATTGAGCAGAGCTATTGTACCAATACTAAGTAAACAGGAAAGAATCCAGAAAACAGATATGCCCATGAGCCTTTCTTTGAAAAACTACTTATACATGAAATACAGCCAAAATAAAGAACAAGAAATGCTGGTGGGCACCAAATACAATTAAATACAGAAATAATAGGAAAACTATTGTGTGGATATGCTCACAATATTACATTTATATACCTGGAGCATGTAAAAATACAAATAAAATTGGAAAAGTGAGGAGAATAGAAGAATTGTGTCTGTCTTTCCTAGAGGGGAGTCAACTGGGAGTCAAGTGATACAGAGGTAAATTGAAACATAGTTTCAAAAAATTGATTCCAACCTCTGAATGGTTTTCATAACCCTCTTTTTTCATAGCAGAAGACTCTTTTAGGCAATGAAATCTCTTCTAAAGGAAAGTATATGAATCTCTAATGGCTCCAACTACTCCAAGGTTTTCCTTCTGAAACATTCTAATGCAATTAAACTGTTTTCGTTAAAAATTGTATGGCTGTATTTAATAAAAGTAAATCGTTGTATCAGTTCTCCTCATGGTATATATGTGTTAAAAGATTTCTGGAACCATGTAGAACAAAGACAACAGAGATAATGTCTGGGTCATGAGGAT
The DNA here is from genome assembly GCF_029215605.1 of Mirounga angustirostris. Lineage (NCBI taxonomy): Eukaryota > Metazoa > Chordata > Mammalia > Carnivora > Phocidae > Mirounga > Mirounga angustirostris. Next base: position 88,126,698 of record NW_026991709.1, on the reverse strand, counting down.
TTCTACCTTTTTTTCTCTTTCCTCATTCTCATAATGATCTTGCATCATGCTTACAAAAAAAAAAAGTTGATTTTTGGTAATTTTTTTAAAACTAAAACAAAATACAACAGCCCTGCAACTAAGGAACTTTAAATGAAATGCTTTTTAAAAGATTAACACACAGCAATACCTGAGGGAATTTGAAGAGAGGGGATATCGTGTGGGACAAAATTGACATGAATAAATTAATGCTAATTAGAAGATATTTCTTGAAGATAAATACTGTTTTTGAAGGAAGAAATTAGCAAAGATAGACATACAGAAGTGAAAGGGATCTGTGAAAAGATCAAGGAAAGTGCAAAATACATCACATAAAATAGTGAATAGATTTACCTGGACCAATGGTCCTATATTTAGAACATTTAAAAAAAAGTAAGGGAGGAAGGAAAGATAGAAGGGGGAGAAGGAGCAGAAGAACAGGGGGAAATGGGGGGAAAGAGAGAGAAGGGAAAGCAAGGGGAGAATAGGAAGAGAAAGAAGGAAGAAGAGGAAGAGAGAACCCTTTTGAGGTTTTCCCTGTACTAATTATAACAATACTGTGAGGCTTTAAACAACAACAAAAATGATTAAAAAAAAAAAAAAGGATACAGAGGTTTATAGAGATTAAGTAACATACCCAGGTGTGTGGAGCTAGTAAATGTCACAGCCAGGCTACCCCCCACCTCAAAAAAAAAGTGGTAGGATATTTCTAGAATGGCTTCCAAATTAATATAAGAATTTAAAGACTAAGTGCATCCACACATCCCAGAAGCCTTCCTCATGGGTAGTTTAAAGCAGCCACTTAATTACAAGAACTTAAAAAAGGAAGTAGGACCCATTGACTGGGTTTTCTGGACAAAGAAAAAAATAAGTAGATATTGATACAAATAGTCCTAAATATTTAGTTTTCTCTGCCAGGTCACTCGGAAAGATACTTTCCTTATCCAGGTGTTCACTCTCAAGTTTGAAGTAGCTGGCTATGAAGTTCATGGTCTCATGAACCCTGACTTGGCAGCGATTGGGCGTCCTTTTGTGTCTACTTTGCTTGTTCTTACAGGAGACATAACTGGACTACGTTAGGTTTTGAAGCATCATTTTAACGTCCAAGAGGTATAATCCTACCCCCTGGCCAGGGTTCAGTCTGTCATAGTCCTCTGCCTACACCAAGCAGTTCTGCTTCAATCTGTTCAGTATTCTCCAAGGCTGTAACTTCACATCAGTGAATTTACCAGGATAGATTAGTCTATGCTGTGATAATCTGTAGTCACTTTCATTATATGTCCTCTGGCATTGGTGGGCATTTCTGACCTCTGCCATCCTAACTTTGCCAGATCGATGAAATCTTTCCTATCTGGAAAATCACAATAGCAACAGCAAAAGACTAAAGTGTAGCATGTCAAAATAGTTAAATTCTTCCACTAAGATGTGACACATGTGATGGTGCCTTGATTAGAGCGAGTCAACTCAGCAGGCTTAATTTCAAGAATAAAGAGAAGTAGGGGCGCCTGGGTGGCTCAGTCGTTAAGCGTCTGCCTTCGGCTCAGGTCATGATCCCGGGGTCCTGGGATCGAGCCCCGCATCGGGCTCCCTGCTCAGCGGGAAGCCTGCTTCTCCCTCTCCCACCCCCCTGCTTGTGTTCCCTCTCTCGCTGTGTCTCTCTCTATCAAATAAATAAAATAAAATCTTTATTAAAAAAAAAAGAATAAAGAGAAGTATAATCTCCCATATGCCAAATACTAGAGCAGAACCAAGTATCAGGTATTAGAAGATCTTGTATAATCAAAATCACTGACTGATTTCTACTTAAGTCCTAAATAGAGATGTTGAGCTATATTATTAACTTAGCTATCTTGAGTAAGAATTAAAAATTTATACAGTCAAGTATTGCTAAGCTATACAGTTATCTGTAATTTACTGTCAATTTTTAACTAAAGAGTGTATTATCCTAAACATAATCAGCATATGTTTATGCCTTTATCAAGAGGAGAAAACTGCAATGACATTATGATAGCTATTCCCCACATATAGGCTGACACTTTCCTGTTTTCTTGGTCTCTTCCAGGTGACATCATCACAAACAGATTTCTTTCTTTTTTTTTTTTTAATAGAAAAGGAAACAAATAGAGACGCCTGGGTGGTGCAGTCAGTTAAGTGTACGACTTCAGCTCAGGTCATGACCTCATGGGTCCTAGGATAGAGCCCCGCGTCATCCGGGCTCCTGGCTCAGCAGGCAGTCTGCTTCTCCTTCCTCCCCTGCCCCCCACTTGCTCTCTCTCTCTCTCAAATAAAAATAAATAGATATTTTTTTAAAAAGTTTTAAAAAATAAAAGGAAAAAATATACCTATTCTGAGATTTGGCTAGTGAAAATAATTAAGGTAAGGAGAGGTACTACAAGTTGTTGAAGAGATGAACTCTGCGAGAAGATGCATTTGAATTAAAATGTTTTAGCCATTTAGGATACCATAAAGTTTTAAGATAAATGAGAGACAGGAGAATTTTTTTTCTGGATTTAGTAGAGAATACTGGAGTAACACAAAAATATTAATACTTGAAAAATCAGATTCATTAAGAGATGAAAACAGAGAAGTAGTTGATGTCTAGGTCTACAGCAGCGAAACTCAAAGTATTGTGTCAACACAGTAAATAATCTCTAATTTATGGTGACAGGCTTATGGTGATAGATGCTTTATAAATAACATAAATTCAACTGGAGAAGTGAATTGCCATAGTTGATGATGAATATACAAACGTAATAATATTATAGCCATTGCTAAAATGTCTCCAAATAGAGAAAATAGGGTCAGGGCAGAAAAAATTGCAGCTGCAGACACCGACAGACCAAAGCAAGCAATGGTGAAGGACACACATTGCTTTATGTGTGACTTTTTCTTAGGGTTTTGCTTTCTCTGGTAGTGCTGTTATTATCCACACAGTGGGAGCTTATTGACATGGGTGGCGGTGACAGAGCAAGGAAAACTGTGTCTCAGATTTTTGAGCACAATATTCTGTTGTGGTGCTTCTAGGGGCTTGGACCAATATCCAAAACTGGCCAGAAAAATGTTTCTTTCAAAGTACTTTATCCATGACAGTTGTTATGATGATTAATTTTATATTCAACTTGACTGGGCCATGGGTACTCAGACACTTGGTCAAGGTCATTCTGGGTATGTCTAGGAAGGTATTTCTGGATGAGATTAACATTTGAATTGGTAAACTGAGTAAAGCAGATGGCCTTCCCTAATGTAGGCGGCTTTTAGCCAATCAACTGAAGGCCTGAAGAGATCAGAAAGTCTTGCCCTCCTGCAAGACAGGGAGGGGAAAACTCCTCCAGCCTGAGTGAGCTGACACCTGAGTCTTTTCATGTCTTCAAACCTGAACTGAAACGTTCACTTTTCCAGGGTCGCGAGCCTGCCGACTCTCAGACTGGAACTGGCACCATCAGCTCTCCTGGTTCTTAAGCCTTTGGTCTTGGACCAGACTTACATCACTGGCTCTCCTGGATCTCTAGCTTGCCAACAGCAGATTGGGAGTTCTCAGGCTCCATCATCATGTGAGCCAATTCCTTATAATAAATCCCTTTCTAAACGTCCTGTCGGTTCTGTTTCTCTGGAGAACCCTGACCAATCTAGTTAAGTGTTTTCTAATCGGCTCATATTTCCAGTGGCTGTATCATCTAACATGATAACCAAGTAAAACCCACACACCACTGTTCAGACCAGTGTTTCTCAAGCATTACTATGCATAAGTGTTCTTGGGATCTTCTTAAAATGCAGATTCTGGATTGCAGGTGTGAGGTGGGGCCTGAGACTCCACATTTCAGACAAGATCCCAGGAAATGCCGAAGCTCATGACAATGCTGCTGATGCAGGTACTTATTTTGAGCAGCCAACATGTAGAGACTCCATCTTGACTTCAAAGCAAAGTGACTGAAGACTTGTACAGGCCTAGCAGACTCGGCTGCACTGTATTTGGTCTTAGGCCTTTTCCTACATCAAGTCAAAGCCGTAGTTAAAAGTATCAATCAGGGGTCATCTGTGAGGGGAATGAATGTCACTCACAGTGGGTTGGTCTCTGTTTCCGCTATCAGCAAGCCACAAACTGGTGCCTGTCTGTGCATGAAGAAGAATAGAAACGAATAAAAACAAAAGCATTTCCCTTTGGGCGGAAACAATTCCAAGTATTATTTTCTGGCTACATAACCGTGGCAGGCAGAACTCTGTCCTCTAAGTGGAACTAAGTCTGTGCTGCAAACCTTTGCTTTCTCAGAATATTCCTGTATCAATGTATTCTCTTGACAAGTACCTGAGCTTGCTTGCCTATCTTGCCGGAACAGAGAAACGTGCATTTCTGAATGACTTCTCGTGGTATCAAGCCCATCGATAAGAAAGATGATGCCATCCATTAAAATGTCATTTTGCTAATTTTGGAAAGAAAAACCTTCATTTGTGACAATTCAAACATGTTCCTCAATATCCATATTAGAGTTTATAGAAAATGGAATGCCAACTTCATTTTCCATTTAGTTTTAGGTTAAAATTTTGCAATAAAATTGCCCTCACTTGACAAAAGCACTTGTTTAAGCAGTAAATGTTACCACGTATTTACCTAGCAGACACCAGGTTAATGAAACCTGAAAATATTTTGCCATGAATGACAAGAGGCAGCTGCCACTTTTATAAGAAAAAAGTATGTTTTGTTTTATCCAGACATCTAAACAGTCAGGCTCATGATTGGAAGGGGCAGCCCAGGTTAGAAGACCTGGCGTTTCATCAGATGTATTACTGATTCTTTGGACCGCACAGTATTTTAAACTGTTTTGTGACAGGAAATATCATGCAGGTGTGAAACAAGGGAGTTGAAAGGTGCTTTCACTCACTTTACATTATGAATTCCATCCAGTGAAACCATTCACTTCTGCTTTTTCCTTTTAACATCATCCCGAGTTTCTCATTTCCTCGGCTGCTTTGGTAGATGCTTTGACACTTGACACTTTTAAAAGGAGCAAAAAAGCAAAGGTATTTCTATAGAGACATCTCTTTGTTTTCTAATACCGTGAGAGAAAGGACTCTTCTAGAAAATCAGACATTCTGATTAGGGAATCTTCACATATGCGATTGTAATACATTTAAGTAGGCGTACCACAAAATCTAGACTGTGTGCAATGTAACATTTCTTTGATGACCCACAAGGCTCTGAAGTTTGCATGACAGATGTGTGGAAATACTGGTTAATAACGCAGTCTAGCTGATTAAGTGCAACGCGACATTTTTACTGAGTGCCGAGACGATAATGGCACCCAGTTGCTAGACTGCTAAAATAAAGTGAGTTACGGGCTCACACAGGTATTCTCTAACATCTGGATCATGCTGTTTCTCAAGCATAGAAAAATCATTAGTCTAATGAGTTAAGGTTGTTTGACACCTTATATATATGGGCTCATACATTTAGGTAAATTACTTCAACGATCTGGAGAGGGTTTTCAGTTTCTAGTTTCTCAAGTAGAACCAAAAAATGCATTTGCATCCAAAGTACTAAAGAAGCTCTAGGGCCACAAAGTGAGGAATTTAAAACATTTTAACCACAGAATTACACTTTACCCTCTGTCCTGCATTCTCACATGAGAATCACACACTGACCCACTCTCTCACCTGTCCCTCTCGTCCCCAGCATTCTCACTTGACCCTGCAGTAAGGCATTTCAGCAATAGTATCATTGATCTAAAAGTCAGGTTTTTGTAACTATTTAGGGAAAATAGCATTTTACAGCAGTTTTTATTAATAAAAATTTATGAGCTCATAAAAGTGAACTAACTAAATGAAGTGAACATTTACAGAATGGCTACTACTAAGTGTCTCCATCGGGCAGGCATTTTATATGCATTATATGCATGATTTCACTTAATCTCCACCAACAATCTGTAAGGTAGTTATTAATTCCACTTTCCATAAGGAAGTGGAGCCTCCGAGAGTGCAAGTGTGTCCCTGGTTGCACAACTAGTTACCAATAGAGCTAAAATATAAACCCATATCCATGTGATTCCAATACATATTTTGATCATATCATATTCTCACACACATACGATAAATTAACTAAAATAAAGCATAATTTAACCCACCCTAAGCAGTTATTTGCTTGGTTTACACCTATTCATTTATGTAATTAACAAAGTAATATAACTCATGATTAGAAAACTAGGTCCATAGAGAAAACTGCAAAGAATATAAATATCACCTATAATCCTGCCACCCAGAGATAATTGATAATATTGGGTGATTTTACACAAATTTAAATTTTACAAATTTGGGTTCATAATGTATCTTCTATAACCATATTTACACATAATAATATGTCAGGACCGTTTTCCATGTTATTAAAAGTGTTTCTCGACAGGACTTCCTACATGTTATTCTATATTATAGAGAAACTATAATTCAATCTGTTCTCCTTTGCTGAATATTCCTGTTGTTTCAAAGTACAATTATTCTTCAAAAGTAAAACAAAAAACAAAAAACAATAAGAATGCAATATGATACAATGAAAACAACTTGGCACTGGAAATACAGAAAATTGAATCCTAGGTTTGTTATTTGCTAGCTCTGAGACGTTAAGAAAGTCATTTAACCTTTCTGGTATTGATTTTTATCTGCAAAATCAAAGAGTTAGAGTAAATAACCCTTTTTCATATATTTTAGGTTTTATGATTCTAGGAATACTATATAAATTATTCTAAAACTCTGATGCTCAAAGTGAGATATGTGTATAACTGAAGATACAGGCAATTGTTGAGGAGAGGTTACAAACATACAGAGACTGGTTTGATAGGGCAGACCTTACTTCCTGTTTATCCAATCTTCTCAATTGGAGTTGAAATATCATTGTGACAATTATGAAATAAAATGTGATATTTTCATGGATTTTACTCCTTAAACAGAAAACTTTGAAGTATCAAACTCCAACTCCCTAAGATATATAATGCCCTACTGTGTTATTAGCTATATTCGGTGGAATATCTTGAGTATTTAAACAGCACTGCCTAAAGCAACTGAAACTGATCCTAATCACTGCAGTTATGTTAGTAATGCATAAGGTATTTCCATGTAAATGATGCAGTTTGTTGGCACAGATTTCCCTTGCAAGTGTCTTCCTTCACACCTATATACAGTTGAACTGTTCTCTACATTGAAATGAACAAATAGTAATACCTTTCTTTTGTTTCCTAAATGGATTCTTCCAAAAGAACAGAATCTGAAATAACAATTAATAATAATAATAATAATAATAATAATGCCTCCTGAGTTCCTGTTAAAGATATGAATTTTAATACCATTAGGAAAAAGTGGCTTTGAGACTCAATTTAGGCTTTGTGACTCCTAAGCATGTTTCTTCCTTATTCTTTTCCTGTTGTTATTTGCTATTCTTTAGTTTGGTTCACTTGCCACCATCTCAGGAGTTACTTTCTCCTGAGACAATTTTTCACTCATTATTCCTTTAGTATATCAGTTAATAATGAAATGTACACAATGAATCTCTTTCAAACTACCTCTCCCCAATAAAAGTTAAAAATGTGCATGTGTGCAACACGCACACACAGACTGTTACACGTGGAAATCCTGAGATTTCGCTTATCTTTGAATAGTTCGCAAAACAATCTCTAATACTAGTATTGAAATGAGAATCACCATCCGGGCCAATGAAGATAGGGTGAATCAGCTGGGAATTGTTCATTTGGATACTCGATCCAGGAAAACTAACAATTTCATAGAGTGTGAATCAAAAACTGGCCTTAATTCTGAAGAAGTAAAAATTAGTCTGAAGAAATATGTCAGGCATAAGATGTAATGAAATTTAAACAGGGCCTTCAAGAAAGTGATTTAATATGCCCTATCCATCCTTCAGGGCTGAGTTTGCTTTTGTGGGAATCTATAATAATGGGGAAACAGTGCATTTCCACACATATACCCTTGTGTTTTTTTCTTACCATGACACCTATTGAGACTGGGATATTCCCTTCGGTAATGAGAATATAAACATGAATGGTATATGACTTTTATCCTGAAGGAGCTCAAAATATTTTGGTCAAAATGAAAGATCCTTAACACAGGAAGATAATGCTTCTGAGGGGATTTTTCTTGTTTTGTTCTGTATTGTTTTTTAGAACGAGCTCTACTCATAAAACTATTTGTCATTTTTTCAGCATCATGCAGATACCAAGGCTAATATTTCAGCATTGATGATATGTTATGTTTGTGTAGAGATTTACAGTTCCTTTCCACACACAATGCCCCATTTGATCTCACGGCAGGCATGGGAAGCAAGTAAAGAAGCAGTCATCCACACCTGAGAGACGAGCCAGAGAAATGAAGTAACTTCCTCAAGGTCACACAAGTAGACTGTGAAAGTCAGGACTCACACGGACTATTTCAGATTATCAGTCTACTGTTGTTTGCACTCCTTTTTTTGACACATACCGAATTCTTTGAAAATGTTGGGCAATTTTACAAGAGTAAAGTGAGGAGAGTAAACGGGAGGAGCCAGGCTAAGTGAGATTTAGGATTTTCCTTGCCAGAACCTGGACTACATGGGCTCCCCTTGACACTGCCGTAATTGAAGACTCCTCCTCCCGCTAAATACATTGTCCTAATAAAACTTACCCATAAAATAAATAGTAAGTAGGGCAGAGCAACACTTAGGCTTGCTAGTTCCACTTTGGGAAAGGATTAAGGAGAAATTTGTGCAAAAGACAAAGAATGACATCATGAAAGTTGTGAGTCAAAGAGGCTGCTATTTTTCTGGGCCAGCAAGTTTGTTAACTTCTTAGATACAACAGGTCAGCTGGACGTGCTTTTGGCTTTATCAGTTAACATCCTAAACTCAGTGTTTTTGGCATCTGCACTGTCCTCCTACTTCTACATGATGACCCATGGGAGGAATCTCAAGACTAGAACTTTAGATAACTTGGTGGTTTGGTCATGGGTTGTGAGTGGTTGTGATAGTGGCGACCTGCCGGTGTCTTCCTGGTTCTACTGGCCCCAAGTGCACTGAAATAGCTAAGGGGTTAGAAAGGACAGAGTGGACAAGGACATCTCAAATTCTACATCGCTCCTACACTGGACCAACTGACATTCCAAACCACTTTCGTGTTAAGTCATCGGTCTGCACTCTGTAAGGGAAACCACCACAGAGAAGTTTAAGTTATCTACAGAAACTCCTGTGACATTGATTTTACCCTTTCTGTGAGCCAGAGCTCAGCAATAAAAACCTTTGTATGAAAGAGTAGGGAAAAAATGCCAGAACTCAAAATGTCTCCTGGTCAATGCCCTATTTCCTTTAGCACAGAGGGACAGCTTTGCCTTTGTCTATTACCAGATATGTCCTTCAAATTGAAGCCATCTGTTCCATGAACTTCTAAGGCTTGGGCCAAGGGAACTTTAAACCAAGAAATCATTTCGCCAAATGTCAGTCAGAGCGTCTGGCATCTGGCTGAAACCTAAAAGCTCCGAATGTGATGTTTCAGAAGTCTGCAGCCTTTTCTGGAATTTCACAAAGTGTTGTGTGTCCTTAAAAATTTATGTTTACCTTCTTGATTAGAAAATGAGTTGATATTCATTATAAAAAGTTTAAAATATAAAAAAGAAAGAAAATAAAAATGATTCACCATTGTACTACACAGATATAACCACTATTATTATGTTGTTATATTTGCCCATCTTCTTTTATATATTGCTTATTTTATAAACTTAGCACCACATTCTATGTACTGCTGTGTGTATCTGCTCCTCCCTATATATTTTCCATGCCATTTAATAGTGTATTAAAATGTTAATCTATTACAAGGCAGTGCCTTTATGAATTAGTTCTAAAGTGATGTACATATAGATTTTTTTCCAGTTTTACCAAGAATATTTTAGAGAATGTCTTTGTTCACATAACACTATGTGCGTTTTTTATTTCTGCACTTTTATTTTCTAGGATTGTCATAACTATGACAAAGATCAATGAATATTTACAGAATTCTGATACATTTTGCAAAGATGACTTCTGGAAAGTTAGTACTCTCTCACAAGCAGTACCCTGTCAACAGAAAAGCTATCCTGGAAGGATATCCGAAAACCATCCAAATATTGTTAGTTTGAATTCTCACTAGTGAGATTAATCATTTTGTTTCTCTCCCTCTCTCAGCTCTCAATTCGTCTCTCATAAATGCTGCTTCCTACAACAGGAAAATAATCTAAATTCTGTGACACACCCTGTTCCACAGCCTGCCCTAAGTTGACCACCTAGGACTCATTGGAGGAGTTCTGTCCAGATCTCGTCCTACCCACCACCTGGTATTTTAGCACTTCTCAGAAGGGAGAGGTGCTTGCCAGTGCTCAGTGGCCCTCTTCAATCTGATTACGCCTAAAGCATATACAGCAGAAATTCCTCAACATTTGCACCTTCTTATAATTTTCAGTTGTTACAGGTTTCATCTTATTTTTTAAAAAATATTCTGTATATCTTTCCATTTGCATTGCTTTTAGTATTTTTACACTTTTCATTGGGACTTCATTCCACCTTTGAGCCTTCAATGTTCTGTGGTTTTGTTTTAAGGGATCAGTACTTTCTCTTCTCCCAAATGCAAGTTCAGCTTCTTTAGGGCATTTCCCCGTCAGCATCCTTTCCTTCCTGCTGGAGACCTAGTCTTCCCAGTGGAATCCTCTCTTCCAAACATCTACCAGAACCCAGTTTTATTCTCAGCCGGCCATGAATTAATCCCCGAAAGCTAATATAATCAATATATTAGCTCAACAGCTCATGCTATGCTTTCTTTTATTTAAAGATTTTAAGAGAAATTAAAGAAAAATAATAGCCTTCCAAGATCCAAAGAAATAAGAGTTAATGATAGATGTGGGGGGAACACTTTGGATCAGAGAGCCTTATTTGGTGCTCCTGAGAACTTCATGCTGCTACCATTTGAAAGACTGGGACTTTGCCTTAAAATGTAAAACCTAATTTTAAAAATATATAAATCTGAATCCCAAGCATATCTTTAATTTTCTTAAGCTCTCAATTCCATAGTTATTTCCACTTTTAGCAAAATAAAATCTTCTTTCTGCAAAATGGCTATCATTCATAAGTTCATTGACTACTGAACAGGGCCTACTCTGGGAACTTTGTCACATGCTTAAGCTCATAGCATTTTTTAAAAGGAGAAGGGTTTCACAGAACTAGAGCAAATAATCCTCAAATTTGTATGGAACCACAAAAGACCCCAAACAGCCAAATTAATCTTGAAAGAGAAGAATAAAACTGTAGGTATCACAATCCCAGATTTCAAGATATACTACAAAGCTGTAGTAATCAAAGAGTATGGCACTGATACAAAAAATGAACACATAGATCAACAGAACAGAGTAGAGTGTCCAGAAATAAACCCACAATTATAATGCCAATGAATCTATGAGAAAGGAGGCAAGAATATTCAATGGGAAAGACAGTCTCTTCAACAAATGGTGTTGGGAAACTGGACAGCTACAGGCAAAAGAATGAGACTGGGCCACTTTTTTACACTATATACAAAAAAATAAACTCAAAATGAATTAAAGACCTAAATGTGAGACCTGAAACCATAAAAGTCCCAGAAAAAAATAAAGGCAGTAATCTCTTTGACACTAGCCATAAAAACATTTTTTCTAGATGTCTCCTGAGGCAAGGGAAATAAAACCCAAAATAAACTATTGGGACTACAACAAAATAAAAACTTTTGCATAGTAAGGGGAACCATCAGAAAAATGAAAAGACAACTTACTGAATGGGAGAAGATATTTGAAAATGTTATATCTGAGAAGGGGTTAATATCAAAATATATAAAGAACTTATACAGCTCAATACCAAAACAAAAACAAAAACAAAAAAACACCCAAATAATCCAATTTAAAAATGGGCAGAGGATGGGGCACCTGGGTGGCTCAGTTAAGTGTCAGACTCTTGATTTCAGCTCAGGTTGTAAATTCAGGTTGTGAGGTCAGGGTCCTGGGATCAAGCCCCAGGGTCATGGGATTGAGCCCCTCTTAGGGGAGTCTGCTTCTTTCCCTCTGCCCCTCCCCCCACTCACATGCAAGCTCTCTCTCTCTCTCTCTCTCTTCCTCTCTAATAAATATATAAATCTTAAAAAACAAAAATGAGCAGAGGTCATGAGTAGACATTTTTTCCAAAGAAGACATACAGACAGAAAACAAACACATGAAAAGATGCTCAACGTCACTCATCATCAGGGAAATACAAATTAAAACCCAATGAGATATCACCTCATACCTGTTAGAATGGCTAAAATCAAAAACACAAGAAATAACAAATGTTGGCTAGGATGTGAAGAAAAAGGAACCTTCATGCCCCGTTGGTGGGAATGTAAGCTGAAACAGCCATTGTAGAAAACAGCATGGAAATTCCTCTAAAAAGTAAAAATAGAACTACCATATGATCAAGTAGTTCCTTTACCAAGTATTTACCCTAAGAAAATTTGAAAAGATACATACACCCTATGTTTATTGCAGTATTATCTACAAGAGCCAAGATATGGAAGCAGCCCAAGTGTCCATCCATAAATGAATGGAAAAAGAAGAGGTGATATATATACAATGGAATATTAGTCACAGAAGAGAATGAAATCTTGCCATCTGCAATGACATTGATGGATCTAGAGGATATAAGGCTACGTGAAAATAAATCATTCAGAGAAAGGCAAAAACCATATGATTTCACTTATGTATAGAACTTAAGAAACAAACAAACAAACAAAAAAAGGGAAAAAGAGAAAAACAAAAAAGCAGACTCAAATATACAGAACAAACAGGTGGTTGCCAGAAGGGAGGAAGGGGGAAAAGTGGAATAGGAAAAAAAAAGAGAGAAGAGACTTTAATGGTGTTTGAAGAACCTCAGAAAAGCAAGATTCTGAGAAATCATGCAATTTGCAAGTGAGGCAGATGATTATCTTCCAACACTCAAACCAATGCTCTCTAATACAATTATGTCATTTGCTAGGCTGTTATGGTTAAAAGCTTCATATGAGACATATTCTAAAGGAACTCTTCAAGGGTATTTTATTTCACTTATATTATTATCACAGCCTCATGTTAACCTATTCCTTTGTAACCAATCCCTCCTAAAAACACATCCAATTCTTATGAAAAGAAATAGTTCCTAGTTAAAAATAAAAGTTATAAATACACAGGTGCAACCTCAGATGAGTCAAATGTAGCTGCTGCTACCATCCTGCTCCTCACAATTACATTTTCTCCTAATCATGTGCTGTGCACCTGCTTCTAAGGGATAGGCTTCCAGGAACTCAAACGAGTCTTCCTCTGAATCCACATTTATTCTGCTTAATGAGCTTTATGCATATGCTAATCTTTGAAATACCATACCTTAAAGAGGTGTGAAATATATATATGCTTGTGTACTCTATTAGGAAATATATATTTAAACATATAAATAATGCATATTTATTGATATAATAAATATATATATCCCAATAAAGAGCACAAATTTTAAGAAGCAGCAAAAGTTCTAATAGTTCAGTAGTGTGGTATAAAATATGATGGCACAGTTGTTTCTCCAGTGAGCAGAGAGAATAGAGACATTCAAAACCAAGAATAGCTTTTCTCTTGGGTTAAGATTTTTTTCTTCATATAATGCACAGGCTTTCAATTTTGGCAGGTTTACTTGAGACTAAAAATGAAATGTGATCATTGTCTTTCATGACAAATAATTCTTGTCCTGTTTGGCTAACTGAGGAAATAACATTATAAGCACCACGATCGAATTTGGAGGAAAGCTAAGCTGCTTAAGAGGAAAGGTTTTGCAGCAACAAGCCAAAGCATGTGATCTGTGCAGATCCAATGCCCACACACTCACCTACATGAGAATGGGGCTCTCTTAGTCTTCAGAATGTTTGCTTGGCAAGAGGGTGCTCATACTCAAGAGGAACTGAAAAGTAAAATGACTTCCACTCCTCCAAGGCATGTGAGGCTGCCTGGTGCCTATTGTCATGACTTCTGCCCTTCGGGGGCTGAAGTCAGGATAATCATGGTCTGATTTTATTCCATCCTCCATGAAGATGCAGCTGCGATGAGCCCTTTCATAGGCTACTGCATTTATACATAGGTCATTTCATTTAACCTTTGAGATTAGCTTGACAGGGTTGATTAAGTTAACAAATATGTAAATCAGTAATTTGATTATATTTGCTTGTCTTAGAATAAGGCTAAGTCTGACACAGTATGTGCATATCTTGAACCAGGACTAATTTTTTTCTCCTCCCTTTATTAAGCTGACTGAAGTAGATTATTCAGAAGGTAAATTCTGAGCTTCGATGAAGTGAGCTTAGACAAACTGGACCCATTTTACTAAATTACATCTTTTACACCATTAAGGAATACATCAAGAAATGCAACATGTAAATTAGAATCAAGGGATTTGGGAAGACTGAACATTCTCAATTTAATAAGAAAAGACTCATTTAAAGAGAGGCAGAATGGGCTCTGAGTTCTTCATACCCTGAAAATCACTTATATCTATAGACCTCAGGAGTTTAAAAACTGGTTCACCTATTTTATTTTCTTTGGCTCTTTCAAATATCTTATAAGTTATTTGCAGAAGGGATTTTTATTTCAATTTTGAAGCCATGAAAACAAAGACTAGGGAGGTTCTGCGCACTCTGGAAGGAAAGCCCATTGACAGTGACTAACTTACAACTGAAGCTTATCCCTTCTACAGGGAATTCATCTTACCTCATCTACAATTACAATTAACAATTACTTGTTAAAGTACTTTCACATGTACATTATTGCCTTTATTTGATCCAAAATTCTTACTAAACAGGAAATATGTCTTACTCATCTTCATATCTTCTATGCTGTTCAGCCTGGTAACTTGTACACATTAACCTATCTTGACAAATTAGACTGTACTTTTAACAGATACTCATGTAATTATTTAATAATTAATAATAAATATATCTATAATATCCACCCATGACTATTTATCAATGAGACAATACTGCTTTCCCCATGTTACATCCATTTTAGAGGTAAAGCAAACAATTATCCAGCTTTTATTTTTCTTCATTTCTCAGAGTTGGATTTTCCAAAGGTGGATTTAGACTGTCTTTTGGCTATTTCATCCCAAATCCTTTGTCCCACACATAAAAGTTGGGGTTCTTTGTAGATATTTAACCTTCTGCCCTCAGTCAGAATGGGGTACCATTCTTTAGCATTTAATAAAAGTTTTAATTTTGTTTTTGTGTTTATGTCCTATAGTCTTGCCTTTGTCTGTTTAAGGTGTTAATGCAGAATACCATAGACTGGGTGGCTCAAATAACAGAAATTTATGTCTTACAATTCTTCAGGCTGAAGAGTCCAAGATCAAGGGGCCAATTGATCTGATGTCTGGTGAGGCCTGCTCCCTGGTTTGCAGATGGCCATCTTCCTGGTGTTCATATGACATAGAGCAGAGAAAAACAAGAGCAAAAGAAAAGAAAAAAGAAGAGTCTTTTTTTGTTATTTAATAAGGCACTAATCCTATTTATGAAAACTCTACTCTCAAAATCTAATCACCTCCAAAAAAGACCTTACCTCCTAATACCATCACCCTGGAGGTTAGAATTTCAAAACATGAATATTGGAGTGACACAAACATTCAATAGGAAGCCTATTAGTACAATATTTTTGACATATTTGAAATTCTTAGTTAAGAAATTACATATTATTTAGTTTTTATATATTTCTCATTTGCAATTAAAATGTATATGATTTTAATTAAAATTCTTAAAAAAGAAATACTTCTCTGGCCAAGAAGACCTGACCAAGAAAATGTAAGAATGCCTGTGTTGGCCCCAGACGTGGCAAATGCTAAGATGTTTCCATATGAAAAGGAGAAACAAATTTTGACTGATTTGTATGATTTTACAAGGCATTCCTATCCCACCCCCAGTGAATTATTGCAGATGAAAGTGACTTTGGGCCAAAATGGCCATCATGCATGATTGCCAGCTTTTGGTGACCTCTTCTATCATAAATTAACCACCAGAAGTTCTGGGCTTCTTGCCAACATCACTGCCTCCAAAACATATTCTCTAATTTCCCTTACACATATTTTGATGCCGGGGATAATGAGAAGTGGGGTGGGAATAATAATCTAAAGAGCAGTTGTGACTGTTCACAAATGAAGACCCCAATTTGTGGCACACATCTGGAACTACTCTATCTTTTCTGGTCTCTTCATCCTACCCCTTCTTTCAAAGCCCATTCTCAAAATATAAGCATTACAGTCAAAGTTAGCAATTCTATATCGAAATGTGAAAAGGCATTTTGATAAGACAGGGTTGGCAAAAAGTCAAATGAAACCATGGTGATACAAAAGTAGCGCTATAAAAACATAAAGCCTTGCGTTGTTTTAAATTTCAGAAGCTCAGTTTAGCTCAACCAAAGCAGAAAGACTGTAAAGTAATAATAATGAAACAGAAACCACAAATAACTTTAGAAAATCTTTTTTGTACCACAAAGAAATATTTTTCTGTCCTCAAAACTTTTAATGCCTTAGTTAAAGGGCAAGCTCTCTTGACATTTTGGCCTGGATAATTCTTTGCTGTGGAGGCGATCATGTGTATTGTCAGATGTGTAGCAGCATCCCTTGTCTCTATCCATCTGATGCTCTAGCATCCCTCACCTTTCCTACTCTTATAGTTGTGAAAACCAAAAATGTCTCCAGACATTGCCAACTCCCCGCTGAGGAACAGAATCTCTCTCCCTGTTGAGAACAACTGACTAAAGAGTAAGGATGGAAATATGAACAAAAACAAATTTAAATTCAAAAATTTTACAAGTATAATTTTGAGTGATAGAGACAATGGTGTTTATAGGAAAAGCTGGACCATTTCCTTATTCATTCTTCCCAGCATTAACTAACTGCATACTGGGTGCCAGGCACCGGCTTACACTCGCTCACTTTTGCATTGATTGACTTCACGAAGGCAATCAGGCCCTGTCATACACAGTCCTGTGATATACCTCTGCAAAAAAGAACACTGGTTTGGTGGAACATGGGTCTGACAGATTATTAAACATCTCCAGTTTGCCGGAGCAGAAGACTCTGAGAAAGGACAAAGTGAATACTGGCCATATTACCATAGCTATGTTACCAGGTATAATCTTGGGACAGGCATCGGACTTTCCAAACCTCAGTTTTCCCTATCACTGATGAAAAAACTACTACACAGTGTGTTGAGAATTAAAGATAATATAAGTGTAATCCCTGGCATATGGAAGCTATTACCATTACTTCCCATGAATCCTGTGCCTACTATTAATCATGTCCATCATCATTATTATTATATTTTTATTATTTTCTCCACCACCATGACAGTTGTGAATTGTGCCAGAGAATCTATGATGTTACCTTGTATCCTGAGTTCAAACCAATATGAACTGATAGAGAATACTATTTATAGTGGTACACAATTTATTTGAGCCACATAAACAAGGTCATTTTATCCCTTCAAAATTAAGAGTTGAGAGTTCACCTGAACATGAAGGAATTGGATTTGAGGGCCCTATTATCCTCTGTTACTTTCCTGGGCTATAAATTCAATTTTTCTATTTCTGTCTAGTAATGGAAACAAATCCCTATACGTACATCTAATTACTTGGTTTCTCATTTTCATACAACCCACCTATAATTCTATTGAGCCGTCTTTTGATGGAAACTATTTGTAGCAGTCTTGTCTTGATGAAAAAGATCCTCTTTCATCATCATTGAGGTCTGTGTTCAATGTAAAGATGTTAAAACAACAAAATGACATGAGTCGGGAGACTGTTGTCCTTAGGATATAAAATTATTTATTTACAGAAAAAAAATAAAATCAAAACATGAAGGAATGGAAAACTCAGTTAACTGGCATAGAGAAATGGCTGGCTGTAAACACTGCAAATGCAGATATGAAGGATAGCATGTAAAGCAATCAAAGCTAAATTGGAAAACCTGAAGAACAAAGATTGTCCAACATGAGTATTGTTGTTAGCTCTAAATAGAAAACTCTACAAATGGTACAGAAAAGACATCTTAAAATGTAACACAAGGAAGTTTCCCAGAAAGGAAGGAAGAAAGAAGAAGAGGGGAAGAGAACAAGAAGAAAAACACACACACACACACAAAATATTTATGCGGAACTAGCTTTCTTGGGCATTGTTCTAGGTACTTTAAATACGCTAACTCAGTATGAAATAAATGCTATTATTATCCTTATTTTTGATGCCAAAACTGAAGTAACTTGCCCCAGGTCACCAAAAAAAATGGCAGAGCCAGAATTTAAACCTGGGTAGATTGACATTGGAGAATAAAAGAACACATGTTCCAAGAAGATTGGAAATGAAAATAAGTGAATCATTATTTGAACACTTGAGGCAAGAAAAGAAAAATTTAAATTATCCCTGTTGTCAGAATTATCTTAGTGATTCTTCAAATCGGAATATATTTTTTCTATAATCTGTGATTTCAAACTTATCAAGGGAGCAGGATACCATCTCCCCACCCCACCCCCAGGCTCTCTCTGCT
Source organism: Mirounga angustirostris (assembly GCF_029215605.1). NCBI lineage: Eukaryota > Metazoa > Chordata > Mammalia > Carnivora > Phocidae > Mirounga > Mirounga angustirostris. Next base: position 88,108,091 of record NW_026991709.1, on the reverse strand, counting down.
TCTTCATTTAGAAGATCACAGGTAGGTTTCTCTATATGAAAAGAAGCTTTTTACATGATGGCCATGACTTTATAAATTATTTGCTAACCTACCCCCAAACAGTGACTACAGAAACATCACCCTACAATGAAGCCCAAAGGCCACAATTCTCAGTGACATATTTGTGAGCACATGAGTAGATGTTCAATCTTGCCCTTTAAAAAAAGAAGCTGACAACTAGCAGTTAACAGATAGCTGAAGAAAGCTTTTTTTGTGAAAGAAAGATAGCAGGCAGACAAACAAGATCGAGAGGAGACAGATTATACAAAGAAGAAATGTTCAAAACCTACCATTAAAATTGTAAGAGAAATTTGATGCGTTAAACAAGCAGAGCTTCCCGGTTTCAAAATTAATATGAAGCTACAGAAATCAACACAGCATAGTAATTGACATAGGATAGATAAAACCCATTACCTGTCTAACCTTGAGAGAAAAATCGGATTGCAATTGAAGAACACTCTATAAAATATGTTCAATAATCCTCAAAACTGTTACAGTCAAAAAAACAAGGGGAATCTGAGAAACTGTCACAGACCAGAGGAGACGAAGACACATGATGATTAAATGTAAAGGGATGAGCCCCTTCAACAAAAAAAAGGAAGTAGGGAAAATGGTGAAATCTGAATACATTATAGAATCTAGTTATTAGTAACATACTAATGTTGGTTCCTTAGTTTTGACAAATACACCATAGTAACTTAAGATGTTAACAATAGAAGAAACTGGGTGAAGGGTATTCAGGAACTCTTTGTGCTGTCTTCAAATGTTTTCTGTAAATCTAAAACTATTCTAAAATAAAAAGTTTATGGGAAAAATAATAGATGTTTACAATGATGTTATTCACCTACTGTTGAAAATGGTTTTCTTGGGGGGAGGTAGGAAGTTGGCATCTTACTCTCCTCTTTTCTTTCTTTCTTTACTTTCATAAATTCTTTGTAACGATCTTTTTTTTTTCTTTCAGAAAACCGTAACCTAGTTTTCCTTAAAAACAAAACTCAACAGTTATGATGCCCAGGTTTCCAGCTTGGAGTACTAGATAAATAGTGATTATGTTAGCTAGCTATTTCTGCAATAATACTATAAAACAAACTACTCCAAATTCAAAGGCCTACATTGAACATTTATTTTTCTGTGGTTTCATGAGTTGGCTCTGATGAGTTTGGCTCTGATTGGGTGGGCTGAGCTCCAGGCATCCGGTTAGGTTTAAGTGAACTCCATGTGTCTGTCATTCTCCTTGGACCACCATCTACATATTAGTCTTTCTCATGGTAACTGGTAAGACCACAAGAGGATGAGAAGAAACACATGATGTTTCTCAAGGCCTGGACCCCAAGCTGGCCACATTCACTTCACCAACATTCCATTAACCTTTGCAAGGCACGTGGCCAAGATCAACATTAATCAGCCAGAAAAAAATATATTCTACCTTCTCCAGTGGGTAGTACTGCAAAGTAATATAGCAAGGAACATGGACTCACAATTATAATATGGAAAGGGCATTGTAAATTAAATGTGATGGTTCAATCTACCTTAGTAGTATAATTTACTGAAAGGAGAACAAAATCTCCCTTATCTATGTTTTCATACAAAACAGCCATCAAGCAGTCAGTTTTGTCCTTTTCAGGATCAGGGGTAAGAACCCTGGTAGTCAGCAGCCCAAGAAGTACTAGCCTACTCCCAGAGCAGGGTCACCCCATCCCTTTCTTTGGGAGTAGTGATGAGCATTCAGATTCTGACACACACACACACACACACACATACACACACACACACACTTACAACAGAGTTTAATGAAGAGTAGAACCAATATTGACACTGCCCCATTATGAATCTTTCCACCAACAAGCATCTTTGAATATTTAAATAACTATGGCTTTCTCCCCATAAACCCTGATCACTTATTTCCCTTCCTTTCCAAAAACAACTATTCTTTTTGCTTTCCAAAAGTATTTGGCTAGGATTTTCATCTCAAGATAATAATTAAACTCTCTAGTATTAACAGACCAATCAAAATCCATACCCTGTGGGAATATCAGCAGATGTCTCTGAGCCTCTATTTCCCATTATGTAAAATGGAACAATTAACACATGTCCTCCCTTCCTCAAGTGATTATTTTGAGACTCAATAACTTAATTGACCTGCAAACACTAGAATTTCTAAATTGCTCTACAAATAAAATACTTTCTTATTTAATTAAAAATTAATTGGAGTCAGTCTAAATATTCTGGAAATTATTACAAAAACCTGATTTGATCCAAAAGGTTAAAGGGAGGTAGCTTTGTTTTTTGTTCTCTCGTCAAACATATTGAACGGCAGAATTCAGTCTCATCAATTTCTTTTGCCTTTTTCTGACAGCTAACGCGACATCCAGTAAGAACAAGTTTTCAGGCGTCGCCCAAAGGAAGTCTGTGATGTTATTCCTCGGGTAAATTATTCAGCTTCTGGTCAGTTGCTATGGAAATTAATATACAGCAGTATATTGCTAACAACTTAATTTAATGTTTTATTGCTTCACACCTAATCTTATGGTTTTATTTATTAATAGGTATTTTGCATTTTAAATGAAGAAATGTCTTTCGCTTCCATTATTCATTACTCATTTAGTGTTAGTTAAACTGAAGGTTAGATGTGACAGGAATAAAATTTTCTAAATAATAATAATTTGGGTGAGATATTCCATTATATCACCTGCATTAAACCCTCTAGAAACTCCACAATTGGATATTAGTTATAGTCTAGTTATATGACTACACTATGGATTGTGTTTGTGTACAAAACTGTAACTTTAATTAAATGAAAGAAGTTGCTACTTATGCTTTATTTATGGATTTTTCATGCCAGAATAAAACAAAAATAAGTTTCAATACTAATAAGATATAAAAAAATACATTTCTTTCATCTATGATTTATAGATTGGTAACTGTAATAAGAATGCATTAGTATTTTTCAATGCCTAGACAGTGATGTATAGCTACTTAATTAAAAAAAAAAAAACTCAAACAAAAAAGTGAATGAAAATATTAATGGCAAATGTAATACCAGATGATTTGCATAATGTACATCTTGCTAAATAGAACCTGCACCATTCACTTATTAGTGGTACATGTGAGGGTAGGACTTCCATTAGATACTTTTGTGGCAAAAAAAAAAAAAAAAGAAAAGAAAAATTTTTCTTCCCGAAGTATATTAATTCTCAGTTATAAATTCTCAGTTCTAAAACTGACAACCTCCATGGCCCAAACACAGAAACGAAGGCGATCAGCAGAGATGTAAACCAATGCAGAACAAAAGTTCCAAAAGAAGGAGGGAGAGCCAAGTGGGGCAACAGAGGCCTCAGATAAAGACCGACAGGCTTTTCATAACTCTTGCCACTCACTATCCCAATAGCCATTGACAGGAAGCTGCAGAATATAACCACTAAGCCATTATTGAGGTATATATATACATTTACATTTCCCTTCCAGGCGTCTGCTTCACAAACCTTCTGTCTAGCAGAACAAAGCAGACAGGAAATATAACTGCAATATAAGGTAGAGAGGTTGAGAGCTAAGGCCAGAGAATCAGACTACTTGTATCAACACTGGCTCTCCCAATCTATTAGCTCTGTGACCTTGTACAAGTCACATACCATTTGTGCTCCAACTTCAACAGGTAAACAAATGTTTGTTAATAGCACCACTCTGTGGGTTGCTGTAAGGATTCAAGGAACACGCTGAAGCACTTTTTTGTACCGAGCCAAAATGTGATCCTAAATATGTTAGGTTTAGTGTTTGACTTATTTGAGAATCATTATCTCCAGATAATTTAAAGTCCAAAGTGTTTTGGAGGATAGTAAATATATATCACTGGTCAAAGGTATGTTTCAACAATGTCTGTATGGTTTGGATTAACATACGCAAGATTTTATAGTAAAATCTTCACTTTGCGTTATAGATAATTTGGCTTCTAAATTGCTTATATTCAATGAGGAATTGCCATATCTTTTATTTTTGGCTGAGTCAGCACAATCTAAAGTATTAACCTGTTTTTCACTCTGGCCATTTACAACCCGGTGTAATGGTCTAATAGCCGAAAGAGCCAAAAAAAAAAAAAAAAAAAAAACCCACCAAAGTGCAAAATCTTATGCGTCTGTTAAAACCCCTAGTTTGGCCAAAAATCATCAATATTAGGTGACCCATCTGGGAGAGCATTTAATTGAAAGGCAAATTTGAAATGTGGGGATAAATATTATAATATTTCTGATATTATTAATATGAGAAAAGATATTGCTGCTTCTGTTCTTTTTGGTTTTTGATTATCCAGAAGATCTCAGTCAATTCTTGTTTGGCAAATGGAGTTGAGACAATTAAATACTGAAATATCCTGGAATATTTCTGATATATCACACATGGATCCATCTCCATGGACTTTTCCTCAGAAGTCATTGGGATTACTGCCTGGATTTCAAAATTGCAATTTGATTTATGCTATCCGATTCATTTAATCCCCACTTGTATGTGTGCACTGTAATTCCCATCTAGGTACAAACAACCCACCAGCCTGGAGTTTGAAGCAGACAAGTAATTTCATTTAACAGCTGTTAAATAGGGGAATCCACAGGTAGCTTTCATTCAAATGTTAATTGCTCTCAGTGCTTTGCTAATAAACCCACGCTGAAGTCAGGTACTTTAAGCTCTATTGCAGGAAGATATAAAAGCAAGATGAGTTACAGGCATCCTGACAGAAAAGGAGGATGGATTCAGTCTTAGGATGACTGTGCCGAGGGCCCTGGAACCAGTACCAGCATGGAAATCAAATCGTGATGGATGTTTGTTGGGCAGTAGCTGTGCCCCAGATGGTAAGAGTTTGAAAAAAGACTCCTAGGGCCTAGTGGTGAGTCAATCAGAAAACATTTGCAAATTCAGGTTGTTAAAAGAGGCTGGAAGGAGTAATTGGCAAATTACCAAACTATAAAACTGTGCTGAGCCAGGACAGAGGTAGCCTGTTGTCAGTTGTTTTGGAATACACCAAGTAAATTAAGAGTGGATTTGGAACTAAATAAGTGAACGCGGTGATTTTATTGAGTCAGCCATTTTGAATGTTGCATAGACAATCACTTTCGCCTGACAATCACTTTGTACGTGGTTTTTCGGCAAAGTGCCTGGAAGCGATATTGGATTATCTTTTACCAGCAACTATTCAGAGGAAACAAGTAGCCTAAGGGGAAAAAAATCAATAGCATGATTTGGAGTAAGTCAGTTTGCCACTCTGGACCTCAATTTCTTTCTCAGTAAAATGAGATGATTAAGCTAAATTGGTCTCTTAGGTCCCACCGTGGTTCAACTCTTGGGTTTCCAGTATTTGACTATCTCTGGAGTCACTAAAAAAACAGGAATCAAGTACTCTTATTCAGATACAACAAAAATGCTAATCTGTAACTGAATGGGCTAGGGAAATACACATGATCATCTGTAGGGACATTAGGTCTCAGCAAATAAAGTTATGATTAGGGTCAAACTGTTCCAGGAAAAGTGAGGACTCTGAGGGTAATGCCTCAAAATTCTTTTTTTTTTTTTAAAGATGTTATTTATTTATTTGAGAGAGAGAATGAGAGAGAGAGAGCACATGAGAGGGGGGAGGGTCAGAGGGAGAAGCAGACTCCCTGCTGAGCAGGGAGCCTGATGCGGGACTCGATCCTGGGACTCCAGGATCATGACCTGAGCCGAAGGCAGTTGCTTAAACAACTGAGCCACCCAGGCGCCCCTGCCTCAAAATTCTTAATCCCTTTTGTCCATTTAGCTCAACCACACAAATGTATTTGTTTGTTACATTTATTAAGTATTATGAAATATTTAGTTTGTGCTAGATACTCTTAAGATGCAAGCATATACACAAAAACTAATGGCTGGTAATACCATTTAATTCATTTTTTTAGGTAAATGCCTAAGATTTCATTCAAATTTCCACTTTCATTTTAGGTTGTGGGCACTTCTAGAGGACAGAATTGCATACAAACATTTTTTTTTAATTTTTTTTAAAGATTTTATTTATTTATTTGACAGAGAGAGAGCACAAGCAGAGGGAGAAGCAGGTTCCCCACTGAGCATGGAGCCAAATGTGGGGCTCCATCCCAGGACACTGGGATCATGACCTGAGTGGAAGGCAGAGGTTTAACCGACTGAGCCACCCAGGTGTCCCACAAACAATTATTTTTATAGTCACTTTTTGAATGCCTTTGTTGATAATGGAGGTGACACTGATGAGAAGAAAAAATTTCATCCTAAGCATTCTCCTATTTTGCTGGCATTTGAACATGCATGCTATTGGCCACAGTTAGAGACTTGGGAAATTCAGTTACTCTTCTGAAAGTCTTGAACCTAGAGACAGAGGATATATGTGGAGGTGGGGGGGATAGGAGGGGAAGTATTCTTTGTCAGTTTATTATTTTTTTAAAGATTTTATTTATTTATTTGACAGAGAGAGACACAGTGAGAGATGGAACACAAGCAGGGGGGGTGCGAGAGGGAGAAGCAGGCTTCCCACTGAGCAGGGAGCCCGATGCGGGACTCGATCCCAGGACCCTGGGATCATGACCTAAGCAGAAGGCAGACGCTTAACGACTGAGCCACCCAGGCACCCCTCTTTGTCAGTTTAAAGAGAATTTTCCGGTAATGGCAACTGATTTTGATATACTGTGTGAGTTTATAAAACTTTCATTTCATTCATAACATTCATCACATAGATTATTAATCCTCATGAAACTTCCAGACTGCTTTTTCAATGATTGCTTGCACATGAAAATAGCAATATCTTCTGTCTTCACCCTATTCTAAAAAATTCCCTCCATTTCTGCAAGTTCATTTTCTGGGCATCTCTTGGTGCTACACAGCCAGGATAAAATGAAATGTCCAAATTTGTAGAAGAAGTCCATTTTAGGAGCTCTGTCACCTATGGCTGCAAGAAACCAAAGAGCTAACACACATTCCATACATTCTTGCTCCTATATCCTCATATATAACTATACTGCTACAAATTACTCCTCATTACATTACAGAGTCCCCAGGAGGTACTTCACACATGCTCACAAACCAGTCCCAACTCACCTGATGCTGCTGCACTGGGTACCACCATTCTCCCTGGGAACCACCAAGCTCTTTCCTCCAATGTAAATACCCTTATTAGTACAGCTAATACTACCAATAACTTCTGCCACCATAAGTGGTGCTCTGGAACCCAAGAGATATCAAAGCAACATGGCTTTCTATTACAGAGGTTCTCAAAATAGCCAATTCACAAACTGTTACCAAGAGTAAGGAGGTCCTGCTGGCATGCCGATGAACACTCTTTCTCCTTCGTCAAGAATGTCTTGCTACTATAAAAAGACAAATATCAGCTGAACTAAACAGTGTGCTCACTGACATGGCTTATTACTTACGTTCTGACTCAAGCTCCTTTTTTCATCACAGACCAATTGATAGACTGACACCAGTGCAAGGACCACACTGCATAGCTCTGCTCTATCGTGAAGTGAGGAAAAACAATGTCTCCCTCTGTTCTGATTTTCAAAACTTTACAGGGTATTTGGAAAGTAATGCCGATGCCGAGTGCCTGAAGTTTCCAAGGAAAGAGGACTTTCGTGTTCATTCAAGTGCAAGGACTCACACTTGAGTCCAGTGAGAGAAAGCATTGGGATAGTGTCAAATCCCAGACTCTCCTCACAATCAGCCCACTCTTCCAATCACAAAGGTCTTCTTCTTGGCAAGCTTATCATGCCAGATTCTTTCTTCATTTATGGTAACATCTCTTCCAAGAGGCTCCTTGATCTTCCTGTAACTGAGCCTCTGGCAAATCTGTCTCAGCAGATCACCAGACATGTCTTAATCCCACTTGGGATACAAGCTTGTAAGCAACTGCAACTCAAGCTGGATTCATTCTCAATGTCCTTACTCATTTGTTCACCACTGATTGAGCAGTATGTGCTAAGCAGCACATGGGGTAGGGTAGAAATGTGGATTGGGTATGGCATTCACAATAAGGAAGTTGGAGAGTAATTAGGGATAAGATTTGCATACAAATGCATAAACTATTACATTAACTCTAATAAGTATAATGAGACAAGTATAAAATGTTTATAGGAGGCAGATGTGACATGATTAAAAGAATAGAAAAATATTTGAGTAAGAAGTGACATTTGATCTAAGTTTTAAAGCATCTTTATGATTTATGATTGGGCAGAAGTGTTAACGCAGAAATCATAGTAAGAGGACCGTGAAACTATTCGACATTTTTATTTGTGTTATTCTGTACACACTCTGTGCCATGTGAAACCTGAATTCATTGTTGATAATTGTTCACACTCTGGTCTTTACTGAGTGTATGAAATAAAAACAGCAAGTGGTTCAAGGCTAATACTGTATCCACTACAATTTTTTTGTCCTAATCTTAACTTATACCATATAAACATTAAAAAAGGAAAGAACATGATTTATTTCTGGTGTTTTGTCAGACCAATGCTTTGAGGATGTGAATAAAAGGACAATGATTGATCTAAATGATTCAAAAGTTAATTTCATAGCAGCTATATTTGTGCAAGACAGTGATTATTATCTTGGGAGGTCTTACCATTATTTAAAAGCATTTCTCCTTAAGTCAGAGAAAACTTTTATACCATCAGTAATTTCCTTGCATCCTTTCCCTACTAAATTTTAATTACTTCCTGTGCTTCCAATTAGATTGATTGGGATCTCATCAATGCACTATCTAAAAGCTTTAGTTTCTAAAATGAATAATTTGATGAAGAATGGCAATTAGGACTTGTTTCTTTAACAGCAATTTCAGTCAATTTAATGCAAACCACTGTGGTGTATTTGGTTCCATTTTGAGACTCCTGCTTCCGATTATATTTTATGTGAACTAAATTTTTCATCGATCCCTGAAAAATAAACATTAGTAGTAACTCACAAAGAAACAACCTCCCATTTCCTGTGGCAGTGTAGCAACTTAAGATGTTTACATATATGATCACATGAAAAGCAACTTCCCTCCCATCATATAATAAAAGATAATGGTTTCTCAAGGGCAGCTAAGAGTTTCCACAGACTGACACCAGGGAATATTTTGTTCTAAGCTTACCTCTTGAAAGAAATTTTATTCTCCTTAATAAAAGAAAATTAATGAAGAAGACCCTTCCTGATCAGTACAGGAAAGGAAAAGTATCAGAGTGGACAACTTGGATTACTTGGATCTGCTCTGTCCCCAAGATCCCCTTTTCTCTCAGAGACTCATTAATTTCCACTACTGTCATCCTCAGGGAGGGTGATGACTCCCCTTAAAAGTGCCCCACACCTTTTCCTCTTGCACTGCTAAGGCAGTCTGGAACATTTAGAGAAGACTTACGGAATGTTGGGGAATAACAAAAGGCAAGTCAATGTGGAGACTGTTGGCTTTAGATAACCAGACTTGTGATGCATGGCTGTTTCTCTATATTCTCAGGTCACATGTGTCCTTGTATAACCTCAAGAAAGGGGGGTTCCTGTCTAAATCCCTCTCTTTCCAGTGCAATGGTGAACATATAGAAGGGTCCCATCTTTTACTGATCAGTAAGCAGGTATAATCATCAGATGCTTTAAGTCTAAGCTGAGGGAGTGAGTCTAATCCCTCTCTCACCTACCAGTTCCTCAACTTCAGTGCCCACCAAGCATCACTAGAAATGAGAGAAAAGGAGAATCTACAGACCTTACTTCCAGAAAATTAGATTCAGTAGGACCAGGGTGTGCCCAGAAATCTGTCTTTTAACAGATACCCCACGAGGTTTTAATGCAAGTTCTTTGGACCACACATTGATGAGCTCTATACTAGACACTTTGCTATGACTTTTCCTGATATTTTCTGGTTGTCGTCTTGAAATGAACTCCAGACAAACCTTGTCTCAAAGTCTTCATGGTCTTGCAGTTTCAATAGGCTGAATTAAGCATAAATGATCTTTTCACAATTGAAATCAATTGCATTTGTATGAGACAGACATAGAATAACGCAGGTCCTTCTATACAGGACCTGCCACCATCTTTTATCACAACCTTAGGAAAGGCATTTATCTATGTCCCTAAAATTAAAAGGTTTGGCTGGATCCAGAGTGCAGTTATTTCCTCCATCATTCAATGCATATTTATTGAATGTCTATTATGTGCTAGGTGCTAATGTTTCCAATTCATTTTTAAAATAGGGACCTTTTATATTTTCATACAATCACCAACCATCCTCTCCAAAGGACTGCCAACAGATTTTTAGATACCACTGATTAGGGAAGTATTATCAAAACACCATTGCAGCTTCAGAAACACTTTAAAATAACTCCATTCGATACTATTCAAAATAGCATCTAAACTGGTTTGAAAACTAGTGAGAAATAGTCCTTATAAGTATGATATTTTTTACTTCAGCTAAAGAAAAGGATTGGTGTCCATGTGGAATTACAGACTCTGCACCACAACCCTGAGATCTTCCAGAGACCATAGGCCACAGAGGAAATCACAGGACTAGTTACTCTTCAAGATTCTCTTCAAGGATCCTTCAATTTCAATTTGTTGAGACTCTAAGACTGGTTATTAATAGAAAATATATTGATAAATTGAAAGAAAATCTTAAAGTATACAACTTGATTTCTTTCTTATTTCTTCATTCAAAATGTCAAAACCTGGCTGACAAAAGGAGAGAGTTCTCAAGTTGCAAACTACTCTGTTCTAAGAAGGGGCCTTTATGACAAGAGTAAATAGAACCATGAAATTAGCTTAATCAGGTTTATTTAAATCCATCTTAGGCTACACTAATTGATTGTTTTGATTGGCTTGTACCTATAAAACCAAGCCTAATTGTATTAAAAGTATTAGAGTGGCATCCTAAGTGCCCCTCAATTTTTCATGATTATTTCTGGGAACCACAAAGAGTCAAGTGGCCTAATATCATCTTCATTACAATTTGGTTAGTCTCAGCCTGCGGGAGGCATTTTTGTGCATAAATGCTTTATCAGCATGGAGACTAACAATCTGCACAAGTTAATCAATTCAGTCGGGAGTCTGTTAAACTATACTTAAGTTTATTTTTATGATAATGTAAGCAAACACCTGGATGGAATTGCTTGGTTTTTAACTTTGTGCATTAGGCATAAATCTGACTCCTATCCTGGAGGGTCCTCAAGAGCAGTGACCAAGTGTCATTCAACGTGCTGATCCCAACTCCCATCAGAGCATTTGCACATAGTAAATGCTTCACAGATTTGTGCTGAATGAACCAATAAAGGTAAATAAATGCCTTTTCTCTCAGCTTGCTCTGTATCATATAATAGATAGATATGTGCACTCTCTTTTTAAGACTTTATCCTTCCTGTGCTTTTGTGATAAATATTATCTAGTAAACCAGGAAATTTTGACATTGATTCCTGAAGTGCCTATTTCATTATCAGTAACCGTCTTACCTGCTAAAAGAATTCAGCTCAATGTTCTCTACACACAAATGCAGGTCTTGAATTTTACTCCCACTAAACTGAGCAGAATGTCAATTTATTTAACAATAATCCATTGAATACCAACAATTAAAGGTGAAATGAAGGGCAAAAAGAACATTCAGGCTAAAGCCCTACCTGCGAGATTTTAAAATACACTGGAAGAGAAAAGGCTGATACACAATACCTAACAAACTGTTAATAACTGCTATAAAGTGCAGGTGAAGTGTTATGAGAAGTAATTAAATCAGCTATAATTACCCTTAACTGGATTTACATAGACTCAAGGAAAATGCCTAAAAAATTCAAGCCAATTTCAATAGTCCTATTTCATCTGTTCTTTGTAAGCAAAAGTTCCCATTGACTTTAATGTGTAATAGCTGATTCACATTTTATTCACATCTCTATTTAATTATAATACATGGGTATATAATTAAATGTTCACACCCAAATCCAGAATCCAAACAAGTTTCTTTCCTTGAAATTGCAAGCCCTTAATTTTATACTCACCTGTCTGCCTACCAAGATTCCTAATATAACAATTTGGATTTAAGCAACAAGTGATATGCAAATGTTATATGTAGTCTGGGTAAGTCCAATGCAGTATTAACTACTTCTCAAAAGTGTGCCTGATACCCACATTGTTTGCATTAGTAATCATCTGATCCCTTAATTATAGATGGTATCTGAAGGTCTTCTTTTATTCCCAAATTTGCAACTTAGTTTGTGGTATTTAGAAGCAGATGAATTACCTGGTATAGCTTTACTTTTCCACTATACTTTTAAAGTTTCAATCTCTGTGTTATGTTTGGAAGATACAGAATAATTATTTTCCTAAGCATCACCAGAATTTTGTAGAGTTAGATAGATTTTTAAGGGGAGGAGTTATTTGAGAGGTAAGTATGACATACAATGCACTAAAATACACCTGTTACCTCTCAAGTTGAAAGATTAAAGAATTTAGGTAAATGTGGAGAGGTAAGAATAATATTAGAACCTAGCACCAGTGCCATATTTGTAAAAAAGTGATTGATAGCAACTTCCATCTCATATTGGATAAACAAAATGTCAATCCTGATTAATATTACAAATGACAATATATTTTTCAGTTTAATAACATGTACTCCAATTACTTTACCTGCTATTATTAAGGAGAAACCACAATACGTTTGATAATTATAGATGAGACTGTGACAAATTTATTTACTGGCCTGAATTTTTCCAAATTGCTAAGATAATTGCAAACTATTTAATAATTCCCTGAATGCAAACAATATATTTACCTTAACCAGAGGTGGACTAAGGGTTTAGGGGCCTACAGTTTGTACAATTTGGAGGATCCTTTTGGGGTTAAAAAACAAAAAACAAACAAAAATATACACACAACATTACAAATAAAAAATCAAGTGCCAGAGCCTTAGAAAGGGTCCGGACCAAAGTGAGACAATGTGAGGCAGAGCATCCTCAGCTTCATGGTAATCCCCTCCGATGAAAATCTGTAACATTTACTACAATATATTTGGTTTTAAAAGGCACACCATGCAGAGGTTGGCTTAGCCTTCCTAGATGATTTGTCCTTTGGAAATTATGAAATGTTGTGTCTACTGGCTGGTCGAGCTAGACTAGTTCAACCTAGTATATGGAGCCACCTCCAGTCTTCTACCAAGCAGCAGTAGCTAAGAGGTATCTCTACAGTCAGATTGTTGGGATTTGAACCTCTGCTCTACCCCAACTTGTGCAACCATGAACAAATTACCAGCCATTCCTCAGGCTGCTTCCTCATATGTAAAATGAGAATAACAACAATAAAAAACACCTATTTCACAGGGTCATTAGAGGATGAAAGCGTGATTTAAAGTATGTGAAATGTTTGACACAGAGTCTCAACACCTACCAAATAGGTATTGATACCCACTAAAAAATATATTTGCAGGCTTTAAGTACAGTGCTAAAATGATTATTCCTATGCATTATGCCTAGTAATTTCTACAGAGGCTTCTTTGCCAGACATTGCACGTAGTATAACAATGACTGATGGTCTCTGTAGAGTTTCTCCTATTGGTGGATACCAGGCTTAAACTTCAGAAGAGATGCATCTAATTGTTAAATTATTTTATCCTTTCATTCTATCTGAAAAAAAGTTTTACAAAATTGTACAGATAACTATATATGTCAGAAAAGCCTTAGATTTTATTATTGAAATTAACTTAATAAATATCAGATTCAAGCTTTGATCTCTAGATACTTTGATCGATGAAACTAAAACAAAAAAAAATTATGATTATTCATACATTTGGCCTTTCTTTAAATCTAGTTGACCCCAGTTTCCAAAACACTTTTTATAGATTGGGAAATCAACCCCAAGTGGGTTGATTTCTTCAAGGAAATTAGAGCAGTGTAGAAAAGAAGAAAACTGTTGAATGAATTGCCGTGGCTTTTTGATCTCAGATAAATAGATAACTGTTTTTCCACTTTTAGTTCTAGAGAATAATGAAGAAGACCTTTAGTAAAAGGCTTTCTTAACTCTTAATATTGAAAAAGAAATAATTGAACACTCTTCTCTCCTTTAAAATTTCCTTCCAAAAATTTTCTTCAGAGGCCATAGGTTTTGATAGATTTTTTTTTCATTTAGCTAGTTCAACTAAGTTTCAAACCCTTTTGCCTTCACAAATTTAAGTACATTAATTCATATTTTATTAAATTTGAGTTGATTTGTTTCTGAGAAGCTGATGAGGAATATGTGCAGAAAGTCTGTATGTGTGTTCATATATATACATTATATATGATATTCTCTCTCTCTCCTGATACATATATATATATATATATATATATTTTTTTTTTTTTTTTTTAGAGAGAGAGAAAGTGAGAAAAGCATCTATTGGCTTCAAGTAACAAAAGTGAATCAGATTTATTTTCTTACTTAAGAAGTTTAGGTATGGCAGGTCACTAGTGTTAATTTACTTGATTAATAATGCCATAAAAGACTCAGATTCTGCTCTGCTGCCTTTCACACTTTGGATTGTATCACTATGTGTTGACCGTATCTGTCCCTTTTATCAAAAAAAGCAAAAGCCTTCCCAGAATCTCTCCTAGCAGATGCTTGCTTAAACCTATTGGCCAGAAATGTGTCACTTTTTTTTCCACAGCTGAGAGGCTGAAGAAGTGAGCACCTGTCCTACAATCCATAATGCAAGCAAACAAGGATCAAGGGAATGGGGATGGATATTATATTTGTCACCAAAGCAAACACATTAAAAATAAAACCATATAGGGGCACCTGGGTGGCTCAGAGGGTTGGGTGTCTGCCTTCAGCTCAGGTCATGTTCTCCAGGTTCTGGTTTTGAGACCCACATCAGGTTCCTGGCTCAGCGGGGAGCCTGTTTCTCCCCCTCCCTCTGCCTCTCCCCTTGCTTGTGCTCTGTCTCTCTCTCTCAAGTGAATAAATATATATATACATATATTTATATTTATATATATATAATATATATTATAAATATATATTTATATATATATTTAAAAAAACAGTCCCCAGTCAAGGGGCAAAAGAAATTTTAAAAAATACTAATAATAATACCATACAATTATTACACAATATTTATGTCCCAAAGCATCTTTATATCCATCATATTAATTAGTGAAAGTAAGATTCCTTGCTGGATGGTATTTGTGGCTAATTATTTAAAAACTTAATTCTTCATTCATTATTTAAACACATTTTGAACGACAACTGATGACCAGACACTATACTGTTAAGCACCACAGTTATACAGATAAACTGTTCATAGTTCCCTCCCTCAGGAATGAGCAAGCCCATTAAAAAACCAATTATAGTGTGTGGTAGGTAGAAAAAATGCCCCCCGTACCCAAAGATGGCCACATACTAATCCTGTTTACATGTTACTTTGCCTGGCAAAAGAAAATTAAGGCTGCAGGTCGGATTGAGTTGCTACTCAGCTGACTTGGAGCTGGGGAGAGTACCATGGATTATTTAGATGGGCCCAATCTAATCATGAGTCCTTAAACATGGAAGAAGAGCAGAAAGGTGGGCCAGAGATATGAGATATGAGAATGACTTGACTTGCTTACTGGTTTCAAAAATGGAGGAAGGGGGCCAGGAACCAAAAAATATAGTGGGCTCTAGAAGATGGGACTAGCCCTCAGTTTACAGCCAACAAGAAAACGTGAATCTTGGTCTGATAACTGCAAAGAACTGAACTCTGCCAACAACTTGAATCAACCTGGAAGATGATTCTGCCCTGGAAAAGCCTCTAGAAAGAGATGCAGCCTGCCAACACCTTGATTTTAGCTTGATAAGACTTATCTATAATAGTTACAAGATCAAAAACTTGTTAAGCCACTAAGTTTTCAGCCATTTGTTATAAAACTATGAAAAATTAATAAATAATGATATCTTAATGGCTACCTTAAACAAAAGATCACAGTATAGCATGGTAAGAAATGTCTGGGATGTAATATTAAGAATTTTAGATTCTCTAAGTATAGTAAGTCATAAGGAACCATCAGTAACTTCACTATGGTTGAAGCCATAGGAGAGAAAGTATGTAGAACTTTTTCTACACAGCACTTTCCCAAATTACAACTTCCCCAAGTCCTACAATTCTTGGAACTTAAAATGGGTAACACCTATGGTTTGGATTCTTAAGTTGTTAGGGAGAGCACTATTTAGTAAATCTCTTCACTAGTACACATCTGACATGGGGCAGAAAAATGGACAAATTATTTCTTTGAATTAGTTTTCTGGATTTTTAGTATGATAATTCATGATCCTATGAAAAGAACCTGCATAATCACTAAAGTAAACACAAAATATTGCCTTTCTATTTGAGTTCTCTGGTTAGAATAAAGCAGGGCACATAGCAACTTATTTTCATGTTTTTTACTACTGTGAAAATCCTTATTTACCTATGGCAAAGGATGCCTCAGGCACTAGTTCTTATTAAAGTATATATACAATGCAAGTTTGAAATTTAAAAAGGGGCCTCTACAGCGATCTAAATAGAAAGAAGACATTTATCTTTAGCTTAATTACTGAATAGATCATTCTCCCTGCCATACATCATTGAAAATATTAGGGAGAAAAAGGCAATTCCAGCTCTTCTAGTTGAGGCAAAGCAAGAAAAAAGGCGACTCAGAATAAATATTTAATTGAAGCAATAGAATTGAAGTTTTTAATATAGCAACATCAGTATCATCAGAACAAATTTGAAAAAAAAAAAGTCTGCTATATCCTTCAGTATGATTTTTCAAATGTTGTATGTTTACTTTTTATGAAGACAGTTGGAAATAGAGTTTATTACCAAGGGTACATGGCATGGCCAAATTCACTGGCTAAGCGGATTTACAATTTTCTGTTGTCTTAGTAATTGGCTGTGAGGCTAACCATCAGACCGCCTGTGTGGTAAGCCAATTTGTTCATCAAGGAGAATATAAAATCCTGGTTCAACTGTGCCTCAGCACATTTTTTGCAGTTGCCTGGCTGTTAGGAATTCATGTCCAGTTTATGACTGGAGGGAAGGATTTGGGTCTTACATTGCAATTACGAACCTGCATCAGGACGCTTCAGTTGTTTACAACAGGACAGTCCAGGAGCTGGCAGTAGACCCAGCCAATAAAGAAGGACAAATATTTGAGAGATGACAAAGGCGGAAGCTTGCAGCAAAAGTGCAGTCTGGGGAGTAATTACTTCCTTTAAAGACCCAACAGTCTCCAGTTAAAATTGAGGTGAAATATTTAATAGTTAAAATATGTAATTCTATCTTAACAGCCACCTAACTGGCCTGCTTGAATACCCTCTGACCCCCTCCATTCTTCTCTGTGAGGCTGTGTAAGAGATTTTCTCTAAGATGAAAATACCAACAATGCACAACAATACCCACCCTTCTGCCTAAAATCTTCCAAGGACTCCTTAGGATAAACACAACCCTCAATAGGGGCTATGAGGCTTCGCAACGCCTAGCTGCCACCTGCCCCATCTTACATCACTCTCCCTCCTGCTCCCTGCTCCCCAGGTGCCCAGGCCTTCACATCCCTTGTATTGCTGTGCTCTCTGCTGCCATGGGGTCTTTATATGCACTGTTTTCTCTAAATGGAGGACTGTTCCCTCCCCTCTTGCCTAATTAACTCCTGCTTACTACTTATTACAACTTACTAAAAAAGATAAATCCTTCTTTCCAAGTCCGTACTCCCATGCACCAGTCTGTATCAGTTTTGCATGTAATCATTTGATATTGTTCACCTCTGCCACTAACGGTAAGTTCTGAGTGTATTTTTGCTCACTAGCATTTTCCCAGAACCTAGAAAAGTGCCCAAGACATAGGCACTCAAGAACTATTTCTCAAATATACAAACAAATGAGGTAAGAATATTTTCAGGGATTCTTGATTACATAATTTCTTTTCCACATTGTTATGCCATTATCTTCCATGAAGAAAATGAACCACCATACTGTCTGTCTAGTATAATGCTTTCAACTATCAGTTGCTTAATGTACATTTAAGAACTAGAATTAAAGTCATATAGACAGAATTGCATTTTACAGACAGAATTGTGTTTACACACAGCCCAGGGAAAGGTTCACAATGGCTGGTTTTGACCTGTATATGGTAAGAGCAGAGACAATGAGTACCAGTTTCTGGGGCACCTGGCTGGCTCAGTCAGTTAAGCATCTGACTTCAACTCAGGTCATAATCTCAGGGTTGTGGGATGGAGCTCCTCGTCAGGTTCCTCTCTCAGCGGGGAGTGTGCTTCTCCCTGCCCCTCTGCCCCTCCCCTCTCTGGTGCGCTCTCTCTCTCTCTCAAATAAATAAATAAAATATTTAAAAAAGAAAAAAAGCATACCAGTTTCCTACCTGCCGTAAATGGCTTTGGAAAACACAGCATAGAATATCTTTACAAAGTCCCTGAGAGGTAGCAAGTACTCTAGGGTTGTACCTTACTTAGATCAGCCAATACTAACCGTAGAACAGGAGTAATAACTGAACAGATGAGTTAGGGATCCATGAATCCAAGAGTTAGAATATACTTCATAGATGTATAGCTTCATTGTCCTCATTTTGTGGAAGACAAGCTAAGCCCAACAAGCTTAAGAAATATGTCCAAGCTCACATTCCTTGGGTCAACATCAAGGCTAGAAGCTAAATAGCACAGTTAGACATTCTTGAGTGGTTTCTATATGTCTAATAATGTACTGCTTCTGTCAGAAAATGAATTTTTAAAAATTCACTCATCCATTTGTGCATATGGAAAACATTATTAATAGATATTTGGCAGATCTGTCATAGCAATTTAAAAAATATAAATAGATGTCCTGAATTCTAAAAACATAATAACGAAGGCAATTATTAGTTTTAAAGCAAATTTTTAAAAAATCACACAAGAAATATAATCATAGGACATCACTTGGTTGAATGGCAAACAATATTTATATAGTCAGAATAATGTAAGCAGTAACTATTATTTTAACCAAAAATGATGATAATGCTATTGGGATGATTGAAGAAATATAAGTGGATAATGTCTAAAATTGATAAACCCAGAAATAACAGTATAAATAAATTAAGTATATAAATATATATATTTATGAAATATAAATGTATACACGTGTATTAAAGTATCACCTCTGGGGAGAGGGGATGGGTGGTAAAAGAAAACTGCTGTTTTCCTTAAGCTTTTCAGCCCTTGTTTCAGTTAGGTCCAATTAGGAGAAAGTAACTACATAGTGATTTGAACAAAAAAACTTTAATATAAAAAAATTATTACCTAGGTGTGCCTGGGCATCTACCTTCAGCTCAGGTCATGATCCCAGAGTCCCGGGATCCAGCCGCATGTCCTCAAGCTCCCTGCTCAGCAGGGGGTCTGCTCCTCCCTTTCCCTCTGCTCCTCCCCTGCACGTGCTGCTCATTTGCTCTCTCTCTCTCTCAAATAAATAAATAAAATCTTTTTAAAAAAATTATTAACTGTAACAGGAGATTGGCTTACTGGAGTATTAGCTACTAGCGGGTGAAGGGGACTCTGAAGAATATAAAAATAGATACACAGAGAAGCCACTACACCTAGGGTGGAGGCAAAAGACCCAAGCAAGGAAGGAAGAAATCTGGAAAGCAACCCCCCACCCTAGGGCTGAACTCCAGATCTTGCTTCAGAGGATGCAGCTGTGGCCCTACTGCAAGGCATAAAAATTCTTCGAGGTGTTACACTGGCAAGATTCATTGGGAAGACATCCTCTTGGGTGCCAAAGCAAGCCATCCACAAGGGAGATGCCACAAAAGGGGCTCTCACCAGGAAACTGCTCTCTGGAGTGCCAGTGGTTGTACCCATGAGGAGGTGTCTCAGAATGCCCTTGGAAGCCAGTTGAGTGGTAGTGCTGGGGAAAGCTATCCACAGGGAGAGGCCATGCCTCATGACTCCCTGTGGGTGGTGCCATGGGAGCTGTCCACGAGGAGGTACTGTTCCTTGGAACTTGCTACCAAAGTTCCAGGACACAAACAGGTGCCAAGGGAAGCCATCCACCAGAAGGAGCGACACTGTGATACTGGGAGGCTGGGACCCTGCTTTCAGAATGCTGTGAAAATTTTTCCACGGAGACATCCCTGATCTCCAGGAGCCACTGAAAGGAGCAGGTCAGAACCAGAAAGAGAAGCCCCTTCCTCCTCCAGTGTCTTTCCAAAGCATTCTACAGACAAAGTTTAACAACATGATTGCTGGCAAAGGGGTAATACTTAGTCCAGCTCTGGTTTTGCACAGCAGGCAATGAAGAGTGGACTTGGAGCGGAGACGCAATGAACTGATAACCGGCACACTACTGTTTGTAACTGCTAAATAATGTGCATGGATAGAACTCAAAATTAAACTTTGAAAAGAAATTGCTAAGAAAAGTGCAGCTTGTCTGAGGATATCATATGTTTTGTTCTCTTTGATGGTAAGAATTAGAGTACTCACCTTACTCCCTTCCAAGCTGGCATCTATAAAAAGTCATGTTATCATTCTCAAAGTGTGCATATTTATGACACTCCCATTTATGTTATTCCTTTTATATTATCACTGTTCTTTGTTCTGAGATGTATTTACCATTGTTTTTTAATATGCATTTTTGCATATTATAAAAGTCTCAGTAACTTCTACTAAATAAGACATAGTCTCTGCCTTCCAGAAGTGTATTGTCTGGCTGAGGTCATAAGACACACTCACTTAAAACAGGGGGAAAAAAGTACAGAATCTTATTTAAGTGATAAATTTTGCAGGACAAAAATCGATGCTCTAGGCATTCCTTGAAGGGAAAATATCCAAATTGTAACAGTCAGTAAAAGCTTCCTGAAGACTTAAAGTGACCTTTAAAACAAGAAAATAATCTGTTTCAACCGAGCGGAAGCAGAGGAGAAACAAAGAGAAGACATTTCTTCATGCTCCAGGGAGTTCCCAGGTCTGAGGAAGGTCAGAGTTTGATAAACTGGGATCCTTTGTTGGCCACAATCTGGCCCCACCTGCTCCTCAACATAACCTTTGACCCCTGTTTGATACCAATTCTTTACTTCTTTCACTTGGGCTTATCTATTGCCCTGAACACATCTTATTCATATTGCTGTTAGGCGTTCTTCTCACATCTCCTTGGAAGTCACCTTTCTCCTTCCTATTCGTCTCTCTGCATCTTGTCCATCACCCAAGACCAATGATTTTGGCTTACAGGGATTTCTCCCTTTTCTGAACTTATTTCTGTAGCACTCGCTTGAAGATTATATTATTGTGTGGCAAAGCAGAACAGTGAAAAGCACATGGACCTATAGTCAGAAAACCTGGTTTCAAGTCCTGGCTCTCCAAAACCCTTGCTGTATTCTCTGCCTCTTCTCAGCCTCTGTTTTTGCTATAATTAGGGCTGGTGATACAGCTTCATTGGGCTGTTATGAGGACTGAATGGTATGATATATGTATACATGCCTTGAAATTTTTGCCGAATAAAACATATGTGAGCTATGGTTGTGTCTGTGTATGTGTGTGTGTTTGTGTGTGTTTCCACCCTACCCTCAGATATAAATATACAGATGGAACAATGTCAAATAATTGTTTATATTCCCTTTAGCACCTACTGCAGTGCTCAGCACATAGTAGTCCCTCAGTAAATTCTAAATAAATGTTTAAAACCACACTGGTTTCCATAAAAAAATGTGATACATCTGCACTGTATTTGCCTTATCCTCCCTTATTTGTATGCATTAGAGGCATCCAAGTTACGATATTAGTCACTGCAGAAATTACTGGTGAAAAACAATTTGAACTGGTAATATCCATCTTTGCTACATCAAGCCCTGGGCTTATAAAAGCAGTTTGGAACTCATGAGCTGTCATAGCAATAACACTCACTTGATACATTTTACAGATAGCAATTGCTGGTAAGTGTTCTTGCAATGAAGTACTCAAATAACTGGTATGACTAGGAATGTCAGTCACAGATCAGTCAAGTGGGAAATCTCAGGAAATCAATTTCACCAGCAGTTGTGGAATTCCTAATTTTATTTTGTTTCAAAATATAAGTCATGTCCAGGGAAGTCCAAACAAACTGTAATGCCAGAGCAGTTCAGGGACAGGGTGGAAAGGTGCAGAGCTAAAAGGAGCTGGTTCTGTGGTATACTGTGAAGAGAGCACACTTGGGAGCCAGTCACACCAGGGGCAAATTCCCAGCTCCATCATTTATTAGCATCTAAGCATTAGACCTCAATATTTTTCTACATGAAATGGCAAGAGAGCAGTTGCCATGAAAATTAAAAATAAGACTCTAAAGGACCTAGTCCAGGGCCCTGTGTGAAACTTAAGTGATGAGCACCATGTATGGTAACTCAGTAAGGTGGGCTACATCTGAACGCGTGCATGCAAACCTGTTCCGTGGAGTCGCCAACATTCTGGTCCAGCAAGTCAGTCACCTCAAGGGGTATTCACGGCCCACACTGCACAAAGCGTCTTGTCCAGGATCACAGACTCAGTTAATCCTTCACTTGAGCCCGGGCCTGCTGCGTTCAAGACAAATTCTGTAATAGCCATATTTACCAACGTACTCCCCCCACCCCCTTGCCCCCATGAACACCTCACTGGAAATACCGTTTGGCACCCATGGAGTAAATAGCACCCTACCTGACACCATCTCGTGGATTCAGTTATGATTAGTAAGGGTCCCTGCTTTAAAGGAAATGATGATCCCTTCGTTGTCCTCACTGGGATCCTACAGTAAAGGCTGTAACTGAATTTGATGAGATCTGACATCGTTGCTCCTAAAGAACTTAACCTCTACGATTCCTGTAATAGGGTTGGGAAGGTTAAATGAGATTAGATCTATGAAGTGCTTAGCATAGTGTCAAGCATAGAGTGATCAATAGCACCAACAATAACAGCACTCTTACAACAAGTAGTTCTTATGAGGACAGCTCCAAGGACCTCCAGAAGCATCAGCCTTAGAAGCTGCTAAAAGGGTCATGCATTCCCTTTAAATTAGATGGCTTTTCAAATGTTAAAGTGAAAGAAGGAAACAAATAGGAAACAGCTACCGTAAGGTAATTGTGTGACCTTTTACTGTGGGCGGCTGTGCAGGGGAGCTGAGCTCTCCCACTGGCTGTGCTGCTGTGTTATGGGGGGGCGGGCACCTCGGGCAAATCGCTTCATGTTACCGAGACTCAGTGTCTCTGTGTAAAATGAGACTGTTGCAATAGAAGTGTTCAGGTTGCTTTCCGCTCTACCGCGCTGTGATTCTCAAACACAGAATCTGTTCTGGCGGTGGTAGAAGAAAGCTTTGCGGTAGGAGAGAGCAAGAGCAAATAGAGGAAGAGAAGATCCTGGAGTTGAGATTAAAAATGAAAATGCTTTAAGAGAGTAGCCAAGCAATATATTTGCTTAGAGGCAGGCCTTTTTAAATGTCTGCCATTGACTGCATGACATATTCGCTTGAACAGAACTCCTACAGTAAGTTGACAATAATTTGATTTTCTCTGTTGCCTGACACTCTAAATTCTTATTTCCTAGGTTACCATAGAGCTCTCTCTAGCCAATGTCACTCAGTGAGTTTTGACTGTGCAGGCTTAATATGATGTCAGTTTTGTGCAATGCTATTTACTCCCTATCCCTTCAAATTAGATGTTCTTCTATTCCTGAAAATAAAATATCAACAAAGCAACTAGACAAGTCTTCAACTTAGTAACCTCTCAAAAATATAGTCCTTCTATTTCCGTCTGCTGAGGACATGAGGATTTTTTTCTTATTATGGAGCAGTGTGTGCAAGGAGGCAGGGAGAAATGTGCTGGATGTAATGGGTTGGAATCTTAAGCCGGAATGGAGGCAGGTTTCCTCAGGGGATCCTCTAAAAAGAGAGAAATACAGTGTGTGAAAAAAGCAGAATCTTTCATCTCATAGCAGGTCAAAGAAAGCAGACACTGAAGTTTGTATGTGAGAACAACAGTGAGGACACAGAAAAAGGTCCACTCCTCTCTCACTCTTTCTTCCACCACAAGGAATACCTCCCAAATTCTTCTCGAGATCCCCCTTTCTATTGTTAAGTCCCACATGGGTCTTAGTAGATGAAATGCAATTGCTAGGAGGCCACATTTATTCACCACTCCTCTGGTTTTGCTTTCCTCAAATCTCCAGGCCTCTTTTTTTTCTTTTTCAAATTTTTATTTAAATTCTAGTTAGTTAACATACAGTGCAATATTGGTTTCTGGAGTAGAATTCAGTGATTCACCACTTACATACAATACCCAGTGCTCATCACAAGTGCCCACCTAATACCCATCCCCCATCTAGCCCATCCCCACCCACCTCCCTCCATCATCCCTCGGTTTATTCTCTATTGTTAAGAGTCTCTTACGGTTTGTTTCCCTCTCTTTTTCCCCACCCCTACCATATGTTCATCTGTTCTGTTTCTTGCAATTCCTGGTTCATAGGGTAGTTCTATTTTTAACTTTTTGAGGAAGCTCCATACTGTTTTCCAGAGTGGCTGCGCCAGCTTGCATTCCCACCAACAGTGTAGGAGGGTTCCCCTTTCTCCGCATCCTTGCCAACACCTGTTGTTTTCTTATGTTCTTAATTTCAGCCATTCTGACATGTGTGAGGTGGTATCTCCTCGTGGTTTTGTTTTGTATTTCCCTGATGATGAGTGATGTTGAAAGCTCCAAGCCTCCTTCTCTGCCTTCTACTCATCTCCAAAGAGGAGCAGCAAGTGATCTGTTTGGTGAAGTTGAGAGAGGAACCCTGCATGCCTAACTCAGCTTCTCACACCTCCTGTCCTCTGGGACACAGCCTCCCTGCAGAGGAAGGACATCTGCTTCTGCTGAACGGCCTCTGCTCCGAGGGGAGGCTGTCTGACGCTGTGCTTCAGCATCGGGAAGCCTGCTCGTGGGCAGATAGATGGAGGCCACCTTCTCCACAGTTAAATGTGCAACCAATGCGAATTCTTTTTGATCTCTCATGATCTCTTTTGCCTTACTTCACATTTTGTTCAGAATGCAGGTGGGAGGAGGAAGCTATTGCTGTTTCTGCCCCATCATAAAATCACATGACTGTATGTGCTAGGGGAAATCTGTTATAACTTCCTCAGCCATTTCTTAGTGTGAGAGTTGATTCATTTCTGTTGGTTCCTTCCCCTTCCAGCGCCTCTTTTTCCTCGATGCCTTGTGCTTGTGGATCCATGGAATCGATTATCAAGCGAGCCATCTGTATGAAGATTGAAGAATGAAGATTAATAAAACAGAATAGTCTAGACCAAAAAAAGATTCGCTTCATATTTAATGTGTTTCAGCCATCAGTTTAACTAGAATATTAACTGCTTGGAATTGAACCCTGCTGTAGTGGAAATGTGGGCTAAAAATAACTGTGTCTATTTAAGCAGGCTGTCTAAATCATGGACTTAAACTAGAAGGAAACATACATAGTCTGAATCCTCTCTTTTGCATCCGAAGTACAGTGACAGGCATAGTATAGGGTTAAAAGTAGCATGGTTTATCATCTTGGTTTTGTCACCAATCTGCCATCTGTCAGATCTGCCATCTGTCACTGATCTGTGATAAACCCTTCTGAACCTTGGATTTTTTTTTTTCCTGTAAAATGTGGACAGTAAAAACTGCCTTGAAAAATTCTATGAAGATTAAATTAGATAATGCGTGGGAACAATATTTATATTCTATAAAATGTATATGTATATGTGAATTGCTAATACCATAGAGAGAGAAACTGAAAAGAGAACATTACATGTCCAAGGCCACAAAGCTCTTTAGTGTCCTGTTTTCCAGCTTCTCCTGGAGTTTCTCAAAGTGAGGTTCAAGGACTGTTTTTAAATAAACACATATTTTTGAGCCTGCTCTAGCTGTAAATCAGAATATCTATAGGCAAATCCTTGAATTTGTATTTTAGCAATGAACACAAAATTTGGGAGCCACTATATCTGGTCCATATTTTTTTAATACTTATACAATGTTGCATTCTCAACAATTATAGATGTGACTTCCCCCCTCCCTTTACTTGAAAACATCTTGAAAGAATCAGTTCAGTCAAGTAGTTACATTTCACTCTATTTTAAAATACTTGGGTTACCCTAAGTTAAAAGTGAGTCTCTTCACAGTTTAAAAAACAGCTTTCAAAGTCTGATGGCTGAACATCTCCATCTCAAATTTTCCACTCTCAAAATGATTAATTCTAATATTTATTCTATCTTTCTTAAAGGTCAGTTTGGAACTCTCCACCCTTGGGCAGTGACAGGCCTGGATAAAAATCATTAAACCATAGTGTGACCTATAGTAAGTTTAACAGGAGAAACCCAATTATGACAAACTTCATGAAACTGCCAAATGTCTATATTCTAATACAATTGGGTTATAGCGGACACAGTGCCAGAAATTAGGTCCAGCTTTGCGGAACTTGGAAAGCAAAATGGTTGACTTCCAGCCTCTCTGAAGTGAGCTACCCAGGGAAAAGAAGTGCTTTGAATACAATATGCATACAAAGGCTGTATCATGTAGGCTGGGCTCTGCAGAGCTTCTGGGTCTTTCTGCAGGGTGGTCTTCCCACAGGTGCTGAGCATGCCTGGATTTGGACTGCGAATGAGCTGGAGAGCCCTTAGAGTGTGAGCAGAGGAGTAACATGACTTAGCCTTCATTTTCATGGCATTTCTCTGGCTATGATGTTGGGACTGAGGTAGAAACAAGACCAGTTAGAAGGCTATGGCCACAATCTAGTGCAAGGCGGTGGGTAGCAGCAGGGGAGGGGATGAGAATCCATCAGCCTCTGGGTATATTTGAAAGGTAGAGCTGACAGGATTTGACCCTCAAAGTCAATTTAACTGAGCATTGTCCATATGAAAATGACTCTGCTCTACAAAACACTTTTTAATGAGTTATTTTTCAAGGAATAATCTTAACCTTAAAGAAAAATGGGCACTAGAAAAAAACAAACTATATATAATTATATTAATATAGTATAACATATGTATCACATACAACATAACATAATAAAACCACATATATAAATACAATAAATAAATATAATCTATTCACATATGCAACAAAATATATAGCCTACATATGTTCTTAGTGCAAGCATTTTGTAAGCTACATAGGTATACTCTCGAATTTACTAACTAAATTCAGTTTTGTTTTGCTTTGTTGAAAACACGGTATTCTGAAAAGCTTCACAATATAGATATTAATGGGCGCCTGGGTGGCTCAGATGGTTAAGCGTCTGCCTTCGGCTCAGGTCATGATCCCAGGGTCCTGGGATCGAGTCCCACATCGGGCTCCCGGCTCAGCGGGGAGCCTGCTTCTCCCTCTGACCCTCTCCCCTCTCATGCTGTTTCTCTCTCGCTCGTTCTCTAAAAAATAAATAAAATCTTTAAAAATATATATATAGCTATTAACAACAACAGCTATATTGTTATTGCCACATTCCCTTTTTTCATCTATGAATTTTCTTTTAATATACAGTTGGAATTTTTCTCCCTCAATCCAGCTGTTTGCTCACAGTAGAGCACAGTTTCCTCCCTTTCTATTTTTCTTCTGTAGGCTCAGCTTATTATCTTGCCCTTCCATTGTCCTCCAAGTTCTTAGTTTTTGAAACTGATCTTCCACTCACACACATTTCCCCCGGGAAACTTCTGTTCCACCTTTCACATTGCTGACTAGTTTTCTTCATCTTCTCTCTTTGTTTCCTTGAGCTCGCCTCCTATTGGTGGACCAATCAGGGAGGACCATTTCCCTTCACCCGGGAGGCTTATAAAACCATCTCTGCAAACTAACTAGAGGTTCCGTGATTGAAGTCAAGATATCAGTTGAAGCTATAAATAAAATGTAGCACTCAAAGCTGAAGCAGTGTTTTTTTTTTCTTTAAGTTATTCAGCAGGACACCATCATTTCATCTCTTCTACACATCTTTTTATTACATTGCATTTTAATGTTCAATATGACACCCCAAATGAAATGCTGAAACCCCCTGTGGACACTTTATTGTGTATTCCATCTCTTTTCTGCTTAGAATCAGGATATTAGTTTATAAAAAGATTTTCTCAAATGAAATTAGGGAGTAAAGCAGTGTGATTTAGGCATTCACGGTTGTGTATCAGCCTCCTATTGTGGAAGGATTAAATGTGATTTCAAACAATAGAAGGCAATGCTAGGAAAAAATTATACAGGTGAATGTGTTGATTATGATGTCACAAGTGGGCTTTGGGTTAATATCCCCCAGCAAAGATCTTCTCATAACAGTTTTATTAGAGTCATGATTATTCTAGGATGATCAAATAATTGCTCAGATTCTCCAAAGTATGTTTCCACTTCCATCCCATCTACCATCATATTTGGTGACCTTTAAAAGAGGTCAAAGTTCCTCTCTCTATCTTCCGTTCATCTGCTCCTTTCAAATATGAATCACAATTTATAATAATTGTTAATAATAATTACTATGAAGTAAGTAGTTTCATCACTCCCATTTTACAGATGAGATCACTTGACCCATGGCGTAACATTAATAAGTATCAGACCTGTAAACTGAACCCAGAGAAATCTGACTTGCTACTTTGAACCCTGTGTGGTATCAGTAACACCCCACCGCCCCATCGATGCCAAGGAAGAAGGCATGGCTCCCATTTGAGAAGGAGTGATTTAGCTATGTTTTTAGGAGTGCAATTTCGGGAAAAGATAAATATTATTAAGCACATGGGTGTGAACACTCTTCTTTCTATTCAAAGTACTTTTGTCCAGGTCAGAACTCCTGCATCCCTGACCATATACTATTGTATTAACAGCATCCCAATACAACAATGACTCTAACAGTACTAACAGTGACTAAATAAATTTGTAAATTTAGGCAGTTATATAGAAAGCATAACCTATACCCATCTCCCAAAAAGGGCAAAGTAAAAATATTCAAATTACCAAGTCAAAATGACTTGGTGCCTTAATTCCACAAAAAGGTCTAAACTTCATTCTGCTTATATTGAGCTCTGTGGACACAGAGCCACAATTGATATCTTTAAGATCTGGGGCCAAAGTACTGCAGAAAGAAAAATCATTCTTTTATCCAACAAGTATTAGATGAAACTCACTAGGCACCAATTGTATGTTAGAAACTATTACAGACCCTGAAGGACTGAACTAGAGTATACCTGGTTAAAAAACAAAAGTTGTATTCCCAACCCCAGGAAGTACAAACAGGCCAAATCCTTAAAATGATATTTTTATATTTTAAATTTGTATCAGGAATTCTGTATTAATACACATGCAACAAACAATGACAATAGGACCCCTTCTTAGATCACAAATAATTTGTATTAGTCCCTCATCCCCATCCCAAGAGCTTTGAGGCCATGGAGACATAATTACCAGCAACACAATCTCTGCTGTCAAGTTCAACATCTGGAGGGGACTACCTCCCAGGCTGGCAGAAATTCCACATGGCCCTTTCTACGTGGATGCACACCTCCTTATTCACTGCCTTCCCTGCGTCCTCTGACTGACCCAGTTCTGACTGCCCCTTCATAATTCTCATATGTCATCTCTATTCCTATTCTCATCCAGCCCAGCTTGATCCATGACTGCTCCCAGGTTGTGGGCATCCACTTGCCCAGCACCTGTGCTCCTGTGAACCTCATCTGACCCACCATGGGTTCCCAGTCTCTGCTCCTGGGCATGCTTCCTGCTGGGCAGGCACCTGGCTCACCATTTGCTTGGCTTCTCTTGCAGCCTGGCTGTTCTCCTCATATCCACCCCACCTCCCTTTCCCACCTCCCCGGGCTGTAAGAGCAAGCACATAAATCAGTCACTATTTACTTGCTGACATCCAAGAACATTTCACACAAAAACATTCCATTTTCTAAGCCAGGAAACAAAATGAAATCAAAGACATGTTTTCAGGGTAATACCTTCTTACAATCTTTACTACCTGAAGTTTAGAGATTTAATAAGAGTTAAGTTTGCTCTTTTATCTTTGAGATATTAAAACAAAGTTTTAGAAGAACTAAATGAATAACATGCTATTCAGATCACCACAGGCAATGGAAAAGGACACCGTGTAAAACCCAGTTTGTAAATCTCCAAACAATTAGCATACCAATATGAGCAATGAGTAGACCTTACAGCCTTTCCCAAGCAAACACGGTAATTAAAAACAAATTACTATGTAGCCTGGATGTGGTGCTTTACAATGTACCCCACCTGCCAACCAGCAGCTAAATTCATTCCAAGACTGTCTGGCCAATTAGCTGCTTCCCATTGGGTGACAGGCTTCCTGTGTGAACACCATTTGCAAGAATCCACATCAGATTGGGCCTTTTGTTCTCAGAAGGCAGATTTTCCAGGAGACTCAAGAGCAGTCTCTATCTGGATAAATTTTGCCTCAGCCAGAGAATGTATTCTTTGTACTTTACTTCACAAGAGGCTGGAGAGATTCCAATTTCAACAACAGAATAGAATCCCCAGGTTCTAACAAGAAAAGAATACCATCACATATTTTTCCTA
Source organism: Mirounga angustirostris (assembly GCF_029215605.1). NCBI lineage: Eukaryota > Metazoa > Chordata > Mammalia > Carnivora > Phocidae > Mirounga > Mirounga angustirostris. Next base: position 88,077,580 of record NW_026991709.1, on the reverse strand, counting down.
CAGGTAATTGTAATTAGTAAAAGAAAAATCAAACATTGGATTTTGACAACTTCATCAAAGGCCCTTGGCAAAAAATTCAAGTAAAATGTCTAATTTTTTCTATTACATAAAAATAAATCCAAGAAATCAGGTCAAGTGAAATTTGCTGGCTTATTTTATAATTGATTTTGCACATGTGTGTAGAAATATAGATGCCCAGAATTAAAAGAGAAAACCCAGTGCTTAAATCTTACAACTGAAGAAACGGAGACCCAAGGTCATATAAAGGGGGAAGCAGAAGCAAAGCCTAGCAGTCTTTCCACCACACTATACTCCGAGTGAATTTATATTTATGTATATATTCGTAATATGTATATATTTCATGTGCATAAACACTAGATCTCTAAGTAGTTCTTCACATGCATTTTTACGTGTGATCCTCACCTTCTGTATTTAGGAGGGTCCAACAGCAAAGGACTTTGCTGACAGAATCACTCTTACTTCATGTCACCAGAGAAATGAGACTCCAACTATGTAAATGTAGATTTTTTTTTCTTTTTGTAACTTTGGAACATGTAATCATCCATTCAATGAACATTTACTTAACACCACCATATGCTAGGCATATAGATAGTGAATCTTATGGGAGGAATCATAAATAGGCTTCAATTCTTGAAATAAAACCAATGATCAACAGCTCATTTCCAGTGCTCTGTTAAGAAAGATTCTAAGGAGATATCTGAACTCAGAATAAAAGAGTGATTATGTGTAACTTTCACTAACCATAATGAGTGTAAGGATGGTAGCAAATGTTTTATTTAAATGATATTCCTATTGTAGGATTTTCTCCCAGATCCTATATTCCCTACAGATTCTCTCTCTTCTGTGTCCGTTTAAACGTCTGCCTGAAGTTGTACAAAAGGAATAGCTGCTTGTAGATATTAGCTTCACTCCTTCTAACATGAAAAGAAAGAAAAAAAAAGGAGACTCCATAGAGTTAGGGTTGGCGTGATAGGAATTCTGGGCAATTAAAAACAACCAGTCTGCCACTAGGGAGGTATTTCCTAAATCGGATCTTCGTAGCTGTAGCGACAGACCATGTTAAAAATGACTGCTTTGCTTGAGTTACTGAGACAAAATATGAGGAGTATTTTGGAAAGGCTCTTTATTATAAAACTTTGTTTTTCTTTTATGACTTATAATAGTGATTTATTGAGAAAATTCACTCTTTCCTCATTGATAAATACAGTCCAATCTTCAAGTTTATAACACTTTCTGAGTAACTTTATCAAATCAATGAGTCTTTTTTCATCAAAATGAAATCACAGATACACATTAAGTATGTGTTTAAGCTGGAAAAGAAAGAAAATCGAAATGGTTCTATTATTTCCCTGTTGAAAAGGCTTTTTGTAATCAGTACAAGTCTTTCATTGGTGGTTTCTTTAATCATTTGGTTGGTATAAAACCATAGTGACATGCCCTCAAAATCATGAAGAGAAGCCAGGAAGTCAATATTAAGTTCACTGTAAGAATATGATGAATTTGCACTATTGTCTGGTCTCATTATATTCTTTGTCACAAAAATGAGTTATCACAGAATTATAATGTCTAGTATGTTCTTCTTTATAATACATTCTTATTCACATGACAAGAATTACGACAAGAGGAGAAAATGGACAAAATTAATCCAACCTCATGACAGAAAATACTGCATCAAATTAACTTGTGACAGGCCAGTATTTTTGTGAAGGCATTTATTGATGGCATCTGTCTTATCAGTCTACCTACATCAGTTCTTTATGTGCCTCATCAAAGATCTATCATGAGTAGAACCCTGGAAAAAACATCTCCTGAAAATAGTTTAGATGTAAAGGAAAGAAACAATGGTCATTTTGTACATGATCTTTGGAGGAAATCCCTAACTAAATCAATAACCTGGATTTTACAGCACTCCTCTTAAACAAACTCCATCTTATTTTATCCCTTTTTCGAAAACTTCTTACCACTGAATTTGGCAGCAGAAATTCATTTGCAGATTATATTTTAAGGTAAAAAAAAGGGATAGAAACATTTCAAACAATAAATTAGTTGATACATTAAGGTATATTGGTTTTCCACTTTAGATCTAGGTAATAATCAATATAGAACATTCTTACAATAATAGACATAGTGCAAATCATTTAACCAAAACAAATTAGCTAAATATGAAAATGCAATGCAGTTACTCTGTGAAAGAGGGAAATGATGTTGAGGATGAATGACAATAGATGAATATAACTCATATTTGTTCCTATGTAAATAACCCTGACCAAAGGTAGGCTGGAATAAATGATGTAGAGGTTTTTAAAAGAAAAAGTGCAATGAAGTGTGATGAAGAAGAGCGAGGTCACTAGCCTGGGCCAAATAGTTATCATCAAAAAATTAGGTCTTGGGAAGCATTTACTCTGGGAATTTACCAAAGTCCAGGGTATGGCCCACAGCACTGTAAATTCAGAAACTTATGCATGCTTACTGTACAAGAAAGTTCTCTGAGACATGTCAAACCAGAAGACCAGGGGTTTTTTTGGTTCTTTTGCTTAAAATGACCACTTTAATGAACCAATTCATTTTCAATGACCCATAAAAGAAGATTATATTTTTTTACATGTACCCAGAAAACAACACGGAAAAATGTTCTTGTCATTAAACAAAAACGAAAACAAAGATAAAACTATCACTACATTTCTGTATAGGGGAGGTAAAAATTCTAAGGGAATATGACAACTTTCACATCATGCCTCCATTAACTCTCATTTGGATATGGGTGTAAGTTAAATGACAAATGAGAAAAGACATACATGGAACTAATCAGATCCCCAGTGATTATTCAGCTGCACACACAGCAGAACACAACAAGCTCCTCAAGCAGGGTTCTCATTGACGAATGCCTAAAATATCTTTGCTGGTCCTCCTTAGTCAGAAAAGGTGACTTAGTGTAGTATTGTACTTTCATGCCAGATTATATACCCATTTGATTTTCTTCCAAAGTGAATGCAAGTAACATTTAGCTCAAGTGCCATTTCTGCAGGAAGGTATGAAACAGGTATGACACATTTATACAAGTAGGAAATGCCAGACTTGAAAGTATTACAAGTTGCAGGTCGATCTTGGTTTTAAGAGTTATTCTTATGTCGTTAAAACACACAAATAAGACATCTACTCTTCCAGGTAGATTTAACCAATGGGCATTAACCATTGTAATTACCTATTTCTTGTGGGAAACACACACTAATTACCTGACCTAAATTTAGAATGAAAGTCTGGGGGCTGGAATCATTATTCTGAAGACTCTTGTCTGTGCTTAAATGAAAAACTGTAATGAACTTGTCAAACCAAATTGAATTCAAGTGCTTTGGGAATTCCTTAATATTTTTAACCAGTAGAACAATATATCCTCTAAAGAAACTGTCATATTCATTGTAAACAATTAAATTTTGGAGACTGCCTTATTATAGAGGTATATGCTCTTTTAAAATAATTTAAGATTACCTTTCACATTAAAACAAAAGAACAACATCTTGTAAATATGTGACTCACTTGTCCAAATCATTGTCTTAGTGCATTATGAGAATTTTAACAATATTTCATCACCAAAAATAATAAAGCAGGCCACAGTAGTTATTTCAAATACAGTGAATGTAATAAAGCTCATTTAATCAATTCTACACTAAGAAAAATTAATTTCAAGTTAGGAAATTAGGTGGATTCAATTGAAAACACACACATATACAAAATCTCATAAGCCTACCATGATGAAATACTATGTGCCTAAGAGGAAAAAGAAATGATCTAATTAAATCCTTGAACTTTATATCTTTTATAATCATACAAATATTGACCTTCTCCATCATTCTTACCTCTGCAAATCTGTGTTACTCATCTAAGGAAATAATGTAGGATGCCACTAGTACTTACTATAGTTCTAAACTTTTCTATTTTGATAATCCTTTACATATCTTGAAATAATCAGGGATATTCTGCAATTGATTTTGAATAGAGTATTAAGTAAATTATTTTCATGATGCTGTTGTCTTTAAAATTATTCAGTCTCATATTTTCCCCTGAGGATAGTTGGACACACCCCATTCATTTTCGCTACTGACTGTTCCTCTCCCCCTACCCCCACTTGCTGCCCTGCACACATCTCTTTAAACTTATCTTAAACCCAATTCAATGGTTTGAGCTATGGGCATTTGGCTGCTTCCTTCCTTATGCATCTCTATGCAACACTGCTTCCTTCACACATCTCCAGTTGTCCTGGGATGTTCTAGATAAAGAACCAAGATTCTTTACTAGTTTCCACATGAAATTCACTCGCCTTATATATTCTGGACTTGTTAGCTTGACTAGGGTTGAGGAAGGTCATGGTCTTTGCTATTTCCAGGTTGTACCCAGTCTCTGTTTCTCATCGTTTCTGATCTCTCCCTCTCCCTCAGGAGCAATAAGCAAAAAGTTCCGTCTTACCTAGTAGTGTAGCTCCATCCAGATCTCGGCCTCTTCATTCTCAGGTCTTAGCTTCTATTCTGGGCAATAATCAAATCATGTTGCCAAAAACTCTTATGTTCTCCCCTCTTTTATTTTTTTTTAAGATTTTATTTGTTATTTATTTGACAGAGAGAGAGAGAAAGAGCTCTAAGCACAAGCAGGGGGAGCGGCAGAGGGAGAGGGAGAAGCAGGCTCCCCCCTGAGCAGGGAGCCCTGATGTGGGGCTCGATCCCAGGACCCAGGGATCATGACCTGAGGCAAAGGCAGAGGCTTAACCAACTGAGCTACCCAGGCACCCCATGTTCTCCCCTCTTAAAAAAAATCTAATGAGCCTCAATCTCATTACCTTTCTGTCACCCATGACTCCATGCACACAAATTATTTTTCTTAAATATTTATTGAGCACACACTTCATTTAACACTTAGGGGGCTCACACAACACTAATGAGGTTGGAGTGGAAGAGTCCCGATATCAATTTCCTGTTACACTTGGTGTGAAAGGTAAGAAAATAACTATAAGCTTTCACACTCTCATTTTCTTCTTTTAGAAACTGTGGGGCGCCTGGGTGGCTCAGTTGGTTAAGCGACTGCCTTCGGCTCAGGTCATGATCCTGGAGTCCCAGGATCAAGTCCCGCATCAGGCTCCCTGCTCAGCAGGGAGCCTGCTTCTCCCTCTGACCCTCTCCCCTCTCATGTGCTCTCTGTCTCTCTCATTCTCTCTGTCTCAAATAAATAAATAAAATCTTTAAAAAAAAAAAAAAAGAAAGAAAGTGTGAACAATACAATGTCGTTGCATGAAATCAGTTATGGGAAAGTGAGAGTATGAAAGAGAAGTAAGAGTTCATGGAAAGCAGTAATTCTACCCACTATCTCACTCTTTGAAGTTAGGTTCACAAGCGATGGTACACCTATCCCAAACCCACTGCAGCATGTTGATGAAACTTATGAAAAGAATCGGTAAATTTTTTTAAAGTCTCCTGGCCTTTGACAAGGGCAACATTGTTCAGGTGGCCCACCAAGCTCATGCAATGACATTGTAGCATTCCAAGAAAAACACTGAGGAATTAATAGTCACTGAGAAACACTGACTGAAGGAAAGTTGTAAGAATTGATAAAAATCTTCTCTAGATAATGATGACAACCAGGAAGAGTCTAGTCTGCTGGGTCAAATCTTTCTTTTTCATCTGTTGAAGTATCCCTAGCAGGGAAACACTGAATGGTTTGAGTTCCAAATGCAATCTCTATTGAATTATATACAAATTATATTACATTTTTATATGCACTATATATATTATTTGCATTACTGAGGGATTCATTGTAGAATCTGTTTAACTATAATGAGTCTATCCACATAACATCTTATACAAATTTCCAGGAGTACATCTGAAGACTCATAGAGCTAGAAAAATACAAAAGGTCTTCTAGTCTCATTCCTTCATTTCCAGCTAAGAAAACTGTGATATAAAATAGTTGTATTACACTGTCCTAAGTGTGAATAATAACTAAAGACTCTTGATTGCTAGACTAGAAGATTCGTGATTCTTTTTCATCTCTTCCATCAGTGATTCTCAACACTAGCTGCACGTTAGGATCAACCAGGGAGCATTTTAAAAACAGCCATGTCCATGTGTCACCCTAGAGATTCTAACTGAATTGGTTTAGGGTAGGCTCTATCATCTACATTTGCTCCCCAAGTGATTCTGATATATAGCCAGAATGGAGAACCCATTGTCTCTTTTGGTGTGTAATGCTGAGCTATTTACCCTCAACTCCATGAAACTGGAGGCAAGAGGCAGGGAGCAAGGAATATGCATCGTGATGAAGTTTACAACACTGCTCCCTGGAGAGCATACTCAAAAGTCTGACCCCTAATTCACTAGTTCTTAGATCATGCTTTTGCTGAGCTCTATCAAAAATGTGTAATCTTGAAACTACTATACACTGTATGTTAACTATACTGAAATTAAAATTAAAAAAAATGCTCAATCACTAAAATCAAATAATTTTTTCTCTTAATTCAGAGAACAATATTAAGCTAATAGCATGTCCTCGGTTTAAAGATTTTCCCCAATAATTATTTCTAAATCTTTGACAGATGTTAGAGATTATCTATGCTAAAATCTAGCACAAGATGGTATCTGATTAAGCACAAATTTTTATATTTATTTCCTTTAAATTTAGGATAGCAAATATTTTATTATTTTGCCTATTGCCATCTACACAAAGTGAGAACAACTACCCTAATTTCTTATTCTATACCCCTACTTGACTTCAGTTTCCAAATCCAGAAATTTTGTAGTCCTTTTGACTGAAACAATCTTGAAAAGAGTAGATAAGAAAAGAAAGATTTATTGGATTGAATTTGTTCTTCTCTTAGAGTTTTCCAGTAATCTGTTGTGAAGATATTTCCTTTTTTCTATTCATAATTTCCTCAGCTTTGTCTCACTCACTAAAAATTCTAGTTTAAGATTCAAAAAATCACTTTGAGTCACTAGATAAAAAGAAAAGCATGCAAAATCTCCAGAGTTAAGAGTGAAAAATGGCTGGTTTGGTGAACAAAAAGCAGAAATTCAGTATAGAACATGAGGGGAGAAAGAGTATGTGAATGCTAAGAAATGAGGCAAAAAGGCAACCATCTAGCCATCAGCCTATTGTCAAGATTGAATGACTTCCTGTATTCTTTGGGGCTTCACTCTTATCTGATTAGATAAGTGCTAAATAGTGCCCTGATCATCTTCACGACCACTGGATATGGGTATAAATTTCCTGATCTATGCTAGCTGCCAGATTATAATTCCTAATACACTACTTGGTATTTCTTGTTCAAAAAATTATACAAACCTTCCTTAGCTAGATGAGATTTAAAGTCTTACAATCTAGTCCCAATTTACTTTCCATCCCTTCATTTTCACCGGTGAGGAAAATGAAGCCAAGGTCACAGAGTAGTAAGTAGCAGTAAGTAAATGCTTTGTCCAGGATTTTAACTTAAATTAGTTTAAACTGTGTCCCTCTCACACTTTTAGAGAGCATTATTAAAGGGTCAGTCTTGTGGTTATGGTGGCATTTGAGCTGTACTTGGAAGTCAATAGGGGTGGGAAGAAGGGAGAAAAAAAAAAAAGCTAAAAAGGGCATTTTTTTTTTTTTTTGGTCCACCTAGCAACCCTGGTATTCTGGAAAGTGTGTCCCTGCCCCACCTCCAACAGGCCTACAGTTAGTGTGAAGACAGCATATTATCAAACATGACCCTGCCCTCTTGGCTATAGCTGAATGATCTAGGGATAGGCTGACTCAAACCAGAGCCTTTCCCATGATATTTAGATCTGTGACCTAGAAAGCCAAGTTGGGTGGTTGTTGGCCATATTTTCCACAATGGAAAATACATTTAGGCAGTAATTAAGAGTGACACCAATAAAGCAAAGATGAGAGGCAGAGAGATTTCTCAACATAGTTAAGTCCAGATGCTCATTTGTTAATATGGCCTGACTGCTTTGTGATTCTTCTTCCCAGGATATCATCGTTCTATAGAATAGTCCAGTATGTTTTGAATAAATCTCATCTTTTGCTGAAGCTGAGTCCATTTGAGATCTTGCCACTTGAAATCCAAATAACCCTAACTCGTACATACACTTCCAGGGGTGAGATGTTGCAAGTGACAGACCTGACTGAGTCTGGGAAAGGGGAGAAGTGTGAGGATTCCAAGAGCCTGAGCTGAGCAGATGGCACTCCTTGCTCTGTAATAGCAGAGCAGTTGGTTAAACTCTCAATGACTGTCTTCTGAGTGCAGAAGACACACTCACAAAATCTATAGCAATTGAGGACAAGAGATCAAAATCTAAGGAAACTGAAGACTGTTGGCTAACTCTTATGAACTTAAGTACCGTATTAAGGGGAAAGAAAAAAACACTGCAAGCCGGTCCACTTGAAAGCAGTAGAGAACAAATGGAGGAATATAAATTTGTTATGGGAAACGCTTTCTATCTAGTGATTTGAGGTCAATGAAAATTGATAATCAAATATTTTTGTGAATAAGAGAATAAAACACATGATCATATCCTAAAAGTGGGGACCAGTTAGGAAACTATAAATACTGGAAATGGGAGTGGAAAGAGATGAGAAGAGCCGGGGACTCTGAAGCCTGATCCTCCTTGTGTCTCCATGTACATAACACTTTCTAACTCCTACCTGTCAAAGAAAATGATGCTTCTAATTGGAAAGCAGTTTTTGAGCAGCAGTAAACTTTCTAGTGTACTTTAAACCTGTGCAGCCTCCTCCCTTTTGGGTCCATTCATGTTTTATTAGGTTGTTAGCTGCAGAGAAAGAACTCGCAGGCAAAGTGTTTAAGAAGCAGAAGCCCAAGGGCCCAAATACAAAGAGCATGGGCTTGCCTTTCAAAGGTGGATAGGATTTCAGCAGACAGAGAAAGGAGCAAAGAGAAACACAATCGAGTCTAAGGGCAGGATGGAAAACTCCACATTTTGTAAAAGGAGGAGGTGACAGTCTAGTGAGATAGAGCACAGGGCACATGTGTAGAAGGGTATAGGAAATTAAAGCTGTCGGCAACATCTGGGGCCGTATACTCTAGCCACTCAGAAGCCTCTTTCATTGAATTTCTGGCTTCTTAGCTTCCCTTCTTATAAGCAAAGTTAATGGTACGCTGACTGCCAGACAAGTAGAGTGTCACTGTCACTCCTGTTCGTTCTACAGTAGCACACCACCGGGCCTCCTTTACGAGATGACCCAAACTCTTTTTTTTTTTTTTTTTCAAAGATTGTATTTATTTATTTGACACAGAGAGAGAACACAAGCAGTGGGAGTGGTAGGGCAGAGGGAGAGGGAGAAGCAGGCTCCCCGCTGAGGAGGGAGCCCCACGTGAGACTCGATCCCAGGACCCCGGGATCACAACCTGAGCTGAAGGCAGACGCTTAATGACTGAGCCACGCAGGCGCCCCAAGATTACCCAAATTCTTAACGGTAAAGCATATTCCCTACAAAAGAGCTTGAACTTTTCTTAATTATAATATATATAAACATAAAAATATAATTGGCTCTATCTCTCCTTCCACTACCCACTCCTCCCAACACCAACAAACACAAACATACAAAAATGAGTATATTCAGATTACATTTAATGCAATAAATGGCATCTTACCTAGAAAAATATTTTTTATTATGTTATGTTAATCACCATACAGTACTTCATTAGTTTTTTATTTATTTTTATTTATTTTTTTATTATTATGTTATGTTAATCACCATACAGTACATCATTAGTTTTTGATGTAGTGATCCATGATTCATTGTTTGCGTATAACACCCAGTGCTCCATGCAATACGTGCATGAAATATTTTTAAATGAGTATCATTGAACTTGCTCAAGAAACAAGTGTCAACTTGATTATATGTACTGAATATATGTATATAGCTATACTGTTTCAACATGTTCAACATTGAACAATATACTGTTCAACATGGTAGCCAATAGTTGTATATGACTATTTAAATTCAAATAAGAAATTAGTTTCACAGGCACACTGACCACATTTCAAGGCCCAATTGCAACATGAGGTTAGTGGCTATGGCATCAGACAGCACGGTACAAAATACTCCCATCACCAAAAATGTTCTACTGAACAGCACTGGTTTACATACCAACGATTTAGAATGATCTAGCGACCGTAAGGCTCAGTAAGGTGGTTTTAAATCTTGTGCAACAAGCAGCTAGGCTCTCCCAGGTTATGAGGGGTACAGGGAAAAAGATATTTAAGGGGTAAGAATTAGGCTTTGGGGAAAAATTATAAAAGAACAATAAGATTGACACTAAAAGTAACTAAACAAGGTCAAAACAAGTTTGATGCTGGTTTGATAATATTTCAGTGGTATTTTTAACCTCCCTATGGGTCTTTTTCTCCCAGCTAGAGTCTTCTGCTATTTTTCTGAAACCTCCTTCAGAATCCCTTTCTTATGTTCCTTAGTCACTGAATAGGAATAAAAGCATCACGATAGAGTTGTCCAATAATCCCAAGATTTGAAGGGAAAGTCAGATCCAACAAGAAACAATCATTTCCTCTCTTCAATGTCTAAACAAAACAAAACCCCATACAACAACAGAAGCCCTCAAGCATCCATGGCTGGGGTGGCAGAGGGGAGGGGTTGAGGCACTCCCCACGTGCACAACCAGGTGTTGAGAACAAGTGCACACTTAAGGCACCCCCACGTACAAATTGGGCACTTCATCTCTGCCCTTAGAACAGTCGTTCCTCTGTAAACAGGGAATTTCCTCGGATTTTCTATGAGATTTTGAACAGACATCAGAAATAGAAACCGAAAACACTAGAGCAGACAATGTCTGATTCTCCTCTTTCTTTCCTCCCTGACTGCCATGTCACTCACACGTCTCTACCTGGTGTAACTGCGACCCGAACATTACAATGAGCCAAGGTTTTCCTTTGGAACATATTTCGAGATTTCAAGTCAAAGGCAAAATAAAATGACCTCCTAGAGGAATCATGTCTACATACACAGCCACAACCACCGCTCTCCCCAGAAGCCAGGCCTTTAGTTTTGCTTAACCTCAACTTTTTCATGTGACTGTGCAACCAAGATATTGCAACATCGCCATGTACTTGATTAAAGATGCAGCCCCTTTATAGCACATTTCCAGTAAGATAAAATATTCAGTAGCATGATTTCTAGACAATAAATTTTCCACAGTATGACTTATAGCTGGCTCATCAGCCACAAAAGCTGAATAATAATCAAAGTTAACCTCTATATTTCTAAAAGGAAGACACTGGTGTTTCCGATCTTAATTCTTGCCTGACATTGGTTAAAGAGGTGCTAATACCCCACATTTTACAGTGCCATCAATATTGCAAATAAATGCAGAACACAATGAAAATATTTATGTGTGGTACTATCCAGAAAGATATAGTTAGGAAAAATATGGTAAAGTAGAAGTAACCTTGACAAATTAGGCTTCATTGAAATACTTCCCAGGCCTTGCCCAGAGACATAAATAATTCACAGAGCCCAGCACCAAATACAAATGAAGAACATTTGTTGTTATTCCATCCCTCTTTTATTTATTTTTTTTTTCGGCCATAGCATTTTTCTCTCATAATGAAACTCATTGTGAACCACTTTCTGTGCTCTCTTGTACCATAACCTACAAGTTATGAAATGTCTAATTCACCTTTATGCAACTATGCCCAAGGATGAGGTGTTTGTGTGTTTGTGTGCATGTGTTTGTAAGCAGTCCACGGGACCCCTGCAATACTAAATCATCATCAGATCATATATGATAAATTAATGTTTGGAAAATTAATGTCACCTGGAAACTCAATACAACTGACCAATCCATTAGTAAAACATGTGGCTATATGACAAATGTCCTTTGCCTGAGAGTAGAAATTACTCAATCAGTGAAAACTTAAATTCCATTTTCAAAGTTAAAGAGACACAGTTTATTCTTTACAAAAGTAAGTGAGAATATGTATGGATATATCAGGAATCAATGAACTTGGACCTTATCCTAAAGCCCTCTCATTAAAACCCAGAATGCTTTATTCAGCTGAGTCAACTTTAAAAAAGAAGGAAGTGAATCGTGTGACCTGGTTGACATCTGAAAAGGCAGTTGATCTGTTCCATTTTAAATAGTAGCTGATGTTCCAATCTCTTTAATTTGTAACATTAATGTTAGTATAACTGAATTTTTCTTATTTTTAATCTAAGAGATATATATATATATATCAGAATATCTTCACTGAAATGAGGAAAAAAGCATAGATTATAAAGAATAGGGGGGATGATGGGATGAAAGAGGGATAATATGTGAAAATAGAAGAGAAGAGGACATGGAGACACAGTTGGAAAGTCATGTGATATAAGAACTCATCCGCACAACAATCTATGAAGGAAACAAAAGAGAGAGAATTATTCTTTTCAGACTCTGCATGAGACATTGGAATGGAGTAAAACTTACACCCGAGTTAGAGTCCCAGCTTTGCCCATTATCAGCACAGTGTCCTTGTCAGGTTATGGAACCTCACAGACAATCATTTCTCCCAATTGTTAAACAGATAAAATAATCTTGTAATGATGCCTTGAGGATTAAATGAAGCAGCCTCTGTAGAGTGTCTGGCACCTGGTAGAAATTTCGTAAATATCAGTTTCCATCCCTACATAACTGAAGACACTTACTTGCCCTACGGTGCTGTGTGAAAATTTCTCTCGGCTCTATTTCTACGAATGGAATCACAAAGTCATAACGTGTGTGTGTGTGTACGGGTGTGTGTGTGTGTGTTTGCATGTCATCCCGGCGCAGGGACCATGCTAATCGTCTCTGCATCCTTCCAGTTTTGGAATACGTGCTGCCAAAGCGAGCACTGCACAAGTGTGTCCTTAGTGCTTAATCCGATTAAGTTCTGCCAGGTTACTCTGTGCTGCTTTGCGCCAGACTCCACAGCCACAAAAGTGCACAAGCGTTCCTGGTCCCTGCATCCTGCTGAATGCTGTACTTGACTTACCTCATTCAATCTGCATGACAACTCTAATTAAAAACAGAGTACTCTTCTCTCCAACTTGCAAGTGAGAAAATTAGGGCATAGAGAACTAAATAACCTGTCCAAAGTCACAGCTGACAGTGGGGAAGACAGGTGGCCTGTTTCCAAGCTTTCTTTTCATTGTTATATGTGACGTGAAACCTTTGTCCTCCTTGGCCCTGCGCAAGAAAGGTAGCCTGAACCAGTGTTCTGATTCACAGCCTCTACTCCAAATCCTTCTACTCCACACTTTCTCAACAGAAACTGATACACTAGATGTGCATGGGATTGCCCATGAAAGTTTGAGAAGAAACTCCATGATTCTTGGCAAGGCAAAAATTTTAAACAAAGAGGATATATATTTAACTCAACTCAAAAACACAAACACCCTGTGAGCACCCCATTTTGGCCAGATGCTTTCTAGATGGAACACTGCACAGAAATTCAACTGAATAAGAGTTTCATCTTGAAGGAATGAAACCTACCTTTCTAGAAATCAGGAAAGTATGTAAACAAATATTTAGTCATTCCCTTCCACCCCCAAAATGCTGCCAACACTTTCTCTGATGTCTTTGCAGATAGAATCTGGTTCTTTAAGTTATTAAATAAAGGAGATTTGCCATTTGGGAGAGTCCAAGCAGTGGCAGGGAGGGGCTGGTAAGGGGAAAAGCCCCCCTCGACAACCTACTATTCTTCCTCTGCAGGCCATAAGAGGGTATATTATCTGTCAAGGATTTAAAAGCAGTAATAAAATCAATTTAAAGAAAGTCAGGCTTTTTTTATTATCACCATGCACTGGCAATCTAAACAATGCTAGTGATAAATTATTCAGTTTCCACTCATTGGGGAGAACCTACCTTTATGTCACTTGTTCTAAGAAATTGCTACATTTCAAAGGTGGAAGCTAAAATCTGACTTTAGAGAGCTGTGTCTTAGATCTTTGTTCACCACTTTAATGTAGATTTTTATTCATTAGTAACACCAGTATTGACCCACGGTTCTTGGGCAATCCTTCATTTGAGGAAGAAATGTTAATGCATTCCATTTCATAATGTGAAAACTAACTTCACTGGGAGAGGTGTACAATTCCACAGAGAATATTCTGCGAATTGTTTTTTGCTTCCTCTATTTGGGATGGGATATAGGGAGAAAATACAGAAAGAAGGTTCTCCAGTATAGGATGGATAAGTTATTGGCAGGCCCAGGTAAATTGCTGGTAAGGGACATAGAAAACAGACTCCAAAAACTGTGGTGTCAGATATCCGTATTTAAAGTTTCCTACTTCATACTATAGGAAAATTTTGTCAAAACACCACAGTCTAATGTTATTTACACTTTGAGGAATTACAGAAGGGATATATGTCCACACAGAGGATGAGAGGGATAGACGAATACCTTCAGCAGCATGGAGTAGCAATTATGAGATGATAAAAGGATATCAGCAGAGAAATCTGGAGTGAAATGTGTCTAGGAACAAAAAGAAAAAATGTGGGAAATGTATTAGCCTGAGAATCACAAGCGTATGCCTAGAGGGACTGTGGCAGAAAACATAAAGCATTAAGAGTTGAGTGGATTATTGAAGAGTTCATGTGTCTCTAAAAGTCTGGCCAATACTCACCACTAAACAGTTGTTTCTGGGTGTATAAAAGTGTCTAGATCTACAACTATGCCCAGGGAATTCCAAAATTTGAGTTTAAATAGGAAATCACTCATTTCTTAAAAGCTGCAAAATAATGGAAAAATAGTATCCACCCTTATTACAACTGCTGATACTCATGCCTTAGAAATTTTCATAATTTCCCAAGGCTCACAGGAGGGGGATTTGCAATACACATGAAGAGAATATGGATTGTTACTGTATGATAAAGAAAAGGATGACCCATAAAAAGCAGAGCTTGAATATATTTATAACTATGAAGCAAGGCAGACCATGCTAAGTACTATAAGGACATTTTAACAGGTTATTATAAAAGATTCCATGGACAAAGGGAACTTGAACTGGTTCTTATTAATAGTTAAGTTATCAACAGAGAGAGTTGATGGGGAGAAGCAGGAAAGGAAGGAAAAAGAAATGCAATTCGAGATTTTTAAAAATCTAATGTGTTTGGAGAATGACAGTGATACAGGTTCACTGGATAGCAAAGTACAAGAAAGAGGGGGACATACGACTAGAAAGGTAAGTACAGTCTCACCACAGGCCTTGGAGAACAATCTGAGTGATTTGCACCATGTCCAGTGTGCATGTGGAACCTGTAAAGAATTTTAAAGGTTGGTTACTATAAATGTATTCATTTATTATGCATCTAGATTTTCCAAGAACATTATCAATAATGGCAAATCCCTAGAATAATTTTCCAAAGTATGCCATACTACTGGCGTTTTCTGTCAAACTTAAAGCAACAAAATAAAGTTGTGTTTAACTAAGATAACCTTACCTGCTGCATGAATGATGATCATGGTTCCAGCAAATACACAAGATAATATGAAAATACTTTAAGCAAAGGAGAAAAACCTACACTTAAATCTAAGGGGGAAAAAGTGTTGCCCTATGGCTACTGGGCACGTTTTGTCACAAACACGAAGTGTTTATGGACCCCAAATGCCTCACATTGTTTTCCAGAGTCCCCAACGTCCAGTGTTTTTCCTGCAGTGCAACATATGTAAGCTGCTTAAATCAGCTTCTGACATCGCTTCAACTTCAAACTGGAGGCTATGTGAGGCTTAGCAGATGGCAAAACCCATCCAGTTCTCTAAGTATGTGTTCAGCATAAGGTGCTCGTATGTTCTCTTGGACCCAGCTAGGCTGAAATCTTCCCTTGGAGAAAAAAAATGCATGGTGTTCAGTTTGATGGTGAGGAGTCAGAACTCCAGTCACTTGAACTATGTCTTGCTTTTTTTCTTTCACAAAGGTTAAGAGCACAGTCACAGTGGCTTACCTGCCTCTTAACCAGGCTTAGGAAAACTGAAAGTTGATTAATTGCCTCACGACTGTGGTTAAATTTAAGTCTGGATAATTCAAGATTCTTTAATCCTTCCAGAAATTTAAAATTCTCTTCCTTCTTTCAAGTCTTCATTTTTAGATTCTTCCACATGAAGTCCAGACTCAGGAAAAAAAAAAAAAAAATCAACAGTAATGACAGTCTCAATAATAAGAAGGAGGTACAGATACTTACATCCAGGATAGAAAAAGAAAACAAACAAACAAACAAAACAAAGCATGAAAGAGCCAAGAAGCCCACTTTGCTGCAGAACAATTATAAATTCCCCAATCTGATATTAGGGGCTTTCCACAGTCTGGCCCCAGGCCATCTTTCCAGACTGATTTCTTTGTATCTGCCACAACCATTCAAACTGGACTGGTCCCTATTTTCTCACATTATGTTGCCTCACCTTGGTCCCTCTGCATAAGCTGGTCCCTTTTCCAGAAAGGACTTTTCTCTCCACCAACTCCAACTTATCTTTGTGATTCTGGCAAGGCTAGAAAACAGAGTCCACGATGGAGGTGGGCTGGTGGAAAGAGGGAGTGGTGAGGAGGAAAATGGAGATGGAAGCCAGAGGCTAAAGGCCATGAGTCTTTTACTAGGGAACTTGAACGTCATCCCCCTAGGCCACTGTTTCATAAACCACTGTCAATAGACAGTTTGCAACTGAACTATCTGGGGGCCTTTTTAAAAAGACAAATTCTCAGATCCAGATATCCTAATTAGTATCTCTGGGTATGAGGCCCAGGACTGGTCTTTCAATAAGCCAATTAGGCTCCGGTGATGAATTAGGCTTAGGTTTAATTCTTTAATACATGAAAGTCTGAATGCTACAGACATCTAATAACTACAAGTCTAAGAAACCAAATAGACTTGTGAACTAGGAGAGAGCATTTGGACAGCAGAATGAGGCTAGGGAGGATGGGGGAAGGGACTAGAGGCAGAGAGACCAGTTAGGAAATAATTGCAATGGTCACTATTAACCTTTCTCTTCTGAAACCTTCTTCCTTCCTGGCTTTTGTGGCATGACTCCCTCCTGATTATCTTGCTGCCTCTGCATCTGCCCTTCTGAATCTTTCCTGCTTGTCCTCTTATTCTGGTATCCCTTTCAATGTCAATGTTCCTCCGGGTTCTGTATGAAATCCACTTCTCACACAGAGTCTCCTTAATATCTCATCCACTCCCTAAGCTTCAAGTACCACATTTACACTGATGCCCCACACATTTATATGTCAGGACAGCAGATCTCGATTTCCAACTACCTAATGAGATGTTCTAATATTTCATGGGCATTGGACTCTTCCCTATCTCTATACCTACTTCTCTTTTGTTAGCACCTATCTTGCATATAGAGGGATAGAAAAATTCACCCAGACACCTGAGCAGCTCACTTAAAACTTGCCCTGTCCCTCATGCCACTCTCACACTGTTTGCTTTTTGCCCTATTTCCTACTAACAATTACCTCTTCAATCCATACCTTCCTCTACATTCCCACCTCTATACCTTTGGTTCAGAATTCAGATCCTGAGAAGAATACTAGAACTCAACACTTCCCAGCCAAAAAAAAAAGTCAGATCACATACATGACAGAGAAACCTTGGGAAAATACCCTTACCAAAGGTAATTATGAAGGTGAAGTGTCCCCATTGAAGAAGAAAACCTTTAATTTAAGGCTTTTTATCAGCAGAATTTATTTGCCAATTGTAAATACCTTCCTATTACATAATTCTAATTGTACCTTGCTAAAATTATAGTATTGGTAGAATGGCCTCAACGAGTCACTATGAGGTCATGGTGTGATCTAATAACTACCACGCTGATGGCATGGGGGCAGAGAAACACTATGGGAAATCAGAACTGATTCTTTCAGACCAGCTTCTTCTCCTACCATTATACATCAAAACAGTGGCTTGCAGGGAGAGGGAAAAAAAAAATGTGTGTGTGTGTGTGTGCAAACAATTATGGCCTCTTCCAATCACCTGTTAATTGAGACTGAGGTGAGTAATGATGGTGGATTTTAATGTGCTTCAGGGTTCCAAGAACTCAACTGAAAATGTTCCAGAGCTGCTATATTAACTAAGTGCGCCTAGAAGAATGGAAATTTCCCTTGCTTGCATTTTCGTGACTGCTGGAGAGCACCAGGCACGAGCAAGCTCACATCCATAGAACCAAACTCTCAGTGGCAGAGGGATCCTGAAGATAGCCTGCCTCCTTAACTCTGCAAAGGAGGTGAAGGACATTCTAATGCCCTTGGGCCCATGCAGAATCTCAGCCTCCTTATGGCCCTGAATGCAATCATGATCTTAACTATGACCACATTCGCCACCACTGCCCCCATAACAATTGCTCCCTTCTTCAGTTGAAGCTGTTCTAGCACTTTGTACAAGATGTACCATTTAGTTTTCTCCTAGAGCCATATGAAGTAAATATTGTTATTTCCAATTCAAAGGCAAGGAAATAAGTTCAGAGAAGTTAGGAAATTTTCTAAGAGCTATACAGCTGGTGAGTGTTAGATCTGAATTATGTGAATTCAAAGTAATCTCTTTCTATTAGCTATGCTATCTTTGCCTCTCTATGTCCTGTTAATTGTTTTCTTCTGATAACCTTGTGATAAAAATGCTAACAAGTATCAACAGTGCTTGTCACATATTTCAAATAGTCCCAGGAGGACAGGTGGGGAGAGGGTAGATATGTCATCAAAGGCAATATTCCTTGAAATTAATTTCCTGTATGATTCACAGAAGGGTATACTGACATAAGGGTTATGCCTTTAATGGTTTTGCATCAGATAATTATCAGTAATTAAAAACCCAGTAGGAATTAGTTTATTAGATCACTTTCTAAAGTGGCAGTAAACTGAGTTCTAAGATGGAATTTAAGTCGTAAATTGTCATCATTTGGAGACCTAGACCTTTTTATTCCAAGTATAGAAAGAAGGTGGAAATTATGAATTCTGGCAAAGTCCAGCTTTTAAAGGTATTTTCTTCCCCTAAAATATTGTCCTTAAGCCATAGCTTTGAATGCAATTTGTTTCGTTTGCTTAGATTTTAATACATAAAGCATAGTTTAAACTTGGTCAATATTTTTATTTGGATTGCTTATTCTTCCATTAAAACCAAAACAAGAAAAAAGAGAAAGAAAAGACTTGACGGCATTTACTTTTCACACACTCCACACATGCTGTTAAAGGAAGATTTGCACTGCAAGTATGAATCTGCTAAAGATTCATAAAATACGCCATTTGTATTCTTTAGCATTCCTCCAGGCATAGATCCATAAAAGAGTGTGTACTCAGTCTCCTCTGTAAACAAAATATGCACACATTTTTCTTCTTTCAGATTCCCCAAATAAGCCCTTTGCCTTCTCCCTGCTCTTTCTTTTCTCTCTTTTCCTGCATGCAGGACTTCACTTCCTGGTAATCAGAAAACAAGGTAGGAGATGATGTCAGTGAGAATGGTGGAGTAAGGAGCTCCAAAATTCTGCTCTCTTATAAAAAACAACTAAAACACTAGCAAGAAAAAAAATGTCAAAATCATCTTCTACCTGAACTTTCTATTCTAATTATACTTTTATTGCCAGTCTTACATGATTTAACTGTCCCTATTTTGTTCTCAACTAGTGCCCTGTAAATGCCTTTATCATAGCTACCTTCAAACTATATTGTAAAAAGGTATTCACTTAACTGTGTTATCTAGTTTAGTAAAAGTTTCCTTAGGCTAAAGGTTACATGATTATTTGGCTAAATATGCTCATAAAATGTATAGAACTTTGCTTCATAGTTATGTTTGTTAAATGGATGCTTTTCTATGAAAAAAAAATCTGTTTTAAAGCCAGAAAAAATAAAACTTGTTAAAACCAACTTCTCTGAACTCTGGAAATTAACCAAAGCCTTGTAACAATGCAGGAAACCTTTATTCAAGAAAATTGCTGATTCTTTGTAGGAACAGTGAGTTTTGTGACATTTTAACATGACCTATTCCTGTCACCCTTGTCCCTGGTTCTGTGGTAGTCTCAAAAGTCAAAAGCCCACAATTACAGTATAAACCAGCAGCCTAGTAGCTACAGCAAGAGTCAGAATGGGGCTGGAACTCTTTCAAAGCTTCATCTCAGAAAATGGCAATTATTTAACTTGTCTGGTAGTTCCTGGGAACCCTACTCACAAGGCATGTCTTCATTTAAAGGTCACCCAGTGAAAACAGCCTTTTTACTGGCCATGTTTGTCAAAAACAATCAGTGGCAATATTTTAACATTACAGTTCTTGAGGTGTTGGTAACAGCTGAAGCAAACAGCAAGCTAATCAAAGGAAAATTTGAAAGAAAAAGGTGGGGAAGAATGTGATAAGAATGTGGAAAAAATGGAACCTTAATACATTGCTAGTGGAAGTATAAAATGATATAACCACTTTGGAAAACAGTCTGGCAATTCCTCAAATGGTTAAAGATAGAGCTACCACATGACCAGAAATTCTAGTCCTATATGTACATATCAAAAAGAACAGAAAACATATGACCATTAAAAATTTGTACATACATGTTCATAGCAACATTATTCATAATAGTCAAAAAGTGGAAACAACCCAAATGCCCATCAGTTAATGAACAGATAAACAAAATGTGGTATATCTATATACTGGAATATTATCCAGACCTAAAAGGAAATGAAGTGCTGATATACGCTACACTACAGATGAACCTTGAAAACATGATAAAGTTATAGGAGCCAGACCTAAAATGCCACTTATTTTATGCTTCCACTTACAAGAAATGCTCAGACATAGAGACAGAAAGTAGATTAAAGGTAGTCAGCGACTGGCAGTCATGGGGAATTGAGAACAATTGCTAATGGATGTGGGATTTTATTTTGGGATGATGAAAATGTTCTCGAATTAAATAGTAAAGATGGTGGGGTGCCAGGGTGGTTCAGTCATTAAGCATCTGCCTTTGGCTCAGGTCATGATCCCAGCGTCCTGGGATCAAGCCCCGCATTGGGCTCCCTGCTCTGCAGGAAGTTTGCTTCTCCCTCTCCCAGCCCTCTGCTTGTGTTCCCTCTCTCGCTGTGTCTCTCTCTGTGAAATAAATAAATAAAATCTTTAAAATAAATAAATAAATAGTAAAGATGGTTTGCACAGCATTTCAAATATGCTAAAATCTACTAAATGATAAGCTATAAAAGTGAATTTTATGATATGTGAATTATCTCTCCAAATAAATAAATAAATAAAAGTTAGAATCTGTGATTAAATTCTATCTTCTGATGAAACAAGGAAGAATGACAACACAACATGTGGGAACAGGCACTGGATGGGGAGTTAGTAGTCTTAAGTTAGAGTTCTAGTTCTAGTTCCATCACTAACTTTTTAAGTTATCTGTACCAAGCTACTAACCATTCTGGGCTTTATTTTCCTTAAACACAAAAAATAAATATACTTCAGTGTATGATCTTTTCCCATCACCTTCTACGTAGCCTTGAAATTCTATGACTCTATATATTGAATCATTGCTATTATGATTAGAATCATCATATATAAACCCAAGATAAAAAATGCCATCCTGATTTCTGCCAAAAACAATAATGACTATCCATGATGTACATGTACTATCCTGGGTAATTGGGATACATCATTGAATAAAACATGCAAAGATCCTTGTCTTCATGAAACCAACACTTTCACTAAATGTATTCTTCCTGCCTGCCCCTACCAAAATTACTATCATAGTAATAAAATTTTGAAAATTTGATACTAAAAAAGCTAGTTATATTTGTCTTCTTAAACAAATATTACACCATGCAAGTATACCAAGATCAAATTTCTATTGGCCACATTTCTTGTAAGAAATAGACATCCTTACCATCTAAGAAGAAGATTATTGCCTGGTGAAAAAGTTAATGCCAGGGGCTACATTTAGTAAGTCAATTACAGAAGACCCTCACCTTGGACCTAGAGTAATAATAATTTTACTGTAACCTTGAAGAAATCAGAATCCCATGGGCCTGGTTAATAATTTCTAACATATCACCTGTTCATTATATTTATTAATACATATTAGATATTGAATCCAAGGCTAAGCTAATTGGTCATAACGCTCATGCCCCATATTTTGCTATCTTCTGCCTCTATTTTAATTAGAATGAATTTCACAGCATTGTCTCATCACTTATGTTTTCAATATTTCATCCACAAGGCAGAATCAACAACTTCCATTTGCCTCTCTTCCACATTTCTTAAAAAGTAGGTCAATGTAAAATTCCATAAAAGATTCTCATGTGGAAGAAAAAAGTATGAACTTTTATGTATTTAACTTTGTCTTTAAAATGGGTGTTTAAGATTGTTTCTGTGTATTCTACTTATGTCTCGTGTGTCTATTAGGTAAAGACTGTTCAAGAGCCAATATCCATAAAGACAACTATCAGCACTTAATTATGTAGAGCTTTTGTTTTGTTTTGTTTTATCAACTCAATCCATAAAATAGGAGGAAAATTGGATCATCTTTGAGGGATTTTTTAACCTACTAAAAATCTTTTGAGTTCCAAAACCTCCACCAAGGATATGAAACTTCCATTCTATATTCTTCACTATGTACCCATCTTTCTTCTGATCCCACTGTTCTAGGAAGCTTTCCTGAATACAAGAGAACAATTATGAATTGATATCTAAACTTTTTGTAAATGAATAAAATTGTATTAAATATAATGTTGAATCTTAATTGTCTGAATCACATTTCAAGAGCTTAATGAAAATAATAGATACTGATCATCTGAAAACATATATTGTTATCAACATATTTTTGCACACAAGTTCAGGGAATATATGAATACCCAAAACCCACCCACCCAAAGAACTAGTGGGACACAAAACACTAGCTTCAAAAGATAAATGATTAAAAACAATTTTTTAACTATTTAAAATTTTAAATAATGTTTTTCAACCCCCCTCTCCTCCTTCCCCTTATTTTACTTTTTTCCTAGCTGGCAAAACAGAAGAGGAAATTTATAAAAAAAAAATAAGAACCAATGGCCCCTAACCATATAAAAAAGGTGATCTTCATAAAAATAACAAAAGAAGCACACATTAAAACAAATATGGTTGCATTGTATCATTAATCAGAGCAAAATTTATCAAGGGTGCAAGAAAGTAAGAACTATATATTGCTGACAGAACTGCAAATTTGCCCCTCATTTTTAGAGGAGCAGGAATTTTGAAAATGACCAGGTTACATATCCTTTGATGTGACATTTTCATTTTAAAAATATCCTCAAAAATTTATTTTCAGATATTTATTTTTATGGGGGGGGTGAACTAGATAGCTTGAGAAAACTTGTAAATGATGATAAATATCCTTCAAACACATACACAGATTTGCAGGAAAATAAGGGAAATTCCCAAGGGCCAAAGACAAATAGAGAACTGGAAACCAGGGTGATAAACTAATGCTGAAACAGTTTGTCTGAGAACATTTGTCAATCTTAGCAATCAAGATGCTTAGTTTCTTGTGACCATGGAAACCACAGAGGACAAGGTCCATATAAAGTGGGATTTAGAAGTGTGACCAATACATAAATTCAGGATATTCTACAGAATTGACTCTTGATTTAAAAATAAATTAGCTGCCACCAAAAGAAGATGACCTGGAATATCTCTCATCTGAACCTGACTTCTAGATAATGAAAAGTCTGCCTGGAATACATAACCACCATTCTTGTTTCCTGTGAGATTAAGATACAGATTCACACCATCTGAATGGTCTTGAGAACCTCAAATCAAGAAATCAATTTAGAGTAGGGTTGAGCTGTTAATACTTCTAAGTGCCTGGTAGGAACAAATGCAAAGTTCCTCTCAAAGGATGAATCCTCAAACCAGGTCTTACAGTATTTTCATAGATAAAGCCACCAAACAAACATGATATCATAATAAAACACAAACATACATAAGGCAAAATCCATCAAGAGTAAGTAGAACAACAGAATTATCAGATATTGAATATTAAATAAGAATGATTAAAATAATAAATAATGAGATTAGAAACATAAGAATACTAGAAAGCACTATCCAAACATACCAAAAAATCTTAAAAAAAAAAAAAAAGAAATAGACTTCTATAATGAAAAATAAAATCATTGCAATTAAAATCTGGTATGAGTTAAAATATTTAATATGAATAAAAAGAAAAGGTTAGCAAAGTGGAAAATAGATGAATTTTTTGAACTTTATATATGTGCTCAGGAAGAATATAAAGAATATAATCTCTAATTGTTAGGAGCCAGGTTCAACATTCTTTAAGTGAACTTTTATGTTAAAACCTATACATACATGTTATAATGTGTCTGCTTCGTCCATCATTTACTGAGAAAAGTTTGTTATTACAGAAGTAAAAGAATTTCATTTCTTTGTACTCATTTAGAAAATGAATTTTAGACATATACATATATATAAAATTTATGATAACCAAAATACATATGTAGCCAAGAATAAATCTAATAAAACATTTCTAAGACCCTTTTTAAGAGAAACTATAAAACCTAATTGAAATACATTGTCAATTATCTAAATAGCGATATATACAATATTCATGGATAAGATATTAAATCATTAAAATATCTATTGTATGAAAATGAATATTATCAATTCAACATGATTACAATCAAAATCCTAATGTTTTCCATAGAACTTGATAAACTGATTAAATAATGCACATGGACAACTAATGACCAGGACTAACCAAGACTCATAAAAAATAAGGTGTGAGGGGTGCCTGGGTGGCTCAGTCAGTTAAGTATCTGCCTTTGGTTCAGGTCATGATCCCAGGGTCCTGAGATCAAGCCCCATGGTGGCCTCCCTGCTCTGTGGGGAGTCTGCTTCTCCATCTCCTTCTGCCCCTCCCCCCAGCTCATGCTCTCTCACACTCTTTTGTGTGCGAGCTCTCTCTCTTTCTTTCTCCCTCTGTCTCAAATAAATAAAATCTTAGAACAAAACAAAACAAAAAAACAAGGTGCAGAATTTGACCTACCAGATCTCAAAATTTATTGTCAAACTCAACTAGTTGTGACTAAACACTGACACAAGCAGAAAGGAATAAGGAGCTCAGGAAAGATTAAAGAACCCAGGAAGAGACATGGACATCTTATGCACTTATCTCCATCAGTGGGGAAAGGATGGAATTTTCAATAAATCATGAAAAACAATTGGTTTTCCCTTGAAAA
Organism: Mirounga angustirostris; assembly: GCF_029215605.1. Taxonomy (NCBI): domain Eukaryota; kingdom Metazoa; phylum Chordata; class Mammalia; order Carnivora; family Phocidae; genus Mirounga; species Mirounga angustirostris. The sequence goes on along the minus strand of NW_026991709.1, from coordinate 88,052,356 downwards.
ATAATGCCTCAGATCCCTACCTCACACTATACATGAACTTCAAATCCAGGTATATTGAAGGTACAAACATAATAGAAGCAAACTTTAAAATTCTTAGTACAAAATATGGGAACCTGAGGTGAAAAAATATTTGGTAAACAAAATGTAAAAATAATCCCATAAAGGAAACTACTGATAAATTTATGTTCATTACACTGAAAACTTCTACTCAACAAAAGAAACAAAAACAAAACTAAAAGACAAAGCTCAGATGGGAAGAAGATACACTGCAAGTGTAAATTACACATAGAATTTTAAAGATTTATTATCTTAGAAAACAAAGCTTGGAGTTGGTATCATTGTCATCAACTTTTATTCATGTTCTCCCCACTTAAGCATTTTTTTTTTTTTTTTTTTTTACTGTTTGCCTTAGTCAGTTCAAGCTACTATAACAAATTACCATAAACTAGGTGGCTTATAAAGAACAGAAATTTATGTCTCACAGTTCTGGAGTCTGAGAAGTCCCAAATCAAGTCTCCAGTCCATCTGGTGTCTGGTGAGAGCTCACTTCCTGGCATCAGGATAGACTGGCCATCTTTTGCTGTGTCCTCACATAGCAGAAGGGGCAAGAAAGCTCTCCAAGGTCTTTTTTATAAGGACATGAATCCCATTAATAGGGGCTTTAGCCTCATGACCTAATCATTAGGATTAGGTCTCCCAAAGGCGCAGCTCCTAACACCATCATATTGGGAATTATGTCTCAATATATGAATTTTGGTGGACACAAACATTCAGCCTATGGCACTGTTTTTTCCCACTTTGTTTTTATCTTCAGTAGTCTTAGATCACAAAGGTACATGTATTGGGCATTCAGAAACCATTCCCAAATCAGTACATGTTTTTCTTCTTTCTTCTTTCTCATAAAGAAAGTATTGCTTCTTTTAGTAAACATTAAATCTATAGAATCATTTTTAGGGAGTTGAAATATTTAATCCTCATCTCAAAATACAACACTAAATATCTGAGATAAAGAGGTTAGGTATTATAAACTTTAAACTTGCTTCCAAATTTTAAACTGTATTTCCTGTTTATAGACAATCATTGCATAAATACATAAAATTTTAAATTTTAATACAAATTTGAATCCATTAATTAACAAATATTAGTCACAGGAAGCCACATTCAAATTGAGACAACATTGCTCTGTTATTTTATTTCCATACATATTTAAATGTTCTCTGAGAAATATAACACCTGTGGACCCAATGCGTTGGTTACATTCTAAATTTATTGGCAAAGAGAAAGTGGATATTCAATATGTACCATAAATATCCAATCACTAATGTAAACATCTTTGGCAACAACTGTTCCAACAGTGCCCACTGAGTCCTGCTGGCATAGTAGAGGGTGCTGCAGAATGAACACTGGGCCTGTTCCAAAACCCTTGCAGGAACATTCTAAATAAACATGTCCAGATTTCTGAGTTGCATTTCATACAGCATCCTCACACTCATAAAAAAAGATGCCATGTTTATTTCTGCAGAGAACAAACTGAAGGAAATCATAGTTGTCTGGTGACTCAGCCTATAAATGAACCAGAAAGACAGTGTAACTTGTACTGGTCTTGCCATCTGTGTGACTTTAGGCTAACCACTAACCTTACTGAACCTCAAGAAACACAAAGTTCAGTATTCCACAAGGTGTATTCTTAAACAGTTATAAGATTTTGCCCACAACTAAGAAAATAAATTCTTAAAAATGGATTTTCTTATTTATTTTGATCGGTAAAGGAAAGCACAGTACGTGTGTTATTATAACTATGTAGACCTAAATATTTTTTAAAAGACTTTATTTATTGGGGCGCCTGTGTGGCTCAGTCATTAAGCGTCTGCCTTTGGCTCAGGTCATGATTCCAGGGTCCTGGGATCCAGCCCCACATCAGGCTCCCGGCTCCGTGGGAAGCCTGCTTCTCCCTCTCCCACACCCCCTGCTTGTGTTCCCTCTCTCGCTGTGTCTCTCTCTGTCAAATAAATAAATAAAATCTTAAATAAAAATGATTTTATTTATTTAGAGAGAATGCATGAGCAGGGAGAGGGACAGAGGGAGAAGGGGGGAGAGAAAGAGAGAGAGAATCTCAAGCAGACTCTGCACTGAGCACAGAGCCTAATGCAGAGCTTGATCCATGACCCCAAGATCATGACTTGAGCCAAAATCAAAAGTTGGATGCTTAACTGACTGAGCCATCCAGGCACCTTTAGACCTGTGTTTTTGACCAAAAAAATATAAAAAATAGTTAATAGGCATATTTACAGCTGGGAATGGATAATGAAGTTATTTCTATCTTGGGAGTAATTTAGCAGTTTAAAGAAAAGATAATGATGTTAAGAGAATGATGGGGTGCCTGGGTGGCTCTATTAGTTAAGCGCCGGGCTCTTGATGTAGCTCAGGTCATGATCTCAGGGTTGTGAGACCAAGCTCCAGTTCGGGCTTCATGCTGGGCATGGAGCCTGCTTAAGATTCCTTCTCTCCCTCTTCCCCTGCCCCTCTAAAAAAAGAAGGAGAGAATGACAAGTAGAATAATATTAGTGTCAATAAAATCGCAATACTTCATAAAAATCACTCTTCTATACCAGAGATCAGCAAACTTTTCCTGTAAAGGGTGAGATAAATATGTTGACTTTGTGTGCCATACACTCTGTTTGCCACTGCCCAACTTTGTCATTGTAACCTAAGTCACAGACAATACACAAGTGAATGAATGTGACTGTGTTCCAATAAAACTTTATTTATAAAAACAAGCATTGGTCCATATATTGGGAGTAGATTGGCAGTTCCTGTCTATCCTATTCAGTGGTTTCCAAATTGGTGACTGTAATCTCACCATTTGCAATGACATGGATGGAGCTAGAAAATGTAATTCTAAGTGAAATAAGTCAGTCAGAGAAAGACAAATATCATGATTTCACCCATATGTGGAATTTAAGAAACAAATGAGCAAAGGGGGAAAAGAGAGAGAGAAACCAAGAAAGAGACTCTTTAACTATAGAGAGCAAACCAGTGGTTACCAGAGGGGAGGTGGGTGGGGGGATGTGTGAAATAGGTGATGGGGATTTAGGACTGTCATGATGAGCCCCGGATGATGTATGGAATTGTTGAGTCACTATTGTATACCTGAAACTAATATTACATTGTATGTTAACTACACTGTAATTAAAATTTAAAAAAATAAAACAAAATAAAAACTATTTAGAATACTGACTACTTTTTAACTCTTCAATAGCTTAAGTAGCATTGGTTTATCAATCAGTTCATGACTGGCAGATTTTTCTGGAATATATGAAACCGGTGCCTTTATATGTGTGACAAATTCTTTATCAATGTCTTTGTTTCTTCTATGGATATTGTTCTGTTTAAAATCAGCAACACTATGGGAGAAAATATTGATAAAATACACATTCCTGGAACATATATCATCTACATTTGTTCATGAGTTTGCATTGAATTAATAAATGTCTCTATTTTTCATATAAAAAACAATTGGTTATTGTATAGAAGACTCTACTCATTTTTTAAAAGGATAATGCAGTTTTAAACAATTCTTGTTGTAGTCATCAGATATTTAAGCTAAAATAATCTTATCTTTTAGAAAAAAAGATTTTTTACTAACCTAGACATGGGAACAAAAAAAAGTCACTTATTTTTGTTCTTTATTATATTGTTACATACCATACTAGATTTTTCTTTACTTTTAAAGGCAGGTTTATCATCAAAAATCAGTATCTCCAAAACATTATAAAACTGGTCAGAAGGTGAAAGAGAATAATTTACAAAATGAATTCCCAGAGCTATATCATTTATGAAACGGGGAATATTGATTATTAAGACAACCAGCAAGCTCTACTGATCAGATTTCTCATGCAGGATGTGTTTGTTTCACCACAAAGAAGCCATCGTTTCTTCTATACCCTTTGTGAAATTTCAAAGACAAATATATTTTGTTCTGTATTCAGAGGGGTAGTGCACTCTTGAATGAACAGCTGCTGATCACTTTAGGAGCTTTTGAGCTGAAAATCAAGGTAGATAAATATTTAGTCTCAATCAAAACACAAAACAAAATTATCTCTTCATTGTGGATTTTCTGCAACATTTCTCAAAAACTGAAAATCCTCGGTGAAACTGAACAATAAACATAATAAACCAGATGCTTTCTGTCATTTTCCAGCTTTATGACTCACATATCCTGAAAGTGTAATTTATGTCTATATATTAAATAGTGTTGCCAGCAGCCAAGGCTTTATTTGCTATGGAAAGAGCTGTGGACTGAGAGTTGGATTATAGTTCCTATTCTGCTAATAGCCAGCTGTGTGTCCTTGGGTAGTCTGGTGTGAAGCAAAAATTATTCCAGAGAATTGGAAATAGGGTGAAGACATATAGAGTGTATGGGCTCCTATGACCATAGCTTCACCTGAAATGCGAAAAATATCTGTATTTGTCAATGAACATCCAGTGATCCACAAAAATAAATTGGTGTGTCTTGTCAGACTTTGAGGAATATAAATGCCCCCTTGGAGAAGAAATGCCCAACCTACATCTGAGAAACGAGAAGTTGGCCAGGTCAGGAGAAATTTCTCAAACTAATGAGAATGGACATCTCATGAGGGGCTACAAAGCTCTCAGGCAACTTCTGTATAATCACAAGCAACTAAGCTTCCAGAAGAATTTCCTGGCCCTGGAGTCTAAGAGTGTAATTCACAGTTCTGTGAGCAATGCTGCAAACAAAACAAAACTAAACAAAAACTCCAGGCCAGATGAGAATTGGGCTTTAAGGCTTTTCCAGCAGAGGGCAGCAGAGGCAGGAGCAAAGAAGGTGAATCCATAACTGCGAGAAACCAAAGGAAATGAAGGCAGTGCATAGACGCAATCTACAGAAGGCAAAGCTCCAGATGGGAACCACCTGGAAAAAGCCTAGAGAGCGCCACTACTCTTGAGTTCTACTTCTTATGGAATATGGAAGAACAGAGGAAAATGGTGCGATGCCCAGCCTTAAAGGAGATTACAATGATCATTATTGAGTCCATGCTCATCTCACATACATGACCATACAAGAATAAATACATGCAAACTGGACATGTGGACACAAAAGAGTTAAACAATCCACCATATATCTGTTTAAGCCACAGTCCCAAGAACAACATTCTCCTTTCTTCTCCAAAGGTTCAGTGGTGAGAGATAGGGAAGCATCATTTGAGAAAAGATTCAGTTAGCATTCGATGAAGGGGAAAAAACCACCAAGGAAGGACTTAGCCCAGAAGATATTATGTTCCCTCCTAAAGCCATGGTCACCTATGAAGTGTTTTCCCATGTAGTCTATGGACAGCTCCCAGAAGCGCTATCTTGATGTTGCTATACAGCAACACCAGAACCCTGCTTCACCCAAATTCTTCCATATCAAAGGGAGCTCAAATTGTAAATGGGTGTAATAAAAACATCAAATCCTTTACGGACCAAGCCAAGCATTTTTTGATAAGAAGGAAAGAAATGGGGGCCCCTAGCTGGCTTAGTCAGTAGAGCATATGACTCTTGATCTCAGAGTTGCAAGTTCAAGTCCCATGTTGGATATAGATATTACTTTAAAATCTTAAAAAAATAAAAAACACATAAAATTTACAAAAAGAGAAAAGAAATCACAGCAATTGACCCAGGGTGAATAAAACCAGTCTTTTTAGTCTATTTAGTCTGTTCCAGACCTCAAAACAGTTACAATGCAGGTCAGGCAAGATAGGACAACATAGAATCCAGAATGCACTAAAAGAAAAGGATCTACAGTACTGCCCTGATCAGTTATGGCTAATACCTTTACCCTTCTCCTGAGGCAGTAGGGATTAAGAGAACCAGACTATACTGTTCTTCACAATGCTGTATTGTGTACCCAGATCAGTTCAACAAACCTATAGATATGAGAAAAACCTATGCTATTGTCTTTACTAAACATTTGTTCCTAATATTCTTGCACTAGCTTCAAGTATCCCACAATAGGATTGGGAAGCAGCTGCTCCTTAGGGATGTAGTGTATGCAAAATAATAATAATAATAATAATAATAATAATAATAATAATAATAAAAGTCTCTTTCATCAGTTATGTGTTAAGTGTTTATACTATAATTGTAGGACATATTTCTTTGCTTAGTCAACAACTTCTTTCATTTATTGAGCAACTTCCTTTGCCAGACACGGTGCTAGGTGCTGGCAATTTAGTCTTGATACATGACTAGGTGTGCTACCAGTAATTAGAAGCTCTGTATCCAGGAGGGAAATCGAACAATTTTTAGTTATATAACAAGAACAACCTACCTTAATGAAGAGTAAGGTACACATAATTTGCATTCAGTGTAGGTTCTATTGAAGTTAACCAGTTCCCTCTAGGCATAGTTATCTACAGAATCCTCTATAAAATGGATCCTACCTATTTAAGATTTTGATGCTCAGAATATCAAAATGAATGTCAATCTTACCCTTGACCCCTTACAGAACTTGGTCTTACCAAGACTTATTTGTGATCAAGTAGACAGTATTTTGAATTATACTACAAGGATGGAAATTAGTCTTCCTAGACAGGGGGTGGAGAACATGTCCATTAGATCAGGGTTCTTCAAATAACATCTATATTAGCAGGTCTTAGTAGGACCTAAATAGCAAGAGGGACATATTTAAACCCACTGGTGAAGTTCAAACGCCCTTTGTTTCTGAATGAAGGAAAAAAATCCATAGGTTCAAACACCTATAATATAAGGAGCAAGGGGGAAGTTCTATATTGACAGATGAAAATCCCAGCTTGTATATTCACCCAGAAGAAAAGCCATCTTAGTACTTCAAAGAGAAGCTATAAGGGTGCCTTCAGGCAGACCAATATTTTCCTCAAATTGGATTTCTATAATCCCTGAAAACTGTGACCAGCAAAGACTTCAGCCTGGAAAATTGATTTTTCAACTACACTTCCTGAGGACTCACCAGAGCCACAAAGTAAAAGAAACAATAATTCTTCTTTGTCCACTGCATTGATGAAATGAAATCACATGGTATTTTTATGCCCACTAGTATAACTGAGAGATGGTCTTGCAATTGGTTACCTCTTCATAGTTAAAATATTACATTCACTATGGGAGGAAGGTTGTTTATGTGCCATGTGGGGTGATACCATATATAAGTATTTTGTTCATTTGATTTCTTTTAGTTTTGTTCAATAAATATTGAACTGCCTGGCCAGAGCTTCTTCAAATTCTTCTAGGAAAGAAGATGACTGAAAATACAGTGTGGCCTCAACCTGATGCTTTAGTAGGAATAAAGACAAATAAAAACATGTTCGGCCCCCAGGGAGTTATAATCCAGAGGTTGTTGCATCCTCCAATGATGACATAAATAATCAAAATAAAGAATTGTTTTGGTAAAAGTCTGCTGTGCTTTTTTATTTTAATAGTTGTGAGTTTACATTACTGCATGTCACCATGTGTGGGCTGATAGACTAGACATATTTCACAGCCCATGAAAAAAGGACAATGTTGTTGAAGGGCCAAATGTTCCATTGGATGCATATCCAAACACCGGCAGGAAAGCAATCGCTTAAGCATCTTAAAAGGAATAACTCCACCAAGAAAAACAGATTTTGAATTATCTTCTCTTAACACTTCCAGAAGCAAAAGGAGAAGAGTTTTATTTTTTCTTATACTCTCCAGTCTCCTTTAGGAGTCCTTTCTGGTTCTTCCTGGTTTTTCACCTATAAATAATTCAACAGGTAAATTGCAATAATGACATGTGCACATGTCATCTAGAGTCATTAATTAAGATCCACTTACATTTTAAAATGCCTCTTACCTATTTTTTATTAACAGAAACATTTTATTAGTTATTTTTAACTTCTAGCATTAGATTTTCTTTCTTGTCAAAAAATTATTAACTCAGCAGCTCAGTCATATTTTAGCACTATTACTCATTTTCAAACCATGGTGAGTTTTAAAAGATTATTTTCTCTGTCATTTTCCATCTTGAGGTAGTTCTACATAGCACCAAACACTAGGTAATTACTTAGGCTTTATCTCAAAACTTTGCAAATTTCTTGGGGACAGGATTTATTCAGAATGGACCTATTTTTAAAGTAGGATAACACCTGGCAGCAACTAATTTTTGTTCCATAGGTAATGATGTTATATTTATTGTTTCTTCAGCAACTCAAGTCTGCATAGATTGGTCTCAGACATTTATAGATCATCGCTGTACTCCTTTTTAGCGTCTATGGAGTCCATCTTTAATCTCTGGTTATTCTTTAGTAGGCTCTTCAACTGTTACATGAAAGACAAGGAGATCTGAATTTCAGGCAGCAGTGGTCTTGGCCTTTTAATGAAATTTCATTTATATGGACTTCAATATCCTCCTATGTAAAATAAAGGTGATAGGCTAGGTGGTATATGGGTAAAATGCCTCCTAGCATTAAAAAAACCTACATTTTATAATGGAATTTCCTAAGACCAGCTTCAGAATATATGCTTATTTTGCCAAAATGGTTCAAAATATTAAAGTTAAAATTATATGAGAAGTCAACACAGCATTTAATCATCCATTTAAAATAGCATTTAAGTATAGGTATCTCCTTAGAAAATGTGTAAGTGTAAATTTTTTTTTAGAATATAAAATGTTGTTTTTACAAGGATAACATTATTCTGTAAAATAGATTTTCCAAAGGTAAAACTGGTATCAATAGTCACAGTTTGCAAAGAGATAGATTGCAAGCTCAATATATCAAGACCTTTTTAACAATCAGATTTTTCCAATAAATGAACTGGCTGTTCACAAGGTATTGAGTTACACCCTCCAGGGAATTGAGGCAGACTCCAACTAACCACTTGACATTAATGAGAAATTAGACTAAAATATCTGTAAAGTTCCTTCAAATCCTAAGAGGTGGGGTGTTAAGACACAAGCAGAATTCTGAATTTACTCAAAAAAAGATCATTCTCTTTCCAACAATCAGATGTATTAGGAGATATAAAAGCCTTTCATCAATTTTTTTTATAGAAGTGCTAAGCCATTAAGATGCAGGCATTTTAAAGATCAAGACTTGCAGAGGCCTTACAGAGATGTACTTGTTTCTTCCAAAAAGGGATGACTATCTGGCAGAGTTCATAAAATAAACTGGATTTATGATGTTTTGCTCTAGAGGAAAAAAAATCAGTTGTAATGGGTAGAAACTACAGCCCACTGTCTGGTAGATTTGAAGGATAGATAACAGTCCTATGAATTTCAAATAGACATTATCACCCATCATAAAAGTTATTCCTATGTAAATGCGTTAAAAACAAGGAGAAACCATGGCTCTGGCAGATTAAATTTTTATTATCCAGAGAAGCAGTTACTTTATGGATCACAGACTCTTTGAAAATCCAACAAAGCAATGGACATGGTATTATGAAAACAGGAAAGCATGGCAATAGCTCCTTGCTCATCCCTTTCCAACTCTACAATATTTAGAGTAGACTTAATTTTACAGCCTTGCAGTATGTGGAGAAATCAGTTTATGTTCCACAAACAATAATGTTATATGTATTGGTTTTTCAGAAATTTCAAATCATCAGGGGTGCCTGGGTGGCTCAGTTGGTTGAGCGGCTACCTTCGGCTCAGGTCATGATCCCGGGGCCCTGGGATCAAGTCCCACGTCAGGCTCCTTGCTCAGTGGGGAACCTGCTTCTACCCTGCCTGCCATTCCCCCTGCTTGTGCTTGCTCTCTGTCTCTCTCTCTCTCTCACTCTCTCTGTGTCAAATAAATAAATAAAATCTTTAAAAGAAAAAAAAAAATTTCAAATCATGTTTAAGTCAGTCTCTGGCCTATTGAGACTTAGAGACAGCTTTACTTAAACAAGATCTGGACTCTGTTGTAGTTCCAAGCTGCAAGAATTGTTGAGAAACTTTATTCCCTGTGCTTGCATAAGCATCTGAAAAATAACTCCAGAGCTCAGAACCAAGGACAAAAGTTGTTGTCCTGGGAAGAGACTGGTTCCCAAAAGTCAGGAGCCTCTAAAAAAGGAGGGGGGCGTGGATCTTCATATGCTCACTCAAGTGTGCTGGGTGCTCTGCCTCCAGAAGGCAGGAGATGAAAATGCAAACCCCTAAAACAAGGAGAGAGCAAAGACTGGGGAGACCAGAATCAGAGAAATTTCCACCAGCCATTCAACAGGCCGTGACAACCTACACAATTATGCACCAATAAGGCAGCTACTCTAGTAAATTCCTGCTATTCAAAATAGTAAAGTTGATAGACCTGGGCCCAAAAAGTTCAAGCAAAATGTCAACCCAGCGAAGAGGGCTAAAAAGCTACAGCTAGCAATCAGGCAAAGCAATCAGAATAGATATCTTGTGACACAGAACTGTTAGACGAGATAAACTAAGATCTGAACAAAAATGCACGCACTTGAGAGTTTTTCAGGTGAAACATAAAGACTTCATGGAGCCAAAAGATACAATTTCCCAACTTTTAAATTCAATAGATGAGTTGAAGGATAAGGCACTATCGAAACCTAAATTAGTGACTTGGAAGATCAAGTATAAGAAATCTCAAGTTATCTTAGAGTACAGAGCAAACTATGGAGATGAAAATAATGGAAAAAAAAAGAGAGAGAGAATTAAAGGATAGATTCAGAAAACTTGACATGAAAATATTATTAATTCCATAGGAAGAATATAAACAGATGGAGGAAAAGCGAACAGATAAAAATTAGAAGAAAAACTCCCCATGAAAGGGAGAGACCTGAGTTGGCCAATTCAAAGGGCTCACCAAGGGCTGGATTGATGAGAAAAGATGCACAATTAAGCACACCCTGGCAAACTTCTGGAACTCTTAAGATAATTTTTAAAAATGTATTACAAAGTTTCCAGCAGAAAGAATAACTTAGCTAAAGTGAAAATTAAAGTCAGACTGATACCAAACATCTTCAATCTGGGGTAACTAGTAGTCAGTGCAATGGCATCCACAAAACTACTGAAAGAAAAGACTATAATCTCAGAATTCTACACCCAAGCAATATAACAATTACTGCTTGAGCTTAAATAAAAATATTTTAGGATATACAGGATTTCAAAGAATATATCACCTATACACTATATCTGAGGAAAATACTGGAGAAAATTTCTTAATCAAGGACAAGATCAACAAATGTTTGTTATTAGTAGTATTGCTCCTAAACTATCTTGGGCAAAACAAAGTAATTAGGCAGGAGAAGGAATGGTAAAATCAATCCAAATGTAACAATAAATGGGATTAAAAAGAACTTTCAAATTAATAAGGGGAAGTGTGGGCAGATAGAATGGAAACTTGATCAAAGCAATAAAGAAAATAAGATATGAAATAAGATATGAAAATAAAAACAGCATCTAAGGGACAGGGCACCTGGGTGGCACAGTTGGTTAAATGTAGGACTCCTGGTTTCAGCTGAGGTCATAATCTCAGGGTCAGGATCTCAGGATTATGAGATGGAGCCCCGTGTCTGGCTCCAAGTCTGCTTAAGACTCCCTCTCCCTTCCATTGCCCCCACTCCTCCCTCTCTAAAATAGATAAATAAATCTTTTAAAAAATAAAAATACAATCTAAGCAATAAAGAGATTCTAACATTGGTTGGGGGAGGGGATCCCAGCTATATTTAAAGAAAGTCATCTTTTAAAAGTTTAAAAAAAGATAGGCAAAGAGATACCATGTAAGAGAAACCAAATAAAAAATGGGGGGGGGTGGAGAGGGAGAGGGGTGTAAAACTGAATTTAACATTAAATATACTAAGAGATAAAAATGAACATAACATAAATAGCAAATATAATCAGTTGCTATATGACAGTGACAGAAAAAAAAAAAAAAAGGTGTGAAGGGGCACCTGGGTGGCTCAGTTGGTTAAACATCTGCCTTTGGCTCAGGTCGTGATCCCAGGGTCCTGGGATCAAGCCCCATATCAGGATCCTTGCTCAGCAGGGAGTCTGCCTCTCCCTCTCCCTCTGTGCTCACTCCTCTCTCTCAAGTAAATAAATAAAATCCTTAAAAAAAATGTGTGGGTATGTAACTGTCATAAACTTGTACGTAACAACCAAAACAACTGCTAACTCACAAAGCCAAAACTTCTTAGAGTGCATGGATAGCCTGGAAAAAAAGTGCAATTATTTTGGGAATCTTTAATATGTTTCTGTTAGAATTAGACAGCTCTAGTGAACATAAGCATGGGTCATGTTAAAATGGAATATTACTATTTCATTTAATGTGAATTAATATATACATGAAATTATATATTCCTCAAAAGAAATAGGAGAAATTCAGGAAATGTATATTCAGGGAATATTTACAACAATTAGTAATTTTGTTCACAAAGACAATCAACAAAATTCTTTTAACATAAAGGCCAGGTCACATTCTCTGAGCATAATCCAACACAATTATTTTTTATAAATTAATAAATCTAGAAAAAAAATAATTTGGGCAATAGACAAAGGGCCAATATTTATAATATTAAAAGGGTTCTTATAAGTTGACATAAAAAAGACAAACATCCTCATAGGACAAAAAAAAAATAATGGAGAACCATATGAATGAACACTCACAGAAAAGATATCCAAGAGTCTTAAAATGTGGAAAACATGCTCAAATTCACTGATTATCATCAATAGGGAAAGGACTGAAATATATTATTGTATATATTATATGCAACATGTATTATATTCCATGTACATGGAAAGATATGCAAAAATTCAATACAATGAATTAGAGACTCATCATTTGACTTTAAGAATTCTGATTGCACAATATTAAAAATCCAAGATGGGGAGCACCTGGATGGCTCAGTGGGTTAAGTGCCAGCCTTCAGCTCAGGTCATGATCTCAGGGTCCTGGGATTGAGCCCTGCATCGGGTTCCCCACTCAGTGGGAAGTCTGCTTCTCCCTCTCCCTCTGCCCCTCCTTATCCCCCTGCTCATGCCTTCTCTCTCTCAAATAAATAAATAAAATCTTTTAAATAAAAAAATATAAATAAATAAATAAACAAAAACCAAGACAGGGAAATCTGATGAAAGAGAAAGTAGATAAGTGATCACTTAAGGCTAGGGGTAGGAATGGGTGCAACTGCAAATCTCAGTCATCTTAGGGTGATAAAAATGTTCTAAATTAGATTATGTGATGATTGTATAACTCAATAAAGTTACTAAAAATCATTGAGCTGTGCACTTGAACTTGGTAAATTTTATGGTATATAGATTATACCTAAATAAATTTGAAAAAAAAAACTTAAATATCCACCTGTGGTTACTTGCTACCATAAAATTTTATTTTTTAAAAAAAGGAAGATGCAGAAAAGTAGGTATAACATGATATCATTTTTATTTTTTATGCAAAACAAATTGATGGAAATAAAAAGGAAGAGCAACCAAGAACTAAAATAAAAGAAAAACAAAAGATCACACTAAAAATAGAATATATACAACATCTTTGCATTTATATAAAATGATATACATCTCTGCATTTATATAAAATGATATACGTGTGGGTATATGCATAAACGTTAAGATACCTGCAGTTAACTTTAAAATACTTCAGCAAAGAAGAGTATATCATTATGAAAGTACAAATAAGTTTATGATTCCGCTCTAGGGATAGTCAATTGTTATATTTCGGTTGAAAGTTATATAGATTTTTATCAAAAGTCCCTAAACTAAAAGTGACCATTACAGGTGCTTCTATTTTCATTATCTTGATCATTACCTGAACATAAAGAATATCAGAAAAGGATTTTTATTAGTACTATTATTGGCCCATTAATTAGCATGGCAAATGTTAGAATTGGGCTCTCATTGGCAAAATTAAAGGTATTCTAAAAATGCATATTGGCTAAAATACTTTAAGAACCCTCCTCTCTCAAACTCCTTGCATGAGCAAGACATAAGAATACAGCCATATATAGCGTGAATTTTTAGGAAGGTATCAAAGTTTGACCAATAAGCATCCCTACTGTAAATCAGTGTGACTTACAAGAATATCAAAACTATGCCTCCAGAAAAGCTGCCATGCCATCCTCAAGTGAACCTTTTTATCCAATATAGAGGTTGAAACATTTAAAAGGATAGAAAACTGGACTTTGTCAAGCTGACAGAAAAGGCTATATAAGTTGTTTTTTCCTGCTTATTTATGTTTGATTATTTATTAAGTTTATGTGTGGAAGAATTTGGTCATATTCCTTTCAATATAACCTAGTAGTTAGATTTAGGGCCCACTTCTAACCCCCATAACATCAAACTGCATTGTCTACTATGATTTCCAGCCAAAAGAACCTAAAAGCTGTATATAGCCAGATTAGTTTATATCAGTTCACAACAGTAAATAAAGATACCTTTAAAAAAGAATGGTATAGCTTATCTCTTCATGAAAAAACTCTGTAAGTACATATAAACAAAATTTTCGTAACCACTTTTAAAGAGGTCATAGGTTTGCCCAGATCCATTCATAGACTTCTGGTGGACTGTCAATAGGTAAGCACTTGAAATGTAGATACAGACATGTCTATTCAAACTTTACCTCAGTAGTTAAAATGTGAAAATTGAAGGACACAGGTAGGATCCCTGATTCAGTTCAATTTATGCTAGCACCCCTGTGGAAGTAAACTTGTACCCATGATGGCAAGACAGAGGAGTTATCTGGTCTCAGGGATTTGCAGTTCTTGTTCTATTAGCATAGATGAGTGTGTGTGCATCTCTTTGGCTGACTGTTGACCATGGGCTGCTAGTGAACAGCTGGGATTTCACCATGGGAAAGGCACTGAAGAAGTTTCCTTTATTGCTTGGGAATTTGGGAAGCAGAAACATGAATAAAAGGATGACCAAAAACTTTATCTCACTGGGAAACACAGAGTAGAAGAGGCAATCCTAAGAAATTAAAGAAATCAAATTAGGGCAGGGACAAGAGACCCTTCAAAGCATAATTGTAGATTTTGATTTAATTGAAATGAAAGGCTTTTTAGTAACTCAATAGGTGACCTTTATCAACAAAAGTTACTGAAAAGAAAAAATAACTCTGGCATTTTAGAACTAATAGAAGGCAAGCTGGGGGTGGGTGGGGGACTCTGAAAGCACATAAGAGAAAAACATAAGTGACAGTGGTTAAATGTGAAACTGTGAAAAACAGAAGAAAATGTAAGGATATTTAAGACATATTTTAAAAGAAGCTTTAAGATTTGTTGATAATGAACTCTATGAAGGACAAAGGATCATTTCCCATTGATGTAAGGTGATGTAAATATTCAATCCATCCATACATCAACACCAGATGAATCTTCTAAAAATGCTACATCCAACGTGCTATGTCCCTGAGGAAAAAAAGACCTTATTCTAGAGTCTTACAATAAGGTCTCAATTCCATGTGGGATGGATACTCAGGGGAACAGGCCTGAGCAGTCATAGGCACAGATGAGTTAAGCAAAGGACTGTTGCACTGTGCTGGCCTCACCAGAGACCACCTCCCTCTTTACCAGCTTTTTATTTCTTCATTTCACTCTCCTGCCAATGGGAGCCCAACTCCCTTACCCCCACCTTCTGAATACTTTTTGACTCATTCCTCCGCTGTGAATCTGAATCTTTTGTATCACATTTACTTTGCCTAATGATGGAGTATTTGCAACCCTCCTGGCTCCTCCATGGATCACTCCACACTTGCATCAAGTTCTGGCATAGTGAAAACTGTAGGAAAGGAAAGGCCTTTGGGGTACAAGTAAAAGAAGGAAGTCACAGAAATAACTTTGAAATAGTAGACTAGCCTGCTGTGAAGTTGCCTCATACTTCCCAGTCATGACTAATCCATTCTCGAGCAAGAAATCCTTCACTGTGTCCTTAGTATCTTCATTTACTTTGAGTGTCTAAGCCACATTTCTTTTTCACTGTCACACTTCCAGTTACTTGTATTACTATCCTACTTGAAACTTCAAGCTCGATGACCACACTCTAAACACCTTTATCACTACAAATGTCTTACACCTATAATACTGAGTATAACCACCCTGACCACAGTGCATAATCTCTTCAGTGTGCTTGCTAAATTCCTCTCATTATACCTGCTTTTCCACTTTCCTGGGACTTCTTGGTCTTGACCTCATCCCTCTTTGCTCCCTACTTTTTTACCCCTTCCTAATTTCTCTCCTTTCCAGCCTAGTTTCTAGAACACATTATTCAACTCTCTTGCCAAGATTACTTTCCTTATCCTGTTTTTACTTCTATCATACCTGTACACTAAAATTAATCCCAACTCTGCTACATCCTACAGTTGGCTTTTTCCATGTTTTTCCCTAGACTGTTAATCCATCGTTCCTAGAGAAAAATCACACAACTAGTAGATCTGATACCATTAAAAATTCATGACCTCAAACTTTAACTGTCCAGCAATCCTATAGTTCTCTAGGCAAATCTCTCTCCTCTTTTCCACAGTATGTTTTTAAACTTCTCCAACTTCCTTAAACTTCTGAACTTGATCTACTTACTTCCCTCCCAGCAAATACCCTGACCTGCTATTCATAAAGAAAATAAAATTTTTCAGTGTAGAACTACCTCAGTTCTTCCACCAAACCCACAAACTTATCTATTTCTAAATATATACCAGATTCTAATAATTGCAGAAATTCACATCTCTTATCTCACTCCATTATGCTCTTTCTCATGTAGTATTTTGGAGAAATGAGCAGGAATGTCCACTAAATGATGCTGAGGCCCCTCTGTGTTGCCTGGCAAGAAGCTAGCTAAAATCAGTGGCTCCTCATTCTCCAGTGGGAGAGGTTTCTATGGATTTCAACTTCACACAAGGTGTCCAGGTTCCATCAGACTCGTAATTTGACATCCACGATAGTCAGTAACCAGCTGCAAGATAACCTGATTCTGACTCCTTGGAGTAGTTGGTACCCAAGTCCAAACTATATAACATTCACTCTCTCTGTTAGTGCCAAGGATAACAATAGGGGAGTTAGAGCCCCTTCTAAAGACTATTGTCCCACTTTGGGACCAAGAGTGTCCAGCTGAGGATACCTCTCTGCTGAGGGTTGGAGGGCAAGGTGCCTGCTTACCTTCTGACCTGCTCTCTATGCATTCCAGCCTACATGCTGTGATATTTCCTAGGATTTCTAACCTGCCCCCACCCCACATACTGTCTTCTTCCCAATAATATCTAAACATTCTCCAATTAGAAAAATGAAATCCTCTACTTCCACCTCCAAAACACCTCTCCAATCAGTTTGCCTTCTCCCGTCTGCATGCCACTCTTCTAGCCTAGGTTTCCCATATTACTAACACCTCCCCTCTGGTCCAGGTGCTCCCACCCCTCAATTTATTCTCAAACTACAGTCAGGGTAGTCATGAAATCACAAATGTGATTGTGTCATGCTCCTTCTCAAACACTTTTAGTGATTTTCCAATGTTTTTAAGACAAAGTTCAGACTTCCTTGGAAAGGCTATTACCATCAAAAATAATTACAACTAATATTTACTGGACATGTACTATATGTTAAGGGTTAAGCTAGGTGCTTCATATAGCTCAACTTTCCAATCTTTACCAAAATGTGACAACATTGGTAGCATTATGCTCAACTTACAAATAATAAAATTCAGACTACATGAAGTAACAAGGCTTTACAAACTTTGAGCCACTATTCAAACCTAACTCCACTTATTTTTCTGTCTGAGATCTTTCCATTATGCCATAATTCCAGTCATTGTTAGGGCCTCCTAGCTCTCTTTGTGGCTCAACAAAAGTTGACATTTAAAAAATAGTTGGTGTGCACATGGGTTTTTTTCCAAGATATTTTACATATTTCTCCAAATTGAAGCAAAGAAAGGTAAATTAATTTGCCTAAGATCACATATTTAGTAAGTGGCAGAGTACTAAAATCAGTCAATTAATCAGATAATCTGGTCTTGATCTGCATGATAGAAACACTGCCCTCCTTCTTTTATTGAATATAAATTGCCAAAGGGGGGCGCCTGGGTGGCTCAGTTGGTTAAGCGACTGCCTTCGGCTCAGGTCATGATCCTGGAGTCCCGGGATCGAGTCCCGCATCGGGCTCCCTGCTCGGCGGGGAGTCTGCTTCTCCCTCTGACCCTCCTCCCTCTCATGGTCTCTGTCTCTCATTCTGTCTCAAATAAATAAATAAAATCTTTAAAAAAAAAAAAATAAAATAAAATAAAAATAAATAAATAAATAAATTGCCAAAGGGGCATGGGTTTCTGGATGCTACTTGAAATCCCCATGAAACCAAGCAGAAGACTTCAAATAGTAGGTTAGGTACATGGCTGGAGCCAACCAGACAGGGAGCTATGATCTTACTTGCCAGCCATCACTGTCAGCCTCATGGCCTCATTTCCTTTCCATAGGAGGGGACTAGTGCCCACAACATTGAAGCCAGTTTAATAGTAATGAACGAAGTTTGGTGAAACATTGTTTGGTCTTTAGCAAAACCATAAATCATAACCATCCATTCCAGACTAGTGTTAGAAGTACAGAACTAGATGCCAGGCTTGACTTGAATTCCCGAGGCAGCCACCTAAAAGGGCAGCAGGATTAGCTAAGAGCAATCAGATTATAAGGGGCTAAAGCCATTATTTAGTTGAGGCAGAAATCTGAAGTCAATTGTCAAAGCCAAGTTGAGGGCCAGAAGAGTCAGTAATCACTCCTAGATCAGAGACTAGAGTACATCCAGAGAGAAGATAAGAGTGAGAAAGTGAAACAAAACATGGTAGTCAAGAAAGGAGTGTGGGGTTAGGAGACAGAGGAATAAAGCTAGATGATTCTAATGCCTTTCAACACATGGTCCCTTTAATCATTATGATAGAACAAATGAGACATTCTTGCTCCAAGGATACAGCAAGGTTACCTTGATACTTCCTCCCTTTGATACTATCTACCTCATTCTTAATAAATATTAAGCAGCACAGCTGAGAGTTCTGCCACTTAACAGATTCAGGCAAGGGACAATCAAGGATAGGATGTCAGTAGCAGGACCCATCTTGTTAGATATGATCTCCCTAGAGTGCTAAGGTGTAAAATAGAGAGAGTAGAGCTAGGGTGACTTGTAGAACTTTAAGAGATTATAAAACCTTTGTTTTTTTCTTTCAAGCTAAATAATGCCATACCTCAAATCATTTATCTGCAAAATGGGAATGGTATTAACCTCATGGAATTCTTAAGAAAATTAGATGAGTTCATATATATAAAACACTTAGACAGTACCTGGCACAGTACACAGGAGAAATTAAAAGAAAAATCTAAAGCACACCATCCATATTTTTAAATATTTCCCACATCCTTCACAACTGACAACTCATTCTAAAGAGCAGAGGTATCATCACAAGAGACAAGAACCAGCACCTGTGACCTTCACTTCAATTTTAAGACTTTTATCCAATGGCGTTGGGGGCCTTATCCTGTATCTTACCTCCTTGAGAGTTCTTGGTATCTTGGATCACAGAGTCCTGAGCCATTAGCAGCGAGAAAATCCCCAATATAGAGCTAGGTGCTCTGCCCATCCAGACACTGGTGCATTACCTCCCTAACATGCAGCTTTGATAAACACCAAAGTGACATGAATTATAAAAATCACAGCTCAAATGATATCATCATCACAAAAGTAGCCCAAAGTGAAAGAGAACACAAGGTGTTAATGAGTGATAAGAGCCCAGAAGAATAAATGGAAGGACAACACAGGCCACCTGGAGCTAACCAAAGACTTGAATGGGTTGGGCATGATTTTGTTTTTTTATTTTTATTTATTTATTTTTTAAAGATTTTATTTATTTATTTATTTGAGAGAGAGAGAATGAGAGACAGAGAGCACGAGAGGGAAGAGGGCAGAGGGAGAAGCAGACCCCCTGCTGAGCCTGATGCGGGACTCGATCCCGGGACTCCAGGATCATGACCTGAGCCGAAGGCAGTCGCTTAACCAACTGAGCCACCCAGGCGCCCATGATTTTGTTTTTTTTTAAAAAAAAAAAAAACACTTTTTAGCTGTCCCCAGGGTAGGATATTGAATGAATGAATTTAGCAAGCACTTTGACTCATAATATGACTTCCTAGCACTCCATCAGCACTGAATAAGGTAACTGGCATCCAATTTGACTTTGCCTTTACCTACAACGCAGCAGATGGTTCCAAAAGAGACCTTCTAGGAAACTGCAGGCAGGACCTAACTGGATGGTAGGAGTTCAAGAGCCCACCAAGGGAATTCTAGCTGGTGCTTTTTAACATAGCAATACACTTGAAGATAAATGATTATACCCATCTTCCAGCAATTTAGGGTATATAATTTCCTTAAGTTTCCATAGATTTTAGTCCTGCTCCATTATCATTTGGATTCTAGTTTACCTCTATACAGGTGGTTTTTCTTTGGTTTTTACATTTTTCTCACGTGTGCTGTGAACACACACAGTGGACTTCAAACCAAAGCATTTGATCTCTCCCTGTGTTTAACTTTTCAGGAAAATTTCACAATTGCCCCTTCACAGTAATCAAAGGGCACTTCTATCTCTTCCTCAGAAAAATCACAGCTCTCAGGTGGGGAGGCAAAGGGAAATGGTACATCTTTCACATCCTTAGTTCAGTTTTGAGAGTAAGAAGAGATAAAAGAAGATGAAAACAGGCTTCAAAACATGCAGAAAATTCCTGTCTTTACAAGGGAAGAAAATGGTGGCATTCAAAACACTACAGAGCAATGTAAGCAATACTTCTAATTCCCAAACAAATAAAAGACCTTTCACAAAAGAAATCTTATGTGAACTGAGACAATAAACCCCTATACAATTCAGCAGTTGGTTTTATAGCTTAAATAGTCAAGCTTTGTCTTCACACACCCACAAATCTGGTACTTGGAACTTTTCAATACATATTATGTTCAAATTATTGCTACCCCATAATTTTCTTGATCCCATTCAACTGAAAATAGAAGGTAAACATAGGGTACCTATGTTAAGCAACCTAACTTTCCTTCATAGCAGCCTTTTAAATCAAGGGGGGCTGAAGGTTACATATATGGCCTGTTAAGAACTTTGTAGACTTAAATGAGAAATTTTCTATTCTGGGTAAGTAGAAACCAATGATAAATTCATGATATGTTTTATTTGTTTTTTAATTAACAACTTTTTATTATTTTTTTTGGAGGGGGGGTTGCCGAGGGAGAGGGAGAGAGAGAACCCCAAGCAGGCTCTACACACAGCACAGAGCCAGATGTGGGGCTCAATTTCACAACCCTAAGATCATGACCCAAACCAAAATCAAGAGTTAGATGCTTAACTGACTGGGCCACCCAGGTGCCCGTTTAACCAACAAGTTTTTAAGAAGAATTGACAACTTAAGTAAAAGCTTTGGAAAGAGGCAAAACAGGATGTACTGGAGACAGTTTCAGAACTGGAGCATGGATGTCAGGCAACAGTGGGAGGAGCTATGACCTGGGTATTATGTGTCGGCGCTAACTTGGAGGGAACACCAGGGCAAAGTGGGTGGTGGGGAAGGACAGATTGAGCAGGTGGAGTTTAGTGTCTGGAGCATGTGGTGTCTGGTGGCAGGACTGGTGATGACTGTCATCAGAAACATAATTGACAGGGTGAAGTCCCTGCAAGTAAGGGTCTACTGTGATGGGTATCTGGGACAGTGATCAACACAGGCAAGACTGGCAATAAGGAGAGAACCTTAGTTCCTGTTGTGTAGCCATGTGATTTCAGTGACTAAAGGAGAGTGGAAGGAGCAAGTGATAGTTCCAGAAAAAAACAAAAACAAAAAAACCATTACCAGCCATTACCACCAACAGAGATTCACTGAAAGACTACAGAGGGTCAGTCCTCATATTTAACACATAAGACAATCATCTCATTCATGAAGTACTGGCCTCAATTTACAGGTGAGAAAACTTAATTACTCAGTCTTCCCAAATTCCCTCAGCTAGTAAGTGCCACAGGCAGAGTTATCCAAAGTCAGATGTACTTGACTCCAAAACTCTTAAGCACCGTATTTTATTCTACCATACTAGAAAGAACAGAGGCAGAGGGAACTCAGGAAACACGGAACAAGGTTGTGGTCATAAGATATTTGCACAGCATTTTGTGTTTTTAGTTTTATACATGAGGAAATTGGAGCCCAAATAGTTAATTGACCTGTGGAAGATCACATAGCTAATGAACCTACAGCACTCTAGAATTTACAAAGTACTTTCCACTTGAAGACATGGTAGATCAAGATAGAAACCTAGATATTCAAGGATTGAGCAGAGCAGCAAGGCTGACCTGAACATTCAGTCACCCTAAAGCACAGTTACAAGAATAGATTATGGGAACATTTTTGAGACCTTGGATTAGGCAAAGAGTCCTTAGATATAACACCAGAAGCATGAACCAGAAAATAAAAAGTTAAATTGGGCTATATTAAAAAAAAAAAAAAAAACCCTTTTAATCTGTGAAAGACACTGTTAATAGTATGAAAAAAACAAGCCATATCAGAAGAATTTACAAATTACAAATCACATATCTG
The DNA here is from genome assembly GCF_029215605.1 of Mirounga angustirostris. Classification (NCBI taxonomy): domain Eukaryota; kingdom Metazoa; phylum Chordata; class Mammalia; order Carnivora; family Phocidae; genus Mirounga; species Mirounga angustirostris. The sequence goes on along the minus strand of NW_026991709.1, from coordinate 88,029,821 downwards.
GCCAAGGACTTGTGTCTAGAATGTGTAAAGCACTCCCAAAATTCAATATTAAAAAAAAAAAAAAACCCAATTTTAAAAATGGGCAAAGGATTTCAATAGACATTTCACCAAAGATTTACAAATGGAAAATAAGTTTAATATCACTAGTCACTAGGAAAGCAAAAATGTAAGTCCCAATGAGATACCATTACACATCTATTTGAATAACAAAAAGCAAAAGGACTATCAAGTATGGCAAGGATATGGGGCAACTGGAACTCTCACACATCGCTGGTTGGAATGCAAAATGGTACTGCCACTTTGGAAGACAGTTTGTTTCTTGTATAGTCAAATGTGCACTTGCCACATGACCCAGCAATCCCACTCATCAATATTTATACAAAAGAAATGAAAACTTAAGTTCACAAAAACAGCTATAAGCTAATGTTTAAAAGTATTTTACTCATAATAGCTAAAAAATTGGAAATAATCAAAATGTTCCTCCTGGTAAAAACTGTTGTACATACATTCAATGCAATAGTATTCAGCAATAAAATATCAAACTACTGATATTTTCAACATGAATGAATTCCAAATGCATTACACTAAATGAAAGAGCCCAGACCAAAGACTATACACTGGATGAATTCATTTATGTGATATTCTGGAAAAGACAATGACCATCAGCCAGAGAATAGATCAACAATTGCCAGGGATTAGAGTGTAAGAGGGGCTGGTTACAAAGAAACAGCACAAGGATATTTTTTTCTTCTTTTATGATGAAACCCTCTGTGTCTTGATTATGGTGGTAGAAACAAGATCCTATGTATTTGCAAAACTTATAGCACTATACACACACCAAAAAAAGTTTACTGTAAATCAGATAAATTTCTTAAAAAGAAAGAATTAAAAAAAAAAAACTGTGTATGTGTGTGTGTGTGTATGTGTCCATGTGTAAAGAGAAAAAGAGAGAGAAAGGTTTTGCAAAAGATGGATTTTACATGAAAGTTGGAAAGCACGGGCCTTTCCCATATGGTGTGTCTTGTGCAAAGCAGCCATTCAATAAGCATTTGTTAAGTCAAAATGAAAATCTAAAAGAATAGTAGAGAACACAGATTTCCTCAAACTAACTTCATTTGCAAAATATAATACCAAAATTAAACAATTAGTGCCATTCCTAATTGTCTCTGTAATGATTCATATCAAGATCTTTGAACTTTTACCACTCTATACACACCAAACTTGGAAAGTTATGTAAAAGCAACAAAATCAATTCAATTAATTTATTAGCATATTTAAAATTCAGAATGGCCAACGGTAATTTTTATTATCATTTGAAATTACAAAGTAGCAATTTGAAAAGCATAACAGTGGAAAGGAAGAATAAGACTTATACATGTTATGTATAATTATGATTTCCTGACATATTAAAATTAATCTTTATTATAATTGATGAATATGTAATATAGAACATTACATTAGAATAATGTGGGCACAATGAAAGTATATCAAATGAATAATATTTAACATGATGAGTGCATTTTATATTTTATTTTTAAATCCAAATTTTTTTAGAAAGATTCAATGCTACTTTAAATAAAATAGCTGTAAAGAATACAAATTACAGTCACTATCATGATTTGTCTTTTGTTTTGTTTTTAATTTTTTGTTTTGATTTTAATTATTTATTTGACACAGAGACAGAGGGAACACAAGCAGGGGGAGTGGAAGAGGGAGAAACAGGCTTCCTGCGGAGCAAGGAGCCCGATGTGGGGCTCGATCCCAGGACCCTGGGACTATGACCTAAGCTGAAGGCAGACGCTTAACGACTGAGCCACCCAGGCGCCCCCGTGATTTGTTTTAAAAACAGGTCATTACAGCTAAATAAGTTTCATGAGAAGAAATCAACTACAGTTCAAAAAGCAAAAGAAAGTATTGAGAAAACAATCTAAGTGTGATATTGGTGGACATATTTCACTTCTGAATATAGATAAATATCAAATGAAATTATCTTTTTAAAGTATAAACTTTCATGAGATTATTTCAATTAAAAAAAATAGCCATAGCTGTTAGTACAAAAGTCTAATAGTATTCATTGACATGCACTGAATTGCAAAAATAAGGTATCATAGTGAAATGAAAAGTGGACACATTGTATTCAATTTCAAGACATTTGTATATTGCCTAGCCTTATGCTTGTTTAGTAGGAAACAAGAATCAGATTAATAATGGAGCTATTGTCAGCCTTGAAAGTGAAGCAGAAAATACTTTTTTCAATTGTCTTAGTTTGCAATTATCTACTCCAATTTTACTTTTGCTTTGCAAGATGAAGCACTATTTTCAAGATAACCAATGCAGTATCACTTATTAATACTTGCATTGCAATCATTTTGGTAGCAACTTGACATTGTGGGCTTACTTGAATAGTACAGGAACAAAGATATGGGACTTAAACCAACACATTTTTTGTCCAAAATAATTAGTTCAATGTTTGCCCCTGAGCCAGTAATGTATTTTATGGTGATTACTAATACTTTCCTAGAAGCCTAATATATATTTGCAGTTAAGAATGGTAAAAAAAGATCAACAAAAGTTATATTAACTTATCTCAAATATAAGCCTTAAATATTTGGAGAAAATGTTAATCATTATGTCATACACCCAAGATGATGATAAATTATTTTCAATGGATTGACTGTAGTAGGCGCCACAAAATAAATACAATTTTCCTCCAGTAAAAGCTCATCTAACTAGATTTACCTATCTTCTTTGTCTCTAAAAGTAGTTGATGGCCATGTATCGAGATTGTAACAAAATGCTGACTTTATGGAAAATCACAGATTCTTCATCTTTGTATATTCAGCACTCAGCACAGTGACTGGCCCACACAGCACACTCAATAAAAGTTTATGGAATTGTCTGGAAATATAAATGAATTCTACACAGTAAGACCTAAGCAAAATTATGCTCTTAGGATATTATGCTGGAGTCAGTTTTCAATAAAATGGGACTGGGTTGGCGGTATTGGGAATATTCTCATACATTGCATGTGTGAGTAAAAATGTATACAAATTTCCTGATGGCAATTTAATAAGATTTTTTTTTTATTTAACAAGATTTTTTAAAAGCTTTAAAAATGTGCACACACTCTGCCCGAACATATTTGCATATGTTTTAAATACTTTGTTACCAAAGCTGGAAATATCTTCTAAATACATATAATAAAAAAATAAGTGATTAAATAAATTTGACATAATCACACATTGTAATATCTTTCAGACCATTATAAATGATGCTATGTTTTAGGGAAACCTGTTAATTTGTGGAGTGTATAGTGTAATCCCAATTTCTGTACCAATATATGCATGTGAATTTATATACAGAAAAGTGATACATATTAAGTTGTTCTTTATGGTTATCTCTGGATGGTGGATTTAATTTTCTTCTTTTTCCTATCTGAATTTTATAATTTTTCGACAGTAGACCTATATTGCTATTGGCATTTATGCAAGTAAGAAAGTGAAAAACAGATGCTTGGAATGAGATAGTGGGAAGACCACTCACAACTACCAAAATAACAAGTTGCCCCTCTTCTGACTAACCTGACTGATTGCTGCTTCTTTACCCGTGCAACTTATAGCCCTGCTTTAATCCTGTCACCCGTCACATAAAATGAATCGAGAAATCCAGTCAACCAGCTGCCCCTGTTTCTTGATAGCACCCAATCCGGAATGAGTTTCTGCTTTGTAATCCATCCTTAGAATCATCAGCCTACCCCCTTAAGAAATGCTTCCCAACCCTCCCTTACTGAGGTGTCTACACTTGTAGGCATTCTCAGACTCTGTAGCACCAGGTTAAATTAACCAAGCTTTGTGACTGGGTGTGTTCCTGGGGGGTTTCATTATTTCTGGTGTTGTAATGATGGTAGCAATGACGGTGATGAAAGTGATGTTGGTAGAAGTGGTGGTGTGATAGTTATGGTGGTGGTGGTGTAATGGTGCTGGTGGTGGTGGTATGATGGTGGTGGTGGCAGGTATGATGGTATTGGTGGTAGTGGTGATGGAGGGGTGATGGTGGTGGTGGTGATAGTGGTGGTGGTGGTGATGGTGATGGTGGTGGTGGTGGTGATGGTGGTGGTGGTGGTGATGGTGGTGGTGATGGTGGTGGTGATGGTGGTGGTGGTGGTGGTGATGGTGGTGGTGGTGATGGTGGTGGTGGTGGTGATGGTGGTGGTGGTGGTGATGATGGTGGTCGTGGTGATGATGGTGGTGGTGGTGGTGATGATGGTGGTGGTGGTGGTGGTGGTGGTGATGGCGGTGGCGGTGGTGGTGGTGATGGTGGGGGTGGTGATGGCGGTGGTGTTGTGATGGTAATGATGGTGGTGATGGTGGTATGGTGGTGATGATGGTGGTAGTGGGGTGATGGTGGAGGTATGATGGTGTGGTGGTGGAGTTGGTGGTTATACAGGTGGTAGTAGATGGGTCAGCTTTTAATACTAGTCATATCTGAACCTCAGGAAACCAAAGAAAAATGTTCTTTTATATATATTACAGTACAAGTCCTGTTACTCACAGCACAGTAGAGGCAATATAGTGAAGCAGAAAGTATAGTAGGAGTCAGGGGCTATAGGTTGAGTCTTGGTTTTGCCACCAGTTTCCTTTGTTACCTTAAGCTAATCACTCAGCCTCTCAGGACCTCATTTAATTCACCTACAAAATGAAGGAGTTTACCGGGTTACTCTGAAAGTAACTTCTAACATTATGTAGCTTTGAGTCTGACTCTTTTTTTCGAGTTGTCAGAGTCAGAGGCCTAGATAGGATCATATATACAGTAGTCTAGGTCCACCACCTGTTTTGTAAATAAAGCTTTATTGGAACTCAGCCACATTTGTTTACATACTGTCTATGGCTGCTCTCACATTATAATGACAGCTGAGTGTTTGCAACAGAAACATCATGGCCCACAAAGCCTAAAATATTTATCATTGGTTCTTTACAGAAAAAGTTTGCTGACGCCTGGTCTATGGTCTAGGTGTTTGGTAAACAGGAGTTTGTCATGTTTAAGACATATCTTATTAGCAGAAGGTATACTTCACAAAGTAGAAATTTTAGCTTATTCTGTTCATTAGTGTATCCTAAGCACGTATGATAGTGTCTAGTACCAAGTAGATGCTGAATAAACACTTATTAAACAAATGAATGCATGAAAATGAATGAATGAGTGAATGAATGAGTGAATGAATGAATGAATGAACTATAATCTCTGCAAGCCTGAATTATTTACTCATCAGTAACCTTCCTGCCAGGGCATGGTTTTTATTTGCTGTGGAATTTAAAGTATGTTCTGATAGAGGGAAGTCTATATATAATACCCCTTTACAGTGTTGTACCTAGCTTGCCAACTGCATATAATTCCAACTAAAATGAATTTCAGCATGAATTTCAAATATAGTAGCAACATATAATATCTGATCCCATTTAGAAGACAAGCATGAATTAATAAAAGTAGACTCTTATATTTCTGAAAAATACTCTTTTTTTGGTTCAGATGATAATAGAATTAAACAAAAATAGAAAATAGTTATCAAACATTATAATCTTAGCACTAGTACCCATTGTTTCCAGATTTCTAAAAGTAAGGTTTGCTGCTAATAGAAGAAAAGTAACCAGTAATGCACCCAAAGTCAAAAACTAGGTTTACAGAACTTGCTTTTGGGGGTTTTTATATACTGGCATATTCAGTAAACTTTTACTTTCAGAAAAATTTATTCTCTTGCTTTTTACTTGATAAGCAAAAATGTTTCCATCATGTTGCATACAGGTTTCATGTTTTGCTTTATTTATTTTCACTTATTTACTTATTTTGCAAGTCATCAAAGATGATGGTGATGATAAATAGCTACTAACTAAAAGCACAGCCTCTGGAATCACAGAACTGGCTCAAATTTCCAGCCCCATACACTTACTAGTTCTATTGCTCTAGCTAGATTACTTAACCTCACTATGTCTCAGTTTCCTTACCTTTTAAATATGGATAATAAAATTTACTTTATATAACTGTTCAGGGCAATAAATAAAATGACACATATAACGGGCCTAATACCTTTCCCTATACACAGTCTGCATTCAAAACTTGGCAATGATTGTTATATCTACCTTAATTGTATTATATATTTAAATTATATTACTGTCATATATTACAAATTATTTGTAGTATTTATGGTGTGTCTATTAGAGAATTGATTGCAAAAGGGAAGAACAAAATGTTTTATTTTATTTTTATTTTTTTTAAAGATTTTATTTATTTATTTGACAGAGAGAGACACAGTGAGAGAGGGAACACAAGCAGGGGTAGTGGGAGAGGGAGAAGCAGGCTTCCTGCAGAGCAGGGAGCCCGATGCGGGACTCAATCCCAGGCCCCGGGGATCATGACCTGAGCCGAAGGCAGACACTTAACGACTGAGCCACCCAGGGGACCCAAGAACAACCCCAAACATTTTTCCAATTATAAGTCTATTTTTTCTTTGAAAAGAAAGTCTGTTGCATTTTTTTCACCAGTATTCCTCCCTAATAATAATACCAGGGAGATTTGCTGTTCCTCTCTCTCAAAGAGGTCATAAAGTTTTGGCATTGCTTCAGGAACATTCCTAAGTAAAGCCACTCATTCCCAGCTGGGCACAGAGTGAATGCTACAAAAGTGAAGACACAGCAAATAGGCATCGATTGCTGATATCATTAAGGAGTACAGAAAATGTGTCTTTTAATTTTATTAAAAAGCATGCTGTAAAATCCTGAGTGTGTACACAGTGCTTATCCAGAAGATAATTCTCCATGTCAGTATAAAAACCACCAGAATCGTCTTGAAATGTGAACCTTTTGGTTTTTTGTTTTAAAATTTCATTCCAAAAACATCTGAATGCTAATTTGAGTATAAGATTGTATTAAGTGCAGTACTAGATATAAGGTGAATAATGTAAACTTCTGGAAAGCTAGCTCTCTTTGCCGGTCTGTTTCTACTCTTTAATACTGGATCCAGCTGGATTACCACAAATTACACAGAGTTTATATAACGCTTTATATGTGTGTTTTAAATATATCTATTAAATAGCCTTGGATATGCCTAACAACTATCTCAGGCACTTGGTAATGTTAGTTTATTGATCTGAGCTTCTTAGAAGACTAGAAACACTGTCTAAAAAATTTTTTTCAAGATTTTATTTATTTATTTGAGAGAGAGAGTGTGAGAGAGAGCATGAGAGAGAGAGAACACACAGTAGGGGGGAGGGGTAGAGGGAGAAGCAGACTCCCCGCCAAGCAAGGAGCCTGATGTGGGACTTGATCTTAGGACCCTGGGATCATGACCTAAGCCAAAGGCAGATGCTTAACTGACTGAGCCATCCAGGAGCCCTGTCTAAAAAAATTTTAAACTCTTCTGTGAATTCAGGAAGTATGCTTAATATTTATTCCTGTGCCTAAATTAATTACATTCTTTCCAACCATTCTATATGGTCAATGTTGTTAAGGAGCATTATAGTAAAAGGCAAGGCAGAAAAAAATTGTTGTGGATAGAAAGAAACTCTAAAACTTTAACAGAATCATGGAATTTTTAGGAAAGCAGATAATACATATTGAGTTTTCCAGGCATGTAAAATTTATCTTGGATTCTCTAAGGAATGCACACCTTCCTTCTCCCACACTCCTGAACCCACCAATAAACTCTGAACCTGAGAAAAACATTTATGGTTATTAAGATTAAAACAATGGCATTTTCGGAATAATGTGCTAATGTCAAGAGTTGAAACTTTTCTTTTTGGAGGTAAGACATTTAAGTCATTTTAATTCAGGTAGCTCCTTCCCCTGGGATTCATCCTCATTTTTGGACTCACCTTATTTTGATTCTATCTTCTCCAATTCGTTTAGATGGGCCTGACTTTACTCTCTGCTCAGAAGAGGTTCCGTCTTCAGAAGGTGCTTAGACCAGCAACTAGGAAAGAACCATTCCCATGTTACTTTACAGAGATTTTCCTTGGAATTTTCATCTTGATTGCTCTCACCATCAGAGTTAAAAGATCAAGAGGACTGAGCTTAGAATGGAGGCACTGAAGAAAATACACAAGTCCTCTGGGAATATCATTTCTTTTCTCCTCTTAAAGCTTTTAATTTATTACATGAGGCCCAACACATTATGGTAATTTGCTTTATTCAAAGTCTACTGATTTAAATGTTAATCTCATCTAAAAATACCTTTGTAGTACATCAAGGTGCTGTGACCTACCCAGGCTGGCACATAAAATTAAGCACACATACTTCTATATAATTAGCCCTGTGAAGCTAAAGATTTAAAATGTATACTTAACATTTTCTCAACTGAAGATATGTAGAGAAGTCTCTTATTTTTATATAAGCTGATAAAAACTGGACAGCCTTATCAGGTGTCCCATTCAAAAGAAACATATATACAATAACAATGAAAGAAAATCATTGAAAAATATTTATTAATATCTCCAGAAGAGGCAGCAAAGGGAAACTTCCATTCAAAACACACAGCAATGGCATTAAATACAGTTTCCCAATATTTTTTCATTATCTAACATAATATAGCTACCTACAGTCTCTGGTCTCTAGCTTCTAGGCTCATATGTTTAAAATCCTCAAAAACTCTTAAAATTCAGCTTCCACTGATGCTTTTTCCCCCTCTCTCTTTTTCTTTCCATTCTTTCACTTTTCTAAAGATAGTCTGTTATAGACTACATGTTTGGGCCCCCCCAAGATTCATATGTTGAAACCCTAACTTCCAATGTCATGGTATTAAGAAGCATGGCCTTTAGGAGATGATTAGGTCATGAGGGTCATGAATGAGATTAGTGCTCTTGAAAGGAGTTGAAGAGACCAGAGTTCTCATTTTCCATCACATGAGAACAGCCCAAAGACAGCTGTCTGTGAAACAAGAAGCAGTCTCTCCCCAGACGCTGAATCTGTTGGTGCTTTAATCTTGGACTTCTCAGCCTTCAGAACACTGGGAAATAAATTTCTATTGTTTATAAGCCACCAAATCTCTGGTATTTTTGTTATAGCAGCCTGAACTAAGATTCCCCCAATTATCTATCATTTATAATTCATCCTTTTTTGCCCTTCCTAGTTTCCTTTCACTCATTACTCTGGTGGGCATATGAAAGGTCTGAGCCTGACTGACACAGGAGAAGGCAAGGGAATGCTGAGAGGTTTTTAAAACTCCAATGTTAACTATTTTTAAAGTCTTCGTTATATTGAGATTTTTTTTAAATTGCCAATATTAAAGTTATGTCTGTGAGTTTGACAGGTGACATATCTTTTTTCCACAGGTACATACCTTTCAAATTCTATCAAAACCCACCCACTCCACCGCCAGACCTCAACTGCATCTTTCACCCACTTCTCTTCACAGTTTATGAACTTCTTATAACTCCTGAACACATCATGTATTTTCTGATTTCTATGTTTTTACATGCTATCCATCTCTTTGGTTTTAGTAAGCCCTCTTCTCTCATTTGCCTTGGTGACTATCCACACAAAATTTAACACCCAGCTCAAATATCACTCTCTGAAACCTTCACATACCCCCTTAAGCATGTTTCTTTCTCCTGTCTGGTTCCTTTACACTGTGTACATACTACAAACAGTGCTTTTCGTATTACATTGGAACTGTTGTTTTATAAATCTGTCAAATCAGATGGAATTACTTAAAGGGCTAGAACCATATTTTATATATGGTTTCATCCACAATTTTATTAATTGGGACTTTTGACTACAAGAGATAGAAATCCAGTCCTAACAGAGAAACTCTTGAGAAACTTCAGTTCACTAACTGATACACCCTGGGTTATGTGATCTCAGGCTAGCAACTCTAAAGGAAAGCAAACCTTTCTTCCCAAGCATCCACAGATTAATCCCTCTGAGTCACAGGCTCATCTATGAATTTGTCACTATGCCAAGTACCATGATTAGCTCAACCTGTCAAATGCCTGTCACAGTGGGCTCAGAGGAAATCGCCTTATGACCATTCCCCACCAGGACCAAAAGGTGAGGGGGGGAGCTGATGCAAAGAGAAAGGATGCTGACATCAAGGGAAGGCGGGAATATGTGACAGACAGCTGAAAACCAGGGCAACTGCAGTTTGCTACTCTGGAACCTAGCACAGTATTTGGCACTTGATAGGTGCCAAATAAATATTGAATTAATAAATAAACACTAGTTGTTCTCTTGTGTTTTAATAATGTTCTCAGGATCTATCACCAGATTTAACATACATTGCATTCCCAAGGTCAATTACCCACAATAATTCACCTCAAATTTCACAATATTATATTCCAATACTTTGTGGACCAACCAGTTTCTCAAATATTTCCAACTTATAATGGGAAATCTAATAGTAATGCCACTTAAAAAAAGAATTTAGAAACCCTACAAATAATCAATAAGCCTTTTCAAGATTTAAACATACATAAATATACTACATTAACATATATATTTATATTTATGTGCACACGCACACATTTATATGCATGCACACATATATACACACATACAAAAAGAGGTCATTCTCATATCGGAGAAATAACTCTTAATGTATAGTCACCAAGCTATAAACTTGATGAAATTTGTTTTGCAATCTTCTCTACAACTACATACTAAAAATGTTCTTTTGTTTTATTCTGTACACAAAACAAACGGTGTTTTATCAGGGGAAACTTAGGTTTAAAGAATAGTTCTTCCTGTTTGGGATAGTTTAGGCACTGCTTTGTCTCAAGAGAAAGTGGCAAATGAAATAAACACAAAAGAACAAGTGAATAATAGATAACACAGTGAAGGTAAGCTTTCAAGGCCCTTTTTTCAGATGTCTATTTAGATCACTCTTACATTATTGAAGGACACTGTCTTTAGCAATCAAGTTATAAAAACATCCTTAGGGTGCAATCTTTACGTTTTGAAAAACTGTAATTAGAATAAATCCTGTTCTTTAACTTTGTTTTTATAAAAAAAGCCATTACCTTAAAATATCCTCTCACTCTTAATAAAAACCCAGGATTGACACATAATCAGGGCAAACAAAAGCATAATCCCTCACAATAATGTTTTACAGTCTCTCATTCTCTTTTCACTACCTCTTATCCTTGCAGTTATTCTCAGCAGCATCAGAAACCCAAAATTGTGTAGAGCAGATATTTTGTCCCAACTTGTCAAAAATAAGCAACAGACACAGTTATATACAAATAAAGCCATTACTGAATCCACAGGAGCCAAATGAACTATACAAGGTGTTAATTAATTTTGCATTTCTAACATTTCAGTCATCATTTCCTTGGAAGTAGACACCTACTCCAAGAAAAGAAATGTAGCCACATGTAGCTATTAGGTACAAAAACTATTCTTAATATACAAATGCAAAACTTTTCTTGGATAACATTTATATTTTCCGTTAGCATCTGGCTCCTTTTCCAATAAAGTTCAGTATTTGAGACAGCCTTTCTTTCAGAAATGTGAAGGCTTTCTTGCCATGAGCATTTCAAATGCTCAGAAATACCAACTGTGAGTCAAATGATTTATAAGGTCATCACCCAAGAAAAGCCATGTATACCAAATCTCCAAGCAGCCAAACAGAGGGAAAATACAAGGAGAGATACATGAGTGAGAGTGTATGCACTGTGTGTGTGGGTGCAGGCCCACACTTGGGGAAGCAGCTTCTAAAATAGATTGAGAGACAAAGTAGTAATAAATAACAGAAATAAAATGTAGAATATAAAAAAGAGATCTTAGTTCCTAAATATTTCTTTAGCCTTCCACACCATCCAGCACACTGCCTAACCCATAGTACGTGCCCAATAATAATTTGTTTGAATTCATTTGACAGCATGTAAGTAAAGTAAATTTGCATCAGTATATAGAGTAAAATACTTGGAACTAAAGTCTCCCTTCCAAAAAGAACAACTTGTTCTACTTTTATTCTTAATAACATTACTAACAAATATTTGTTTAGTGCTATCAACCAGATAGTAGGAGAGATGCTTTATATGGTTGATCTGATTCAAGCTCTAAAGCCCTCCTATGTGATAGTCATTATTACTGTCCAAATTCACATGTGAGTGAAGGGAAGTACAAAGTTCTGAGGAACTCTCATTTGCTGTGCCTTCCTCCTAGGATGCTTTCTCCCTAGTTCTTCCATAACCAGCTCCTCCACCGTCCAATCTCATCTTAAATGTCGGCTCCTCACAAAGGCCTTCACTGAACACCCTTCCCCATATAGTTCCACTCCACCCCATTTCCCTTACAGCACTTTACTAATATGTTATTAGATAAATATATAGATAGGTAGATACGTAGGTAGATAATAGATAGATATTGATATGATCTCCAGCCACTCCCTGTCCCCATAACTGGTCATCTGTCTCTCATGCACTCCCCTGGTTATAGCACTTACCTCTCAATAACTGCTTGTTCATTTGTCTTTTATACTCCTTACACTGTGTTGTCCAAATTCTTTTTTCAGCTTGTTCACCATTGCTTTCTCAGTGCTCAGAAAAGTGCTTATAACATGGTGGGCACTCAAGAAGAATGAATACAATGAATAATTAATAGGCAGCATTGCTGGGAATCCAATAGCTCAGGTTTAGAGTCAAGTAAATTATCTGTTGGAATTCCCTCTCTCCACTCTTGTTAGCTCTGATACACATATTATATAACATAAAATATATTAGATATAATATAATATAAATATAAATATGTGTATGTGTGTGTGTGTATATATATATATATATATATAATTTTACAAACAGAAAGAATAACATGGGCTGTGTCTTCGAGCTTACCAAGGAAAGCAACAGGAAGAAATAAAGCCAGTAGGCAAAGGCCAGGTCATGAAGGTGTATGTGAATGAATTAAGCAAATAGGAATTTAGGCTAAGAAAAATAGGACATTATTAAAAGAGAATGACATAATTTTATTATATTGGCTTTTGGGGGTAGAGAGGCTGAGATGAGATGGAAGCTGGAGGCAGCAAGACCTACTGCAGTAGCCTTATTAAGAAATAGTCCGCTATAGGGGTGCCTGGGTAGTGTGTTGGTTGAGCATCAGACTCTTGATTTCAGCTCATGTCCCAATCTCAGTGTCGTGGGATCGAGGCCTGAGCCCTGCATCGGGATCTGCACTCAGCAACAATCTGCTCAAGATTCTCTTTCCCTTTCCCTCTGCCCCTCCCGCTTATGCTCTCTCTCTCTCTCTTTCTCAAGTAAATAAATAAATCTTTTTTTAAAAAAAAAGAAATATTCCACTATAAATAGGTAATATCAAGAAAGACAGGGCAAAATAAGCACATTTGAGAAAGATTGTGGAGATATTTAGAAGGGAGAATCAACAGGACTTAATTTATTTTATATAGAATAAATGAGGAGAAAAGGAAAAAGCAAAGATAACTTCTGGGTTTATAACTTGAGTAAACAGATGCCAATACTGAGATAGGAAAAAAAATAGAAAACTAAACTCCCCAGAGCAGTGGAATGGGCAATGGGGTAATGTGGTGTGAAAGGCAATGATCAGTGCGTAGGGAACAAATTGAGTTTGAGACGCCTCTCAGACCTCCAAATTGACAGATCCAGTACAAAGTTATACAGGCCTAGGTGTCAAGAATGAGTTCTGAACTGAAGCTGTAGATTTTGTCTTCATGAGTATCTAGATGCTCCCATGTCAGGCATGAGGTGGTGCAAGCAAGACACATGGAATGAGACAGCCTGAGGAACAAAAGTCAAGGCAAATATGGAGAACTGGGAGCTTTAAAAAGAGACCAATCAGAACCATTTAGAGGACAAGGAAAAAAGTAGGGGGTGCCACAGATACCTAGGAGTGAAGACTCCAGAATTACAGAAGCCCAACAAGCCCAAGTGAGTTGTAAAGCACGTGTGGATTGAACGTGGCCCCAACACTGACAGAAATAAAGCAGCAGTTATTGGTGTTCCAAGGGGAGCCTGGGGAGCTCAGTCAGTTGAGCAGCTGGCTCTTAATTTTGGTTTGGGTCGTGATCTCAGGGTCATGGGATCAAGCCCCGTGTCAGGCTCCGCACTCAGCAGGGAGTCTGATTGAGATTCTCTCTCTCTCCATCTGCCCCTTCCCCCCACTCATTCTCTCTCAAATAAACAAACAAATCTTTAAAAAAAAGTTATCGATGTTCCAGGACTGAATGGCCAGTGAGTTGGAGCCAGACTCATGACAGGACATGGAATGGCAATGATAACTGTGAGGCTAGTGCTTAAGACTTTAACAAATGGCAAGTGGGCATTCATGGCTGACGATGATGCAGAGAAGAGAGTACAACCAGAGCCCTAAGCCTCGCAGGGCAGGAGTTTTTCACTTGGGTAGAGGAGTAATGGTGTGCGCAGTAAAGATTAGCAAACCTGCCTCCCAACCTGGAAACACTCAGTTGGCCTTGAAAAAGTGTTTCTGACACATGGAACTACACAAGGTCCTGTTTCATCATAAGACATCATTTATTCAACTTCAAAACTTATGTAATGTTCTGAAAATTTTTATAGCTTTTTTATATCAGGAAAATATATATGTGCTTACTGCTTAAAATATTTCATAAAAACTCCCACACATCTCAATGTTTCAAATAAGAACAGATATGATTATCTTCCAGATTTTTTTTTTAAAGATTTTATTTATTTATTTATTTGACAGAGTGAGAGAGCACAAGCAGGGGGAACAGTAGAGGGAGAGGGAGAAGCAGGCTCCCCGCCAAGCAGGGAGCCCGATGTGGGGCTCGATCCCAGGACCCTGAGATCATGACCCGAGCCAAAGGCAGACGCTTAACCATCTGAGCCACTCAGGCGCCCCTATCTTCCAGATTTTGAAAGAGAATGTCATGTGAGCTCCAACTTATGAAAGTAATTATGAAAAACTTGGATGGTAAACACATCTCTCTTTTCACTGAATTCTATCTCTTAGAATTCTGAATGTATATCTCACAGCTTTCTAAAACACCCAATTCATTCATTAAATCCTAGCAAATAAAAGGGCATTTCCTCTGGTCTTGGCAGGTTTCCTTAAAAATGTACTGATACTGAAGATAAGATTCATAACAGATTTTTCATCCACTAGAGGGAATGCATCTTGGAAATGATAAAGATCTCAACTTTTTAAACTTTCACACAGATTTATTCTTCTATTCTGGTTCTAGTGCCCATTCATCTTTCAATCAAAAACTTTAAAAGAGAATTTTAAGTTTTAACCTTGGATGTTCCATGTTATTAAGAGTTTTAAATTATCTGTGTAGGATTTGCCTTTCTACACAACCCTTCTTAACCTTGATCTCTATAAACACAATTTTTAACTAAATTAGCTTCTTTTATGTTTGCATAAAGAATCCAAGGTCACAGATTTTTCTTTAGAATCTGAGATAAAAACAGAAAGATTAACTCACATACATTAAAGCAAAATTTATAGTTACAATTGACAACATATGAGTCCATTATTTTTCCCACCATACTCCCACAACAAGAGGATATAGGCATTTGGACTGGGTAGTGCCAAAAACAGAAAAAAAACTTAAGCTATCTCTAACACCTCACATCAACTTTCTACACAATTCCCAGGACAAGGAGCCCCACAGTTCAACACAAGAGAGTTTCTTTGAATAAAGGATTTGCTTTCTATACATTTCTAAAACTGTCATTGTCAAATAATCTTAGGCACATGTAAAAAAACAAAACCAATGGTGACCCCGTACTCTAGTCTGAGCCTAATTTAGAATCTTTGAAAATAAGCAGTGAAGGCAGATATTATAGGACTCCAAGAGGCCCAGAGACCAGTCAGTTATTCCATTATCCTTCATGGTTGCCTACGCCTAATTCCACCCCCTACACACCCCCACCCTTGGTTAGCCCTTCTACTTGATCCCTCTTTAATGTGGTCACGTGCCCAGGCCCAGGGGAGACAATGAGTGCTCCCTGATCTCCAGCTTCTATTGCATTTAAGGGTGCCCACAGAATACAGCTGAAGGCAATGAGGCATTAATAAAAGTTTCCTTGAGAAATCTGATCAATTTCTGCTTTCCTGGTGAGAGGGGATAGATGTCATTGGCTGTTCTTCTCCTTCTTCTGTCAAGATGGGCATAATACCTGGCATATACAAGTGGCCATCTTGTGGTCAAGAGGCTAGCAAGTACAGAAAGAAGGATCAGCAGAATCAGATGGCAGAGCAGAAGAGGAGAAAACACTGGTCTCTGATAATAACTGGAACAACTAAACCAATACCAGAAAAATCCACTCTGGATGTTTTGTTTTATAAGAATAAACACCTACTGATGTAGGCCTTTTCAGTAGATTTTCTATTATTTGAAGCTAAATGTACTCACAAGTGATGTACCCTTTTGTTACTGTCTCACATTAGTCACCTTGATTTTAGCACTTTGTCAGATTTTTTTTCCTATTTTTTTTTTTCTTTTCAACTGTCTGAGCAGATTCAGACCTTCCTCCCACCCAACACTTCTATAGAGTGTGACACTGAGGATGAGTTCCTTCAGCCGTAAGGGCTGTTCTAGCCCTTTCCTTTCACAGGGCATTAGTTATTGAGTATAGTGAGGGGAGTCACAACTCCCTGCTTCATTTCATTTGGGTTCATTGGTCAGGTCCCACATTAAATGGCCAACTAGAACAATTTGGGGCTAAAAAATTCTTGCAGGAACTTTGAAAACATCTATTTCATTCTTTGCCAGGATATAAAATATATCACTCAGGGAATGGTACACACAAATATTTTCATAGCTTATTAAAAACAATAATTAACAGAACCATTATAAATGTATATTTTTTCCAAGAAAGAAAAAAAAAAATCATTACCTGTAAGTTCAAAGTTAGAGGGAGCCTCAGACCTCTGAGAGGGAAGTTGATCCAAAAAGTAGGATTGGTCTCTCCCTTGATAGGGCAAAAGGGAGAGCCCTATCATTGAAGGAATTAACTTACTTAAGGCAAGAGGTAAAAAGCAATGTTCAGAGTTTCCAGAGACTGTGGAAAGTGCAGAGCAAAGAGAGCAGTGCAGGAAAAAATTGTAATAGCAGACAGCATAATGGAAGAGCAATGCCTTCAGCTTAGATTAGGGCAAGTGGCAGCTGACTCGGAGGATTCCAGGAAGCTATTTGAAGTCTCAGGGCTTGACGGCCCATAGGTGGTATGCTCCAGGGCATGAATGGAGGCCATTCTCATACTCTGAAAGATTGATGAAAGCCCTGCAGGAAATCTTAAAATGGAATATAATATTTTCTCTTGTGTCCCCCAGTGCCTAGTGAACATGTAATCAGTGTGGTAAACTGAAATGAACTTTTTTGAGAGACAATGTCTTTAAAATATAATTGTTTATAGTGCACATTTATACCACCTTTTGCAGGGTAAAGCAGCTTTATAAATGCTATGTTCTAGTTTTGATTTTTCTCCCCTACGTAGATGACTATGCAGCACATCTACTATTGACAATTATAAGTATCCATCCAAATAAGTGTCCTGAATATCTCCATTATTTAATCTAATTTAATTTAATGTAATTTATTGATTCATTCATTTTAGCATTTGCTAGGTTTTTAACTATATAAAAACAAAGAAGTAGAAGTGAACAAAATCCCACCATCTAGATAGCAACATAGAAAATTCAAACAATAGACAACTGCTTCCAACTCTCTCTTACCAATGGTAACCATTGTTAGCAGCTTACTCTGTCTGATTCCAGACTGCCTCACCCTCTTCCCTTAAAAAAACCCAACAACTTTTTGGATGTCTAACCAGATTATTTAGTTTTATCTAAAGAATACCAACTTGCTTATCAGCTTTCTTTTTTTTTCTTCAACTTTCAGACATTTATTAATCAGTGTAAACCCCAACAACAATACACCAACATGATTTCATGCATTTAGAGGGGAAATATTTCCTGAATAAGTGGAAAATCATGCAGATGGCTTCTGGAAGGCCTTCATTCTAAGCAACTTTATAGTGAAACATTTCATTTAGTAGTTTGGACCTTCTTTCTTCAGTTGGCTGTAATCCACATTCACTGAGTAGAACTTGTATTGATCGCTGGGACCCAGTTTGTTCCAGGGTTCTGAATTATTCTTCCTATCCCAACTGATATCTAGATTGCACAATGCCAGGCACAAGCCATACAACACTGCTCCACTACCTCCTGCCCCAATAAATATGAAAAGGGGATCAAGCCTGGATGCTTCTTGGTCTGACAAAGAATCTGGCATAACATGGTTGTGGCAGAGGCCTCCAGGCCAGAAGACAAAAATCAAATCTGCAAGGCCCGGCACTAGGCAATCCCTACACCGAGCACTTATCAGCTTTCTAAAGTAAGTACATGCACCCTCAAATAATAACACCAGACACAGGCATTCCAAGCCCTCATTAGACAATACAACAATCCCAAATTATCCATGTCCTTGAAAGTTTGGTTAAACAAAGTGATTACCTTATCCTTGAAAGTTTGTTTAAAGGAAGTGATATTTATTTGAAGGAGATAAAATGTTTTATCATCTTTGCATATCTTAATTTCTATGCTACATCAAGTGATACAAATTTCAACATACTTATTGCCTTAATTGTTCACTAAATAATCTCATGAGGTCAACATTCATCTTAGAGTTAAAGGAAATAGCTATTTTATTTTATCCTTATTTTTATTAAAATATTGTTTTGGACACTATCCACCAAATCATTCAGCTCTCCCTACATAAAAAACAAAGTGAAAAACGTCTTTTCTAACTTACTGCTGGGAGAAGCATGACTTCCCCTAAGCAAATGACAGGCATCTTCTTCACTGATAACAAAAACTGTGTCACTGACTATATCTTTCCAAATTTATTTCAAGAAAACTGAGAGCTAAATTTAAATGCAATTTACAATAACCTGATAAATCCTTATTACTTGCATATGTGTGTTCTTTTTTCTCTTGACTTGTCTGTCTACTTTTATGTTTTCTCTGGACTTGTCTTTTTTATTTCTGCACTAACATTTACTTATATTCTTATTGCAAATGTCTTTAATTCCTCCATAAAATATGTAAAAAATAAAGCTATAAAATTATATAGATAAGGAGATGCAGATAAATGAATGATAAAACTATTGTTTTCCCCCACTGAAATCTACTCTGAGTTTTCTATTTTCTCCCTTCCATCTGCCAATTCCCTACCTTCTCACTGAAATGTAAACCAACTAAAAATCCCCAAGCTAAGAAAATACGATGGTTTTTTTCCTCATGTAAGCATCCATTCTCAGAGTATGTCCATAAATAAAATTTCCACATAGCTCTTAATAAAACCAATGTGAAACTTTTGGCCAATTCAGCCAAGGTGATTAGATCAGGCCAAAAGAGTTAACAAAATGAAATTTAAGGGTAGGGATCTGGGGCTGGACCAGGAGCTGAGTAAGCCACAGCTCAGACCCTGTCAAATGTACAGAATCACAAAGATGGTGGAGGTTCCAGTGGATCAGGTAAGGACAGAAATTGACTGGCAGGGAGAAGAGGAACCCAGGCAGTAGGCTGGGTAACAAGAGAACTAGAACTAGGAAAATCTATCCAGGAAGCAGTTATAAGCAGTTATTGTATGATCACGGCCCCAATTAACTTACTCTCAAAGCTTCGCATTAGAAGCCAATTCCTAATCTTGTGAAGTAGAAGCCTACTCCTACTTACAGAGCACAGCAGAGTAAAAAGGCTGACCTGAGTTTGTTTCCCCATTCTGTCACTCACTAAATGAGTGACATAGAGTCTTTCTTAACATCATGGGTTTCATTTCCTTATTTATAAAAAATGTAAATAATGGGTGCCTGGGTGGCTCAGTTGGTTAAGCGACTGCCTTCGGCTCAGGTCATGATCCTGGAGTCCCGGGATCGAGTCCCGCATCGGGCTCCCTGCTCAGCAGGGAGTCTGCTTCTCCCTCTGACCCTCCCCCCTTTCATGTGCTCTCTCTCAAATAAATAAATAAAATCTTTAAAAAAAATGTAAATAATAATAACACATATCTTAATAATGACACATAGGTTATATAAGCATTATATATATTACAAATATAATCATATATCTGTTGCATATGTGTATGTATTTATTAATTTATTTATTTAGGACACAGCTAATGATAAATTATGTTGTTTCTTCTTGCCTTTAATAGTATTGCTAGTCTTGGATTTGCAATAGACAAATTAGATGTGTTTGCTTAGAACTTGGGTAAGAGAATGGAAATGAGAACACAGCTGGATACAGTTGAGTCTACTATCTGTCCTTTAGAGTTCAAAACTGGTTATGGTATTACACTGCTTTTCTTCCAGAGGAGAGCTTTAGGAATACATATTGAAATAGTCATATAAAATGATATGATGGTCTGAATTTGTTTCAAAACACTCAAGAGGGAAGGAGGAAGTGGTTGGGTGTGTAGATAGAACCAGATTGATAGGTCATGAGTTCAAAATGGTTGAAACTGAGTGATGGCTACATGAGAGTTAATGATGCTATACTTCCCTTACAAATGTTTCAATGAAAAGTTACAATAAATAAAACATACATACATAAAATATTGTATTAATCATAGATCAAATAAAAATTGAAAATTAAACTCTTGAAAATAATTGTTCTGCTGTAATATACTATTTGTGTAATTAATTTTTACCCAAAAGTTACCTTTTAGAAATTAGACCAACAAAACTGGATGAAGTATATGTTTTAATTAAATAAATATATAAATCTTTAATAGCATTTATTCTCATTTCTTATACATTCAATTTTTTTTCTTTTTTTTTTTTTTACTTTAGGTTCACATTAGTGGGATATTAGAAAGAGACAATGAAAAGAATTCAGAGTGGCATTGTGATCTGAGCAAATTGGCCCCTTGGTAAAAAGAATTAAATTAAGTGAAAGTAACATTAAAAAAATTATTTTCTTGCCAGGTCATTACTAGAAAAAAGAGATGTGAGACTAATCAGGGATAATGGCAAGAAACCAAGAACTCTGAAGAGTAGGTGTTAAAGGAGGTCTGAGATAAAGCTGAAATAACTTTAGTAATTTATGTAGATGATACAATGAAGCTAAGAATAGGGAATGTGTGTGTAATAGAATCAGGTTAATTAGAAGGAGGGAAATGACTTCAGAAAAGTACACTGAGTTCAAAATTGGAAGCAAAACTAAAGAAAATAGAAATGTAGACATTTTAAGAGAACATTCTGAGAAAAAAAAAATCAAATGTTAAGGGTATTGGAAATTTTGAAAGGTGACAAGAAAAATGCCAAGCTGTCCTGCAAATACAAAGGTTTGAAGGATTGATCATGGGCACACGGCACCTATTTCTGAACTCTTTGGGCCAGGGGTGGATGAAAGGGCCAAAGAGCCATTGTATGAAAGACTAAATGACCTCTCTGCAGTAAAGACACATTTAAAAAACTCCTTGGTACCTCTACGGCCACACAGACTCCACCAATGGAGGAAAATAACTCTACAAAACATAATCCAGTCACTTCCTGAACCTTCAAATTGCATGTTACAGTTAATAGAAGTATTGATTCAATTTTCAGAGTCACTATGCAATTTTTCATTGAACAGAATCCTGGATGGTAAGAAGTCTAAAGCTGAACACAAATGAATAATGTACATTTTTTCTTGATTTTGCAATGATATGGGGAAAACCTTACCCTGCTCCTCTCTCTCTCTCTCTCTCTCTCTCTCTCTCACACACACACACACACACACACACAAACACACAAACACACACACACTCAATACCAACTCAACCCTATTCTAATCATGTCAGTTCCTACACAGATTAGTGGCAAAGGTTACAGCTTTTGAATTCAGGTAGATCTCAAGTCCTGTCCTAATTCTGCCATCCACTAGCTGTATTATTGCAGTCGTGATCCTTAACCTATCACTTACTCCATAGGATGGTTATAAGGATTGAATGAGATAACAATTACACAGTACTTAACCTGGTTTCCGGCACATAATACTTTCTAGTGTTGGTGGTTTTCTCAGGCTGTTATTAGAAAGGAGCCACTGATCAGAATCAGAAATGTGGTAAAATGTTGCTGGGAAATCCTGAGGAAGAACAGCTACAAAAGCCAATGAATGTTATATATCTCAGCCACCTCTTGGTGACATCAAGCATGTTGCACGAGCAGATCTCACTAAAAATATTAACCACATGTTCAAAAGCAGTAAAAATTTGCCTATATGGTGTGATTTGGGGACCAACTCAAATTATTTTTCTGTCATTCTGCCATATTGCCTGAAATTCTCTCACCAGGAACAATTCCTTTGGGGAAAAGATCATGAAAATAAGAATTGTACTGTAACTTACTTTTAATTCACAGCACCCAGCACAATATCACACAAAGAGCAGGTGGTTAAAAAATTATTCTTAAAATTTCATTGGATAAACATATATTACATATATACTATGCATCAGACACTGGGCAAGGCTTTGGGGAGACAATAGTGAACAAAAACTGATGGAGTTGTCATCCTTACAAAGTTTATGATCTAGTGAGTAAAAGAATTAACTCATTAGTGAAGTAATAATAAAATTGTTTAGGGGCGCCTGGGTGGCTCAGTTGGTTAAGCGTCCGACTCTTGATTTCCACTCAGGTCATGATCTCAAGGACACGAGATCAAGCCCCACATCAGGCTCCACACTGGGCGTGGAGCCTGCTTAAGATTCTCCTCTCCCTCTGCCCCCCCCCCACCCTGCTCTCATGCTCTCTCTCTCTTAAAAAAAAAATTGTTTAGAAGTTTGGATCATGTGGCCTTCAAATTGTGTTAATGTTTCACAATATATAACTGATAAACCTCCTGCTATAATTTAAGATAACTGTATTAACTACTATAAAAAATAACAAACATGCTAAGCACAAAGACCTCAAATTCACTTTTCTTAAAATGCATTTTAACATGTCTAAAACTCCCCTCCTCCCATTCCATTCTTATTCCATTCACACAAAAGCTTCACCAAATGAGCCAAATGTGATCATTTTCAGGTGCTCTTCAGGATCATTTTCCAATTTTAAGATACGATCTCTAGTACACATTGAGTAGCCTAAGCAGAAGTTGGGGAAAAGGAAGGGTGGGCTTAAGCAGAGATCATAAAAACCATTTTGAAACATAAATTGGAATATCACCTCCTCAGAGACCATCAAAAGGTTTAATGTCAAAAGAAGAAAGCACTCTGTAGGGAAAAACTGTGAAAGCTAAGGAAATGGACCAAAAGATTAAAGGATATCCAATGAAAACAATACATTGTTTAGAACACACTCAGGGCTAAATTTTATGGAGTTTGTGCCTCTCATTGTTTTTAGATATTTTATAATTCTGTAAAGATAGACATTAACTGGCAGAAAACATAGTAATCCAAAGAATTCTTGGTTACAGGCACGCAAATAAATTCTGTCCAGTGGAGGTTCAATCGACTTCCCTCTCCACTGTTGAAGTCAGCTTTGTTTCTATTAAGCAAATTTAAATCAGCCTTTCTGATGAGCTTATATATTAGGTGGCTCTTTAGACTTTCCTTTGTACTGATTAGTTTTAACATCTTTTCCAGTTCCTTCATTAGTTAATGAGTGAAATAAAACGTTTGACATGTATTAATTCTATATTTGTGTGAGTCATGATTATATTCTCTTTCAACATTCATCCTTTACCAGCAAACCAAGTGAGAAATCTCTACTGTGGTCTTTATAACTCCCTTCTCTTAAGATAAGTGAAGACTGAGACAAGTTGATCCATAGAAAGTGTTATTTGATCTAATAAAAGAATACAGTTCCTATGGACATGGAATTGATAAAGCAATCATTTACCTCCCTGAAAGAAGTCAGAAAGGGCATTTCCAAAGTCCTGAAGGAACTATGCCTTGCCTGTAGTGGAAAAAATAATAATTATATTAGCTGCAAACTATTAACCACAGGCTCATTTCAGATGACTATGAGGAACTACAGGCATAAAAGCCAGTAGGTACTCATCATTGTATAGCTCTATTTAGAGATGTTCATCTAAAGAAATGAGTTAAATTTTATTAGTTTACAGAGATTTTACCTCACCAATGTTATGCCCATATCTAAGTGCACTTCCCTTAATTCTAGAAGTTACAGAGCTCATATTCATTTCAGTTCCTTTTTTGTCATATAATGAAGTCACTCCAAAAGTGGAACAGCATTTCTTTCTTTAATGTGTTCCTAATGTGATTTGTTAAATCTAAGATAATTTATGTTCCTGCTAAATTCCCATTATCATGTCATTATTCTTGGCTTGATTATTATAAAAATTGAACCTGGCTAATTATTTGGGACTGGCCGCATGACAGTAGTTACTCCACAATTCCCACAGTCAAGGAAGAGGGCAGAGATTCAAGGACCATGGACCGTGAAGGCAGAGTTGCAACCAAGTGCCACTGAAATCTGGCAAACACGTTCCACAAAGTGTGTAATAATGGAGAGCTTCCATTTGCAAATAAAATGTCTCACTCCAGTCCTCTCTTCCTAAAGTTAAAGAGAGTAATTCGTATTTTCATTCAAAAACAAGAGTATGTAACAATTTTTTCTAATTGGGCAAATACATATGAACACCTGCACCTTCCCGATATACAATATCAATCTGGGATCACCTAAAAAGAAGTTTTCTGTGTCTCTCTTCTTGTTTGTTTGTTTGCTTGCTTGTTTGTCTCGGAGGTTTCAATTAGGAAATGAGAAATTGAGATTAGAATTCAAAGTGTTGCAAAAACTATGTAGCTAAGAGTGATTTGGATTAAAAACGAGAGATTTGTCTATGAAACACACCTAACGTAGTTATCTACATTTATATAATAAATATATAAAAGATTCCAGATTCACTTATGGCTAGCAAATAATGAAAGAAAACTAATCATATAACAAATGTTAAAGGAGCCAGATATAATAAAAATTAAAATAAAAATTGTAATATATATATACATATGTTATATATGGTAATGGTTATGGTTGAGAGGGATGAGATGCAGTTTTTTAAAATGTAAAACCCAAACGCTTCTCCACAGTTTGTGGTACAAAGAGGTAGTTAGCAGCCCTGAATAAAATAAAATCCCCGAGTTTAGCCAGCTACCTGTAGACATTTACAAAGCGCTTTTCCACTAAGACTCTTGTTTCCAGCTCTCTGCTGTGGAGTTGCCTTGAGAATAATTATGAGCAAGCACTGCTTGGATCTGATGGATCTGATTTGAACCATAGGTTCAAATCTCAATTCTATCACCTAGAAGATCTATTGATCTTTCCAGATAGTAGAAACTGTTATCTGTTCTCTCGTAAAGCCAAAGCCCAAGGATTCTTCTGGGATGAGCAAGAGCCAGACTCTGGCAGCTCAGACACTGCCTCTGCTCTCCCAAGTATTGACGATCTGAAACTCATCCTTCCATGACCTTCCATTTTGATCCATATTAAGGGACCCCTCTCTCTATGCTGCAGAGGCCTCTGACAGGCATGTGCAATGAAAAATGAAAACAATAAGCCTATTATTAATAGCTTTTCTATTTTTCTTTAAATTATCAACTGAAGGGCCAGCCTCTGTTCTGTTGTCAATCAATAATGCCATGGTCCAGGTGGTACTTATTGTATGCCAGCGACTTTACACATATTGTCTCATGAGGATGAGTGCTATTATCATCCCCATTTGCAGATGAGGAAATGTGGGCACTGAATGTTTTACCTGGTGTTAAAAGGCTATCCAGTGACTGGATCAGGATTCAAATGCAATAATATGACTCTGGAGTCTGTACTATTAACCACCACCCTCTACTAACTCAAAATAATACCCTGGAGTAACCAAGAAGAAATGCCTTCTCCCTGTGCACAGTAAGGAGCTGGAAGAATAAGGGAAGGCAAGAGAAGAGCAAAGGAAGAGAAACAAGGTTTTATCAAGAAGACTTAATTAAGAATAGGCATTATGTGCACATCAGTGCAGTAAATACTGGGAGACAAAGTGTAAAGCACTAGAGGGGCTTAAATAATAGCTAAAGAACAAAACAGTGTAATTATGTAATTGTCAATACATAATAGAAACTTCCAAGCTCTACTACAATTTCTCACAGTGTACTATAATTATCTGTTTTCACACATGTTTCCCTGTTAGATTGAGGATATAGTCAGAATCCCATTCACCATTGTATCTGCAGAGCCTCGTGGCCAGACTGGCACACAGCAGATACTCAAACCATGCTGAACGAATGATGACTGAGTGAATGAAAGAATGCTTGAGACCCAAGTTAATAACTATAGATGCCAGACACTTGGAGATTTTCAGAGAAGGAAGCAAACTACAGAGGAATGAAGTGGTACAATATCTTAAGGAAGAAGGTCTTTACCCAGATCATGTAGAATGAGTGGAATTTTACCTTGAGATAAGAGCTGACTGAAAGATAACAAGCTGTCACTTTCAATGGCATGCCATCTTTTCTCACCTAAACTTGCCAATTCCAGGAACAAATGCTTAGAAAGACAATGTTGTTTTCTTTTATGGGCTAAGTTGAACAATCCTGGGAACAAAAAGCTATGAATAAAAGATATAGAAAATTTTGGCAAACTATAAGAAAGAAAGGTGCTAAAGTGAGGCTAATTAAAAAGTATATTCTAAGAAAAATTCTAAGATATGTTCTTCAAGAATTGTCTCCTCACATAACTGCCTATGGACTTTCTGTTATCTGGTAGGAATATAACAATATTCCAGCAGCCTTTAATTCAGATTTCTACAACTCTCTAATTCTAATGGGTGTTTAAAGAGTTTCATGGTCCTCTGATTATTGCTTTAAAAAATGCATTCTCATAAAGAATACATGGCAATCCTGCTTTAGCACCAACATACATTTTCATAGTTACTCTTTCCAAGGGATATTGAGATTATAACAAAATGTAATTTATTCCAACCTGAGAAGCATACTCAGAACAAGCTATTACTCTTCTATATTTCTAATACATTATTTTCCTCATTAGATGTTGCTGGCACAATCTTCCCACTCGTATGCATTCTTCAGTGATATAAGTTTATATTTAATTTGATTGCTTGTGGCAATCAATTCCTTAAAAAAAAAAAAAAGAAGATATTAGGAAGGGAAAAATGAAGGGGGGAAATCGGAGAGGGAGACGAACCATGAGAGACTATGGACTCTGAGAAACAAACTGAGGGTTCTAGAGGGGAGGAGGGTGGGGGGATGTGTTAGCCTGGTGATGGGTATTAAAGAGGGCATGCATTGAATGGAGCACTGGGTGTTATACGCAAATAATGAATCATGGAACACTACATCAAAAACTAATGATGTAATGTATAGTGATTAACATAACATAACAAAATAAAATTTTAAAAAGAAGTTATTCTTAGATTAGAAGCCTGAGTTTACATATACAGCATAATATCTGAGGGAAAACCTAAACTGTCATAATCAGCCATGGACCTGAAGTTTGAAAACAAAGGAACCAAACCAGAAGGGAAAAGTAAGAAGGTTAGTACAATGGTTTTACCTTTCTTAGTGTAGATGGAATCATTTGTAGTGCCAATATTTGGGATGTCTTAATGCCCATCAGTTATTTCATGGCATAATTTTTACCTTTTCAAAGATTCTGGGACTATGGTATTGAGTTAAACTTCAGAACAGTTGTTAACCTTTTTTTGTATCACGGACCACTGGAATTTGTACCACTGGAATTTTGATGAAGCATGGGAATCCCTTCTGTATTAGTTTCCTAATACTGTTGTAACAAATTTAATGACTTGAACCAATATATATTTTATTACAATTCTGTGGGTCACAAGTCCAGTATGGGTCTCACCACAGTCAAAATGTGGGCAGGGTGCCTTGGTGGCTCAGTCGGTTGAGCATCTGTCTTCAGCTCAGGTCATGATCTCAGGGTCCTGGGATCAAGCCCCATGTCGGGCTCCCTGCTCAGCTGGGAACCTGCTTCTCCCTCTCCCTCTGCTGCTCCCCCTGCTTGTGCGCTCTCTCTCTCAAATAAATAAATAAAATCTTTAAAAAAAATGTGTGCAGACTGAATCCATTTCTGGAGGTTCTAGGAGATAATCATAGCTGAATTCAACAACACCATCAATCAACTGGATATAATGAACATCTATAGACTACTTCACCCAACAACAGCAGAATACATGAATATTTGAAATTTGAAATTTAAAATTTTTAAAAATGATCATTTACAATAGCACCCAAAAAAAGTAAAGTCAGATGTAAATCTAACACAATATTATAAGAACTATATGTGCAAAACTACAAAACACTAATGAAAACAATTCAAGAAGATCTAAATAGTGGAAAGATATTCCATGTTTATGGATTAGAAGAGCCAATATTATAAAGATGTCAATCCATCCCAACTCGATCTGTACACTTCAATGCAATCCTAATCAAAAATCCACAAGTGAGTAATATATAAATTCCTGAATCACTACTGTACACCTGAAACTAATATAACACTGTATGTTAGTTATGCTGGAATTAAAAAAATAAAATAATTGGTAACCCCCTCCAAAAAAAAACCTAGTAGACTATTTTGTAGAAATCAACAAATTGATTCTAAAGCTTATTTTGAAAAGCAAAATACCTAGGATAGCCAACACAGTCATGAAGAAGAACAAGCCTAGACAACACACACTATCAAATTTCAAGGCTTACTAAGGCTAAAGTAATCAAGACAGTGTGAAAGAACAGACACATAGTTCAATGGAGCAGAACAGACAGCCCAGAAATAGGCCCACACAAATATAGCCAGCTGATTTTTTACAAAGGAGTAAAGACAATTCAATGGAGAGAGGGTCATCTATTAAAAAAAAAAAATGATGCTGGAACAAATGAACATTCACATGCTGAAAATAATTCCAGGCACATACCTTATACCTTTCACAAAAATTAACTCAAAATGGATCATACACCTTAATGTAAAATTCAAAGTACAAAATTTATTGAAGAAAACATAACAGAAAAAACTTCATGACCTTGACTTTGTAATGAGATATTAAATAAAACACCATTAGCATGATCCATGAAAGGGAATACTGGTAAGTTGGAGTTTATTAAAATCAAAAACATTTCTGTGAAAGGCATTGTCAAGAGAATGAAGAGAAGCCACTGACTTGGAGAATTATTTCCAAAACTTATCTATGATCTAGGGCTTATATTCAAAATCTATAAAGAATTCCTAAGAATAAGAACACAAACAACAACAACAACAAAAGATACAGAGAGAGAGGCAAACCAAGAAACAGACTCTTAATTATACAGAACAAACTGATGGTTACCGGGAGTTAGGTGGGCAGGGGAAGGGGGAGTGGGTGGGGTGGAGGATGGGTAATGAGTTAAACCCACTGGGTATTAAGGAGGGCACTTGTGATGAGGACCAGGTGTTTTATGTAAGTGATGAATCACTAAATTCTACACTTAAAACTAATATTACACTGTATGTTAACTGAAATTTAAATAAAAAGTTAGAGAGAAAAAAAAGAAAAGAGAAAACAACCCAATTTAAAAAAATAGGCATAAGATCTGAATAAAGACCTAACCAAAGAAGATACACAGATAGCAAATAAGCATAAGCTAACTTTTCATCAGAGAACAGTAAGTTAAAACAAAATGAGATATTATTATACAACTACTAGAATGACTAAAATCTGATGATTGATAGTCCCAATTGCTGGTACGGATATAGAGTAATAGGAACTCTAATTCATTGCTAGTAAGAATGCAAAATGTTGTACCTGCTTTGGAAGATAGTTTGGTAATTTCTTATAAAACTCAATATAGTCTTACCATATGAGCTAGCAATTGCACTGCTCAGGTAATTTACCCAACTGATTTGAAATCTTATGTCCATACAAAAATCTGCATGTGAAAGATAATAGCAAATTTATTAAAAAATCACCAAAAACTGAAAGCAACCAAGATGTCCTTTAACAGGTGAATGGATAAACTGTAGTGTATCCATAAAATGTAAAATTACTGAACAATAAAAAGAAATGAGCTATCAATTCATAAAAAGACATAGGTAAATCTTCAGCTCATATTGCTAAGTGAAACAAGTTAGTATTAAAAAACCTATATACTATATGACTTAAATTTTAGGACATTCTGAAAAAAGCAAAACTCTGGACACAGTAAACAGATCAGTTTCTGCCAGGTGTTGGGGGTGGTAGGGTGGTTTGAATAGGTGAAGCACAGGGTTGTTCTTAGAGTGGCATAATTATGTATATGATACTATAATGTTCAATATAAGACATTGAGCATTTGTGAAAACCCACAGAGCTTTGCACCACAAAGAGTCAACCTTAATGTATGCAAAGTTTTTAAAAATTCATTTAGGAAGACAGGGATCACAAGATGAAACCAACCTCATTGAAGAGGGTAGAGTAATAAAGTGTTGACCTATATAATGTTAGTAAGAATAAAGGCAAAGGGAATGGTGGGTAGCACTATATTCAAGTTGATAAAGTTATTTCCTATGGATATACAGGTTAACAATTCCAAAATAACTAGACAATTATACTGAGATTGTACATTTATGTAATTGGTGGATGGTGAGAGCCTGGTGGATCATGAAGTGGGAGTTTACAGATAAGCAAGGGGAAGAGGCTTAAATAATCCATATGGTAAATTAGAGTTGGGGACATCAGTATGAACTAATGTTTAGCTCAATATAAAGATGGTTACATATTTCTAGACATATATGTATTAGTATACATGCACAGATCTCCTTGTTCTGTTAGTTGAAAGGGCCTAGGAGCAATAAGACCTCAATAGCAAAGAGCAGACCTAGCACCCAAATCTTGGTTTCTAATTTCATTCTCAAATAAAAGAAACCAGGGCTCCTAAGAGAAATGGCTCTTTCTAGGATTAGGGCAGAAATTATACAAGATGAGCCTAAAGCATCTTGCAGTGCCAGAAAGTAAGAAAGTGCTCAAAGAAACAAAAACACAACAATGGGGGTAATGTCAAAGGGATATAGAAGCCATTTGAAAGAGCTCCCAATAGCCAAAGGTGGAACAGCTTGAACAAAAATAATAATAATACTAACAATAATAATAATAAAATAGTATTAAGTTATAACCCAAAATATAAAATGCTATCCATGAGTTCATACCAATATAAATCAATGAAATAAACAATCTCTGGTGCAGAAGAATTCCAAATGATATGTATAGATACTCCATCTTTAAGGAGGTGGAACATAATTCTTTATCCTTTAACTGTGGGCTGTTGCGCATAGTAGCTTTCTTCCAAAGAATATAGTATAGCATACAATACAGTATAGTATATCAGTTATTTTACAGTAGAAAAACCTGAAAGACATTACTGCAAGCCAGGTGACCATGGTTAACATCAACAATGATAAGCCATATTGATGAAATATTATGGGAATGACATTTTACATCTGTGGTTTCCTCATGAAGACATATATCCTTAGTCTAACATTGTCAATATTTGTCATAAAAATGTCAGACAAATCCCAATTGTGGGGCACTCTACAAAAGACGTTACCAATAATATCCCTCAAACTCCCAAAGTATCAAGATAAAGGAAATTCTGCATAATTGTCATAGCCAAGGGCAGCTAAAGATTCCGGACAACTAAATGCAATGGGGTACCATAGGGAGGATCTTGGAACAGAAAAAGAACATTAGGAAAAAACTGAGGAAATCTGAAGGAAGTATGGACTTTAGTTAATAAACTCCCTATACTATCTTCACATGTAGTTCTGCAATTCTAAAACTAGTCTAAAATAATAAGTTTATTTTTTAAAAAAAATTCTGGAACAGCTGAATAATTACAAATTCCAATGAAGATTTCACGCTCTTTTCTTGCAAAGAAGATGCCAATCTTTAGGGGATATTCCTGCCTCAGTGGATCTAGGTCTAGAGCATTGGACCACAGG